>NC_090265.1:10307500-11560000 GCF_040414725.1 Anabrus simplex | reverse complement strand
TCCTCTATCCCAGTCGCGGCACGGCGCCGCGCGGCTGCGGGGGCACTGAAACATTAAAGCTAGGCGGCAGAATTTTGTTGGACCATCATCATTTTTTTGAGAACAGGCTTTGTGGAGAGGTTGAGGGGCCAGCGGCGTGCAGATATCCATGGCATTTTATATAAGCAAGCCACTGTGTGTAGTGGAGCAGGAGACGGGAGCGTGGTAATGTCCGTGGCAAGGACAGAATGGCAGTTTAACGGTTCGGGGAAGGTTTTACAAAAATGCTTACATATAAAACAAAATATTATAGAAGGGGCAGACGGCCTTAAAGGTGAAAACCTAAAACAAAATATAACCTTCATATTCCTTTCAAGATTATATGAAGCAAGTTAGCACAGAAATTATACAACTTTCACCTGCGACAGGTGAACCCTAAATATCCTCTCGGTGGCTGGATTACTTAATAACAACGTAACCGGCGTCAGGAAATCGAGAATGACACACGGCCCATGAAATCTGGGGGCAAGCTTGCCCGCGGGAACAAAATTCTTGACCATCACTTGGTCGCCTACCTTCAAATTGGTGGGTCTCCGTCCACGATCATATCATTCCCTAACCTTTTCATGAGACACTTTAAGATTGGCTTTAGCCTTCTTCCAAAGATCTTTAATGTTGTTCGGGTCTATTGTCTCCGGTAGAATGTCACTCAGAGACCAGAGGTTAGAGAGCGGCGTGTTGGGAACAAACTTGAACATCAAAGACGCTGGAGTAAATTTATGAGATTCATGAACCGCCGAATTCAAAGCAAAAGCTAACCAATGCAGGGACGTGTCCCACCTGGAATGATCTTCATGATGATAGGCAATAAGCGCAGATCTGAGATTACGATTAACCCGTTCAGCCAGAGATGGTTGAGGGTAATAAGCAGAAGTAGTTACATGAGAGATGGACAAGTCAAAACAGAATTTACGAAAAAGATTTGATGTAAACGCCTTAGCATTATCAGACACAATATATTGGCACGGACCAAAAGAAGCAAAAATAGAATTTAGGCAAGTAATGGTGGACTGAGCGGTAGCCAGCTTAGTCGGAAATAACCAGGAAAATCTTGTAAAACCATCTTCGCATACAAAGATGAACTTGTTGGCATTTCACTTTGACTGGGGGAAGGGTCATACATAATCAATATACAGGCGTTCCATGGGGCGCGACGCTTGATGCGAAGACAGAAGGCCTACCTTGGTGGACATGGTTGGTTTACTAAGCAAACAAGATTTACAAGCTTTTACTACTTCACGGATTTCACCGTCCATACCCTTCCAGATGAACCTTTCACGAATCTTTTCACGAGATTTAAAGATTCCAAGATGCCCCCCTAATGGGTTCTCATGATAGTACTTGAAGATCATAGGTACAAGAACAGCTGGAACGCCAACCTTCATCATCTTTTCATGCCTTGATGGGCAACATAAAACACCATTCCTCAGAACATAAGGGACAACATGTTCCCCAGAAGAAAGGGTTTCCATTATCGGAGCCAGCGTCGGATCTTCACGTTGGTATTTCTCGATATCCCTAAAAAGCATGGGAGCATCTGTTTAGATGGCATTAACATCAGATAGCATGGACTCGGGAGGTGAAGAACTATCGACCGGATCATGGGTCTCGACCTCGTTGGAAAACATACGGCTGAGTCCATCAGCAACAACATCTTCGGTACCTCGGATATGCCTGACATCGAATTGGAAGGCAGAGATACGGATGGCCCAACGGGCTATACGACCAGTACGACGCGGCCTACCTAAGACCCAGCTTAAGGCTTGATTATCTGTCTCCAGGTCGAATTTGACATGTTCCAGATAGAGACGGAACTTTTCTAAGGCAAATAAGACCGCCAAACCTTCGAGCTCATAGATAGAATACTTGGCTTCTTGAGCCGATAGAGTCCTAGATGCATAGGCGATGGGTCGCCTCCCTAGTTCAGTCTCTTGAAGAAGGACTGCAGCAACTGCTGACGACGACGCGTCAGTTTGGACGATGAATTTCTTTGAGAAATCAGGCATAGCAAGGACAGGGACATTACAGAGAGCTAATTTAAGATCTTCAAAAGCGACTTATTGAGAAGGTCCCCACTCGAATTTGATGCCTTTCCTACGAAGAAGGTTTAAGGGCGCCGCTCTATTAGCGAAGTTAGGAATAAACTTCCTGAAGAAATTCACCATACCAATGAACCTGGCGATACCTTTAATGTCCTTGGTAGGTTTAAAATCACGGATGGCCTGTGTTCTAGAATGATCGACGGCAACACCATCAGGTGACACAATATGCCCTAGGAATGACATAGAGGGCTTAGCAAAGGCAACCTTGGACAACTTAACAGTTAACCCAGCCTTACGAAGGCGATTAAGAACTTCTCGCAGATGATCTAGATGTTCTCAAAAGTCTCCGAAAATACGACGACATCATCCAAGTAGTGATACAAGTACTCAAATTTGATGTCGGAGAAGACCCTATCTAGCAGCCTAGTGAGTACAGCTGCTCCCGTGGGGAGCCCGAAAGGCACGCGGTTTTATTCATACAAATTCCAATCCGTGGCAAACGCTGTAAGGTTTTTAGACTCTTCCGCTAGGGGAATTTGATTGTCGGCCTGATTCAAATCCAAGATGTTGAAGAACTTGGCCTTACGGAACCATGAAAAACAAGAGTGAAGGTCGGGAAGGGGCACAGATTGTAACACCACCTTCCGATTGAGAGCCCTAAAATCAATGACAGGCCTGAAGCCCCCTTGGGGTTTCGGGACTAGAAAAATAGGCGAAGAATACGTCGACTTAGAGGGCCTAATAATACCATCCTTCAACATCTGATCGATGATTTCTTTCAGAGACTTCATTTTAGGTGGAGGTAGCCTATAAGGTGGAAAACGGACAGGAATCGAATCCGTGACCTCAATTTTGTATTCGATAAGGTCAGTAACACCAAGAGTATCAGAGAACACCTCTGGAAACGACTGACACAACTTACGAATACTATCAGCCTGCTCCTCAGGTAGATGTCTAAGGTCTAACAACATCTCATCCTGGGTAGGCGAAATAGATGAACATGACGCAGAATTACATTTTAATAAGGGGATTTTACAATTGGAAGCAAATTTGAATGTGCACGACTTACTCTGAAGATCGAGCACAAGACCCGTGTGAGAAATAGAGTCGGCTCCCAATATGATGGGGCAAGACAAGTGCTTAGCCACAAACAATTTAATTTTCCATGTAAATTTAAAAATACGAATTTTGACCTTTACAGAGCCAAGAATTTCTAATGGAGATGAATTAGCCGAAACATATTGAACAGGAGATGAACCATAGTCAGGTAGTTTACAAACCGATTTCAATTTTGAATACCATTGATCCGAAATAATTGAACAAACACTGCCTGAATCTAATAGAGCTGTTATAGGCTCATTATTTAACTCAATTTTAAGAAAAGGAACAGGTGCGGAGGAATCTGCCGCAATCCATAGACACTCTTTGGGCCCTTCAAAAGATGAATTTGAAGACTGAACGTTCCCTGAATTTACGACCTGTTTGCCAGGGGCTGAGTCTTGGGAAGCAGAATTAATCGACTCAGCCGAAGCCGCTAGTCACTTATTATTAGTGACATTGGTGGAAGTTGCACGAGAAGTTGAGCAGGAGGTTGTGCTATTTTAATTTGGGCAATTCTTGGCGATATGTGAGAAAGCCCCACATTTAAAACAGCCTTGTGATGAGCCAGCTCCATTATTAGCCCTACTAGATTTGATCAATGGACACTTGTTCCGAAGATGGTCAGGCGACCCGCAAGCGTAACATTTACGAGGTGTGACTGATCGGCGAGGTGGAGGCCGAGTATTACTAAAAGAAGTCGGGGGTTCTTTCGCGACACGCAAGGAATCGGCGTATCTAACTCCTTCCGCTGAGACGGCCAATGCTTCAAGTTCAGAGAAGGTTTGCGGGCACGCCGCGAAACACAAATGTGACCTATAGAATGGTGAAATTCCTTCTACAATAGCCTGTACAATCTGATCTTCAGGAAAATGAAGAGCAAACACCCTAGTATAAAACTTAATGTCTTGTATGAAATCAGCCAGATTTTCATCCAATCTCTGTACTCGATAATAGTACTTCTGAATCAGAGATGACCTCGCGCGAGCAGGAATAAAATTTGCAAGTAGATGTGCATGAAAATCTTCAATAGATGACTGTTCGGCAATGGCTCTTACTATTTTGTCTGAGAGAATACCTATTGCATAGGGATAGATGATTTGCAAAATCTGACATGGAGAAAGAGAAAAAACAAGGGCATGATCCTGAAATTCAACTAAAAACCTTAAGAAAGAAATAACTTCACTGGTAGTGTTAACCGAAAACTTCGAGATACCTCTGAGCAACATTGCCAATGGATGAGGCAAGCTGCTGAACCCAGGTGACATAGTAGGTAAAGGTTTCAGTGGCAAAGAAGTTAATTCAGAACGTACATTATTCAACGATGCACGGCGTTCAGACTCGTTGTCCAATGGGGCAGAGATCGTTTGAGCTCCAACGGTTATCCTATTGACTTCTCCCTTAGGAGGCTCTTCCTCGCTACCTACATTCACCGTAGCGGGTAGATCAGTTTTGGGAGGAATTTCCCCAGTTAACAATTGAGTGACCTTACTAGATAATTCAGAAATATTTTGAAGCAGCGTACTAGCTTCCTTCTTCTGAACGTCATTCAACTTTAGAGACAACAGATCGTTAACTCTATTTGAAAAATGAAATTGCCTGGCTTGCACACGCTTAATTTGATTCGGAGAAGGATCATTTTCGTCAAAAAACTAACTACAGATGTTAACCCAGTAGTATTCTCGGTGATCGTGGAAAGAGAGTCGTCAATTTCTTTCTCTCCCAAATTGGGGATGGAAATGGCAAATCAAGGGACTCTCTAAGCTTGTTTGTGTCTACTGCAACCGTGCCTCCAGATTGCACATTTCTAATAGTTAATTCATAGATCAACTCCTCCTTGCGCAAATAGTTGAGGTGGAGAACATCGCGAGGGCCGGGCATGATGACAGAACAATTTTGAAAAAGAAAAAATCAAAATTTCCAGCAACAGAGAAAATTGTTAGAGTTCGAATCAAAACAATGTTTAGCCGTCAAAAGGGGCTAAATTGAGACCCATTCAACCACGCTCTGCTACCACTTGTTACGGAGTTTTCCGTGGTAGTTAGAGGTGAAAGAAGGTGCGGGTGGTGAACAGGTCTCAGGCTACGAAATTAAAGTGAATTTAAAAATAACAAGGTTATATTTTCTTAGCAAAAACAAGAAATAACAATAATGGCAGGTACAGAGTAGCAAAACCACTAATCGAGAATGTACAATTACAGGATTTGGGCTCCGAGAGCCAGATACACAATTCTTGAGCAATTAGCCCAACTTTACGATATACAGAATTCAACAAAGGGACAGAAGACCCCGATCAAGCCCAGGAGCACTTGCTCCCAATTACATCATAAAGCCTCCTCGAGGCGCGCAGAAACAAACTTCAAAAGAGCGATCTGCTCTCAAAGATTAAGCCTATCAAAGACCACACCAAACTCCACCTTCAAGTTGTCCTCTAAGGACATAAACACAGGGGTAAAGATACCCAATCTACTGAGTCCTGTTAAGTGAGAAAATTTAATTACCTGGCCTCTAAAATACCAATTTGAGAGGAGGCGAACTTGCGCTCCTAATACACTTTGTTTAAAACCTACTTGGCACTGGGCCGTTAATGCAAGGGCTAATCCCATACTAAAGAGGTGACTTTAGAAGGAAACAATTTACATTACGTTAAGGAGGAAACGGTTGTGAAAATAAGTTCACCTCAATGCAATATGAGAGGGAGCTCGAGAGGGTTAAGCACTCTCTATCCCAATATGAAGCTTAAATGATAGAATAAATACAAAGATTCTTTACATTTTAGGAAAAGTTACATGGTGGAAAAGCTTCGGACCCGCCCCGAGAGTTAAACTGCTGAGCTAGCAAGAAAAGAAGTTATTAATCGGCCATTACCTTGTTGTTGAACTGCTGCCCGGAGGAAGAGGCGCTTCCCGCCCCCTGCTATGTACTTTACACACTGAAAGATGGTACTGAAGTGGCCCGGAGACCCTAAAATCAGCAGTTGATATACTCTCGCAGAAAGTTCGAGGCGTTTCAGGAAGGAAAACACCCGCCCACAATCATTTTATTGGTGGATAAAGAAAACCCCTACACAAGATGAAGAAGAAACACATTATTGGTGGAAAATTAATTAAAGAAATTCGGGATTGGCTAAATTCAAAACAAGGGGAAAGAAAGGGTTAATATTGCCAACTTAAACATTGACTGAAAGAAATTTAGCAAAGAACAAACTTTTGAAATTAAATTTTCTCCAAAAAAAAACAGTTCTTTCACTTCGCACTAGGGTGCACCGTTGTAGTTCTTCAGTAGTGTCCTCTAGAAGAGAATGTTCACACTTCTTACTACAAGCAAAACAAAAATACGTCGAAAACAACACAGTTCAGAAACTTCAAAATTTCCAAGTAGTGACATCTTCAGGATAACTTGAAAATTAACACATAAGACAAAGTTCAGACTTCTTCCAGAAGGGGGGTTTCAACTGGCGCAAGGTTTGAATTAGCGGCGTGGAGGTGTACCGCCCGGTACAATTATTATTATTATTATTTTAATGGGTTTTTCCTTCTGGTGAGCAAGTAGAACTATTATTTAGCCCTGGACGTCTTGTTCATATCTTCCGAAAATTTCCTCATCTTTCCCTATGCACTTGTGTCGAAGCATTTTTGAGTTTCAAGTTGCTGGCTGTTCAGTTCTTGAATGTGAACTTGTATGAATTGCCCTTCCCAATGGGTCAGTGTGAGTGTCTACAAGCAGCAGATTGTGTGTTCCGTTAATAACGAAGATGATTTCAGGTTCTCCATACCATGAAAACGTAATATTAAGCAATTCCCTCATTTGTGCCGAAAGTTGAAAGTTGAAGATCCAAAGGTCCCAGATTGGTTTCAAATTGTTAACCTTGGATAGTTCTATCAAACTAAAATCACTTACGTACTACAAACAGCTACGAAAAAGCAGCCTAAAATCACCGATTTCTTTACCCGTTTTCTTTTTGATTTAAATCCCACCCAAATTAACTTATTTATTTAGCTTCTTCTGGATTGTGTCCCTTGGTTAAGTACCCTCAGCAGCTCTTCGATCTTTTAAAAATATCCAAGCCGAATAAAGTTACAAGGGCTAAGGGGAGGTGTTAGCCCAATTGGGTGAAAAAAAACGAAAACCAAATTTGTGTGTCGTTTGTCCCTTATAACCTCACTTACGTGTTCATAGCCAAATGTTACGCCTAACGACCCTCCTGGTAGTTAAATAGACGTTTAATAAACATGCTGCATTCGGTGACACACCTCCTTTTTCTTTCGCTCCTCAGTTATCTTGTATAATTCTGAAATGCTTCATGCTTTCGGTGAAATGCACGTTGGCTGGTAGACGTGCGGACATCGCTGTTCCTTTGTTTATCTGTGACAATTCGTTGTTTCGCCTTCTTACTTTTCCATATCGTGTGTTTCGTGTTTACTTCAAATGAAGAAACCAAAGGGTGTTGGAGGGGAAATAAAAGTTGTCTTGTGCAATAATATGAGACGTACTGTGTGGGCTACATTTTTCCACAAACTTCCAACTGACCGTCACCCACAGCATTATCTCTGTCCTAAAGGCGAATCATCGCGGTGTAAATATAATGTCACAAGTTACTGGAGATCAATACGGGCATGAACATTGGATATATCACAGGGCTCTTCCTGTTTGCACGGCAAGACGCAAAACCCCAACAAGTCTTTCAAGAATGTTGGGTGGACTGGAATCCCTAAGAATGTGTTTGATGCTGTGTTCAGCTTTAATGATGGTAATTTTGGAAGGAAATGTGTTTTGAAACATTTAAACATTGAACGCGGTAAAAACACTGTGAGAGCGCTTAAACAATCGATAGTTAAAGGAGCTGATAAGGATATCGAAGACTTTATTAAAGTAGCACACGAGACAAAGTAGAAAGACTAACGATAATGACAACACCGAGTGTGCTGCAGTGATGCACTGATGTATGTTGAAACTTTAACTTCATTTTTCTGAAAAACTAATTTTTTATAAATGACCCATTTTTTAAGAAACTTCTCATCATAAAAAATGATTTTTTGTCAATATATAATGATACTAATGGTAAATCTACTGACTTATCCCTGACTCCCATCTTGAAGTTGCATGGATATTAAAGTAAATTTTTAATGAAAAAGGTACTAAAAATTATGTACTAAAGTTATGGCAATTTAACATTGTTAGTATAGCAGCCAACACCTCTGCATTAACTAACATTAGAGCTTGTAGTGGTACAAAAAGACAAACTGCTAATCTAATTTACCGGACAACCATGATTAAGGAAAGTATTGTAATACTTAGGAATAAATGAAGAAGATATTCTTATACTTAATTCTATTTTATTTACCTGAAATTAGTAGCTCATATCCCAAGGCTTCCCTTGGTGTGTCGAAAGTCATCCATGAGTGCTGGCGACTGCGGACACTGGTTAAGTCATTGAATGAAAATCTCTTGAGATTTTACGCATCCAGATACCATCTTGAAACTTGGTGTACACATACACACATATATACATCATCATTATAGACCTTCATACCTTTCAGCTTTCAGTCTGCAAGCCTCAGTGAATTTACTAAACTTTGCCACAATCCTCTATTTTCAACTAGTCCTGTGGCCTCATTTAGTTCTATGCCTCTTATCTTTAAATCATTAAAACCTGAGTGTAACCATCGCCGTCTTGGTCTCCCTCTACTTCTCTGATCCTCCATAACAGAGTCCATTATTTTCCCACGTAACCTATATTCCTCCACTCGCCTCACATAACCCCAACACGGTTTATGCGTACACTTGCATACGTCGAGTTTATTCCTAACTTAAGCTGCCTCTGTGGATCAGCGGTAGAGTGTCGGCCTCCGGATCCCAAGATAGCGGGTTCAAACCCGGCAGAGGTAGTCGGATTTTTGAAGGGGCGGAAAAAAGTCCATTCGACACTCCATGTCGTACGATGTCGGCATGTAAAAGATCTCTGGTGACACATTTGGTGTTTACCCGACAAAATTCATTAAATCTCAGCCATAGACGCCCAAGAGAGTTTCGGTTTACTCGGTCTGCCATCTAGTGGGGGCCTACAGTAAAACGGAACGTCGAAATTGACGAGCAGACAGCCAGATGGCGTCAAATTGAAATGTCTGCACACGGTAGCTGAGGCCATACGATTATTATTATTATTATTATTCTTAACTTAGCATTTGTCTCCTCATTCCGAATACCCTCATGCCATTGATCCCACCTGGTTGTACCAGTTTCATGTCTGTTAATTCTAACTTATGAATAAGATATCCTCAGTCCACCCAGCTTTCGCTCCGGTAAAGCAAAGTTGGTCTGAAAACAGACCGATGAAGAAGATACTTTCTTCTGGGAGCCGATATCCTTCTTACGGAATACTGTTGATCGCTACTGCGAGCTCACTGCATTAGCTTTACTACACCTTGATTCCATCTCAATTACTATATTACCATCCTGGGAGAACACACAGCTAAATACTTAAAATTATCTACCTGTTCCAAATTTGTACTACCAATCTGACATTAAAGTCTGCTGAATTTCTTACCCACTAACATCAGTTTAGTCTTTTCATACCATACTCACTGCACCTATTTTCAAGTTCCAAGATATTAGACTGCAGGCTTTCGGCCCAATCTGCCATTAAGACCAAGTTGTCAGCATAGGCCAGACTGCTTACTACATTTCCACCTAACTGAATACCTTCCTGCCATTTTATACCATTCAGCAGATGATCCATGTAAACTACGAACAACAATGGTGAAAGATTACAGCCTTGTCTAAACCCTGTAAGTACCCTGAACCAAGAGCTCATTCTACCATCAATACTCTCTGCAACACAATTGCCAACATAAATGCATATGATTGATTTTAATAATCTACACTTAATCCAATAGTCCCCCAGTATGGTAAACATATATTCCCACGGTTCCCTGCCATATGCTTTCTCTAGATCTACGAAACACAAACACAACTGTCTATTTCTCTCCTAGCATTTTGGAATTAACCCGCGCATGCAGAAAATCTGATCCGGGCAGCCTCTCTGTGATCTGAAACCACACTGGATTCCATCCAACTTCCTCTTAACCACTGATCGCACCCTCCCATCCAAGGTTCCAGTGAATACTTTGCCTGGTATTCTAATCAATGACATACCTCTGTAGTTATTGCAATCCTTCCTGTTCCCTTGCTTACAGATAGGTGCAATTACTGCTTTTGTCTAATCTGAAGGGACCTTACCAAAACTCCATGCTAATCTTACAGCTCTATGGAGCCATTTCAACCCTGCCTTCCCACTATATTTCTACATTTCACGTCTAATTTCATATATTCCTGCGGCTTTATAAAAATGGTGTTTATCTACCACCTTTCCACTTTCTCAAGCGTAATTTCACCAACATCATTTTCCTCCTCCTAATGAGCACGGTTTTTCGCGACACCACCGAAATGAGTTACATTTACGTTGAGGAGATGTAAAAAATATTCCCTCTACCTGTTCAGTGAATCCCTAGGATCTATTATGAGTTCGCCTGAATTACTCAAGACACTGTTCATTTCTTTTTTCCCTCCCTACCTAAGAATCTTTACTACTGTCCAGAAGGATTTCTCTGATGGTTGAGCTAGCCTTTCCAGGTTATTACCAAAATCTTCCCACGACTTCTTTTTGGATTCGACTACTTTGGCGTACAATTCCCTGTCTGCCTCGGCCCTTGTTTGGAGCCATTTCTCATAAGCCTTCTTTTTATTTTTACAAGCTGCTCCTACTTCGTCATTCCACCAAGATGTTCGCCTTTCCCATCTTTACACACAGTTGTTCCTAGGCATTCCCTTGCTGTTTCTATTACCGCATCCCTGTATGTCACCCATTCACTTTCTATATCCTGAACCTGCTTACTGTCTACTGTTCGGAACTTCTCGCTAATCACATCCATGTACTTCTGTCTGATTTCTCCTCCTGGAAATTGTCTATCCTTATGTATGCTTTCTCTATCCTAGGCCTAGAGACACTAAGTTCACTATAGATCAGATAGTGGTCTGTATCATCGAAAAATCCCCGGAAAACTCGTTCATTCCTAACAGATTTCCTGAATTCGAAGTCTGTTAAGATACAGTCTATTATGGATCTGGTACCCCTAGCCTCCCATGTGTAGCGGTGAAGAGCCTTATGCTTGAAGAATGTATTCGTAACAGCTAATCCCATACTAGCACAGAAGTCCAGCAAACGCTTCCCATTCCCATTAGCTTCCATATCTTCCCCACATTTACCAATCACCCTTTTGTATCCTTCAGTTCTATTCTCAACTCTCGCATTGAAATCGCCCATTAGCACTATCCTATCCTTGCTGTTGACCCTGACCACGATGTCACTCTGTGCTTCATAAAACTTGTCAACTTCATCCTCATCTGCACCCTTACATAGTGAAAACCAATGAATAATTAAAGTTTCCGAAGCATATAGTGCTTCAGCTTTGATTAATGTATTATAGTGTCTAAGTTCTGCTTTCCGAGATACTGATTTTTTGTTATACCTGTTGCAAGCGATCCTGTAAGTTTCCTGTACGTTGGAAATTCTTTCTTTATTTGCTTTTTGGTTTAAACCAGATGGATGAATAGTTTTCCTAAATATTAAAAAAAATTCACCTGAAAGATTTTACCGAAATTTGTTATCAAAAGTTGTCCATGTAAATATTCTGAAGCTCCTTCCATGTGTTCAGTTTCCTCATACGAGATTTTAACTCCCGTTTTGATGGCAATTTCATGTAACTTTTCAATGGGATGAGTTGCTTTTTTCCTGTTATTGGAATGGATTGCTATGTCATCCGCAAAGGCCAAACAGTTCAAGTGAATTCTATCGTTAAATAGTGTGCCAAAGGTTTTTCCTTTAATTTCCTTTTCCGAGGTGGTGATTACTTTCTCAAGTACGAGACTCAACAGTAATGGAGATAATCCGTCTCCTTGAGGGACCCCGGTGTTAATAGTAAAAAGCTAAGATATTTCGCCTAGGAATTTAAGCTTCTAAGTAGTGCCTGTTAATGTTTAACTGATGAACGCCCTTGTTTTTGTCCACTTGAAATTGTTCTAGAGTATTGAAATTCTTTTTGGCCATATGCTTTTTTTAAATCTACAAAAGTAACGATAGTTTTAAATTAAGGATTTCTTCTGCACAAGATCTTCCTTTTCGTAAACCTGCCTGGTATTCACCAATTAGATGGTCTGTTTGTTTCTCAAGTCTAGTGATCACGGCATTAGATAAGAATTATTTGTAAGTAACTGGTATCAAGCTATTTCCTCTATAATTATTGATGTTGGTTTTATCTCCTGGCTTGTGTAGTGGATGGATTAGCGCACATTTCCAATCTTCAGGGATATCTTCAGTGATCCAGATGTTTCCAAGAATCGAGTGGATTTTCCGGGATACGCTCTTACCTCCTATCTTCACGATTTCGGCAATTGTGCAATTTTCCCCTGGGACTTTGTTATATTTGGGACAATGGAATATTTCTTTGATTTCTTCCAATGTTGGGGGTTTTGAATCTTCATTAAATGAGGGTGTTTCAAAGGTGAGTTGTCCTTTAGGGGATTGACAGTTGGAATACACTGCCAGAAGTGCGAAACGTTCCATCCGGGCATTTGAAGAAAATGCTAGATGCCTGATAATTTGATAATTCTTCTCGGAAAGTTTTGTAGAAGTTACGTGTATTCTTGTTTGTAAAGTCTTTTTCAACATCTGCCAATCTGTAAAGGTCATATTTGCTTCCCTCAGACCGGATGATTTTTGATGTTTGTTTCTGTATTTTGGTTTACTATTATTATTATTATTATTATTATTATTATTATTATTATTATTATTATTATTATTATTATTATTGCCGTAACAGCTGAAATGCTATGTTCAATCATTCCTGTCATAATAAGAACAAGCGTCCTCTATTAAAAAAGAAGACGACACTTTAATATTTAATCTTTCTTTCCGTTATTTCTTAATCGGTTTACCCTCCAGGTTTGGTTTCTCGCTGGACTCAGTGAGGGATCCCACCTCTCCCGCTTCAATGGCAGTTTTATGAAACGTGAGACTTTGGGTCGGGATGATACGACTTGGAAAGAGGACCAGTACGTGACGTAGGCGGCTTCAGCTGCTATGCTGAGAGGGGCCTTGTGGGGGTGATGGAATGATTGAAGGGGATAGATGTGGAAGATGGAAGGAAGCGTGCATGCCGTTAAGTTACGTACCATTCCGGCATTTGCCTGGAAGAGAAGTGGGAAACCACGGAAAACTACTTCGAGGAGGACAGAGGAGGGAATCAAACCCCCTTCCGAGGCTGAGTGGACTCTCCAGAGTGCGATGGCCTAAGGCAGCCCTTTAGACCACCACATGAAGTAATCTTAGAAAGAAATGTGCTCGTATGTGCGTTATTAGCAGCTGTTTGGAGAACCAACCGAGGTCGACTCCTAGGTATACAGTTTCACTCTGTATTGGACTATTGATTCTGTTTCATGAATGAGGGTTAATTTTGACTCTATGTTAAGGCCGGAGTTATTTTAACCTCTCCTTTCACCTGGGTTAAACTGTTAACTCGAGGTTCAAAGCATAATGGCGCCCGGAAATCATGCGTTTGATGCAGAGTTGCTCCATTTATATTTGTTAAACGGCGTTCCTAAGAGAAATAGGACTGTTATAAAAAGGGAGGACTTTCAAAATCTCTCTGAGGAACAATTTCTGAAGAGGTATCGACTGTCAAAAAATTTCGAAATTTTCGGCACACTAGACATAAATTCGCCTTTAAAAAGGAAAACTGAAAAGACGTAATAGAACAACAAGAAACTCTTAATCATGGCACTTCAGTAAAACAACCGATCGATCGATCGATCGATCAATAAATCAATCAATCAGTCAATCACCACTGATCTGCATTTAGGGCGGTCGCACAGGTAGCAGATTCCCTGTCAATTTTTACCTCATATTTATATTTTTATGAACATTTACCTAAGATTTTCTTAAATATTTTCAACGAACTCGGAAATTTATCGAACATTTCCCTTGAAAATCCTTCACTCCTCGTGCTATAAATGAATATTTGCCCCAAACCGTCCCCTTGGATTACAAGTTCATCTTCATAGTACGATCTTTCCTACATTTAAAAGCTCCACTCAAGCTTATACTTCTACTTGAGTCATTCCACGCCAACGGACAGCTCGAAACATACCACATAGTCTAGCATCTCCTCTCCTTATCCCCAAAACTTCCCACCCGAAAGTCTGCAACATTTTAGTAGTACTAATCTTTAGTCAGAATTCACCCGGAACAAATCTTGCTGCTTTCCTTTGCATTTTTCGCACTTCTCGTATCAAGTACCCTGGAGTGTGTCCCACACACTGCAGACTTAGCAATAATTAACGAACTTCATCGGGAATTGATCTTATGATTGAGGAGCTACAAGAGAAACGTGGGCACTCATTCATCTGCGGAGAATATTAAACCTGTGATAGGTGATTCTATCGTGCAGCATGTAGAACAGAAAAATAAGTCAGTGAAAGCAATATGCTTGCCGGGAATTCGACCGGAACAGTTGAGCAGCAAAATAGCGCACGGATGCGGCGGGAATGAGGAATTAGTGATTCTCCACGTAGGAACGAATAATTTAAAAAGACAACGAAGTAAAGACATAATGGGTACATTTGTTACTTAGTGAGCTCGACTAAGAAAATGATCCCGAAAGCAAATATTGTGTGGCCGAATGTTCCGGATCACTCTTTGTAGACTTCATCTGAACGAGCGAGGAGCTGTGAGACTAGGTGAACTCTTTTCGGGGGTTACCGAGTCTTTTTCCACCCAAACAGATGGCAGCGCAGATCTATCACTGTGTCCAGTTTTAGCATTAGCACGCTTCGTTATCTCCGGACGAAATGTAATGGTTATTACTCCTCCTCTCCTAAAATCTATTCCTGTATAACGTTTGTTCCATGAATTTCAGAAGTGACATCAGCGCAATCTATCCGTTACAGATCCGAGATTTGCATAGATATAGTCACTATTGGGGCTCATCAGGTTTAAACACGATCACTCGTCTTCCTTCCAGAATTGACATGTGCAAATATGAGCTATGCGAAAAGAACTCTTGTTGTTTGTTTTAAGTTTACTTTCCTATCACTTGCAGTAGTATAATAAGCGGGTTCGGGAGCCACCACCCCCACCGGCACCCAGAGGCCACCTCCACCACCACCACAGCCAGATGCCTCCCAGAGGCCTCCTCCACCACCACCACAGCCAGAGGCCTCCCAAAGGTCTCCTCCACCACCCGCGGGAAATTTGAATTTGTAAACAAAGCCACGTGCTTTTTGACAGCTGTCATCGACAACAACGCATCGCTAACCTCAGTACTGCCATCTTGACGGGCCTAAACCTCAGTAGTGCCAACGTAACCTAACTAGCGCGAGGTAAACAAAGCCACGTGCTTTTTGACAGCCACGTGCTTTTTTGACAGCTGTCATCCGCCATCTTTAATCCAGAGAGCACCGTGCTGCCCTCTTTATCGTAGTAGATGTAAATTCGTCACCTGTCATCGGCAGTGCTGCCATCTTGGCGGGCCTAAACCTTAGTGCTACCAACTTAACCTCACTAGCGCGAGATAAACAAATCCACGTGCAGCTGACATCCGCCATCTTTAATCCATAGAGCGCAGTGCTGACCTCTTTAGCTACTTACCTTTGAAATGTGGTACGTCACAGCTGTCATCCGCCATCTTTAATCCAGAGAGAACAGTGCTGCAATCTTTAGTTGAAATGTGGTGGCGGCAAATTCCACGTGCTCTTGTTTGGAAACAAATTCACGTGCTATTTTCTGACAGCTGTCATCCGTCATCTTGCATCACAAACCTCAGTGCTACACTCTTTAGCTAGATACCTTTGAAATATGGTGGCGGCAAATTCTGCATGCTCTTGTTTGGAAACAAACCTATGCGCTTTTTTGACAGCTATCATCCGCCATCTTTAATCCAGAGAGCACCGTGCTGCCCTCTTTAGCTACTTACCTTTGAAATGAGGTGGCAGCAAATTCTACGTGCTCTTGTTTGGAAACAAACCCATGTGCTTTCCTGACAGCTGTCATCCACCATCTTAAATCCAGAGAGAACAGTGCTGCACTCTTTAGTTGAAATACGGTGGCGGCAAATTCCACGTGCTCTTGTTTGGAAACAAACCCATGTGCTTTTCTGACAGCTGTCATCCACCATCATTAATCCAGAGAGAACAGTGCTGCACTCTTTAGTTGAAATGTGGTGGTGGCAAATTCCACGTGCTCTTGTTTGGAAACAAACCCATGCGCTTTTCTGTCATCCACCATCTATAATCCAGAGAGAACAGTGCCGCACTCTTTAATTGAAATGTGGTGGCGGCAAATTCCACGTGCTTTTATTTGGAAACAAATCCATGTGCTTTTCTGACAGCTGTCATCCAATATCTTTAATCCAGAGAGAACAGTGCCGCACTCTTTAGTTGAAATTTGGTGGCGGAAAATTCCACGTGCTCTTGTTTGGAAACAAATTCTACGCGCTCTTCAGCTGTCATCCACCATCTTTAATCAAGAGAGCACCGTGCTGCCCTCTTTGTGGTGGCGGATAATTTGAAAAATTATTTTCGACAAGCAGCCATCTTTAATCCAGAGAGAACAGTGCTACCCTCTTTAGCTACTTACCTTTGAGGCGGTTAATTTGAAAAATTCTATTTAACAAGCTGCCATCTTTAATGAAAAGAGCATCGTGGTGCTATCTTGCGGGTAAATTTTACGTCACAGCTGTCATCCACCATCTTGCATTGCTAACCTTAGTGCTGCCCTCTTTAGCTACTTACCTTTGAAAAAAAATCTATTTGACAAGCTGTCACCCGCCATCTTGCATCGCAAACCTCAGTGCTGCACTCTTTAGTTGAAATGTGGTGGCGGATAATTTGAAAAAATCTTTTTGACAAGCAGCCATCTTTAATCAACAGAACACCGTGCTGCCATCTTTAGCTACCGCCATCTTACATCGCTTACCTCGCTGCTGCACTCTTTATTTGAAATGTGGTGGCGGTTAATTCGAACAAGTTTAATCACGCATCGGGAAAGCTAGAGTAAGCACGTGCTGCAGTGATGACGTCATCATGCATGTTTAGACTTGTCCGTTTTCTTAAGAGTAAGTCGGTGTAAAGGAATGCAATAAGTATGCATCATAAAAACAAGAGTTTGCATGTGCTGCAGTGATGACGTTATTGTGCATGTTTAAACCCGTTCGTTGACTAAAAGCTTTAGTCTTCGAGAAACAGTGATAGAGAGTGGAGTGCGAACATGACGAAAACATTAATAGTCGAGGTGCAAGGCTTTAAAGTAAACGGAAACAAATTTGTGTTTAAAGAGGTGGCTGTGTTAGATTGCTGTGTGTTGTGGGCACCAAAACTTGTTCGTTTAGTATTTAGTCCACCATTCCCTTACTGTCTGCAAACAGATGAAGATAAAAAGCAGACTCAGTGGATTGAAAACAATTTAGGTTTGAAGTGGGAAGAAAAAGGAATACCTTATCGTTTTCTACCTTTAATGATGAATACACATTTGTCAAGAGCAGATCTTGTTCTTTTAAAGGGTTGTGAAAAGAAAGAATGGTTGCGTGATTATCTACCATCATCGAGTGAAATTATCGACATGCATGAATTGGAGTGCCCATCATTTAAAACTCTTCCGAAAGAGCATAGCAGAGAAACAAGTAAACAGTCTTTACAACATGTATGCATGCTCTTTGATTGGTTGTGTCGCAGTGCATGCCGGGAAGTGAACAACATATGTAAACTGCACTGTCGAAATAACCTTAGTGTAAAAGAAACATTTGTAGAGTAAAGACATCATATCATTTCTAACAGATACTAAGTGTAACCCAGTTGAAAAGGCGATCGTAAAGTTTTATGCATGCAAAAAGAAACTAAACACTTTTACTGAAGAAGAGTTAAATGCATTACCAAAGGCATTTTTGGGTAATGTAGCTGCGAATGCTGTAAAGAAGATTTGGGATAAGGTGCCTCGTGAGTGGACTCAAGATCCTGTTTTGTCAGAGCTTCTAACGTGTAGTTTACATCATGAACACGTGAGTTTAGGTAGAAGACCTTCTGTGAGACAGTGCCGTACATGTCAACTAATTAAACTGTATCACGGACCTAAAACTAACGAGTTGTCTTCGCTTATAAACACTTATCATGGCTGTGGAGAGAGTAAACAAGGAAAAGGTGAAGAAACGTGCTGGGAGAAAGATGAGGAAGCATGTTGGGCGTGGACTCATCAATAGAGTGATTAATCTTCTTTTCTTCGTGCTTCATCTCCCCTGCGGCCCTAGAACACGTTCGCCTGACACGTAGTTACATGCTGCCTGCATAGAGTATGTCATGTAGCTGTTAAAATCTGCTTCGTACAGTTATGCTGTGTGTGTGTGTGTTATTACCTAGTGCTTTAGCTGCTCAGAAGATAGCAGCACTTGTCGTTGTTGGTGCAATAAAACGAAAACTGAGTGACAAAGACAGTAAAATAAACAAAGGATAAAAATGTATATATATATATATATATATATATATTCTAAAATAAATATGAATTGTCAAAACATATTACAGGTGTTGTTTAATCCTACAGCATGTCCTAGTGACTTAGAAGAAAGGAAACGTAGAGGATTAAAAGAAAACACACATAATATTTAAAGTACATCCTCTTTATTAATCCATGAATTAAAGCTGTTTTTAAAACCAAGCCATTTAACATACAGTTTATTGCCACGACGTCGAATAACACGTTCAACTAAATAGTGATCAGGATATTTTGTTTTCTGCAGTTCTTCGATGTAGAATCCTCCTCCAATAGGCTGTCCTCTGAGATCGCGAAGTAATTACGTAACTGGATTAGTAAGCTTAACACTTCTGATTTGAAAATTTTCAGTGCTCCAGTTAGGTGTGTATCCTTTTGCAAAGATAGACTTGTGTTTGCTGATGCGAACAAAATCACCTTCTTTAAAGCGATGGCGACGTGGATCAGCAGTTTTAATTACAAGATGAATAGCATTTATACGAGGTGTATTCTTTGTAACAAGACGTGGCTTTGTTCCGATAGTGCGATGAGGTGTATCGTTGTAGGTAGATAAAAGTCTAGGTAGCAGATCAATCCAACGACATGAACCTTGCGCTGTAAATTCTGGCCAACCATTGTTTTGAGTGTACGATTAAAGCGTTCTACAACACTTGCTTTGAGATTGCTGAACGTAGAGTAGTGTTGAATGCCAAGTAACTTGAGGTAAGAAGAAAAATCCTTGTTGTAAAACTCTTTACCTTGATCAGTTTGAAGAAGCCTTGGGCAGCGTTTCGATTCTTCAACAATATGTTTAAATGCTTCTTTAACTTGAGCTGCTGTTTTAGAACGCACGGGTTGTGCAAAAGCAAACTTCGAGTACACATCGATAACAGTAAGTAGATACTTATACCCCTTATTACTAGAGGCATATGGAATCATTTCTACTAAGTCTGCTTGCCAGAGATCATCTTTCCTCGTGTAATAACGCGTCTGCGACAGTAGGTGCGACGTGCTGGTTTATGTAACTCATGTGCGATGTTTACCTTTACAGGTGAGATCTTCTCTTGACGAGCCATTACGAAATAATACCGGCATAACGTAGTTCTCTTTCTATTTCTAGAATTTCTGATCCGTGACCAGTGTGACCAGCCTCTTGCGATGCTCTTAAAAGTTGTAATCGTTCAACGAGTAAGTTTGGGTCATTCCAGTACCTTACATCCACATACGGCAACAAAGGCTTGTAGATAACGTCTAGACTACGTGCAGTCGGAAACAGCTTAGAAATAAACTCACGATACTTGTAACTCTTATTCGCATTTACAGCTTCTGTTCTCTTGTAATTACGTCGTGTTGCGTCAGTAGCAAAATGTATTGCTTTATATTTTTTAAGATCATCTTGTAAAATTATATCCTTGTCAGGTATTTGTGAGAAAAGAAGTTCTAAGAGTCCTTTCGGAAGTTTATAGGTAACCTCTTTTCCAATGAGTTTATTGCTATTAATCTTAACAATTGAATTTCCTATCCGGAAACAGTCATCTTCGTAGCGAATACCGTAGGTAGTGTCAGTTTGTCCTGTAAAACGTTTTTCTATATAAGGTGCAAAGAGAGATCCATAGGTATCTTGAATAAAAGTTCTAAACTGATTGCGATACTCTGGAGTAATCATAACCTCAGGCAAAGATGGTAGATTTTGCGTCGATGTAGTAGGTGTTTCAGCAATAAAATCTGTAGTTAAAAACTCAACACGCTTAGATGGTGATGTATCATTAAGTTCTTCTTCTCCTTCTTCCTTATCTTCCTCTTCCTCTTCTTGATGTACATCCTGCTTCTTCTCTTCCGTATCTTCTTCATGCTTTTCTTCTTCATGCTTCTCTTTATGATGTGATGTTTGCATAGAAGCAAAACTTGAAGTAGACTGCGGTAATGAAGTAGAATTAAAAATTTCTTTGAGTGGTGTACTTAGTTGTGTTTTTAAAAATAAATCCGTGTCTGCTTGAATACGTTTAAGCTCTTTATATTTCCGTCGAATATTGTTTCGAGCTTGGATGATATGTTTTGTGATCTCCTTGCTAGATGTTAACATGATGATGGATTTTAATCAATTAGTTACTGTAATTCTGTGTTAATGCACATAAAATGATCGAAACCCATGTGATATCGTTCATGCTGTACATCACTTTCTTTATCAATAACTAAAAAGCTGTAACGGTGTAATGACCAACATTTAGCACACATACGTTTAAAGTCATCGAATGTCATATCAGTGTTAACATGATCGTTATACACATGTCGCATGTTGCGCTCATCTTGCCGAAAAAGCACAATAACATTTGCGTTGTCGCGTATCAACTGCTTAGGCACACGAGAATAGGTTTGGCACAAATAGATGCAATCAACATATTTGTGCCGACCCATACTAAAGAATGCACGAATAACGTTTTGCTGTTCTGTTGCGACATCATCAAAGATCATAAGAGAATTAGGAAGCACATCGTCTGGTGATGGTACTTGCTCATGTGAATTAAATTTAAAATATCTTATTCCATCTTTAACTAGATCGTGCATTACAGTTTGTAGAATAGTATATAGCGGCTGATAGAGTGACTTTGCGAAAACGTAAATATTCTCGAAGCGTACACCATTTACAGAAGTAATAAGTGTAAGTGTAAGATTTGTTTTCCCGCATCCTGATGGATCTGATATAATACATCGAACAGTAAAAGGAAACAACGTTCCATGACGTTTTCTTGTAGTTGTACTAGAACTAGGTAAGAGATGTGGTACAATGTCTATAACAGGTAGCGTGTCTTGCTGCTTTATAATCTTCATGATAACTGAATCATAAAGTACGTAATAGTAATATATATATTAAACGAAACAAGAGGTAACGGTTAGTTTATGATTTGCTCTTGACTAGTAAAGTCGTGTCCAGCATGGTGAAACAACGATATCCAAACGACATGAAGAAGAAGAAGAAAGTAAAAACTGTTGGATGGAAAGATGTTATAAAGGCTGCGCAAAAAGCTATTCGAGGGGAATACAATCCTCGTGTAGCTATGACTAAAGCGTTACGCGCAGCAAGAGCGAGAATTTCTCCAAAGTGCAGAGCAATATTTAGTAAACGTGCACGAATTACTCCTGTACCAAAACGAGGAGGATTTCTTCCTGCGCTGTTTTCTGGCTTAGCAGCTTTAGGGTCATTGCTAGGTGGTGCTATTGCTGTAGCGAGAACTGACAAAGCTGTAGAAGAAGCGAAACAACAGTTGAAAGAGAGTGAACGTCATAACAAGACGATGGAGGCAATTGCGTTACGAGGCAAAGGTGTGAACATGAAGCTAGCGCCATACAAGAAAGGGCTTGGTATCTACATTTCTCCAAAAAACGTCTACTGAATGCACTGCCATATCGAGCTCTAACGCATGATGAAGTTTTTACGTTTGCTAAACAACTAGGAATTCATTATTTTCGAGGAGTGTATATGCGCGATCAACTACCAGCGCGCGCACGTGAACGTGAAAGTGCAGTAATTAACTTGGACAACAGTCGTGGACCTGGAACTCATTACGTTGCTTATGTAAAACGTAAATCTAAAGTATGGTATTTTGATAGCTGTGGAGATTTACCTCCTCCTTTTGAGCTCATACGTTATTTCGGAAGCAGTGCAGACATTGTTTACAATAAAAACCGTGTGCAAAACTTTAATACACGCATGTGCGGACGATTATGTCTTATGTTCTTATATCAAACCCAGACAGTAGAGAAAGTGCATTAGTGTCTACGTGATGACGAACAGTGAAAGGACGTTTGCTGTACGTGGAGAAGGACCTGAAACAACCGTCTATTTTAATCCACCAATCGAACTTGGTTATCAGCCGCATAGTCTTGGACTAGTATCGTTTGAAAGCTACAATAAAATCTATAATGTGCGTGATGGTTTAAACAAGTTCTATTACGATGAGTATGTGCTAACACTACCCTCAGGTAGTTATACAGTAGACGATATTCACGACTATATTGAAAGTACGTTAATTGATCAGTTTGGGGAAGATAGTTTTAGTAATCATAATTACAAGTTCTCAATCACTATAAGCAACATTACACATAAATGTGTTATTGAATCATCATTTAAGATTGACTTCAAATCACAACCTGATTCGATTGGACCACTGCTTGGATTTTCATCGAGGGAGCTCCTACCGAACGTACGTTACGAGTCTGATCAACCTATAAAACTCTTCGATGATTATAATGTGAACATTACTTGTAATATTATTACAGACTTGAATAGTAATCTACAACCTTCGCACGTCCGGCACGACTTTATTGTTACAGAGGAACGTGGATATACTAATTGTGAGAAACCAGCAATAGTTCTTTATCATCCTGTGTCTGTAAAACACATTAGCAACATTACTCTTAGACTTGTAAATAAACATAATCAGCTTATTCATTTAGATCAGCACGCGTACGTAGCTTACAAACTACATCTTAAACCAGTATGAAAACCATCTATACAACACTGTGTACATTCCGAAGACATACTACCTGTGTGCAGAGACTCATCGAGTTAACAGATACCCATAAGCAGATACTCCAAGATTTAGGATATACACTACTACAACAGAATGGAAGAAATGCTAGACATTACGAATACAGTAGAAAGTCGTGAAGGAGTAGTACGAAGTGAGCTTCATTCCTATCAACCTTTTACGTTTGGATTAAATAACAATGATGAAATTCATTTTATTATTAATCAACAAGATGTTTACACCTTACCACACGAAAGCTACCTCTATATTGAAGGACGATTAGAAAAGTCTGACGGAAGTGGACCAAGCACTTCACAACTAAACAACCATGCTCTAGCTTTTCTCTTTTCTGAAGCGCGATATGAAGTAAATATTGAAATAGATCGAATGAAGAATGTTGGTATTACAAGTGCAATGAAACTCTACCCTTCTTTCTGTGATGAAGAAAGTAATCTTTTGCGGATGGCTGGATGGTGTCCAAAAGCTACTAACAACTGGATGATTAATGAGGATGGAACTTTTACGGGTATGTTGTCACTGAAAAATATTTTTGGATTCGCAGAAGACTTTACACGTATTATAATCAACGCAAAACAAGAGCTTATTCTAATCCGTGATCGAAGTGATTACAATTCTCTTAAAGCAGTAGAAACACCTGTAGAATCGAAAATAACACTGCATCGTATACTGTGGCGGATTCCACATGTAACATTATCTGATCGTGAAAAACTTCGATTGCTCAAGATTGTAGAAAATGATACACCATTACCTATACGTTTTAGAAGCTGGGAGCTGCATGAGTATCCTGTGTTACCACCTACAAACAAGCATAGCTGGGCTGTTAAAACATCACGTTTTACTGAGAAGCCCTTGTACATTATTTTTGGATTTCAAACTAATCGTAAATTCAATCACGAAAAAGATAGCTCACTGTTTGATCACTGTAAATTAAGACACGTTAGACTATATCTCAACGGAATTACGTATCCCTACGAAAACATTGACATTAACTTTGAGAAAAATAAGTTTGGGATGCTCTGTGACATGTTTTGTAAATTTCAATCATCGTATTATCAGAAAGGAGATCGTCCGCTATTTACACCTCAAGAATTTAAAAATAAAACACCGATTGTAGTTATAGACTGCTCATATCATGAAGAATCTATAAAAGAATCTCCAGTTGATATTCGTTTAGAATTTCAAACATCTGAAAACATTCCTGCTAACACAGCAGCCTATTGTCTTATTATTCATATGAGTGATGTTACTTACCATCCGCTAACGAATATTGTTACGAGACTATAAATAAGAATAGATCTTTGTCATTTTCATTAGTGTGTGCTTCGACATCGTACGCTATGGAACAAAACTGTAAATGTGCATGCTGTTTGCATGCTCATACGCAACATCTTATTTACCTTTCACGAGTGAGTGAGGCTATTAAGATGTTCTATAAACATAGATCGTCGATGCCGAAACATCTTATTCAATACTTACCACCAGGATTTTTATATACGTACGCTGCCTCTTACGTACATAATTTTTGGGACATCCTTCCTCTACACAGTAAGATGTCGATCGAAGTAGTTTTATGCAGAACTTGTCAACGACATTACAAGCATCGAGGAGAAAATGGTGATGATGATTGGGATGGACCAAATCCGAGGATTGAACACTGTACACAGTGTATGAATGAACTTTCTCTAGTTCCTCATGATGATGATGATTCCGAAAAGGAATAACAGCAAGGTAAGAAGTATATGATCTTCTCTGTAAAGCATAACATATTTAGTATAATATATTTCTAAATGTTTTGTTTAATTTGATTGTTGCAGGAGGCATTTCAGAAGCATACGTTGTTAAGAAGCATACCAACCTTGTCAGCAGCAAAAACGAACACTGTTGTAGTACATTTGTAAATAAATATTTGATCGCATTCAAAAATGTTGTACTTATTGCATTGCTTTACTCTGACTTACTCTTAAGAAAAACGATTCGGTCTAAACACGCACAATGACGTCATCACTGCAGAACGTGCAAACTCTTGTTTTTATGATGCATACTTATTGCATTCCTTTACACCGACTTACTCTTAAGAAAACGGACAAGTCTAAACATGCATGATGACGTCATCACTGCAGCACGTGCTTACTCTAGCTTTCCCGATGCGTGATTAAACTTGTTCGAATTAACCGCCACCACATTTCAAATAAAGAGTCCAGCAGCGAGGTAAGCGATGTAAGATGGCGGTAGCTAAAGATGGCAGCACGATGCTCTGTTGATTAAAGATGGCTGCTTGTCAAAAATATTTTTTCAAATTATCCGCCACAACATTTCAACTAAAGAGTGCAGCACTGAGGTTTGCGATGCAAGATGGCGGGTGACAGCTTGTCAAATAGATTTTTTTTCAAAGATAAGTAGCTAAAGAGGGCAGCACTAAGGTAAGCAATGCAAGATGGTGGATGACAGCTGTGACGTAAAATTTACCCGCAAGATAGCACCACGATGCTCTTTTCATTAAAGATGGCAGCTTGTTAAATATAATTTTTCAAAATAACCGCCTCAAAGGTAAGTAGCTAAAGAGGGTAGCACTGTTCTCTCTGGATTAAAGATGGCTGCTTGTCGAAAAGAATTTTTCAAATTAACCGCCTCAAAGGTAAGTAGCTAAAGAGGGCAGCACTGTTCTCTCTGGATTAAAGATGGCTGCTTGTCGAAAAGAATTTTTCAAATTATCCGCCACCACAAAGAGGTCAGCACGGTGCTCTCTTGATTAAAGATGGTGGATGACAGCTGAAGAGAGCGTAGAATTTGTTTCCAAACAAGAGCACGTAGAATTTGCCGCCACCACATTTCAACTAAAGAGTGCGGCACTGTTCTCTCTGGATTAAAGATGGTGGATGACAGCTGTCAGAAAAGCACATGGGTTTGTTTCCTAACAAGAGCACGTGGAATTTGCCGCCACCACATTTCAATTAAAGAGTGCGGCACTGTTCTCTCTGGATTAAAGATGGTGGATGACAGAAAAGCACATGGGTTTGTTTCCAAACAAGAGCACGTGGAATTTGCCACCACCACATTTCAACTAAAGAGTGCGGCACTGTTCTCTCTGGATTAAAGATGGTGGATGACAGCTGTCAGAAAAGCACATGGGTTTGTTTCCTAACAAGAGCACGTGGAATTTGCCGCCACCACATTTCAACTAAAGAGTGCGGCACTGTTCTCTCTGGATTAAAGATGGTGGATGACAGCTGTCAGAAAAGCACATGGGTTTGTTTCCTAACAAGAGCACGTGGAATTTGCCGCCACCACATTTCAATTAAAGAGTGCGGCACTGTTCTCTCTAGATTAAAGATGGTGGATGACAGAAAAGCACATGGGTTTGTTTCCAAACAAGAGCACGTGGAATTTGCCACCACCACATTTCAACTAAAGAGTACAGCACTGTTCTCTCTGGATTAAAGATGGTGGATGACAGCTGTCAGAAAAGCACATGGGTTTGTTTCCAAACAAGAGCACGTAGAATTTTCCGCCACCACATTTCAAAGGTAAGTAGCTAAAGAGGGCAGCACGGTGCTCTCTGGATTAAAGATGGCGGATGATAGCTGTCAAAAAAGCGCATAGGTTTGTTTCCAAACAAGAGCATGTAGAATTTCCCGCCACCATATTTCAAAGGTATCTAGCTAAAGAGTGTAGCACTGAGGTTTGTGATGCAAGATGGCGGATGACAGCTGTCAGAAAATAGCACGTGAATTTGTTTCCAAACAAGAGCACGTGGAATTTGCCGCCACCACATTTCAACTAAAGATTGCAGCACTGTTCTCTCTGGATTAAAGATGGCGGATGACAGCTGTGACGTACCACATTTCAAAGGTAAGTAGCTAAAGAGGTCAGCACTGCGCTCTATAGATTAAAGATGGCGGATGTCAGCTGCACGTGGATTAGTTTATCTCGCGCTAGTGAGGTTAAGTTGGTAGCACTAAGGTTTAGGCCCGCCAAGATGGCAGCACTGCCGATGACAGGTGACGAATTTACATCTACTACGATAAAGAAGGCAGCACGGTGCTCTCTGGATTAAAGATGGCGGATGACAGCTGTCAAAAAAGCACGTGGCTGTCAAAAAGCACGTGGCTTTGTTTACCACGCGCTAGTTAGGTTAAGTTGGTACTACTGAGGTTTAGGCCCGTCAAGATGGCAGTACTGAGGTTAGCGATGCGTTGTTGCCGATGACAGCTGTCAAAAAGCACGTGGCTTTGTTTACAAATTCAAATTTCCCGCAGGTGGTGGAGGAGACCTCTGGGAGGCCTCTGGCTGTGGTGGTGGTGGAGGAGGCATCTGGGAGGCCTCTGGCTGTGGTGGTGGTGGAGGTGGCCTCTGGGAGCCGGTGGGGGTGGTGGCGCCCGAACCCGCTTATTATACTACTATTTGCAATGTAAATCTAGAAGTTAGCTCAAGCTATAGTATTGTAACGTTAAGCACAGCGTGTATTATTTCTTGTAATTTTTTCTTTCCATGGAACTGTTTGTTGTTGTTGTTGTAATTTTAGTTACTATTGTTGGGTAATTATGTTTTAACTTTACCTTCATTTACACTACTGTAAGTAACCATTGCCACCATGATATTTCCCAATTGCTAAGTATTTGTCAATAATAATAATTAAAGACACTCTCCTTTACATCCTTACTACAATCCGTAATACTGTCACAACTATATGAATAAATCTGTAACCCTCCTTAACAACCTCGTTAATATGATTACTCCAAAGAAGATCATTCCTTGTATTAACACTTACTTATTTATGTTCCCGTGTTTTGGTGGATTAGCAGAAATGAAAGAAGGTGCGGGCTGGAATAGGTCTCAACTACAGAATTAAAGTTAATTTAAATCTTTAACAAATGTTATATTTTCTTTGCAAAATCAACAAATAACAGGTAATAAAATTCAACAATTTCCACTAGGTGAAATAACAACGAAAGATAGGTACAAAATAATTTTTCCCGTTCAGGGGTTTTTTACCAGGTTTTAGGCTTCGAGCCCCACAATCACAATCCTTGAGCGATTAGCCCAACTTTTACCAAGGTACGAAAATGAACAAAGGGGCAGAAAACCCCACATCATGCCAAGGAGCACTTGCTCCTATTTACAATGTTAAGGAAAAGAGCAGACCCGCTCTCAATTTTACAAGCCTATCAAAGGCTACAACAAACTTCACTTCTATCTGCCCTTAAGACACACAAGGAAACAGGGGTAATTAATAACCAACCTACGGGGCCTTCGCATGAAGAAAACAAAACATCAGGTTAAGTTACTGGCCCAAAGCAAAGGGGATGGAGGCGTAAATTTGCACTCCTAACTCTACATATTAAAACCTGGGTGGCTCTAGGCCGATATACAGGGGCTTGTCCCAAGCTAAGGAGGTGACTCGTTTGAAAGATTTTAAACACTTTAAGGAAGAGTAGAAACGGTTAGAAAAGCGTAGTCACCTCAATTTCAAAATGAAGGGGAGTTCGAGAGGGTGAAACACTCTCTATCCCCGAATTACAGTTCAAGAAATAGTAGTTTTTACATTGACAGAAGAAGGGATTTACATTTTAAGGAGATGGATTACATATTAAAGGTTTCGAACCTTCCCCGAGAGTTAAACTGCTGAGCTAGCGAAAAAAATAAAGAAGTTAAAACGCCATTACCTTGTAGAAGAGTCGCTGCCCGAAGAACGAGGCGCTTCCCGCCCCCTGCTACATATTCACACACACAGAGTAGATGTTATACTAGTGGCCCCGAGACAAGAGAATCAGCAGTTTTTATACCCTCGTGGAAAATTCGAGACCTTTCAAGAATGAGTAGACACACCCGCCCGACTTTATTGGTAGACTAAGCATTTCATATGGAAATTTGAAGAAGAAAGCTAAGATTGGTGGAAAATTAATTACAGAAATTCGGGATTGGCTGAGTTCAAAACTGGCGGAAAGAAAGGATTAATATTGCCAACCCACAAACCACAGAACAAAATTTAGTAGAGGCAAAACTTAAGCATACAAAATTTCTGCAAGGGAGTTCATTCCATTGCACCAGAGTGCGTTATCATAGTTTTTGGTAGAGACATCTGTTAGAGAATGTCCAAACTTCTTGATACGGAGAAAACAAACACAAATCGAAATAGACACAGTTCAGAACACTTCAAAATTACAAAATTTACAGTAGTGACATCTTCTGAATAACCGTTGAGTTAATACAGATTTTCAAGTTCAGAGTTTCTCCTGTAGAGGAGTTTCAATTGGCGCGGAGGTGTACCGCCCCTTGAGGTACTATGACCCCACGTCCACCCTTCACGTGATCCTCTGGTGGTGCTGAACGAGTAACAGCCCAGAAACATAACAAGTAACCGTTCTTTTCAGAACCATCGAACTAGAGGTGAGAAACACCCAGTCCGCATTATACAACGTAATATTGAAGGCATAAGTTCTGCCAAGTGCGAATATCTGCAAAAACAACTGCATGACCTTAACATTGATGTTGTTAACATTCAAGAAAACCATACCAAAGATGAACAGGATCTCCAGCGTAGAGGACCAATACCCGGTTATACACTGGTCGAAGCTATCCATCATCCACAGTATGGAATAGCCACTTATGTGAAGTCAAGTTTAAATGGAGTGCAAGTAATTGGTTGCACTGAAGATGGCTATGACTTAAAAATTGTCAATCTTTACAAGCCTCCGTGTGTAAATTGGGCTCCTACAGTACTGTCGGCTTTTGATCACTCTTGTGTATACACTGGAGACTTCAACAGCCATCACACAAACTGGCGTAAAGAATGGGGAGTCTCTAGTTCTATGGGCAGAAACTAACAATATGCATTTGATTTTTGATGTAACATACAAGGGAACCTTCCACTCCGCACGCTAGAACAAGGATTACAACCCGCGTCTAAAGATCAACTAGACCAACCACTCAACACCACTCGCACTGTTCTGTCCAACTTCCCAAACAGTCAACACCGACCTGTTATGGTGGAAATCGGTTTGAAAATTCCCCTTGTAAACTCAATGCCCTTACCCAGATGTGACTTTCAACGAGCCAACTGGGATGGATTCACAAAAGACCTTGACCTTGCGGAGAATCTTCAGCGGACAGCAAATAACTACGACAAATTTCTAAACAAGTTATCAAAGCTGCCAAGTCCCAGGGGATACAGAAAGGAGAATGTACCTGGATGGAATGAAGATAGTGAGACTTTATACCAAGAATACCAAAGTTCTGGAAATCAGACAGCGGGCTCACAGCTACTCCACTCTTTAAATAAGAGCAGAAGAGAGAAATGGGAAGATACACTTGAAGAAATGAAGCAGGAAAGCTTGGACAATCTCAAACGGGCTAAGCCGCATCCTAACTGACGTTATTGCCAACCTCACAACGACAAGGAGGGACAAGAATCATACCAGAATAGTTTTCTAAACTCATGCGCAATGCCCCGAGAACCAAGCCGCTTTCCAGACCCTTTTCCACAGTGGAAGTAGAAAATGCAATTAAACAACTGAAAATCGGCAAGGCTGCTAAGTTGTACCAAGTCGAGAAATCGTGGATCTAATACCTAGCATGCTCAGTGAAAGACAATTCGAAGTGTTTCTAGGTAACACTAAAAACCAAAAACGAGAAATAAATAACGATCTACCACAGGGAACTGTTTTAGCACCATTTCTATTCAGTTTGTACATTCATGACCTACCAAACACAACATCAAGCAAGTTCATATATGCTGATGACATCGCATTGGTAGCACAGAGTAATAACTTTAGAGACGGTGAACAAATTCTGACGGAGGACCTTAAGAAGATGTCAACTTTCTTTAAGTCCTGGAGATTGATCCCCACCACAACAAAAACTGAAGTCTCTTGTTTCCATCTAGCGAATCGTGCTACAAACTACAAACCAATAGTTCTGCTCAACGGACGAAAGTTGAGGTACAACCCTTTCCCAAAATATCTTGGAGTCACTTTAGAGCTACAAAGAGCACACCACTAAGTTTTCTCATAAAGTCGCCGCAAGAAACACATACTGCATAAGCTCTGGGGAGCCTCTGCTGATTGTCTACGTTTAACTAGCATTAGCTGCTTCAAGGTTCGTCTGATTGATAGCGTTTTTAAGGCGCTTCTTTTAAATGTGCGGGGTTGAGGTGTACCTCCCGGTACAGTACCATTTGGACTTACATACAAAGGTCTATGTCCGGATATATATTACCAATACTACTACTACTACTACTACTACTACTACTACTACTACTACTACTACTACTACTACTAATAATAATAATAATAATAATCATATTTGTTACCGTGTTTTGGTGGATCAGCAGAGGTGAAAGAAGGTGCGGGCTGGAATGGGTCTAACTACAAGTCCGAAAGATGAATTTAAAATTTAAATAAAGGTTATATTTTCAACTGATAACAAGACTTAACAATATTTACTAGGTGAAATAACAAAGAACAATCAGGTACAAAGCAACTTTACAAACGAAAGCACAAGTTAAGAGGTCTTTACAAATTCTGGGCTACGAGCCCCAAACTTTAACAATTCCTGAGCTCTCAGCTCACAACCACAAATTACCAAACGGCAGAAAACCCCAAATTACATGGAGCATTTGCTCCCACCTCGTAATGTCAAGCCTCCAAGAGGCACCTTTCAAAATACCAGAAAGAGCTCACCCGCTCTCAACTGTCCAAGCCTATTAAAGGCAATAACAGATTATTACACTAAACTGCCATCAAGGCACAACTTATAATGGAACAGGGGTACCTCGTACCCAATCTACTGGGCCTTCGCAGGAAGGAAAACAAAATGAGTTAAGTTAATGGCCCAAAATACAAACCTGAATGGAGTCGAGTACTTGCACTCCTACATGAAAGCTTGTTAAAACCTAAGTGGCGCTAGGCCGATACACAGGGGCTATTCCCACACTATATAGGTGACTTGTATAAGAAAATTTTAACACATTAGGAAATATTAGAAAATCAGTTACGAAAACATAGTCACCTCAAGTCGAAATGAAGGGGAGCTCGAGAGGGTAAAGCACTCTCTATCCCCGATTTACATTTAAAGATAAATGAAGTTTTACAAGGTAGGAAAAAGATTTACATGTTTTAAGTTAAGGGCTTACATATTAAAGGTTTCGGACCTGCCCCGCGGGTTAAACTGCTGAGCTAGCAAGGAGAAAAGAAAGATTAATATTACCAACCCAAAAAATGAAAGAACAAAATTTAGTAAAGACAAACTTTGGAATACAAAATTTCTTCAAAAAGTTCCTTCCCTTCGCACCAGGGTGCATGATTATAGGTTTTTAGTAGAGACATCTGTCAGAAAAGGTCCACACTTCTTGATCAACCAAAAAAACAAAACCAAATCGAAATACACACCGTGGCATCTTCTGAGGAAATGTTGAATTAATTCAGTTGTTAAAGTTCAGAGTTTCTCCGGTAGAGAAGTACTTTAAGGCGGAAAATTCAAATGTGCGGCGTAGAGGTGTACCAACCGGTACAACAATAATAATAATAATAATAATAATAATAATAATAATAATAATAATAATAATAATAATAATAATAATAATAATAATAATAATAATAATAATAATGTTATTGGCTTTACGTCCTACTAAATACTTCCACAGTTTTCGAAGAAACCGAGGTGCCAGGATTTAGTCCCACTCGAGTTATTTTACTTGCCAGTAAATCTACCGACACGAAGCTGACGTAATTGAACACCTTTAAATACCACCAGACTGACCTACGATCGAACTCGCTAAGCCCAGCGCCTCTACCGTCTGAGCACGGCGCCATGAATTACTAATGTCTGTCTTTATACAGTATGTGGTAAAGCTTAACTTAACTTGCATAAAATGCTGTGTTCATTTGATAAGTAAGTGATCGTGCTCAACTGTGAGGCGATCCAATGACTGTAGTTCCATCTTCTGGTCTCCTTCCCTTCCTTATAATGTTGCATGTTGCCGACGGGGAAATGCCAGAGAAATATGTTTTCACCTTCGTGAGTTTAATTCAAGAAACCTGGGATCTATTCAAATGTTCTATGTTCACAAAGCAATCCGCTGCTTTTTCTAAATTTTTAAAATCATTCTCCTTCATGTTTACAACATTATAATGATGTTTTGACCTAGTAGATGTTATTAATGTTGCTAGATCATGTGGGACAAACATCTTACTGACGCGTTTCCCCTCTCAATCATAACAAAGTCACGGTCGCAAGGATGAAAGGAATCAGCACTAACAAGAAACCTGCGACTGTTTTCATCACAACGACCTTTTCCACCGAGATGCTCAAGAGCAACAACCATCACCTCATCGAATTACCAGCTATCTCGCATTACAGGGAAGAATGGAAATAGCTTTTAGATTTCATTCATTCCAGTGTTACAAACATGAACCCACAACTGCCGGGAGTACAATGTGTCATATACAATACCTTGCGTATTAGGCGTCTGTAACAAAATTATGTCTTCATGTAAAGCAGACATTGCCTTCTCTGATGTTTTCTGGTGAAGCTCAAGGGCTGCTTTGTGTTCGGTGTTGCTTGGGTCACACTTAATTTTGACATGCAGTGAGTGGCAAGTACTACAAATGTCCGATCTGGGCCGTCCAAATGTCAAATTAAGGAAATTATACTTGAATGCATGAGCATGTTAATATTGTATGTCACATTCGTAACTGGATATTTTACAGTAAAAGCTTTATATAGCCTTGTTAACATATTTGCTTCCGCTCTTCTTCTGAATACTTTCTTGCTGCACCAGGTTTTTCACTATTACCAGCATAAACGCATTCTCCTCTCATTTTTTCTCTTGCAAAACTTGGAGACGTTTGTAAGACAGTGCAAATATATCAGAAATGGTTTTACGACAGACTTGTGCATGTCTTCCTTTACCATCTGGAACAGTGTACTAGACTGTAGTTTGTGGACGGCTCGTCATATTTTCCATGGCGTCTCCTTTTCATAACACCTCGCTGCGTAAGACCAAGAAGAAATGTTCCTTGTCGGTTCAACGTGCATTGTAAAAATCCAAAATCAGCCGTCAGCTGACGAAGTATGACTTTCTCCGTTACACTTTCACATTACCTCTTAAAGACTTATACAACATATTACTATTATTACTGCAAGATTGAGAATACAGATGTAAGTTATGTTAGAAGTATAAATACCACTTTCACATACGTGCACTTTCGGAGGCTGTTTTGCTGGCACATCAATCTGTAGTTTTTTTCGATTGTCCACTATTTCTTAGTTCCTTCCTTTCACTGGAAACACATTCAGAGCCCCTCTTTCTCCTCTTTAGAATGCTGCCATCATCACTCGAAGACATTTTGTGCTGCACGCTACTATCAGCTGGTGAGGAAAGGCGGCATTTGGACCCATATTAACTAAATGTACCGCTGAAGATACAGCTCCTGCCATCTTCCGAGCACATTAAAAGCTGCAAGAAAAGCCCTCTACAAAAGTATTCCTCAGGGCACGTAGACCCCTTTGAAACATCTAACTGAAATTTCCTACTTTGGCACTCAGACCTTTTCTAATTTATAGTATTCAACTATGTCTCCAGTTTTTAGAAACAGAATACATGGGGGCAAACCATTAATTCCAAGAAATTCAAGCAATATATAGGAAATGGAAGTAGCCAGCTTTCATCTTCAGTATTAATCTGTTGACGCTAGTGTATGGTTTTGAACGACCGGGTATGAACCAATGACTTTCAAATTAGTTAAGAACAGGAACTTTGAAGAAAATGGTGACAAGTGAACGTTTTGCTAATAATTTCAATTGCGGTATCATAGTTCAATAGCATATGATCCGTCAACATGCACAGAGGAGCAGTCACTGTTAGCGATTACTTATAAGAAATCAGCGAATTCCTTTTTATACAGTTTTAATCCCGCAGATTTGTATGTAATCGGCGTGTTTCGAAGAAGGGTATGTGTGCATATGTTGGGCATTCATCCCGAAGGCTGGTTTGATCCTCCACAGCTGTGAGAGATGGCCTAAGTGTCACTGAAGAGGCGCACTAGGGAAATGAGGAGTGAGGTAGTTTTCCGTTGCTTTCCTCACCTAGTCAGAAGTTGCTGTTACATATCAGTCTGCGAAGACCACGGAATTGCATGCAGCAACCAACCCTACGAGTGATATTTTCACACCATTCATAACAGGGACTGGCTGCATAAGGAATGGCATTATTAGCAGCGATCATACCTCAGTCACTTTGATATTTTCAAAGCCAAGGATAAGACTAAGACAGGTTAATGAAAGTAAGAAATTTATTATAGCCGATACCAAAATACACAGTGCACTGTAAACACTACATCTCGCCAGCAAAGGCATAAAGAAGGGTAAAATAATAATAATAATAATAATAATAATAATAATAATAATAATAATAATAATAATAATAATAATACTTGACTAATGAAGTCATCGGGTTCATGGTTTAGTCTCTCTCTAGTCCCAGGCTTTGACAATAGACAGTAGACGTGACACAGGTATGAGCGATGCTGGTAAAGTAGTTTAATTTACTGCTTGCTGCAGGATTTTCATTACAGTTACGGCAGTATTCTTTGTGATACAAAGTAAAATTACAAATAAATATTACTCAATATTACCTAGCGTAACGTTATTAAATATAATCTAATGTAATTTATCAAATCCAATCTGTGTCCTTATTATGAACATGGATTACACGTCATTGTTCCCAAGAAATTCAATATACTTCACATACAGTGTTTTATCATAATTGTTATCTGCCAACATTAGCCGTCAGTTCTTTTAAAATATAATCTCGTTTGTAATTAAGTGAAGAAAATTATTCCTCCGTCTTATAGATACCGCATACAGTCTGCGAAGTGGATGTCCTAACTTTAATATTTAAAATTGTTACCTTAATCCTAGAATTTGAGCCCGGCACATAGAATTTCAGGTAGGATAGGAGATCAGGATTATCGTTTCGCCAATGTATTATATGTAAATCAATTTTACAGCATCTTTTGCCTTCTTCATTTAATCCTTTCTTTACTTTTAATCCGTTTTCCCGCAGGGTTGATTTTTCCCTCACACTCAGCGAGGTATCCCGCCTCCTGGAGTGGGAGACTTTGGGTCCGGCGGATAAAACTGACGAGGATCAGTTCCTCGCCCAAGAGGCCTCACCTGCTATGCTGAACAGGGGCCTTGTGGGAGGATGGGAAGATTGGAAGGAATGGGCAAGGAAGGGTGATGGAAGCGGCCGTGGCCTCCCGCAATTTGCCTGGAGAAGAAGTGGTAAGCCATGAAAAACTACCTCGAGGATGGCCGAAGTAGGACTCGAACTCCTCTAGTCAGTTGAGGCTGAGTGGACGCCGTTCCAGCCCTCGTACCTCTTTCCAAACGTGTGTCGAATATCATATCTAGGTGGAAAAAATTCACTTGCGCAAATCAAAGTGAAACCTGGCTCATTCGATAGTGAACAAACCAGATGGTGAACTTCGGTCTTCCTTTCCGCTTTCTGGTGCGTAGGAGGGAGGGGACAGGTGCTGAAACGTCTTCTTGGCAGTTATCAGGCTCAGTTGATAGGAGATGTCGGAGTGAACCGAACGTAACGTTGTGTTTCTAGTGAGTTCAAGAGTTTTGTCTTCTATGGCTCATGGAATATGTGTTCTCACTTTTACGCGTAATACAAGCGTTCTGCACTAAATAAACTGTTGAAAATGCGTTGTAAAAGGAAGTGGTTGTAGAAAATTAGATTCTTTTTAGATTTTGTTCGAAGAAAACTTTACGAGTGCCACTTTACTTTCAACATCATTCGATGGGAAATTTAATTCAGACTCAGGATCTCTAGTGGTTTGGTTGCGCACGAATGTGCATGATGGTTTATTTTCTTATTTTCAGTGACTATGTGGGCGTTACCGCGAGAAGAAGTTTTCAACGCGTGGCGGTCGTGTCGTAAAGAGGGGCGTTCAGAAGTCATATTTCAATATGTTATGAATAAACTAGAGCTTACTGGCACTCAGGTTCAGGAGCTAAGAAACAAAATTACGTTGATATCCCATAATATTAACAAAAAATTGCAGAGTGCAGAAAGAAGAGAACAACAATTTCGGGAAAAGTTCGTTGCGGCTTTGTATGTTAAACACAGTACTCAAGTAATTGAACATTTTCTTGTGCCAATAGGAACTTTATCTGAAGAAGCTCAAGAAATTAGATTGTCGTAGGTTTCGGGAACATCATACTCGAATATGTAGCAGGGATTCAACGAATAAGGACTTGCTTAACATGTTGTTGACTACATCAGATCCCTTAATAAACAATGCCACGTACTCTACCTATGGAAGCTATTGGGTTACTTAATGACTCCCAAGATCCCTTCACATCAAATGACGAACACCAGTATAGCAATGACTCCGATGCTCTGGACTCTACAGACGAATCAGGGGACGAATGAACATTAGATATATTGCTGTTATTAACGGGATGAGATTGATGAGACAAATACTTGTAAATAATATGATCCTTTCACGTCTTTTATGAAATGTTTTTGAGTGCAATGTTGCCTTTTTAATGTGCAAATACAATATAATATACAATAATATTGTTTTCGTGTGTAAGGTGTGTTTACTAATACTACGTCATTAACCGGACTGGAAAATGAAATTTTGTTATAAAGAAATATTGTTGTTTTGATTTTGACGAATATATTTTTATTCTAAAAAATTATTGTTATTTTTTGTGAATATTTCGTTGTTCTATGTTTAATACCAATTTAAAATACATCTTCAATGTCGAAGAATTTACATACAGTGCCTTCGTCTATTTCCTCGAATAAGGTGTAACAAGAAAACTGGACTGAAATTCTCATTTTTATTCATATTTTGTCCCGTTTTATACAGTATGTTTACTACTGTCATAAACACATCCAAATAGTGATTTTTGCTCCCGTAGTGTTGCTTTCGGTCACTTTTTACCCCTATATATTTACCCCCTCAGCGACCTCGAAAACGGTGAATCCCAGCACTTTTAACGACGTTCTTAATGTATTACACCTAGAATTGGGACTCGACACACTGTGCGTGGTGGCAGAGCTGCGAGGGGATGGAAACCAATCACACTAACCACTACAACACAGATGTTTTGCCTTCGATCTTCTAAACTGTCCATTTCTACATTTAGAAGAAGTTCGTTGTACGAGACTATATCTGAATAAATGAGATGTTCTTTTAAATTGTAAATATTTCAAGTTTTCCTTTTTCATCCTTCCAAGTTGCTACACACGGGGCTCCACACCGCGCTCGTTTTCGGTCTCACCAACGTGTTCTACAAATTACTACGCGTGTTTATGTGTTTAAATGGCTTCACATTTCTTATCACAAAACTTAAAACTCTGCATGAGGAGGAAATGTGAGTCCCTGTGATGAACGGTGTCAAGGTATTCTTGTGAGCTTGGAAGACTGATGTGAAATAGCGTCTTCTAACGTAGTGAGGAAATCAACGGGAAACTACCTCACTACTCAGTTCCCTAGTAGGCACGTCTCATGAGTAACACATAGGCAATCGGTTGTGGAGTTACCGGCGATCTCTCTAACGTCAGGATAAAACTCAACACATCCTTAGTGCTATTCGGAGACGATCATAACCATAACTATGACCTGAAGTTTCACTTCAAAAATGTCACCAGCATTGGCTAACAGTTACCGATTTAAGAAAGCAGTAACAGAGGAGAAATTTAGGCGCAGGGTTTCTAAGTAAACACATAAGAAGGTGACTTATGGTGTTATTACATAAGCCTAAAGAGGGAAGGCAGAGGCAAGAAATTAAAGAAGAAAACGGAAGTAGAAGACAGATACAGTAAAATATATAGCGAATGCCGTAATACAATTTATGGTGTGAAATAATAGGCTGCACTCTGTGGTAGTTTTGAAATATTAATACCCACACTCAGGGCTATTTGAAGACGATTGTAACCTTCAACGACATTCCGCAAGTATCCCGCAGAATGCCAGCTTCACGTGTCTCTCGCATTCTACCCTCACGTTACTTCCCTGTAGGCAATCAGCCAGAGACGTTGCCACGATAAGCGGAAGGTTCGTTGTCGCTCACTCAATGTCGAGCATGAAACCCGCAGAAAATAGGAATTTTCTCCGTCATTTGAAGAATAAGAGAAATTGTGTATATTAAAACAATGTTTAAAATGATAGAAAGTTTCACATTTAGTCCACGGATTTTACAGAAAATCAATAGTGGCTGATAAGAGAAAATTGAAAAAAGAAACCTGTACTAGCTTTCGTACAAACCCCCAGTCTATCCAGAGATTTTTGAGTCGTATGCATATGTAAACCTATTTCTGGATGAGTTGAAGTTTGGTCGGGATACATTCAGTCGATTCTCCGTGAGGGTGTAACAGCCGCACAGACAAACAAAGGGGACGGTACTGAGTTTACCTAAAACGAACACATCTGTAAAAAGCCGTCAAAACAAACGAAATTAAAGACAGCGCACTACTTTATTTATGTAGATGAGAGTTTTTTCTGTACATTGCTCAGAAATAAGAAAACAATGTGTTTCCGTACCGGCCGTGTCGATAGTACGAAGGAAATACGAACTTTAATTTACCCTCTAGGTCTATCTGTATGTTCGCGTGCAACGAGAAAATGGATGAACAGAACTTAATTAAACTCGGCATATGAAGTCATGGAGTGGGGCAATACATTATAGGACATAAATAATTTTATTCACACTGCGTGAAATGGTAGTTTAGTGGAACGTATAAAATTTAACTTTCAAATAGCGTTGTTATTGGTGGTCCTACAAAACTTGTGGAGAATACAATTTATTGATCATCTTATACAGTTTTACTGTTCCAGCTATAATGTTGCTTCGCCGAGCACGGCGAGGACGGAGCTTGTGAAAAAGAGCGGCCTATCAGCGAATATCGGCAAGGGAATTCTTAACTCCCTCGACAGTGGATCACAGTCAAAAAAACTACATCTCTATTAACAAACGTTGTGAGATTTTAGCTTTCGCTAAGTGAATCTACAAATTAAACAAGAAACATGATCATTGAAGCTGCCGTGACCACTTGGTCGAGGATCGTACAATGTTTCTCATCCAACAGAATTGCAGCCTGTCCTTTGAAATATTTCACAAACAGCAGATGCGCTGGGATCATCACTTTGTGAGATGCGCACGAAGGCTCTACACAGCGACATCAAACGATATTAAAACATCCGATAACATATCGACTCTCTCTCGCACTGGAGTTTACAGCGTCTTTTATTTCATCTTTATGCTGGCTGATGTGAGCTCGTATAGGAACATTTGTGAGTCTGCCTCTTCAAAAGAACTCCACTTCAGAAGGTTGGGTGGAGTATATTCTCCCTGTAATGTGAGATTTCACTGATGACTACACATCGCATTTGTATGCTATTGCATATTGTGTTTGCTAAAAGCCGACAAAGAATGCGTCTGACGGCGAAATTCGACGAAATGTTTTCAGTTTAATAATGTATATTATTATTATTATTATTATTATTATTATTATTATTATTATTATTATTATTATTATTATTATTATTATTATTATTATTGTGCTCTTAGGGCCGGATTAGACCACTGTAGTCAATTTCTCTCTGGTCTTCTATGTTGTTTTATGTTTCCTTCCTTTCTGTTCCCCCATACTTCTTCATTCTATCTGATCTTCGTTCCCGTTCTTCTTCTGAAAATACCCTTTCAGTTGTTCCTATATTATCAAATTTTGGTAGGAATCTAACTTTACTCTTCTTCAAATTATTTACTATGTTTCATTTATTCTTTAAATCCTCCAGTGTTATGCCTGATTCCTTCATGTCTTCTCATTTATTTTATCCAGGCAGGTTGTCGGTATTGCTTCCAAATCTTCTCCAAAACTCTGCGTATTAACGTCTTTCGAACTGTTCTTAACAGGTGACCAAAGATTGATATTCTCTTCTTTCTTATGAAATCCCTTATAGGTCCCATTTCCTGATATCCTGCTGCATTTGGGGTGATACACCTTTCTCCTGCTTTCGGTACTTCTTAGTAATGCATGTTTTTACTATTCTTCTTTCTATTTTTTAACACTTTCCCTGAATGTTTCACATCCGTATGTCATTTCAGGATGGACTACAGTCTCATAATGTTTCAATTTAGTTTTTATTGACAAACGTTTCTTGTTGTGCGTATTTCTGGTTACTTTTTGAGATCTGGATGATTTATATTCTACAAATATTATACGAATAAGTTTGAGTGGTGTCTTTGAAAGTAGGAAAGAAGATAAAGTTGGAATTCAGGAGGAAAAATTGGGGCAAATGTTGATTTGCGGGAAGAAGAGTAAGGGATTTCAGTTTCTGTGTAATCATTTAAGAAAGGGCTGGGAAAACAACAGATAGGGAATCTGTCACCTGGACGACTGCCCTAAATGCAGATCAGTATTGATTGATTGATTGATTGATTGATTGATTGATTGATTGATTGATTGATTGATTGATTGATTGATTGATTGATTGATTGATTGATTGATTGATTGATTGATTGATTGATTGATTGATTGATTGGTTGATTGATTGATTGATTGATTGATTGATTGATTGATTGATTGATTGATTGATTGATTGATTGATTGATTGATTGATTGATTGATTGATTGATTGATTGATTGATTGATTGATTGATTGATTGATTGATTGATTGATTATTGATGTACGGTGTGCAGTGCAAAATTAAATACCAACGTATATTTAAGTATGTTTCTTCACGTTTCTTACAACCTCACTAATTGATTTATCATGAGGCGTGTTGTAACAGTGAACACCCACGGATTGTTTGAACGAGTGGAGCAGCTGCAGCTCTAAAATGTCTGAACTTTTGTTTGTTGTTCAGTTGTTTATTCAATTAATGTATTGATGTGAGTAAATCGCGTGAGTCTACGAAAGTAATTTTACGTTTGCATTTCATAATTTCATGAAATTAAGTGCACATTTCACCACATTTTGCTTATAACATTTGTGTTTTATACAGCATATAAATCCGATGTCTACTGACGACAAATTTCCAATGGCTTTCAGTCCGAGGACGTATTCGGCTGGCCTGATGCAGGTCTCCTTATTTGACTCCCGTAGCAGACCTGGGCGGCTGGACGGGATTTTGATGATATTATGAGATAGGGAGATTGTGGAACCCCGTGTCGATACCTAGCCTACTCCTGTCGAATAACACCAAGGGGCCCACTCAAAGCTTCTTTAAGTCCCCATCCGAGGCACGAATACCCACCAACATCGTCATATCCCCTCACACCACACAGCTTAATGGTTAGAACTATTAGGTTCCGTCCTCAACGGCCCGGGTTCGAATTCCGGGTATTGCCAGGAATGTAATAATTGGAAAAAGGCTGGTATGCGGCTAATATGGTACATGCAGCTCACCTCCAGTGGGAGTCTTTCTGAAAGAGTTGCACCACTCGGGATGAGGATACGAATTTATTTTGCCCGGTTTCTTCGCTTTGTGGCGTCAGGTCCAGAGGGTCTTGGGTTCGATTTCTGACAGGGTCGGGGACTTTAACCTTCATTCCTTAATTCAAGTGGCCCGGGGACTGGGGGGGGGGGGCGTATGTGCGTGTCGTCTTCATGATCACGGCACCAACTCGGAAGACCTACACCAGGCCTCTTAGCAAGCCACTCGCCATTAGTATGAACACTGCGGAGACGTTTCTAACTAAATCCAGGCTTTTGTACGTGATCTAGTGGTTAGAAATATTATACCACTCATACCGGCTAAGAACGGTGTCAGAACGTTTAGAATTCAACGCCGTAACGATCTTGGTACCAGGCGGGCTGATTACAAATGAATACTATAAATTAAAAAGTGTCTAAGTGCCAATATTTAAATTTATGGGCTTTACAATTAATAAGGTTGTATGTAATACCGCAGTACATGAGTGAAGGACTTGTTACCAGCACGTTTGAGGAAGCTGCCCTAAAGTTGTAACAGTACTCCTCACTAGATACAGCAGCCATCATTTTGGTCAGATAACTTTGTAAATATTTCAGTTGTTTATTACAGGAATGCAAAAGAATATTTGTCCCGACAGACTTAACAAAAATGTCCTTGTGTTGTTTTATATATTTGTAAACTGATTTCAAGGATTGTGTGAATACTGGACAGTTAAAAATATTTATCAAGTTTCCTCCATCAAAATTGTACAGCGAGTGTACACCCGCCCCCTTAATTCAAATGAAGCGTCTTGAAAAACTCCATTATGAATATAAACTTGCAAAACGTTTGGCCTTTTCTCTACAGATATATCTAGAAAAAACTGATGCTATGCCGTCTAGTGTGAAGAGGAACGATTAAGACTGCAAAGTAATTTGTTATTTTAAGGTTTCCTAAACTGAGTTGATTTGTCTTTGTTCCTTTTGTACATCACTGTTCCGGACTCTTGCACCATGGTGTTTGGTTTGCAGGTAATTATCTTAAAGTGGCTCAAAAAGTCTCTCCATCTTCCCCAAAGTAGAGTAGAAACACGAAATGTTTTCCACACCAGTGAACTGCTGAGTATAAGGCCATGATGGGTATCTTCCCAGTCCTAGCCTATTCCGTTTCTTCGGTCGTCGAAGACCTTCAATGTGTTATTGCGATGTTAAACCAGTTGCAAAAGAAAAATAAAGAATACAATATAATTCTGTAGCCTACCGATTTTGAATGCTTGCAAAAGAGAGGTTAATGGCTGACTGGGTTCTAGAGGGAATCAAACCTTCAATCTATCCTGAACAAGACTGAAGACATCGTGGCGGAGTACTGAGGCATAGGAGCGCAGTGGCCGCAATGGAAAGTGGACCTAGTCGTCTCAAAAAGCGGCGTGAATAACTAAACTCACCACCTACTGTATATAGCCTACATGCTCAGGATAAATAAATTAATAAATAAATAAATTAATTAATTAATTAAATAAATAAATGAAAATATACTTTTTATGTATTTACAATTGGGCTTCAGTGAGAATTGATGGTAGAATGAGTTCTTGGTTCAGGGTACTTACAGGAGTTAGACAAGGCTGTAATCTTTCACCTTTGCTGTTAGTAGTTTACATGGATCATCTGCTGAAAGGTATAAAATGGCAGGGAGGGATTCACTTAGGTGGAAATGTGGTAAGCAGTCTGGCCTATGCTGACGACTTGGTCTTAATTGCAGACTGTGCCGAAAGGTTGCAGTCTAATATCTTGGAACTTGAAAATAGGTGCAATGAGTATGGTATGAAAATTAGCCTCTCGAAGACTAAGTTGATGTCAGTAGGTAAGAAATTCAACAGAACTGAACGTCAGATTGGTGACACAAAGCTAGAACAGGTCGATAATTTCAAGTATTTAGGTTGTGTGTTCTCCCAGGATGGTAATATAGTAAGTGAGATTGAATCAAGGTGTAGTAAAGCTAATGCAGTGAGCTCGCAGTTGCGATCAACAGTATTCTGTAAGAAGGAAGTCAGCTCCCAGACGAACCTATCTTTACATCGGTCTGTTTTCAGACGAACTTTGCTTTACGGGAGCGAAAGCTGGGTGGACTCAGGATATCTTATTCATAAGTTAGAAGTAACAGACATGAAAGTAGCAAGAATTATTGCTGTTAAAAAACAGGTGGGAACAATGGCAGAAGAGTACTCGGGATGAGGAGATAAAGTCTAATTTAGGAATGAACTCGATGGATGAAGCTGTACGCATAAACCGGCTTCGGTGGTGGCGTCACTTGAGGCGAGTGGAGGAGATAGGTTACCTAGGAGAAGAATGGACTCTGCTATGGAGGGTAAGAGAAGTACATGGAGACCAAGACGACGATGGTTAGACTCGGTTTCTAACGATTTAAAGATAAGAGGTATAGAACTAAATGAGGCCACAACAGTAGTTGCAAATCGAGGATTGTGGCGACGTTTAGTAAATTCGCAGAGGTTTGCAGACTGAACGCTGAAAGGCATAACAGTCTATAATGATAATATATGTAATGTATGTATAAATAAATAAATAAATAAATAAATACTCGCCTCTGTGGTGTAGTGCTTAGTGTGATTAGCTGCCACCCCTTGAAGTCCGGATTCGATTCCAACCTCAACCATCCACGAAGTGTTTTTTCAGTGGTTTCCCACTTCTCCTCCAGGCAAATGCCAGGATGGTACCTAGCTCAAGGCCACGGCCGCTTCCTCCCATATTCTTGTCTTTGAGGTATACAGCTTCCTGTCAGTGACTTCCAGCGGCAATATGGCGCAAGTTTCCAATTACAGCCACGGCCGACTTGATGCGCCGCTCTAGCTAGGAGTGCAGCGAGGGATCCAGTCGGCCGTGGTTGGAGATTAGTGTTGTCGTCAGCTCCCGCTTGGAGCGCTCTGGCAGCGTACTGAGGGCCACCTGGTGACTAATGAGCGTACTACTACAGTTCCAGTGGTAAACCATTCTTAAATTCAAACCCTTGATTTTGTAGAGAACAGTCGAGAGCAAAGTTCCTTTAGTTCGTTTTCTTGATGCGGCATGAGCCTGGAAGTAAGCATCAATGTAAAAGTGTAAAATATCCGTTGCACTGTTATTTGCAAATGAAGGCAATGACAATGCACCAGTGAAGAGGGATGAGCTAAGCGCATGCAACACAAATAGGCCAACAACAATTTAAATCCCGAAAAGCGATCAGAAATGATATTTAGATAGTAAAGGAGCATAAAAGAGGAAAGTGATGCTGAAACCGAACAAGCGATAATATTTCTGTTATAATCTGTTTCCTTCTAATGTTGAAAACATGTTTTTAGGAGACATACTACACAAAACTTAAAAAAAAGCAATTTCCGAAATTGCGCCGAAAGTTGAAGGACTAAAGGGCCCGGCAAGGTTTCCAATTTGGAGTCTTTAATAGATCTATCAAACTAAAAACGGCATTTCGAAACTAACATCCGGCCTAGATGCTGCTCCGGAAAAACAGCCTCAAATCGCTCATTTCTTTACTGATTTCCTGTCAATTAAAATCCTAGCGAAATTAACTTATTCTTTATACTGTATAATGTGTTCCATGGTTCAATATCCTCAGCTGATTTCTGATATTTTGAAAAATTTTCACACCGAATATAGTAATAAGTGCTAAAGTGAAACTCCGCATTGACTGACATTAGCGCTCACAGTGGTAAAAGAGGCACACTGATAATATTATTTGTTACGGAGTTTTCCGTGGTAGTTAGAGGTGAAAGAAGGTGCTGGGATGAACAGGTCTCAACTTGCGAAATTAAAGATAATTTAAAATTTAACAAGGTTACATTTTCTTTTCAAGATCAAGAAATAACAAATATAACAGGTACTCAGTAGCCTAGCAACAAATCGAGAATATTACAGTTGTTACAGGATTTGGGCTCCGAGAGCCAGACACATAGTTCTTGAGCAATTAGCCCAACTTTAGCCAGATACCAGGTTTGACAAAGGGGCAGAAAACCCAAATCATGCCCAGGAGCTCTTGCTCCCTATTACTCAATAAAGCCTGCTCGAGGCACACAGAAATCAAAATTTTAAGAAAGAGCAACCCGCTCTTAAAGTTCAAGCCTATCAAAGGCCACACCAAACTCCACTTTCAAGCTGACCTCCAAGCACATGAAAACAGGGGTAAAAATACCCAACCTACTGAGGCCTATTCAATTAAGAAACAGGACAACTACAATGGCCTCCAAAATACCAAGTTGAGAGGAGGCGAAACTGCACTCCTAATACATTTTTAAAAAACCTATTTGGCACTAGGCCGCATATGCAAGGGCTAATCCCATACTAAAGAGGTGACTTATACAAGAAAATAATTTATATTACATTAAGAAGGGAAGAAACGGTTGTGAAAATAAGTTCACCTCAAAGCAATAGGAGTGGGAGCTCGAGAGGGTGAAGCACTCTCTATCCCAATATGTATTTTAAAGAGATAGAATCTATACCAAGTGTCTTTTACATTTTTAGAGGAAAGTTACATGGTAAAAGGTATCGAACCTGCTCCGAGAGTTAAACTGCTGAGCTAGCAAGAAAATAAGTTATTAAAAGGCCATTACCTTATTGAAGAACTGCTGCCCGACGAAAGAGGCGCTTCCCGCCCCCTGCTACATAATTTACACTATGATAGATGTTACTGAAGTGGCGCAGAGACCCGAAAATCAGCAGTTTATATACCCTCGCGGAACATTCGAGACCTTTCATGAATGATAACACCCGCCCACAAGCATTTTATTGGACGGCCAAAACATTACAAGTCAAAACTGAAGAAGACATCTAGGATTGGTGGGAAATTATTTACAAAAATTACTCATTGGTCGAATTCAAAACTGGCGGAAAGAGAAGGGTTATACAGCCAACCTAAACAATGACAGAAAGAAATTTAACAAAGAGCAAACTTATGACTACAAAATTTCTTCAAAGAAAAGTTCCTTCACTTTGCACTAGGGTGCACAATTGTAGTTCTTAAGTGGTGCCATCTAGAAGAGAATGTTCACACTTCTTGCTACAGAGAAAACAAATATAAATAGAAAAAGACACAGTTCAGAACACTTCAAAATTTATAGTAATGACATCTTCTGAGAAATTTGAGAATTAACACTGTAGTTAAAGTTCAGGCTTCCTCCAGTAGAGGAGTTTCAACTGGCGCAAAGTTTGAATTAGCGGCGCGGAGGTGTACCGCCTGGTACATTATTGACCGTATAAACACGTTTAAGAAATTATTTTAATTTTTAGTAATAAATGAAGAATGTGTTATCATACTTTATTACATTTTATTTACGTAAATTTGGTAGCTCATATCCCCAGCATGCTGTGTTGCTTGTTCAGCTAGTTGATAAATTTGTTTCTCCAAGAATCAGTTTCGTCATACTGAAGAAGCTGACAGTAATAAAAGAAATGCCAAAACATTAAAATGTTTCGAATATATAATCTTCACCAAGGCGAATAGTTTCACACTTTTCAGGAACTTAAGTTTGACTTAATTGTGCTCATCGACGTTAAGTTCTATGTTGACCATTGCAGTGCCTATCTGAAAGCCCGGAAGAAGGCAGAGTATCAGCCCGTAGCGCGGGACAAGTATCAGGTATTCCCAAGTGCCAGCTTTAAATGGGATAGCGTCTCGCAAAGCGGTCGTTACAAAGGCGAACGGCACCTGTTATATATGCAAATAGCGAAACATGTACGTTAGAGTGGATGTTTTATTAGCCCCTAGTTGTTCAATGCACGGTAACGAGAGCGCATTTTAATTCATGATGCAGAAAAACGTAGAGAATGAAAAGTCAAACTAAGTCGTCCAGAAGACTGTCAGAATTGTTTTTGTTTTCGAGGGAGTTAGAGACGAACAGCATTTACAGCGTAAGCAACAATTTCATGGATAGATTGAAATGAAAATCTATAGCCTGTTTGCAGTAATTGGACCCGTCTAGCGGCGATGTTTGGAACTGTTCCGGCTGCTGAAACCTGTCACCCTCCTCTAGGGCAATGATTAATCACTGACAGATGAAATGAAATGGTTCTGGGGAGTGTTGATGGCATGAAGAATGAGAGAAAAATTCTGAGTACCTGGAGGAAAACCTGTCCCGCGTCCGCTTTGTCCAGCACAAATCTCACATTGAGTGACCGGGATTCGAACCATGGAGCCCAGCGGTGAGGTTGCCACATGAGCCACGGAGGTTTCTTCATGGATACGTATACTTAGAACAACTTGGCTCTTGAGCAGATCTCGTAAGAATCTGAGGAGCGGGTGTCGCCCGCTAAGCCCCTTGTTGGATATCACCCGTCAGAAGTCCCTCACAAGAGAAGCACTCTCATGTCTTGACGTGTGGCCTGCAGAGAAGCCAGGTGCCGTACCTTCTACTATTTCTTATCTTTGTTCCAGTTGAAGCCTAACTCTTTTACAATACTTCTTAAACTTATACAACCTCCTTGGAAACCAATGCTCTCTCCTGACAGAATGATAATATAGATACTGAAGGAGATGTTTTCTGAAAAATGTAAAATTAATGGATTTTGCGTATAAACCTTTAAAATCCTTTACACGCTTTTCCCCTTTGCGTGTTTTTTTTTCTGGCGTAACAAATTAAGTTTCTTCAGTCTCTTGCGGTCGCTACTTGTTTAACGTCGCAGCAACATGTTAAAGGATTATGGTAACGGAGGAATGGGAAGGTACAGCTCCAGCATTGGCTTGGTGTGAAAGTCGGAAACCACGAAAATTCATCTTCAGGGTTTTCGACGGTGTGATTCGAACCCACTATCCCACTCCCCCCGAATGCAAGCTCACAGCTGTGCGACTAGAAACGCACGTCCAACTTCCTCGCTTAAAATTTTCTTGACTGTCCTCTACAGCACTTTTGTTGCATCTGCTAGTTTCTATTGTACGTTCAGCAACTTTCTTCTCTACTGTCCTCAGCTTCCTGCACACAGAACAATCTCTCGCGTTTGTCCTCTTGTTGCCGCAAACTTCAGTTTGGAATTCCCGCTTCGTGCACGAACGGTAGGAATACAGTATGTGCTGGCATTCAACCGATTTGTTTAGCTAAGTCAAGTCTGTGACAAGTAGCAGCCCCTTGTTCAGCATTCCACTGGAATATTGCCTCTCGATAAACATGCGATCGGTCCGGGGCAGTTCCAGTATCCTTGCACAATACGGAGCTACTTTAAAATTATAGCTCCAATTGATATTTTTGATTGTATAGTGGTTATGATCGAGTTGTAAACTCTCCTTTTGTTAGGAAGTATTCGGTACGCATAGGCCGACCGCTCGCCGAGCGAGCGCCCCGTGAACTACTGGATCTTCATAGTGTGTTGTAAGATCGTTATCGCAATGGTAAAGTTCACTGCACCACAGAGAGTATTTTTGTTCGTGTGTTACTCGCACAACTTAACCAGTTAAAAGGTGTCTTCGAAAATTCCGTAGACATCTTCCCGGTTGTTAGGTACAATCAACTCGTTCACAAGTGGCGTAGTGCTGCTTCCGTAACTGATAAGAAAGAAAGAAAACACCGAAGGAGAACTCAGCTCTCAGACAGGAGAAGTTACAAGATGTAGGGGCAAGACTGGAAGTCAGTCCACGTAAGTCGCTCCGGAGAGTTGCTCATGTCATGACACACAGCCTACAGTTTTCATTGGAAAAATAATATTTTGCAATTGGCCAATGAACAGTCTCCTCGAACGTATCGCGACTTCAAACTTTATTTTGTGTGAGCGACGAAGTATGGATTCATGTCACTTAACACAACAATAACGTCACAAGATGTTTGAAGCTCAAGATCACTTCACAAATCATCTGCATTTATTGATTTTTATTTGTTCACTTATTAATCCGTTTACCCTCTAGGTTTGGCTTTTCCCCCGGACTTCCACCACTACCGCCTCAACAGCCGTGCCCTCAAGCGTGAAACTTTGAGTGAGAGGGTACAACTGGCAATGAGGACCAGTGTCTCACCTCCTCTGCTGAACAGGGACTTTGTTGGGGCATGGTATGAAAAGGAAACGGCGTACGGCTTTTAGTGCCCGGAGGTGATATGTTCGGCTCGCCAGGTCCAGGTCTTTAGACCCGACGCCCGTAGGCACCGTGACGAGGATGCAGTAATGATGAAGAGTCACATACACCCAGTGCCCATACCAGGGGAATTAACCAATTACGTTTAAAATTCCCAACCCTGCCGAGAATCGAACACCGGAAGCTCTGTGACCGATTTAGCCATGGAGCCGGATAGGGGGAGGGAATGGTTGGGGGGGAGAGACAAGGAACAAGGGAGAAAGCGGCCGTGCCCTGGAGCTAGGTACCATCCTCGCATTTGCCTAGACCCACTGAAAAACTACTTCGTGGATGGTTGAGTTTGGAATCGAACCCCCCTCTACTATGTCGACCTACCGAGGCTTCCAGCTCTCGTACCACTTTTTACATTTCGTGGCTTAGCCGGGATTCGAACCCGGACCTCCGAGGGTGGCAGCTAAGCACACTGAGGCGGGTATTTATTTATTTATTTATTTATTTATTTATTTATTTATTTATTTATTTATTTATTTATTTATTTATTTATTTATTTATTTATCCTGAGCATGTACGCTATATACAGTAGGTGCCATTGCGGCCACTCTGCTACGAGGTCTTCAATACTCGCTGTTGTTCAGGATACATGGAAGGTTTGATTCCCTCTAAATCCCAGAAAGCCATTAACCTCTCTTCTGCACATACTATACACTACGCACTCAATAGAGGTAGGCTACAATTTTTCATTTCATTCCTTACTTTCTCTTTGCTACTGGTATAACATCGCAATAACAAATTGAAGGCCTTCGACGACCTAAGAAAGGGAATAGACTAGGATTGGGAAGGTAGCCGCCTTGGGCTTTATTGCCATATTTTCTCAGCATTTCACTGGTATGGGAATCATTTCGTGTTTCTACTCTCATTTGGAGAGGATGAAGGGACTTTGCGAGCCACTTTAAGATAATTGTCTGCAAACGAAACACCATGGTCCAACAGTCCGGAAGCGCCTTGGCCTACCAAGCGACCGCTGCTCAGCCTGAAGGCCTGCAGATTATAGGGTGTAGTGTGATCAGCCCGACGAATCCTCCCGGCCGTTATTCTTGACTTCCTAGACCAGAGATTGCTCTCCCCGTCATATTGCTTCTCAATTGTAACCTCGTAGGCTGAGTGGACCTCGAACCAGCCCTCAGATCCAGGTAAAGATCTGTGTCCTGGCCGCGAATCGAACGCGGGTCCTCCGATTGAAGGGCAGGCACGCTACCTATACACCGCGGCACGAAATACAAAATCACAAGTTTAGAAAGTCTGATTGCACATATTCATTGCTGCTGTACAAAAATTCATAAAAACTTCTAATTTCTTTAGCCTGTAACGTGTTTTGCTGGTGGCATTACTGTTTTAATTTTTTATATAAATTCGTGACTGAGAATAACTTGGGACGGACAGCTGAAGTCCTCTTACGCAGAACGACAACATCTAGTACCATTATTTCTGCCCAGAGAGATCTTGAAGACTCCAGATACGTACTGTAGTTCGTGGCGATAACGGTGATAATTATTTTGAGCGGGAACAACCACTGAGTAAACATTTTCTTTGGACGGAAAGAAAAAAGGAACAGCGAAGGTATTTGAGTAAGAAGTGCAAATGCAACGAAAATAAAATCCAGTACTGTCACGTCGGTAGAAAACATGAGTTGTCCAAGGGAGGTCAGCTAAGAAAGATAAAAGACAGGAGGCTGGTACAAGTCAGTTTAAGTAACGCCCAATTCAGCCAGAGTCTCATCTACACTCCCCGGTCTCCTTTCAGTACAGGCTGGTAATCATAATCCTGACTTACAGAAGGAAGTTGTGAAGTTGTTACGGACGGCTCCCTTTAACGCACAGTAGTAGCAAGGATATTAACGCCGATGCTTTCACGTCCCTAATTGCATACACGATAGTAAGCTCTTGGGCTTTCGCACTGTCGAGAAAACAAGGTGAAATTCTTTACGCTTCGCAGAGAACTTTGCTCTGCGTCATTAGAAGAAAATCTCGACTGTTCGCGACGAAGAACTTCAGAACTTTACCGCTGGTCTAGTCACCGCGGTAAGCAGTGGCTACTATGGTTCGTCACCAGATGGCTCATTCTGCGCTAGCCTTCGGAGTAGGAACTGTTCGGTCCATCTTAGCTACAATAACAAGTTTATTTTTCAATACGTATGTGCCGTGTGAAATAAACATCAGACGAATCAAAGGCGAATGTCGTACAACAAATACAATTATATTATTTTCCTCTGAAGACGCAGAGTAAAGCTCTTTGCGAAACGTAAACAATTTCACTTTTTTTCATGACAGGGAGCAAGTATCATGTCCATTCTTCTTCTTCTAGTGCCATATCCTCATTGGATGTCGGCTGTCAAAGGGCGATGTGCTTCTTGTTCTCAGCAACTCGGAGAAGACTGGGGACACTGATCTCGTAGGACATTCACCTTCTTCTCCCGCATTCAGATTCACCTTGTAAGATAAGCTGAAGGAGGCTATGTTTATCATTTCGAATGATATGGCCAAAGTACTCATGTTTCTTCTTTTGATGTTGCGCATGAGCTCCAGAGCTTGTTCAGGTGTTGGAGTGCTTCAGTGTTACGTAATCTGTCAACCCGTGATATTCTGAGCAGGCGTTGGTAGCACCACATCTGACAGGATCCAAGTTTTTGGTCGTGTTCGCTCTTAGATAGCAAGTTTTGGCACCATGCAGAAAATGCATAACACCGAAGTACACGGAGAGTGAGCTTGATCTTGAAGTCCCTGTTACAGAGAAGTTTGCTCATTCTCTTGAATGGAGTCCTTGTATGTTCAATCTGGACCTCATTTCAACAGCATTGCTCCAGCTGTGATCAAGTTCGCTGCCGAGATACTTAAAGCGTTGGACTTGCTCCAGTGACGTGCCAGCTACTGTCAAGTTAACAGGTTGAATGATATGTTTGCTTATGACCATTACTTTGGAATTTTTCGTGTTTAAAATCAGGCCTGTGTAGAACTGTGTTTTGTCACGCCGGATTAATAATGTCAGCACACGTTGCAAGGAAAAAAGTGTTTACCGTGATCCTATTAACCGACTGGAGCTGCCCGTCCAGCATTAAAATCTCGAATTTATTATTCATAAATACACTGACTGACAGAGCAAATGCAACACCAAGGAGGAGTGGTTCGAAAGGGATGAAAGTTGGGGAAAAAACAGAGACGGCACGGACGAATAATTGATGTTTATTTCAAACCGATATGCAGGTTACACAATGCGCACGGCATCGACTCAGTAGGATGTAGGACCACCGCGAGCGGCGATGCACGCAGAAACACGTCGAGGTACAGAGTCAATAAGATTGCGGATGGTGTCCTGAGGGATGGTTCTCCATTCTCTGTCAACCATTTGCCACAGTTGGTCGTCCGTACGAGGCTGGGGCAGAGTTTGCAAACGGCGTCCAACGAGATCCCACACGTGTTCGATTGGTGAGAGATCCGGAGAGTACGCTGGCCACGGAAGCATCTGTACACCTCGTAGAGCCTGTTGGGAGATGCGAGCAGTGTGTGGGCGGGCATTATCCTGCTGAAACAGAGCATTGGGCAGCCCCTGAAGGCACGGGAGTGCCACCGGCCGCAGCACATGCTGCACGTAGCGGTGGGCATTTAACGTGCCTTGAATACGCACTAGAGGTGACGTGGAATCATACGCAATAGCGCCCCAAACCATGATGCCGCGTTGTCTAGCGATAGGGCGCTCCACAGTTAGTGCCGGATTTGACCTTTCTCCACGCCGACGCCACACTCGTCTGCGGTGACTATCACTGACAGAACAGAAGCGTGACTCATCGGAGAACACGACGTTCCGCCATTCCCTCATCCAAGTCGCTCTAGCCCGGCACCATGCCAGGCGTGCACGTCTATGCTGTGGAGTCAATGGTAGTCTTCTGAGCGGACGCCGGGAGTGCAGGCCTCCTTCAACCAATCGACGGGAAATTGTTCTGGTCGATATTGGAACAGCCAGGGTGTCTTGCACATGCTGAAGAATGGCGGTTGACGTGGCGTGCGGGGCTGCCACCGCTTGGCGGCGGATGCGCCGATCCTCGCGTGCTGACGTCACTCGGGCTGCGCCTGGACCCCTCGCACGTGCCACATGTCCCTGCGCCAACCATCTTCGCCACAGGCGCTGCACCGTGGACACATCCCTATGGGTATCGGCTGCGATTTGACGAAGCGACCAACCTGCCCTTCTCAGCCCGATCACCATACCCCTCGTAAAGTCGTCTGTCTGCTGGAAATGCCTCCGTTGACGGCGGCCTGGCATTCTTAGCTATACACGTGTCCTGTGGCACACGACAACACGTTCTACAATGACTGTCGGCTGAGGAATCACGGTACGAAGTGGGTCATTCGCCAACGCCGTGTCCCATTTATCGTTCGCTACGTGCGCAGCACAGCGGCGCATTTCACATCATGAGCATACCTCAGTGACGTCAGTCTACCCTGCAATTGGCATAAAGTTCTGACCACTCCTTCTTGGTGTTGCATTTGCTCTGTCAGTCAGTATAGAAATAGTGGTGATAATTGATATCTGTAGCATGTACAGTATTGAGCTGTTTGGAAGTTCCTTGGCCACTATCGATTGTTTCACGTAAGAATTTTATGTTCTGCGGATAGACTGTATTTTCAGGTACACGTGTGGTTTCTTTATTGTGATCATGGTGGCGGCAAGGCCTGAACGCGATAGAGTCTATAGAATCTGGTGAATTTTATGAGAGAGTGAATGAAGTTCTAAATGAAAGTGACTGTGATATAAATTGTTACGGGGATACCCGAGGAGCAGAAAGAGGTTAAAAAAGGTGCCGGGGTTAATGGGTCTATCTACAATATCAAAATGAATTTAAAACTTTAACAAAGATTATATTTCTTTCGAATTTCAAAAACCAACAAATAAACGTATAACAGGTACAATTAGCAATCTTGAAACAAGACTAGGAAAATCCAAGATTAGTGATTTTTACAGATTCTGGGCTTCAAGCCCCTAGTGTTACAATTCCAGAGATACCGGATCCAGTATACAACTTTAATATAAACGAGGAATCATTTAGTCAAGGGCACAAATCCCCTAATTCAAGAGCACTGGCTCTCGGCTCTCAGTTTCTTACGGCCCTCTCAATCTCTGGTCTCTCAAGCCACAGTTTACAAATTGAACTGGTCTTTACACAGGGGCATCTAGCACCCAAACTACAGGGCTTTTGCGAAAAAACAGGTTAAATAAACGGCCCGAACACAAACGGAAGGGAAGATAATGAACAATTTAAAAACCTACAGGGCTCTCCGCCAATGAAACTGAGGCTAGTCCCAAACTACTCAGGTGGCTCGAATGAAAATCACTTTAATACATGACAAAAACGAAAGGTTGCGGAAACGTAGCCACCTCAAAGGAAGATGAATGGGGAGCTCGAGAGGGTAACTCACTCTCTATCCACGATTTATAAACAAAGATTTATTAATTTTTTACATTAGCCCAAAGGAATGTTATATTTTAGAAAAGTATTGTTACATAATTAAAGACTCGGACCTTCCCCTCGAATAAAGCTGCGGATGTAGCAAGAAAGATAGAATTTACGTGGCCATTACCTTACAGATGTTCTGATGACCGAAGAAAGAGGCGGCCCCGCCTCCTGCTTAACACACACACAGAAAGACGATGATCAATTGACAAGGAAACATGAAATGGCGCAGTTTATATACCCTCAGGGAAGGTTCGTGAGAATTCAACACTAATCAGGACACACCCTCTTAATCTTTATTGGTAGAATCTAAATGAACAAGGAATGTGTGATTGGTTGAAAATTAATTACTAAAATTTATGATTGGTCCGATTCAAAACTGGCGGAAAGAAAAGGAAGTGTTGCCAATCCAAAAATAAATAAACATAGATTCAGTTATAAAAACTTAGAAATACAAAATTTCTTTAAGTTGTAAGTTCTTTCACCTTGCACCAGAGTGCATGACAACAGTTTTGGTAGTGTCATCTGTGGGAAAATGTCCAAACTTCTTGATGAATGGCAAACAAAACAAGGAGAAATTCAGTCATTTTAGGAAACTTCACAATAACAAAATAACTTAATATCTCAGTGGTGACATCTTCTGATTAGAGTTCCAAGTTCGTGTAGCATCAGTTTCACAGGAGTTTATTAGGGCGGTGTTGAGGTGCACAAATGATTAAGAATTCAGTAAAGGTTGCAATATGAGTGAATGCAGTGAGGATAGCGACGAAGTGTGTCAAGGCTATTTGCTTGCCGTCGCACGGACACAGTTAGGTCTTATGGCGACGATGGGACAGGAATGGGAAGGAACCGGCAGTGGCCTTAATTAAGGTACAGCCCCATCATTTGCCTGGTGTGGAAGTGGGAAACCACGGAAAACCATCCTCAGGGCTGCTGACAGTGGGGTTCTCCTGGATGGGAGCTGAACCGCACGGCCATATCGCCCGGTAGTATGTGTACGGGCGAGTGATTGGGCTGGAATCCTGAGCCGAGTAATCCAGCAAAATTCCTTTTCAGCCGCCAATCCATTGATTACTCGACAACTGCTTGAATCTGGAACACAGTTAGATGTAGGTACCATATTTAGTCAATTCTTGAGCGATGATTTCTGGATGGAGATCGTAAACGAAATTAACAAATATGCTCACAATGCATTTCTGGCTGGTGTGGTAATAGAGTACGTAGAAAAATGTTTCCGTACATGAAATGACGGCCTTTGCTGGCAGGACCTAGTGTTTACAGTGCACTATGACTTCTGGTATGGGCTAGAGCAACTTTGTTACTTTCATTGATCTGTCTCAGCTTTATCCTTGGCTTTGACAAAATGAAACTGACTGAGGTATGAGCGATGCTAGTAACGCCAAACCTTGTGCAGCCAGTCCCTGCTATGAATGGTGTGAAAATGTTGCTCATAGGGTCGATTGGTGTATGCATTTCAGTGGGCTTCGCAGACTGATATGTAATAGCAGCTGCTGGCTCGGTGAGGAAAGCAACGGGAAACTACCTCACTCCTCATTTCCCTAGTACGCGCCTTCAGTGATGCCTAGGCCATCTGTGACAGGTGATGGCAGAGCTGTTAAGATCCCACCAGCGGCATCGCTGACAGACTGAACGTACATACACATAAATTAAATGAAGGCTTATTTCGCACAGAATATGAAACATAACCTAATGAGCACAAAGAAAGCTGTATATTCCAGTGCAAGGAGTGCCTTCTTTTGTTTGCTAGTTGCTTTACGTCGCGCCGACACAGATAGGTCTTATGGCGACGATGGGACAGGGAAGGGCTGGGAGTGGGAAAGAAATGGCCGTGGCCTTAATTAAGGTACAGCCCCAGCATTTGCCTGGTGTGAAAATGGGAAACCACGGAAAACCATTTTCAGGGCTGCCGACAGTGGGGTTCGAACCTACTATCTTCCGAATACTGGATACTGCTTCTTCCTCTTCATTTGGAAGACTGTTTCAAAACATACTACACAAAGGAAAACTTTGCATGTTCCTGGAGAGTTGTATTCAGTTGTCAGTTTGTCCATTCTAAACGTATTTGTGAATTACAAAATATATAAAAAAAGAACAGTAAATATTCCACTGTACTGACCTTTCAGGACAGTCATCACTTACATTAAGGCTAACCTAACAAATATTCAATCACAAGGATCAAACATTTCCGGAATCAATTCTGACCTCTCTCGGTTAACAACGATGTCCTCCTGTTTACCACCTGTTAGCAAGACATAAGTTAAAACATTTCGTAGGGGTGGATAGAAATTATATCTCTATCGATTACAGTTGGACGAAATTCATATGGTTCAGTCTTGTACTGCGTCTTTGATAATAGTTCGATTCAACGCTCCAGAAAGTTTAAAGACCTAGTCCGCTTATTATGAGATTATCTGTGTTCCAGTAGAGATATCAAAACTCGAATACATGTAGCTAGGAATGATGGTCTTCATAGGAACAAAAGTTGTAGATTTTCTTGACATCATATCTCCTCACACCAATGTGGCATGTTTTAGTCAATATTTTGAGAATGATCCTTCAATATCCATTTACAGAAAAACCAGTAATAATACGCTATATGAATGGAGTAACTAGCGAAATGTAATCATTCGAATAAATGCAGAGGATTTGTATGTTTTCATCAAAACCTCTCAAACCTCTGGCAGCTGTATAATTGCAAACAATTACTTGTACAGCTCCATTCAGGTGGCGAACGAATTTATAAAATGAGCTTTTCAAATTGAACAAGTGCGATCTCTAAAATTTACCAATTCATTTGTCTGCGGATTCTCTGCATAAATTATTAAAACGCAGTCTTCATTTTAGATGTTTTAGCTGTTAGTTGATGCAGTGTAATTGAGTGTACGTCATTAGGAAGTCCAGTACAGGGTTGCGCCATTCAAATATAAATTAAACTGCGGTACACTAACACTCGAATAGCGTGAGCGGCTATTCGTGGGCTTGAGAGAGCCCAATCGTTTTAGCTCCCTGCATGCCTGTTCTAAAATCAGGTCGCCTATACGACGTCAACTTGAAAGACCTGCACCAGGAGTTGTGTGTGTCCGAAATGAACTAATAGCTGGAAAACTTAACTAGGTGTTTATTACGGAAATTGAATTGAGGAGCTTTACATTATAGGCTTTGAGAACATTCCATCTTCCTGAACAATCAACCTCACGTGTATTCTAAGGACAGTGTTGTCTCAAGGAATGGTCTGCCTTAAATGAATCTGCCTTCAATTGTCTTTTTTGCATAAAAAATATCGTATGACTGTGGTTCATACGAAAATGAGCGTCACGAAATTAGTGATACAAAATGTGGGACGCGATGTTACCTACCAACCGTGCAGGCTGTGATGTGAAATATTGATGGATGGCCATGACTAAGGGACATATTATCAAAGAGAAGCGTTAGAGTACAGATGGTCGATGTCATCTTCCCGGCTGTGATGTGAAGTATTGTTGGATGGCCAAGATAGAGAGACACATTACCAAAGAGGAGCGTTAGAGTGCAGATGACTGATGTGGTCTTGCAGGCTGTGATGTGAAGTATTGATGGATGGCCACTATTGAGAGACATATACGTCTATTTTATTAAAAAAGCGGCCTACTCTTGAGAATACTGGTATCGCAGGTCCTCAAGTCAGATTCGGCCTCTGCAATTCTTCGAATTCTACTGTTGTCGACCCCAGATAACTTTCGGAAACGATTCATTTAATGCAAATCGCTATCGATTTAAGTCTCATTTATTGAAGCGCATATTAATGATCATTTGATGCTTCCAATGTTTACACATTTTTAGCTCACATCAAGGAAAAGCTTTGTGAGGACAAGAACAAGGCTCACTGAGGTAGCAGCACCACCAGAGTGGATGGAGGCCTCGACACCAAGTGAGACACTCGGCAATTGCTCAAGTAACTTGGGAGTGGTATGTGATTATCAGATCTCTGTGAGTGTGCGTACCTGTGAACTGTGCCCGTAACCTTGCATAACGCTACGCTGTGTTAGTGCTATGGCAAGCACCACCAGAGTGGATGGAGGCCTCGACACCAAGTGAGACACTCGGCAATCGCTCCAGTAACTTGGGAGTGGTATGTGATTATCAGATCTCTGTGAGTGTGCGTACCTGCGAACTGTGCCCGTAACCTTGCATAACGCTACGCTGTGTTAGTGCTATGGCAAGCACCACCAGAGTGGATGGAGGCCTCGACACCAAGTGAGACACTCGGCAATTGCTCAAGTAACTTGGGAGTGGTATGTGATTATCAGATCTCTGTGAGTGTGCGTACCTGTGAACTGTGCCCGTAACCTTGCATAACGCTACGCTGTGTTAGTGCTATGGCAAGCACCACCAGAGTGGATGGAGGCCTCGACACCAAGTGAGACACTCGGCAATTGCTCAAGTAACTTGGGAGTGGTATGTGATTATCAGATCTCTGTGAGTGTGCGTACCTGTGAACTGTGCCCGTAACCTTGCATAACGCTACGCTGTGTTAGTGCTATGGCAAGCACCACCAGAGTGGATGGAGGCCTCGACACCAAGTGAGAAACTCGGCAATCGCTCAAGTAACTTGGGAGTGGTATGTGATTATCAGATCTCTGTGAGTGTGCGTACCTGTGAACTGTGCCCGTAACCTTGCATAACGCTACGCTGTGTTAGTGCTATGGCAAGCACCACCAGAGTGGATGGAGGCCTCGACACCAAGTGAGACACTCGGCAATCGCTCCAGTAACTTGGGAGTGGTATGTGATTATCAGATCTCTGTGAGTGTGCGTACCTGTGAACTGTACCCGTAACCTTGCATAACGCTACGCTATGGCAGTGAATATCATCTAATGTGAGACATTTTACTGATTGATTTCGAACGGTAATAATTGGACGTCCGCCTCTGTGTTGTAGTGGTTAGTCTGATTAGCTGCAACCGGTGGAGGCTCGGGTTCGATTCCCTCCTCAGCCATCCTCAAAGTGGTGTCCCGTAGTTTCCCCATTTCTCCTCCAGGCAAATGCTGGGATGGTATCTAACTTAGGGCCACGGCTGCTTCCTTCCCTCTTCCTTGCCTGTCGCTTCCGGTCTTCCCTTCGCCCACAAGGCCCCTGTTTAGCATAGAAGGGTGAGGACGCTCCTGCTCCCCAGTTCTATCCCGGACCCAAAGTCTCACACTCCAGGACACTGCCCTTGCGGCGGTAGGGGTGAGATCCCACGCTGTGTCCGAGGGGAAAACCAACCCTGGACTGTGAACGGAATAAGGAAGAAGAAAGGAAGAAAGAGATTTCGTATTGAAGCACAGTTCAGTGCCTTTTGCTTGCACAAAACTGGCGACCAACGTGATCATTATGGTCATAAAATGTTTTCATTACAATTATAGGGAGCGTCCAATGTCCCAGGCTTTTAACATGAATGCTGATAATTACATTCAAACCACGTCTCACGAATATTTACATTAAAACTTGAGACTGTTCAGTAAAATTTTGTTTTACATGTCTACCGATTACAGCAATAATATTCTAAGATGATCTCACAAGCGCACAGGTCACTGGTTAAATATGACACAAACTTATGCAGAAGTGTCATCGTGCAGCGACCTATTTCTGGAGTCAACGGCTCAAATTTATTGTGGATTGCTACCGTCAGAAGACAAGGAGCGCCGCTTAGGTGAGCGGACCTCTCGTTACCGCCGATGGTCCAAAATAGCACTGAACCATGTAAGAACAATACTCTGAACCATTGTCGTAGAATAATAATAATAATAATGAAAAATGGCGCGTGCTGTGTGTGTTGTGTAGGAGAGCTCTGTGTTACCAGCCCGAATTAGCAGACAGGTCCGGTGAGTGCGTGTCAGTAATTACACCAGACAACTGGCATCTGGTTCTAGAAAAAACATGTCCGTAAAAGGTGTAAATAAGCGTGTGTCGGACTTTGAAACAAAGTTTGTTAAACGGATGGATGAGATCCAAGCTCGCTTGGAACAGCCGACATCAGCCAGTCCCAGCAGGGCTGCCAACACTAACGACCGCGCCGATGAAAATCTGTCTTCCCTCTGTTCTGAGTTCAAATACTTCCGCCACTACATCTCGGCGCAAATTTCTTGTGTAAAGGAGGAGTTATTAGTTGTGCGACAGCGTCTTGACCAGCACGAAGCTGAACAATACAGTAGACGGAACTGTCCACTCATACACGGGGTGAAAGAAGAACCGGCTGAGAATGTGATAGAGACAGTAAAATCTAACCTAAAGTGGACTTATCGATGGATGACATCGATCTCTGTCATGGATTGGGACCTCAACGCAGATCAGCTGCGGAATTCGTGACCTCGGGAAACAGGCCGATTATAGTTAAATTCGTCCGGTTTAATGTTCGCGATCGTGTCTGGCACGCTGAGAAGCTTTTCAAAGGCACCAAACTATTAGTTACAAAGTCATTGACTGCTACAAGGAAAGATCTGTTAAATAGAGCCCGAGACCAGCTCGGAGTGCGTAACGTTTGGAGCCAGGAAGGAAGAATCATAGTTCTAGGCAAAAACGAAAACAAATTTACAGTGACCACTAAAGCTGAAGTAAATGCTGTTATTTCAGGGCTAGGTGATTAGTAGAGTACATGACTCATGGATTTACGTTTTAATTATAAGTGGTTTTATTATAAGTTTATTGTGAGTGAATGTTTAAATGATTCAAGTAGCTTACGTAGGCAATAGGAAACCATGGTAAGTTGCTTTCTGTTTATTTTTTATTATGGCTACCACAGGTAATAATGTAGCTTTCTCCCTGGGCAGGGTAAACAACCTTCACCTTGATACTGAACCCTCCCACCCTTCTCTTCCCCTGTCCCCTTCTCACCCCGCCCGCAGTCACCTGGAGAGAGATTCTCGTCCTTTCCCCGCTCATTATTGTGTGCCCATGTCAATGCTCAGTCTATAATTGCCCATCACACTGAGCTGAAAGCTATTTCTGAAGGAAGCATGGTAAATGTTGTAGCAATTAGTGAGAGTTGGATGAAGGACTCGGTCCCTCTGAACTCGGTAAATATAGAAGGATTTAATGCAGTTTTTCACAATAGACCGAAGCGCCGTGGAGGAGGAGTAGCTCTATACTACAAAAACAATTTAACGGGGAAGATTATACAAACTTCGACATTATCTACTGACACCTTAACTGAATATATGTTTGTAGAACTATCTGTTGATAAGACTAAAGTACTGATTGGAGTTGTTTACAAACCACCAAAAGCAGGAAACTTCACTGACTTCGAAGAAAATTTACTAAGACTCGTACCTATCTACGAACATGTTCTCATATTTGGATACTTTAACACAAACCTGTTAATAGACTCCGTTGAAGCAAATCGTTTACAGAACATATTTACCTCTTGTAACATGTCAGTGTTGCCACTTAACCCCACTCACCACGTGCACACGGCTAACGGATCCTCACACGCTCTAATAGATTTACTTACCACAAACAATCCTCAGAAAATACTGAAACACGGACAAACTTCTGTACCTGGTATATCATACCACGATCTCATATATTTAGCTTATTCCTTGAAAGTTCCCAAAACAAAGCCGAAGTGGATAACCTATAGAGACATGAAAAAGTTAAATCCTCAACAATTAATACAAGACGCTATTCTCTGCCCGTGGGACGAAATACTGCACTTGACTGACATTGACGAAAAAGTAAAGAGGTTTAGCACATTATTGTTGGGATTGTATAACAAACACGTACCTAAACATACTGTTAGGGTGACTCGCAAAGCTGCTCCATGGTTAACAAATGACATTAAGTCCGCAATGGCTGAACGAGATGCACTACACAGATGTTACAAGCAGACATTGTCAACTGAAGTACCGTGTGCTTAGAAATAAAGTTAAACAAATAATCAGAAACAAAAAAAATGTGCGTACTTCCAACAATTAGCCAGTAACTTGAACACAAAAAGTACCTGCAGACAACTCAGATCCGTAGGTATTGGGAGGCAAACTACAAACTCCAATACGCATGACATAAATCCAGATGAATTAAATGCCCACTTTACTAGAGAAATAGTTAATACCCACTCTCATATTATACAAGCAACAATAAATTCTCTTCAATCTACTCCGTTACCACAACGGCCTTTGTTCAAATTTCGTTAAGTAAAAAAAACGATGTAAGAAGAAAACTAACATCAATCAAATCGCAAGCAATCGGAGTGGACGACATCCCGATATCCTTCGTCATTACCTTGATAGATGTAGTATTGTCAATTTTAACCTACATATGTAACTCATGTCTTTCGGGAGGCTACTTCCCAAGTGTTTGGAAGGATGCTTTAATTTTCCCAGTACCAAAAACATCTCTAGCAAATTCTCCATCTGACTATCGACCTGTCTCTATACTTTCTTCACTTTCGAAAGTTTTAGAGATACTCATGCATGAGCAACTGCTCCAATATTTGACGCACCATTCGTTACTTGATCACTTGCAATCTGGATTTAAAAAAGGACATAGTACATCTACTGCTCTTCTAAAAATTACGGATGACGTAAGAAAAGCAATGGACGAACGTAAAGTGACCGTGCTCATTCTCCTAGACTTCAGCAGTGCTTTTGACACTATCAGTACGGATATATTAATAGCGAAATTGCATTCCTTCAATCTTAGCCCCGCTGCTCTCAAATTGTTCGCTTCCTACCTCCATAACCGACGACAGTGTGTTGTCATGAATGATAAGAGAACGGAGTGGAAGTACAAAGTTAATGGTGTGCCACTAGGTTCTATATTCGGCCCCCTGTTATTTATTTTATATTTGAATGACATCTCTTCTAAGATGAAAAACTGCAACTACCATCTCTATGCCGACAACCTTCAAATTTACTGCCACACAAAAGTGAATGACATAAATGCAGCTATTGAAAATATGAACCGAAACTTAGAGCAGATCAGCTGTTATGCAGTTGAGGATTCTCTCTCCATCAACCCAGCGAAAACACAAGCTATCATACTAGGGCAGAGAAAACTGCTTGCCCATCTACACAGTCTACAAATTCCAGTCATTCAACTAAATGGCGTTGCTATCCCATTCTGCAAATCAGTAAAATCTTTGGAGTCACTATAAATGTAACTTTAAACTGGGATGAGCATGTCACTAACATATGCAGGAAAGTTCATTCATCACTTCATCCCCTTAAGATTCACCAGACCGTATTACCTCTCAACTTAAAAATAAAACTGGTTCAAACATTGATACTTCCAATTTTTAACTATTGTGATGTTGTGTTGCTGGATGCTACCAGTGAACAAAATAGGAAATTGCAGAGAGCTTTAAACTCCTGCATTAGATTTATTTTTTCATTGAATTTTGCCTCGCATGTATCGCCTTTTTATGCACAACTTTCTTGGTTAAAAGTAGAGCAGCAGAGGAATCCCCATGTATCAACCCTTATCTATCGACTCTTGACTGAAAGTATACCTAAATATCTCTCCAGTAATTTCCGTTTTCTATTCTCCTTTCATGACCGTGACACGCGATCTGGGTCAACAATTGCAATACCTCCACATCATACATCTGTCTTCAGTAATTCTTTTCTTGTGTCGGGCGCTAGAATATGGAATGCTTTACCCCCTGAAATTAGAAATTGTTCCTCATTAATTACCTTCAAAAGACAGTCTAAAGATTTTCTCTTGAATACGTAGGCTATATCATGTAGTTATGTGTGAATGTCTGGAGTAAATAGTTCCCAAAAAGTTTACATAAATTACTGTTATATTTTATGATTTCCACCTAGAGTAGTTAATATTGAATTTATTTTTTGTAATTTTAGACTTAGGATGTAATCTTTTAGTTTTAGACTATATTAAGTTATATTACTATTGTATTATATACACTGTGTTAAGTTTAAATATTAAGTTTGGATTCAGTATTAAGCCGCATAATGCGGTTAAGTGTAAGAGAGGGCCAAGAGCCCTAACTTCACCACAAATAAAGACATCAATAAATAAATAAATAAATAAATAAATAAATAAATAAATAAATAAATAAATAAATAAATAAATAAATAAATAAATAAATAATAATGTAATTTGGTTATAGTGTTCATTATGGTCTGACTCCTTCTCTGAATGGTCAGCGTTGAGATCTTCGGTACAGATAATCCCGGGCTCGTTTCGGGGACGGGATGTTTGTGTCTGTCCCAACATTTTCTTCTCCATATCCACACAGCGCACGACACTACCAACCACCAAAGAAACACGCTATAGTTATTACATCCCTCCAAATAGGGTTTATTTCTTTATTTTTTATTGTGCTTCAGACAGGTATAAACCTAACCATGTGAAACACATATATATACACTATTACATTAGATAAAAGCAAATATCAAATTAAAATTATATTATCCCTGATGAAAGTCGTTGTAAAATAAAGTCATAAATGAAATAAAAATACACTTTTCTTCAGTAACATAATTTTAAAAATATTCACTTACATATGCACATAGTATAACAAGCTGTTTAAAATATTCCAACTAAAATGATTTACTAACGGCTTTAAAGCTGCGTTAGTTCTGTAATTATACCTGATGGTAGTGATGTTATCGAAGATAATAATGATGATGAGGTAGATGGTATAACTAGAAACTAGAAAAATAACTAAAGTTATGAGCTTAACAACAAGTGTCTGTAAAGTGTGATTTTAACTTTGAACAGAAAACAATTTTATTGTGGAAGTGTGTGTAGTTGCAAATATATCTAGTCAGTACTCATTGCTATATTCATTAAATATTTTCATTCAGTTTAACAGTGGTGAATTACTATGTTGTTGGGTTCTTGATCTAGAGCAGTAGAAAGTAACATGTTTTGGGCGTGTAGATGAATTAGGGACAGTCAAGTTAAACAGAGAGAGCAAGTTAGAGCTACCAATAAGATTGTTAAGTAATTTGTAGACAAATAGAAGAACTGCAATTACTCGTCTTTCTTCTAAGGACTTAGCCCAGTTGTTTCATTAAGTCATCATACGAATCAAATTTCCGGTAATTATTAGTTATTTTGTACGTAAGGTATCTAAGAAATAAGTTTTGCACCATTTCAGCTTTGTTTTCATATAGTTTAAAGGTGAGATTCCAAATGGTCGATACATATTCTAGCCGACTTCTTACAACGGAATTGTATAATAGCTTTATTGCCTCGGGATTTGTGAAGTCACGTGTGCATCTCTTAATAAAACTTAATAGTTCTTTCCCACTGTATTTCATTACACTGACATAGGGGTTCCTTTGTTACTTTTAGCGAATGCCAAAAAAATCTTCGTATCTACCATTATTTCATGCTCTACATGCCCAATGCAGGCTTTATACGCGATGCTTATATCTTTCTTAACACTTCTTCTCAATTCATTGAATTTAAAAAATGGGAAGCCTGATTTCTCTGCCCTTCGCTCATTGTCCTGCGACGGTATGCTTTCGTTCAAATATTTCTTACTATATCTTGCGTAAACCAACAGGGGTACCGTTTCCTTTCCCTGGTGGTTGCCGGAACACAGGAATTTATAACAGAATAAAATATATCTAGTGCCTGGTTAACTTCAGTGTAGTTTTCCAGAAAGCTCCAACGTATGTACCAAACTACTCTGTATAACAATTCAAAATGCGCCTTGTTATAATTGTACACAATTTTAGTTCCCGTATCATTACATTTTGCTCCCGGTTTTGTTTTAAACAGAAAGTGATGTTTAAGGTCGTGTGATGTTTGACTTCTGGCAAGAGGGGATGGAAGATTTTATCACAGTAATGGGAGTGATATTTGATAATATTAGGTCAAGAATTCTGCCATTGTTATTAGCAACGCCGTTAACATTTCTAAATCCTATGAATTGCAATAAATTATTTAAGCTTACGGATGTACAAGTTATATCGTTTTCTGGAATAATTTGTGGCAAATTAAAGTCTCCTAATATTACCGTTTACTATTTAAAATGGGACTGCCTTCAATACCTTCGTAAAATCCATTATATGCAGCCAGCTTAGTACTAGGCGGAAAGTATACCACACAAATAAAGATACTATCAAGATATTCCTCAGAAGTAAAACACATATATGCTCAGCTGAAACATCTACAACGGGGCGAGTTGGCCGTGCGGTCAGGAGCGCGCGGCTGTGAGCTTCCATCCTGGAGGTAATGGGTTCGAATCCCACTGTCGGCAGCCCTGAAGATGGTTTTCCGTGGTTTCCCATTTTCACACCAGGCAAATGCTGGGGTTGTACCTTAATTAAGGCCACGGCCGCTTCCTTCAAACTCCTAGGCCTTTCCTATCCCATCGTCGCCATAAAACCTATCTGTGTCGGTGTGACGTAAAGCAACTAGCAAAAAAAGAAACATCTACAGTATGTCAACTTGTGAGGTCTTATATTTGTTGCTGACAGCCAGTACAACAACTCCAGCAAGTTTTTTACCTGTTGATATTTTATTATGATTGCATCGAAATGCGTTATATCTCTCATCAAAGAGCTCATAATTGCTAATAGAAGAATTTAGTCAGCTCTCCGTCAAAGCGAACAGATCGAAGTTCTCACCTAATAAGTTTGTATATACTAAATCAAGGTTCGTCCTTAGACCTCTACAGTTCTGGTAATACACGTTTAATGACTTACTTAGAGAGAACTCTTCAAGCAATGCAGGGGGGAATGCCGGTAACTATGAATAGAAGCCCTTGCAAAGTGAAAGTAAAGAAGATTAGGCCCGCTGCTCTCTGAACATAGCTGACTCGGAGTACATTCACTTTCCTAGTAATACAGATAATACAAAGGACATGCAACATAACAGAAGTAATAGCTGGCATTTCTAATTCAACTTGTTCAAGTCTTCACTTTCATTAATTACACAGATCTTTGAACGTTCACTCATTATTAGTCGTATGATTTCGTTTCTTACCCATAGATACCTGTATTTGTGCTCCGTCTTGAATCTACGAGCGAGTGCTAACAGCTTCCTCTTCTCCGGCGCCAGGCTTTCGTTCACATAAATGATGTCGTCCGGAAGGTCTAGGTGCCGTGCAGAAAAGTTGTATTTAACTCGCCTTCTCTGCATGAAGTTATGCTTGTCGGAACGTCGAACAAACTTCACGATGATCTCACTGTGAGACTGGCCGGATAGTCTAGGTAACCGGTGACAGGCATCAATCATATTTTCTTCTATTTTAAGGTCCAGAGCTCTTCCTATGCCCTTTAGAGTTTCCAGCACGTCTTTGTTGGCTTTCTCTGGAATACCAAATATTTCAATTGTGTTCCTGCGAGAATATTGTTCAGACTCTCATAATGGAGTGCCGAGACTTTTCAACTGAGCTCTGAGATTAGAGTTCTCGACCCGGATTGCTTCCACCTGTTCGCTAATTTTCCTTATGAGGCCGTCTTGCTCAAGAATAGACTTAGTGTTGCTGCCTGTCTTTTCATGGCAGAGATGAATAGATTTCCCTCTTCATTTGCTCAGATTTGAGTTCCCTTATTTCACTTTGCAGCTCTAGTAGCGACATTACCACGTCCTCAATAGAATAGCACTGCTGTTGACTCGTACTTGCCATTGTTCATTTCACTACATTTACCGTGAGTCCACACTGCCTTGTCCAGCTCCTGGTCACACACAGCGCAGGTTGCCATGTTCTTGTGTTTCGTTGTCTCCACAAAGAAATTATTAATAATAAATGAAACTGCCGTTCTAGTTACGTTTGTACGTTCACGCGTGCAGTATTTCACTTTTACACAGGATATGTATCTTTATACACTGACTGACAGACAGAGCAAATGCAACACCAAGAAGGAGTGGTCAGAACTTTATGCCAATTGCAGGGTAGACTGACGTCACTGAGGTATGCTCATGATGTGAAATGCGCCGCTGTGCTGCGCACGTAGCGAACGATAAATGGGACACGGCGTTGGCGAATGGCCCACTTCGTACCGTGATTTCTCAGCCGACAGTCATTGTAGAACGTGTTGTCGTGTGCCACAGGACACGTGTATAGCTAAGAATGCCAGGCCGCTGTCAACGAAGGCATTTCCAGCAGATAGACGACTTTACGAGGGGTATGGTGATCGGGCTGAGAAGGGCAGGTTGGTCGCTTCGTCAAATCGCAGCCGATACCCATAGGGATGTGTCCACGGTGCAGCGGCTGTGGCGAAGATGGTTAGTGCAGGGACATGTAGCACGTGCGAGGGGTCCAGGCGCAGCCCGAGTGACGTCAGCACGCGAGGATCGGCGCATCCGCCGCCAAGCGGTGGCAGCCCCGCACGCCACGTCAACCGCCATTCTTCAGCATGTGCAAGACACCCTGGCTGTTCCAATATCGACCAGAACAATTTCCCGTCGATTGGTTGAAGGAGGCCTGCACTCCCGGCGTCCGCTCAGAAGACTACCATTGACTCCAGAGCATAGACGTGCACGCCTGGCATGGTGCCGGGCTAGAACGACTTGGATGAGGGAATGGCGGAACGTCGTGTTCTCCGATGAGTCACGCTTCTGTTCTGTCAGTGATAGTCACCGCAGACGAGTGTGGCGTCGGAGTGGAGAAAGGTCAAATCCGGCAGTAAGTGTGGAGCGCCCTACCGCTAGACAACGCGGCATCATGGTTTGGGGCGCTATTGCGTATGATTCCACGTCACCTTTAGTGCGTATTCAAGGCACGTTAAATGCCCACCGCTACGTGCAGCATGTGCTGCGGCCGGTGGCACTCCCGTACCTTCAGGGGCTGCCTAATGCTCTGTTTCAGCAGGATAATGCCCGCCCACACACTGCTCGCATCTCCCAACAGGCTCTACGAGGTGTACAGATGCTTCCGTGGCCAGCGTACTCTCCGGATCTCTCACCAATCGAACACGTGTGGGATCTCATTGGACGCCATTTGCAAACTCTGCCCCAGCCTCGTACGGACGACCAACTGTGGCAAATGGTTGACAGAGAATGGAGAACCATCCCTCAGGACACCATCCGCACTCTTATTGACTCTGTACCTCGACGTGTTTCTGCGTGCATCGCCGCTCGCGGTGGTCCTACATCCTACTGAGTCGATGCCGTGCGCATTGTGTAACCTGCATATCGGTTTGAAATAAACATCAATTATTCGTCCGTGCCGTCTCTGTTTTTTCCCCAACTTTCATCCCTTTCGAACCACTCCTCCTTGGTGTTGCATTGTCACTGTCAGTCAGTGTATTACATACGATGTTAAAAAATGTTCAGGAGCCGATCATCACACTACTCTTAACTCTGCTGCCACGTAAGTGCCTGTCAGGCGTCTGGAAGGGCATCCTGCCGTAGAACAGGGGTACATCCACATGTGCGACAGCACAGGTGTGTGAAAAGTTGTAGACGTGGAAAAAGAAGGATAAGAGTGTTCATTACTATAATTGTTTTCTGCTAGAGGCAGGAATTTACTCGCTCGTTTGAACTGTTAGAATGGGTAAATTGTAGTACAAAAACTTGATTCAGTAGACAGAGTTCCGCTACTTACTATTTGAGAGGAATTTGGAGTTTACACAATATGAATCAACCTCACTGAAACAATGTTCAGGGAGAAATTTCTACGAGAGAGAAGAATTTAAAATTAAAAGCGATGTCGGGCCGGGAGATGGGCCTAGCGTCCTGGAGAAGGTATTGGCATAAAAACTCTTTTTTTTTTGCTAGTTGCTTTACGTCGCACCGACACAGATAGGTCTTATGGCGACGATGGGACTGGAATGGACTAGGAGCGGGAAGGGAGCGGCCGTGGCCTTAATTAAGGTACAGCCCCAGCATTTGCCTGGTGTGAAAATGGGAAACCACGGAAAACCATTTTCAGGGCTGCCGACAGTGGGGTTCGAACCTACTATCTCCCGAATACTGGATACTGACCGCACTTAAGCGACTGCAGCTATCGAGCTCGGTCATAAAAACTCTAAAACGGGGGTGACCCCATTGTGAGGGTGCGAACTGTTTGGCCTTAGCTGTCCTCTCTGGGAGTATGGAGAGTGCCTGAGAACATCAGTTGGGCTTTAAATCCATGTCCAGTGTTAGGGAATCGCGCCAGCACTAACTAAATAGTACAGGTTAACAAATCTACTACAGCGATCAAACCAGAGTCTGTATACCACGGAATGCATGTTCTATGTGAAACTGAAGAGAGAAAAAAGGATACGAAAATAAAGAGTCAAATCCGGTGGCCATTAAAAAACGGAGCAAGGAGAGCTTAGCGAAAGGAGGAATAAAGATCTACACAACAACGAACAAAATGGAAGGATCTCAGGCATGATAATAAAGAGGAAAATAAAGTTTTGGTCACATAATGAGGATGGATAAAAGCAAGTTGACGTGTTTACAGCAACAAGAATGGCAGCCAGTAGATCCAAGGTATAAGACATAAAGACTCTCAGACGATTGGTACAAAATGTTAAGGAGTTGCAGAAGGAAATCACATTTGGACACATGAGGGGAGGATACAGGAAGAACTGTTGGAAGTCAAGAAACGAAGGGTCAAGGTGAATGCACGAGGTTAATTCCGAGCTTCTTGGATGGCCAAATCGAAATAATAATAATAATAATAATAATAATAATAATAATAATAATAATAATAATAATAATAATAATAATAATAATAATAATAATAATAACCACAATAATAATCAACTATCCAAACACGTTTACAGGAAAATGTCTGCACCTTTGAACTCAAAACTCAGACATTACTGCACTGTCATAAGATCAGAGGCTTTACTTGCAACGGAAAGCCTCGATATGAAAAGAAAAGGCCTCATGGAAAAATAGGAAATTAAAAAAAAGACCTTAAAGAAAATTATTCTTGGCCCAGTTAAAGGCGAGTGTGAATATAGACGTCGGAATTACCAAATTATGCTGCATACTCATGTCCAGAAGATCTCTGTTGTCATGTGGAGAAGGAGAACCAACACGACTTTTGAACCTATTTTAAGAATAAGAAACCCTGTCAACTTGTTTGAAGGTGGTGAGAAGGGACCTACAGGATGTGAGGATCACAAGAGCGTCAGGGTTTTCAAGAAAGGCGGGAAAGACGTGGAACGGAAAGAGCAACACCGCCAACGAATGAACGTGGTCCTTATTAGGAACAAGGTGCGCGTCACTTTTCACTCTCAGGCCGAGCTCGATAGTGCGGCCAGTATCCCCACTGTCGGCATTCCTCGAATGGTTTCCCATTTTCAGACCAGGCAAATGATAGGGCTGTGCCTCAATTAAGGCCATGGCTCCTTCCTTCCCTCTCGTAGCCTTTTCTTGTCTCATCGTCGCCATAAGACCTGCGTGTGTCGGTGCAACGTAAAGAAACGAACTATCCGCTCTTGGACTAAACCGGATCAGACTTGGGCGTGTTGACGGGTAACTACCAAATATGTCACTAGATATCGTTTATGTTTACATTGCGCTTGAGTTTGATGTTCGTTAAGTGAGAGTTAAGATCTCTAAACACAACATCACAGCGGATATTGTTGGAGTGTTCATAAGAGTTTACTGACTCTTTTGAAAGGTTACAGCTTTGTAATTATCTCTATGTTTACAGAAAGGAGTCGTCGACATTTTTGGCAGTACCCATGCTTGTTGTAAATGGGATATTTAGCACTAATAAAAGTAAGAGTTATGAAAACTGTCTTTTTTTTGCTAGTTGGTTTACGTCGCATCGACACAGTTCGGTCTTATGGCGACGATGAGACAGGAAAGGGCTAGCAGTGGGAAGGAAGCGGCCGTGGCCTTAATTAAGGTACAGCCCCAGCATTTGCCTGGTGTGAAAATGGGAAACCATCTTCAGGGCTGCCGATAGTGGGGTTCGAACGCACTATCTCCCGAATACAGGATACTGGCCGGACATAAGCGACTGCAGCTATCGAACTCGGCTATGAAAACTGTGATAGGACATAATAATATAGGGCTAGGTGGTTCGTATGGAACGCGATCAAGAAAGAATTTAATGGAACGGGGTAAAATAACAGTTTAAGAATATTTCGCCACCAAAGACGTAACATCGGGAGAGGCCGAGGGCAGACTATCAGGTTCCTTTCTGCAGAAAATGATGGCAGGGCATAACACTTCCAGAAAAAACTGATATGTAAAAGAAGCGATTGAAGCTGACTTAACAATCATGTACTTCGTTAATAACTTCTCTGAAATTTCTATTTTCCCATTTGTGTTTACCATAACATCGTACAAGCTAGCACCATACTTTAGAACGACTCCTCAAGCACCATATTTTGATGAAGGTTTCAACCCAGTCATGATCATCATCAAGAACGTTTTCACTCTCCTCCCTGAGGCGGAAGGGCGAGGCACCTAGGAGGTAAGGTCCTCTCTCCGGCCAGGAGATTCGGGCAGTGTCGGAAGAGATGACGGATTCGGAAGGTGCGTAACTGGATGTGTGGATATAGGAGAGGAGAATACTACTCGGGCTCATGGCGGAATGTTAGGCACAAGTTTTGTTTCTTATTTATTTTTTAAAAGTATGCGGAATGAATTCGAGGGTGTGGGCTGTGAAATAGTAGAAAGGGGGGGCATCGGTGAATAAACGACTTCATGTGGCTGACGGGGAGGGGTGAATATTTTTAATTTTGCAACTTTTCTTTCGATACAGTGTTACTGGATGGGTGGTGATGTTTGACGGCTTGATTATAATACTGTGAATGACGTGGGGATTAAAGCGAGACAGGGGCTACTACTGTTTATATTCCGTCCCTGCAGGGGGAGGCGGGCCCCCTAGACGGTAAGGCCGCTCTCACGCCAGGGAGATGCTCGGAGAATGTGAGACGGTTGGCGGCCGTGGCCTATAGGCCTACTGGAGACTGTCCCGGCATTCGCCGTAGTGCCGGATAATGGGAAACCACGAAAAATCAATCTCAGGACAACCGACGGCAGGTACCAGTCCCTCTCCGCAGAAATGTGGACCGATTGCAGAGCCGTGGCCACCCCTCCTCTGCTCGACTGGCCGGTCGGAATGCAGAGCTCCTCGAACCACGGACCAGCCGTGGCCACCCCTCCTCTGCTCGGCTGGCCGGTCGGAATGCAGAGCTCCTCGAACCACGGACCAGCCGTGGCCACCCCTCCTCTGCTCGGCTGGCCGGTCGGAATGTAGAGTTCCTCGAACCACGGACCAGCCGTGGCCACCCCTCCTCTGCTCGGCTGGCCGGTCGGAATGCAGAGCTCCTCGAACCACGGACCAGCCGTGGCCACCCCTCCTCTGCTCGGCTGGCCGGTCGGAATGCAGAGCTCCTCGAACCACGGACCAGCCGTGGCCACCCCTCCTCTGCTCGGCTTGCCGGTCGGAATGTAGAGCTCCTCGAACCACGGACCAGCCGTGGCCACCCCTCCTCTGCTCGGCTGGCCGGTCGGAATGTAGAGCTCCTCGAACCACGGACCAGCCGTGGCCACCCCTCCTCTGCTCGGCTGGCCGGTCGGAATGTAGAGCTCCTTGAACCACGGACCAGCCGTGGCCACCCCTCCTCTGCTCGGCTGGCCGGTCGGAATGTAGAGCTCCTTGAACCACGGACCAGCCGTGGCCACCCCTCCTCTGCTCGGCTGGCCGGTTGGAATATAGAGCTCCTCGAACCACGGACCAGCCGTGGCCACCCCTCCTCTGTTCGGCTGGCCGGTCGGAATGTAGAGCTCCTCGAACCACGGACCAGCCGTGGCCACCCCTCCTCTGCTCGGCTGGCCGGTCGGAATGCAGAGCTCCTCGAACCACGGACCAGCCGTGGCCACTTACAGGCCGAAGCCCACACTGCATTGTCGTGACACAGGTATTTTCACGACGTGAAGTGATGATAAGTCAGATTGCTCCCCGAGCGGTATGGGAGTTTTGCTTCAAAGGGCCTGGGAGATTACAACGTGTCAAAGAGATGAAGTCCACAGCTTCCGAAATATCTTATTTTTAATTGCAGACCGATGAATATACAAGCTTCTCCTCAATCTCGAATAGTAATGACTTCGAAGACTCTCAGTAGTGAGTGTTCTAAGTCCAGACTCGGACCTTGACTGACAGAGCTTTCGCTCGCCTCCCGGTAGAATCGTTCCAGAAAGCCCCTTCCGAGGAGTGTACTCTGGTTTTATACCCTCTCTACGACACGCCCTACTTCTAGAAAGGAATCGAAGTTCTATTTCCGATGGTAACTGCTCACAGTCACCCTGAAAGAAAACGCCTCTTTTCGTTTACCTACTTTCCACCTTTTCTGAAGACAGCAGGGTGCAGTTTCCTGCATGACTCACCACAGCTCGACCAAGCCATTTCTTCTAATTGCACAACTTGTTGCTTTCTACATTTTGTATGCCTTCATACTTAACCTATATAGTTCTTATTTTACCTTTAAATCTCTTCCCATTATTAATTACATTACCTTGGCCTCATTGCCTCCACATGGACATGAATTTTAACTCATAATTTCCCCCGTAATATCAACACATGTGTCAGCGACACCATTCTTCCTACGTTCCCGATCACCGGTTCGATCCTCCTGAGCTCGAACTGGGGCGGACACGACAGCATAAGCCGACCAGACTGTAGAGAGATAATTACTAGAGCTAGCTGCTGCACCTTAATTCTTTTTCACTATTAAAATACTCAAATTAGCTTGCCTTGCAAGTGAAACATAAAATTAATACCCCTAACTGTGTTTTAGTTAACATTAGTGGACCCTTTCTTAATGCTAGCACCTTCTTTTGCACCTTTTCTCAACTTGTTTAATACATTTTTGTCTCCATTACCACATTTTATTCACTAAATAAATTAAACGATAGAAGCCCAACATTTCGTCTATGAAGCTTGATTCTATGTAGTTCTCCAATTCATCGCTATAATCGTGAGCCCCCTATACTGCACTGATCGGGAGATTGTTGAACCATCAGCTGCTTATCTGCCGGCTCAGAATACGGGGTGTGGTGTCTGCCATTACTGTGATATCAGTACCAAGTATGCTGAAACAGGAAATGAACGCCGCAGTTCAGTGTTGATCGTATTAAGGGCGACTGAAGTGCAGTGTTTGTGATATAGCAATAACGATTGATACAAAAAGAACAACAACTTAATAACGTTATGTGGTGTATACCTGGGGCAAAACATGTGAAGAATTAGGAGGCGAGCTGTTGTCATGGATGTGAAGGAAGCACTGGATGATATTGCAAAGCAGACACTAGAACAACCCTGCTGGTAAGGATGCTGCAAAAAACAGGCATTTAATTTCTGCGGCGAACAAAATATGCTTCACTTTTGTCTGCTAACGCTTAACATTTTCTGTGTATAAGTATTTACTTAGTGACCGGAGATGCAATCGGACTGAAAATAACATTGAAATGTTAAATTCTATCCGTTTTGACAGTTTTCTGGACATGTGATTTTAATATATTTGTTTTCTGGCAATTACTTGAGGCAAATTTTTAATACTGGTTAATATGAGAGAATATAGTGTCATTTTATATGATCTAAAATTGATTTTGGTGATCTATGTATGAATATTTAGATTTAACATTTGCACGCAATATGTATATTTTTCGACTACATTAAAGCACCCTAAACAAATAGGAAACAACAATAATAACATTAATTAAAAATCGTGAGAGACACTTGATGTATCACTCAGAGAATCAATCAATCACAACTGATCTGTATTTAGGGCAGGTCACCCGGGCGGCAGATCCCCCATCTCTTGTTTTTTTAAATGGTGGCAAAAAGATTCGAAGTTTATTGAACATTTACCTTTCTAAGTTATTCCAGTCTCTAACTCCCCTTTTTATAATTGTACCGGGTGGTACACCTCCACGCCGCTAATTCAAACTTTGCGCCTGTTGAAACTCCCCTACTGTAGGAAGTCTGAACTTTATCTAATGTGTTAATTTTCAAGTTTCTCAGAAGATGTCACTACTTGGAAATTTTGAAGTTTCTGAACTGGGTCGTTTTTTATGTATATTTGTTTTACCTGTAGTAAGAAGTGTGAACTTTCTCTTCTAGAGGACACTACTGAAGAATTACAATGGTGCACGCTAGTGCGAAGTGAAAGAACTGTTTTTTGGAGAAATTTTTATTTCAAAAGTTTGTTCCTTGTTAAATTCCTTTCTGTTATTGTTTAAGTTGGCTGTATAACCCTTTCTTTCCCCTTGTTTTGAATTTAGCCAATCCCGATTTTCTTTAATTAATTTATGACCAATCAGGTGTATCTTCTCCAAAAGGGATATGTGGCTTAACCCTAGCCAATAAAATTCTTATGGGAGGGTGTTTTCATTCCTGAAACGCCTCGAACTTTCCGCGAGAGTATATAAACTGCTGATTTTCGGGTCTCCGCGCCACTTCAGTAACATCTTTGGGTGTGTAAAGTACATAGCAGGGGGCGGGAAGCGCCTCTTTCTTCGGGCAGCAGTTTATCCACAAGGTAATGGCCGTTTAATAATTTCTTTTCTTGCTAGCTCAGCAGTTTAACTCTCGGGGCGGGTTCGAAGCCTTTTACCATGTAAACATCCCTTAAAATGTAAAAACACTTGGTATCTATTCTATCTTTTTAAACTACAAATCGGGATACAGAGTGCTTATCCCTCTCGAGCTCCCACTCATATTGCATTGAGGTGAACTTATTTTCAGAACCTTTTCTTCCTTAACGTAATGTAAATTGTTTCCTTCTATAAGTCACCTCTTTAGTATGGGATTAGCCCTTGCATTAGCGGCCTTGTGCCAGATTAGGTTTTAAACAAATGTATTAGGAGTGCAAGAACGTCTCCTCTCAAGTTGGTATTTTTGAGGCCATGTAATTTTCATGTTTCTTTAGTTAATAGGCCTCAGTAGGTTGGGTATTTTACCCCTGTGTTTATGTCCTTAGAGGACAACTTGAAGGTGGAGTTTGGTGTGGCCTTTGATAGGCTTAAATTTTAAGAGCGAGTTGCTCTTTCTTGAAAAAGTGCGTTGTTGTATGCCTCGAGGAGGCTTTACCGTGTAAAGAGGAGCAAGTGCTCCTAGGCATAATTGGGGTCTTCTGCCCCTTTGTTGACTTCTGTATATCGTAAGGTTGGGCTTATAGCTCAAGAATTGGGTGTCTGGCTCTCGGAGCCCAAATCCTGTAATCACTGTAATTGTACTTTTTCGAATTGTGTTTCGGCTACTGTGTACCTGTTCAATTTGTCATTTCTTATTCTTGATTTGGAAAAAAAATATAACCTTGTTAAATTTTACCTTAACTTTAATTTCGTATTTTGAAGCCCGTTCACCCCCGCACCTTCTTTCACCTCTGCTGTTCCACAGATACCTCGGAACAACTGGTAGCAGAGCGTGGTTGAATGGGTCTCAATGTAGCCCCTTTTGACGGCTAAACATTGCTTTGATTACAACTCTAACTATTTTCTCACTTGCTGGAATTTTTACTTTTTCCTTTTTCAGAATTGTTCTGTCATCATGCCCGGCCCTCGCGATGTTCTCCATCTTAACTATTTGCGCAAGGAGGAGTTGATCTATGAGTTAACTATTAGAAATGTGCAATCTGGAGGCACGGTTGAGGTAGATACAAATAAGCTTAGAGAGTCCCTTGATTTGCCAATTTCCATCCCCACTTTGGGAGAGAAAGAAATTGACGACTCTCTTTCCACGATCACTGACAATACTACTGAGCTAGCATCTGTAGTTAGTTTTTTGAAGAGAATGATCCTTCTCCTAATCAAATTAAACGTGTGCACGCCAGGTTATTTCATTTTTCTAATAGAGTTAACGATCTGTTGTCTCTGAAGTTGAATGACGTTCAGAGGAAGGAAGCTAGTATGGTTCTTGAAAATCTTTCAGAATTATCCAGTAAGGTTACCCAATTGTTAACTGGGGAAGTTCCTCCCAAAACTGATCAACCCACCACGGTGAATGTAGGTAGTGAGGAAGAAACTCCTAAGGGAGAAGTCAATAGGAAAACCGTTGCAGCTCAAACAACCTCTGCCCCATTCCACAACGAGTCTGAACTCCGTACCTCGTTGAATAATGTACGTTCTGAATTAACATCTTTGCCACTCAAACCATTACTTACTATGTCACCTGGGTTCAGCAGCTTGCCTCATCCATTAGCAATGTTGCTCATAGGTATCTCCAAGTTTTCTGTTACCACTACCAGTGAAGTTATTTCTTTCCTAAGGTTTTTAGTTGAATTTCAGGATCATGCCCTTGTTTTTTCTCTTTCTCCATGTCAGATTTTGCAAATCATCTATCCCTATGCAATTGGTATTCTCTCAGACAAAATAGTAAGAGCCATTGCCGAGCAATCATCTATTGAAGACCTCCACGCCCACTTGCTAGCTAACTTCATCCCGGCTAGGGCAAGGCCCTCCCTTATTCAGAAGTACTATTATCGTGTACAGCGCTTGGATGAAAACTTGGCAGATTTCATCCAAGATATTAAGTTCTATACTAGGGTGTTTGCTCTTCACTTCCCTGAGGATCAGATTGTACAAGCTATTGTGGAAGGTATCTCACCATCCTATAGGTCATATTTGTGTTTCGCGGCGTGCCCGCAAACCTTCTCTGAACTCGAAGCATTGGCCGTCTCAGCGGAAGGAGTTAGATACGCCGATTCCTTGCGTGTCGCGAAAGAAACCCCTCCTTCTTTTGGTAATCCTCGGCCTCCACCTCGCCGACCAGTCACACCCCGTAAATGTTATTATTGCGGGTCCCCTGACCATCTTCGCTATAAATGTCCATTGGTCAAATCTAGTAGGGCAAATAATGCAGCTGGTTCATCACAAGGCTGTTTTAAATTTGTTTGTTTATTAGTGAACAAAACAGGCGTTCAGCCCCGAGTACATGTTCACAATAATAATAAATAAATAAATACTAAATACTGCTACTGTACACCTTGGCCGTGCCATGAAGCCTGTCAGATACTCCGGAAACGTGACCTCAAAAATTAGGTCACCACGGTAGTCATCTTCCGTCTCTTCATGCCACGTCCATCTACTCCCCTGTCTACTTCTAAATTCACACATAAAACATCAATAACTAATAAAATTAATAAACGTAGTCCAACCTAAGCCACCCCTCTCCACCACATACAAAATAAAATAAACAATAAAACAAAAAGACCTAACGCTACAGTTATAGACCAGACCTCCTCAGCCGGGCCTATATTTACATTCTATTGCTGGTGTTGCAACTCTCTGCTTGTTATCATTCACATGTACCCACTCATCACGCAAACCTTCATGCTTCAGCATTTTCATCACCTTTATTGTTCCCTGACCTACTCCAAAATAAGCTACAACAGCAACATTACACTATTGCATACCAAACCAGCCATCTTTCAGTTTTTGCTTACTCTCACACATACACATAGACCGCTATGCCACTTCTCTAATTACCATCTAGTTAACAGACATACTTCTACTCTCATCACATTTTAACAATGAATACCCCCTCATCACAACATTTCAGCCTCCACAAATAAATACCCTAATAATAATAATAATAATAATAATATTAATAATAATAATAATAATAATAATCATAATAATAAACCACTCAGATCACAAAAAAAAAAAGAAAAAGAAGAAAAAAATTATCGTATCCCCTGGGCATGTCATAAGGCTCGTTTGGACACTCCGTAGTCATCCTCATAGCCTCGTGCCATGCCCCTCATTCCGTAGAATTAACCCCCCAGAATCAATAGAGTAAAACTAAAAAAAAAAGAAAATCTTAGTAATAATAATAATGAAAGTAATAATAATAGTAATAATAATAATCTATATATCAGAGTATTATTTCTTCCTCCTCTCCATCCAAACAAACCAAAATTAAAAATTAAATACTCATACCAGACACCAGCCTCCACACATAAATACCATAATAATAATAATAATAAACCACTCAGTTCACCAAAAAAAGAAGAAAAAGAAGCGAAAATTATCGTACAGTAAAACTAAAAAAGAGAAACATAGTAATAATAATAATGAAAGTAATAATAATAGTAATAATAATAATCTATGTATAAGAGTATTATTCGTAACAGTCATTTGCTGTAGCAGTCTCTTACTCAATATTCAAGCATGCTCATCAAGTGTCCTTATTTCGTTCTGCGCTTTCGTCACTTTATTGTTGCTGACCTACACCTAACCAATACTGCAAACAAGACAAATACCAATCACGCATATACCAACACCTCTCCAACCTCATATTTCTTTCTCCTCTCCATACAAACAAACCAAAATTTACAAAATGATAATAAACTCATCTCTCTCACACTATCACGTCAAATAAATAATTAGATGAATAAATAAATAAATAACTAAATATACAATACCCCCTACCCACATATAAAATAATAATAGTGATATCAATAATAATAATAATAATAATAATAATAATAATAATAATAATAATAATAATAATAATAATAATAATAATAATAATAATAATAAAATAATGGTAATACTCATAATAATAATAATAGTAATAATAATAATAGTAATAATAATAATATTAATAATCAACTGGCCAACGGTAGATTCCCTCTATGAACCGTTTGCCTTACTTGCAGTAAATAATAAACTTAAAATATCCCATATGCGATCCCGGAGCACCCCATAATACCTATTCCACTCTCACATGTACATATAGGTTCCTATGCACTCCTTCTCTGAAATACACTATAATTAAGAGACATCTTGCCCTACACAAGTACTCTATATACCAATGTCCAGACCTTACCAACCATTCTCGCTTCTCATCTCTACTTTCAGTAACCAAACCACCTACTACTGTTTTTTACTTCTAGTAACTACCCCCCTCTCATATCCACTTGTACCCCACATTTCTGTCAGATCTCTGCTCCTGTATCTGGCCCTACTCTGGTCTAGGCTCCCCAAGTTTAACCTTGCCGTTACCTTTTTACCTTGCGTTTCCCTTACTTCACTGCATACACTTCCTTTACTTCCCTCTTCACTTCCCTCTTCACTGCAAATAGCCATATTCTCACTTCGCCTCTCTACCAGCACTTCTTCACTCCGAACACTGCTATTGGTCACTTTAGCACTTGGCATTTCTCCCTGCCTCTCTTCACACGGTACACTGATACTTCTGGTATTTTGCCTATCATCTCCACTAATCGCTGCACTACTCCCTTTTTCTTCGGCCTGCTTTGACTTCATCCCTACGTCCATCTTCAGCACACTGTTATTTGTATTTCTCCTCATTTGCCTACAGTTTATTGCACTACTCTCCTTTTCCTCATCCTGTTTTAACTTCAATTCTAAATCCATCAATCTATCCACAGACCAGATCCTCTTCCAGCTTCTGTCTGACACCACTAGATTTTGACCTCTAATAGTTGCCTTCAGCCCCTGTTTTACAGCTAGTATCCTGTGTTTTCTGAGTATCCTCTCGTTTTTGATCGCGTCACTTCCTACGTCTCTCTTTATCCATATTTTCTCCCTCTGTACGTTTCCCGCATTTGTTAACACAACATCCGCCATCAACGTTGAAAACAATTGTAGCTTTATAGGCCTGTTGCCTCTAGTTCTCCCCACTCTCTGCACATCATCAATATCTACTTCACTAAAGTTTATTTTCATTTTCCCCTGTATTAGATCCACTACTTTATAAGTTGTAAGTACTTTGCTTTCTCTCGACTCCTCAGGCACTCCATAAATAAACAAGCACTTCTTCCTTCTGTATAAAGTATTTGCTTCCACTTCTGCTTTCAGCCTGCAATTCTCCTCTTCAAGTCGTCCTACTTTTTCCCTTAATGTTACCACTTCCTCGGTGTTATTTCTCGCCTGTGCATCCATGTCGTCCGTTTTTTCTCTTATCCATACTTCCATTTTTTCAATCTTACTGGTTTGTTCTTCAATCATCTCTTTTATTTGCCCGAAAGGGCAAACTTCTGTCAGCACCTCTCTTACAGCTCTTTTGATAGCGTCCATATTTTCCCTTTCCTCATTTCTACTAGATGACGGGCCTGGGTTCAACTCGACCCCGCCAATACATAGTAAAATTATAATCACTGCTGCCGATAACAATAGTTCTCCTTTCCTCTCCATATCCATTCTACACCCACCTGGATTCTTTTCTTCTTTCTTCACTTTCCTCTGCCATCTTCCTATCGTCACTCTGTACTGTTCTATCCCAATCATTGTCGACCCACTTCTCGGCGACCTTCCAACACTCCACACTCTCGAACTCCACTCCCCTCCCGGGACCCACAGCTCACTGCGACCTCCTTCGACCGTGGCTTAGGCAAGACTGGCTGTTTTAAATGTGGGGCTTTCTCACATATCACCAAGAATTGCCCAAATTCGAATAGCACCCCCTCCTGCTCAACTTCTGGCGCAAATGCCACCAATGCCAATAATAAAAAGTGACTAGTGGCTTCGGCTGAGTCGACTAATCCATCTTCCCGAGGCTCAGCCCCTGGTAAACAGGTCGAAAATTCAGGGAAAATTCAGTCCTCAAATTCATCTTTTGAATGCCCCAAAGAATGTCTTAGGATTGCGGCGGATACCCCCGCACCCGTACCTTTTCTCAAAATTGAGTTGAATAATGAGCCTATAACAGCTCTATTAGATTCAGGCAGTGTTTGTTCTATTATTTCGGCTGAATGGTATTCAAAATTGAAATCTGTTTGTAAGCTTCCTGACTATTGTTTGTCTGCGATCCAATATATTTCGGCTAATTCATCTCCATTAGAAATTCTAGGTTCTTTAAATGTCAAAATTCGTATTTTTAAATTTACATGAAAAATCAAGTTGTTTGTGGCTAAGCACATGTCTTGCCCCATTATATTGGGAGCTGACTTCATTTCTCACACTGGTCTTGTGCTCGATCTTCAGAGTAAGTCGTGCACATTCAAATTTGCTTCCAATTGTAAAATCCCCTTGTTAAAGTGTAATTCTGTATCATGTTCCTCTATTTCGCCTACCCAGGATGAGATGTTACTAGACCTTAGACATCTACCTGAGGAGCAGGCTGATAGTATTCGTAAGTTGTGTCAGTCGTTTCCAGAGGTTTTCTCTGATACTCTTGGTGTTACTGACCTTATTGAATACAAAATTGAGGTCACGGATTCGATTCCGGTCCGTTTTCCACCTTATAGGCTATCTCCACCTAAAATAAAGGCTCTGAAAGAAATCATCGATCAGATGTTGAAGGATGGTATTATTAGGCCCTCTAAGTCGGCGTATTCTTCGCCTATTTTTCTAGTCCCGAAACCCCAGGGTGGCTTCAGGCCTGTGATTGATTATAGGGCTCTCAATCGGAAGGTGGTGTTACAATCTGTGCCCCTTCCTGACCTTCATTCTTGCTTTTCGTGGTTTCGTAAAGCTACATTCTTCACCATCTTGGACCTGAATCAGGCCTACAACCAAATTCCCCTAGCCGAAGTGTCTAAACATCTTATAGCGTTTGCCACGGATTGGAATTTGTATGAATACAACCGCGTGCCTTTCGGGCTCCCCACGGGAGCAGCTGTACTCACTAGACTGCTAGATAGGGTCTTCTCCGACATCAAATTTGAGTACTTGTATCACTACCTGGATGATGTCGTCGTATTTTCGGAGACTTTTGAAGAACACCTAGATCATCTGCGAGAAGTTCTCAATCGCCTTCGTAAGGCTGGGTTAACTGTTAAGTTGTCCAAGGTTGCATTCGCTAAGCCCTCTATGTCATTCCTAGGGCATATTGTGTCACCTGATGGTGTTGCAGTCGATCATTCTAGAACACAGGCCATCCGTGATTTTAAACCTCCCAAGGACATCAAAGGTATCGCCAGGTTCATTGGTATGGTGAATTTCTTCAGGAAGTTTATTCCTAACTTCGCTAATAGAGCGGCGCCCTTGAACCTTCTTCGTAGGAAAGGCATCAAATTTGGTTGGCGACCTTTCCAACAAGCCGCTTTTGAAGATCTTAAATTAGCTCTCTGTAATGCCCCTGTCCTTGCTATGCCTGATTTCTTAAAGCAATTCGTCGTCCAAACCGACGCGTCGTCGTCGGCGGTAGCTGCAGTCCTTCTTCAAGAGACTGAACTAGGGAGGCGACCCATCGCCTATGCATCTAGGACTCTATCGGCTCAAGAAGCCAAGTATTCCATCTATGAGCTCGAAGGTTTGGCAGTCTTATTTGCCTTAGAAAAGTTCCATCTCTATCTGGAACATGTCAAATTCGACCGGGAGACAGATAATCAAGCCTTAAGCTGGGTCTTAGGTAGGCCGTGTCGTACTGGTCGTATAGCCCGTTGGGCCATCCGAATTTCTGCCTTCCAATTCGATGTCAGGCATATCAGAGGTACTGAAAATGTTGTCGCAGACGGACTCAGCCGTATGTTTTCCAACGACGTCGAGACCAATGAACCGGTCAATAGTTCATCACCTCCCGAGTCCATACTATCTGATGTTAATGCCATCTTAACTGATGCTCCCGTGCTCTTTAGGGATATCGAGAAATACCAACGTGAAGATCCGACGCTGGCTCCGATTATGGAAACCCTTTCTTCTGGGGAACATTTTGTCCCTTATGTACTGAGGAATGGTGTTCTATGTTGCCCTTCGAGGCATGATAAGATGATGAAAGTTGTCGTTCCAGCTGTTCTTGTACCTATGATCTTTAAGTACTATCATGAGACCCCGTTAGGGGGGCATCTTGGAATCTTTAAAACTCGTGAAAAGATTCGTGAAAGGTTCATCTGGAAGGGTATGCACGGTGAAATCCGTGAACTAGTAAAGGCTTGTAAATTTTGTTTGCTTAGTAAACCCACTATGTCCACCCATGGAACGCCTGTATATTGATTATGTAGGACCCTTCCCCCAGTCAAAGGGAAATGCCAACAAGTTCATCTTTGTATGTGTAGATGGTTTTACAAGATTTTCCTGGTTATTTCCGACTAAGCTGGCAACCGCTCAGTCCACCATTACTTGTCTAAATTCAATCTTTGCTTCTTTTGGTCCGTGTCAATATATTGTGTCTGATAATGCTAAGGCTTTAACATCTAATTTATTTCGTAAATTCTGCTTTGACCTGTCCATCTCTCATGTGACAACTTCTGCTTATTACCCTCAACCATCTTTGGCTGAACGGGTTAATCGTAATCTCAGGTCCGCGCTTATAGCCTATCATCATGAAGATCATTCTAGGTGGCACACGTCCCTGCATTGCTTAGCTTTTGCTTTGAATTCGGCGGTTCATGAATCTCATAAGTTTACTCCAGCTTCTTTGATGTTCAAGTTCGTTCCCAACACGCCGCTCTCTAACCTCTGGTCTCTGAGTGACATTCTACCCGAGACAATAGATCCAGATAATATTAAAGATCTTTGGAAGAAGGCTAAAGCCAATCTTAAGGTGTCTCATGAAAAGGTTAGGGAAAGATATGATCGTGGACGGAGACCCACAAATTTGAAGATAGGTGACCAGGTGATGGTCAAAAATTTTGTTCCCGCTGGCAAGCTTGCCCCCAGATTTCATGGGCCGTGTATAATTCTCGATTTTCTTACGCCGGTCACATTATTATTAAGCAATCCAGCCACCGAGAGGATATTTAGGGTACACCTGTCGCAGGTGAAACCGGTATAATTTCTGTGCTAACTTGCTTCATATGATTTTGAAAGAAATATGAAGGTTATATTTTTTTGAGGGGTTTCACCTTTAAGGCCTTCTGCTCTTTCTATAATTTTTTTTGTTATATTTAAGCATTTATTGTAAACCCTCCCCGCACAGTTAAACTGCCATCCTGTCCTTGCCACGGCCATTACCACGCTCCCGTCTCCTGCTCCTCAACACACAGTGGCTGGCATATGAAAAACATTTCTCCACTCCGCTGGCCCCTCAACCTCACCACAATGAATGTACCCTACTATCATTCTGGTCCAACAAAAATTCTGCCGTCGAACTTTAATGTTTCAGTGCCCCCGCAGCCGCGCGGCGCCGTGCCGCGTCTGGGATAGAGGAAGGGCCCCCTCTACTCCAGCGAGGTCGACCTGTGCACGGCGAGCCGGAGCCCTCCTCCCGGCCAAGGCTGATGTGCGGCGCACAACCTGCTACTGGCCCGCAGCCTGCATATATTCGCCGCGGGCGCGGCGTGCTTCAACACCTCTACTCCTCTCATAGTGCGGGCGAGCGGTATCTCAGGGTACTTGAGGGGTCCGAGCGGCCTCCTCTGGACTCAAGCAGCGGCGGCTGGTCTGGACGTCAAAGTCATCGGCAACTGATATATTTAGTCAGTTACATGGACGTTTCACATCAACATTATTATCTTTTTGGATTTTACTGCAATATCTGGTGGACTTAGAAAATTTTCTTCTCTTTCAAGAATTTAAAGTTTTTCCTTCTGAATTCAACTTCTACAAACATAAAGACATTACATCAGCAATAACTATAAAGAATTTTGAAACTGGATCCAATCATTTTAAGAAAATTTGTTGGTAAATACTTCTGCAATTAACTTCCGCATCAACATCATAGCTTGGACCTTATGTTGAAATAAAAGTTTATGTTCTTCTGTGTTACCCCTTGGAGGGACTTTTGGGGGGTTAGGTCTGTACCGGGTGGTACACCTCCATCTCGCTAATTCAAACTTTGCGCCTGTTGAAACTCCCCTACTGGAGGAAGTCTGAACTTTATCTAATGTGTTAATTTTCAAGTTTCTCAGAAGATGTCACTACTTGGAAATTTTGAAGTTTCTGAACTGGGTCGCTTTCGATATATTTTTGTTTTACCTGTAGTAAGAAGTGTGAACTTTCTCTTCTACAGGACACTACTGAAGAATTACAATGGTGCACCCTAGTGCGAAGTGAAAGAACTGTTTTTTAGAGAAATTTTTATTTCAAAAGTTTGTTCCTTGTTAAATTCCTTTCTGTTATTGTTTAAGTTGGCTGTATAACCCTTTCTTTCCCCTTGTTTTGAATTTAGATAATCCCGAATAACTTTAATTAATTTATGACCAATCAGGTTTATCTTCTTCAAAAGGGATATGTGGCTTAACCCTAGCCAATAAAATTCTTGTGGGAGGGTGTTTTCATTCCTGAAACGCCTCGAACTTTCCGCGAGAGTATATAAACTGCTGATTTTCGGGTCTCCGCGCCACTTCAGTAACATCTTTGGGTGTGTAAAGTACATAGCAGGGGGCGGGAAGCGCCTCTTTCTTCGGGCAGCAGTTCATCCACAAGGTAATGGCCGTTTAATAACTTCTTTTCTTGCTAGCTCAGCAATTTAACTCTCGGGGCGGGTCCGAAGCCTTTTACCATGTAAGCTTCCCTTAAAATGTAAAAACACTTGGTATCTATTCTATCTTTTTAAACTACTAATCGGGATAGAGAGTGCTTATCCCTCTCGAGCTCCCACTCATATTGCATTGAGGTGAACTTATTTTCACATCCTTTTCTTCCTTAACGTAATGTAAATTGTTTCCTTCTATAAGTCACCTCTTTAGTATGGGATTAGCCCTTGCATTAGCGGCCTAGTGCCAGATTAGGTTTTAAACAAATGTATTAGGAGTGCAAGAACGCCTCCTCTCAAGTTGGTATTTTTGAGGCCATGTAATTTTCATGTTTCTTTAGTTAATGGGCCTCAGTAGGTTGGGTATTTTACCCCTGTGTTTATGTCCTTAGAGGACAACTTGAAGGTGGAGTTTGGTGTGGCCTTTGATAGGCTTAAATTTTAAGAGCGAGTTGCTCTTTTTGAAAAAGTACGTTGTTGTATGCCTCGAGGATGCTTTACCGTGTAAAGAGGAGCAAGTGCTCCTAGGCATTATTGGGGTCTTCTGCCCCTTTGTTGACTTCTGTATATCGTAAGGTTGGGCTTATAGCTCAAGAATTGGGTGTCTGGCTCTCGGAGCCCAAATCCTGTAATCACTGTAATTGTACTTTTTCGAATTGTGTTTCGGCTACTGTGTACCTGTTCAATTTGTCATTTCTTATTCTTGATTTGGAAAAAAAATATAACCTTGTTAAATTTTACCTTAACTTTAATTTCGTAGTTTGAGACCCGTTCACCCCCGCACCTTCTTTCACCTCTGCTGTTCCACAGATACCTCGGAACAATAAACGACCATTTGCACCAATTTGTACTCCTGAATTCAACTTTATCTTCATGTTGTGATCTTTCCTACTTTTAAAGGCATCACTCAAACTCATTCGTCTACTAATGTCATTCCACGCCGTATCTCCACTGACAGCTCAGAACATAGGCTACCACTTAGTCGAGCAGCTCGTCTCCTTTCTCCCAAGTTTTCCAAGCCCAAACTTTGCAACTTTTTTAACGCTAAACTTTCGACGGAAATCACCCAGAAAAAATCGAGCTGCTTTTCTTTTGAATTTTCCCACTTCCTGAATCAATTAATCCTGATGAAGTTCCCATATACTGCAACCATACTCTTATAGGGGCCTTGTATGCTCTTATCTTCTAACTTATTTATTACTCTGTACAGAATAAAGTCATCCGCGAAATGCCTCACCTCTGAAATGAAATGGCGTATGGCTTTTAGTGTCGGAATATGTACGGGGATTTTGGCACGCCGAGTGCGGGTTCGTGCATTTGAATCCGGTAGCTGACCTGCGCGTCGTGATGATGAAGACGACACATACACGCCGTCTCCGTGCCAGGGGAATTAACTGATTATGGTTAAAATTCCCAATTCCCGACCATGCCCGGAATCGGACCCGGGACGCCTATGACCAATGACTAGTACGCTAATCGTTTAACCATGGAGCCGGACCCTTACATCTGATTCAACTTTACTCATATCATTGATTTGTATAAGAAATCATAAAGGTCCAAGAATACTGCCTTGAGGAATTCTCCTCTTAATCGTTACTGGGTCTGATAAAGCTTCGCCTACTCTAATTCTCTGAGTTCTATTTTCTAGAAATATAGCCACACATTTAGTCCACTGTCGGCAGCCCTGAAAACGTTTTTCCGTGGTTTCGCATTTTCATACCAGGCAAATGCTGGGGTTGTACCTTAATTAAGGCCACGGCCGCTTCCTTCCCACTCCTAGCCCTTCCCTGTCCCATCGTCTCCATAAGACCTATCTGTGTCGGTGCGACGTAAAGCATTTAGCAAAAAAAAGAAAACACGCATTTAGTCCCCCTTTTGTCTGCTCGAACTGCACTCACTTTTCCAGTAGTCTCCCATGATCTACCCTTTCAAATGCCTTAGAGAGTTCGATCTTGATGCGGTCCATTTGACCTCCTGAATATATCGACTGCAAAGTATGCTTCATTTGTGTCTGTTAACGTTGAAAATCACTTTTCTATGTATAAGTATTTGCTTAGTGACGGGAGATGCAACTTCACTGAAGATAACAGATAAATGTCAAATATTTTGGCAGTTTTCAGGACCTGTGTTTTAAATATCTTTGAGTTCTGGGACTTGTTTGAGGAAGATTTTTTTTTCACTATAATATGAGAGAATTTTTTGTTCTTTCGTAAGATGTAAAATTTGTTTATGTGATGTTTGTATGAATATTTAGAATAAAAATTTCCCCCTTTCGACTACTTTTTCGACTACATTAAAACACTTTTATTGCACCATTTTAACCATAATGGTTCCCAGCTCTGCTAATCTAAACAAGTAGGGGAAGACAATAATAACAAAAATTATAAAACGGTAAAGGGAGAGACGCTTGATATAACACTCAGCGAGTAACAACATCGAACTTATATGGGCAATCTGCACTTACCCTAGGATTAATTTAATACTAGGTTCCAGGAGAAAATCGTGACCTAACACCACAGGCGACCAGGTCATACCTCAATTAGTAAATCCAAGGGAAGGAAGGACCTGAGATTGCAACCAAATACCGTAAATCTCCATAATGGCATGGGAAATGACGAACAGGTATCACATGGTATCACACACGCACTCAGTGAATGAACCTCCGTTCTCACACCATAAAAAGTCCCAATAAGTATACTTAAAAGTTCTTTAAAGCAGTAGATTCTACGCGAATGACAAGGAAGGATTCACGAAGCGGTGATGAGAGCAAGCCGACATAGTTCAACGTAGAAAGTAAGGTAGCTGTTAGTCTATGGAAGCGAGAGGAAAAAAAGCATTTCCAGTTTTAGTCCTTCCATACATAAATTTACGCCCAAACGGTAACTTTAACGGCTCATTACAAAAGTTATTTAGCCATATATATTCCCTACAACTATTACGCTGTCCATTTTGGTAAGATAGAGATCGCAACAGTCATAACATAGAGAAAATAGAGGAGCTACACACAGATGAGCTGCGTTAAACTCCTAATAAAGAATGAAAATGGCAAAAAGTTAGTACACATCACATCACAACGCTTCTCGCCTGGTGCAAGGGGAAACTTCGCCACAGCACCTCCAAGATTTTTGCTCATTCGGGTGGCCCTCAACTTTACTTACTACCCAGCCGACCTCAAATAGCATATAGGCTGACGCCTCGTTGGCAGTCGGCCTTCCCCACCCACCATGTCTTACTGCCTAATCCCCGGAGTAGATCCAACTATCTCTGAAGATGCCATCTACCACGACCTTCGTACAGCCGGCGTCCCAGCTTATAACGCCTACCGATTGATAGATGACATAAATTTCACTCCAACGTCGCAGATTTTGGTACATCTCCCGGGAGAGGACGACCTGCAACGCCTCTTCGCCTCCGGAACGACCATTCGCCGTAAGACCTACGCAGTGGTGCCAACTCCGCCGTCCATCCAAGACCAGCTCTCTGCGGATCCAACCATTGTTCCAGTCTTCAACGCGTTTCTTCCCCGGACATTGATTCAGCCACCATTACCCTTCTTCTCAACAACTCCTACTCCCACGACCACTATGACGACCGCATATACCAGTTCTCCACTTCCCATCAACACTGTCACAACTTGTCACCCTTCACCAGTAATGTCCTCATCTCTCCCACTACTCACGACTGCCACAACCCCGCCACACTCTTCCACCGCGTTGACTTCGACCACCGCTGCTTCTTCATCGCCGCCTCTACAAGACACCTCCGCAGCAGCCGAAGTCCCGCCACACTCTTCCACCGCGTTGCCTTCGACCACCGCTGCTTCTTCATCGCCGCCTCTACAAGACACCTCCGCAGCACCCGAAGACCCGCCACACTCTTCCACCCCGTTGACTTTGACCACCGCTGCTTCTTCATCGCCGCCTCTACAAGACACCTCCGCAGCATCCGAAGCCCCGCCACACTCTTCCACCGCGTTGCCTTCGACCACCGCTGCTTCTTCATCGCCGCCTCTACAAGACACCTCCGCAGCAGCCGAAGACCCGCCACACTCTTCCACCCCGTTGACTTCGACCACCGCTGCTTCTTCATCGCCGCCTCTACAAGACACCTCCGCAGCAGCCGAAGACCCGCCACACTCTTCCACCCCGTTGACTTCGACCACCGCTGCTTCTTCATCGCCGCCTCTACAAGACACCTCCGCAGCATCCGAAGCCCCGCCACCATCGCCGCAGCAGCAACCGTCATCCTTCCATGCCACGTTTAGTTGCGTCCTACGCGGGATTCCACCTGACATCTCCGAACGGGCGGTCCTCCAGGAACTCCACGCGGACGGCGTTCCCGCCCGACGAGCGATTCGCATCCACAACACCAACGGCCTCACTTATATGGTGCGACTCCAGCTTCCCAGTGCCGAAGACGTTCAACATCTCATCCGTACCGACGCCCGTATCAACGGCCACCGCCACAAAATGGAGCCCTCCCGTTCTCCACCCCAACCTGTTCCCTTCCCTTCAGCTAATTCACATCGTCGCCCCCGGCCGGCCGCTCCTCCTGTTCCACCTTTTCCACAAGTCTGTCAACCCCTTCCCCCAACCCTCCCGATATTCGACCTTCTACGTTTCCTTATCACTTCTCTTTCTAATATCACAGCCACCCTCCATCTCCTCACCTTGCATCTCCACCCAAGACCTTTCTTCTAACCTTCATCTTTCCCATTTTTGCACTTCACCTTTTCCCCAACCACCCTTGCACTCCCCTCTGAATATTTAATCCTTGCACACATCCCCGATACCTATAATACTATCCGCACACACCTCCTAATCCCATACATCAAATTACCCCCCTCCCCATAACATCGCTTCTCCAACATGCAGAAACTCCTGGCCAGAGTGAAGGCGTTACGTTCAGGGTGGCCCGCCCCTCCCCTTCGGGGAGTGGAATGAAAGCATTTGTTGTAGTAGTAGTAGTAAGTTAGTAGCCAGTTGCATCGAGTTAAACCCTCTCGATCCCCAGCGTCCCACCAACACTACACGTCGTCGCATCCGGCCGGCCCCTCCTCCATACCAAACTCGTCAACCCGTCTGTCCACCACGTCCCCCACCCAGTTTTTTCCAAACAACACCGACCCTTGATAACCTGAGACTCCTCACCACCTCTTTATGCAATATCACCGCGACCATCCACATCCTCACTCTTCACCTGAACAATAGCACCCTTGTCTAAACCTTCACACACGCCCCGTAATTTCCATCTCCGTTGCCAACGGCCCTATCAATTGTCTTCCACTAATGAATATCATCCTTTTCCAATCTTTTTCCTTCAACACGTCTCCTACCTTCTCACACTTCTCCCGGCCTGAGCGAGGGCGTCACCCTCTGAGAGGCCCGCCCCGCCTTTCGGGCGGGAACAAAAGTAAAAGTAGTACATCGGTGGAATCAGAGTGGGCCTTGGCCCTTTGGTTTCGTCCCTTAAGAGGCTTGCCCGTGGTCCAACGGCTCTGTACTCTGACCGGCCAACCGAGCAGAAGAAAGTTGGCCTTGGCTCTACTGTGGCCCTACGCCTCTGCAATCGGGTGACGGGTGTGGGTCATAGTGCAGGACTACACGCTTGGCCCCACCCGTCGGCTGTCCTGAGATTGGTTTTCCGTGGTTTTCCATTCTCCTGCACTAAGGCGAATGCCGGGACAGTTCGTAGTATAGGCCACGGCCACCTACCCCCTCACCTCCGCAAATCTCCTTCACCGTAACAAATCTCCCGGCCTGAGAGACGGCGTCAGTCTAAGAAGCCCGTTTCCCCCTTCAGGGGAGGAGTGAAAACGTTTAGTAGTAGTAGTAAAAGGTAGTAATAAGTGTACCGGGAGGTACAACCCAACGCCGCGCATTTAAATCTAGCGCCTAAATTAACTTGGGATATTCTTACACAGATGTCACTACTGATAACTATGACCATGCACCCTGGTGTGAGGTGTAAGAACTTATTATTCAAAGAAGTTTTGTATTCATAATTTTTTCTTTTACGGATTGATGTTCATTTATTTTTGAGTTGGCAATATTTCCTTTTTATTTCCACCAGTTTTGAATCTAGCCAATCCGTAATTTCTGTAATTAATTTTCTACCAAACACAGTCCTCTTCTTCTTCTTCTCCTTCTTCGATTTTGAGTGTAACTTTTAAACTGACCAATAAACGTGAGAGGGTGTGTCTACTTTAATCTTGAATGGTCTCGAACTTTCCCCTAGGGTTTATAAACTGCGGATTTGCACGTTTCTTGGCCAATTGATCGTCATCTTACTAATTGTGTGTGCCAAAGCACGAGGCGGGTGGCCTCTTTCATCAGACAGCAGTATATCTACCAGGTAATGGCCACGTAACATCTTTCTTTCTTGCTAGCTCCGCAATTTAACCCGAGGGAAAGGTCGAAATTGTTAACTATGTAACCTTCAGTTTAAGATTTGAATTAATTTTGACATTGTAGTTAGACCCATTCACGCCGGCGCCGTCTTTCACCTCTGCATTCCGCAGATATCCCGGAACAAGTGGTAGCAGAGCGTGGTTGAATGGGTCTCAATTAAACCCCTTTTGACGGCTCAACATTGAATCCGCACCGAACTCTAAGAATTTTCTCAGTTGCTGGATTTTTTTTTCTAAATTTGTAAATTTTCTTTCATCATGTCTGGCCCTCGCGAAGACATCCATCCCGACTACTTGCGCAAGGAGGAATTGATTTATGAATTACTTATTAGGAATGTTCAATCTCCAGGCACGGTTGCGGCAGATACAACCAAACTTAAGGAATCTTTAGAATTATCAATTAGTGGAAGGAAATTGATGAGGCTCTCTCCACTATCACCGACAACACCGAGCTAGCATCTGTAGTTAGTTTTTTTGAAGTAAGTGATCCTTCGGCTAACCAACTTAAAAGAGTTCAGGCTAGATTATTTCACTTTTATAATAGGGTTAGGGACCTATTGTCTCTCAAACTAAAAGAAGACCATGCTAAGGCGGCTAGTAACCTGGTTGAACACCTGTCTGAAATGTCAAATAAAGTTCTTCAATTGTTGACTGTGGCAGCTACTCCCAAAACCAACCAAGCCCCTGCTATAAACATGGTGATTGAGGAAGATTCTTCCAAGAATTTAGAAAGCAGAAAATCGGTAGCAACTCAACAAACATCTATCCCATTGGAAGCCGAGCCTGATCGTCGTGCATCAATATTACCATTCTTTTTAAATAATGCTGTGTCTGAGACTTCTCAACCTTCTAGGCCGTTACCTACTATGTCACCTGGGTTCAGTAGTTTTCCTCATCCTTTGGCTATGCCGCTTCGGGGAATTTCTAGGTTATCTATAAATTCCACTAACAAGGTCATTTCATTTTTAAGGTTTTCAGTTGAATTCTATGATCACGCACTGGCATTTTCCCTCATTCACTCTCAAATTCTTCAAATTATTTACACTTACTCCATGGGTGTCTTCTCGGACAAAATAGTTAAAGCAATAGCCGAGCAATCTTCCATAGAAGACTTCCACGCCCATCTGCTGGCTAACTTCATTCCGACTCGAGCCTTGTCTTTCTTAATTCAAGAGTACTATTACAGAGTACAGCGACAGGATGAAAATTTCCCAGACTTCATTCAGGACATTAAGTTCTACATCAGGGTATTCGCTCTTCATTTCCCTGAAGATCAAATCGTACCGACCACTATTGAAGGCATTTTCCCGCCTTAATGTCATATCTGTGTTTCGCGTCGTGTCCTCAAACCTTTGCAGAATTAGAGGCTATGGCGTTCTCAGCAGAAGGAGTTAGGTTTGCCGACACCTTATGGGTCGCTAAGGAGGCCCCTCCGTCTTCGAGTAACTTTCGGCCTGAACCCCGCCGAAGTTTCACCACCCGCAAATGCTGTGCTTTTGGTCGACAGATCATCTGCGTAACAAGTGCCCAGTGATAAAATCGGGTGGGACAAGGAACGGAGCAGGGTCATCACAAGGATGTTTTAAATGTGGCTCCGTTTTCTCATATCGCCAAGAATTGCCCTAACGCCAACAGCACCCCCTCCTGTTCAACTTCTGGTGCAACCTCCGAGAACTCAAATAATCGAAAGTTATTTGTGTCATCGGCTGAGTCAACAGGGTCTTTTTTCCAAAGCTCAGCCCCGTTAAACCCAGCGAAAGCTCGGGTACGGATAAAAGTTCTTCTAATGTATCATTTGATGGTCCTAAAGAATGCCTCAGGATTGCGGCGGAGACCCTTGCACCTGTACCTTTTCTCAAAATTGAGTTGAACAATGAACCAGTCACAGCTCTATTAGACTCTGGGAGTGTTTGTTCTGAATGGTATTCCAAATTAAAGTCGGTCTGCAAGTTTTCTGATTATTGTTCATCTACGGTTCAATGCATTTCGGCTAATTCCTCTCCATTATAAATTTTAGGGTTTATCTTTGCGAAAATTCGGATTTCCAAATTTACATGGAATGTTAACTTGTTTGTGGCTAAGCAGTCTTGCCCCATAATATTAGGAGCATACTTCATGTCTCATACCGGTCTAGTGCTCGACATTCAGAGTAAGTCGTGCACCTTCAAATTTGCAAAAAATTGTAAAATTCCTTTGCTCAAGTGTAATTCTGTGTCATGTTCATCGGTTTCGCCTACCCAGGATGAGATGTTGTTAGACGTTAAACATCTACCTGAGGAGCAGGCTAATAGTATTTGTAAGTTGTGTCAGCCACTTCCGGATGTATTTCCCGATACGCTTGTTGTTACTGACCTTATTGAATACAAGATTGAGGTTACTGATTGGAACCGGCTGGATTTTCACCTTATAGGCTATCTCCTCCTAAAATAAAGGCTCTCAAAGAGAACATCGACCAGATGTAAAAGGATGGTATTATTCGACCCTCTAAGTCGGCGTATTCATCGCCCATTTTCCTGGTGCCGAAACCCCAAATTGGCTTCAGGCCTGTGATTGACTATAGAGATTTAAATCGGAAGGTGGTGTTACAATCTGTGCCTCTTCCCGACCATCACTCTTGTTTTTCATGGTTTCGGAGGGATAATTTTTTCACCATCTTAGACCTTAACCAGGCGTACAATCAGATCCCTCTAGCCGAAAAATCAAAACATCTAACAGCTTTTGCCACGGATTGGAACTTGTATGAGTACACCCGCGTGCCTTTCGTGCTCTCCACGGGGGCAGCCGTGCTCACGAGACTGCTTGAAAGGGTCTTCCTTGACATCAAATTTGAATACTTGCACCATTATCTTGATGATGTCGTCGTATTTTCTGAGACCGTTGAAGAACACCTTGATCATGTAAAAGAGGTCCTTAATCACCTTCGTGAGACAGAGTTGACTGTAAAGTTATCTAAGGTAGCTTTTGCTAAACCTTCCATGTCATTCCTAGGGCATATTGTGTCACCAGAAGGTGGTTCAATTGATCATTCTAAGTGCACCAAGGATTGGCAGCGATATGGAAGTAAGGAAGGTGCGGGCTTTAAGACCGAAGGCTTAATACCAGTGACGAGCAAGGGAAGCGATAACTCAGTCAGCGAAAACCGAGTCGTGTACAATGCTGAACATTTATTACAGTAGTAAGTGCGAACAAGATTAAAGTTCGTGTTCATTGGGGGACCTGCCCTCCGACAATTCAAATACTACAATTCTCGATTCATAGCAATTACACGGGCCTTAGGCCACATACCGATTCAACTATCATGAGGGCTACACTCATTTTACCTAGAAATTGAGGCTCAGCCTCGGGAACAATGTCCTTTAGTGACAACATGCTGAATTACTTAAAAACCAATTTAACACATTAGCCTTTTCAGAAATAAGCCCTCTTACTATTTACCGAGGCCCTTAGCCTCTACTGACAAGAGAACAAATATGTTACATTCTGAATATTAAACAACTCCCTCCCTATGCCTGAAGTTGGTTGACAAGCATTTCTCCTACCTCCACGCTCTCGGCTAGGCGACTAGACGGCTTGCTCGCTCCAAGTGAACTGAACCAAGTTCCCTCCGAATACCGTGTGCTGAGGATTGTGAATAGACAGTGCCCCGCCATCTACCGAGGAGTTTAAGTACTATTCATGTATCGACATATCTGTATCGATTCCGACATTTCTGTATCGAGTTGAGTGAATAGCAAATAAATGTATTGAAGGCGTGCTTGGTGTGTCGTGTTTTATTCCCTAACATTTTGGTGCCGAAACCCGGGAGTGACTGTTACAATACGTGATACGGCTGTGTGAGAAGACGAACGACAACCTCCAGGAATTTGGACGTCCACGCAGCGAGAGAAGAGTTGAAAACGACGAATGTGTAACCAGCCACTCCAGACGCCACGAACACATCACCACAGAGCTAAGTCGCATGGACTTATATTTGGGACATATACTTTACAGACTACTTGGAACTAATGCATGATTGCAAATGTAATAGAAAAATCGCTAATGCATAAAGATAATGCATCACAACAAGACATACATTCATATTAACAAAGCATGATACCAGCGATATCTAGTAGCAGTGAGATGTACTAACAAGCACGCTGATTTTCATCGCGATTCTAACGCCTAAGACGACTCCACGACGAACGTTGCAGATTTAGCGCCATCTATCACCTATTCACTGTACTGTAATCTCAGTCTACGATCTCCATCTAACGGCTACCGAGAGTACCACTGCTGCTAGCCCTCACAGTTGTTTCATCCCTCTCACGACTACCCTCCTCTTCCAGCGAGCAGGTAGTGAAAGGGATTATAGCCAGCCGGTCCCTTTCTTTACTACTTAAAACATTTCAGCCTTCCAGCACACCATGACAGAAGACAAACCTGATTTACAACTGAGGAATTTGAAAAGGAAAAGGACGACTTCCAGGGCGCTGCTAACTAAACTTAGCACTGCAGTTAACGAGGCTACTGTGGACACAGTAATTGACTACGAATACAATAGCATAAGACTTCAAGATACACTAGATAATCTCATCACCCTGGACTCTGCTATACACGATCTTTTATCCGACGAAGAATATGAAACTGATGCCGCTAAGTGCGAAGAGTACATCGACACAGCCAAGAGAGCAATTCTTAAAGCAAAACGCGCGATCGAAGAGAGACTCTCCTCATCGGTCGCCAGTTTGAACCTCACTCCAGCAGTACAAACACCGCAACCCTTTACGCATACCGTGAAACTCCCTGTCATCAGATTAGAGCCCTTCTCTGGGGACGTAGAGAAGTGGTCCCGCTTCTGGGAGCAGTTCCATTCATCAGTAGACAGCAACCCTTCAATCTCTAATATCGACAAACATGTCTTCCTCCGCGGGTACCTAGAGGACGAGCCCAAGGATTTGGTTGATGGAATACCAATAACCGGCGACGCATACGAGGAGACAAAACGGATCCTAGTTTCACGATACGGAGACAAGAATCGTATAATCCAGGCTCATCTGGATTATCTCGAAGCTCTCAAACCCATATCACACGCTTCTCCCGATGCCTTAAATAGCACTTACATTGAATGTAACAGACGCATACAGGCATTACGAGCATTAGGGGAAAGGGTTGACGACTACGGAAGGGTGCTAGCTCCCAAGATATTACGCGCGTTTCCGGAGGAAATCGTCCGCCGGTGGATCATATATTCTAAGAGAGAAAAGATCGCAGAAAGTCATATAACGAAACTTATGGAATTCCTGAATGACGAAGTGGAAGGTGCCGTGACCTCATACAAAATTAGAGGAGACTGTACCTTTTCAGACACGTTCACACCCACAGCTGCTATGCTTCACGTGAATGCGAAATCGAAAACAGTGGACAGAAGAACGAAGAAAGGACCATCGGCATTCTGCGTATTCTGCGAGTCGCGAGACCACTGGGCACAAGACTGTTCCAAGGTGTCCAACATTAAGGAACGAACTGATAAGCTACGAGCTGCTCATCGATGCTTCTTGTGTCTCAAGCGAGGACATAATACAAAGGACTGCAGCAAAAGAAGCAAGGTAGCTTGTTCAAAATGCAAGAAATCTCATCATATATCAATCTGCAACGAAGAACGGGAAGTTTCAGTAGGAAAGATCGACGTAGAATTGCCTCACTTCACGCATCTCCAGACTGCCAGTATTTGGATCACGGGCCCGACTGGGTTAAGGAAACGTACACGTTGCCTATTTGACGCAGGAAGCCAATCCAGCTTCATCAGCATGGAACTGGTAAATCAATTGAAGCTACGCGTCGTGGGACACAAGGCTATAACCGTTACAGGTTTCGAATCACCTCACTCTACATCCAGAAATCGTCGTCTCATCCAGTTCAGCATTACCGGAGTTTGGACAAATGCTACAGTAAACCTCTCAGCGTTTGAAAGCGAAAACACGTACTCACCACATCCAGCTGTCCCGCACGACATTCAAGCCTTACCACGAATTAGAAAGCTGCAGCTTGCGGATCCCAATGATGACGGACATGACCATCCTATTGAAATCCTAATAGGTGGAGATCAGTATTGGAAGGTGATGAAAGATGATGAACTGATTCGCCTTTCAAGTTCCGCAGTGCTCCTTCCATCGATATTTGGTTGGGTTTTAAGTGGCAAAAAATCCGGTATCACTGTAAACCATGTCGCTGTGAATCACGTGCACTTCAACGACGAACAGCCGGCATTGGACCACGAAATTCGCCGCTTCTGGGACCTGGAGACCTTGGGAATTAAGGAACAGCAGGAGAGATCACTAACGACGAAAGACGCTGCCATTCCACAAGACTTTCACGACACCTACCGAACAGAAGATGGACGGAGAGTGGTTTCTTTGATTAGAAAGGAAGACGCATGCCCGTCTTCAAACCGCTGCAATGCAGAAAAGCGTTTCCAAACACTTCAAAGAAAACTTAATGGCAATTCCGAGTTCCGCAAAATGTACCATTCTCTAATGATAGACTACATTGAGAGAGGACACGTCGAGATGATCGACACTCAGGACACCACGGACGACATATTCTACCTTCCTCATCACGCAGTGAAGAAAGAGAGACACGAAACAACCAAATGGAGGATTGTCTTCGATGCTTCATCCCACGACAAGGATTCACCATCCCTCAATGATTGTCTGGAGGCAGGGCCTAATCTCTTGCCAGAAATACTGTCGACCCTGATCCGTTTCCGAATGTTTCAACGAGCGATCATCGGGGACGGAACTCAAGCATTTTTGCAATTGTCTTTGGACAAGTGTGACAGGAACTTAATCAGGTTCTTCTGGTTTCGCGTCGAGAAGGACGAAAATGGAACTTGGTGTACGACAGATGACGTAATCACGTACAGATTCACTCGTCTACCATTCGGGCTCACGTGTAGTCCCTTCCTCCTCTCTGCTACTCTGCGTGAATTGCCTACCATGTTCAGTGATCAATTCCCCACGGCTGCGAAACTGCTTGACAAGAGTACGTTCATGGACGACTTCGCCGCCAGTTCCGAAGACGACAACGAGGCTATAACCTTGTATTACGAGATGACAGCACTGTTGCGGCAAATACGCCTACCAATGGCAAAGTGGGCTACGAACTCCGTGCCACTCAAAGATATATGGAGGGCAGAAGGGCAGGAAATCAAACGGGAAACGACAGTTCTGGGCGTCAGCTGGGACACTGAATTTGACTCACTGCTCTTCGACCATCGCGATGTCACTGACAGGCTGCAGGACGAACCCGCTACCAAGAGACAGGTGCTTCACACTATATCCAGATTTTACGACCCTCTCGGCATCCTCTCTCCAGTATCCATCGTGGGAAAAATCCTTTTCCAAGACACGTGGTGTAGGGGCATAAAATGGGACGATATTCTTCCCTCAGACTTCGCAGCTAGATGGCAAATTTGGATTTCAAGCCTATCTCACTTGTCAGTCACAATGGTCCCTCGTTGGTTAGGGATGTCTAGTCGCACGCAAGAAGCTTTCCAGGTTCATGTTTTCTGCGATGCATCCGAGAGGGCTTACGGAGCTGTGTTGTACGTAAGAACACAACTCGACGATAATATTACGGTTCGTCTAGCATGCAGCAAAAACAGAGTGTCACCAGTAAAGAAAGTGACGCTGCCAAGACTGGAGCTACTGGCCGCCTTGATGGGCTCGCGCTTATTAAAATATTTCTGTAAGTCAACTGGATATGACATCACGAATGCAACAATGTGGAGCGACTCTATGGTAGCACTGGGTTGGATACGCAATGACCCCAATCGATGGAAGACGTTTGTCTGTAACTGTGTCACGGAAATTCAAGAATATCTGACTCCAGCTCAATGGCGATATTGTCCCACGGATAGCAATCCAGCAGATCTCGTGTCACGTGGAATGTCACCGCAAGAAATACAGCCTTCCGTGATGTGGTGGCAGGGACCACCATGGCTCTCCGAACACCCAGATACTTGGCCTCCCAACGTATTCCCCGAGGATTCTCTTCCAGAAATCCGAAAGACGCACCAGCAGGTGCTAACGATGAGTACCTGGGAACCTCCCATCGACGCCTCAAAATACAGTTCCTACTGGAAGATATTACACATGATGGCATGGATTCTACGTTTCATCCATAATGCACGGCACTCCGAGAAACTCACGGGCCATCTGGCCGCACGCGAATTGGAAGCTGCAAGACTGCGTTGGATCCGAATGTCCCAGCAAGAGAGTTTTACCACCTAGTACAACGCCTTGAGTGACAAAAGAGAACTTCCAGGAAGATCCAAAATTGGACGCTTCAATCCCTTCCTACAGGACGGTCTCATACGACTAGGAGGACGCCTCCAATATGCAGAATTGACTCAGCAGGAAAAACACCCTCTTCTTCTCGATGGTTCCCATCCATATTTCAAACTGCTGATAAAACAGACCCATATACGCCTACATCATTTGGGAGTTAGGATTGTGTTATCGGAGCTACGCAAGGAACTTTGGGTTCTCAAGGCAAGACAGTCAGTCAAGAAGGTCATTCACAGATGTTTACCATGCAAAATTGCCAAGAACGACCGAGGACGTGAAATTGAAGCTCCTTTGCCACCTGCTCGTGTGCAACTCACGCAACCATTTTCCGTCACGGGTGTCGATTTCGCCGGGCCACTTTACATCAAGGTGGGGAGCCGGCCACAGAAATCCTACATCGTCCTCTTCACGTGCGCTACGACAAGAGCTCTGCACCTTGAACTAGCATCGGATATGAGCACAGAGAAGTTTCTAATGGCGTTTAGACGGTTCTGCGGTAGAAGAGGAGTACCACATACTATCTACTCTGACAACGCGAAGACGTTCCAAGCAGCTAATAAGGAACTGGACATTCTCACCCAGCTGTTCACCAGCCCACTCACGAGCCAGCACTTCGCTCACCTTCAGGTCTCTTGGAAGTTCATCGCTCCACGGGCGGCTTGGTGGGGAGGCTGGTGGGAAAGGATGGTCGGAACGACCAAACGGTGCCTGAGGAAAGTGTTGGGACGGTCGCAGGTTGACGAAGAGACACTTACAACCTTACTGGTGGAAATAGAAGCCGCCCTAAACTCTCGACCTATTATTCAAGATGGCGCCGAGACACTGACACCAAGCCATTTTTTAAATGGTGAAAAATTGACGACGTTGCCCACTGGTCCAGAGCCCAGTATCCTCAAAGACCTCAGAAGAGAAGTGAGACTCAGACAAAAGCTGCGTGAGGACTTCCTGAAGAGATGGAAGAAGGAATATCTTCTCGAACTCAGGAACTACCATGAAGTCCAGAGCCCGAAAGGAAAATTGACGGAGTGCAGAGTAGGAGACGTTGTCCTTCTTCAAGATGACATGAGACCAAGGCATATGTGGCGGAGAGCTTGCATCACAGAGAGAAGACCCGGACGAGACGGGAAGGTGCGGACACTCATCTTACGGACAGCTGACGGGACCACTATCTGCAGGCCCATACAACTGGTCATCCCCCTCGAGATCGACCAGGGTGGGGAGGATGCTGAGGATTGTGAATAGACAGTGCCCCGCCATCTACCGAGGAGTTTAAGTACTATTCATGTATCGACATATCTGTATCGATTCCGACATTTCTGTATCGAGTTGAGTGAATAGCAAATAAATGTATTGAAGGCGTGCTTGGTGTGTCGTGTTTTATTCCCTAACACCGTGCCCTCCCTCTGCAGGGGAGAGGAGGGGCAAGGTGGAGAGACAACGTGACAAGTGCGCAGGGCGGAGGAAGGCTTGCCAACATGATATGGAAGGTGCCACCAGGGTGGAAATGGTTTTCGCTTTTCCCTGGGGCCATAAGGGGGACGGGACAACATGTGTATTTTATTAAGATACAAGGAGAAAACATACTAAGTACAAATATACAATATACGCAGATCGATCTATATAAATGGAAGATTTAAGAGAATACGGCGAAGGAGAGCTCCTCTTGGTACACTAAGACACAGGCCATCCGTGATTTCAAACCACATAGGACATCAAACGTATTGCCCGGTTCACCGGCATGGTGAATTTCTTCAGGAAATGTATTCCCAACCTCGCTAACAGAGCAGCGCCCTTAAACTTACTCCGTAGGAATGGCGTCAAATTTGAGCGGCGGCAGTCTCAACAAGCCGCTTTCGAAGATCTGAAATTAGCTCTTTACAACGCCCCTGCCCTGGCTATGCCTGATTTTTCAAAAAATTCATCGTTCAAACCGACGCCTCGTCGTCGGCGGTGGCTGCTCTGCACCTTCAAGAAACTGAACTCGGAAGGCGACCCATCGCCTATGCATCTAGGACATTATCGGCTCAAGAGGCCAAATATTCTATCTATGAACTTGAGGGGTCCGGGTGACCTCAGCTGGATATCGGTAGCGGCGGCAGGACCTACCGTCAAAAATATTCACATGTCTTTAACCTTCTGTGACTACAAGGACACTCTAAAACTGAAGTTAAACAAGTTTCCAACTATCTACTTAAAAAAAACATTAGACATTTTCTTCAACTGGAAATGGTTTCTATTTTTTCAAAATTCTTCTGTAAACCAAGGAAGGACATTTGGGGAGGAGGCCTGTACAAGGAGGTACACCCCAACGCCGCGCATTTAAATCTAGCGCCTAAATGGACTCCTCTATTGGTGAAACAGTGAAACTGAAACTACACCAACTTTGAAATTTACTCAGAAGATGTCACCACTAAAATAGGAAGTAATTTTGTTATTGTGAAGTTTCCTGAACTGACTGTATTTCTACTAGTTTCGTTTGCTATTCATCAAGAAGCTTGGACATTCTTACACAGATGTCACTACCAAAAACTATGATCATGCACCCTGGTGCGAGGTATGAGAAATTATTCAAAGAAGTTTTGTGTTCATAAGTTGTTTCTTTTACGGATTGATGTTCATTTATTTTTGGGTTGGCAGTATTTCCTTTTTATGTCCGCCAGTTTCGAATCTAGCCAATCCCTAATTTCTGTAATTAATTTTCGACCAATCACAGTCTTCTTCTTCTTCTTTTCTTTTTCTTCGATTTTGAGTGTAACTTTCAGACTGACAAATAAACGTGAGAGGGTGTGGCTAGTTTAATCTTGAATGGTTTCGAACTTTCCCCGACTGTTTATAAACTGCGGATTTTCACGTTTCTTGGCCAATTGATCGTCATCTTACTAAGTGTGTGTGTCAAAGCAGGAGGCGGGTGGCCTCTTTCATCAGACAGCAGTACATCTACCAGGTAATGGCCACATAACATCTTTCTTTCCTACCAGCACCGGAGTTTAACCCGAGGGATAGGTCCGAAATCGTTAACTATGTAATCTTCAGTTTAAGCTTTTAGTTAATTATGACATTGTAATTAGACCCATTCACCCCGGCACCTTCTTTCACCTCTGCGTTCCACAGATACCCCGGAACAATAAGTAATACACGATCGAGATACGTTACTAATCACACTCTTGTCTATTCGTATGTGCAACAGTGTATTTTCAAAGACAGTTTAAATTAGAAACATGAGAACCTTTATTCACATACTGCTAAACAGAAAGAAAAATAATTATTTAATTATTTCTGCAACATTTATTTTACAATAATTTTGTTACTTTTCCCGAATGAACCGTGTTATTGTTTTCTGTACACTGCGAGCAAACTGTACAGTTCCATCCGGGAAAAGAACTAAATAATTCTACACACTGTGATAGTTTCACTTTTTTAATATGTGTGATATATCACACAAAACTCGCAAAAACATAACACCATGTTATCAATGGCCTAAAAGCTGCTCGTGAAGGGAGAATGAAATAACAAGGAATTGAATTGAATTGAACTGAATTGAATTGAATTGAATTGAATTGAATTGAATTGAATTGAATTGAATTGAATTGAATTGAATTGAATTGAATTGAATTGAATTGAATTGAATTGAATTGAATTGAATTGAATTGAATTGAATTGAATTGAATTGAATTGAATTGAATTGAATTGAATTGAATTGAATTGAATTGAAAAAGCTAGTTGTACGTCGGTGGATGCAGAGTGGGTGTCGGCCCACAAGTGGCCACGGCTAGTCCGTGGTCCCGCAGCTCTGCCTATGATCGGTCAACGAGCAGAGGAGGGATGGTCATGGTTCTAGCGAAGCTCTACGCCTCTGCATTCGGTGGGACAGTGGGACAGTGCTGGACCTCACGCCTGGCCCCAACCGTCAGCTGTCCCGTGAATGGTTTTCCATTCTCCTGCACTAAGGCGAATGCAAGGCCAGTTCCTAATATAGGCCACGGCCCCAAACCCCGTCACATTCTCCGAGCATCTCCCTCATCGTAACAAATCTTTCGGCTTGAGAGACGGCGTTACCTTCCAGGAGGACCGCCTCCCCATTCAGGGCAGGAATGAAACGTTTAGGTAGTAGTAATAAAAACTAGTAAACAAGCTTAAACACTACGGGGACAGGCCGCTCTAGCTGCGGGGCGTCTGGACATCTATTCACCGACAAAGCTGACCATTTTGACGAATATCTGACCGGAACATTTTCAGACCGAGTAGATGACCGGGACAACTATGAAGACTTAAAACAAAACTCGTCGTACCCAGTTTTGATCGCCTCCCGACTATAGGTCCCGTTACGTCTGGAAGTCGACGAAACACAGCACCTGGGACTGGCAATATCATTTTATACATGGGACTCTTCTCTTGACACTGGAAGAAAGCAAAACCAGGTAAACCCACATCCCTTGTCTGATCATACCGACTCATAAGTGTTCTGACCGTGTTGGAAGCAGTACCAGGCCGGCTCTCGAGCGGCCTTCTCTGATCATACCGACTCACAAGTCTCCTGAACGTGTTGGAAGCAGTACCAGGCCAGCTCTCGAGCGGCCTTGTCTAATCATACCGACTCACAAGTCTTGTGACCGTGTTGGAAGCAGTACCAGGCCGGCTCTCGAGCGGCCTTCTCTGATCATACCGACTCACAAGTCTTGTGACCGTGTTGGAAGCAGTACCAGGCCAGCTCTAGAGCGGCTTTGTCTGATCATACCGACTCAGAAGTCTTGTGACCGTGTTGGAAGCAGTACCAGGCCAGCTCTCGAGCGGCCTTCTCTGATCATACCGACTGACAAGTCTCCTGAACGTGTTGGAAGCAGTACCAGGCCAGCTCTCGAGCGGCCTTGTCTGATCATACCGACTCACAAGTGTTCTGACCGTGTTGGAAGCAGTACCAGGCCAGCTCTCGAGCGGCCTTGTCTGATCATACCGACTCACAAGTGTTCTGACCGTGTTGGAAGCAGTACCAGGCCAGCTCTCGAGCGGCCTTCTCTGATCATACCGACTGACAAGTCTCCTGAACGTGTTGGAAGCAGTACCAGGCCAGCTCTCGAGCGGCCTTGTCTGATCATACCGACTCACAAGTCTTCTGACCGTGTTGGAAGCAGTACCAGGCCGGCTCTCGAGCGGCCTTCTCTGATCATACCGACTGACAAGTCTCCTGAACGTGTTGGAAGCAGTACCAGGCCAGCTCTCGAGCGGCCTTGTCTGATCATACCGACTCACAAGTGTTCTGACCGTGTTGGAAGCAGTACCAGGCCAGCTCTCGAGCGGCCTTCTCTGATCATACCGACTCACAAGTCTCCTGAACGTGTTGGAAGCAGTACCAGGCCAGCTCTCGAGCGGCCTTGTCTGATCATACCGACTCACAAGTCTTGTGACCGTGTTGGAAGCAGTACCAGGCCAGCTCTCGAGCGGCCTTGTCTGATCATACCGACTCACAAGTCTTGTGACCGTGTTGGAAGCAGTACCAGGCCAGCTCCCGAGCGGCCTTGTCTGATCATACCGACTCACAAGTCTTGTGACCGTGTTGGAAGCAGTATCAGGCCAGCTCCCGAGCGGCCTTGTCTGATCATACCGACTCACAAGTCTTGTGACCGTGTTGGAAGCAGTACCAGGCCAGCTCCCGAGCGGCCTTGTCTGATCATACCGACTCACAAGTCTTGTGACCGTGTTGGAAGCAGTACCAGGCCGGCTCTCGAGGGGCCTTGTCTGATCATACCGACTCACAAGTCTTGTGACCGTGTTGGAAGCAGTACCAGGCCAGCTCTCGAGCGGCCTTCTCTGATCATACCGACTGACAAGTCTTCTGACCGTGTTGGAAGCAGTACCAGGCCAGCTCTCGAGCGGCCTTCTCTGATCATACCGACTCACAAGTCTTGTGACCGTGTTGGAAGCAGTACCAGGCCAGCTCTCGAGCGGCCTTGTCTGATCATACCGACTCACAAGTCTCCTGACCATGTTGGAAGCAGTATCAAGCCACCTCTCGAGAGGCCTTATCTAATCATACCGACTCACAAGTCTTGTGACCGTGTTGGAAGCAGTACCAGGCCTGCTCTCGAGCGGCCTCGTCTGTTCATACCGACTCACAAGTCTTGTGACCGTGTTGGAAGCAGTATCAAGCCACCTCTCGAGCGGCCTTGTCTGATCATACCGACTCACAAGTCTTGTGACCGTGTTGGAAGCAGTACCAGGCCAGCTCTCGAGCGGCCTTGTCTGATCATACCTACTCACAAGTGTTCTGACCGTGTTGGAAGCAGTACCAGGCCAGCTCTCGAGCGGCCTTGTCTGATCATACCGACTCACAAGTCTTGTGACCGTGTTGGAAGCAGTATCAGGCCAGCTATCGAGCGGCCTTGTCTGATCATATCGACTCACAAGTCTTGTGACCGTGTTGGAAGCAGTACCAGGCCAGCTCTCGAGCGGCCTTGTCTGATCATACCGACGCACAAGTCTTGTGACCGTGTTCGAAGCAGTACCAGGCCTGCTCTCGAGCGGCCTTGTCTACAGAGCAAGCTCACGTAGCTATCAGCTTCCATTCGGGAAATAGTGGCTTCGAACCCCAACCCTGAAGATTTTCACACTAGGAAAATGCTGGGGCTGTGAAGACAATTTAATAAGTTCTACAATAATCAAACTCTTCGGACTGGAAACGCTAGTTCCATACCATATGAATGGTGGTTATCTGGCAGCCTTCCTATTGCTGGATCTAGAGAAGGATTTCTACAAAGTAAGGTATGGAGGATCAGTATGCACATTAAAACAGTTTAATCTTCCATCAACAATAACTCACCTCAATAGCAATAAATTTCCTCACTAATTGATCTGGTTTCAATCCAATTCAGTCTGCTTCGTCCCGAATCTTCCCTCTCTACTTTGGAATGCCCCATGGCTCCCCAATATTACCGCTGTTGTATTTGTTTGCCATCAACCTCCAAAACACTCTCATCTCCTTCAATACGCAACGACACAGCAATCCTTTCCTTATCAAATATTCTCACTAACCTTGCAAATCGCATGCAGTCCTGCCTAGATACTCTCACTACCTGATTTCCAAAACGGCATTTCCCCATAAAAACCTTATTCTATTAGGAACTCTTTCTTCTTATAGTCACTGATGCACTTTCCGTATCACGCTATTCGGAGGTGCCATTACCCCTTCCCGCCAGGCTACGTATCTAGGTCCTCACCTCTATACTTTCTTCTCATGGAGACCCCATATCAGAGAGATGACGCGTCTCTTCTCTCTTCGATGTCTTCGGGGGGGGGGGGTTACGTAGGGATAAAGCCCACTCTATATTTTCAACACACGCAAATCATTTTGTTAGACCTTTGCTAGACTACTGCCTATTAGAGTTCATCATCATCATCAACATCATCACCATCGTAAAGGTTTTCATTCCCCACCCTGAAGGGGTAGGGTGGACCACCTGGAGGGTTACGCTCACTCTGTGTCCAAAAGCAGCTGGCGGGTTTCGGAGATGTGAAGGAGGAAGGCGTTGGGTAAAGGATGTGAAAAAAGGGTGATGATTTGGCCTGTTGTCTAAAGGATTTACAGCTGAATTTTTATTTTATTTGTGATCTACAAGAAGTAAAAATAATTCGATTTGTTAAAATTCATAAGCAGCATATTGTTTAAAGATGTAGGTTACATACAGTCTACAGTTTTAACAAATTATACACTACGAATTTTCTATTCCACCCTACGCCTAGAAATACACGTATGGTAATGAAAATTAGAATTTAAATACATTAAAATATTATTTCCCTAGCACACTTACAAACTAACGAGTATCATAATTTGATTGGTTACATTGAAGAGTGTAGACATTTAAGACAGATGGAGGTTATTTCCTGGACTGTGAGAACAGAGGAGGGCTTCAAGAAGTATGCAACCCAAGCCCGAGTTGGTGGTTGAGAAATGGAAGCTGAATACTGTATTTAGTTTACCAAGGCTCGTAACGCTCTGTGGCAGGGATGGATATCCAGTAGGGAAATGGTTAACAAGGAGATATTGAACTGAAGGCGGTGGGAAAAGGGAACGATTGGGTGGTGTGGGCATGTCAACGGTTAGAATTCACAAAAAATCGCCCCTTGGCCCCAAACGATATTTTTCCTAAATCATTCAAATTAAACCAAATCAAATATCCTCATCAAATATATATCTTTTTAAATCCACCCCTGCCTCCAAAAGGTATTTTCCCAAAATAACGAATTCAAATATAACATTATCCTTCACAAAATATAACCGCCACTAGCCCCCAAATTATATTTTACCAAAAGTATCAAAATCAAACTTATATATTAAAAAAATGCTCCTTGCAAATACGTAGTCGCACATGCCAAAAATCATTAAATTTTAACGTTTTATCCCCCAATTACACTTGTACAAATTCGTTCAAAATAATAGAAAATGTACACCATGGTTTTCAACATCATTAAAATAGAACTTACTGAAAGATAAATAATCCGAACACTTTCACTCAATCAAGAAACTTCCAACGCTTCAAACAAATTAAAAATTACCCCTGATCGAAGAGGGCGATGTCCTTTAACCTCCACTTGCACCCACCTCGCTTCTACTAAGCTAATTGCTTATCCTGCCTACAGTAAAGGTGTAATGAAAGCTTTCTGTATGCGTGAATTTAGGACTGCGGATGCAGATTTGGCTTCAGTCATTACTGTGGCCACGGCTCTGCCTTTGTGAACGCGGGGGCGAAACTCTTATAGACCAGTCTCTAACTAGTACGTGCATCTCTTGTTATACTTTACACACAGCTTCGTAGATAGCAGCACTGTGACCATGAATTTGAGGAGCATCATTTCACCGTATATTCTGCATAAACTTTGAGCACTTCTATTTCTGTTCCCATAAAATATATCATTAAGGATCCTAAAGCCTGTTTTGCAAATATAAAAGGAGTAATTGAATAGGATACTAATATCGATTGACACTGATAGAACTTCTACAACCAACTGTAGTTGGCCTTACAAGCTAGTGATACTTTCCAAGATACCACTCTCAAAGAATCGTCCCATTCACTGCCTGCACGTTATACACCCGATGTCTGCAGATCGAGTAGACAGTGGTCTCATTATAATACGACCTGGCCATTCATATTCACTACGCATTCTCGCAGTGTGTGTTGCCGTGACTGCTTTCATTCCCATAATCCTCTCGCTTTGGTGATTGTTTAACTTGATCAGCTGATTTCGCCATATATGGTCGAATCCAATCTAATTATGCCATCTGCACTACATAAGTTGTCCGGCAACCCAAAATAGACGAATTAAACTGATCAAAGTAACATTTAAAACTCGAATACCGTACGAAATAATACCATAGGATACTATGAATTGTTTCATTTTGAGTAATCCAGAAATCCGAGACAGTAATGTTATTAGTGGTTAAGGTGCTGTATATTTCAAGCTTGCAGAACGAGTGAGGATGAGGGGTGCTCCTCATGATTGATGAATTATGAAGAACTCTTCAAGTCAGTGACCATTGATCTGTGTCAGCCCATTTGCCAGATTCCCTATCATTTTACCTGGTCTTTTTTTTTAGTGATTTCAAAGTACTTGGAAACCTATCAAACGTTTCCAAATGAACTTACCCACTGCGTCTTGGCACAATTCGAACAAACAGCACAAAATATTCAAGCGAACGTATTGACCACAACAATGCTTCCCTCCATTTACGCAAAAACAATTATTAATCACTTGTCATGTTTACTAGAAGTCTTACCAGATGGCAACACTTTCCCAAAAGGCAGAGGCCATCGGCGGTCATACTTCTCGAGAGTGCGTTCTGATTGGCCATTACTGTACTGGTATACGCTTGTGTTCTCAACGTATTTGTCATGACGTTTTGCTAGCGCTGATCTAGTGAAATGTGAAATGTCGTATGGCTTTTAGTGCCGGGATATCCCAGAACGGGTTCGGTTCGCCAGGTGCAGGTCTTTCCATTTTACTCCCGTAGGCGACCTGCGCGTCATGATGAGAATGAAATGATGATGAAGACAACACATACACCCAGCTCTCGTGCCATTGGAATTAACCAATTAAGGTTAAAATCCCCGATCCGGCCGGGAATCGAACCCGGGACCCTCTGAACCGAAGGCCAGTACGCTGACCGTTCAGCCAATGAGTCGGACGCTGATCTACTGTGTTGTAGGGAATTGTTTTTGGTCAAAATGGAATGGAATGATTTAATTCGTGTATGTCCGTATATTTTCTAACACAGTGTATTATAATATTAGCATATTTATTTTCGTGTGATATGTCATCTGATATTTGGGTAATTCGGTGAGACCCTTAATTTATTATGTAAAATTCTTCGGTCTGGATTTTAATAGAACCTATTGTTTTTAAATTAATGTTTTCATTGTGAGGCTTCTTAGTGTGTCTGGACAAAACAATATGCCCCACAAATTTCGGGTAATAGTAACTTAAAGTAAAAATACATATGAGCTATAATATGAAGGGAATGAAAATAGGGAACGCATTATAATAGCCGGAGTCGTGGATGACAGTATGTGAAGGACAGGAGTGTGTCACAACATCGAAAGTGCTCTGCGCTATCTGAATTCTGATTGAAGTACATGCTAGTCCACCATCTCGGTTGGCACCAAAATGCATTGTTGAGTTTCACCTCTATCCTGTTATATCCTCATTCGGGAGATGGAGGGGGGCAGGTCCCGACCATCAGCTGCCCTGAGAATTGTGTTTTGTAGTTTTCTATTCTCCTCCACTAAGGCGAATGCTGGGAAAGCTCCTAGTATACTCCACGGCTACCAACACTCTCACCTTCTCCGGACATCTGCTTCAACGAATCGATTCTCCCTAAATTCTCTTAACCAGTTTTCTCGTGGTTAGGCGTTGGTTCCGACTTAGCAACAAAAAATCGAAATTCACGAATATCTGTGTTATCACAACCGGTACATTAAAAATGTATATGACGAAAATGATCGGAAATGTAATTCTATCGAACTTTAGTTATGTACTATTTATCGATAGGACCAATAATAACATAAATATTTCAGAATTACATTTTAGGCCTGCCCCTGAACGATCATTTCACTCAGCGTGAATAAAGTTACTTACAGCCTAATTAGAGTGCCTCATTCCCCGATTTTGATTTTCATTCAATTATCTCCAGATATTTTCTCCTAATTCCCGTACAGACAGACAGGCAGACAGACAGACAGACAGACAGACAGACAGACAGACAGACAGACAGACAGACAGACAGACAGAGAGACAGACAGACAGACAGACAGACAGATGGACGTAACCGAAAATTAAAAAGTGCATTTCCTTGTTACTGTGAACACGACCGATACAGAAGTACCATTTTTATTCAATTCAGAGCAATGTACAGACAAAACTCTTATATTATATATGTATTACGAGAGCCTCCGTGGCTCAGGCGGCAGCGTGCCGGCCTCTCACCGCTGGGTCCCATGGTTCAAATCCTGGTCGCACGATGTGAGTTTTGTGCTGGACAAAGTGGAGGCGGGACAGGGTTTTCTCGGGTTACACCGATTTTCCCTGTCATTCTTCATTTTAGTAAGACCCTCAGTATCACTTGATTTCACCTGTAAGTCTTTACCGCACAGGAGTGCGACAGGCTTCGACAGCCGCCAAAATTGCTATCCTCGCCGCTAGATGGGAGCCGCATTCGTTGGATACCTGATCCGGTCGAATGACTGGAGCCAGGCCGTCATCATATCATCATCATTACTCGTTGTGCTCATTACTGAACGTCATGACCTCATGACTCTATCAACCTTGACAAGATGTCTCCATGTACACATATCAAGTGGTAGACCAGTGATCTTCTTCGCCTGATCATAGAAATATAGAATACGTCCAAGTACTGTTTAAGGGAAATTTAGTGTATTAGTAATATCATAGAACACCAAGTAATACTTGTAATATTTTTCGTTGCTGGATTACCTTTAATATTGTGTATGGTAAAATAACTAAATGCATGTATTAATTCTGATCCGTGACCAGGAGTGAAGAGTATTCTGCTCATTCATATTTTTAGTAGCGGTTGTCTGTACAAGAGCGTGTTAAAGCACCATATCCGAACGGGTTGTAACACCTGCACTTTGTTGTATTAAATGAGCTTCATATCTGTGTCGTGTTCGGCCATGAATAATGCAACATTTTCATGTACGCATACATAACGCGGCGTCCGGCACATGTGAGCACCAGGGCTGCAATAATTTAATTCTTTTTTCACGAGGATAGATTATCGTATCGTATAACAACTGGTCCAGCAAGCAGCGGTGACACACGTTATCACTGTTCTCTACAAAATGTTCCTAGATTAATTCTGATAACCCGATGTGTTATAATCTTGTCTCAAAGGTCGCCGGGTTTTGAAGAAAGTGGAAATGTTCTAATTCACAAGACAACCAAGAAAGTGGCTGCGCGGCCTACATACGTTATTGAGAGAGTGGGTTCGAACTCCACCGGTGGGAGCCCTGAAGATAGACTCCCATTTTCATACAAGGTAATTTTGGGGCTGTACGTTAATAGAGGCCAGCGCCGCCTGCTTCTCATTTCTACCCCTTTTCATCCCATCGTTGCCACAAGACCTACCTGTGACGGTGCCACCTAAAGCAAATTGTAAAATCTCTCAGTCCGCACAGCCCTTGTCGAAATTTAACCCTCATAAAAATGTAGTTTTATGTTTTTGAAAGAATAACGCCTGGTGGAAAAATAAACTATTGCTTCTTAGGCACTTTTTATACAATAATGAGTGAGTACAAACTAAGTACTACTTATTTGATTATTGTTTACATGAACAAGCTATAAAAATGAATGGAGAGTTGCCATAGTAGACCCTGTGTATAAAGGAAAGAGTAATAGACATAAAACTGAAAATTACAGGCCAGTCAGTTTGACATGCATTGCATGTAAGCTCTCGGAAGACATTCCTTCTGATTATATTAGACATGTTTGCGAATTTAATAACTAGTTCGATAGAAGGCAGTTCAGGTTTAGGAAATGTTATTCCAATGAAGCTCAGCTTACAGGATTCCAGCACGATATAGCAGATATCTTGCATTCAGGAGGTCAAATGGACTTTATCGTGATTGACCTGTCTAAAGCATTTGATAGGGTGGATCATGGGAAACTACCAGCAAAAATGAGTGCAACTGGACTAGACAGAAGAGTGACCGAATGGGTTCCTATATTTCTAGAAAATAGAACTCAGATAATTAGAGTAGGTGGAGCTTTATCTGTCCCTGGTAAAGATGTGATATCAGAGATAAGGCTTTTTGCGGATGATGTTATTACTATATAGAGTAATGAATAAGTTACAACACTGTAAATAACTGCAAAACATAACATGACATAACCTCCATAAAATTGTGAGTCAATGGTATGATGATAACCAGCGTTAAAATCAGGTTGTAAGACTCACTGATATGAAAAGTCCTCTAAGTTTTAATTACTGCGTTGATGGGGTGAAACTTCCTTATGAGGACCACTGTAAATACCTGGGTGTCAATATAAGGAAAGATCTTAATTGCGATAATCATATAAATATGATTGTAAATAAAATGTACAGATCTCTGTACTTGATTATTAGGGTATTTAGAAGTTGTAGAAATGATGTAGAAGAGAGGGCATATTGGTCTCTGATAAGACCCCAACTAGAGAATGGTCCCAGTGTCTGGGACCCTCATAAGAAATACCTGTTTCCAGAACTGGAAGAAATCCAAAGAAAATGCAAAGTTTGGGCTAGGAAGACTTGGAAGGAAGGAGACGAGCTGCTCGACTAAGTGCTATGTTGCGAGTTGTCAGTGGGGAGAATGAGTGTTATAACATAAAGCAGGAATTCAAGAGAATAAATGGGGGAAAATAATCATATATGTGAAGAGGAGTTAGGGATTGGAATAATTTACCAAGTGAGATGTTCAATACATTTCCAAATTCTTCGCAATCATTTAAGGAAAGTCTAGGAAAACAACTCATAGGGAATTTGCCTCGTGGTCGACTGTCCTAAATTCAGATCAATGTTAATTGAAGAGTGCATATATATCCATATACAATCGACATAAAATCCGCAAAAATGTAAGGGTATGTTTTATTCATTATAAATTAAGAGATTTTGCTTTTTAAGTATATGTGATTTGAACGAGTAGAAAGTAAAGGAATACACATTTTATCTCTAATACCTTAAGTTAAAATACATAATAGTGTACTTAACTGCACTAAACTGAACTGAGTTGTATTAAAAGCAAATTGGGCACTTATTATTAGGAGGAAATGAAACTACGAAATTTAATATTTTTGTGTCATTTCTCAGTTATATAGAGAGCAGTCGTTCGTTTGATGAAAATATCTGGGAGAGTTTCGAGGTTCAATATATTTTTGTTTCTTGATTATGGACATGCTTGTTTCCATTGCGTCGTGGTACAACGCAGGTAAGTTTTAATTTCTTCTCCAGGCGGAAAAGGAACGTTCTGATGTAGTTGAAAAAGAAAGGATATAGTTAAAGCCTACCCACTAACTGGACTCAAGTACCGTCGCGCTGTGCTGTGGTGGTTGGGAGGGAAGTTACTGATTCACCGCCCTCTGTCGACAGTTTCTTGAGTGCGTCCCGCTGTTCCATGGTGGTCTGCGGTACAGGTCTACATGTATTTGATAAAATGAAGCCATCTTCCCTGTTGATGTTATTTGGGCGCAGCTCTATCTCTATAGCTTCCTTTACAAGTCGAGCATAGAATTCTTTTACAGGCGCGCTGACCTTCGCCTGGTCAAAGAGGATTTCATCGTCTGTACTGTAGAAATGTTCTGCTATGGCAGACTGGCTTATGGCATTCTCCGTGGAGGATGGAAGAGTGACATTGTTGACCGACTTGATGTGTTCTGGTGCCTTTTTGTCGTGCCAATGTATGAGCAACCACAACCACATGGAACTTCATACACGTGCGATGTGGTTTTCCTTTGACTGGTCGAAACATGGATTTGAGCTTCCGGTCTGTGAAGAAAACAGGAATTGTATTGTACTGTCTAAGAATGCACTATAATATACACTGTAGTCCTGGTTTGTACAGCTCGTGCTATGTCTCCTGACGTACAGCCGTTTCTCTTTACGGATGTTGTGTCAGTTCTCTCGAGCGATTATCAACGTCTGCAGCGTTATTCACCCTAGTAAATAACGTACGAAGGAGAGTTGGATTTTGGCAGGGGTGGCGATGTGAGCACTTATGAAGGTATCTTTCAGAATGTGTAGGCTTCTTCTACATTGCTGACCTAGTGCAACATAATTATTCTTGTATACTAACACATCAAGAAAATGTATTTAAAATTTGATAAAATTGGTGAATTGTTCCAAACTCTAACTCCACTCCTACTATCTGCCCCTGACGAGAAATCACCGCAGCTTGTAACAGATACTACGCTCTTAGCCACAAACATTAGTCGCACCGGACAATGAGAGCAGTACATACAGTGCATATGTAACTAAGGCACACAACTTGGAAACTTCCCAGTTCGCAAGAATTGTCGCGGATGGAACAGGTCTTTATTGTCAGACCTTAGTGGAATACTGTGTAGGAGGGATACTGACTGGAGAGTGATTGGGGATTTAAATGAGACTATGGTGTGGGTATGTGGGAAACTGGGAGTGAAATTTCTAGATCCTAATGGGTGGGCAGGGGATAGGGATCTGCGCTCAGATGGCCTTCACTTAAACCGCAGTGGTACGTATAAGTTAGGAAATTTGTTTGGAAGGGTAATAGGGAGGTACATTCAGGGAAACGAGGTGGCCTAGGGAACGGTGATAAGGGAAAAGTGAACTGGAAATCAAGTAGGGATGACATAAAATGGTTAGTCTTGAACTGTAGAAGAATTGTAAAGAAAGGAATATAATTAATTTAATATATATATATATATATATATACCAGATATTGTAATAGGAGTTGAATCATGGCTGAGAAATGATATAATGGATGCAGAAATTTTCTCACGGCACTGGAGTGTGTATCGTAGAGATAGGATAGGAAAGGTGGGAGGGGGAGTTTTCATTCTGGTGAAAGAAGAATTAGTAAGCTACGAAAAGTTAAAGATGAGACACACGAAATTCTAGGTGTAAGGCAACTTGATATATTTGGAGTGTACAGACCGGGAAAGGGTAGCACAGACGCGGATTCGGAATTATTTGATAGGATAGTCAGCTATGTGGGAAACGACATGGAAAGAAATGTGATTGTAGCCGGAGATCTGAACTTGCCAGATGTCAATTGGGAAGGAAATGCGAACGACAAGAAGCATGACCAGCAAATGGCAAATGGGAAGGGCAGTTGATTCAGAAATTGCTGGAACCAACCAGGGGGAAAAATATCCTGGATGTCGTGCTGATGAAACCAGATGAGCTCTATAGGGAAACTGTAGTAATAGATGGTATTAGTGATCATGAAGCTGCTTTTGTCGTAGTTAAAAATGTGATAGAAAGGAAGGTCTTAAAAGTGGGACTATTAGGCAGTATCATATGGCTGATAAAGCAGGCATAAGACAGTTTCTAAAAAGTAAATATGATCGGTGGAAAACGGTAAATAAAAATGTAAACAGACTCTGGGATGGGTTTAAAGAAATTGTTGAGGAATTCGAAAACAGGTTTGTACCTTTAAGGGTGGTAAGGAATGGTAAAGATCCACCTTATTATAATAGAGAAATAAAGAGACTAAGAATGAGTGGCAGACTGGAAAGAAATAGAGTTAGAAATGGCTGTGGAAGTAAGGAGAAACTGAAGGAACTTAATAGAAAATTGAATCTAGCAAAGAAGGCAGCCAAGGATAACATGATGGCAAGCATAATCGGCAGTCATACAAATTTTAGTGAAAATGGAGGGGTATGTATAGGTATTTTAAGGCAGAAACAGCTTTCAAGAAAGACATTCCAGGAAAAATTAATGAGCAAGGAGAGTGTGTATGTGAGGATCTTCAAAAGGCAGAAGTATTCAGTCAGCAGTATGCAAAGATTGTTGGTTACAAGGATAGTCCAGATGGAGGGGGAGAGTAATGCAAAAAAAGTATTCAAATATACATGTGATAACAATGATATCTACAATAAGTTACAAAAGTTGAAAACTAGAAAAGCGGCTGGAATTGATACGATTTCTGGGGATATACTGAACATAATGGGTTGGGATATAGTACCATATCTGAAGTACTTATTTGTTAATTTTTTGGTCGGAGGAGCTATACCAGATGAATGGAGAGTTGCTATTGTAGCCCCTTTGTATAAAGGAAAGGGTGATAGACATAAAGCTGAAAATTACAGGCCAGAAGGCATTCTTTCTGGTTGCATTAGACATGTTTGCGAAATTAATAAATGGTTCGATAGAAGGCAATTACGTTTTAGGAAATGTTATTCCACTGAAGATCAACTTGTAGGATTCCAGCAAGATATAGCAGATATCTTGGATTCTGGAGGTCAAATGGAATGTATCGCGATTGACCTGTCTAAAGCATTTGATAGGGTGGATCATGGGCGACTACCGGCAAAAATGAATGCAATAGGACTAGACAAAGAGTGACTGAATGGGTGGCAATATTTCTAGAAAATAGATCTCAGAGAATTAGAGTAGGTGAAGCTTTATCTGACCCTGTAATAATTAAGAGGGGAATTCCTCAAGGCAGTATTATTGGACCTTTATGTTTTCTTATATATATATAAATGATATGAGTAAAGGAGTGGAATCGGAGGTAAGGCTTTTTGCGGATGATGTTATTCTCTATAGAGTGATAAATAAGTTACAAAATTGTGAGCAACTGCAGCGTGACCTCGAAAATGTTGTGAGATGGACAGCAGGCAATGGTATGTTGATAAACGGGGTTAAAAGTCACGTTGTGAGTTTCACAAATAGAAAAAGTCCTCTCAGTTTTAATTACTGCGTTGATGGGGTGAAAGTTCCTTTTGGGAATCACTGTAAGTATCTAGGTGTTAATATAAGGAAAGATCTTCATTGGGGTAATCACATAAATGGGATTGTAAATAAAGGGTACAGATCTCTGCACATGGTTGTTTAGGGTGTTCAGGGGTTGTAGTAAGGATGTAAAGAAAAGGGCATATAAGTATCTGGTAAGACCCCAACTAGAGTATGGTTCCAGTGTATGGACCCTCACCAGGATTACCTGATTCAAGAACTGGAAAAAATCTAAAGAAAAGCAGTTCGATTTGTTCTGGGTGATTTCCTACAATAGAGTAGCGTTACAAAAATGTTGCAATGTTTGGGCTGGGAAGAATTGAGAGAAAGAAGAAGAGCTGCTCGACTAAGTGGTATGTTCCGAGCTGTCAGCGGAGAGATGGCGTGGAATGACATTAGTAGACGAATAAGTTTGAGTGGCGTTTATAAAAGTAGGAAAGATCACAATATGAAGATAGGGTTGGAATTCAAGAGGACAAACTGGGGCAAATATTCAACTATAGGAAGGGGAGTTAGGGATTGGAATAACTTACAAAGGGAGACGTTCAATAAATTTCCAATTTCTTTGAAATCATTGAGGAAAAGGCTAGGAAAACAACAGATAAGGAATCTGCCACCTGGGCGACTGCCCTAAATGCAGATCAGGATTGATTGATTGATTGATTGATTGATTGATTGATTGATTGATTGATTGATTGATTGATTGATTGATTGATTGATTGATTGATTGATTGATTGATTGATTGATTGATTGATTGATTGATTGATTGATTGATTGATTGATTAACCTTGAGACTTTAGATTGGGGCATGCGCACCTCTCACCCCGCATCCACGTGACTTCTCATCAGACGTCCATTGTATGAAGGTATATTTGCCCCAATTTTTCTTCTTGAATTCCAACTTTATCTTCATGTTGCGATCTTTCCTACTTTTAATAATGCCTGGCTGAATGGCTCAGACGATTGAGGCGCTGGCCTTCTGACCCCACCCTGGCACGTTCGATCCTACTTCATTATTATTAAACTGATTGTCTACAAATGTAACTCCACGCCATATCTCCACCGACAACTCGGAACATACCACTGAGTCAAGTAGCTCGTCTCCTTTCTCCCAAGTACTCCCATCCCCATCCTGCAAGAATTTCGTGACCCTGCTATTTTGTCGAAAATCACCCAGAAGAAGTCGAGCTCTTTTCCTTTGGATTCCTTACCGTTCTCGAATCAAGTAATCCTGGTGAGGGTCCAATACACGAGAACCACTCTCTACAGTAGTTGAGGTCCTATGGGACACTTATACGCCCTCTCCTTTAGATCCTTACTGCAACTCCTCAGTACCCTCAACACAATGTGTTGAGGTCTGTAGCCTTTATTTGCAGTCCCGTTTATGTGATTACCCCAATGAAGATCTTTCCTTATACAGTATTTATTTATATATTCCGTGTCAGGCTGTAGAAAAACTTAATGTATAGGTACTTACAGCGATCCCCATAAGGATATTTCACCCCCATCAACGCAGTAATTTAACCTCAACTTTTCCCCGTGTATCATCACACCATTGTCTGCTGTCCATCTCTGTCTGTCAGCAGTAACTCGATCCGAGTATATATAACTTCTTCCTGCATAAACCGAGTAGTTCAGCTCAGTTTATGGATCTGTTTGCGATGACTAAACAGTCTAATATTGGCATAAAATGTACACCCACACAAATCACACTGAATGGATGCAGGAGGGAGGTGTTGCAATTGGGGGTGCTTTCTTGCTTGACGCTTGGCCTCTTGGTGTCTGGGGCGTTGTCTTTCGAACAAGTGGGCAGAGGTGGATGTAGTGTTCCGCCGCAGAGAACGTTCCAGGGCACATTCTTCACATGTCTGTATATTTATTCCACTTGTCTTCACGATGTGTTTTAGCTGGTCGTTAAAACGCTTGAGAGGGGCTCCGGAGCAAATTTCACCATAAAGAATTTGGCGGGGTAGCCTGGTATCACTCTTGCGGTGAACATGGCCTATGCATCTCCGTTGATGAGCAATGATTGTTGCCTCAATGCTATTTAGCTGCGCTTTGTCGAGAACTGCAGTTTTGGTCACATAGTCCTCCCATTTGGTATTCAAGACCTATCTCATTTTTTGTTTGTGGAATCGCTCGACTTTTTTATTTCGCGGCGGTAGAGTCTCCAAATCCACAGCCATAGATCAGTGTGGAAATGACAACAGTTTCGTAACCATGGGTTAGGTATACAGTTTAAGATCGGTAATCATAAAGACTCTGTGCATTAACCGCCCGAATACTGCATGAGCAGCCGTAAATCTTTCATCAACATGTTGTTCGCAGGTACACCGTTTGAACAAGATGCTTCAAAGATATGAAAAGTGATCAACCTGTTCCAATGTTGCGTCCAAGGTGGAGATACTGAACTCAGGAAGTTCTCATCCTGCCTCAGGTTGTGCAAGACCAAAGCGATCACATGCAGTTTTAAAGCAGTTGACTGACTGTTGTAGCTGTGCCGGTGTCGTGATCTTGGAAGTATAACTGGACTACAATCTTCTATTAACACTCAACAGAGAGAAAAGCAAGAAGTCCGACAGTTCGGGCGAAGAAGATATCGGGAAATAAAGAGAAGGGCCACGAGGGCCTCACAAACCAAAAGTTTCCAGCACACATAAAAACACGAGTTGACCAAGTCAGATGGAATGGGAAAGATGAAGGTGGTGATACAAGTAACACCAGACTCATCTGGTGGACTCGTGGTCGACAGATCACGCTCCAATATTCATAGACGTGTCGGACTTCCTCTCTGTCACCACATACGATAGGCAAGGAAATCCATGGATGTATTCTATCAGCCCCAGCCGGCTGCTGTCACCCGAGAGCCAGTGACTCTTAGTGGAAATGAAAATAAAAATCCACAGCCTGATTTCAGTCATTCGACCAGGTCAGGAATGGAGTGAATGACGCCCCCATTAGCGACGAGGATAGGAATTGCGCTGGCTATCGCAGCCTGTCACACTCCACCTGGGCATAATTAATGACTGACAGATGAAGTGAAATTATATTGGAGAGTGTTGCTGGAATGAAGGACGACAGGGAATACAGGAGTTCCTAGAGAAAAACCTGTCCCGCCTCCGCTTTGTCCAGCACAAATCTCAAATAGAGTGAGCGGGATTTGAACCACGGAATCAAGAGGAGAGAGGCCGCGCACTGCCGCCTGATCCAAAGAGGCACCAGTAACTCTTACTGCGAATTAAAATTGAAGGGTTTATTTGTTGAAAATTTTAAGCGGACTACCCTATTATTCTTGTCGGTATTCACTGTACCTTGCGAACTAGAACTTGTGACGAGGGCTAGTGTTAAGTTGCTAATGAAGGCGTCCTGCTACAGTCGAGTGTAAGGTAACCACTACCGACATTTACATAACAAGTTTGACCTCTTCGCATTCTCCTCAAGAGACTCCTCTCTCCGCTGAAATACAAATGGAGATGCTTCCTCTCGCAGCGTACTTCATCCGTAATTCTACTGCCTCGGTGAAATGAAGTCTAAAATTAAACTGGTCACGTTCTCTCTACTGACATCATACGAAAATTAATAAATACATGAACTACTTCAGTACACAATATTACTGAAAATTTCTTTTTACTTATGCCCGGTTGCAGGAAAGCCAGTCAAAGTTTGACTAGAGTTTGATTGGCAGTCTGTGTGGGTTTGATTGCCAAACATCGTATGTGGATTACGAAAACAGCAATCAGTGTTCGATCGACGATCAAACTCACATCGCATTTGACCAGCAAATTCATGCTAATCAAGAACTGATTCTAAAATCGGTGCTAGCAGTCTTTAACTCAAGGATGCTTTTCTTTCATTAAATACATCTGATTAAACGTTTCTATGATAAGTAAATTAAAGTTCATGTGGAAAGTGTGATTTGAGTGATGTACTATTTGGAATATTGAATTTTCACGACCGCATTGTAATCTAAACCGACTTTCAACCTATTAGGTCGGGTTACGCACATTTAATACGTGTTAAAGACATGTTAATTACAGAACAAAAATGACCAACCGGACACCAGTGGGATCCGAAACCAACACCCTGCAGATTTCGCGTCGGTTGCTCTACCAATTGAGCTATGTTGGCCTAGGCCACCTTTGTTCTGTTGGAAAGGATCTAAGCTACAGGCAAATGTAGTAGAGACAATACGTGACATTTACGGATTTAGCCTTGTTAAAATGGGACACAATTCGACGGTGGCGCTCCTAGTGACTTGACCTGAAAAGTTGTCCTAAATTCAAATATCAGTGGAAATGCATATACGAAAATGGATAAATAAATTACGTCTAGAAAGAATTATTGAGATATTAACTTCGAAGTTGCTAAAGCAATTCTGGATAAATTAATGAAAAATTATTTAAAAGATTATTTAAAGACTGAAATAAGACATATGTCCGCCTCTGTGGTGCAGTGGTTAGTGTGATTAGCGGCCAACCCCGGAGGCCCGGGTTCGATTCCCGGCTCTGCCACGAAATTTCAAAAGTGGTACGAGGGCTGGAACGGGGTCCACTCAGCCTCGGGAGGTCAACTGAGTAGAGGGGGGTTCGATTCCCACCTCAGCCATCCTCGAAGTGGTTTTGCGTGGTTTCCCACTTCTCCTCCAGGCAAATGCCGGGATGGTACCTAACTTAAGGCCACGGCCGCTTCCTTCGCTCTTCCTTGTCTATCCCTTCCAATTTTCCCATTCCCTACAAGGCCCCTGTTCAACATAGCCGTGAGGCCGCCTGGGCGAGGTACTGGTCATCCTCCTCAGTTGTATCCGCGACCAAGGGTCTGAAGCTGCAGGACACTGCCCTTGAGGCGGTAGAGGTGGGATCCCTCGCTGAGTCCGAGGGAAAGACCGACCCTGGAGGGTAAACAGATTAAGAAGAAGAATAATTAGATATATAAACAAGATGTGAAATGGACTGCTGTGAAATGGCTTGATCTTTCATTTATGCATTACTTTTTTTTTTTGCTTTAGAATTCCTGCCTGTACTGTCACGGTTAGATTTGTCTTTTTTTCTCATTTATAAACATTGTATCACCACATTAAAGCACTTGTCAATAATAATATCTGCACATTCCTTACACACATGATGCAATGAATTAACTTTTAAAAGCTGGACAATTTCCCTCTTAACATGAAGCCTACGAACAGAAAGAAAATCTATAAAATCCCGGCTTCAATCTGGGAAGAGGGATAAAAGAAAAAAGTATGAAAATATTGTTGATAGTGATGCTTTGAGGAATATTTACGTAAAATTAGAGTAAAATTGTAACATACCCTTGACAGTATAGTCGAGGATTTTTAAAGTCGCTGGCCTGGAAATGATCTGAACACATCTTATAATTCTTATAAAAGCGTAACGTCCCTTTTTTCTTGTATACGTTATCTAAATCACTTTTGTGACATTTCAAAACCCACAGATCACACGTACAACAACACATCGGTATTGAAGGTTAACTGCTGCACTGTACAATAAAATATGCGTATTATATTTTAAGCAGTTAAAATATGCGTCTAGCAGGTCAGAAGATTATGAAGTACTATAACAATCTATTTGTCACTGGAAGAATGTATATGCAAACACAATATTACTTACATTTTCTTGTCACGAGGGAAGCGAAAGAAAAACCGCGCATTCTTCTCTACTTCATAGTTACGGCAGCCAAACACAGCACATACTTCCCCATCATGTTGAGAGGAGATATTACGGAATGACACACGCTACTCTTTAATTACGTCAACTCACTGAAAACGCAAAAATAACACCAAAACCTTCACTCACAAATACACGTCCTCATATGACGTTCTCAGGTCTACCCGCTAGAAAGCTCTAATAGCTCTCCCTCGATATCTCGCTGAGTGTCACGTATTGTCTCTACAGTATTTGCTACAGGTCTGGTACTACTGCCCCCTCACTGTAGAGTGCGTTTAAGTTGCCCGTTGAGGGCCAAGTCAATGAATTTTGAATTTTCACGACTGCATTGTAACCGAAACTGACATTCAACCTATTAGGTCGTGTTACGTACATTTAGTACGTATTGAAGAAATGTTAAGTACAGAAGAATGGCCCACCGGACACAAGTGGGATCCGAACCCACAACCACCCGATTTCGCGTCGGTTGCTCTACCAATTGAGCTATGGTGGCCTAGGCTATCTTTGCTCTGTTGGAAAGGATCCCACTGGTGTCCAGTTGGCCATTTTTGTTCTGTACTTAACATCTCTTCAACACGTACTAAATGTACGTAACACGACCTATAGGTTGAAAGTCAGTTTTGACGTACTATTTTGTTTTCAGTAGACATTATTCTCAGACATAACCTCAATCTTCAACATGGAACTAGTCCATTTATATCAACCAAATCTTGAAATAAACACCTATCTCTGGCATATCAATATCCGTATACACCCAGATTTTTAGAATTAATAAGCCAACGTGACAAAACTTTAACATATTCGCAGTATTTTTGTCGAATCTTTTGTCATTTTTCCCACATAATATCCGTTTGTTTAAATTTTCAATTATATGCAAGTAACCCTCAACTATATAAAGTAAGAAGGCTCTATCATTCAATGAAAAATTTGGCCCTCTCATTTTTTTAGTGGGGATATCACTCATAATATCGAAATTTAATAAAATCAAACGAAAGCCTCAAAATCCGCTCTTTTTTCACGTTTCTGAAACACGATCAGGTTCAGCTGTTCCCTGATTCATTGCCACTGTGATGTCTCTGCGAGACACCAAAGAGGATGGAATATACACCATCCTTAACGAATCAACATGGCAGTGGGCACTAATTGCGCTATTGCCAGATTTATTTCCTTCTCGAATCTTCAATCAGAAAGTTGATCGGGGTTTAGGTTTTCTGCAACGCAGTCTGGAGTTAAAGTTGATTGGCAATCAGCTGATCTGCAGTCAAGGACTTACTTGATGCACCTTTCTGCAACAGGGCATTGGTATTTCTGCATATATAAATCTTCACTGAAGCCAGAACTCGGGTTTAATCCATGAACTTATTCAAGGCCGTACCCAGTGTGGAAAGTAAGGGGAGGCTTCAAACCCCGTCCGAAATAAAAGAACTTGACAAATGTAAACAGCATATATGGGTTTTGAAATAACCTACAATAAATTAGCAATATAACAAACCAAACATTTGCAAAATAAAAAGGTGAAAATAGTCTACAAAATCTGTGCCATTTTTAAATGTTCCTCTATGAATAAAACAAGGCTGTTTAGCAAATTAAACGTAAGGGTTCTTACAAATTTACTGAAAACATGAAGGAAATTTTTATTTTCGTGAGGTATACGGATTGTTTTTTACTTTGTATGTTCGTAAAACATTTTGCATCACATAAATTTATTTCGCTAAACTTACGGATATATTTTCATGTTATCGAGTGGATAGAACATTTCTAAATATTTTTAATACTTACAAGAAAACATATTGTTGCTTCCATTTTTCAACAAATGACAGTAATCCTTGTGTCGAACTGCACGCACGTGTTAAAGCGTATTCTGCCCACCAGACCGCTATAACCATTCGTGCGGCTCCATACCTGAATGGTTAGCGTGCTGGCGTTTGGTCACCGGGGTCCCGGGTTCGATTCCCGGCAGGTTTTTGAATGTTAACCATAATGGTTAACTTCGCTGGAATGGGGGCAGAGTGTATGTGTCATCTTTATCAACATTTCATCTTTATCACGACGTGAAGGTCACCTACGGGCGTCAAATCCAAAGACCTGCATCTGGCGAGCCGAACTTGTCCTCGGACAAAGCCATACGCCATTTCATTTCAATGTACCTTCCTACTTCAACCGCTGAGTTGTGAAAAGCACTGCACTAAAACTCAAACTTTTCCTTCTGTAAAGCCTATTCGAGTGTAAACAAATATTTATTATTACAGTTTTTGTTTTCGTGAGCCCCACCTCCCTCCCAATCCTAACCACCTCCGATACCGCCTTGTACATATGATTGAATAGTTGGATGCTTATAAATTAAGGAACTCGCTATGGTAATTAATAAAGAAAGTTTCCCATTCCGGAAAGCTAATAATCGTGATTGGAAATGAAAATCCACAGCCTCTTTTCACTCATTCGATCGGCTCACGAATGGAATGAATAAATCCCTCCATCTGGCGGCGAAGATAGGAACTGTAACGGCTGCCAAAGCCTGTCGCACTCCTCTGGGGCAATGATTAATGACTGGCAAATGAACTGAAATGATTTTGCAGAGTATTCCTGAAATGAAAGACGACAGAGGAAAACCGGGGTACCCAGAGAAAAACCTGTGTCGGTTCCGCTTTGTCCTGTGTTATTCGTAACAGTTACATTTTCTGTTGGATTTTCGTCTTTCATTGACGTATCGTGCCCTCATTCGAAGGGAATGAAAATATTATTGTATAGCTACTTGTATAGTTCTGTTTTCGACGTGGGTACGCATAACCTTTTAGCACTGTGGCAATTGCGAATTTTTCATACAATATATTTCAACTCACAACGCCCGCCTGGTGGCCATGATCGTTAAGTCTAAACGGTGCCGGTTCGAGTCCCGTTGGCTGGCAGGGTAGGGGAACTGATGGTGTACAATTTCTAATCACTAGATTGTGTGCGAAAAACCTGCATTAAATTCCAAACCTCTCCGCAGTGCTCACATGGAGTGAGGGCATATGACGCTGTTGATGGTGATTCGTCCGTCGGATGGGGACGTTAAGCCTTGAGCAGACCCCTTGGTGCTCTTCGAGAGGAGTAGACTCTGTGCCGGCACATCCTCTCCCTACTATCATATCTCACGTCATTCATTTCATCTCATTAACTCCTCTGATGAGGTTGACGTCAGGAAGGTCATCCGGTCATAAAAACCCGCCACGACACATTCATCGCACCTCATACCCGACCCCGTAGGGAAACGGGACAAGGCTAAGCCTATAAACACATAACATTGAAGAAACGCTACTAGTACATACAAGTACATAAATCCATACAATCGAGTTAGTATATTACATTGTAAAATGATCGATTGAAGGCTGTAAATTGTTGCTTTTCAGTATAATGTCACTTTTATGCTTGCTTGAGCAAATTATGATGTCAATTATGAATAATACAGTTAAAATTAAGTATTTAAAAAAATATGGCAGATCATGGACACAGCACTGATTAACTCTGCAACACACACACACATACTTGTCACAAAAATTGCCAAGTCCTTCAGTCTCCATTTTCAAAACATTGAAAGAAACATCCATATGACATCCACTGTTTAAAATACATCTTTGAATCAGGCATCGAGGTCTGAGTGTTAACGTGTTGCTCTCCACAAGAATTTGAAAATTTCGTTGGTTACTAGGCGAGCTATTGTCTCTAAAATGTCATTAATTACTCTTATTTGAGCAAATATTGCTGTTCGTTATTTATGAATAACAGTAGTATAATGGGAGAGTTCGGCGGCCACCTCCACCTCAGGCTCCCAGTGGCCACCTCCACCTCCACCTCAGCCAGAGGCCTCCCAGTGGCCACCTCCACCTCCACCTCAGCCAGAGGCCTCCCAGTGGCCACCTCCACCTCCACCTCAGCCAGAGGCCTCCCAGTGGCCACCTCCACCTCCACCTCAGCCAGAGGCCTCCCAGATGCCTCCTCCACCTCCCGCGGGAAATTTGAATTTGTAAACAACGCCACGTGCTTTTTGACAGCTGTCATCGACAACAACGCATCGCAAACCTCAGTACTGCCATCTTGACGGGCCTAAACCTCAGTAGTGCCAACTTAACCTAACTAGCGCGAGGTAAACAAAGCCACGTGCTTTTTGACAACCACGTGCTTTTTGACAGATTTGTAAACAAAGCCACGTGCTTTTTGACAGACAACAACGCATCGCAAACCTCAGTACTACCATCTTGACGGGCCTAAACCCGAGTAGTGCCAACTTAACCTAACTAGCTCGAGATAAACAAAGCCACGTGCTTTTTGACTGCCACATGCTTTTTGACAGCTGAAATCCGCCATCTTTAAACTACAGAGCGCTGTGCTGCCCTCTTGCGTCACCTGTCATCGGCAGTGCTGCCATCTTGGCGGGCCTAAACCTTAGTGCTACCAACTTAACCTCACTAGCTCGAGATAAACAAATCCACGTGCTTTTGGACAGCCACGTGCTTTTTTGACAGCTGTCATCCGCCATCTTTAATCCATAGAGCACAGTGCTGCCCTCTTTAGCTACTTACCTTTGAAATGTGGTGGCGGATAATTTGAAAAATGCTTTTTGACAGCAGCCATCTTGCATCGCAAACCTCAGTGCTGCCCTCTTTAGCTAGATACCTGTGGTAGCAGACAATTCCACGTGACAGCAGCCATCTTTAATCAAGAGAGCACCGTGCTGCCCTCTATGTGGTGGCGGCAAATTGAAAAATTCCACGTGCTCTTGTTTGGAAACAAACTCACGTGCTTTTTTGACAGCTACCATCCACCATCTTTAATCAACAGAGCACAGTGCTGTACTCTTTAGCTAGATACCTTTGAAATGTGGTGGCGGCAATTTGAAAAATTCTATGTGCTCTTGTTGGGAAACAAAGCCACGTGCTTTTTTGACAGCTGTCATCCGCCATCTTTAATCAAGAGAGCACCGTGCTACCATCTTTATCTAGATACCTTTGAAATGTGGTGGCGGCAAATTGAAAAATTCCACATGCTCTTGTTTGGAAACAAACTCACGTGCTTTTTGACAGCTACCATCCGCCATCTTTAATCAACAGAGCATAGTGCTGCCCTCTTTAGTTTGAAATGTGGTGGCGGCAAATTCCACATGCTCTTGTTTGGTAAACATAGCCACGTGCTTTTTTGACAGCTATCATCCGCCATCTTTAATCCAGAGAGCACCGTGCTGCCCTCTTTATCGCAGTAGATGTAAATTCGTCACCTGTCATACGCAGTGCTGCTATCTTTAGCTAGATACCTTTGAAATGTGGTGGTGGATAATTTAAAAAGAAAAATTCTACAGCAGTCCTCTCTCGACGCTAATTGCATAAGATGGCGGCTATACATAACTCCTTAAGGGTGCTTACGCAAGATGGCTGCTATACACAGGTTCTTATGAGACGCCCTTGGGATGCTTGCGCAAGATGGTGGTTATACAAGGCTCCTTATGAGACACCCTAGTGATGCTCGCGCAAGATGGCGGTTGCTCTTATGAGGCGGCTTAAGGGTCCTTGCACAAGATGGCTAGAGACGCCCTAAGGATGCTTGCGCAAGATGGCGGACACAAGATGGCGGCTATACACGTCTCCTTATGAGACGCCTTAAGGGTGCTTGCGCAAGATGGCTGCTGCTCTTAGCTTAGAGGCTAACGTGTCGTGCTAGTTCGATTCATTAAATTTAGGGCTTAAATGCAAAATGTTAAATATCTCGAAAGCAGTGCACCGTAGAGCAAAACGGACAAAATTTTTCTGCCTAATACCTAGGTTCGCAGTATGAGGAACAAGAAAATCATAGTCTAATGATGGGATCAACGGTTCGGTTCCTACTTAGGCCCTTTGGCATTTGCTCTGTTTTAGCTTGTATTGAAGCGAGTCTTCGTAACATGATCAGGTTTAGCTATGGTAGAGAGTATAACGTGCCGTGCAGGTTCGATTCATTAAATTTGGAGGCTTAAATGCAAAATGTTAAATATCTCGAAAACGATGCATCGTAGAGCAAAACGGACAAAACTTTTCCGCCTAATACGTAGGTTCGTAGTATCAGGAACAAGAAAAAACATAGTCTAATGATGAGATCAACGGTTCGATTCCTACTTAAGCCCTTTGCCATTCGCAGCTATCTATTTCTACAAGATGGTGGCTGCTCTTATGAGAAACAAGATGCCTTGAGACGTCCTAGGGATGCTTACGCAAGATGGCAGACACAAAATGGTGACTATACATAGCTCCTTATGAGACGGCCTAGGGGTGCTCGCACAAGATGACGGCTACTCTTATGAAGAAAGCTAGCTTAGAGGCTACTGCGCAAGATAACAGCTGCTGTTATGCATGTGGTGGAGGGCAATTTGAAATTCTATGTGCTTAATCAACAGAGCACCTTGCTGCCCTCTTTAGCTGAAATGTGGTGGTGGATAATTTGAAAAATTCTTTTGACAGCTATCATCTTTAAACAAAGGCGACTATACATAGGCTGTTAAGGCCTTATCATTCTCCTCCTCCTCCTCCTCCTCCTTCTCTACCTCCTCCTCCGCCTCTTATGTCAAGGCATAGCTTTATATCGAACAAGTTTAAACCTGCATCGCGAAGGCAAGCGTGTGCAGCGATAACATTATTGTGCATGTTTAGACTTTCGAAACATAAGAAGAGTAGAATCAAACGCTGTACTCGATACGACATGTGATCAGAACATTGATTGATGCGTTCAGAAAACAAAATAAGTTATCAAGACTAGAATCGAACAATGTACTCAATACATCATGTGTTTAGAATATGTCAGGGGATACGCTTGTTCTAAGAAGATCAGATTGAAACATAACAAGACTAGAATAGAACACTGTAATCGATGTTGTTAACTTCAACATGTGATCAGAACATTGATTGATGTGTTCAGAACACAAAATAAGTGATCATGACTAGAATCGAACACTGTACTCGATACAACATGTGATCAGAACATTGATCGATGTGTTCAGAACACGAAATAAGTGATCAAGACTAGAATCGAACACTGTACTCAATACAATATGTGTTTAGAACATGTTAGGGGGTTCCCTTGTTCTAAGAAGATCAGAATGAAACATAACAAGACTAGAATCGAACACTGTAATCGATGTTGTTAACCTCAACATATGATCAGAACATTGTTTGATGTGTTCAGAGCAAAAGTACAATTTTGATGATTTGCGCAGCTAACTCGCTCGGTAAACGATATAGCCAAAGTATAACTTCAAATTATTTACCTTCCATCATTCGTCTTGTGTGTAAAAATCAGTCGAACAAGTTATCGCATAAACATGGCTGAAAAAAAATCGTGATAGGGTATGGAACCCAGGGGTTACATCTTATCAGAAGGGCAAAAAGGATTAAAGGACTCTTCCTCCTCCTTACCGCACATTCCTTGGCTAAAGGGCTAATAGGCTAAAGGGCTAATGGGCTAATGGGCTAAAGGGCTAAAGGGCTAAAGGTGCAACAACCTCATCGATCGCTATCAGCAAGAACGCTTGTACTTTGTTAAGTGTAGAAAATTAATCTTTATTGGTAAATGGTTTTATGTTCAGAACAAGGAATGGAACCTAGGGGTTACGTCTTACCTAATAAAATCCCCGAGGTGCGATGAGTTTCGTTTTTCGAACTAGTGTTTGGAACACTGAACTTTTCAAGATGGCAAGAGTGAGGTTAGCAATGTTCTGTTGTTGGATTTTAAATTCCGCGCTACAACATGCATAAGGTGGCAGCCCTTGAGGTTTACTCCCGTAAAGATGGCAAGAGTGAGGTTAGCAATGTTCCGTTGTTGGATTTTTAAAATTCCCCGCTATAACATGCAAAAGGTGGCAGCCTTGAGGTTTACCGCCGTAAAGATGGCAGCAGTGAGGTTAGCGACGCTCCATTGTCCTTCAAAGTGAGGTTAGGGTTCGTCAAGAAGACAGCTGTCAAAAAAGCACGTGGCTATGTTTACCAAACAAGAGCACGTGGTCGTGACGTCACGGTCACGTAGTATGCTGCCTCAGCATGTAAAGTTCAATGTCTACACCTACGTAGTTAACACTCTGCTATGTTCACAAGATTTTTATACATCACTATTCTTTAAGCTTTAAGTTCATTCACATAGGCTATGCTAAGATAGCAGCACAAACACATGCGAACTTTGTACATTCTAATGGAATAAGTTTAGTACTGTGTGCGTCATGGATACATGATGTGTGCACGCATTTAATCTTAACTATACGTAATGCTGCTGCTTTGTTTACAAGATTTTTATACATTGCTATTCTTTATGCTTTAAGTTCGTGCACGCACAAGCGATACTCGTACGCTCTAGCAGGAGAAGTTTAGTACGATATTCGATAAATACATTATCGATAGGTGATGTGTACACGCTTTAGAACATAGCTCATCTTTATGCTTTAAGTTCATGCACATGGGTTAGGGATACTCAAAAGCGATTGCTACATGCTCTAGCGGAAGAAGTCTAGTACGATAGTAGATGCATGTAAAATCGATAGGTTATGCTAAGATAGCAGCACACTTACATGATTTTAGCACAATCTAGTGGGAAATGTTTAGTATGATAGTCGTTTCGTGCAAAATCATTAGGTAATGTGTAAACGCTTCGAAACAAGGCTATCTTTGTACTTTAAGTTCATGCGTACAGGTTATGCTAAGATAGCGGCACAATCTAGCGCAAGAAGTTTAGTACGAGAGTCGATGTATGTAAAATCGATAAGTAATGAGTACACGCTTTAAAACATGGTTATTCTTCGTACTTTCAGTTCATGCATCTTAGTTATGCTAAGATAGAAGCACAATCTAGCGGAAGAAGTTTAGTACGATATTTGTTGCATGCAAATCGATAGGTGATGTGTACACACTTTGAAACATGGCTATTCTTTTTACTTTAAGGTCATGCGTATAGGTTATGCTAGGATAGCAGCACAATCTAGCGGGAGGAGATTAGTACGAGAGTCAATGCATGCAAAATCCATAGGTAATGTGTACATGCTTTGAAACATGGCTATTCTTTGTACTTTTAAGTTCATGTGTATAAGTTATGCTAAGATGTCAGCACAATCCAGCGGAAGAAGTTTAGTACGAGAGTCAATGCATGCAAAATCGATAGGTAATGTGTACACGCTTTGAAACATGGCTATTCTTTGTACCTTAAGGCCATGCGTATAGGTTATGCTAAGATACCAGCACAATCTAGCGGAAGAAGTTTAGTACGAGAGTCGATGCTTGTAAAATCGATAGGTAATGTGTACATGCTTTGAGACATAGCTATTCTTTGTACTTTAAGTTCATGCGTCTTAGTTATGCTAAGATAGCAGCACAATCTACCTGCAGAAGTTTAGTACGAGAGTCGATACATGCAAATTCGATAGTTGATGTGTACACGCTTTGAAACATGACTAATCATTGTACTTTAAGTTCATTGGTATAGGTTATGCTAAGATAGCAGCACAATCTAGCGGAATAAATTTAGTACGAGATTTGATGCATGCAAAATCAATAAGTAATGTGTACACGCTTTGAAACATGGCTATTCTTTGTATTTAAGTACATGCGTACAGGTTATGCTAAGATAGCAGCACAACCTAGCGGAAGAAGTTTAGTACAATATTTGTTGCATGCAAAGTCGATAGGTAATGTGTACACACTTTGAAACATGGCTATTCTTTTTTACTTTAAGGTCATGCGTATTGGTTATGCTAAGATAGCAGCACGATCTAGCGGAAGGAGTTTAGTACGAGAGTCAATACATGCAAATTCGATAGTTGATGTGTACACGCTTTGAAACATGGCTATTCTTTGTACTTTTAAGTTCATGTGTATAAGTTATGCTAAGATACCAGCACAATCTAGCGGACGAAGTTCAGTACGAGATTCGATGCATGCAAAATCGATAGGTGATGTGTACACACCTTTTTACTTTAAGGTCATGCGTATAGGTTGTGTTAAGATAGCAGCACAATCTAGCGGAAGGAGTTTAGTACGATATTTGATGCATGCAAAATCAATAAGTAATGTGTACACGCTTTGAAACATGGCTATTCCTTCTACTTTTAAGTTCATGTGTATAAGTTATGCTAAGATAGCAGTACAATCTAGAGGAAGAAGTTTAGTACGATATTTGTTGCATGCAAAATCAATAAGTAATGTGTACACGCTTTGAGACATAGCTATTCTCTGTACTTGAAGTTCATGCGTATAAGTTATTCTAAGATAGCAGCACAATCTACCTGCAGAAGTTTAGTACGAGAGTCGATACATGCAAAGTCGATAGGTAATGTGTACACGCTTTAAAACATGGTTATTCGTCGTACTTTCAGTTCATGCATCTTAGTCATGCTAAGATAGCAGCACAATCTAGCGGGAGAAGTTTAGTACGAGAGTCGATGCGTGCAAAATCGATAGGTAATGTGTACACGCTTTGAAACATGGCTATTCATTGTACTTTAAAGTCATGCTAAGATAGCAGCACGATCTAGCGGATGAAGTTTAGTTCGATGGTCGATGTATGTAAAATCGATAGGTGATGTGTACACGCTTTGAAACATAGCAATTCATACTGCTGCTCTGTTCCCAAGACTTTTAAGCATAGCTAATCCTAATGCTGCTCTTAGCGACGTCGAGCTAAGGATTGATTACGTGACCGTGACGTCACGACCACGTGCTCTTGTTTGGTAAACATAGCCACGTGCTTTTTTGACAGCTGTCTTCTTGACGAACCCTAACCTCACTTTGAAGGACAATGGAGCGTCGCTAACCTCACTGCTGCCATCTTTACGGCGGTAAACCTCAAGGCTGCCACCTTTTGCATGTTATAGCGGGGAATTTTAAAAATCCAACAACGGAACATTGCTAACCTCACTCTTGCCATCTTTACGGGAGTAAACCTCAAGGGCTGCCACCTTATGCATGTTGTAGCGCGGAATTTAAAATCCAACAACAGAACATTGCTAACCTCACTCTTGCCATCTTGAAAAGTTCAGTGTTCCAAACACTAGTTCGAAAAACGAAACTCATCGCACCTCGGGGATTTTATTAGGTAAGACGTAACCCCTAGGTTCCATTCCTTGTTCTGAACATAAAACCATTTACCAATAAAGATTAATTTTCTACACTTAACAAAGTACAAGCGTTCTTGCTGATAGCGATCGATGAGGTTGTTGCACCTTTAGCCCTTTAGCCCTTTAGCCCATTAGCCCATTAGCCCTTTAGCCTATTAGCCCTTTAGCCAAGGAATGTGCGGTAAGGAGGAGGAAGAGTCCTTTAATCCTTTTTGCCCTTCTGATAAGATGTAACCCCTGGGTTCCATACCCTATCACGATTTTTTTTCAGCCATGTTTATGCGATAACTTGTTCGACTGATTTTTACACACAAGACGAATGATGGAAGGTAAATAATTTGAAGTTATACTTTGGCTATATCGTTTACCGAGCGAGTTAGCTGCGCAAATCATCAAAATTGTACTTTTGCTCTGAACACATCAAACAATGTTCTGATCATATGTTGAGGTTAACAACATCGATTACAGTGTTCGATTCTAGTCTTGTTATGTTTCATTCTGATCTTCTTAGAACAAGGGAACCCCCTAACATGTTCTAAACACATGTTGTATTGAGTACAGTGTTCGATTCTAGTCTTGATCACTTATTTCGTGTTCTGAACACATCGATCAATGTTCTGATCACATGTTGTATCGAGTACAGTGTTCGATTCTAGTCATGATCACTTATTTTGTGTTCTGAACACATCAATCAATGTTCTGATCACATGTTGAAGTTAACAACATCGATTACAGTGTTCTATTCTAGTCTTGTTATGTTTCAATCTGATCTTCTTAGAACAAGCGTATCCCCTGACATATTCTAAACACATGATGTATTGAGTACATTGTTCGATTCTAGTCTTGATAACTTATTTTGTTTTCTGAACGCATCAATCAATGTTCTGATCACATGTCGTATCGAGTACAGCGTTTGATTCTACTCTTCTTATGTTTCGAAAGTCTAAACATGCACAATAATGTTATCGCTGCACACGCTTGCCTTCGCGATGCAGGTTTAAACTTGTTCGATATAAAGCTATGCCTTGACATAAGAGGCGGAGGAGGAGGTAGAGAAGGAGGAGGAGGAGGAGGAGGAGAATGATAAGGCCTTAACAGCCTATGTATAGTCGCCTTTGTTTAAAGATGATAGCTGACAAAAGAATTTTTCAAATTATCCACCACCACATTTCAGCTAAAGAGGGCAGCAGGGTGCTCTGTTGATTAAGCACATAGAATTTCAAATTGCCCTCCACCACATGCATAACAGCAGCTGTTATCTTGCGCAGTAGCCTCTAAGCTAGCTTTCTTCATAAGAGTAGCCGTCATCTTGTGCGAGCACCCCTAGGCCGTCTCATAAGGAGCTATGTATAGTCACCATTTTGTGTCTGCCATCTTGCGTAAGCATCCCTAGGACGTCTCAAGGCATCTTGTTTCTCATAAGAGCAGCCACCATCTTGTAGAAATAGATAGCTGCGAATGGCAAAGGGCTTAAGTAGGAATCGAACCGTTGATCTCATCATTAGACTATGTTTTTTCTTGTTCCTGATACTACGAACCTACGTATTAGGCGGAAAAGTTTTGTCCGTTTTGCTCTACGATGCATCGTTTTCGAGATATTTAACATTTTGCATTTAAGCCTCCAAATTTAATGAATCGAACCTGCACGGCACGTTATACTCTCTACCATAGCTAAACCTGATCATGTTACGAAGACTCGCTTCAATACAAGCTAAAACAGAGCAAATGCCAAAGGGCCTAAGTAGGAACCGAACCGTTGATCCCATCATTAGACTATGATTTTCTTGTTCCTCATACTGCGAACCTAGGTATTAGGCAGAAAAATTTTGTCCGTTTTGCTCTACGGTGCACTGCTTTCGAGATATTTAACATTTTGCATTTAAGCCCTAAATTTAATGAATCGAACTAGCACGACACGTTAGCCTCTAAGCTAAGAGCAGCAGCCATCTTGCGCAAGCACCCTTAAGGCGTCTCATAAGGAGACGTGTATAGCCGCCATCTTGTGTCCGCCATCTTGCGCAAGCATCCTTAGGGCGTCTCTAGCCATCTTGTGCAAGGACCCTTAAGCCGCCTCATAAGAGCAACCGCCATCTTGCGCGAGCATCACTAGGGTGTCTCATAAGGAGCCTTGTATAACCACCATCTTGCGCAAGCATCCCAAGGGCGTCTCATAAGAACCTGTGTATAGCAGCCATCTTGCGTAAGCACCCTTAAGGAGTTATGTATAGCCGCCATCTTATGCAATTAGCGTCGAGAGAGGACTGCTGTAGAATTTTTCTTTTTAAATTATCCACCACCACATTTCAAAGGTATCTAGCTAAAGATAGCAGCACTGCGTATGACAGGTGACGAATTTACATCTACTGCGATAAAGAGGGCAGCACGGTGCTCTCTGGATTAAAGATGGCGGATGATAGCTGTCAAAAAAGCACGTGGCTATGTTTACCAAACAAGAGCATGTGGAATTTGCCGCCACCACATTTCAAACTAAAGAGGGCAGCACTATGCTCTGTTGATTAAAGATGGCGGATGGTAGCTGTCAAAAAGCACGTGAGTTTGTTTCCAAACAAGAGCATGTGGAATTTTTCAATTTGCCGCCACCACATTTCAAAGGTATCTAGATAAAGATGGTAGCACGGTGCTCTCTTGATTAAAGATGGCGGATGACAGCTGTCAAAAAAGCACGTGGCTTTGTTTCCCAACAAGAGCACATAGAATTTTTCAAATTGCCGCCACCACATTTCAAAGGTATCTAGCTAAAGAGTACAGCACTGTGCTCTGTTGATTAAAGATGGTGGATGGTAGCTGTCAAAAAAGCACGTGAGTTTGTTTCCAAACAAGAGCACGTGGAATTTTTCAATTTGCCGCCACCACATAGAGGGCAGCACGGTGCTCTCTTGATTAAAGATGGCTGCTGTCACGTGGAATTGTCTGCTACCACAGGTATCTAGCTAAAGAGGGCAGCACTGAGGTTTGCGATGCAAGATGGCTGCTGTCAAAAAGCATTTTTCAAATTATCCGCCACCACATTTCAAAGGTAAGTAGCTAAAGAGGGCAGCACTGTGCTCTATGGATTAAAGATGGCGGATGACAGCTGTCAAAAAAGCACGTGGCTGTCCAAAAGCACGTGGATTTGTTTATCTCGAGCTAGTGAGGTTAAGTTGGTAGCACTAAGGTTTAGGCCCGCCAAGATGGCAGCACTGCCGATGACAGGTGACGCAAGAGGGCAGCACAGCGCTCTGTAGTTTAAAGATGGCGGATGGCAGCTGTCAAAAAGCATGTGGCAGTCAAAAAGCACGTGGCTTTGTTTATCTCGAGCTAGTTAGGTTAAGTTGGCACTACTCAGGTTTAGGCCCGTCAAGATGGTAGTACTGAGGTTTGCGATGCGTTGTTGTCTGTCAAAAAGCACGTGGCTTTGTTTACAAATCTGTCAAAAAGCACGTGGTTGTCAAAAAGCACGTGGCTTTGTTTACCTCGCGCTAGTTAGGTTAAGTTGGCACTACTGAGGTTTAGGCCCGTCAAGATGGCAGTACTGAGGTTTGCGATGCGTTGTTGTCGATGACAGCTGTCAAAAAGCACGTGGCGTTGTTTACAAATTCAAATTTCCCGCGGGAGGTGGAGGAGGCATCTGGGAGGCCTCTGGCTGAGGTGGAGGTGGAGGTGGCCACTGGGAGGCCTCTGGCTGAGGTGGAGGTGGAGGTGGCCACTGGGAGCCTGAGGTGGAGGTGGCCGCCGAACTCTCCCATTATACTACTAATAACTATTAAAATAGCATTTCCAAAAATATGTCGCTTCTCCTTTTCACTCGAAAACGCAAATTTTGATATAGCCACTTCCGTATTTGAACGTAAAGCAGGGCTACAATCCTGCTTGCAGTTAGGGCACGCGCCAGCATCGTGCAGCCCGCCACCAGGCGCTTATGGAAGGGCGAATTAAGACGTGTCGACTTCAGTGATGAGAGTTGCTTCTGATTTGGGGCCAACGATGTTCGTACGCGTGTGTGGCGCCAACATCTGCAATGTATACACAGGACCAACACCCGGTGTGAGGAGCTATATCCTACACTGGCCGTTCTCCCGTGGTTACGGTACATCAACCCGTAGTGGTGTGCTAGTCCACGCCCACATGTATCCCGCGCCACCCAGCGTGATTTCCAAACCCGGGATCTGTCCCCTCATTGAGCATGTTTGGGACCGTGTGGTCTGCAGGACCGGCTGGAAATCTGGCCCAACGGAGGCACCAGGTGGACACTCTATGGCAAGACTACACTCGTCACCTCTGCGATCGTCTCTATGGGAGAATTGCAGCCTGCATTGCTGCCAAAGTAGGGTATACACGGCCCTAGCGCTGATAACAGGAGGCTATCAATGTGAATAGTTTTGCGTTTGAAAAACTGGTGGTCATTGTTCAGTGCAGACATGTCTTCTTCTTCTTCACGACTGGGTCACCTAGCACCACGCGGAATCAACATTTTTCCTGCCCACTAGTTCTTCATTTTCAATGATTGTGCTCGCCTCCGGTCCTCCGACCATGCCGATCGTGTGGGTTTCCTTTAATCCCCGTGTTTGAATGATGATTTGTATTTCCTTTCGATCTTATAGATTCGGCGATCCTAATTCAGTGAGGCCTTTCTGTAGGTCTAGTGGCCTTGTTTTTGTAGACATTTGTACATTTGATGTGAAAATCTGTGACGGTTCGTTCGTTCCAAATGGCCTCGTCCTATTCGAATTCCATCTGTAATTTTGGAAATGTGCTTGTATATTTCACTATTATGTTTAGGGTAATGAGTTTTGGTCCTGAGATTTTCTCATAGTTTTTCGATTTTAATTTCTTATTAATCGTTTAATCTCTTTTCTTGTAGGCTGAGCGTAAAGTGCTGCTACGGCATTGTAATATCGTATCCTTGTTTTAAACGGTTCTTGTTACTTGGAAAGCAATTTCCATCTTTTGAATTCTTGAAGTAGTTACAATCTTCTGTAATCCATTCGCCTTGGTTTTGGAATTCATTCACACTTGAGAGTTTGATAGTGCCATGGACAAGTTCTTGTGGTGAAATTTTGATGTCAGTCATATATTTAGATTTTTCGTATGATATTTGACGTACGATTTTTCCTGCTTGCTCTTGTAGCATATCAAGTTGCTTTTGTGCATCTGGTATGTTTTTGGCTATAAGTGCCATATCAACAGCAAAGGCTATACAGTCAATTTTTATACCTTTATTCTCAGGTCCTAAATGGTGAGAAGGTGCTGCTTTCCTCCAATCTCTGATAAGCTTTCCAAGAGCACAACGGAAAAGTAATGGAGATAACCTTTCCCCTTGTCACACTCGTGTGTTTATTTGAAATTCCTGAATAAATTCACCCATAAACTTTACTTTAGCTGTGTTTTCGTAAGCATTTCCTTGATAATATTTCTTGTTATTTGCTCTACTCTGAATTCTGATTAAACATTAAGGAGTGATGCTCGATCTATTCTGTTTGATATATTTTTTGAAATCAATGTAGGTGATCACATAGTTTTAGTTTGCTGTGGTACGGAAATATGTTTTTGTATTATTTAAAAGAGAATTTGCTCAGCGCACGACCTTTTCTAAATGCGGCTTGGTATTCGCCTAATTCTTGGTCCAGTTGATGCTCTGCATGGTTCAGGATGATGATTGAAAATATTTTATAGGCAACCTGAAGGAGAGAGATTCCCCGATATTTATTTGGATCAGTATAACTTCCTTTTTTATGTATGGGGTGTATGTTAGTTGTTTTTTTTTTTGGTTGATTTTTTGGGTTCGGCACATTGTCAGCATAATTTTATAAAGTCTCATGATAAAATTTTCTCCTGCATTTTTCCATATTTCTGCCACTATTTGGTCTTTCCCTGAAGCCGTGTTGTTTCTCAGTGATTTAACTACTTCCTTGATTTCCTGGACACTCATTGGGCCACTTTGGGGAAAGTTGAACATGAACATTTCTTGGGATGTTTCGCAATTAGCACTGTTCGTGTTAGGCGATTTCCCCATGTTCATTGGCAAAATGGAGTCATGGTGGTTCTTCTATTTAAATGTTCTGCAATAATTTCGTGAATTGTGCAACTTAAAGTCTTCTTCTATAGTTTGCAGTTAGTTCACACTGTTTTCGAATTTTTCTTATAGATTATGTTACTCTCTTTCTAACAATTTTAATATTTTAAATGTGGTGGGATTTTTGTTCTATGACCGATTATTCCAAGCTTGTTGTCTTAGTTGTATGAGCGTGTCACATTCGTCTGTCCACCAAGCATGTTTTCTGATCCTCTTTAGTGGTGCTATGTTTTCTCCTCTTTGCAGAAATCCTGCTTGGAGTTGTGACCAATTTTGCGGATTCAATTTTTCTACTGCTATCTTAAAGTTTTCATTATCTTTATTGTGTTCTATATTATATTTTCGTTAAGGATGTTGGTTTCTAAATTTTGTTTTCTCTGGAATCATGTGGATTGAGAACTTAGTACGAGAATTTAGTCCAAGTCTAGTCCTTTGAGGACTTTGAGTTTCATGACTTGTGTTGTATTCATGCGAGAGATTATGACATGGTCCAGTTGATATTCATCTAACAAAGGCTTAGGTGTGACCCAAGTCTTAGTTTTGGAGGGTTGTTTCTTGAATAAATTTGATTTCTAAAAATAAATCATGACGTATGCATATTTCAATAAGTGCATACAATTTATATTAGTTCGTTTATGACCAGACCATTAACCGACCCTGTACGAATATTTTTTTTTCTTTACCAATTTGGACTTTGACATCCCCCATGAGTACTTTAACATGTGATGTTGTAAATTTTTGTAAAATATGATGTAGCAGGTTCTAAAATTGTTCTGCTTTGTCAGGCTTCACTTTGTTTATAATATTAGTTGGTGCATACCCGTTAATTTGAGTATATATTTTATAGTCAGGGTGGAAAGACGCTCTGGGTAGGATTTAAATGTCACAACTGAATGACGCACCAGCCGGACTTAGCCTTTTGATTTGCTGCACTAACTGAACTTTTGCCGGATAAATTATAATTATAATAACAATTTTTAAATGGTCCAGGGCTAGTTTCGTCCAGGGGAAAGGAAGCGTGACCATCATTGTCGAATTTCACCAGTGTAAAGTATTTCTTTGAAATAGCGCTTGGTTAATTTTACATTCAAATATGGTGAAACCCTCACTAGTATAAATAGCAGAATAATCATGGCTGGCGGTGGACTCTGCCATTGGTGAAAGGTAAGCCCAATTATACGTCACTCCCATAATTCAAGACAGCGAGCAGTTATGATCATAATGGGTGGTACTGAAAATCCTAAACCGATGAGCCAATATTACCGACACTACGTTGTAGTCTGGAACGGAAAGAATAAGCATATGTAATTAATAACAATATAACATCTCGCTGTTCTTACATTTGGGAGTGTCGTTTCACGGACAAATCTTCAGCCAATGGCAGAGTCCATTCGTGCCACCGCCAGCCATGATTAATAACATCAATAACAAGGAGAAAAATAACATGATTTAATGTTCCCAGACCCACATTGCTTAATGGGTTTGCCACTAGCCGGACCTAACCTGTGATTTTGTCACTACCCGGGCGATAGCGCTGCACTAAATTGAACTCTTGCAGTATAAAATATAATATTCTAAATGTTTCCCGGACTAGCATAACGTTTCATCCAGCGGAAAAGGAGCGTGATGATTATTGTCAAATTTCACCAATGTAAAGCCTATAATTGATACGAGGGAATTATGAAAATAATAATTTCTATTTTACTGGAGGAATGAAGAAATCTGTGATTGTTTCTTGGCTAGCCAAGTTTATCTGAAGCGTTAAACAAATGGTCAGGCCAGACAAATGCTGAAAAATTACTTCATGCACACAGGTAAACAAAGTATAATGTACATAGGAAGAACGAAGATTCATACCTAATTAGCATACGTTACGGGAGAGCACGTAAAGAATAATTAATTCCCTCGCCGAAGACTGAGCTTGGCGGTATGCCCACATCTCTCACAATTCCTTTCCCTACTTGTCAGGCCGTGGTAAATATAAAACGATAAGAAATCTTCAAACTTACTCTTGAAATCATTAAAATCAATAATTTTGACATAGCAACCTCTGCACTGAACAACATCCATGTTCACCAATAACTTGTTGATTACCATAGAAACGAAGAATTTATTTATGACCGTAGCAACTAACGACGAGTAAATTCAACAGAGTTGATATTAGGAACTAGGACGTAAGTTAAGTTGCTACCACGTTACATCAGTTGGTACCAGTCGCCAACAAGCAAATTACGACTCAACACTAAACAGCGGCTACTGCGCTCGTGAAGATTTACCTAAAACATAGTTTACCTTTGTATATTTTGTGTGAACAAGAACATCTCGGCAAATTGCCCCTAAACTTTCCCTTCGTCACCCGGTCTCATTACGAAATGAAAACACACTTAATTTAGGCCCATCCTTAAAAGTGATCTTGCAGTTTGACACGCAAAACTCATTAGGCATTTTCACTTCAATGAAATCACGCACCACAATCAATGTTATAAATTAATAATAATAGAACAACGAAAGGTTATGAATTACACATACATTTTGTAACAGCAGTCACGTCACAGAATTTCTCTCTGGCAGCTGGAATAAGTGGTGTTGGCTTGGCGCGCTTTCTACAGTACTGCCCGTATACAGTGGTTTTATCAAGGAGAAGCAACTCTCTTAACATGTAGCCGCAGCATCTTAGGCCAAGAAGGCCTAAGGTAACGGCTAATATGACGACACTGACGGTAAACTTTCTATTTGAACATCCTCTATTTATACAGATGCGCATCCAAGGCATTTCTAGTGAGAAAGGGCTACGGTATAATGTGACATAAATTTAGTCGCGTTACCTTAAACAAATTTTTGGAATACTCCACCCATAAGACATATTTACATCAAAAAATAATTTTTATGCCCGTATAACTTGAAATACATACAATGTATACATGCATATATACAGGGTCGGCCAGAAAAATGTATACACTCTATACGAAAAAAACCTATTTATTGTGTTTTATTTTACATTTAAATTTTGAATACATAATGTAACGAGTTGCCGGGATAGTAGGATCAATTAACACTAGACTTCTAGCTTCAATACTCAGATTTATTAGCTAGGCACTAAATTACACAAGACTACACACAACTTATGCACATTACACACACTTACGCAGTTCGCGCCCGCTCTCTCGCTTAGTTTCTCCCTTGTTCTCACACTACACAGTTTTACACTCACACACAAGGTCCCGCTTCGCACGGCTACACGTTCTCTCCTTCGCCGACAGTCCGCACTGTAGCACACTAGTCCGATAATCACGGCAGTTCACACACTTCACTACACTGGCAGTCGCTCACGACTGAACCACACCAACTCCTCACTCAGTCTAACTCTCACTAACTGCAGGCAGGTCGTTCATCTCCTATAACCGGGCGAGTTGGCCGTGCGCGTAGAGGCGCGCGGCTGTGAGCTTGCATCCGGGAGATAGTAGGTTCGAATCCCACTATCGGCACCCCTGAAAATGGTTTTCCGTGGTTTCCCATTTTCACACCAGGCAAATGCTGGGGCTGTACCTTAATTAAGGCCACGGCCGCTTCCTTCCAACTCCTAGGCCTTTCCTATCCCATCGTCGCCATAAGACCTATCTCTGTCGGCGCGACGTAAAGCCCCTAGCAAAAAAAAAAAAAATCTCCTATATACCTGCGCTGGCTCTTCTAAAATCGTCCGGATGCTGGATGGATCCAGGAACATCGCGAGATGGAACACCCCAGATTAATATTGGAGTCATTTCCATACTCCTCTGCTATGGAACCGCGAGCGGAAGCGAGTGGGGCTGGCCTAGCACTTAAGCGCTGCTAGTGATTGGCGCAGTTGAAGCATAGGGGGTGGGTCTATACGGTGCCGGGCCGGGCCCACGGCCAGTTGACATGGCGGACGCTATGATCATTACAATATGTAGTACTGTCTTCAGTTAAACATATGGTTACATGAGATGTTCAAAATGTTCACCGTTGGCTGCCAGACACATAGCAGAACGACGAGCGGTCGCTGCAACTACGCCCGTCAATGTTTGAATGGGGATTTTTGCACATGCCGGTGTAATCTCCTGGCGATGGGCCTCCAGCGTGCGTGCTTTACGATGATAGACTTCATTTTTCACAGTTCCCCCAAAAGTAAAAGGCCATTGCCGTGAGATCTCGCGACCTGGAGGGAACTCAATGGTCCCTCGTTGTCCAGTTCAATCTCCCGGCAGATTGTCATCCAGGAAAGCTCGTACTGCTACATGGTAGTGTGGTGGCGCCCCATCCTCTTGGTAGAAGACTTCAATTTCGGTTCCATAAAGCGTACGTATAGCTGGTAAAATTAATGTGCGTCACATTTCCAAGTACACTGCTCCCGTGACAGTACCATCAAAGAAAAAGGGTCCTAGTAAGCCCCTCGACGACAGTCCACACCAGACATTAAACCCGGGTAGATTGACCGCCTTGTCCGCAAGAACATGCGGATTTTCCGGAGCCCAGTAGACACAGTTATGTCGATTCACTGTTCCATTAAGTTTAAACTGGGCTTCATCAGACCACACTAACTTCCTCAGAAATTGTTCATCTTGCTGATACCATTAGCAAAAGTGCATTCGACGATCGGGATCGTCCTCTTGCAGTAATCGTGGGATGTAAACTTTCCACTTAGTTGTTTTCAAAATTCGTCGTACACTTGTACAGTTAATCCCCATATTGCGTACCAGACTTCTGTGGAGATTCAGCAAAACACGTTAGCCGAGAAGCAGGATGGTAGCTGTGCGCGTTTTTCCCGATCTTCCTTTGCGAATATCACAAATCGTTCCATGCGTCTCAAACTTCCCAGTAATGCGTTTAATTGTTAGGCGTGTTGGGGTTCTGTTTCAAACGTTGCACTTCAACTGCATTTTCAAACCCGATAAACCACTTCAGAATGTACTTTCGTTGAACGAACATCAAGTGTGCTCCAGCCATTTTGTTTTCTCACTATCGTGAAGCAAGTACCGACATCTGTTGAGCGGAAGACCATACTACAACATTTAAAAACATTGATAATAGTTGACAATGTCCATATCCCGATATTGTAAAAAAAAATGTATATATTTTTCTGGCGGAAGCTGTACAAACATACATATAAATATGCATATACACACATCGTCTGTAAGAGGCTCAGTATTCCAGGTGTTGCCAGGTAAAGAAATAGATGTTTGCTAAGGGATAAAATATAACTAAATCTTCAGGATAAATAAATGCAGATGACCGAAAACGTCATAGAGAATTAATTATCATGGAAAAATACCTATGTAATTAACAACACGAAGAAAAACTAGACAGTAAACTACGGCGAAAATGTTACCTATGCTGTTCCTGAATGTTTACAGCGTGGGTCAAAGCAAAGTACTAAATACTATCGAAGGTAAATGAGGTGAGCTGTAGAAATTTGCTTAACGATCTTAACTAATAAATTATTTGAATTACAAGTAATTGTATGTTTTATTTGTTATTTAATTTTAGACAATATGCTAGAGTACCTCGTCGATGAGGTAAAGCCTCTCGAAAAGTGAAATAATAGAACATATTATTTGTTAAGAATGATAAAACGTATGACAAAATGAATTCATTTCATTTTAACAAGGTTATATTTTCTTTGCAAAATCAAGAAATAACAAGAATGGCAGGTACAGAGTAGCAAAGCCACTATTCGAGAATGTGCAATTACAGAGTTACAGGATTTGGGCTCCGAGAGCCAGACACACAATTCTTGAGCAATTAGCCCAACTTTACGATATACAGAATTCAACAAAGGGGCAGAAGACCCCAATCATGCCCAGGAGCACTTGCTCCCAATTACACAGTAAGGCCTCCTCGAGGCACGCAGAACCAAATTTCAAAAAGAGCAAACCGCTCTCAACGTTCAAGCCTATCAAAGGCCACACCAAATTCCACCTTCAAGCTGTCCTCTAAGGACATAAACACAGGGGTAAAATACCCAACCTACTGAGGCCTATTAAGAGAGAAAAGGTTAATTACATGGCCTCTAAAATACCAATTTGAGAGGAGGCGATCTGCACACCTAATACATTTGTTTAAAACCTACTTGGCACTAGGCCGTTAATGCAAGGGCTAATCCCATACTGAAGAGGTGACTTTTAGAAGGATACAATTTAAATTACGTTAAGGAAGAACCGGTTGAGAAAATAATTTCACCTCAATACAATATGAGTGGGAGCTCGAGAGGGTTAAGCACTCTCTATCCCAATATGTAGTTAAAACGGAAAGAATTGACACCGAGTGTCTTTACATTATTAAAGGAAAGTTACATGGAAACGGCTTCGGACCTGCCCCGAGAGTTAAACTGCTGAGCTAGCAAGAAAAGAAGTTATTAAAAGACCATTACCTTGTGGATGAACTGCTGCCCGAAGAAAGAGGCGCGTCCCGCCCCCTGCTACGTACTTTACACACAGAAAGATGTTACTGAAGTGGCACGGAGACCCGAAAATCAGCAGTTTATATACTGTCGCGGAAAGTTCGAGGCGTTTCAGGAATGAGAACACCCTCCCACAAAAACTTTATTGGCTAGGGTTAAGCAATATATCCCCTTTGGAGAAGATACACCGGATTGGTCATAAATTAATTAAAGAAATTCGGGATTGGCTAAATTCAAAACAAGGGGAAAGAAAGGGTTATACAGCCAACTTAAACAATAACAGAAAGAAACTTAACAAGGAACAAACTTTTGAAATAAAAATTTCTCCAAAAAACAGTTCTTTCACTTCGCACTAGGGTGCACCATTGTAGTTCTTCAGTAGTGTCCTCTGGAAGAGAATGTTCACACTTATTACTACAGGCAAAACAAAAATACATCGAAAACGACCCAGTTCAGAAAATTCAAAATTTCCAAGTAGTGACCTCTTCTGAGAAACTTGAAAATTAACACATTAGATAAGGTTCAGACTTCCTCCAGTAGGGGAGTTCCAATTGGCGCAAAGTTTGAATTAGCGGCGTGGAGGTGTACCGCCCGGTACAGACCTCCCCCCCCCCAAAAGTCCCTCCAGGGGCGACACATGAAATTTGTTTGAAAACAAGGTCCAAGTTATGATGTTGATATGGAGATTAATTGCAGACGTATTTACCAACAAATTTTCTTAAAATGATTGGATCCAGTTTCAAAATTCTTGTCGTAACTGTTGAAGTATTGTCTTTATGTTTGTAGAAGTTGAATTCAGAAGGAAACTTTTAGTTTTGTTAAAGTTGAGGAAAAATTTTCTAAGTCCACCAGATATTGCAGTAAAATCCAAAACAAAGGTAGTAATGTTGAACTGGAATGTCCATATAGCTGGATATGTACTTTAAACGTTGATAAGTTTGACGGCCAGACCCGCCGCCGCTGCTTGAGTTCAGAGGATGCCACTCGGGCCCTCAAGTACCCTGAGATACCGCTCGCCGGCACTATGAGAGGAGTAGTGGAGTTGAAACACGCCGCGCCCGCGGCGAACATGCAGGTCGCGGGCCAGTTACAGGTTGTGCGCCGCACATCAGCCTTGGACGGGAGGAGGACTCCGGCTCGCCGTACACAGGTTGGCCTCACTGGGGAAGGGCGGGCCCGTACCCTGCCTCAGGAGCGGTACTGCGCCGCGCTGCTGCGGGGGCACTGAAACATTAAAGCTCGGCGGCAGAATTTTGTTGGACCATCATCATTTTTTTGAGGGCACAGGCATTGTGGAGAGGTTGAGGGGCCAGCGGCGTGAAGATAATCCTGGCATATATAAGCCACTGTGTGTTATGTTAGCAGGAGACGGGAGCGTGGTAATGGCCATGGTAAGGACGGGATGGCAGTTTAACTGATCGGGGGAGGTTTACAAAAAATAATTACACACAAAGGAAACAGATTCCAAGGGCAGAAGGCCTTAAAGGTGAAACCCCTCAAAAAATATAACCTTCTTATTTCTTTCAAAATTATATGAAGCAAGTTAACACAGAAATTACACCGGTTTCACCTGTGACAGGTGAACCCTAAATATCCTCTCGGTGGCTGGATTACTTAACAATAAGGTAACGGGGGTAAGGAAATCGAGAATGATACACGGCCCATGAAATCTGGGGGCAAGCTTGCCCGCGGGAACAAAATTCTTGACCATCACCTGGGCCCCTACATTCAAATGGGTGGGTCTCCGTCCACGATCATATCTTTCCCTAACCTTTTCATGAGACACTTTAAGGTTGGCTTTAGCCTTCTTCCAAAGATCTTTAATGTTATCTGGGTCTATTGTCTCAGGTAGAATGTCACTCAGAGACCAGAGGTTAGAGAGCGGCGTGTTGGGAACAAACTTGAACATCAGCGAAGCTGGCGTAAACTTATGAGATTCATGAACCGCCGAGTTCAAAGCAAAAGCTAAGCAATGCAGGGACGTGTCCCACCTGGAATGATCTTCATGAGGATAGGCAATAAGCGCGGACCTGAGATTACGATTAACCCGTTCAGCCAGAGATGGTTGAGGGTAATAAGCAGAAGTTGTCACATGAGAGATGGACAGGTCAAAGCAGAATTTACGAAATAAATTAGATGTGAAAGCCTTAGCATTATCAGACACAATATATTGACACGGGCCAAAAGAAGCAAAAATAGAATTTAGACAAGTAATGGTGGACTGAGCGGTAGCCAGCTTAGTCGGAAATAACCAGGAAAATCTTGTAAAACCATCTACACATACAAAGATGAACTTGTTGGCATTTCCCTTCGACTGGGGGAAGGGTCCTACATAATCAATATACAGGCGTTCCATAGGGCGCGACGCTTGATGAGAAGACAACAGGCCTACTTTGATGGACATGGTGGGTTTACTAAGCAAGCAGGATTTACAAGCCTTTACTAGTTCACGGATTTCACCGTCCATACCTTTCCAGATGAACCTTTCACGAATCTTTTCACGAGTTTTAAAGATTCCAAGATGCCCCCCTAATGGGGTCTCATGATAGTACTTGAAGATCATAGGTACAAGAACAGCTGGAACGACAACCTTCATCATCTTATCATGCCTCGAAGGGCAACATAAAACACCATTCTTCAGTACGTAATGGACAACATGTTCCCCAGAAGAAAGAGTTTCCATAATCAGAGCCAGCGTCGGATCTTCACGTTGGTATTTCTCGATATCCCTAAAGAGCATGGGAGCATCTGTTAAGATGGCATTAACCTCAGATAGTGTGGACTCGGGAGGTGATGAACTATCGACCTGTTCATGGGTCTCGACGTCGTTGGAAAACATACGGCTGAGTCCGTCTGCAACGACATTTTCGGTACTTCTGATATGCCTGGCATCGAATTCGAAGGCAGAAATACGGATGGCCCAACGGGCTATACGACCAGTACGACGCGGCCTACCTAAGACCCAGCTTAAGGCTTGATTATCCGTCTCCAGGTCGAACTTGACATGTTCCAGATAGAGACGGAACTTCTCTAAGGCAAATAAGACTGCCAAACCTTCGAGCTCATAGATAGAGTACTTGGCTTCTTGAGCCGATAGAGTCCTAGATGCATAGGCGATGGGTCGCCTCCCTAGTTCAGTCTCTTGAAGAAGGACTGCAGCTACCGCCGACGACGACGCGTCGGTTTGGACGATGAATTTTTTCGAGAAATCAGGCATAGCAAGGCAGGGGCATTACAGAGAGCTAATTTAAGATCTTCAAAAGCGGCTTGTTGAGAAGGACCCCACTCAAATTTGATGCCTTTCCTACGAAGAAGGTTTAAGGGCGCCGCTCTATTAGCGAAGTTAGGAATAAACTTCCTGAAGAAATTCAGCATACCAATGAACCTGGCGATACCTTTGATGTCCTTGGGAGGTTTAAAATCACGGATGGCCTGTGTTCTAGAATGATCGACTGCAACACCATCAGGTGACACAATATGCCCTAGGAATGACATAGAGGGCTTAGCAAAGGCAACCTTGGACAACTTGACAGTTAACCCAGCCTTGCGAAGGCGATTGAGAACTACTCGCAGATGATCTAGATGTTCTTCGAAAGTCTCCGAAAATACGACGACATCATCCAGATAGTGATACAAGTACTCAAATTTGATGTCGGAGAAGACCCTATCTAGCAGTCTAGTGAGTACAGCTGCTCCCGTGGGGAGCCCGAAAGGCACGCGGTTGTATTCATACAAATTCCAATCCGTGGCAAACGCTGTAAGATGTTTAGACTCTTCGGCTAGGGGAATTTGATTGTAGGCCTGATTCACGTCCAAGATAGTAAAGAACTTGGCCTTACGAAACCATGAAAAGCAAGAATGAAGGTCGGGAAGGGGCACAGATTGTAACACCACCTTCCGATTGAGAGCCCTATAATCAATGACAGGCCTGAAGCCCCCTTGGGGTTTCGGGACTAGAAAAATAGGTGAAGACTTAGAGGGCCGAATAATACCATCCTTCAACATTTGATCAATGATTTCCTTCAGAGCCTTCATTTCAGGTGGAGACAGCCTATATGGTGGAAAACGGACAGGAATCGAATCCGCGACCTCAATTTTGTATTCGACAAGGTCAGTAACACCAAGAGTATCAGAGAACACCTCTGGAAACGACTGACACAACTTACGAATACTATCAGCCTGCTCCTCATGTAGATGTCTAAGGTCTAACAACATCTCATCCTGGGTAGGCGAAATAGATGAACATGATGCAGAATTACATTTCAATAATGGGATTTTACAATTAGACGCAAATTTGAAAGTGCACGACCTACTCTGAAGATCGAGCACAAGACCAGTGTGAGAAATGAAGTCGGCTCCTAATATTATGGGGCAAGAAAAGTGCTTGGCCACAAACAATTTAATTTTCCATGTAAATTTAAAGATGCGAATTTTGACATTTAAAGAACCTAGAATTTCTAATGGAGATGAATTAGCCGAAACATATTGGACCGAAGACGGACAATAGTCAGGAAGCTTACAAACAGATTTCAATTTTGAACACCATTCAGCCGAAATAATAGAACAAACACTGCCTGAATCTAATAGAGCTGTTATAGGCTCATTATTTAACTCAATTTTGAGAAAAGGTACGGATGCGGGGGTATCCGCCGCAATCCTAAGACATTCTTTGGGGCATTCAAAAGATGAATTTGAGGACTGAATTTCCCTGAATTTTCGACCTGTTTACCAGGGGCTGAGCCTCGGGAAGATGGATTAGTCGACTCAGCCGAAGCCACTAGTCACTTTATATTATTGGCATTGGTAGAAGTTGCACTAGAAGTTGAGCAGGAGGGGGTTCTATTTGAATTTGGGCAATTCTTGGCGATATGTGAGAAAGCCCCCACATTTAAAACAGCCTTGTGATGAGCCAGCTCCATTATTTGCCCTACTAGATTTGATCAATGGGCAGTTGTTCCGAAGATGGTCAGGCGACCCGCAAGCATAACATTTACGAGGTGTGACTGGTCGGCGAGGTGGAGGCCGAGGATTACTAAAAGAAAGAGGGGGTTCTTTCGCGACACGCAAGGAATCGACGTATCTAACTCCTTCCGCTGAGACGGCTAATGCTTCAAGTTCAGAGAAGGTTTGCGGGCACGCCGCGAAACACAAATATGACCTATAGGATGGTGAGATACCTTTCACAATAGCTTGTACAATCTGATCCTCAGGGAAGTGAGGAGCAAACACCCTAGTATAGAACTTAATATCTTGGATGAAATCTGCCAAGTTTTCATCCAACCGCTGTACACGATAATAGTACTTCTGAATAAGGGAGGACCTTGCCCTAGCCGGGATGAAGTTAGCTAGCAAGTGGGCGTGGAAGTCTTCAATAGATGATTGCTCGGCAATGGCTCTTACTATTTTGTCTAACAGGATACCAATTGCATAGGGATAGATGATTTGCAAAATCTGACATGGAGAAAGAGAAAAAACAAGGGCATGATCCTGAAATTCAACTAAAAACCTTAGGAAAGAAATAACTTCACTGGTAGTGTTAACAGAAAACTTAGAGATACCTCTGAGCAACATTGCTAATGGATGAGGCAAACTGCTGAACCCAGGTGACATAGTAGGTAAAGGTTTAAGTGGCAAAGACGTTAATTCAGAACGTACATTATTCAACGAGGTTCGGCGTTCAGACTCGTTGTCCAATGGGGCAGAGTTTGTTTGAGCTGCAACAGTTTTCCTATTGGCATCTCCCTTAGGAGGCTCTTCCTCGCTACCTACATTCACCGTGGTGGGTTGATCAGTTTTGGGAGGAACTTCCCCAGTTAACAATTGGGTAACCTTACTGGACAATTCAGAAAGATTTTCAAGAACCATACTAGCTTCCTTCCTCTGAAAGTCATTCAACTTCAGAGACAACAGATCGTTAACTCTATTTGAAAAATGAAATAGCCTGGCTTGCACACGCTTAATTTGATTAGAAGAAGGATCATTTTCTTCAAAAAAACTAACTACAGATGCTAGCTCAGTAGTATTGTCGGTGATCGTGGATAGAGAGTCGTCAATTTCTTTCTCTCTCAAAGTGGGGATGGAAATGGGCAAATCAAAGGACTCTCTAAGCTTGTTTGTGTCTACCGCAACCGTGCCTCCAGATTGCACATTTCCGATAGTTAATTCATAGATCGACTCCTCCTTGCGCAAATAGTTAAGATGGAGAACATCGCGAGGGCCGGGCATGATGACAGAACAATTTTGAAAAAGGGAAAAGTAAAAATTCCAGCAAGTGAGAAAATAGTTAAAGTTGTAATCAAAGCAATGTTTAGCCGTCAAAAAGGGGCTAAATTGAGACCCATTCAACCACACTCTCCTACCACTTGTTCCGAGGTTTCTGTGGAACAGCGGAGGTGAAAGAAGGTGCGGGAGTGAACAGGTCACAGGCTACGAAATTAAAGTTAATTAAAATTTTAACAAGGTTATATTTTCTTTGCAAAATCAAGAAATAACAAGAATGGCAGGTACAGAGTTGCAAAGCCACTATTCGAGAATGTACAATCACAGAGTTACAGGATTTGGGCTCCGAGAGCCAGACACACAATTCTTGAGCAATTAGCCCAAATTTACGATATACAGAATTCAACAAAGGGGCAGAAGACCCCAATCATGCCCAGGAGCACTTGCTCCCAATTACACAGTAAGGCCTCCTCGAGGCACGCAGAACCAAATTTCAAAAAGAGCAAACCGCTCTCAACGTTCAAGCCCATCAAAGGCCACACCAAATTCCACCTTCAAGCTGTCCTCTAAGGACATAAACACAGGGGTAAAATACCCAACCTACTGAGGCCTATTAAGAGAGAAAAGGTTAATTACATGGTCTCTAAAATACCAATTTGAGAGGAGGCGATCTGCACTCCTAATACATTTGTTTAAAACCTACTTGGTACTAGGCCGTTAATGCAAGGGCTAATCCAATACTAAAGAGGTGACTTTTAGAAGGAAACAATTTACATTACGTTAAGGAAGAACCGGTTGAGAAAATAAGTTCACCTCAATACAATATGAGTGGGAGCTCGAGAGTGTTAAGCACTCTCTATCCCAATATGTAGTTAAAACGGAAAGAATTGACACCGAGTGTCTTTACATTATTAAAGGAAAGTTACATGGAAACGGCTTCGGACCTGCCCCGAGAGTTAAACTGCTGAGCTAGCAAGAAAAGAAGTTATTAAAAGGCCATTACCTTGTGGATGAACTGCTGCCCGAAGAAAGAGGCGCGTCCCGCCCCCTGCTACGTACTTTACACACAGAAAGATATTACTGAAGTGGCGCGGAGACCCGAAAATCAGCAGTTTATATACTGTCGCGGAAAGTTCGAGGCGTTTCAGGAATGAGAACACCCTCCCACAAAAACTTTATTGGCTAGGGTTAAGCAACATATCTCCTTTGGAGAAGATACACCGGATTGGTCATAAATTAATTAAAGAAATTCGGGATTGGCTAAATGCAAAACAAGGGGAAAGAAAGGGTTATACAGCCAACTTAAACAATAACAGAAAGAAATTTAACAAGGAACAAACTTTTGAAATAAAAATTTCTCCTAAAAAAACAGTTAGAGAATGTTCACACTTCTTACTACAGGCAAAACAAAAATACATCGAAAACGACCCAGTTCAGAAACTTCAAAATTTCCAAGTAGTGACAGCATCTGAGAAACTAGAAAATTAACACATTAGATAAGGTTCAGACTTCCTCCAGTAGGGGAGTTTCAATTGGCGCAAAGTTTGAATTAGCGGCGTGGAGGTGTACCGCCCGGTACAATTTATATTCAATAATTCAATTACTGAAGCATAGACGATTGAAAAGCAATTATCTCCCTCGCGCAGATCTTTCCTGGTATTCAACGAAAAACTTGTACATCATCCTAATTCACAAAAAAAACATGCCTAACTTGACTGGTAGAAATCACAGTCGAGGAATCCAACACAAACCGCTTTGTGCCAACAAAGAAATATTAGAGCTCGACTAACATCAACGATGATTACAAGACAAAAAATTCAATGCGAAACATGGCAGATAAAACTCGCTAGAAACAAGATAAAACTGTCCACCGGAAATGACTGTCATTTAATCATCTACAGATATCACAGCAAGCAATACAAACAAATATACGCTCCACTGCGTTAATGTTATTCCATTTTAATAGGTGACGCGGATAATTATTATACTATCCTGATAATAGGTTCATCAAAGACAGGTCATCGGAGCATCAGTGAGATAACCAGTGTAACTCCCGCTAGACTGAGCTAGCTTCCAGCCCACCAAGCTGAGCTCAGAAGGCCAGAGCTACTCAGACATTTTCCCCAACTGGTCTTACAGATATCGGCATGAAGGGTCACTCCACCTCATTGTTGAAGCTTGTATCTCAGATATATCAAATATCAGAATATTTCAGAGTAGTCACGTCGTCTTAAGTAAATCCATTAGTTTCATCTTGGAAGAATCCCAATCAGGATTAATTTGTTAATATTAATGTTATTTATGTCCCACTTTACGGTTTTTGGAGACCCCAATGTATCGGAATTTAGTCCTGTATGAGTTTGAGTACTTTTAAATGTTAGTAAATTTAGCGACACGAGGCTGACGTATTTGAGCATCTTCAGTTACCACCGCACTGACCCACTATCAAACCGGCCAAGTTGGAATCAGAAGGCCAGAACCGTCTGAGACACTCAGCATGACAAATTCCCTAACTAACATAAAGCAACTATGAATGTCAGTGTCAAGGGTAGTCCATTAGCACCTAGGTCTCTGACTACCTCGTATCGAAGAGGCGTATTTCAGTCGCCTTGACAATAAATACTGCAATGTTTTCGAAACGTACGCAAACTGTACAGAATATAGAGAAAAAAAGAACACGGTTCAACCCGGAGGAAGAACTACATAACTGTACACACAGTGGAAGCTTCACATATAAGAAACAATTAAATATAAAATACGTTCATTGTTAATATTAACATCGTTTATTAAACATTTTCATTACTCTTTTATCTGTTACAACTTGCTTTAGGGCGCAGGTCTTACGGCGACGATTGGATTAGGAGTGGGAAGGAAACGAGCGTGGCGTTAATTAAGGTAACAGTCTGGAATGAAAACTGGAAACCACGGAAAGCCACCTTCAGGGCAGCTGACATTGGGGTTCGAACCCACTCTCTCCCGAACGCAAGCTTATAGCTACGTGACAGATACCGCGCGGCCGCTTGTATTCAGTAAACCGTTTATCTTTCTTTACCCTCCAGATTCTTGTTTCTCCACCGAACTCGGCGAGGGATCCCATCGTTACCGCCTCAAGGCCAGTGCCCTGCTGCGTGAGACTTCGGGTCGGGGGATACAACAGGGGACGAAGACCAGTACCACGCCCAGGCTGCCTCACCTGCTATTCTGAACAGGGGCCTTGTGAGGTTATGGGAGCATTGTAAGGGATAGACAGGCAAGGGGTCAGCAAACAGCCGTCGCCTTAAATTAGTGTTTGCTGTAGAGGCTTATAGCCTATACAACAGGATCCTTCCAGTCGAACATGCATGTTTCACACCCAGGCGTATTTGTGAAAACCAGGTTCTTGCTTTAACAACCCACACTGAGACAGGTTTTGAAAGGAAATTGAAGAGTGGAGCTGTGTTTATAGACCTCACACCTGCATACGACACGGTATGGAGAGAAGGTTTAATGGACAAATGCATCAAACTTCCAGGCTCTAAAGCAATCTCGGAGCTCATAAACAACATGCTACTGAACACGTGATCCGGGTTGTGATGGATAATAAGCATAGTAAACTTAAAGTACTCAAAAATGGGCAGCTTCAAGGATCTGTGCTTTGCCCTTTGATATTCAACCTGTATATTGCAGATATTCCTTCTAGTACCAAGCGTGAATTTGCTTATGCTGATGACCTTGCTATTATTACTCAATAGTCCACTGTGAATGTCACAGGAAAATCCTAAATGCAGATTATAATAATTTGTGTGGATACTTCTAAAAGTGGTGTCTGATGCTGTTCCTTCCACCTCAACAACAGACAAGCCAATGTTATCCTGAACATGGCACACCTCCATAACACAACCCCAACTCAAAGTATCTTGGAGTTAATTTGGACTGAACATTGTCCTTCAGGACGCAGTTGACTAAGAGTGCTGCTAAACTGAGGGCAAGGAATAACACCATCCAGAAACTTGTGGATGCAACATGGGGAACTACTGTAAATATTTATTTCGAGAAGTCTATAGAGAGTTCCCTCCAAGTAATGGACCCTATGATATCTGGAAAATAAACCTACTTATAATGCCTGCATGGACGCGTATGACAACTCCACGCCCCAGTCATAGATAACCACCAAAAAGGGGGCTAGGCCCCCATCTCTCCCCGCCACGGTTTTCCGGCTGTTGAGAAGAAGGCTGTACACCTCATAACTGCTATATAAGCTAAGAGCGCCCAGGCACACACCATATCCTACTCCCCGAGCCACGGACATAGCCAGCTGTGGATATGCCCCTGTCTCTCTTCTCTTTTCTTCCATTACTATAGCTACTCCTTTCCTGTAACCTTCGTATATACATATTTCTAAATACAGCTTTATACTTGCTTACATTACTAGGGTTATTCCATTCATTATTCATCATATTATTTTATGATTATTTTTCTTTCTGACTTAAAAATTAATAGTTCACTATTACTTAAAAATGTTCTTCTAATCACTGTAATATATTTACATACTGTTGGTAGATGAAATTCTTCTCAAATTTCCCCACACAACACACATATTGCATTGTCCTTTTTCCTTGTCCATCCCTTGTTTTTGTGAATTCCCACCATCCAGAATATCAGCCCTCTTCTTTCTCTTCTGTTTACGTTATATATCCTTACATTCGTTTCCTTGTTTATCATATTAAATACCGAGAGAGTCGCCTTGCTCCCACACTCGGACTCCAACAACTGTCTTCGAATATCCTGACCCTTCGCACGATTCTCTTCCATATTGTAGTCTTACCAAATACCAACCTCTCTAAGATACGTTCAACCTTACCTAACCAGTAATCTCCGGAGATATTTTCCCTCTCGTGATGGAGTGATGGAGCAGACCATTGGGAGCTACTGCGTCCACTCTTCGATCATCAGCAATGGCTTTAGTCTACTGGACGGTAGAGTACTGTTCTTCTCTATGGTTGAGCAGTCAACATGTTACGCAGACCGACACAGACAATGCGCATCATTAGTGGTGCAGTCTAGTTACCCGTATTGAGCCACGTCGAGCGAACGTGATGACATGCTTCATAGCTTTGGCCGTTGGAACTCGCGTTCCCCGCCTATAGTCAAAGCGAAAGAACTGATCAACAGAGGGTTTAGTGCTTCAGTAGAATGGAGACGGGAATTGAACAATGTGACAGTCTTCGTTTAATACCCAACATCCAGTAGTAGGTTTTGGTCTGCCGCGTAAAACGGGGTTGAACAGGGCACGGACCAGCTGCTGTATAAGTGTGGTCACCTAACTGTGACTGTGCTGCGGAAAAGAGTATACGCCATATTGATGCCAGATGTCGTAACAGGGCGTACTTGGCTCAAGTCTCTAGAATGGCTACAGAGTGGCTAGACAATTTAGATATAAAACTTTGAATATTTCAGGTGCCAAGTTGATTGTGACCCTTTTTATATGCTTACAACCTAAACTGTCATCTTATTTTGTTCATATATAATGTGTAATTTGACATAAGCTAACTAAATAAACAAATAAAGGTATCATCCCGGCATTTGCCTGGAGAAGAAGTGAGAACCACGGAAAAGCACTTCGAGAATGGATGAGGTGGGAATCGAGCCCACCTCTACTCAGTTGAAGTCCCGAGGCTGAGCGGAACCCATTCCAGTCCTTGTAACACAATTCATGGCAGAGCCAGGCGTCCGGGAGATGGCGACAACGCTAGGAGTGGGCAGAGAGCGGCCGTCGCCTTAGTTAAGCATTTGGCTCGTGTGAAAATGGGAAACGACGGAAAACCATCTTCAGGGTTGCCGACACTGAAGCTCACAGCTACACGGCCAACTCGCCCGGTCAGATAAAAATGTTATGGAGCTTGGTTCAGGAGAACTTGAACTCTACGATGATGCAGAACGACCAAACTCAAGCACACACTAGAATACAACAGTCGAGCGAATTACTGGCGTACACCACAAAACTGTGCCTGGCCCTTTATTCATTAGATATCGATAAGTGGGCGCTGAAGAGTCGTCCTGCCCCTCTCATTGTACGAGGAGAGGTCAATTGTGTGGGCAGTGGAGAACTTGCTCTCTATTGAAGGCGTGGGTGGGCTCTACTCCAGACCAAAATAAAGTGCGGCTCGATATAGGCATGTAAACTGACCACCAGAGTGTGGGACTAGTGCTGGCCAAGCCAGTAAAAACATGAAGAACGGGAAATGGCCTTCATATTTGTGAGCATATAACCTACCTCGAAAATCATTTGATATCGGTATTATAAATGAAAAATAATTGCTTTCAGCTGCAATACTGTTACCACTTGTTTTATTCTTGAAGAAGTTTATAAATGTATTCAATCAATCAATCAATCAATCAATCAATCAATCAATCAATCAATCAATCAATCAATCAATCAACCAATCAATCAATCAATCAATCAATCAATCAATCAATCAATCAATCAATCAATCAATCAATCAATCAATCAATCAATCAATCAATCAATCAATCAATCAATCACCACTGATTTGCACTTATGGCAGTCGCCCAGGTGGCAGATTCGTTATCTGTTGTTTCCCTAGCCTTTTCTTAAACAATTCTAAAGAATTTGGAAATTTATTGAACATCTCCCTTGCTAAATTGTTCGTATCCCTAACTCTTCTTATAATCCAACATTTTCCCCAATTTGTCCTCTTGAATTCCAACTTTATCGTCATATTGTGGTATTTCCTACTTTTAATTACCCCACTCAAACTTATTCGTCTACTACTATCATTCCACGCCATCTCTCCACTGACACCTCGGAACATATCATTTAGTCGAGCAGCTGGTCTGCTTTCTCGCCAGTTCTTCCCAGCCAAAACTTTTGCAGAATGTCTGTAACGTTAATCTTTTGTCGGAAATCACCGAGAATAAACCGAGCCGCTTTTCCTAGGATTTTTTCAGTTCTTCAATCAGGTAATCCTGGTGAGGGACCCATACACTGAAACCATACTCTAGTTGCGGTCCTACCAGACACTTATATGCCCTCTCCTTTACATCCTTACTACAACCCCTAAAGACACTCATAACGATGTGCAGATATCTGTACCTTTCCTTTACAATCCCTTTTATGTGATTACGCCAATGAGGAACTTTCCTTATTATTCAAAATTAGTTTCAGCACACTGAAGAATCTTGACAGTTATAAACTAGCTGAGAGGAAAGTGAGCTGGTGCTATCATGGGTCGTAACTGTGCATATGATAGTAAGCTTTTGGGCTTTCTCCGTGTCGACGAAACACTCATTACGCTTCGCACAGAAATTTGCTCTTGAGAAGAAAATTACATCTGCTTACGATTAAGACTTCACTAATAATGAAGGCTTGAATTTAAGAACAGCGATGGCCGATATTTCACGAATAGTGATTTTTTTCACTGTTATCTAAAAATCACGACTAACGACTGTTAGCTGCGACGCCGTCACTGTGATCAACGTATACGAGCCGTGATAACACAACATGTGCTGCCGTATTGTTTTCCACGCGAAGCTATATGGTTAAGGGAGGGTTCATCTCATGGGCGGCTAGATCCCAACTAATATCGGTTCCCATTTTCGGAGTTAGGACGGTGTAACATTATTCTCGTTGCATGTTCACATCGTGCTATGTTGTCTGCAGCATCGTATTTGGTTTGCAATCAATTGTATTGTACACAACTGTAAACGTCAGTTAGAATATTGTAAGGGAATGTATTGTTGATACGAGTGAGCGAGGAAAAGGAAGCAGTCACGTTCCCTCCTTGGTAGAGCAGTGATTGAGGTTATGTCTGCTGTGAATACACAGTAGCAGGTGTTGAGACAGTTCTACAATTACGGTTGTTTGATTACCATCGTGTTTATTAAATGCTCAATCCTACTTTATCCGGAAAGATTTATATATATGATGTATACTAAACAAAACGTGCGTGTACTTTTTGTGTGAACATTGACATTATTGGATAAATTGGGTGATGCCTGTGAACTGATACTGGACCATAATGGTTGTGAAAACTGTTATTTGTAGGGAAGAAAATGTAAAATGACGCTAGGAATGAATGTACATCTTTATATTCCCGCAAGAACACTGAAAAGTCAGTAAATCTACATTTTTACATTGATACATATGAAAACGAAGCAGGAAAATGTAAAATACTACTAGAGAAGCTTGTTGAAGTTGTTGCTACAAATAAAACTTATTGGAAAAAAATTCCTCTAAAAGTACCATAAGCGGACAGAGTGATATAAAATTAGGATATATTTATAGACTGGGGGCTGTTAATATCAGTCCTTACAAATAAAAAGCTCTTGATATAAACTTTTTCTCAGGCAGATTATACAAAACGTACCTTGTATGTTTTAGGTTATCCAGAGCAACTGTGAGAGTACGAAAAATATGATGTTCCCTTTTATATGTAACGTTGATATTGCAGTAAGCTTTCCGGATGAGTTTTCCCCGCCGCCTTATTACAGTATTACCGTACCATAGCCAAACCAAACCCCATGGCACTACAGCCCTTGAAGGGCCTTGGCCTATCAATGCCTGCAGATTACGACGTGTCGTGTGGTCAGCACGACGAATCCTCTCAGCCGTTATTCTTGGCTTCCTAGACCGTCAGACAGCTCTTCAATTCTAATCACGTAGGCTGAGTGGACCTCCTACCAGCCCTCAAGTCCAGATAAAAATCTCTGCCTTGGCCGGGAATCGAACCCGGAGCCTCCGGGTAAGGGGCAGGCATGCTACTCCTACACTACGGGGTTGGTTTTGTGTGTTCTGGTTTCTTCACTTCTTGTCCCTTTGCATTACCTGTTGATCTGACGTTCCCTTGTGTTTAATCGTACCCTTTTGTAAGCTCAGTTAAAGTTTACCTGTCACTCTATGGCGTTTTCTTTTCTTCAGTGGATCTTATTGTCTCTTGACAAGGTTGTTTTGTCATCTTGCCGTTCTGTGGGGTTATTAGCTAGGTATGGGACTAGGCGGTACTGAAATCGACCAACACATGGACTATGGGATCTATGGGTTGCGCACCTTTCTTCTTCATTGCCTTTGGGCATTTTCTAACGTCCTGCCATCTTTTCTGCCATTTATATTTTATTTATCTGGTCTCTGGGGTGCATGGAGAAGGTACCTGTTTTGCTGTGTGGCGACAGGATGACGTGGATGTCACATATTTTTAGACCGGATTATCGCCGAGGCCTTGAAAGGCAACCGGTAGATTATGTTGAGTAGGTCACTGCTCTGAATTTCCTGATGGTCATCTGGTTTGAGGTGGATTCTTTCGCCTTTTCTTATTTAATCAGCTGTCCTGTGCGAACACATACTGTTCTTAATACATGAATTTGAAAGTTATGTGATTTCGGATTCGTTTTCCCTCCTGACTTTCTTTAATCCATTGTCTATTCTGTTTTCCTGTGGTGTTATGAAGGAACCATTGACTATTTATTCTTCTCGATCTTAGTATTGCTCCCTTTATTGCCAAGCTAAGCCCAGCCAGTGAGCGAAAGACCGTTCGTTCATGGCTTCCTGTTTTCTAGAGTTATTTTAGGGAATAAGGTGTGACGACCAAGCAAAGAAATTAAAAACCACATTCTGACATGTATTGACACAAGCATCATTGAACAACAAAATATCCTTGCTGAGATTAAATACAATGCCCTTTATGATGTTTGATCTTCCATTATCAATTTACAATCGATCATAAATAATCTTCATCCTCCAGCTCTACGGTTAAATTCTGGAATCAAAACATCCAAAAACGGTTAGACATTTACTGCCTATTAAAAGGAAAATATTTTAAATGAAAATATATCCTGAGCGTCCTACAATTATTCACAAAAGGAATTGGCACTCAGCCATCTCGCCTGTTATTTCCATAACAAACTTAATCTGAATTATCCATTAATTTATTACAATTTCAACATGTGGTCACTGTTTTGTACTGATAAATTTCGTTAACTAAGGTATTTAACGTCCGTTAATGGCATCAGTAGAAATTCTGACGGAAATCTCAGTTGACTCTAAGATCATAATTAATTAGTTATTATTATTATTATTATTATTATTATTATGATTATTATTATTATTAATTTCCAGTATTTTCTACGTAACATTTACTTTGATCACCACACGATCGTGTTTACAAATTGATGTATTTCACTGAATAATTTTCCCAAGTTCAAATTAATTATGCCTTTTGTGGAATTCAAATTTTACTTGCACGGTATTTAAAGTTTCGAATCAGTTTGAAAATATTATTAAATTTTAATATAAATTCACTGAAAAATTTATCATAACCACGTGTGAATTAGTTAAGGATTAACTTATAAATCGCTTGCCTTTGCTGGAAATGAACTAGACGATCTTTCGTCTAAATCTGTGATAAATGCAAATTAAATCCTAGCCTAGTCTTACTTGACGTTATTCTCAGAAAATTGTTCCTTAAAGTACACCAAAAAATCATCATGGTGGCAAATCAACGTTGAAAATAATCCGTGCCGTCGCGATGAACGCACGGCCAGATTAAAATACACTGAATAATTGAAAACATGAAAATATTCCTAACTACATCACACACATCACATTCACACCAGGTAACACGTATTTTATGTACACAATATTTACAACGAATCCTGCTATTATGAATTAATTAATTATTTTTAACACGGTCGCGTCAATAAGATCCGGAAGATGAACTCGTCTGGTAAGGTTCTCAATTCAATTAGTGCTCAGTGATCGAACTAGTGTTATCACTTGAAATGAAATACTCTTTAAATAACAACGGAGATCCATCTAAATTTCAGAGATTAACTTGAAGATTCTAACAGAGTTCAATAATCATCACCATCACATGGGTTACAAGTCGTAAGTGTAGCGTTCGTGAGCCTTAATCACATTATTATTACTCCCTAGTCGTGAAATGTATTCAAAGCGTGCTCCACTTTATTATAATTCACACTGTGCTCCCAAAGACACAAGCAACAAATTGTTCAATAACAAATTATTCAATTAATATCCCGCAGGATCACCAATATTCCAGGAGCAAACATGAACTAACCACGTCAAATACCATATATGAGGAATCTAAGACAATTTATAGCCCACGACCGTTTAAATACATTTTTAACCCGGTCTTCTACTTAAAATTTTTATTACTTTTAGTGATTATTAGGTCTCTCAGTCCGCCTGAAATGTCGTGAAATTAGCGACACGATCCTAAAGAATTTCAAGTGAACTTATATGACACTCAATTCGACTCTATTTCACAAAAATTAAGTACAACTCCATATCACGATATTTCCAATATCACACGTAAGCAAATGAAGTTTATCGCGTAGCCAGTGTTTTTAATATGTCTAAATCCTACATGTGAAAATTCATTCAAAGACAGACAACAACAGCTAGTCTAATAACAGTCACACACATGTAACTCAACTACCATAACACCTTGAGAAATGAAAATGAAAGTAACTCAATCTACTGAAAAAACTAATAGAACTACGATCTAGGGAAGAAAGATAATCTAGTTTTACATAGATGAGAAAGATACCAGACAGTTAAAATGGTACTCAAGTTTAGCTGAAGTTCGATTCCAGGTTGAGGTCCGTCATTCCGGCATTTTCCCGTCAGTCACCTCCTCCAGCCAGAAATGCCTTACATGCTTAGCAGGTCATGGGGACACAGCGGTAGACGTCCCAGGATGAAATTACGCTGAATCTTGTAGAGGACGAATCCATCTTGAAGTTCACTTCGATTCGTTGGGATGAGTTTCGCCACGTGCCAGTAATGTAAGCTGTAACTAATGCAACAAATATTAGAATTTGCACACACACACGTCGGAATATTTAATGTTCTCGTGGAGAAATGAACTTAACTTGGATCACTAATTTCGAAGTGCATTCCATAAGAATTTATTGTAAATATCTGCACTAAATTAGCAGAGTAGGTGTCCTCCTGCACGGCTGAATTGATTTTCCACGTGGACCCGATGAATATCGTCAGCCGCAAAGTAGCAGAGCAGAGTAGAGCGGAGTAGAGACTGACTTAATGTGAACATAATGTTTTATAGTTTTCGCTCAGGGGGTGTGCCTTTCCTACAGACGATCATTGGTTCACAAGGTGTCTTGTAATTGGTCGTGACTGTTCTGGAAGCTTGTCGTCTGCTCGCCCGCTGGTCGTCGCTTGGGGACACTAGTCTGTCACGTGATTAACCCTGTACTCAATCAAATACTGATCAATACTTTGTCCCTCTGAATTGACAGAAAAAAACAGTTTGGTGTGCTCACACACCTTTCCAAATGATAAATCCAACTCTTGGCGAACAATAAAATTTTCAATGTCGACCTGTCGTAAATAATCCAATGATTACCAAATTTGACGGCGGAAGTATTATTCTTGGCTTGGTATTGTTGATAGTTCGGTTGTCAATGACAACCCTATCCGGACCACACCATCACATTGTATTAGAGGTCTCCAACTGTACCTACCAACGTGATCCTTGTCTCGAATATAATTACCTCCAACCCTAGGATATCTTCGCTTAACTTAATACTTGTAGTAGGTGTCTGTTATCGTTTAATTGAAGTAACTGGTTCTTCTCTTTCTTCTTTTTCAATTAGGTGAGGTATTGTGATTCAGAGTGTTGAACCAGTAAATGTTAAAAATGTATTCAATGAACTTGATTGGGTATTTAAAAAAAATTAAAATTAATTTTTGCTCACCGAGTTGTAGTTCTGAACCTGCTACGTTCTAAGAATTTGATATTAACTCTGCTTTGGGGTGTATGCCAGTGTGACATGTTCCTGGTTTAAAAAGGTTCCTTATCGATCAATGGCTTATTATGGTATCTTAATTTGGCTGTGGTCGGTTCCGACCAAGTTTTGAATGTACATGCGAAGTAAGCATTGCCTTAATGTGTTTACCAAACTAAGCTTTCTGCCGAATCTGATTTATCTCCGTGTTTGTGGTACGTGGGAGTAGTGTTTGATGCTAACTTGGGATGAATTTGAACCTGATTATTGCATTGCTGATTGAAACTGGTGTCAAAATTACTCTTTTCTTAAGAGTGCACTCACGTTAATTGTTCACCATTCTGTCTTGGTGGCATGTTTATGCGTTACTTATACTTTTGCACCTTGCTCTGGTAATTGCACCTCCTGTATGCCCTAAACTAATTATGTGGTATGCTCTGGCCCCGGCTCAATCGACTGCTCCTTAAAAGTTTAAATTTAAAACTAATATTTGGATCTTGGTTGTCCTGTTATATGCGATTCACCAATTTAGTCCATCTTTCCTTGTTGCCCTGTCCTTGCTCTTTTGGTTCTTATCTTGCGGTTACGCCAATTTAATTTTTAAATGAAACAAGAGACTGCATTTCTTGTTACTTAAAAATCTGATGAAAATGTCAGAGCTGAAGTTTTGATTGTAATGTTAAGGTTATAAACAAGGGTATTTTAAAGGGAAAAATGCATTTGAGGAAACAACTATTGATGATGGGTTGCGAATTATTTTTCCCGGACATTGAAAATTAAGGTATTCTGCAGAGTATGATAATGATTGTATGTTCTACAGTAACTGAATTGCAAGGTTAATTTCGGATTTTAGTATACTCTACGTGGTTGCATGTGCTGAAGAGAAAAGGGTGTCTCTGGTATTAAAAGAAGTTTAGTAATTTATGAATGGTGAAAATTTCCTGATAAACATTGATTTCGTTCAAATTATATTATCCCTGTGTGGGTGGGGGCGGTAGAATAACACCCACGGTATCCCCTGCCTGTCGTAAGAGGCGACTAAAAGGGGTCCCAGGGGCTCTGAACTTTGGCACGTGGGTTGGCGACTACTGGGCCCTCAGCTGAGTCCTGGCATTGATTCCACTTACTTGTGCCAGGCTCCTCACTTTAATCTATCCTATCCGACCTCTCTTGGTCGACTCTTGTTCTTTTCCTACCCCGACGCTATTAGGTTTGCGAGGGCTAGGGAGTCTTTCATTTTCTCGCCCTTCGTGGCCCTTATCTTACTTTGGTCGATATCTTCATTTCTCGAAGTGTCGGATCCCTTCCATTTTTTCCCCTCTGATTAGTGTTATATAGAGGATGGTTGCCTAGTAGTACTTCCTCCTAAAACAATAATCACCACCACCACTCAAATTATATTAAAATTTAGTAACCTGTGGTGGAAAATAATTGAGGAAGTGAAAAGGAATGATCCTCAGTGAATGTAAAGGAGGTTCAGCGTGTAACAAGTATGTCATGATCTGCGGTGAATGTGGTCTTCACTGGACATTGAACTGCTCTTGAGAGTTGTGATTGATAAAAGTGACTGAAGCTGGATGTTCTAGTGGTTTTTGGTGCAGTGATCATTATCCCTTATGGACCTAGTATTATGAAATTTGACTTTGTTTCTGGATCACTGTACGGTTTACTTACCAAAGGCAGGCAGTCCCAAGTGGGACATGTTTTTAGCCTTTCTTCCCAAACACTTTAGGCCTTGGTGACTCACCCTTGAAATTTGTAGCTTTTGGGGAACCTATTCCTACTCTGTTTTATTTTATGTCGCTTGCTGTATCTGTATTCCGTCCGTCCGTCCGCGGAGTACTTCAAATGTTTTAATTTGACGTAAGTAACGATTTCCCTGTTATCTACTGGTCCGCCTCAGAGCGCGGCTCGCTCGCTGTACGACCCGCTTCTGGTGCAGCCCGCGTTTGAGCGTGCTCTCAGTACATTGTCGGCAACCATGATGTTTGGAAGCCTTGTGCGGATTCTCTGCGTAAGGGCATTTACCCATCATAAAATGCCTCTGTGATATGCATTGGACACGAGCTAAGGCCCTGATGTGTTTTATCTTTAAATTTTAATAATATTCTTAATAGCTGGAGTGGACGCCTGTTTTTCATACGACTTATTTCTGTGCCAGGATTATGTAAGTAAATATATTGCTACTGACGCCATTGAGTAGTTTTCTTCTCATGGAAAAGTGTCTCGCTACAAGATGTTTGTATTCCACCTTTTTCTTCTGGAGTTGGATTTCATCGTCTCTAAAATTCTAACTAAACTTGTGGATTTCCAAGTGTTCTAGGATTACCTTTCCTGGTCCACCTCAATTTGAAATGAAATTGAAAATTTAACTGCATATATTTAAAAAAGAAAAACTTTCGGCTTGTCTGCTTAAAACGACTAAAAGTTATCGTTCATCGGCAGCTGTTTTAAGATCTTATAGATTAATTAGTTTTGGGTTAAGTTAAAGAAGTTTAAAAGGAATAACTCTGTACGTAACGGTATCTCTCAAACGGTTTGAGATTGAAAGATTATCTGCGTGGATCGGAATCTGTTTCTACTTTAATTTGATCTTTTCTATCCTTCCTTACTTTGGGTGAAATTCCTTTTTTCAAACTTGAGCTTGGGTAACGCTATTTCTTGTTTTGATTACCATGGCAACCGTTGCCAACGAGAACTATTGTTCGGATGATTATTAAAATGTTTTGGGGAACGATTGAAAACTGATTGAGTTTGTAACGAGCGTGTTTTTACACTGAAGAAAATGGAAATTGCAACAGCCAGAAAGAGTGGTGATACATTGCTGCAATTGAACATGCAGGACGAGTGTTCGGTTGTGATTCGATTATTACACTTTCAGGTCCGTTTGACCGTAAGTTTGGAGAACAATCGATACAGGATGTGCCCACCACGAGCTGCAATACATTGATGAATTCGTCGAGGCATGGAGTCAATAAGGCCCTGCATCGCTTCCTGAGGAATTATGGCCCAAGCTCGCTGCCCTGCACGGGTCAGTTGTTCCAGAATTGTGGGTGGCTGAGGACGGTTGGCCAGTAGTCGTCCCATCATGTCCCACACATGCTCAATAGGACTGAGGTCCGGGGATCTGGCGGGCCATTCCAAGGTTGTGATGTCGTGCAGAGCTTCTCTAGAGATGCGTGCAGTGTGAACCCGGACATTGTCCTGCTGAAACATCCCATGAGCAATGTTCAGCATCATAGGGACAACCACTGGATTGAATATCCTATCAACGTACTGTCGAGCAGTCATAATGCCCTCAACAAGCACTAACTGTGATTTCACATTAAAGCCAACAGCTCCCCAGACCATAACGCTTGGTGTTGGCCCTGTGTGCCTCTCGACAATAAGATCTGGGCGGCTCCCCTCCCCGGTATGTCGGCGCACACGATTCCGGCGATCACTGCGGGCAAGACAGAAGCGCGATTCATCACTAAAGACGACCCTATGTCATTCGTCGACCCACGTCGATCTTTCTCGACACCAGGCCAGCCTTACAAGTCGCTGTTGTGGGGTCAATAGAACACCTTCTACAGGGACACGGGCTCGTAAGCCAGCTGCACGCAGGCGATTACCAACTGTTTGTTGTGTAACATGGGGTGCCACAGCTGCTCGAATTTGCGCTGCTGTTGCATGGGGTTCCATCCGGCCCTCCGAATGATGCGGCGATCCTCTCTCACAGTTGTCTGTCGCGCTGAGCCTGTGCCAGGTGTACGAGTGTGGGTACCTTCATTTGACCACTGCTGCCATACACGTTGTACCGTAGATGCCTGTCGGCCAACACGTGCAGCGACAGTCCTTAGCGATAATCCAGCCTCACACAGCCCAATTATCCGAGCCCTTTCGAACAGCGACAGTTGTTGATAGCGTGCTCTTCTCTGTCGTCGAGGCATGTTTGACGGGGAACACTTCAGTGCACAGACCGCAAGTCAACTACGCTACACTAGAGTCCGTATACTGGAGTTGATTCCTCCGCGACCAATCACGTGGGGAGACCTGTAGCAACAATCCAATTGGTCTGAAACTTTGATCGTTTACATACCTACATGGCATCGTTCCACATCTTGAGAATCAACACAAACGACCAGTGCCTTCATGGTGTTGCAATTTCCATTTTCTTCATTGTACGTTGGGAGCTGCTGATTCCTTATACATCTCATTTATTGATTCATGATTTAATTGGTGGTTGATTTCCTTGGTGGATTTTGCTGCCTTGTGCTTTATGTCGATCTGGTTTTACGTTTGGTCACTGAGTTGTGATTTGAGCTGCTTGCTCTTATTATATATTTTCTTTCTAAACTTTTGCTGGGGAGTTTCCCTTCCTAACGCTATCTAGTTCTGCTTTTTCCATGTGTGGCGTATGTTTGGGGTTGTTCCACGTTTCGTGTCATTTTATTTTCGGAGCGCCTTCAGTTTTGATGTATGCTTTCTATGCATGTTATTAATTTCTAGTTGGGCTCCCGTGATCCGGTTCAGGAGAGGATCTCGCGGCCTACTTCAACATATATTCACTTATGTAAAAGTAATTATTCCCACAGAAGGAGTTTTTCAAAATCTTCCTACTAAAATCTTGTAAGCCTAAGGAAATTACTCAAGCTCCTCTGGGGAGCAGTCAAATTAGTCCATGGACATTAGTACAAATAATTAACCTCTAACACATCGATTTCAAGTTTTCATTGAATTCATTTCTTCGTTTAGAGGGCGTCCCTCGTTTTAAGGTATATTTGTTACATTTAATTTAGTTAATCAATTATTCACTGTTATTCATTTTCAAAGTCTATTTTATTAACCAGTTTAGCACTTAGGTAATTAATATTGTAGATTCGCGAAGGTGCACCTTTCTATTTAATCACCTTTTCTTAAATGTCATTATTTGTAACCATTGGTTTCAGTAATTAAATATTTAGATCTTTTCAAGGAAAATTTCTGGGTTTTTCTTTCATGTTTTCTCTTATTTACCACCGTGAAAATATCTAGGTTACGATCCGAGTTACCTCTGCTTTAATGGCCCGTTGGTGTATTTCGGTAAGTATTGGCCTTTCATTTTAGAGTTTTCTTGGATTGTGCTATATCTTGTCTTTGTTTAATCGTACCAGTAATCGCCGGTACAACTGGTACAATACGATTGTCTGGAAAAAAATACCTGAGAGGAAGCCACCCCTAGGGGTGGAGGTGGTAATATAAAAATAATGGAAAATAGTGTCGAATCCATAGGTTTCGGTGTCGCTGAGATGAACAGTGACACTCCGTATGTAGTTTAAGTCCAATTTCAGCCCCCATAGGCATGGAGCTAGTAGACTATAAACCTAATTCCATTTGAACAATTATTGTAGGAGGGAAGGGTAGCATAGGACGACGTATCTCCCCAATGTTTGGGGTGGGGGAGTTGAAAACGCGTCCGACGTCATTTAAGGATAGACATGGAAAGACTTAGCACATTACGTTGCCAACGAAGCTGACAACTTTACACTTCACCTGAAATACGAAAATTAGGTTATTGTCAATTATGTTAACATATCGTAAAAAAAAACTTCAGATCTAAGTTTTGTCCAGTTTGGAAAGAAATACTGTATCGATAAATAACTGTAAAATAGACATATTACCTGAGACAATGGAGAGAAGTGACTGCCTTGTGTGGGTGTCGTGCAATACAGCAAAGAAGATTAAACACGGGAAAGCAACTGTCAGCAAATAACACAGCGGAGAACAAGGTGGGAGTTAAGAGCTCAGAAAATAAAGAGTAGTAACATGCTGTCAGTCTCCGCTAATGACAACGAATTCTATTATTTACGATACTGTTCATAACAAAGGGGAATACCAAGAACTAGCAATGCCGAGCACATGATATTAGCAGGGATATCTTGCTCTGAAGTACCTCATTGTCATTTTCGTATTTATGGAAATGAATAAAAGACCAATGTAGCTTGAACCAGGTCCACACGCTCTGCGAATTGTATTTTATTATGCTGCGGGGATTATCAATCAATTATCAATCTACTGATATCGGAACTCAAATCAAAAATGAAATCCAGGATTGTGATCCGTGCTTTACGATTTATCATCTAGGTGGTGAACATTTCAGTCTTATTAACTGCCGTCAATGGAGGCCAGGGTTCAATACCGGTACTACCAGCAATTTAAAATGGGAGAATGCTTGGTACATGGTTGAAATATACAGATCCCCTCCATTGTGGGAGTGCCTGCAAACAACCACCCACCCAATCAATCAATCAATCAATCAATCAATCAATCAATCAATCAATCAATCAATCAATCAATCAATCAATCAATCAATCAATCAATCAATCAATCAATCAATCAAGGGCCTGGGTTTTCAGCTTCGTGGTCCTTATGAACTGTTTAAGAGTGGAGATGACCGATATGGATGACACATTATAGGATTATACAGTTGGTCACCTTAGCTGAGTTCTAAGAGTTGCAATACGAACGTCGGAACTCAGGAAAGGGGCTCTGGTCATCTGGTATATTTTGGAATACCTCTAATTTTTAAAGGGGAGTTTTAAGAATACAGCAGCATGGTCCTACAACAAAGGGGATATAATCAATGATATTGCCATTTATCCTCATCTCTACGTATTCAGATATGTCAGCCCGGTGTCGGTAAATTTACTGGCATGCAAATGAACTTCCACGGGAGGAAATTGCGGCACCTCAGCATTCCCAAAATCTGTAAAAGTAGGTAGAGAACTTAAAATAATAACATTATTTAGTAATAACATAAATGCAATTTTATAATATGCAAATACTACATATAAATTATAGCTGTGCTATGAATGAAACACTGAAGGCATTTTATGAGATGATGTGTAGACGAGGCGAACTCCCGACATGACGGGACTTTCTTCTTTGATGCAAAGTGAGTTTATTCTTTCCTTCCACAACGATGGAGGAGGATAATGATGTGGCTCCCTCGATAAAAGGCAACAAGCTGCGGTATAATCAGCCCATTGTGTGCGGAACCTTAGCATTTTTATGATTCACTAAAGATATGATCGCTTTCCAATTTGAAAGTAAACGTAGATCACATTGAGAATAAAAATGTGAAGGATCAGCGTGCGGACGTGACTTAACATAATCGGCGCCACATCGTAACCAAAGTGTCAGCTCGGAAACAGCAAGTGAGAGGTGAGGATTATGAGAGAAAATGAGAAATCTGATCATGAGCTCGTGCTTCGGTCATTTTATCAGCTGCTGAATTTAGCCAATCAAATCGCTTCGCGGCCGTTGTGAGGCGATATTGCTTGAGAACCACAGTCGGGGTTTCAGTCGGTCTTATCTTAGCGTACTTGCAGTAAATCAATCCTTTCAGCTCGGAGGCCCGTGTTCAAATCCCAACCCTGGTGACTTTTTCTTCCACTAGTGCTCTCAAGGCGGTCCTATACCTCTTGCATATTTGGCAACACCGCCTCGCGAAGAACATCTGAATTCGCCCGCCAAGCGATCTCATTGGCTAACTTCAGCAGCTGATACATTGACAACGGTGCGAGATATCGATTTTTTCGAAAAATACTTATCAGTATGACCAACCCTCTAATGCTCATATCCGGTTGGACGACTGAAGCAGTGTGACCAATCCTCTAATAGTCATATCCTGTTGGACGTCTGAAGCAGTGTGGCCAACCCTCTAATGCTCATATCCTGTTTGACGTCTGAAGCAGTATGGCCAACCCTCTAATGCTCATGTCCTGTTGGACGTCTGAAGCAGTAGAAAAAGAATGTCGGTACATTTTTCACACAAGTGAACAAGTACAGTAATAATAACTAAAATCAAGTCATACTTTCTTATTATTATAACTTATTATTATTTGATTTTAGTTACTTTTATTAGTTTATTGCTATGAATAAAACGCTGAGAGTTCTATTGAACTAACTCGATCTATGATTCAGCTAAGACCGAATCCAGCACCTCACTGCTTTCCACCTAAAGCGTACGCAGGTTTCTAGGAAACTAAACGTGTTATGGCACGGAGTTTATTTAGAAAATACTCCAAATACAAACATGTAGGAGCCTCAATGGATCGTACTCTCACTCAAAATCAACACTGCCTGAACACAAAGCTTCGTGGGAGGAACGACATTCTTGGGAAGATACCGGGAAGCACACCCACTACAGCGAAAACCACTGCCATAGCTTTGTTATTCTGCAGCGGAACACTCTAGTCCAGTGTGGTATAAATCTGTCCCTGTAAAACAAGTGGATGAGGCTGTTAATGAAAAATGTAGGTTGATTACATACACCTGGTGTTAAACTGTCTCCTGGCGAGCACCAAAAGGGAAGTTGCTGCAAACATGGATGGATACACGGTTGCTCATGTACAATCTCATCCTCTCCAAGTTCCTTTATTTTTCCTATTTGTTTTAAATCGCGCCGATTCAGATAGGTCTTATGGCGACGATGAGATAGGAAATGGCTCGGAGGGGGAATGAAGCGGCGACGTCCTTACTTAAGACACAAAACGAGCGTTCGCCTGGCATAAAAATGAGAAACCACGGAAAACCATCTTCAGGGTTGCCGACAGTAGGGTTCAACTCACTATCTTCCGAATGCAAGCTCACAGCTGCGCGACCCTATTCGCACGGCCACTTGCTTGGTATATCAAGTTCCTAAAGTAGGCTGAAATCGACGGAAAGCTTTCTTAAGATGTCCACAACATTGGATATTCTCCCAAGGAAAACCAGGATTCAATTATGAACGTCCAAATTGTCCAACATTCCAAACTGGATTAAGTCATCTAAAGAGTTAGCCTCAGGATATCTCGAGCATCTGAGAACTGGGAAAGGAAGATCGAAGGCCACCGTGAAGAATGTGGTTCCTCTACCACCCTGCGTGACATCTCCGTGTCCTTCATCCTGTTCTACTGATCACTACACCTCAGAGATTGGATGTTGCACTTTGTTAGGCGACCAGTCGCCCGGACAGGGAACAAAGTCGCCAATGGAAAGCTGAACAAAAGTGTACGTGGCGTAAAATTTTATGTTTTCACTTCCTGCGCTACCTGTGGTCTTCTTAATAAAATAAATTACGCAAAAGGTGGAGTCTTCTCAACTAGATGTAATTAAAACTTCGTCTAATTGGTAAGAATATTATTGAAAACTGTAACTGCATTTTCTTAATAGCAACAGTCAATAATTGATATCTTCCGAGGTATTGCACGCAGAAGCATGTTGAAAACGTCTCTTAGCAGTCAAAGTAGGGATCCCCATATTAGTAAAATTAAGCTATTCCCTCAATAGTGCCGAGCGTTGAAGGGCTAAAGGGCCCGGAAAGGTTCCGAATTGTGAGTCTTGGATAGTAATATCGAAATAAAAATCACTTCCGTCCTAAACGCGGTTCCGGAAAAGCAGCTCGTCTCTTTACTCGTATTCTTTCCGATTCAAATCCTAGCGAAATTAACTTATTTACATAATTATTTCTACAGAGTGTTCCTTGCTTCAATACCCTCAGCCGCTTATTTTTATTTCTTGAAAAATATTCACACCGAATGTAGTTATAAGGGCTTAAGTGGAACTCTGCACTGACTCACATTAGCGCTCGTAGTGGTGCTGAAGTCAAACAATGCACTGGTTTACATTAGCGCTCGTAGTGGTGCTGAAGTCAAACAATGCACTGGTTTACATTAGCACTCGTACTGCTAGACAAAGGCAAATTGCTAATCAATCAATCACTATGATCTCCATTTAGGGCAGTCTCCCAGTTGGAAGATTCCCTGTCTGTTGCGTCCATAGCCTGTTTTTAAATGATTGCAAAGGAACTGGTTATTTATTGAACAACTCCCTTGGAAACTTATTCCAATCACTAACTCCCGTTCCTTCAAATGAATATTCGCCTCAATGTGTCCTCTTGAATTCCAACTTAATCTTCATATTGTGATCTTTCCTACTCTTTCCTGCTAATCTAATGGACCGGATAACAAAAATTTAGAAGAGGATTGTAGGAAAGGATTAGGAATAAATAAAGAATATATTCTCATACTTTATTTAGTTTTATCTACCTAAACATCGCAGCTCACGTCCCTAGGATATTTTTAACATTGAGTTGCTTACCTGAGTGCCTACAACTGTGGACATATTTGTAAGGCTCCGTTTCATATGACAATTTTAGAACCACACAAGACTTAAAATTTAAAAAGAATGTAGGGCATTTTCCATTCTCATGTAATTTGTAAATTGTTATATGAATTTTATATATATGATGTTTCTGACACGAGTAAACAAATGAATCCATTTCGTTAGAGGAAAATGTCGTTTGACTAAAATTTGGGAAAATACAGAAAAGTTGGTGATGAATAAACTAAGTAAAAAGTATGCATTTTCGTATTTTTGTGTGACTGGCCTCCTTTCTCGCCAATCTTCCCTTGCAACATTTCTGTAACGCTACTCTTTTGTCGGAAATCACCCAGCACAAATCGAGCTCATTTTATTTGGATATTTTCGAGTTCTTTCATCGAGTAATGCTGGTGAGGATCAAATACACCGGAACCACACTCTGTTTGTGGTTTTACCAGAGACTTATATGCCATCTCCTTGGTCGCTATCAAGCAAATGCTGAGATCCGACCAAGTACATTATAGTGGACAATACACTCACCAAACGGTAAGTGCCCGTTGGCACAAAGCTTACCTGACTTGTATATCCTCTTCTTCAGCTCGGCGTAGCTCAGTAAGCAACAGGGAAAAATGGGCGAATATGGGTCAGCGTAAAAAAAGAAATGAAGAGGAAGAGTACGTTCAGGGTATAAACTAACTTAAGCCAAAATAAGAAAAAGACATGTGTCCTGCGACTTCGCTTAATAACATAGTTTACTACAAATGAGAGTCAAACATCTGGTAGAAAAATTAATCTGTCAAATTTACACAACTGATAATGCTTTCATTAGTAATGAATTCAATACTTCAATCGACGTTCGTAGCATGGTCTAGGTGACCCCTAGGATTGTACACATTTGATGCTGCAACAACTAGAGTAAGGCTACTTCAAAGAAAAGAAAATCAAATAATGAGTTTCTGAATAGCTAAATCGTATCCACAAACAATATAAAAACTTTTCCTTAGTTAATGTATGCCACAGGACTTAGGGTGAGCACACGTTCTTAAAACTAAACATAAAATACAAATCTACCATATGGGAATCGAACTCAAGACTACAGAAAGTCCTGCAACAACCCCACTTATAATACGATAAGAAATACATTATTTACCCTGTGCAGACATATCATAATCACGACATACACATACTAATGAAACACGCAGTCGTGTACCTTCCAAACATCAGAACGCTCCCTTCCTTTCTCGACAGAGACAGAACTGTTTCCGCAAGCTTCCCTTGCAGTGACGTGAGAACGTTCTTCCTTTCTCGACAGAGACAGTACTGTTTCCGCAAGCTTCCCTTGCAGTGACGTGAGAACGTTCTTCCTTGCTCGACAGAGACAGTACTGTTTCCGCAAGCTTCCCTTGCAGTGACGTGAGAACGTTCTTCCTTTCTCGACAGAGACAGAACTGTTTCCGCAAGCTTCCCTTGCAGTGACGTGAGAACGTTCTTCTTTTCTCGACAGAGACAGTACTGTTTCCGCAAGCTTCCCTTGCAGTGACGTGAGAACGTTCTTCCTTGCTCGACAGAGACAGTACTGTTTCCGCAAGCTTCCCTTGCAGTGACGTGAGAACGTTCTTCTTTTCTTCTTAACACAACTCGGTACTTTGTACGAACTGAACGGCCATGATGAGACAGCCATAAATGACAACCAGCTGACTGCTGGTGAACAACCGTACTTCCAATTCTAGCCCATTAATACTACAAATTACTGTGCCCTCTTATTCATATAATTCACATGTAATTACCACTTACTACTTAATACAGTGCGAAACTCTGAACTCTAATCTGCTCATACCTCAAATTCAGCTGGAGCATTTATTCAGATCCTCACTTGTGCACATAACTATCATATCGCAGCTTATGCCTGCATTCATCAGGCTATTACGGGCTTTATCCCTTGATTCTGGGCTTATCAAACATATTTCTTATTTCATACATATTTCTGCGTAAATTCATGACCAGATCAATTTAGTACCCGATTGCGAGTGCATTAAAGAAATATAGAAGATCTTATACGGTTTCGTCTCACAATGAACAGAAATTTCTACACATGTTTCGTGTATCTAGCTAGTCCCTAAATACCTTGTCCTGGTTATAAAAATTCTGAGACTTTGTAAGTCTTCGGTAGATGAAATCATACGACCCTTATTTCCATGACTGAAGACATTATGTGCCACAAGTTATGACACCAACGAAGGTAAAATGTGAAATAATAGCATGCAAACATTAATTATCTTACACGTGTGAGTCCTGGGGCATAAATCTATGTGCATGTGCCCGCGGACACCTTTCTTATTTACATACGGCGGAAAGCATTAGTTACATTATTAAGATCCTGCCATTAGCCTCTCTGCTGCATGCTGAGAAAAAAGGGTTGGTCTGACCTGCGTCTGTGATATCATCTGAGCAGTTCCCCTGCGGATCTGATTATTCAGCACATCATGCTAAACTTGTGGACGGACACAGCAGTCACCTCCTGTAGGTGGGGTCGGCAGAATAACACCTACGGTATCCCCTGCCTGTCGTAAAAGGCGACTAAAAGGGGCCTCAGGGGTTCTTCCCCCTGTGGGTGGGGGCGATAGAATAACACCCACGGTATGCCCTGACTGTCGTAAGAGGCGACTAAAAGGGGCCTCAGGAGTTCTTCCCCCTGTGGGTGGGGGCGGTAGAATAACACCCACGGTATGCCCTGCCTGTCGTAAGAGGCGACTAAAAGGGACCCCGGGGGCTCTGAACTTAGGAGCGTGGGTTGGCGATCACGGCGCTCTTAGCTGAGTCCTGGCATTGCTTCCACTTACTTGTGCCAGGCTCCTCACTTTCATCTAACCTATCAGATCTTCCTTGAACAACTCTTGTTCTTTTCCGACCCCGACGCTATTACGTTTGCGAGGGCTAGGGAGTCTTTCATTTTCACGTCCTTTGTTGCCCTTGTCTTCCTTTAGCCGATACCTTCATTTTTCGAAGTGTCGGACCCCCTCCATCATTCTTCTCTCATTAGTGTTATATAGAGGATGGTTACCTAGTTGTACTTCCTCTTAAAACAATAATCACCACCACCTCACGGGCTCTGAACTTTGGAGCGTGGGTTAGTGACCACGAGGCCCTCAGCTGAGTCCTGGCATTGCTTCCACTTACTTGTGCCAGGCACCTCACTTTCATCTATCCTATCCGACCTCCCTTGGTCAAATCTTTTTTTTTCCGACCCCGACGCTATTAGGTTTGCGAGGGCTAGGGAGTCTTTCATCTTCACGCCCTTCGTGGCTCTTGTCTTTCTTTGACCGACATCTTCATTTTTCGAAGTATCGGATTCCTTCCAATTTTTCCTCTGATTAGTGTTATATAGAGGATGGTTGCCTAGTTGTACTTCCTCTTAAAACAATAATCACCACCACCACCACCGACAGCAGTCGGGGGTTCGTGACTGGTGAAATGCTGATTCTCTTCGACGTTCAGCTGGAACTCGTTCTGGTAAGTAGATCGCCGCCTCCTCGTTGTGGACGGTGCGTCGACAGGATGGCTAAAACGCTGTTGGTGGTCCTCGTTCGTGCCTCGCTGCCGTGAGGGATCTTCCGTTGTTCCATTCGAAACTACTGCCTCAGCGTGATGACTTGGCAGTATCAGGCACACACGTGATGTTAGGGAAACTGCAAGGAAAAACCATATTGTAATGTGTTCTTATTCTGATGCCTAGGTTCGCTTCTTGCCTTCGGTCTTAATCCCTCAAATACCTGGACTTTAATTTTTCTTTAAGAAACGGTCACATAATTCTCAGCAGAAATGGAACTTCACTTGATCATAATTAAACCGAAAGAATTGAATTAACTCTGTCTTTCCGAGACTACACTAGCTTGTAACGCTAACTGAGAACATGTTAGCATCAGATGATTATATTTAACGTTGCGTGGAGTAATTTCTAGCAAATAAATGTTTACAAAGAAAATCTATTCAATCACTTTGCTGTACAACGTTTGTATTTACATCTCAGATAGTTATTACTTACATGTCACTAGGACAATACAGTCTCCAACTGCGCTGCGTGGAGACAAAGGGTATCTTCTCTTCGTAGAGTTGTCGTGAGACAGACACTTCCCCGTCAGCGAGACACACAGCGAATGAATCTAGCGTTCTCCCAGGCTGTATATATGAATGAGCATGACCCACGCCTGCAGGATCATCGTGTGTGGGCCCTTGAAAGCTTGCGCACGGAGATGAAAATTATCTCACGGTACTTACGATAATTATTCACTTATTTGTGGAGATTACAACTACAATCATGTAGCGTATCAAATTTTCAGCAAAATTATGCTCATTCCAACTATTATATCCAAATCTCTATATTCATCTTGTGGGCGGAGATATCGAATTAAGCGTCTTCGCGGTTTCTACCGAAGTTGCCCGCGTCCCACGCTATAAGCTAAGTGGTTCGCTCGGGTTAACTTCATCTCGCGTCTGGCGCTAAGCTCTCTTGAAAAGCGCGCAATGAGAGGTACTATTGCACAATAGAATATCATCTAATGTCAATTCCTTGTGGTCTCATCTTCATATCATAATTATCAACGTGTTATCGTTCTTCGACCATGAACAGAATGGTTCACTACAAGCCCTAAACACCCTCATGACCATGTGCATAGATCTGTACCCATTATTTACAATCCCATTATTATGTGATTCCCCAATGAAAATCTTTCCCTATATTAACACCTAGGTACTTACAATGATACCCAAGGGGAACTTTCACCCCATCAACGCAGTAATTCAAACTATGAGGACTTTTCTATTTGTGAATCTCACAACTTGACTTTTAATCCCGTTTATCAACATACGATTACCCGCTGTCCGTCTCGCAACACTACCGAGGTCCTTTTGCAGTTGCACACAAACGTGTAACTTATTTATTACTCTATACAGATAAGCATCATCCACAAAAAGCCTTTTCTCTGATTCCACTTCCTTACTCATATCATTTATATGTAAGAAAACATAAAGGTCAAATAATTTCTCTCTTGATTATTACAAGGTCAGATAAAGCTTTGCCTACTCTAATTCTCTGAGATCTCCTTTCTAGAAATATAGCCACCCATTTAGAATATTTGGTTCATAATACGGCTTAATATAGGTTTTTCCCTCGAGGTATCCTTTCCTTTCATGGGAGTAAATAAATGGTAAATGATACTTATTGAACAGTTAACTCTTTCTTTGCTGGGTTCTTGTTTGTCTCCTCGGAGAGGAAGTCAATGGGATACGCCCGTTTAAAACAAACTGCCGGTTTTAACACTCAGTCCTCACTCAATCTCAGGCAAATAAAACTTCCATTTGAAAGTAATCGGTAGGTCGGTGTTTAAAGTTTCCAAAAATAGACCAAATGATGAGTTATGGCCATTAAATTAAACCTAAAGGACGCAATTAGCAAATACGCAATTACATCCTTCTCTCCTTCTGAATAGTGTTGCTCAGTTTTTCTCCCTCCACATGCTGACATAGGACGATATGGAGTGTCAAATTGACATTTCCCTGCCTTAAATAAATCAAAATTCATCTGCTGGGTTTCATCCCACCGTCGTTGCGTCCGATAATTTACTATTGATCAACGCAGGGAACTAGGGAGGTCACCCTTAAATGCTGACTGATAGCGAGAGGAGAGTCTATCGTTTAACTCTCAACGCCTCTAACCAGTGGCGGCTGCTGCTATCTGAAGCTGAGTGTTGCACCAAATCTTTCAGTGTCACATTTTATAGCTTACAGATATAAAAAGCAATCCAACTGATGAGCGCACTGGTACACTGGGGCGAAACGCTGGTAATTTCACGATTGAAAAGTTATAAAGAGCTTAAATGTCTTCATCATTTATAACCGATGAATTTACATTTTGGTTTCCTGCTGGGAATTCGTTTTTGATAACAAGAAACTCTGTTACTAAGTAATGAAATACATTCCTATTAAAACTGAAATGTTTAGTCCATGAGAACAATATTCGTTGTGTTCATTTCCCTAAGCTTACGTGTGCATGTTGCATGACTTATTTACGCATTCCTGCAGTGCCATGTACTCCAGGTTCATTTTCCTTTAGACATTAGCGTACGACAATGAGCACAACGAGAATTGAGCTGAGAAGCGTGACCTGTCTTAAGGAAAATAGTGGATAGGAAAAGCATTGGCAGATACGACCACTTACCCTAACAGTGACGAATTATCCAGTATGTGATAAATTATTCTTACCACGCCTGAATTGAAAATTTGCTCTCCTGTTTTACATTGATGCAAAATATTGATGATTTTGAGGGCGGTTCGGATTTGGGGTACCCTAGTAGCGTGGAGTATAAATTACCGTTGCGAGAGGTGGAAAAGCAGGCGTGAAGTCATCTCCACAGAGTGATGAAATCTAACGGGGACATTTGGAGTTGTTACTCAACAGGGGGTTTGCTGGTCCTGTGCAACACCCAAGAAGCGATACCGGGGAGCGTGATGGCTTAGGCTTACCTCTTGGAAGTAGCCGTATGAAAGCCTAACCGCCAGCAGCGTTTATGGGTCCATTATGAAGCATTAGTAGATCGAACGTTCAATGTTGTTTGATATTAACATGCCAGGTTTCTTAAACCAAAAGTATAGAGGAAAAGACGACAGATTACTTGGATTCTGCAACAAAACCACAGCTGGCTCCAAGCCTAGTTAAGATGCTCGCCTTCTTTCTACTTTAGTGGAGCACGCGAGCATGTTCTCTCAAGTACTCTTTAAAAGAAAAGACAAAGACAGATTCTCTTCCCCAACCCCATCATTAAAAGTTTAAAAAGTTCTTCAGGGCATGAAGACAACTTGGTTTTTAATTACGGTTATTGTTAGAGACTCGTTAACTTAACTGATTCCTTCTCGAGGACGCGTGCACCATCCAGAAATAAAACGGTACACCTGAACTTATTACCTTCACGTTTGTCTGATTCCATAGCGTTTCATTTTCTTATTACCAAGCTAATAAAATTATTCACCCGAGGCTAAGATGTTTCGGTCTGTTTAAATACCATACAGCTCCTTTTCCAGGTTGAACCGTATTACGATTTTGAAGGGATAACATCTCATTATTATTGTTATTATTGACCATTTCCAGCCGATTAATGTCATATGGCACCTTGATTTAGCATTGGTCGTGTGACTCACTAGCCCCATCGAGGAGTAGGCTACAGAAAGGGCCTAGCACGTAACACTATGTAAGTTAACAGTACTTCATACCAAGTGGTTCACCAGCCCCATACGTTTCCGCAGATAGGTAATCCACATAACACGTATAACCTAAAGGTCATCACGAAGTCCAAATAACTTGAAATTTCTCCTTATGGTGAATAAGGCTCTTCTCTACCTGTGTCTCATCGCTGTAAAGTTATCCACGTACCAAGAAACGTAAAAACTACTATGCACAATTCCGCGCAAAATACTAACGACCACTCTGCAAACGTGATTTATTGCGCCTTGAAATAACACAGTAACGCGACTGTATTGATAGGTTATGCTACGTGCACCATAATGCAAAGCATTTAAATGAACACCGTAAAAACCCGATGAAGACTTTGACATGGCGGTGCTTAATTACTGAACCTCTAGCAACCATCACTTAAGTTGTCTTCGTGGCTGTTAGATCCGGAGAGCTGTGTGTAAGAATATCGGTAGCGTAGTGGTTCGAATACAGTACGAGCCAAATTTTTTGAACGATAGAGGTGCTCCATTTTACCAGGGATACAATAATAACCAATACCTTTGCTATTCGTTGCACTCTGATTTGCTGTCTTTCTCCAAAGGATGGGTGGGGGAACGATTGCGGGTCGTTTATGAAGGTCCGTTCCTGGTGGTGAAAATGAAAAACCGAGGAAAACCATTTTCTGGATGGACAGTATGCGATTCGAATCTACTATCACCTGAGTCCATATCACGCAAATAATAATCCGCATCTATGTCACAGCACTCACGATGTACCCCTCTGAAGAGTATGATTGTTGCTAATTTATGGAGAACATGCCGTCGAATTAATATGAATGCCACGTGCTCCGTAATGGAAAAAAGTTACACGAACACTGTAAAGTGGCCAATGTTTTGAACACTTGTTACTTTCTCTTGGCTAGTGGCTTTACTTCGCATCGACACAGATAGGTGTTATGGCAACGATGGGATAGGAAAAGCTTACGAGTTGGAAGGAAGCGGCCGTGGCCTTAATTGAGGTACAGCCCCGGCATTTGTTTGGTGTGAAAATGGGAAACCACTGAGAACCATCTTCAGGGTTACGGACAGTGGGGTTCCAACTCACTATCTCCCGGATGCGTGCCCCTAACCGCACGGCCAGTTCGCCTGTTACTATGATTATGCAGAGCACCCTACTTCCTACCTACAGACGATCATGTCACAGTCCAAACTGGTTATGTAACACCGGATAAAAAGGTACTTTCCAGGACCAAATAAACATTCACTCTTCTGAACACATGTGGCCATATTACAGTCGCTCTAAACGGCGTTAATCGGAGGTGGTGGTGGTGGTGATTATTGTTTTAAGAGGAATTACAACTAGGCAACCATCCTCTATATAACACTAATCAGAGTGAAATAATGGAAGGGGTCCGACACTTCGAAAAATGAAGATATCGGCCAAAGGAAGACAAGAGCCACGAAGGGCATGAAAATGAAACACTCCCTAGCCCTCGCAAACCTAATAGCGTCGGGGTGGGAAAAGAACAAGAGTTGACCAAGGGAGGTCGGATAGGATAGAAGAAAGTGAGGAGCCTGGCACAAGTAAGTGAAAGCAATGCCAGGACTCAGCTAAGGGCCCCGTAGTCGCCAACCCACGCTCCAAAGTTCAGAGCCCCTGAGGCCTCTCTTAGTCGCCTCTTACGACAGACAGGGGATACCGTGGGTGTTATTCTACCGCCCGCACCCACAGGGGGACGTTAATCGGAAGAAGGAAGTGTACCGGCCTGTGAGTCGAGCACAGCGTGGCTGATGCGACAGCAGTAATGCGTGGTGCTGTGTAGTCCTGACAGACACTTCCCGTCCAAACGTAACACAGTGTTATACGCAACTGTGACCGTTTTACTATTCATTACAGTTTAAGCAGTAGAAATAACACCGCCGTTAATGATTTCAACCATATTCGCGAGCATTGTATAAACCGTACGGATGTACTAAGGCCATGAAGAAGCATGTAGTAATGTTTTTCGGATGACTATGATATACGTGTTAGTTGGGTTACCTACCTCCGGAAAAATAAGGGACAGATGAACCACCCGGCATATACTAATCTTATGTGAAAAAAGTTAAATGCAATAACATAATATTAAATTCAATACAGTTCGCAAAATACAGAACACCGAAGAGTGAGCGCGCCCCTGCGGTGTAGTGGTTAGTGTGATTATCTGCCACACCCGGCAGTCCCGGTTCGACTCCCAGCTCTGCAGCGAATTTTGAAAAGTTATACGAGGGCTGGAACGGGGTCCGCTCAGCCTCGGGAGGTCAAATGAGTTCGATTGCCTCCTCAGCCATCGATGAAGTCGTTTTCCGTGGTTTCCCACTTCTCCTCCAGGCAAATGCCGGGATGGTACCTAACTTAAGGCCACGGCCACTTCCTTCCCTCTTCCTTGCCCATCCCTTCCAATCTCCCTCCCCCCCCCAGCAAGGCCCCTGTTCAGCATAGCAGGTGAGGCCGCCTGGGCAAGATACAAGTCATCCTCCATAGTCGCATCCCCAACCCAGAATCTGAAGCTCCAGGACACTGCCCTTGACGCGGTAGAGGTGGGATCCCTCGCTGAGTTCGGGGAAAAAGCCGACCCTGGAGGTTAAACAGATAAAGAAGAAACGGCGTTACGGAAAATGACTCGACCAGAGTAAACCAGTCACCAGAAAGGTACAGCACCCAAGGTAGATGCGCTTCCATCACCCCGGTGAAACTGTAACGGCGTGTTTGGTACCCCTCAGGTAGTTCATTCACAGCGTATAGATAGTTGTATACAGCTTCTATAGATAGCAGACAATTTGGAATGAGATGAGAGACTATAATAATTAGAAAGTGTTTGACTCGAAGTGAAGGATTTCAAAGTCTAAACTCAATTAGTTTCCTATTTTTTATACTTTTTTTGCTAGTGGCTTTACGTCGCACCGCCACAGACAAGTCTTATGGCAAGAATGGCAGGCGGAACGACTAGGAGAGGGAAGGAAGCGGCTGTGGACTAAATTATGGTACAGTCCCAGCATTTGCCTGCTGTGAAAATGGAAAACCACGGAAAACCATCTTCAGCGCAGCTGACAGTGGGATTCGAACTTGTATCACTAAATTCCCTCAAGCGCACGCATTACATGTAAAACGTCAATTATGTGGTGTATCAGATTGAAACTATTTTAGCAGGGAAGGTGAGTAATATCATCATTACGACATTAACGAAATGAAAACCGGCATCTACTCAATAATGTTCATCCTCTGTTCGTCATATCACACTATTGCTGGTTCTTAAAGCAGTTTACTACTTTCATTCAACAATGCTACTTAGGGTAATAGAACCAATGCAATCTTCTTCTTCTTAATCTATTTACCCTCCAGGGTCGGATTTTCTCTCGGACTCAGCGAGGGATTCCACCTCTACCACCTCAAGCGCAGTGTCCTGGATCTTGAGACTTTGGGTCGTGGTATACAACTGGGGAGAATGACCAGTACATCGCCCAGGCGAACTCACGTGTTAAGCTGAACAGGGGCCTTGCGGGAGGATGGGAAGATTGAAAGGGTTAGACGAAGAACAGGGAAGAAAGCGGCCTTGGCCTTAAGTTAGGTACAATCCCTGCATTCGCCTGGAGCAGAAGTGGGAAACCACGGAAAACCACTTTCAGGATGGCTGAGGTGGAAATCTAACCCATCTCTACTCAGTTAACCTCCGGAAACTAAGAGCAAACCTTTACAGCCCTCGTACTACCTTTCAAATTTCGTGGCAGAGTCGGGAATCGAAATCTAGCCTGCGGGGGTGGTAGCTAATCACACTAACGAGTACAACACAGACGCGGATGAACCAATGCTATCTACACATATATTTCGAAATTTAAAATATATTTCCTATTGAACTTCTGTAGTTTACTCCAGGAAGTGGCTGAAACAGCACTGCCTTTTAAAATAACAATCCTGGAGAATAGCTTCAAAGAGCGGCAGTTTTCAATCAATCAATCAATCAATCAATCAATCAATCAATCAATCAATCAATCAATCAATCAATCAATCAATCAATCAATCAATCAATCAATCAATCAATCAATCAATCAATCAATCAATCAATCAATCACCAATGATCTGCAGGGGCAGATTACCTATCACTTCTTTACCTAGATTTTTCTTACATGATTTCAAATAAGTAGGAAATTTATCGAAATGGTGAAGATACACGTCCGCCTCTGTGGTGTAGTGGTTAGTATGATTAGCTGCTACCCCTGCAGGCCCGGGTTCAATTCCCAACTCAGCCATCGTGGAACTGGTCTTCCGTGGTTTCCCACTTCTCCTGCAGGTGAATACCGGGATGGTACCTAACTTAAGGCCACGGCCGCTTCCTTCCCTCTTCCTTGTCAATCACTCCGCAAGGCCCCTGTTCAGCATAGCAGGTGAGGCTGTCTGGGAGAGGTACTGTCCTTCTTCCCAGTTGTATCCCCGACCCAGAGTCTGAAGCTCCAGGACACTGTCCTTGAGGCGGTAGAGGTGGGATCCGAGAAAAGAACCGACCCTGGAGGGTAAACCGATAAAGAAGAAGAAGGAGGTGAAGATATACAGTAGTACAAGCCACCCTTGGTAAATTATTCCTGTCCATAATTCCACTTCCTATAAATCAATATTTTATAAATACATTCATTTGAATGAACTTTCCATTACCGTACGCTTTTATATAATACGCTACCTCGTTCAAGGAATTTATTAGAAACTTGAACCTGTCACGAATAACAATGATTCACCTAACTGTTGTACTCCACCTGTTACACTTCAGGTCTCTCACTAATAGAATCGGTTTGAAGTTCTCTGGTAGCACATACATTTTCATATAAATCATATTAACAGCTGAATCGTTGGTCAGTAAATACTTACTGTACGTGACAGTTTATCAGTTGATACTTGTCCTCTAGTTTCACAAAGAGAATATAATCTATAATCACAAACCTCAAAGAGTGTAGTCGGGATATGGATAGGCACCAATTCAGAGCTTTTGCCTTACCCGGGTAGTATAGTTAAAAGTACATGGCATTTAACTTCTCTGATGAAAAATATACACACGAATGTTTTAATGCACCTGTAACTACGAAATCATCACGATGAGTACACTTGAGTGTATCCGCTGTAATATGATTTACATTGAACCACACAACACGAATGACACGGTCCCGATACATCATATTAGTTTTAAAACCAAATATGAGTATAAACTCCACTACACTAACGTTTCCTAATGAAAGAAAAGCAACAGAAATTACTAAACTGATGCTCGTGTTTACATCTGAACAAACCGAACGCGACACAATTTTAGGAAATATCGATAGCTGCATTATGGTGTGATCGAGATTACAGCGCTCCGGGTGGTGGCAAGGCGAAATAGCGATGCCATAGTTTAAGCGCCTGCGTACAGCTCCGTCTACTTATAATGCGTTAATTAGACTAGATAGAATACATTAACTCCAGAAATGATGCCGCTTTTGTGTGCGGTGAAAAACAAAACAAAACAAAGAATGTATCATGTTTAAAATAAACTCTTTAGTAAAGTATCCTACACACTTTTACTGGAAATGTGTTATTTTTCCTCTTTATGAAATATGTAAATATACAGTCTGTCATATTGTAAATGCCGTTTAAAAATTATTGAATTATGGACCTTTGAGTGCTTTCCTAATTAAGAAAAGTACGCATTGTCTTTATTTCTGCAACCTGTATACTTCCTTCCTCACCACGCCCACTTGCTTTGATCGCTTAAAATATGACAGAAGCGGCCTTCAAGTGGATTCAAGTATACCTAAGCAATATCCACCATATAGTCTTCTTTCCAGCTCGTTGGGTATGATATATTGGAGATGGTCTTGTTCGAATTCACTCATATCTATTTTAAGAGATCTTTCCCATGATGCTATTTGTATTGTTTGAATTCCATGTTGTGTTGGTTAACGCTGTGTTTGTTTGTTAGAAATACGAGTATATCTTAGTCAGTTCTCCTGAAATCCTGTATTTCCTCTTTGAACACACTTTAGGGACTGGAAGCTGAATGATTCGATTCATCCATTTCTATATAACTTACTACTTTTAGCGGTGCAATTAATTCCTTTATTTTTATTGTCATGTGTTGCTTGGTTACTGATGTGATACCCGTTATAATACGTATGCTGTGATTTTCCGTCTTGCTTTTGAAGGGATTTGTTATTTCTCATAATATCAGCTTTGTGTTAGTGTGTCAATCATTAATTTCAAGGTAAATCTACTTTTGTTGTTTTGTAACATTTTATACCATGCGAACGAGAGGTATCAGGTCATTATGTACAACATAGTGAGTACATAAAAAAACATATGAATTATACTGTGTTGGAAATGGAAATAGTAGAACCTTACCGCTCTTCATGGTAGGTGAAGGTGGAGGGAGAGGTTTGAGAGTGAGGATCTGTGGTGAGTATGACCGAATGTATGTCATAACCCGAGGAGTTACTTCTCTACGCTGTCTGTTGGTGATAATAGTAAGGTATTGTACATAATCACGGCCGATTGGATCCCTATACCGGTCTTGAATATTGCTTTTGAAGCGCAGTATAACGCTGTAATTAGAACGTTTCACCACAATGCCGCTGGACCGCTGGCCTCCTAGTCACTGACAGGAAGCTGTATACCGCAAATTGCCGCGTTTCCAGTTTTATTTATAATGTTTTGCTGTCGTAAATGTTGGCAAAGAGGTGTTTGTTGGCTTGATATTGACAGCAGATAGTTATGCGCTAATTAGTTTATATTTTCTTGTGTAGTGTGATGATTTGATTTTTTAAACTGTGTTTACACATCTTGGAATATTGATAATATTGTGCACCATTTTTTTCTTCCAACAGAAGTTTTCTGCAGACAAGAGCAAATGTAATGAGTGGCTCAAAGTGATTTCTCGCTGTAACTTCGTCCTAAACATGAATTTTAATTTATGCGCTAATTCATTTTTCTTTTAATTGTGTAGTGATTTGCCTTCCTTTAACTGTGTGTGGAAATATTTGAATATGTATTGCTGTGTGCCTTTTTGTACTTCGAACAGGAAAGAAAGAGCAAAGGGTCGCTATCATTTCACGAATTCTCTGTACAGCAGGACAAAACTACGGAGTAGCTCAAAGCACGTAGCACTTTCATCATAGTTTTCCGTTTCCATTTCGGGTATTTAATTCTTTCTTTCTTTCTTAACCTGTTTACCCCTCCTGAGTTGTTTTTTCTGTCGGACTCAGCGAGGTATCCTACCTCAGGGGCAGTGTCCTAGTGTGTGAGACTTCGGGTCGGGGAATACATCTGGGAAGGATGACCAGTACCTCGCCCAGGCGGCCGCAATTGCTATGAACAGGGGATGGGAAGTTTGGAAGGGATTGACAAGGAAGAGGGAAGGAATCTCCCGTGGCCTTAAGTTAGGCACCAAACACGCATTTGCCTGGAGGAGAAGAGGGAAACTATGGAAAACCACTTCGAGGATGGCTGAGGTGGGACCTTCCGAGGCTGAGTGGACCCCGTTCCAACCGTCGTACCACTTTTCTAATTTCGTGACAGGGCCAGGAATCGAACCCGAGCCTTCGGGGGTGACAGTTAATCACCCTAATCGAGTATTTATTACACCTCTTCACTGAATAATCTTTAGGCGGAGTCACTTTGACCAAATGACAACAACACAACACATTTGTTTCCAAGATAATGTGAACTTTAACATTTAAACACTGACAAGTAAGAACCATTACTGTTATGACGGTAAGATCAACGCATGAAGTGTTACTTGTACAATGTATTTAGCCAAAATACATTTCTCTCGCTGGATTTGTATTTAAAAAATTCTTCTCCTTTTTTCTCAATTTGTTTTACGTCGCAATGTCGGCAGCCCTGAAGATGGTTTTCCGAGGTTTCCCATTTTCACACCACGTTGTTGTAACTTAATTAAAGCCACGACCGCTTCCTTCTGATTCCTAGGCCTTTCCTATCCTATCGTCGTCATAAGATCTATCTGTGTCGGTGCGACGTAAAACAAATAGCAAAAAAAAAAAAAAAAAAAAAAAGGTAAATCGGCATTCATAGTCAATATCAGAACGTAAGCTGGAATACTCCATCTCTCCGCATTTTCATTTCACATTATTTTGGCAAATATCAACGAAAGTATCCTTTAGGATTAATCATTTTAACAGCATTAACCTATGTAACATTCTCCATACCTATAAAATACGATAAATAGGTAATCGAAGTCAATATCTTTTCAATAGAGGAGCAGGTATTTCTACCGCAAAAACTTAGGTCGCCAGTACCACTCGGATTACAGTGCATGGAAACGATTGTCAAGAGAGGTAAGGAGCTAGCTAGAGCGATGCATCAAGTCGGCGCATTGTGGTGCTATCTCTGATTGCGCAGTAGAACTACAAGTGCTTGGCACCGAAATATAGTATTGAGTTTTATCTCTATCTCCTCTTTGGTTTTAATTACACACAAGCCGTGACAACATTCCGCCCAGACAGACAATAGCAAATATCAGTGCGCGCTGACACAGAAGGAGACACGTGAGTAGCTAATTCACTAATAATACAATAAATGTGGGAACAAGAAACAAAGCAGTTGTATTCTTCCGCTCCAACTCACAGGGGACCTTGTTCAGCCTGGTTAAGTGTTCAGAGTTGGAAAGTTGCAGAATCTCACGATGGAAACCTTGTACACCAGCGTGCTCCCTTCAGTCGTCCTATTGGGTATGCACCAGGAATGTCTTCTTCTTCTCCTTCATATTCGCTAGTGCCTTAACGTCGCCGGGATGGGGAAGTGTTAGAAATGGGAATGCAGTGGCCGTGGATTTAATTAAGGTACAGCCCCAGGTTTGCATGGTGACAATTGGAAACCACGGAGGAGCAACTTCAGGGCTGTCGACCGTGGGATTCAAACCCACAATCTCCCGAATGCGAGCTCACAGCTGCGTGACTGTAACCGAACAGCCAACTCGGTCAGTTGTCTTGTTCCGTACATATCTGTAGGTGTGCATGTGTTATTCTTAGTCTGTTCACTGAATAAATATACGCGAGATGAACATGTATTGTTAAAATATTACCAACCATATCATTTTTGTTAGAATACCAAAAAAAACACAAAATATACCTGTTACAACATCGCAGCAAGAGCCAATCTGTCTGCATTAAGTCCTCGGTAGATGTCTCTCAGGGCTACCTCAAGAACCAGGTGAAGATTTTACTGCTGTGCATAACATCTATCGTCAAGGCTCACGAGAGGTGGTGATGATTATTACCTTAAGAGGAAGTACAACTGCGTAACCGTCCTCTACATAACACTAATCTGAGAGAAAAAATGGAAGAGATCCAACACTTCGAAAAATGAAGGTATTGGCCAAAGAGAAACAAGGTCCATGAAGGAGGGAACTCCCCAGCCCTCAAATGCTCCAATAGCTTCGAGGTCGGAAAAGAACAAGGGAGGCTGGACAGGGCAGATGAAAGTTAGGAGCCCGGCACGGGTAAGCGGAAGCAATGCCAGGACTTAGCTAAGGACTCCGTGGTCACCAACCCACGTTCCCAGGTTCAGAGCCCCTACGGCCCCTTTCTGTCGCGTCTTACTATAGGCAAGGGATAGCTTGGATGTTAATCTACCGCCCCCACCACGGCAGAGAGTTTGGCTAGACAGTGTGAGAAATGGAATTTAAGAAGGTTACAATAGAAAGGTACAAATAGAAATGAAGAAACAAGAGTACAGACACCTCGCAGCTAACTCGGGGGTATGACTCAACACAAGGCTCACGAGTATGAAATATTACTGTAAGAGAAACAGGGAGCCATGAGTGATGATTTCAATGAGGGAAGTCGAAAACATCTCGCCATCCAAGCGATTTGGCTTACTCCACCTGAAACATCAATGATGTAACCCCAAGTATGTCGCAAGGACATGCTTGAGCATAAATAGCAGTAAAAATTTGTCGCGAATGGTGCGTACCTATCTCTTAAAGGTCGCCTTCATTAACATTCCGTTAACGTGGTGCGGTCTCCGAGACCGTGAAGTGCCCATTCCACAACCATTTTATTGGATACAGCCCTTCTTTAGCGTCCTCTTTAGCTTTTATCTGGCCGATAATTTAAGAGATGTTATTCTGCAGCTCTTGTAACGTAAGTGCGATCAGTGGAAAAATCCTCTGAAGTCACTTTGACTGCGCAGTTTTTTTGCTTTTAAAAAATCGTCGGTTTTTTGGGAACCTGCCAGAGCAGTAAATAGGTTGCATTTCTGTCTCCTAACTCTACTTTTTTTGCGTTGGGCGTCTCTGACTCTTCGAATTCTGAGATAAGACGTGCTTTCAAGTCCTTATAAGGTGCAGTCTACGAAGGTTTGGTTATGTAGTCGAATATTAATTCTGCAATTTCACTGTCGAGAGATCCTAGTTTCCTCATTTGTTATATTTTGCCGTGACAAACTGGGATTCATCTTGCAAAAAACCAAACGTTGACGTTTTTACGCCCAAACGGTGGTATTTCTTACTTTCGTGCCGGCGCTTGTTCCGTTGTTTCTGGTTGGACTCGATATGTGTGAATACAATTGCGGCTGTTGCGGTCGATTATGTACTTATGTCGCCGTCGTTCGGTCGCCAGGTGTAGTTTTAGGATTTTAAATATAGCTTACACTATTTATCACTACAAGTACATTTTACAAAGATAGATGTCAGATATGAGCTAAGGTTAGAACAAAAGAATAATATAAGAGAATATAAAACTCGGAGAAGACCTGGAGCAAACAGCACTCTGAGGAATCACTGACTGCCACAAGCTCACTGCGTTGTTCACCATATTTTTCGCCAGTCCTTTGAGTTCGGTTTTCTTCGTTCATTTGATTTCTGCTTACCAATACGAACAATGTAGTAGGTAGGCTTATCTCTCCGCAAGTAAGCTAAACATTTTATCTCAAGAAAAAATATGAATGTTAATTAATTAACATTACATTGAGTAAACTCTGCTGAGCTCGACAGATGGGAAAGATTCTGGGGTTATGACGATCATTTTAAGTACCTCGGTTTTAATATAAGGAAAGATCTTCATTAGGGTAATCACATAAGCGGTATTGTAAATAAAGGGTACAGATCTCTGCACATGGTTATGAGGGTATTTAGGGGTTGTAGCAAGGATGTAAACAGAGGGCGTATAAGATTCTGGTAAGATCCCAGTGTATGGGACCGTCACCTAGATTACTTGATTCAAGAACTACAAACAATCCAAACAAAAGCAGCTCGATTTGTTCTGGGCGATTTCCGACAAAAGAGTATCGTTACAAAAATGTTGTAAAGTTTGGACTGGGAAAACTTAGTAGAGGAGAGGCGATGTTCTAGAATCAATCAATCAATCAATCAATCAATCAATCAATCAATCAATCAATCAATCAATCAATCAATCAATAAATCAATCAATCAATCAATCAATCAATCAATCAATCAATCAATCAATCAATCAATTATCAATGATCTATATCGCCCAGGTGACAAATCCCCTATCAATTACCTACCTAGATTTTTCTTAAATACTTTGAACGAACTTGGAAATTTACCGGACGATTCCCTTGATTGTGTATTCCAATCCCTGTCTCATCATCCTAAAAATGAATAATTACCCAAATCTGTTCACTTAAATTACAACTTTATCTTCATGTAATGATGTTTTCGACTTTTAACAGCTCCGCTCAGGCTTCTCCTTCTACTTATCTCATCACTCCATGGCCTCCTTTGTCTCGCCAGCCAATATTTTGCAACATTTTTGTAACGCTTCTCTTTTGTTGGAAATCACCGAGATGACGTCCGAAACGGGGGAGGAGCTTACCGTCAGCTGTTTCCAATATGGCGGCGAGATAGTGACGGGATGTAAACACGACAGTGATCGGGTGTGCGTCTGTAGGATTTATTAAGTGTTCAAAATGTCTTTGGTGTCGTATGCGCAACTGTTGAGAGTTGTCGGAGATTTCATGCGTCCATTAGTGGAAGGGGAAGAAATATTCAAGCGTAATTACTTGATATGTGTAGGTAAAAAGTTTGAAACAGAAGATGAAACTGGTTGTGTTTACAATCATCCCACATCGATTCAAAACCGCACAAAGTTAATGTTGTCTTGAACAATATGGGTGAAAATGTGAAGTGCAACTGTATATGTAAAGCGGGTTTGTCAGAAAAATGTTACCGCTGACACGCTAATTCACCTTAAAAGTTAAGCTACTGCAATTTTCCACTATTAGAGGTTATGGAGTAATTTCTTAGCCAGGTGACGGGGGAGTTATCTGTTTTGTAAACTGTAATCTTGGGGAAGAAAGAAAATAATAATTCTACTAAGTAAATGTTGTAAAGCAAATAAATCCTAGGCTTTATACAGGCTTGTGTTGGAACAGCCCACATAAACTTAAATGTTCTTCCATTTTTACCATCACCACAAAAGTTATAACTTAGAACCGACAATAATAACTATAAAAAATTATAACTATACTTACTATACTATACTTACAGAATATGCAGAGCAAAGTTGGAAAATTATAATGTAAGAGTACTATAACCTCTACAGTCACAGCTGTTTGGGGTTGAAGAATACTTGGTTTGTCCAATTCTACCTAATAATTAGGTTATGGCTTCTAATTTATGATGACCGGGCGAGTTGGCCGTGCGGTTAGGAGCGTGCAGCTGTGAGCTCGCATCCGGGAGATAGTGGGTTCGAACCCCACTGTCGGCAGCCCTGAAGATGGTTTTCTGTGGTATCCCATTTTCTCACCAGGAAAATGCTGGGGCTGTACCTTAATTAAGGCCACGGCCGCTTCCTTCCCATTCCTAGACCTTTCCCGTCACATCGTCGCCATAAGACCTAAATGTGTAGGCGTAACGTAAAACAAATAGCAAAAAAGCTAATTTATGACGGCAAAATACTACATATTTTCTTTCATTGATAGAAGTATTATATAGGCAATTTAAATTCAGTGCTTAATTACTACCAGTTAAAGATATTAGTCACACGTAGATAGTTAATTTACTGTCTGCTGTTACACATATGAAGAAGTTTACAAAGAGCGGATTACATTCTATGTGCGGCACAGAAGTATTAGGCTAAAAGTTTATCAGTATTTTTGATGTAGCTAAATCTTTGTGAATACAAATTAGAGATAATAACTATCAATGAGTACAATAAACAGTACCGGAACCTACGCTGTGGAAAGAAGTCGTCTTCACGAGAATGCAGACTGCACACTGTCATGTATCGCGTAACGCGTTTTCCAATTGACAGCGCGGAAACCCATCTTTCTCTCTGAACTTTTTGTACAGGAAAGTAGTGAACAGATTTCGCATCCGTTTTATACGATTTGCAACCTTATACAGAGCAGTACCTCCTCAAATTTGACAATTTTCTTTCTGTTTCCATCACGACGTCAATGCTTCGCCATGTAAATATACCTCACCAGTCACTATGTTGCAGCTTCAACATTCTACCGCGTGGCTGCGCCATCCAACTTTTCTGACGTCAATAAAGTAGTCATTTCTCACCAACTACATTATTCGAACAGGCCACAATTCCACTTAACCGGTATTACCCAAACAGATTTACAATACCACAGAAGCAAATGTAACACTAGTCATTTTAACAATACGGCCGTCGAAACCACAAATCAGGAAATGTGCCGGATGAGCAGTTAAGGTCTCTAAACTGTTTGGTTGGCGACACGGAATCGAACCGAACTGTTAACAAATATCCAAAAATCACTACCTTCAGTATTAACAGGGGAGAAATGGTAAGGTTGTATGGCCTACAACTCACGTCTCTTATGAGTCCTACCACCATAATCATAAAATTTCTCTCGTGACATAAAGGCGCTCGGTACAACGCGCTGGCTGTTTAACTTTCAAGAGAGAGCCTCTTAACAATTGTTGTGGTCTTTCTCTCCTCCTCTTGAAGACAGCCTTAATTCCCGAGTTTTACAAAGGCAATAGACACATTAAAACCTACATTTGAGGATGGAGTAATTAACAAAGTGGAGAAAGTTTCATTCTGTTGAGACGAGGACATAAAAGGAGACACATATCCAAGCAGCTAGAACTCACTTATACTTGCTCAGCACTTGAAAGGGAAAGGATACATTGAATGGCGAAATATATACGGAAATGAATTCTTAAAAGTATTTGAAAAACTTGTTATATAGAAAACTGTTTACCTAATTCCTCATTAACTCCTCCTCCACAAACCCGAGAATGATATTCTTAACGATGTGCACCATTCTCTTATTCTGATAGACTTACTATTTTCTCGTAACATCATAAAGCCTGATTAGTACTTTTTAATTGCTTATGACTGCGACGAGTAACATTATTAGAGTTGTCTGCTTGTGATGGCAATGAGAACTAGCTCTTCAGCAGACCTAAGGAATTCTCGTGTGATAATCAATCAATACAGGTGCTTCACTTGTGATAAGAAAATATTTAAATATTATCTTTATCGTACTACAAAATGGCAGGAAACTGAAAGTTGTAAACCGGTATTCTTCAAAAACTCCCTCTGTAGGCTGGGATGGTAGATTAACACCCACGGTATCCCCTGCCTATCATAAAGCTCTTAACTTGGGAGCGTGGGTTGCGAGCACAGGGCCCATACCTGAGTCCTGGCATAGCTTACACTTACTTGTGCCAGGCTCCTCTGTTTTGTCTATCCTACCGCACCTACCTTGGTCAACTCTTGTTCTTTTCGGACCCCGATGGCATTACGTTCCCTAAGACTAGGGAGCATTTCATTTTCACACCCTTCGTGGACCTTGTCTTTCTTTGGCCGATATCATAATTTTTTGAGCATTTGGACCCGTTCTTTTCTGTTCTCTGAGTAGTGTTATGTAGACGTGGTGAGTTTCTGGTGATTATTGTTTTAAGAGGAAGTACAACTAGGCAACCATCCTCTATATAACACTAATCAGAGGGAAAAAATGGAAGGGATCCGACATTTCGAAAAATCAAAGTATCAGCTACAGAAAGATAATGGCTATGAAGGGTGCGAAATGAAAAGGTCCCTAGGCGTCGAGTGCTCTAATACCATCGGGGTCGGAAAAGAACAAGAGTTGACCAAGGGAGGTCGGATAGGATAGATGAAAGAGTTAGGCGCTAATGTGAGTCAATGAACTGTTTCGCTTAAACACCACTACGAGCGCTAATGTCAGTAAATGCAGAGTTTCAGTTAACAGCTACATTCGGTGAGGGCATTGTTAAAGAGTTCTAAAATCTCCTGAGGTATTGAACCAAGTAGAAAGAATTTCACTTGACTCCAAGAAGAATACGAGTAAAGAAACAAGAGATTTTAGGCGGTCATTTAGGCCGGGCGTGATTTTCGAAATGTGTTTTTTTAGCTTGATGTGCTATCCGAGATTCCGGGCCCTTCAGCCCTTAAACATTCGGAACGTTTCTCGGAGAATGTAATGTTTCCAACATTAAGATCCACACACTCACGCTCGACTTTACAGGAATGCGTGCGGCTACTTGGCTGAATGATCGGTTCTCAAGGCCCCGGGTTCGATTCCCGACAGGGTGGTAGATTTTAATTCTAAATGGTTATTTCCCCTGGCTCGGTGACTGTCCCTCACACAGCACGCACACTACCCTCCAGTACAGAAACACTGCAGATGCCTCACATGCGAGCAGAACACGTCCTCGGACAGTCCCGGCGCTAAAAGCCACAACTAAATGCAGGAAAATAGAGCGATGATCTGAAGATGAGTTGGGAGAAATTCAGTTTGGCTTCAGAAGAATTTACAAATACGCACAGCAAACTTTCCGTCTGATTTCAGAGGATCTAATTAAGAATAACTTTACATGATTCTGAGAGTATTTCGGCGTTGAAGAAAGGATGTAAAGAAAATGGCATATAACTGACTGGTAAGACCTCAGTGTATGGGACCTCACCAGGAGTACTTCATACGAGAACTTCAAAAAGATGCAAAGGAAAGCAGCACGATTTGTTCTGGGTGATTTCCGACAAAAGAGTAGCGTTAAAAAAATGTTGCCAAGTTTGGGGTGGGAAGACTTAGAAGAAAGGAGACGAGCTGCTAAACTAAGTGGTATGTTCCGAGCTGTCAGCGGAGAGATGGCGTGGAATGACATTAGTAGACGAATAAGTTTGAATGGCGTCTTTAAATGTAGGAAAGATCACAAAACGAAGAAAAAGTTGGAATACAAGAGGAAACATTGTGGCAAATATTCATTTATAGGAAGGGGAGTTAGGGATTGGAATAACTTACCAAGGGAAATGTTCAATAAATTTCCAATGTGATAGAAATCTTTTAAGAAAAAGCTAGGAAAACAACAGATAGGGAATTTGCCACCTGGGTGACTGCCCTAAATGCATATCAGTATTGTATGATTTATTGAATATCATTATTGACATAGAGTTCTTTGCAAATATATTATCTGCATTACCTTTCCCTACTTGCTTCAGTTGTAAAACAGTTTTTGTAAAAAACCTACAAAATCTGAAATTTGGTGGGGGAATGTCCCTTTCATTGTTAACTGTCATTATGAATTCCCCAACTTTACAACTTCCAAACGACAGGGTAAATTTGTTGAAGTGAAAGGAAGCTTAGTTTATACTATGAGAGAGATTGGTTGTGGCCAGAGTGAAGCTAAGAAGTTTTCTACAATCATGAAACTGCCTCCACCTCCAGCATATTATAAACATGTCAAAGCTCTTTGCACTGTCACTCAAGCGGTTGCAGAAGAAGTGAAAGTAAGGAGATATCAGTGGGTGGAACTTGGACATTCATCTCTCTCTGGTGTTGTTTCTCCGGTATCAGTTGACACTCTGCATGTTCTATCGAAACATTGTCTAGGTTGTAGGAAACATTCTGCAGGTGACTAGAAATCACCAGCATATCTTTCCTGGCAGGCATACCACGCAGCAGTGTGGCTCATCTCCTAACATGGAGCCTGAAGGTGCAAAATTAATATCTGCCCGATCCAAGGAGACTAGGGGCTTACAATATCTTAATTTCTATGGAGATGGGAACTCCAAAAGTAACGAGGCTGTGGTAGATTCTGATCCATATAATGGAAAAGATGTCGCAATGATGGAATGTTTGGTACATTACCAAAAAAGGTTGGGAACAGCTATTCGAACACTGTCACAGGAAAAGAAACTGGGAGGTAGATTTAAACTGACAAGGGCACTCATTGATGAGATGCAAAATTATTTTGGAATTGCTTTACGTTCCAACACAAGCAGTATTCACTCCATGTCAAATGGCATATCGGCCACATTGTACCACTTTACAGCAACAAAGCACCGTCCCACTCAGCATAGGCGACAGCTGGTGCTCTCATCAGCGAGCTAAAGCGATGAATGAGAGAAAAATTTAAATTCAAACCAGGCCTGTCTTTTAACATTCTTCAAGCAGTGAACCCTATATATGAGCGACTCACCTACGCAGAAATGCTTTGTAAGTGGTTGCAAGAATTGACTCAAAATTATAATGAGTTATTCAATGTCATGGTATGGAGAAGGTGTCCTGATACCTTGATACCTTAAAATTAGGAGTGATGGATGTTGTTTGCTATTTCAACTGGGCAAATAGAGTGGAAATAGAAATACTGAAGACGAAGGGAACTGCTCCTGGCAAGTGCACAACATCTGGTGTACTTGAAGCTGATGCAGCACTGTTGCACAAAGGTGCAAGTCAGAGTACTGCAGAACAAAAGCAGAGGAGGCAGTACTTGAGAGTCAGAAGAAAAGTGAAAGAAGACAAAAACTTCTAAACGAAGGTCCAGCCTATGGAGCAGGCGAGTTTTAAGGTGCGTAAGAAAGTGGATTATCTTCGCAACTTACTGCTAAAACTTCAGCGCTGTTTATCTTGAATGTAATTTTTTGCACACCTTCCCACATTTGAAATAAATTTATATATACTTAAAATTGAGATAGAAAACTCAATGATAGATTAAATTGAAGCTAATGAATGTGGTAATGCTGTAAACTACTTCTTTGTTACTATTGTGAATATTCTTATTATTGTCATTATTATAAGCATTTTAACAGGGATGATTAATTATTTTTGAACTTTTGTCAAGAGTGATGTTGTAACTGTTCGCTCTCCTCATCAAGACACTTGGGAAGATGAAAGTTATTACCTTGGGACACATGAATATCAAATACACTATTTGTGGCATCCCCGCAAATTGCCATGCAAATAGAAGCAATTAACATTCCATGGTTTCCCATTTCTCTATGTGAAGTTTGGGCGCCAGGGTTACAGTTTTAAATAAAACTGTAAACCAAAATTTATATTTACTAGCATAGAGACTTATACTTAAATCACAGTGCAGGATTTTAAATAATTAACCATTAAGTATCGCTTAAGAAAGAAAATTAACGCAATATAAGATACAAATGAATTTATTATACAAAAAAATGAGATGAATCGGAAAAGTTCCTTAAAGCGTGGAGGGATTTAGACTTTACTTTACTGAATGTACTAATTGCTTGCTTTATCTAATTGAAGCTCACCAATTGCAGCTTTCGTTGAAGTCATCGGGTTTCCGTGGTTACTCGTTCTCTTCTTCTCGATCTAGAATTGGCTCCGTGGACATCCTTCCTTCTCTGATGTGGTACGGGCTATTTGGACTAGCACTCCCTAATTTGCCTAGTCTTTAATTTAGACATTGGCCCTATACTTGTCAAAACTGATCAGCGTTGATCGTAAGAGGAGAAAATTCAGAGATATGAATTTTTCCATATTAGTAGAAATCTCAATCCAACTGAGCTATACTATTTATACGGTACAGACTTGTACCAAATTCCGTAGACTTGAATTAAACATAGTTGTTCGTACAGAAGATTCACTGAATATAACACAAGCCGTAAGCTTGTTTCGTCTCACGCAGATCCGATAACATAACCGCAGCTAAGTACTGTATCGAAGCGACAACACACTGTACAAAAATAACTATGTCGCGGAGCGACCACATACTGTCTCAAAAATAATAACGTCGTTCAAAGTAGATGTTCACAGAAAGTTCTAATAGTAGTTAGGATCACAGCAGAAGTAGTAGTTAGGTTGCGTTCTCGTGGTGAGAATCTCTATATATCCGGGCTCACCTCCACTCTTGGTAACAGTTCAACGTCAAAACTCACATACAACGAAGTATCTGATTCGAAGATCGAATTATCAACTCCCCTTCTCTTCTTTCTTGACAAGTCCAGTAGGCGTGGCGATGATGTAGCTGACCAGCTTGCAAGCCTCGCGTGCGGGTCGCTGTTTACTAGCCTTGGCTCATGAGTTAAACCCATGAGTCATGTAATTTTCCACGCTCAAGAATAACCTGCTATACGGCTGTGAAGGATGGACTCTCTTGAAGGAGGACGTGAAACGACTAGAGGCAGTGGAAATGTGGCTATGGAGGAAGATGACAAAAACTATCTGGATTGAGAAGAAAACGAATGAAGCAGTGCTTAGAGAAATAATCACCCAGAGACATTTAATAACAACGATAAAAAGAAGAAAAGCGTCAGTTTTCGGTCACATTCTCCGGCATAATAATTTCATAAAGAACTTGTTCGAAGGCAAGGTGATGGGAAAGAAAGGCAGAGGGAAACCACGGAAGAAGATCATTGAAGAGGTAGTTGAGATGATGGGATGCCAAGGTTATGGAGAGATGAAAAGGATCGCAGAGAGAAGAGATCAATGGTTGCAGCGACAAGGCGAAGCCTTTAGATGATGATGATGATGATGATGTATACACAAATATGAGATGAAATGACAACAACTATATTTCAACATAATAACCAAATCAAATACATAATAAATTCCTACCTTTCATAATATAATAATAAATAATAAATGTTGTTATAATATATACAATATGATTGCAAAAACCTTATTTACAAATGCTTGTCGTAGAATACATATGTTATTACGAATAATTGCCGATGGCGGATAAACTTGATATGAAATGATATCGCGTAAAATGATATATTAAATTAATAGGGCTGGAGAAGCCTGGACGGTTACAATATCTAGCTCCCTTTCTGTTCTTAATAATTAGAAGATCCTAGTTCACAACAGTCTATGAATGACATATTTCAACCTGCTGAAAAAAATTACAATATTAAAACATTTTTGGAAATTTTGTGACATTTTGAAAATTGATGTGTTTTTTAATTAAACATTATTTTTGGGTGAAGATGAGGCAAAAAAGGTTGATTGCATTATGTGAATATATTAGTCTAATATTTTGTGCTTTATGGTACGAAACTCAAAAAAGTCGGTGAAGAATTTTGGATTTTCTATGGAAACGTTGAAATCTACCTATGTTTTAAATGGTATTTCGGCAAATTATGGAAAATGTGAGGCACTGCTCCTGGACTTAATTTCCATGTAACACGAGAGATTTCCACTTTTTCACCATTCACTATAAAATTATCTAATTTAAGTACAAAATCAACGGAGAAATGAGCATGACATATTCTGCTATTAAGCATTAACTCAGTATCCTTCCGTGGTATAGCTCCTGCCCATTTTTCAAATGGATTTCTCACCTTCGCTGGCGAAAATTTCGCATGTCATCAACTGCTCTACCATAGCCTGACTTACAGCCAGGTACAAAACAGTACGGCTGAACTATTAATTGAATCAAGCCACGTAAGATACATGCTTGAAGTACACAACACACAACGAACTGGCTTTAGGGACTGAAAACAAAGAAAATTTAACTTATTGACTGAAATATCTCGCACAATAGCGTCTCCCGCACTTTTCTCTACCTGACTTGCCCGAATTAGTGCAGCACGTGTTGGATGTAAATGCTTGCAGTGCTTGCAGTGGCGGGATCACAAACTACCGCGCTATAATGGCTGAATTCTCACACTTGGTCTTATATTCGTCGTGGCCCTATTAACACACTGTGCGTGTTCTGACAGCTCGCAGCACGTGGAGCGGTGCGCTGTGTTGCCACATGGTGCTATTAAGACACTGTGCGTGTTCTGACAGCTCGCAGCACGTGGAGCGGTGCGCTGTGTTGCCACATGGTGCTATTAAGACACTGTGCGTGTTCAGACAGCTCGCAGCACGTGGAGCGGTGCGCTGTGTTGCCACATGGTGCTATTAAGACACTGTGCGTGTTCTGACAGCTCGCAGCACGTGGAGCGGTGCGCTGTGTTGCCACATGGTGCTATTAAGACACTGTGCGTGTTCAGACAGCTCGCAGCAGGTGGAGCGTGCGCTGTGTTGCCACATGGTGCTATTAAGACACTGTGCGTGTTCAGACAGCTCGCAGCACGTGGAGCGGTGCGCTGTGTTGCCACATGGTGCTATTAAGACACTGTGCGTGTTCTGACAGCTCGCAGCAGGTGGAGCGGTGCGCTCTGTTGCCACATGGTGCTATTAAGACACTGTGCGTGTTCTGACAGCTCGCAGCAGGTGGAGCGGTGCGCTGTTTTGCCACATGGTGCTATTAAGACACTGTGCGTGTTCTGACTGCTCGCAGCACGTGGAGCGGTGCGCTGTGTTGCCACATGGTGCTATTAAGACACTGTGCGTGTTCTGACAGCTCGCAGCAGGTGGAGCGGTGCGCTGTTTTGCCACATGGTGCTATTAAGACACTGTGCGTGGTCAGACAGCTCGCAGTACGTGGAGCGGTGCGCTGTGTTGCCACATGTTGCTATTAAGACACTGTGCGTGGTCAGACAGCTCGCAGCACGTGGAGCGGTGCGCTCTGTTGCCACATGGTGCTATTAAGACACTGTGCGTGTTCAGACAGCTCGCAGCAGGTGGAGCGGTGCGCTGTGTTGTCACATGGTGCTATTAAGACACTGTGCGTGTTCTGACAGCTCGCAGCACGTGGAGCAGTGCGCTGTGCTGCCACATGGTGCTATTAAGACACTGTGCGTGTTCTGACTGCTCGCAGCACGTGGAGCGGTGCGCTGTGTTGCCACATGGTGCTACTAAGAGACTGTGCGTGTTCTGACAGCTCGCAGCACGTGGTGCGGTGCGCTGTGTTGCCACATGGTCCTATTAAGACACTGTGCGTGTTCTGACTGCTCGCAGCACGTGGAGCGGTGCGCTGTGTTGCCACATGGTGCTATTAAGACACTGTGCGTGTTCTGACTGCTCGCAGCACGTGGAGCGGTGCGCTGTGTTGCCACATGGTGCTATTAAGACACTGTGCGTGTTCTGACAGCTCGCAGCACGTGGAGCGGTGCGCTGTGTTGCCACATGTTGCTATTAAGACACTGTGCGTGTTCTGACTGCTCGCAGCACGTGGAGCGGTGCGCTGTGTTGCCACATGGTGCTACTAACAGACTGTGCGTGTTCTGACAGCTCGCAGCACGTGGAGCGGTGCGCTGTGTTGCCACATGGTCCTATTAAGACACTGTGCGTGTTCTGACAGCTCGCAGCAGGTGGAGCGGTGCGCTCTGTTGCCACATGGTGCTATTAAGACACTGTGCGTGTTCTGACTGCTCACAGCACGTGGAGCGGTGCGCTGTGTTGCCACATGGTGCTACTAACAGACTGTGCGTGTTCTGACAGCTCGCAGCACGTGGAGCGGTGCGCTGTGTTGCCACATGGTCCTATTAAGACACTGTGCGTGTTCTGACAGCTCGCAGCACGTGGAGCGGTGCGCTGTGTTGCCACATGGTGCTATTAAGACACTGTGCGTGTTCTGACTGCTCGCAGCACGTGGAGCGGTGCGCTGTGTTGCCACATGGTGCTATTAAGACACTGTGCGTGTTCTGACAGCTCGCAGCACGTGGAGCGGTGCGCTGTGTTGCCACATGTTGCTATTAAGACACTGTGCGTGGTCAGACAGCTCGCAGTACGTGGAGCGGTGCGCTGTGTTGCCACATGGTGCTATTAAGACACTGTGCGTGTTCTGACAGCTCGCAGCACGTGGAGCGGTGCGCTGTGTTGCCACATGGTGCTATTAAGACACTGTGCGTGTTCTGACAGCTCGCAGCACGTGGAGCGGTGCGCTCTGTTGCCACATGGTGCTATTAAGACACTGTGCGTGTTCAGACAGCTCGCAGCAGGTGGAGCGGTGCGCTGTGTTGTCACATGGTGCTATTAAGACACTGTGCGTGTTCTGACAGCTCGCAGCACGTGGAGCGGTGCGCTGTGCTGCCACATGGTGCTATTAAGACACTGTGCGTGTTCTGACTGCTCGCTGCACGTGGAGCGGTGCGCTGTGTTGCCACATGGTGCTACTAACAGACTGTGCGTGTTCTGACAGCTCGCAGCACGTGGTGCGGTGCGCTGTGTTGCCACATGGTCCTATTAAGACACTGTGCGTGTTCTGACAGCTCGCAGCAGGTGGAGCGGTGCGCTGTGTTGCTACATGGTGCTATTAAGACACTGTGCGTGTTCTGACTGCTCGCAGCACGTGGAGCGGTGCGCTGTGTTGCCACATGGTGCTATTAAGACACTGTGCGTGTTCTGACAGCTCGCAGCACGTGGAGCGGTGCGCTGTGTTGCCACATGTTGCTATTAAGACACTGTGCGTGTTCAGACAGCTCGCAGTACGTGGAGCGGTGCGCTGTGTTGCCACATGGTGCTATTAAGACACTGTGCGTGTTCTGACAGCTCGCAGCACGTGGAGCGGTGCGCTGTGTTGCCACATGGTCCTATTAAGACACTGTGCGTGTTCTGACAGCTCGCAGCACGTGGAGCGGTGCGCTGTGTTGCCACATAATCCGACTGGAGTTACTACAACTACAATGAAAGCATCTCGCTCTGTGCTAGGCGCTGCGGAAACTAATATCAAGTAAGGGCTATCACGAAAGCGTTAGAACAACATTAAATATGGTTACTATTATTCGAAGGTGGCTCAGCAGTAATTATATCAGCTCAATAATATCGTAAGACATATTCATAATTCTCCTTCCTCACAGTCTATCGTTGGACGGTAGATTTCAGTTTTAGCTACATTTCAGCAGCATAAAGGCACTTTGAGTGGCCTGCTCAGCATTCTGAGTTAAGATCCGGGTGAGGATGGTAGAAAGATCTAAGACCAAGGACCAAGGGGATTGATTTTATTCCCCTTCCCGAAGGGAAGGGGCGGGCCACCTAGAAAGTTACGCCTTCTCTCTGGCCAGGAGATTTAAGAGATATGTGTATCCATAGGAAAGGGAAATCGTTCGGACCCTGCCATAGGCGCCGGCACAATTTAAGATGCCGGCAGTAATTGAAACGTGACTTGTGATCTTTCACCTTGTCATTTTGAATGCCTTTAAACTTGCGATCATTAGCTATGGGCCACTTTTTATTGACATCCGAACAAAAAAAACCTTAGGTATTCTAACCACAGGTCGTGATTCTTATAATTTCTAAAATCTCACATGCTTTGTCCAAAATTCCAAAAATCGGAGCGCGTCCGCCATAGGAAGCAAAGAATAAGAAGATGAAACCCAAAATAATAAACATTATCATAATTTCGAAGCGTGCTGGTAACATCTGTTATACTACGATCCAAATAATAACTTTTCAATGCTTTTTCCAATTTTGCTGACTTAATGCTAGAACTGGAAAAAATGCATTACCAATTTTCGAGAAAAATCTGAAATTACATTTTATGAATATTATAGGCTACTATGTAAAATTTATACCGGACTAAAATGCCAGACATGAAAACGATACGCTATTACCGGCAATTATTAACACGAACACAAAGACGCCATGCAGATAATGAAATCACTCTTGTATAGCATTAGCTACAGTATAACAATTGGCAACGTGGAACTTGGACCCGCCTCCTCACGGAGCTTTAAGACAGAGAGAGAGCTCATCTAGCTGGGATTGGCTTAAACGCGAGGCGTGTACTGCTTCCCATAGCAATCGCCATCACTTACTACCACGCTGGGAGCTATAAGAACAGAGACGTTGTTTAAATAGCACTATATATTTTTCAAATAATTATATACTATGAACAAATGCAGTTTATAATGTGGATTTTATAACTTAGGTAATGAAACAGAGTGTACCAATTAGACCCTTTCTTAATTTTAACACCGAGCTCGATAGCTGCAGTCGCTTAAGTGCGGCCAGTATCCAGTAATCGGAAGATAGTGGCTTCGAGCCCCACTGTCGGCACGCCTGAAGATGGTTTACCGTGGTTTCCCATTTTCACACCAGGAGGTAAATGCCGGGGCTGTACCTTAATGAAGGCCACGGCCCCTTCCTTCCAATTCCTATGCCTTTCCTATCCCATCGTCGCCATAAGACCTATCTGTGTCGGTGCGACGTAAAACAAATAGCAAAAAAATAAATAATATTAACTCATGTTCTGACTACATAAAACATTTATTTCATTATTTTTTATATTTACTATTGACATTATTATTATTATTGTAATATTTTAGGAGTGTTCCTATGAGTTTATTTTTTGATATTTTATAATCTATAAAAGATCGTCCTGAGCCTTCAAGGACGGTGCGGAAGTCAGGTGCACTTACTACATATAAGAATATCCTATTCGACATTCGAGAGCTTTAAGTCAAAGATTATATCCTGTGGGATTCATTAAGCGCTATTATATGAATATGAATGTTGTTCAGATGTTAATTGAGTTAGTTGAATAGGGGGAATTTTTTTAAAAGGTATGTTCGCTCCAATTGTTTATGCTATCATTTTTCGCGATGTAAATTTCGATGTCTTCCTTTATATTCAAAGATTTACTGTTATTTTCCAAGAGTAAGATTTTTAGATCCGTGTTGATATCTCTGAAATGGTGTGAACTGCCTTACATGTGCTCTCCGAAGGCTCAATACCGGTTATATCTGATCGCGTTTTTGTGTTCTTTGTGTCTTGTTTGGGAATTACATTTTGTTTGGGCCATGTATGTGGCGTTGGAGTTAGGTTCCTGGCATTTGAGTTGATAAACTCCTGACTTGCTGAGAGGGTTTTTTGTTTAGGTTCCACTTGCATTATTCTTTGCATACATTGTGTGATTTTTACAGGTATGGTTATTGTGTTTTAATTTGGATTTGAAACTGTGTCTGACAGACTGAAAATTTACGAAATTCGTCGGTTCTTCTCTTTATTCAAGTGAGAGCACAATGTTTTCCAAAGGAGCAATGCTTTTTCTTCTTTTTTGCACAATATAGGAGTAAATTTACTTCAATAATTAATGGGTTCAGAATAGTGAATAGGTGACCAAATAACGTACACTAGCACTGAATGTATAGTGGTGTGCGATGACGTTAAAGAAGCTAATAAAGCTGGTTTGTGCGATGGAGCAAGAATGAATCTACGGAAGTGATACAAAAATATTGTTCGTGCACAATCTATTTAGCACCTGTGAATACGGACATACCAAACATTTTTAATGGATGCAATTTCCTCTAAATGTAGCCTTCTCTGTCACACTAAATAAGTCGCCATGGCCAAACTTTAAACCTTGGACAAAGCTTTCTACTCCAGTGTTTTGAACAGTTGTAAGTAGTTTCCTCAAGAGTATGCAGATCCACAGACGTCAAGCTACATCTTCACTCAGTGTGATCTGACAGGAAATATCATAACACTTCTTTCGATTCCATTTAAATATCGTATAAAACCTGGAAAGTGTAAATTTTATTGATAACAATCCGTTCAGGATTTCCAATTACTTATAGTAATTTCTAATGTCTAAGACAAGCTTATGTACTAGTATTTTAACCAATGTTGTTATTTCTACTTCATATTTTGTACGACTACATTGCAGTAGTTGAATACTATGTAATGCCATGAGCAGTTCACCTACCAGGTCAAGGTTACGTTCCATGGGCCTTTGATCATACGTTTCCTAGCCTTCTTCCACAAAGTTTGTAGGGTAGAAATAGAGCCTTTTGAATACACACTCCCGAAATATACTTTCATATTTTTCAGTAAAGGAAGTCATTCGCTATTTATTGAATTTTAGTTAAAAGTCTGGGGTCTAAGAGTTTTAGGTTAGGTCCCAAAACAAGGCAGGCAATCACCATTCGAATTCACTAAGTCGACAAATATTTGTATACATTATTTTAAGTTCCAGTGAATGATTCACGTAACATTAAAGACTTAACCACACTCTCTAGGGAATGCACAATATGGACGGTTACTGTTACGGCAGTATTCCACCACCGTCAATCACAGAAAGGAAGCAAGTCACACTTATTACATCGGTCTACAACGGGCTGGCGTAGGGAAGAACAGACGGTTAGGAGGAAGAGGCTGCAGAACCATCCAATTTACTCTACTACCGTACCATAGTAAAATGTTCCAGTATCGAAAATTTACAAGTCTTCATTACACTTAATCGCAGAACAGTCTCGAACACAAAGTTGCGTTTGTATTAACCTAACGTGTTTTGCACTCAGAGAACGCTCTCTCTATATCACACATGAACATACCCCAAAGTAACAAAATCAGAGACTTCTTGTATCGATGCACCATCAGTTTTGACATGAATATGTGTCATGCTTGGGGATTATCAGATAATGTACGTAACGCAACGCTACAAAATGTGTGGCGGAAGTTGTGTCACATTAGTGGTTACAGCACTTGTGCAGTGTACCGTGCAGTCTACCTTGAGCTCACCATGGATTCATTCCGACGAGCTTTCAGAAGATTTGTAGCTCGCCGAGGTAGACTGCCAAATGTACAGTAAATACAGATAATGTTGGAAATTTTGTCGGAACACACAATGGCTTCAGTCAATTGGACTGGAGTAAGATTTACAAATGCAGCAATGCTCATCAGATTGACTGATGAAGAATGTGAAAATAGGTTTGTACCTTTAAAGGTGGTAAGGAATAGTAAAGATCCACTATATCATAACAGGGAAGTAAAGAGACTAAGGGGGAGATGCAGGTTGGTAAGAAATAGAGTTAGAAATGGCTGTGGAAGTAAACTTACTAGGAAATTGAATCTGGCAAAGAAGTCAGCTAAGGATAACATGATGGCAAGCATAATTGGTGGCCACACTCATTTTAGTGAAAAATGGAAGAGTATTTATAGGTTCTTTAAGGCAGAAACAGGTTCCAAGAAGGGCATTCCAGGAATCATTAATGAACAAGGGGAGTGTGTATGCGAGGATCAACAAAAGGCAGAAGTATTCAGTCGGCAGTACGTAAAGATTGTTGGTTACACGGATAATGTCCAGATAGAGGAGGAAACTAATACTAAAGAGGTATTAAAATTTACCTATGACAGAAATGACATTTAGAGTAAGATACAAAAGTTGAAAACTAGAAAAGTAGCTGGAATTGATAAGGTTTCGTTGGATATACTAAAGACAAAGGGTTGGCATATAGTACCATATCTGAAGTACTTGTTTGATTATTGTTTGCATGAAGGAACTTTACCAAATGAATGGAGAGTTAATATAGTAGCCCCAGTATATAAAGGAAAGGGTGATAGACAAAAAGCTGAAAATTACAGGCTAGTCAGTTTGACATGCATTGTATGTAAGCTTTGGGAAAACATTCTTTCTGTTTTTATTAGACATGTTTGCAAAATTAATAACTGGCTTGATAGAAGTCAGTTTGGGTTTAGGAAAGGTTATTCCACTGAAGGAAAACTTGTAGGATTCCAGCAAGATATGGAAGATATTTTGGATTCAGGAGGTCAATTGGACTGTACCGCGATAGACCTGTCTAAGGCATTTGATGGGGTAGATCATGGGAGACTACTGGCAAAAATGAGTGCAATTGGACTTGACAAAAGAGTGACTGAATGGGTGGCTCGGTTTCTAGAAAATAGAACTCAGAGAATTATAGTAGGTGAAGCTTTATCTGTCCTGTAAAAATTAAGAGGGGAATTCCTCAAGGCAGTATTATTGGACTTTTATGTTTTATGTGTAAAGAAGTGGAATCAGAGATAAGGCTTTTCGCAGATTATTTCTTCTGTACAGAGTAATAAATAAGTTACAAGATTGTGAGCAACTGCAAAATGACCCCGATAGTGTTGTGAGATGGACAGTAGGCAATGGTATGATGATAAACGGGGTTAAAAGTCAGGTTGTAAGTTTCACAAATAGGAAAAGTCCTCTCAGTTTTAATTACTGCGTTGATGGGGTGAAAGTTCCCTTTGGGGATCATTGTAAATACCTCGGTATTAATATAAGGAAAGATCTTCATTGGGGTAATCACATAAATGGGATTTTAAATAAAGGGTATAGATCTCTGCACATGGTTATGAGGGTGTTTAGGTGTTGTAGTAAGGATGTAAAGGAGAGAGCATGTTTATATCTGGGGAATATGGTTCCAGTGTATGGGACTTTTGCTAGCATTGATTGATTGACTGGCGATTCAATCGTCCAGCAGTAGCATTGTGCGAAGTGTCAATCAGTCAATCAATACTGATTTGCATTTAGGGCAGTCGCCCAGGTGGCAGATTTCCTATCTGTTGTTTTCCTAGCCTTTTCTTAAAAGATTTCTATGACACTGGAAATTTTTTGAACATCTCCCTTGGTAAGTTATTCCAATCCCTAACTCCCCTTTCTATAAATGAATATTTGGCACAATGTTTCTTCTTGTATTCCAACTTTATCTTCGTTTTGTGATCTTTCTTACTTTTAAAGACGCCACACAAACTTATTCGTCTACTAATGTTATTCAACGTCATTTCTCCGCTGACAGCTCGGAACATACCACTCACTCGGGCAGCTCGTCTCCTTTCTCCCAATTTTCCCAGCCCAAAATTTGCAACATTTTTGTAACGCTACTCTTTCGTCGAAAATCACCCAGAACAAATCGAGCTGCTTTCCTTTAGATTTTTTTCCACTTCTTGAATCAAGTAATTCTGGTGAGGGTCCCATACACTGGAACCATACTTTAGTAGGGGTCTTACCAGGGACATATAAGCCCTCTCCTTTATATCCTTACTACAACCCCCTAAACACCTTCATAACCATGTGCAGAGATCTGTACCCTCTATTTACAATCCCATTTATGTGATTACCCCTGTGAAGATCTTTCCTTATATTAATACCTAGATACTTACAATGATCCCCAAAAAGAACTTTCACCCCATCACCAGAGTAATTAAAACTCAGAGGAATTTCCCTATTTGTGAAACTCACAACCTGTCTTTTAACCACGTTCATCATCATACCATTGCCTGCTGTCCATCTCACAATGTTTTCGAGGTCATTTTGCAGTTGCTCACAAGCTTGTAACTTATTTATTACACTGTAGATAATAACATCATCCGCAAAAAGCCTTACCTCTGATTCCACTCCTTTACTCATATCATTTATATATATAAGAAAACATAACGGTCCGATAATACTGCCTTGAGGAATTCCCCTCTTAATTATTACGGCGTCAGGTAAAGCTTCACCTACTCTAAATCTCTGAGATCTATTTTCTAGAAATATAGCAACGCATTCAGTCACTCATTTGTTTAGTCCAATTGCACCCATTTTTGCCAGTAGTCTCCCATGATCCACCCTATCAAATGCTTTAGACAGGTCAATCCATATACAGTGAATTTGACCTCCAGAATCCGAAATATCTGCTATACGTTGCTGGAATCCTACAAGGTGAGCTTCAGTGGAATAACCTTTCCTAAAACCGAATTGCCTTCTATCGAACCAGTTATTAATTTCGCAAAAATGTCTAATGCAACCAGAAAGAATGCCTTCCCAAAGCTTACATTCAACGCATGTCATACTTACTGGCCTGTAATTTTCAGCTTTATGTCTTTCACCCTTTCCTTTATATAAAATACAGGGGCTACTATAGCAACTCTCCATTCATTTGGTATAGCTCCTTCAACCAAACAATTAACAAATGAATACTCCAGATATGGTACTATTTCCCAACTCATTATCTTCGGTAAACAAGAAGAAATTATTCATTCAAAACTGAATGAATAATTTAGTTATGAATATCCCCAGAAATCTTATCAATTCCAGCCGCTTTTCTAGTTTTCAACTTTTGTAACTTATTGCAAATATCACTGTTATCATATGTAAATTTAAATACTTCTGTAGCATTAGACTCTTCCTCTATCTCGACATTATCCTTGTAACCAACAGCCTTTGCATACTGCTGACTGTATACTTCTGCCTTTTGAACATCCTCACATACACACTCCCCTTGTTCATTAATTATTTCTGGAATGTCCTTCTTGGAACCTGCTTCTGCCTTAAAATACCTATACATACCCTTCCATTTTTCACTAAAATTAGTATGACTGCCAATTATGCTTGCCATCATGTTATCCTTAGCTGCCTTCTTTGCTAGATTCAATTTTCTATTAAGTTCCTTCAATTTCTCCTTACTTCCACGGCCATTTCTAACTCTACTTCTTTCTAGTCTGCACCTCCTTCTTGGTCTCTTTATTTCTCTATTATAATAAGGTGGGTCTTTACCATTCCTTACCACCCTTAAAGGTACAAACCTGATTTTGCATTCCTCAACAATTTCTTTAAACCTATCCCAGAGTCTGTTTACATTTTTATTTACCGTTTTCCACCGATCATAGTTACTTTTTAGAAACTGCCTCATGCCTGTTTTATCAGCCATATGGTACTGCCTAATAGTCCTACTTTTAAGACCTTCCTTTCTATCGCATTTGTTTTTAACTACCACAAAAACAGCTTCATGATCACTAATACCATCTATTTCTTCAGTTTCCCTATAGAGCTCATCTGGTTTTATCAGCACCGCATCCACGATATATTTCGCTCTGGTTGGTTACATCACTTTCTTAATCGGCTGTCCTTCCCATATTAACTTATTTGCCATATTTTGGTCATGCTTCTTGTCGTTCGCATTTCCTTCCCAATTGACATCTGGCAAATTCAGATCTCCCGCTACAATCACATTTCTTTCCATGTCGTTTCCCACATAGCTGACTATCCTATCAAATAATTCCGAATCCGCGTCAGTGCTACCCTCTCCCGATCTGTACACTCCAAATATATCAAGTTGCCTATTATCTTTAGAATTGAGCCTTACACCTAAAATTTTGTGTTTATCATCTTGAACCTTACAAATTATTCTTTCACCAGAATAAATACACCCCCTCGCACCATTCCTATCCTATCTCTACGATACACACTCCACTCCCGTGAGAAAATTTCTGCATCCATTATATAATTTCTCAGCCATCACTCATGTCCTATTACAATATCTGGTACATATATATCTATTAAGTTACTTAATTATATTCCTTTCTTTACAATACTTCTGCAATTCAACACTACCAATTTTATGTCATCCCTACTTGATTTCCAGTTCCATGTTCCCTTATCACCGCTCCCTAGGCCACCACGTTTCCCTGAACGTACCTCCCTATTATCCTTCCAAACAAATTTCCTAACTTATACGTACCACTGCGGTTTAAGTGAAGGCCATCGGAGCGCAGATCCCTATCTCCTATCCACCAATTAGGATCTAGAAATTTCAATCCCTGTTTCCCACATACCCACTCCATAGTCTCATTTAAATCCCCAATCACCCTCCAGTCAGTATCCCTCCTACACAATCTCCGCTTTCTTAAACTTCACCAGTGCTGCATTTACCAGATCCCACACATCTCCAACTATGTTGGTACTTATATCAGCTTGGCTTACGTTGTCAGTACCAACGTGAAACACTACCACCTTCTCCTTCCCCTCCTCCCTCTCTTCTACTTTCCTCAACATCTGCCTCAACCTAATTCCTGGATAACACTCTACCCTGGTTCCCATTCCTCCACACACTTTCCCCACGTGTCTAACGATGGAATCCCCCATGAAATATGAACTTTTAGTCGGTAGGAGTGGTGCAGCTGCGACAAAGTATTGTAGAAGGTAGTGGGACAGGTGCGGCCCCGTGGTGTAGCGAGCTTGCCTCTTACCCGGAGGCCCCCGGTTCAATTCCCGGCCAGGTCAGGTATTTTTACCTGCACCTGAGGGTTTCGTTCGAGGTCCACTCAGCCTACGTGATTAGAATTGAGGAGCTATCTGACGGTGAGATAGCGGCCCCGGTCTCGAAATCCAAGAATAACGGCCGAGAGGATTCATCGTGCTGACCTCATGACACCTCATAATCTGCAGGCATTCAGGCTGAGCAGCGGTTGCTTGGTAGGCCAAGGCCCTTCAATGGCTGTAGTGCCATGGGGTTTGGTTTGGTTTTAGTGGACATGTGCGAACTAGGTGTGGACGTAGAATGCAGCTACCTGAAGTCATGATTGACCTTGAGTGACTGTTCCATTTTGTACATTTCTTACTCATATGTTTTATTCTAATTTATGGTTTTAGTTTGAGACGTTGGAAATTAGTCACGACTCAGAGGTAGGAGTACATCAAGTAAGTATACAGATTCCTTGAAGTGTCAACGTTTCATTGTTTTGTTGGAAGAGTAGCAATCTCAGACATAAACATATATTAAAATCTTTGAATGGAAACTTGAAAGCATATAAAACACCGCGTAGGCTTTATATTTAATATACATGATCGTAAAGAATGTCCGGATCAATGGTTAGCTTGCTGGCCTTTGGTCACAGGGGTCTCGGGTTCGATTCCCGGTAGGGTCAGGAATTTTAACCATAATTGGTTAATTTCGCTGGCACGAGGTCTGGGTGTATGCGTCATCTTCATCACCATTTCATCCGCATCACGACGCGCAGGTCGTCTACGGGAATCAAATCAAAAGACCTGCACCTGGCGAGCCGAACTTGTCCTCGGACACTCCCGGCACTAAAAGCCATACGCCATTTCATTTCATCGTAAAGAATGAAGCATGGCCACAAAAGAGTAGGTGCATCATTGATAAATGTAGCAACTGTTGAGTGATTCAATTTACTGTGAAATACCTCATGTATAGTGCTCTGTCGTAAGGGAGAATCGATGAGAATCAATCGGCACTACACAGTTCACACATTGATAGCTCAGGCCTCCGTAAGCAACAACACTTGGTGATCTTTGAAGAAGTAGAACATCTTTCCACAAATGGATCCACATGGTGACCTGAGGTACTGGTATGGTGATAGATCCCACGGTGAGATTCGAGGAAGATGAGCAGTAACAGAAGGCCGTGCACTGAGGACCTCCGAGAAAAGCAGGCGATTACAAAATGGGAAGTCATTGGCTGTAGAGGGGCAATTCTATAGCAATAATAAACAAAGCCCCGGACGCTATTATTCAGACCATTGCAGACTATGTGTTAAAAAGTGCATGGCGATAAGGCACCATGTGTAGTCCTTGACTTGAAGTCCTACATATTGGATATTTACTTTTGTAATAAAATCAGAAAGAGAAAATCTACCTGATGGTTGGAAATTTTAATTTTGAGTTTTAACTAAAACGCCAATTACACCCATAAAACTATGTGTTTTACACACTATTTTTTTTGTACCCAAACGAAGCACATTACACATCAGCTGTTACGTCCACCTTCTCAACATAATCTCCTTGTAACTGGATTGTCCTTGGGACAGGAAATGGTCCCAAAAGGCGGAAGAACCTCAACTGGTCAATGGCATTAGGATGCAGAAGGCAACGGGAAACCACTGCATTAAATATCCTGAAAGATATCCCTTTAAGTTCATATGGCATGGCTCTGTTTAACTTAAAATATCGCCGCCTACTCCGAACACCTTGGGTGCTTTCAGATACAGGGGAAGAGGTCTGTAAGTAGGAGGAGGAATTCATGGCTGAAGGAGATCCGAAGATGGCACAACTGCACTTCAGAAGATGCTTTCCATGCTGCAACATCACGTTCGGAGCTGGCTATGTGGACCGCAAACCTCCGCTAGGAGAAGGCGCCTCAAGAAGAAGAAAAACTGTATGCACTTTTGCCATCGATGTGTCAGTCTGTCTAGACCGCCCTGAAACCATTCTTTCAGAATGCTGCGTACCAGTGCCTTGCCAGCTGTGTCCAGTGCTGAAAAATCCGCAAAACGGCGACCACGCCGCGGTTTCTTCATGTTCCCCAACAGGTGATAATCACATTTATTTGGAGGGGTTCTGCCCCTATGTTTCCATTGCATCGGTTCTTTTTCGTTTGTGGATCATTGTAATGGAGCCATGTCTCATCACCAGTCACAAGCCTAGCCATAAAGTCGGCTGGATCTTCACCATGGCGTTGCGAAAGTCCTCTTCGCACGCCTCTGCTTTTCGTCTGCAGACAAGAGTCTAGGCACCCAACTGGATGACACCTTCCCCAACTGTAAGTGGCCGGGCACGATCCGCTGCAGGGTGTTTCGGCTAATTCCCGTGGCTGGCTCCATTTCCGTAAATGCGATGCATTAGTTTCCTTGGATGGCCTGTTCGACCCGGGCAATGTTGGCTGGTGTTGACACTGTCACATTCCCTCCAGAACTGATTCCCTTGTCCACAGATGTGCGCCCTGTTTGGACCTTCCACCCACTTGTAAACTGTTTTCCGTGACAGCGGATGTCCTCCACAGACTGCGCCGATGACTTTCTGCAGTGGTCGCGCCTTTTTACCATAGGAACCAAGTCTTACAGCGCTGTCCCTGGCAGTGGGCTGTCTGCTCCTAGCGCTGACAGTGTTGTTATGACGAGTGCATTCATTGGCACCTGTGCGTGTGCTGCTACCAAACGGTGCAACAAGACACTAGTTACACGTCACCACCTTGAAAAGTGAAATGCGAACCATTACCGCTTGTATAAAAAATAACGTATTAAACAATGCAGTACTCCCCTCGTACATATTGTACATATGAACTGATTAGAAGGTCGACGTTTCGATTCCCTTATAGGGACTGTGAATTATCTCTCTTAAAGTAACCATTCAGTATTCGGCATAGAACCATTTCAGCTTTCCTCTTAGGGCACTTCCACATGTCAATACCAATATCTTACTTAACACAATTTTTAGTATATACCAAGTTTTATAATGGTATGTGCTTGCGATTTCATGTGATACTCGAATAAACATGCGTACAAACAGACAGAGAAAAACTGGAATTTAACCGGTGAATTTTAGTCAAAGTGAATTATAATTTAATTCTTCTTCCTCTTCTTCATAATTTTGATTTAGCCACTTCGGAACGCGAAATAACAGTTTGAGAATATTAGGCACGCACTCATCGTACTTCATAGGCACTGATGTTCCTTCTATCTTTTGTTAATTTTCTTTCTTCGTTCTTACCAAAATTACCTCGAATTTCCTCTCGGAAATCTACAAATTTTCCTTAATTCAGATACCAAAAATTTTCATTACTTACCAGGTGTATCCGAAAGTTTTTGTCGTTTTTTTGGGTGAAGAAAACACGTAATTTTCCAGGGAAATTCATTTTTTGTTTATTCCAAATTTTAGCCATCGGCTTCTACACACTTCGCCCATCTCTCAGGTAATTTACGAATACAATGCCAGAAAAACTGCACTTTTTTAAAGCAAACCCTTCGTTGAGCCATTTCCAAAATTCCTCGAGGTTGCTCTGCGAGTGCGTGCCGCATTGATACGGTGGTGCCAGGTCGGGGCAGTACGGCGGGTGTGGAAAGATGTCCCATCCAAGCGATTTCAAGGTGTTTTTCGCAGGTTTTACTGTGTGAGATGGCGCATTGTCGTGAAACTAAATCACTTTTCCATGTCTTCTGGCCCATTCCGGTCATCTTTCCATCAATGCGTGATTGAAATGAATCATTTGTTGGCGATAACGTTGTGTATTAACGGTTTCGCCCGTAATTGCTCACCTTTGCACTTTTGTGGTCTACCAGAGCGCGCAATCGCCACGTTTAAATTGGAGCGTGTTTACCACATGCATCTACTTTTCACAGCCTTTTTCTTTTGATTAGACAAGGAAAACAATGCGTGCCGCTAATGTTCCTTGTCGTCATGATCACTGAAAACTCTAGTGTTTGGTGGACTTAACTTGTGTGTGTTGGTAGCTTTAATGCGTACTGTTCGCTGCCGCCATCTCTGAAAAGGCTCATGCATACACCTGGTGCATACAAAATATACATTTTATTATTTCTCATGCTTAAAGATACGAACTCTGGACTTCGGTTCTATACTTCAAATGGAAGGCACTAGGGCGAGCCATGATCCAACTCTCTGAAATGGTATATGAGAATTTCACATTTTAATCATCGCCTGTGAACTGAAAGATGTAATTTTACGCTTTGGCGCGCTGCGAGTTGTGGACTGACAGATGTCTGGCCAAGTATCGCAATCACAAACAGACATACGTCAACAGGCACATTTCGCGGGGCGCAATAAAGAGATGTCCTGCAATCATCAAAATAGGATTTTATATCAACGTACTGCAATCTCTTTCTGCCCTTCTCACGGATTGAGGTCACGGGTCTCCTATACACGGCGAGGGTCTTGTTGACAGAGGCAGTGAACTTGGTTTTAAGCAAAGTGGATTCTGTTATTGTTCGCACCAACATAGTTAGAATTATCTCTAAATGCTGGCAATGTTTTTCCTTACATAACATTCGTGTCGCCATTAACGCAGTGGGGTGCGTTACATCCCAATATTTTATTTCCATGACATTTAAGATGCTATAACTCTTCTCCTCGTCCTGAGATAGTGCAGCTCTTTTCAGGCACAGCTGCATGGACCAGCCCTCCTGGAATTCTTAAATTTCTGGCAGTACCGGGAATCGAACCCGGTCCCCCGAGGACGGTAGCTATTAGTGCTAACCATTAGGCTACGGAGGCGAACACTATAGTAGTGATTGGTAGTGGTGATTTTAAGAGGAAGTACAACTAGGCAAGTATACTTATTATTAGTATTCAGACAGAGATAGAGAAAATGGTAGGGGTCCGACACTTCGGAAAAAAAAAAATAATAATAAGGAATCGGCCTAAGAAAGACAAGGGCCACGAAGTGCGTGAAAATGAAGGATATTATTAATTGGGTGTTTTAGAATATATTATGTAAAAGTAACTCTTCTCGTTAACTACAATCAATGTCCCTATGACCATTTTTATAAGCTGAAGTGTCCTAAGCTTGTGAGTATATTAAATATTGTGAATGTTAGTGAAAAATTGCAACGTAATTAGAAAATTCTTTTAATTTTTTATTTATTTACAATTTTCTGATGTCGCACCGTCAGAGATACAGTATGTCTCATGACGACGATGGAACATCATACCAATTTAGGAACTGACATAAAGAAGGGCGTGTAGATTCTATTTCACACAAAATGTGTAACTTTGGCGCTTAGAGCCTTATTTATTTCAGGTCTTCATCAAAGCAGTCATTAATGATCTGCACTTGGGGCTGTCACGCAGGTGGAAGATTCCCTATCAATTCTTTACATAGCCTTTTCTTAAACATTTCAAAAGAACTTGGAATTTTACCGAACATTTATATCAGTCCATTAGTGATCACTTACCCATCCTTCGTCCATCAGCCCGATCAAGCTTATTCCTCTACTTATATAACCAGCTGTCAATCAATCAATCAATCAATCAATCAATCAATCAATCAATCAATCAATCAATCAATCAATCAATCAATCAATCAATCAATCAATCAATCAATCAATCAATCAATCAATCAATCAATCAATCAATCAATCAATCAATCAATCGATCGATCGATCAATCAATCAATCAATCAATCGATCGATCGATCAATCAATCAATCAATCAATCAATCAATCAATACTGGTCAGCACTTAGGGCAGTCTCCCATGTGGCAAAGTCCCTGTCTGTAGTTCACTTAGCACTTTTTAAAATTATTATAAAGAAATTGGATATTTATTAAACATCTACCGTGGTAAGTTATTGCAGTCCCTAACTGCCTTCCTATAAACGAATATTTTCCCCTATTTGTCCTCTTGAATTCCAAATTTATCTTCATACTTGCTGACATACCCGTGCCTCGCTACGGAATTCTACATTGTATGCAGAGTTCTGTACACGTTGTGAGCGAGATTGTATTAACGTTACGCTAGGAATGCGATCGGCAAGTCACCAAACGGCTGTTCTTACGTGAACACTGGGTTAAGGCCCTCTAGCCTACCACCAGTCACAACTAAGTTGGGGAATTTTCATTATAATTGCAAACACTCACATCCCACCTGCATTTTTACATCCTCAGAAAGACTGTTTTAGTTGTTTTCCCAAATGAAATCAATATAGATCAGTACAATGACGCCAGTAGGAATGTCGCTATTAAAAGCAATGCTATCATATGAAATACTCGATCAAATTAAAATCCACGCATTTTCTCACTTTTAACGCACAGTACTCCGCTGCCGATCTAACAGTCCAAAGTTCAAGAGCTGCAATGACCAGGCCGCAGACAGCTGTGAGCGGTGAACACTCTTCAATTTCGGGGGCACTGGGGCATGAAGGCGGGGGGTGCGAGTATTGTAGAGTAACTATGCCCTCTTACTCATCTGTTTAACAGGCGTACCCGATGAGTCAGGAAATCTCAATTCCCTAAAATGGAGGCGGGAAAATCTGATTTGAAGGCAAATTCTTCCTCCAAGCCACAGGAGAAATCCCCTCTTCACTGCTAATATGGAGTAAAATGAATGTAGAATGTAATAAAAGTGAAGAGGAAGAAGCTTTTCTTAATAAACGGCTCTTTTCAAGGTTGAAATTTGAGTTATTCAGTGGATTATGCTGCTATAATTTGGAGTAGACCTAAATTGTAATTCTAGACTAGGTCATACTACTACTGCTACTGCTAATCTAGCCTCTGCCTTTAGTGTGCACACGGCTCATTCAAAACAACGCGTCAGAGTAGGGATCGAATAGCTGGAATAATATGATGAATCTGAGGGTTACGTACCAGCATATCAGAAAATTTATGAACCAGAGGAATGGCATGCTAAAGAAGAAATATTTCTAACACTGCAGCTATTTCCCACCAATATTCAGTCAGGCTGTTATAGTCGGTACGCAGCAGTAATCCCATCTATCGGAGTTGAGTGGCAGCATAAGAGACAAAGACTAAGACTCTTATCATAGTCGGTACGGTAAAACAGAATGAAACATAAATAATCGGAAATTGTATTCTCTATATTTTTATTATGTAGTACTTTCAATAGGAACAATAACAGGTATTTAAAAGTTAAATTTTAGGCCTTCCCGTAAACTACCATTTCACTCAGCGTGAATAAAATGACTTATAGCTTAGATTGTAGTGGCTCATCCCCCAAATTTATATTCCGATTTTCATTAAATTATCTTCAGCTGTTTTCTCGTGATGCGTGTACAGACAGATAGATGGATAGACAGACAGAAATTACGGAAAAGTAAAAAAGTGCATTTCCTTTTACTGTGGACATGACCGATAAAAAACACAATTCTTTTCAAATTCTAAGCAATGTACAGACAAAACTCTTATTATATATATATATATAGATTGTGATCTTTCCTACTTTTAAAGACTCCTGTCAAACTTATTCTTCAATAAATGTCATTCCACGCCATCCTTCCACTGACAGCTCGGAACATACCAGTCAGTCGAGCAGCTCGTCTCCTTACTCCCAAGTCTTCCCAGGCCAAAGTTTGCAATATTTTCGCAACACTATTCCTTTGTCGCAAATGTCACACATAGAAGAGGATACGATGTAATACGCACATAGGTCCTGAAACCCATGTTGTAACGCACACACAGTAGCAGTGGTGCAGATGTCATTGCAAACGGAGGGCTTCTTGAACATTGCATACGGAATGCTGGTGGCTGTTTCCCAATATTAATATAGAGTTGTAGAAAATAATTTCTAACATGAAAATCAAGCGTTTCCAGACCCATGTCCATTATTACATGATGTATCACCCTGTGTTATTTTTTACGGGACAGTAGCGAAGAAAAATTAAGTGTGCGAAACAAGAAATACCAAAATTCTCCATCAATATTAGCTGTATCGAAGAACTGTACATTGTGAGAGCCTTAACAAATATAATTTCCGATCGTTTACCTTTCGTGCCTTTTTACCGTGCGAGCTCAAACATTTATGTGTTTATTCCTTAGTTTACCAATGGCTTGAATCGCTGAAATGCAAATAATGTCATGTCGTCTGTGTATAATAATTACAGCTGCAATAATTACAGGTGCAAGATTTTGGTTAAAAATCTGCAAAAGCAGATGCTTTAATGTAGTCGAGAATGGTACAGAGAGGTACGAATTTTAAAAGTAAAACATCATGAAAACCGATTTTACATCATATTAAAGGACGCAAAACTCACGCATGTTATAATGTATTTTAAAAACCTCTCTAAAACCAGTCCCACGACAAAATGTGACTAAAATCGCTCGTCCAGAATACTGTCGCAACAGATAACATTTATCATTCCAAAGTTATGTTCAGTCAGCTTGCATCCCCGGTCACAACTAACTAAGGAATGTTCAACGTCAACAAACACAAGTGATCCAGTCGATATTAAATGCCCGTTTCTTGCAACATCCTTAACATGAGAGTTTTTGGCTAAGCTCTATTCTAGTGTCTGCCTTACAATACCATCCAGAGCTTCCTTCACATCCATCCCAACAGCCCATTTAAGAAATTCCATACAGCCTCCTTATTCCTCGCAGGTTTTGCCCTAGCTATAACACGATTACATTGGTATATTTTTGTCTCAATTGTTATTGATATGTTACCAACATTGCACCTCAGAACTGACCCGTCGGTCTGAATACCATCAGCAATAAACTGTTCAGGACTACCCTGCATTTTCTCAGCGTTCATTTTATGTTTCAGCATACTGATGTACAATAACAGCAAATAGCGCAATATCCTGAACCGTCACCTACGTAATGCTAATAAGTTCGGCAGATAAGCTGCTGATGGAGGGCGGAAAGCCAATAGTTCAAGCATGACTAATATAACACCAATTGTGAGGACTCAGCCAATATACCATGACACTGCAAGCTATTGCAGGGTGATTTCTTCCACCGTGTACAAGCTCTACGGATTGATCGCTCAGAGGATAGGGAACACTAGCGACCACGTATTCAATCATACTTTGTTACACGCCAATGCCGCCACACTTACACTATGCGTCGTTTTCTCTTAGAGGGTGGTACTGTTTCTCATACGGCACGCCTAGCGCCATCTCCTGCCATAGTCACTGTGCCCGAGTCACTCACCGGGTAGTGTATAACGTTCTAGACAATAGTTTCGTATTCGACTCGAGAGCTTGCCGACATGGTGTTACTTACGACAAGGTCACGGTTGTATCGGGAGACCTATGCCCTCCGACAACAGCCACAGCATTGAAGGTTTGCAATAGTGTTTCGCCGTTTATCTGAGACAGGGCCTTTTAAGGAAGCAGGAACTCATGAAGGACGTACCCTCCCTTTTCGGACACGAGACGTGTACTGTGTTCAGGGCTTACTAGCGACAGATTTTCCGTATCTGGAGCGGTTTTGTCACTGGTTTATTCACCACGCAACCACGATCCCGGGATTTGTGGTATCCATGCTATTCACAGATGAAGCCACCTTTACGCGGAGTGGTATCTTCTACTTTCATAAAAGTCATCTATGGGATTGTATGCAGAACCCTCATTGTTTGGTGCCAGCGAATTATCAGCAGCGGTTCAGTAGGAATGTGTGGGCCGGGATAATTGGTGATCGTGTTTCTGGACCAGTCTTCCTTCCACGTTGCATAACAGGGCGGAACTATCGGCGTTTCTTGCTGGTGGCTTTGCGTCCCCTTATGGAAGACGTACCATTGATGATTCGCTGGGTTATGTAGCTGCTACATGATGGTGCTCCAGCCCACTTCACCGTGAACGTCCAGACGCATCTCAATCGTGTATTCCCTGGTCGATGGATCGGACCACGGGGTGCAGTTGCATGGCCTGCTTGTTCACCAGATCTAAACCCGCGAGATTTCCGGTTATGGGGCCATCTCAAAGTATCGTGTATGCAGAGCCCATTCCAGATGAGGAGACACTAGAGCAGCGTATTCATGCTGCCTTTGACACCGTTCGCATGCAGCCTGGCCGATGTGAGACAGAACTTGCTACGGTGCGTACACGCATGAGTGGAGGCACATGGAAACCATTTCAACACACACTGTAACTGTGGCTGCACGGTACAGCGCATATTAAACAGCCGTATCTGTTACAAAGATGACTGAATAAATGGTTCCTAACAAACTTCCGGACATACGTTCATTATACCTTTTATGTTCCGTATCCTCTCCTCGGTTTGTTTGTATAGGGTGGAAAAAATAACTCTGTATATCCAACACGTGCACCAGTAGTTCCCACAAGCCGGGTGTAGAAAAGTTCGGGAGACGTTACTGAGCGAGATATTTCAGAGAATAACTTAAATTTAGTGCATGCCGTAGTGTTTTCTTCCGGCTTTAAGTCAGGCTATGGTACAGCAGTCAATGAAACGGGATTTTTTCACCACCGAAGGATAGAAATCAATTTGAAAAATGGACCAGATCTATTCCAAGGAAGGATACTGAGTTAACGCATAGTAGCAGACTTTGTCATGTTAACTTCTCTGATGAATTGAGAGTAAAGTCAGATCATTTTGTAGTGAATGGTGAAATATTGAATATATCTCCTGTAAGATGGAAATTACTATGGAGCTTGCGACTAAAGCGCTGCCTGCTGGGGCGAGCTTGAGCTCGAGGAGTCCGCACACTTCTTATATTCGCCATGGTTCAACAATCAGCAGGTTCGTAGTCAAGCTCCCAGTACGGAGCCTACGATTCTAGAAAGGGAATTCAGGATCTACATGGATCCATGCTGTACAGACGAAATGTTCCGTTTTTTGGTTTAAGTTTTTAAGAATAAAATGCGACAAAGGAGCCAATAAGGTGCTGACATTAAGTAAAGGTGTAGAAAAGTGCTAACACGCTCAACAATGACGACTATTACGTCATCCCATCCTACAGCACTTATGTCTTCATCTTTCTCCGTGCCACAGATCAGTGTACCACCTCCTCGCTTTCTGCGCCGCCGCGCGTTCACCACCTGTCTCTTCGTCTGCACAGCCACCGTCTATGACACCGTCAACTCCAGCCACATCAGCATTGGCCGCCCGTCACGTGGTGGTGGTGATTATTGTTTTAAGAGGAAGTACAACTAGGCAACCATCCTCTATATAACACTAATCAGAGGGAAAAATGGAAGGGATCCGACACTTCGAAAAATGAAGATATCGGCCAGAGTAAGACAAGGGCCACGAAGGGCGTGAAAATGAAAGACTCCCTAGCCCTCGCAAACCTAATAGCGTCGGGGTCGGAAATGAACAAGAGTTGACCAAGGGAGGTCGGATAGGATAGATGAAAGTGAGGAGCCTGGCACAAGTAAGTGAAAGCAATGCGAGGACTCAGCTGAGGGCCCGGTGGTCGCTAACCCACGCTCCAAAGTTCAGAGCCCCTGAGGCCCCTTTTACCATGGGTGTTATTCTACCGCCCCCAAACACAGGGGGAGGCCGCCCGTCCACCAGCATCACCATTATCAACATTAGATACCAGCACAGTCTTCAGTTGCGTCGTTCGCGGCGTCGACCCACTCATCTCCGTAACAGAAGTCCAACGCCTTCACGCCATACCAGTCCGGAGGGCGTTTCGGATCTTCAACTCCATGGGCCCAACATACTTAGTGTGCCTACAGCTACCCACTGCAACAGCCGTCGACCATCTCATCGCCACCGGTGCCCCATCTACAGTCGTCTCCATAACGTCGAGCCCTCTCGTTCCCCTCCGCAATCAAGACATCCCCGCACCACACCACGTCGCCGCACCCGGTCTGACCATCCTCCTTTTCAACCACCCCACAACATCCGTTCACCATCTCCCCCATTCAATATCTCCTTCCTACCGCCGCCAACACTCGAACATCTCCGACACCTCACAACTATACTGTATCATATCACCTCCACCCATTACCACCTCACCCTTCCCCGCAACTTCCATTTAAGCATTCCCGTATAAACGTCCATTTCTTCCCATCTCCATAACCAAGAGACCCCATCTTCTCTTCTCAATAAATATTCACATCGCTCACCCATCCTCTTCATTCAGTCACATCGCATTGCTCTCTTCACATCTCCCGGCCCGAGCGAGAGCGTCACTCGCTAGGGGGCCCGCCCAGCCCTTCCGATGGGGAATGAAAACGTAAGAAAACGTACTAGCATTGAGAAACGTGCAAAAATATGGAACTAAAACAAAATTAGGGGTGTTCATTTTGTGTTTACTTTGCAAGAAATGCTATTCTCGTCATTTTTATAGGGAAAAACATTTAAATATTCCTAACTATAATAGCAATACTCATGAAGGCTTATTTCGTGTGATGTTCTTATTTACTTGCGATGACCGGACTTCTTCCGGCATTGCTATATCTAGTACAATTTGATCGCTAATCAGATGGATATAAAGTAGAGGGAGCGAAGCTTACACGTGTTGCATGTAAACTCTCGTAAACATTATTTCCGATTATATTAGACATGTTTGCGAAATTTATAACTAGTTCTGTTCGTATTTAGGAAATGTTATTCTACTGAAGCTCAACTTGTAACATGCAAGCAGCGTATTTATGGAGGTCAAATGGACCGACTCGCAATTGACATATCTAAGGCATTTGATTGGGGAGATCATCGGAGAGTAGTAGCTAAATAAGTGCAATGGAACTAGACTGAATGCGCGGCTATATTTCTAGAAAACAGAATTCAGAGTATTAGAGTTCGTGAAGCACTATTTGAGCTTGTGATAACGAAGAGGTGAATTCCACAAGGCAGTATTATTGGACCTTTATGTTTCTCATATATGTAAATGATACGAGTGATGACCTGGAATCAGAGATGATGTTAAACTGTACAGAGTAATTAATAAGTTACACGGTTGTGAACAACTGCAAAAAGCCACCGACAGTGTTCTGAGATGTAATTTAATAATAATGTTATTGGCTGTACGTCACACTAACTACATTTTTACGGTTTTTCGAGACACCGAAGTGCTGGAATCCTGTCCCGCAGGCTTTTACGTGCCAATAAATCTAACTTACCGGAACGGAGGTGACGTATTTGAGCACCTTCAAATATCATCGAACTGAGCTAGGATAGAACATGTCAAGTTCGGGTAAGAAAGCCAGCGCCTCAACTGCCTGAGCTATGCACCTCGGCTGTTGTGAGACGGACAGCAGGCAATGGTATGGTTATGAACGGGGTTAAAAGTCAGGTTGTGAGTCTCACTGACAGGAAAAGTCCTGTCAGATATTTTACTGCATTGATGGGGTGAAAGTTCCTTTTGGGGATCATTGTAAGTAGCTTGGTGATAACGTAAAGAAAGATCTTCATTAGGGTAATCACATAAATGCGATTGTAATAAAGGGTACAGATCTCTGCACATGATTATGAGGGTATTTATGGCTGTAGTAAGGATGTAAAGGAGAGGTCATGTAAGAGTCAGGTAAGACCCCAACTACTGTAGAGTGTATGGAACCCTCACTAAGGAAAGCAGCTCGATTTGTTCTGGGTGATTTCCGACATTTCCGACAGAAGTGTACGTTACGAAATTGTTGCTAAGTTTGGTCTGGGAAGACTTGGGAGTAAGGAAGGAGATGAGCAGCTTGACTAAGTGGTATGTTCTGTGCTGTCAGTGGAGAGATTGCGTTTAATAACATTAATAGACCAATAAGTTTGAGTCGTGTTTTTAAAAGTATGTGAAGATAAAGTAGGAATTCAAGAGGACAATTTGGGGAAAACTTTAGTTTATAGAATGGGAGCTAAAGATTGGAATAATTGACCAAAGGAGATGTCCAATAAATTTCCAAGTTCTTAGCAGTTACTTATGAAAAATCTAGTTAAACAACAAGTAGGTAACCAGCCGTCCGGGCGATTGCCCTAAATGCAGAGGTTTTATGCCCACTAAGGGAAAGATGCCCGGTCTAGAAAGCCAAGAATAACGACAGAAAGGATTCGTCGTGCTGACCACACGCCACGTCATAATCTGCAGGCCTTCGGAATGAACAGCGGTCGCTTGGTAGGCCAAGGCCCTTCATGGGCTGTAGTGCGATGGGGTTTGGGTTTGATCATCACCATCGTTGGAAATTCAGGCATATTTTACAATAAATGAACGCCGTGAAATGTATTTAAGTCATGTGCTTCACTTGGGCGGAGTTCTGCTTGCTATCAGAGAGCCTCTCCCCTAGAGCAAGAGAGCAGAAGTTACTTTAACTCGATATTATTTCTTCTTGATTGGTTTTAGCCCGGCTCTGATAGGGGGTAAACTTTCTATCGTTAGTCTACTGACGCACAAGAACAAACCAAGTGAAGTTATTGGCTCCAATTTTACGATAACGCAGGAATAAATGAAGTTCCAGAGCTACTCGATCTACTTGTTTGGCTGTACCTGGCATTTAGCTCCATTTTGCTACGAATTACATCAGAGAAGATGCAGTCGGACCTACACTACTCGGCCGTTTCTCCTATTCTTCACGTATTTATTTCTCGAAGCAAACGTTGAAGCGAAAAATTCTCGGTAACTCGCAATTCGTACAACACTGACTGTGCAATACAGCATTTGTAGTCTGTGGGGAGCAGTTGACAAGTAAAGAAAGGGAGCTGACGGGAAACGAAAGCGAAAATTCTAGTGATCAGAAAACCAGCCAAGCCTCACTGTTTTGGGGGTGTAAATTCATTATCAGTCACGTACAAAAGCAACCCGGAAAGTCATGGTTCACAAGCTTTATTTACGAAACCTGGCTGCGTGTTTTCCAACCTACATACAGAGTCACTGTTTCTCACAGCGATAAATATTGTTGAAAAGTATGTGGAAGAAACGAAGGTTAACCGTAAGAAACAGGGGAGACTTTTGAAAGGTGTTGACAGAAGCATGTTTCTTGTTTCACTGATGTATTCTGAGTTTGTTAGTATACAATACTTGTAAATGCTGTAGATATTCTCTACATCTCGAGATTTGGATAACTCGAAATAAAATTTAGCTCCCGACGTGATGAGGAAGTTGGACAGTACTGTGAAAAGATTGAAGAACTTAGGGTAAAGGAGAAAAGAAGTGCCTGGATTAATGAAGTGGGGGATTGAAATGCAGTGATTGGTGAAGGAACAAAAGAATAAGTGGTTGAAAAATTCGGACTGTACGAGGAAGAACAGGGATGAAATGTTGGTTAATTTCTGCAAAGAAAATGCACTTGTGATTGCGAACACTTTGTTCGAACATCACAACAGACGGCGTTACACCTGGACATCCAGGTTGACTGGTGAGAAATATCAAATGGACTATTTCATGATACAGGAACTGTGAAAGAATGCAATACCCCGGAGCAGATGTAGAGATTTGCACGTGCGGTTCAAGAAAGTGAGAGAGGGTAAACCAAGAGCAAATTTTGACCTAGAAATTCTAAAGGAAGGAGGTAAAGACAAAGAGCTGGAAGACATATTTATATTAAAATAGAATAGAGGTTCTAATGAAGAAAGTGCAAATGAGACATGGAAGAGGATGAGAGAAATCCTCACAAATTCTGAAGAAGAAGTAGTTCGGGAAAGGACATCTGCAAGAATAAGGAAAGAAACGGTCAAAAATGCAATGCTGAGCAAGATGGAGGAAAGAAGGAAATGGAAGAATGTAGGATCAGAGGAAGAGAAACAAAAGTACAGGAAACTGAACAACGAATTAAGGAGAGAAACAGAGCAAGCAAGAAAGACATTGGGGAAAGAGAGATGTCAGGAAATAGAGAAACTATAAAAGAAAGGTAAATATGAAATGATGTATGAGTTATCTTCAGAACTGGTATTAAAGGGAGAAAGAGCAGGATCAGTATGGAAATAGAAAGAAATAATGACACATTGGTGTATAAACCTGAAGAAGTAAGTGAAAAGTGGAAAGAGTATGTACACTGCCTGTATGTATGTGGTCAAAGAACAAATGATATAGAAATAGAAGATGAGTCAAGAGAAATAGAAGATAAAATAGGATACAGCATTTTGGATGGGTAGATAGAAAAAGCTCTGAAAGAAATGCAAAGCAGTTGGGATTGATGGATTACCGATAGAGCATTTTAAGAATCTTGGATATAAAGGAGTGAAAGAGCTAACATATCTCTGAAATAACCTATATGAAAGCGGCGAATGATCAGATGATTATCTTTCAGTAGTAATGGTACCGATTAAGAAAATAATTCAAAGAAATGTAAACATTTAGAACCATCAATCTGACCACACATGCAGCCAAAGTATTACTGAGGGTACTGAACAGAACACTTCTTGGAAGGCTAGACAACTGTACCTCTGAGGAACAGTATGACTTCATGAGAAGTAAAGGACTATTAAGAACATTAGGTGAGAGATACATTGAAAGAGGAAGAGAAATATATGGCCTGTGTTCATTGACCTGGAAAATGCTTCTGACAGAGTACAGTGGGAAAAGTTAATGGACATTCTAAGCAGGAACGGAGTGGACTGGAAGGAGGGAAGGTTGATTAAGAATCTGTATCTACAGCAGAAGATAAGAGTGCAGATAGGGAATGAGACGATAGAGGAAACCACAATCGGTAGGGAAGTAAGACAAGGCTGCTGTCTCTCTTCCATGCTTTTTAACGTGTGTTTGGAAGTGATAGATCCAGAAATGCATGAATGGAAAGAAAAGTGAAAGTTGATGGTAGGAGAATTTGCTGATGGCAAGGTCTTACTGGCAGAGAGTGAACGAGCTATGATAGCGATGCTAACAGATCTAAATGATGTCTGCGAAGAAACTGGAATGAGTATTAATAAGAAAAAAGATAAAATATATCGTGATAAGCACAAGAAAAGTGAAGACAACCATAAAGCTAAGGCAGGAAATAATAGAACAGGTGGATGCTATCAAATACTCGGGAAGTGTAATAACAGAGGACAAGAGGTGAGAACTCGTACTGCGATTGCGAACGAAGAGTACACTTTTTATGGGGCATTGAGGAAGGGATTCGTGGAGTGGAGACATGGACATTGAGAAAATGGGACGAAAGTAGATGTGGATTTGGAGGAGAATGGAAAGTATTCAATGGATAGAAAAAGTGAAGGATGGAGAAGTCTTGAGAAGAGTTGGAGAAGAGAGAAATATGTTAAAAGTAATTGAGAAGAGAAAGCACAGTTTGGATGAGGAGAGATTGCTTGCTTGTAGATGTTATAGAAGGAACTGTAAATGGAAAAAGACAAAGAGGACGGAGAGGATGTCAGATGCTGGACAGTATCAGGATATAATACAAGAATGAGGACACAAAGAGACAGGATTGCGTGGAGACCTGCCATACGGAGATACCGAGGCTCACTCTATGTTATTTGGAGAAGAGCGAGGGAGCTTTAACCCTGGACCATACCGGGGCTTTACGTGTCTTCTTTAACCGGAGGCCCCGGATGCGATTCCCGGCCAGGTCAGGGATTTTTACCTGGATCTGAGGGCTGGTTTCAAGTCCAGTCAGCCTACGTGAGTACAATTGAGGAGTTATCTGACGAGTCTGAAAATCCAAGAATAACGGACAAGAGAATTCGTCGTGCTGATTACACTTCACCTGATAATCTGCAGGCCTTCGGGCTGAGCAGCGGTCGCTTGGTAGGCCAAGGCCCACCAGGGCTGTAGTGCCATCGGTTCTTAATTCTTTTGCTACTTAACACACCACACACTCGCATGTATATCAAGGATATCGTCTCCAATAATATCCAATGTTAATACTCTTCATTGTTGCATTCGTACCAGAACCAGCAGACATCGTGCTACTATTTTCCGCTTTAATCACTCTTGGTTTTGTTCTTATTTCACTCATAACTGTGATTAATTTAAAGGAATGCCTACATATCCACTGTATTCTCAATAGTATAAATATTCCTGTCTTGTTTAAACCATAAATTTTCACATTACTGCAGAGCATCATCAATATTCGTACACTGGCCAATATAATAATAATAATAATAATAATAATAATAATAATAATAATAATAATAATAATAATAATAATAATAATAATAATAATAATAATAATTATACAGGTAGGTACACCCCAACGCCGCACATTTAAATCTAGCGCCTAAATGGACTCCTCTATTGGTGAAATAGTGAAATTGAAACTACACCAACTTATAAATTTACTCAGAAGACGTCACCAATAAAATATGATGTAATTTTGTCATTGTGAAGTTTTCTGAACTGACTGTATTTCTACTTGATTTGTTTGCCATTCATCAAGAAGTGTGGACATTCTTCCATAGATGTCACTACTAAAAACTGTGACCATGCACCCTGGTGCGAAGTGAAATAATTTTTGTTTTAAAGAAGTTTCGTATTCATAAGGTTTTTTTTACTGATTGATATTCATTTATTTTTGGGTTGGCAATATTTATCTTTTCTTTCCGCCAGTTTTGAATCCAACCAATCAATAATTTCTGTAATTAACTTTCCACCTATCACAGGCGTCTTTTCCGATTCTGAGAGTTACTTTTGAAACCTACCGATAAAATTCTGTGGGTGTGTCTTGATTATTCATGAATGATCTCAAACCTTCCCTGAGGGTTTATAAACTGCGGCTTTTCACGTCTCTTGGCCAATTGATCGTCATCTTACTGGGTGTGTGTGTCAAAGCGGGAGGTGGGCGATCTCTTTCGTCAGCTGCTAGATCTTCTACAAGGTAATGGCCACATAACATCTTTCTTTCTTGCGAACTCCGCAGTTTAACCCGAGGGAAAGGTCCGAATTATCAACTATGTAACCTACATTTAAAAAATGTAACTTCTTCCGACTAATGTAAAAACTTCATCAAATCTTTAACTGTAAATCGGGGATAGAGTGTGATATACCCTCTCGAGCTTCCCTTCATCTTTATTTGAGGTGCTACTTTTTTTTTTTTTTTTCTGTAATGCATTAAAGTTATATCCATCCGTGCAACCTCAGTAGTTTGGGTACTACATACCTCTGTGTAATAAGATTTCTATTTGTAAATAGTGCCTTGTAAGGCCAGAGATTATTAGAGTTTCATGCTATGTTGCCTTGAGTAGGCTTGGAAAACTGAGAGCACGTTAGCTCTTTTTTTCAAGTGTTGTATTAGTGCCTCTGGGAGGCCTGACATTGTAATTTAGGGAGCAAGTGCTCCATGTATTAGGGGACTTCTGCCCTTGTATAAATTTATGCTCTTTTGTAAATTTGAGCTAGGAGCTCAGGAAAAGTAAAGTGAGGGCTTGAAGCCCACGATCTGTTTATTCCTCCAATCTTGCCTTTCATAGACTTGTTTAATGATTGCTACTTGTACCTGTACAGTAAAATTGTTATATTTTGTGTTTTGAAAATATAACCTTCAGTTTACGTTTTAAATTCAATTCTTGACCCATTCACCCCGGCTCCTTCTTTCACCTCTGCGTTCCACGGGTAACCCCGGAACAACCACAAGCAGAAGAAGAACACCCTTGAAAACCTACGTGCCTAAGGACGAGTTCAAATGAAAATGAAAACCTACAACCTGTTTTCCACTCATTGACTGGGTCAGGGATGGAATGAATGAAGCAGATATAGGCTATTAGTACGATGGGGTCCCCACTCCCAAAGTGATTTATTAATGAATGATAGATGCTATGAAATGATAACGGAGAGTGTTGCTGGAATGAAAGATGACAGGGAAAACAGGAGTACCCGGAGAAAAACCTGTCCCGCGTCCGCTTTGTCCAGCACAAATCTCATATGGAGAGACCGGGATTTGAACCACGGTATCCATTGGTGAGAGGCCGACGCGCTGCCGTCTGAGCCACGGAGGCTACGAGTTCAAATATCATATGAAAAAAACAGTACATGGAAAGAACTTCTCTGTTTCTAGATGGGCAAGCTATGACTAAATTTCGAAACATTTTCCAAGTAAATGACTTCAAATACCTTGGGGAAATCATTCAACCTTCTGGATTAAACAGTGAAGCAAATAAGGAGACAATTTCTGCATTACATAAAGAATATGGAATCACTTGGAACACACATAACAAAAATTAAATATCTCGGGTAACAAAACGCGTCGGAAACGTTAATCATTGGCAGCAGATTACTCATAAAAGAAAAACAATACGGTAAATGTTCGGCCCTGTCTGCACAGAGAGTGAGTGTATTGCCATAATCTCAGACACTTTCAAGAAAAGTAGGTTGAAATTCTATGGTCACATTCTCAGAATGAACAATGATAGACTGACCACAAGAATTCTAAATCTCGCCCTCACACTGCAAATGAAATAGAATCAGATGTTCAGGAAATCAACATCAACCAGGAAACTGTGAAGAACCGATCTACTTTCAGAACACTGATTAAAATATAAAATACCGAGCTCGATAGCTGCAGTCGCTTAAGTATCCAGTATTTGGGAGATAGTAGGTTCGAACCCCACTGTCGGCAGCCCTGAAAATGGTTTTCCGCGGTTTCCCATTTTCACACCAGGCAAATGCTGGGGCTGTACCTTAATTAAGGCCGCGGCCGCTTCCTTCCCACTCCTAGCCCTTTCCTGCCCCATCGTCGCCGTAAGACCTATCTGTGTCGGTGCGACGTAAAACATCTAGCAAAAACAAGCTAGAACTAATGAAACCTGAACAGAAGAACGTAAGAAGAATTTCAGTGAGAAAATAAAGAGATTGTGGGAAGAGAAGAGAGCAGATTCATCAGCGAAATAAATTCAAGCATGCTCCCGTGTTGAGCATAACGATGTAAAATAATAATAATAACAGGAACGATCTCTGACGCGCTCTCACACAGTTCTAGGGATCATGATGTCCTAGGAGGCTACTGCTGTGATCCTCGGCCAGACGAGCTGCACCAGTTCTACTCTTGATAATGTTCGACCATCATCCACGATCTCTCATGTCGGGAACAGTCGCATTGTACGCCCAAAGAACTGTAAGAGTCATTGTTTACATTTTGGTGATAATCTGATTCTGAGGTTGCTCTTGTTTATAATGGAAGCACGTTTCTAAGGTGCAATGTTCTCTTACCTTCCGCTACCAATATCTCTACACATGTTTCTTTCTTCCCCGTTCCCTTCACTTTTACATACGCTAATCGCGTCTTTTCAACTTCTGCTATATTCTAGAGCTTTCTCCTCTCCCCACTACCATTACCTCTGTCTACGTCACTCTGTTCTGGCTATAAATTCTCGACCATCACTTCACACTTTGTCAGTGTGCTACGCACCAGTTCCGGGCTGGAACTTACTTCGAATTCGTCTCCATGACGACACTATTTCACTTCATTCCAGCTGAAGTGTCTTCAATGACTCGGGCAGGGGGAGAGATTCATGGTTGTTCGGGATAGGCTGGTTTTTTCCAGTTCTGCTTTTTATAAAGTTTTACTTCGAGATTGATCGTTTCTCTGAAGTATTAGATGATCCCGGGAACCTAATCCATAATGGAGTTCTAAATTTTGCAGCTCTCTTTCCTTGTCATAACGCGTTTTTTATCGTTCCACCTTGAATTCGCGGTTCGGACTTTGCCTGTCGTGCCGATGCGGTGAAGGTAGTGGGCTCTCCATTTTAATGGAACATTTCGAGCAAGGTCTGTTGTGCTCGAGTTGGCTGGACTGAAATTTTGTGTCATGGCTACTCATTTAAACAGGGTACCTTTCTATTTGAACACTACTCTTTCTATGTTCAGATCTTATAATCTCTTCTATTGTTTAACCTGTATATATTTTGAGTATTTAAATTGAATTACTTCTCTAAGTTCGAAAAAGGAAGAGTTACCCTCGGTCTACCTATTGATGTTTCGGGGTATCGGTACCTACCGTTGTAATTCTAGTCATTTGTAAGTTATCTTCCGTATTTTCCTTTACATATATATATTCGAAATATGACTTAATGAAATATTGTCATATGACATTGTTTAATAACATGTATCCTCTCTTCGAGGTTAGTTTTCCCGTTATTACGGATTACTGTTACAAGTGTATTTAATGTAGTGTTGGTATTCCAGTTATTAAAAATAAAATGATATTAATTTGGTGTTAAGCACTAAGGAGCCATGATAACGTCAAGGTATGCACAACCTTCTTCACCAGCACCATTTACTAATTGTATTTATTTATTTATTCTAACAAGGATATGCTTTTTATAAAAGTCACAGAATAACTCGCACGTTGTTTGAAAAAATAATTGAATTGTTGGTTTCGAAAAGAAACATCAATGTACTGAAGAATATGAACATTACTTTATGCTGTTAGGAGTAAATTACATAAATACTATCTTTTCCATAAAAATGTTTCCGCATTATTGTCACTGAGAATTTTATAATGGTAGTAAAAATTTTGTCTTGAATATTTCTGCCCTGTCTGTACGTGCACCCAGAAGCGCTCTGAAGCAGGAAGAGGCCATCGAGGAAAACTGAAAATACCAGTCTCGTCCTCAGTGGTTACGAGATGGAGCGATCCTTCCAAGAATGGGATAAATTCGTCATTATAATTTTGGCCATAGCTCAGGAACACAGATACTCCAAGTAGAAATGACTGAAACAAAAATGGCGTTACTGGAATGAACATCTACAAATATTACCTGTAAGACGAGTAACCTAATATTCCCCCCTTCTATTTCTCATCTTCCAAGAGAGGAGGAAGGAAGTACTCTATTCCATTTTAGTGATTATAGATTTAATTCATCATAATAAAGCATGTATATTGAACACTTTAAGGCCCTTCGAAGGATACCTACCTTCCATACCTATCAGCAAATCGGCATGGGATCATTCTCTTGGGTCGTCTATAGCTCTTCTTCTATAGGTAAGAGGCGGGTTTCAGTAATTTAAACTATTGTCTGCATTGATTCGACTCGAATTAAGAGAAATGGATGTTTTATTTACCTTTCACAACCTCTAATCAATGAACTCAGTCCTAAAGAAAGAAAATAACAACGATGATGAGAGACACTGGTATTGCCTGAGGGGCATCCTTACTAGAAACCACTGTCTTAATTTAATAATGAAGTAAGGAAAGACTGGATATCGCTAAGGTCGGTTCCCATGTGAGCCTGCATGTACCACACCGTGGTTGTATGGCATGGGCCTGACCTGAGACTATGTCATGGACGGACATCTAACGTTCTGATTTACGTTAAAGTCATTGTGGATGATGACCGCAACAAGAATGATGCTATAGTTGCAGATGGCTTTTATCTAAGTCACTGAGGTTGATGACCCCATGATCATCGAAACTTCTAAGCTGAAGACTGAACACAATTAAGTTAAAGTACGGTAGTTGATGACCATGGTTTTCACATTAATAAATCCCCAGCACATCTGATGCTCCAAACGCTCACAACACTTGTGGCAGTAAAGTCCCTTGCTATCGGACATGTCCCCTTAATCGTTACGTTAATAAGTTGAAATTTCCCGGCAAATAGAACTAAGATTTCCAGAATACATTTTCAAGTTAGTCACTTGGTTTTAAGCTAATTCTAAAAATGAGATTCCATTGAAGTTAATAAATTAATAAATTAAGCGATCTCATAATCCTTATTTACAAAAATTTTTTCTATCCCGAACGAAGTGGTTTGTATAAACTCCCTAAGTGTTTCAATAACATTTTCATTATCACTTGGACATGTTTACCAGAAACATTCCTTGGGTGAAAATATTGATTTACTACTGGTTTATGCTCATAATTTTCTTGTTCCGCAGCTGGAATGCGAAATACATTTTCATAACTACCGGTACCATTTATTTATTTAATGATATCACTCAACAAATTTACATTATAACACTAATAATTATTAAGAAACTAGCTTGGATAATCCTAACTTTAATTCCTATAATATGCATACATTTACACACAATGCAAAATAAAACAACCCATGTCAATCACTTATAACGCCTACGGTTATCCCTTGGACTAATTCTGGCTCATCCTTCGAAATGATTTCAGGTCGATGGGACTCAAGTGCTGTAATACACCTCACCCAAGTGCACCCCATGTGCTCCTCAAGCATGACCTCATACCACATGAACCTACATTTGTGCCTTGGAAACCTCAACAACAGCACAATCATCCATCACGAACTCTATGGATTGACAAGCTATCGTGACATTCAAATAAAATAATCGTAAAACTTCGGACAACCCTCAACAATACGAAGCCACATCACCACGAATTATCAAATCTTGACGCCCCTGAAAAAGGTTATTCACAACATAACACAACCTCCGTCACACCGATAATGAATCTCAGTTCTCTACTAAACGATGCTCTTCTTGAATAATGAAATCAAATTCGAAACATTTATTATAAATGACAAATCTCAGTTACAATTCCTTTCTGACAATTAACTGGCTCGATCACCGACAAACACAGGTGGCTTTACCTGGACAGAAGACCCCTCCTCGCTACCTCGTAAAATCTTATCTTGAACTGTATCAAATGAAAAACTCGCATCGGTGACAACTCACGTCTTGACCAACACAAAATATGCGAAGAGATTTAATTTAAAACCTCACGTGATATATTCTTATCATTAATCTCCTACGGTTATACGTGGGATCCTAACTATGGAATGACGGAATGACACTATTTCCATATCATTAAATTACACAAAATAAATCCTCGGCTTCCCTACAATGAAATTCCCGGCAGAAAGTATCTTCATCACTACAAGGATTTCAACAACCTGATCCACATTCCTTCCTATCTCTTCAAGACTTGAACCACTTGCTACTACAAATTCTCTACACGACAATGATATGGAATAACTTTCTTTTATTTATTTACTTTTGTTAAAAATGACGCCATGTTTTCCAGTGTTGACTTAGTTAAATGTAACAAAGGCTTTTCAGTCTGTTAAACACACAACAAATACAATGTAAATTAAAACACTATAAACATATCTGTAAACACACACACTAACATAGAAAGAATGACAGTCCTGAAATAGTCTTTGGTGACAACGGACTTAACATCGGCAGTCTAGATAAGTACGTAAGTTTTTCATTAAATTAATAATTGTATATATTTTATTTTTGTCATTACTGTTCCAGGTTATCACTAATCTCTCTATCATTGACTCGTTTACGCTACGTAAACAATACTGTACATATATAAGCTTGTTTTTAAGTGATTTGATAGAATCTGAGGATGTTCTTGTAGAACGAAACATGTCATTCTTTGTATGTTAGTGTGTGTTTTAAGGATATGTTTATAGTGTTTTAATTTACATTGTATTTGCTGTGTGTTTGACAGACTGAAAAGCCTTTGTTACATTTAACTTTCTTATGTGAACCACTATCTTCATACATGTGAACAACACTAAACGATCTTTATTTGATATCATTCACCTGAAAACAACGACAAATAAAATAAATGCCCTTCTCACGTGTTCTTCCTCGTGAAGCGAACACGTTCGTCAAACCACCGATCTGCACACTCAATAAAGTAAAACAATTATATTTTCTAATTTAACTGCAGGATTTTGGGATTATAATGACCGTCTGTTGCCTGGGTGTGAATCTACATGACGGTTCGGCATTTCGGAATACCAATGATTTGACTTATAATCTATCTCCACTTGGAGATGACGATACATAGCCTCCATTGGCCAAAACTAACTTCTCTTGACAAATTTACAACATTAGTCTGAACGGCGTGCAATCTCCTCCAATCCACCGGAAACAATGAGGGAATTGCAAATGGCGCGGCGTGCTTCTATATAATTTTCTCCCACTCCCGTGCCATCTGCATCTCCCACCAAAAGTTTACTGACTCAGTTTTCACCTCACAGAAAATGTAATTATGGCTGATTATGACATAATACATAGTTACTTAATTTAGTAGCGGTGTTGATGATAAGCATTGAGGATTTCTCTCAACAAAATTTGAGTCCACGGTTTATGAGATGTTTAAACTGCATTGTTGTGCCGAAAACATGCGGGAGCGTCGTGTTCCTTAGAATAAGAGGTTCAGCCACATAATAGTGGAATTTAACACAGGCAACTTGACACCTGAATGTCAGTGATTCTTGATAAACTCTAAGAACTGAATCCAATTCCAACCTCAGTAAATGTAACTTTTGAAAATAGCCCCTAAACCCCAAAACTGTACCATATGTATATATCTTAACATTACGTAATTTTAGAATAGTGGCATTCATGTTTATTTAATGGCATCTTTGTTTAATTCTAATTGTAGTAGTATTTATTCTGTACAGTCGCTATTGAGTATGTTCTCTAGCAGCTGAAGATGACCTATTTACAGGTCGAAACAGGTACTCTGTCTTTTTATGTAAATGATATTGACACTATGTAAAATAAAGTATTGATTAGGTGGAGAACTCATGCTTCATACTTGTAAAATTTTAGTCGTTAAATTAACTCATAAACTATTTTGGTGAATGTAACACAAAGAACAACTAAACTGTTTCACGTCGCGAATTCTTCTTAAAATGGATATTTATCAAAATTACTTCGTATCCTTCTACACGTGTGGGTGAAATAATTTCTGTGGCGTGAGAATGGGAATCACCCCGCCTGTCCTCACGTGGCGTCTCTGGTCAAAAATTTAAAAAAAATGCGACTGGGGCTCCTCATGACTTGTAATTTATATGGGGCTTCATGTAATGAATTTAGGACTCTAGCTCCATATGACTCAAATTCATGGGTTCAATATAGAGTTATTTTCTCTTATCGGTTGGCCGGCAGTTCAGGTCCGTGTATTAAGTGTTGATCTGTCGCCCCAACTGTTGTAGAGGTGCGAAGTGTTACCTCGATGTAATTTCTCATAATGCCTCCACATGTGCACACGGTAGAGGAAAGGGTATTTATGTACGATAATTATGTAAAAATAGAGTCTTGCAGGGGATTCATTAGGTGATTTGTAGGACAATTCTCAAGGATGCGCCCTCCACATAGAGAGAGTGTGCGGAAATTGAGAGGAACTGCTTCTTTAACATACGTGCACTTAACGAGGGAAAAGATTAGAACATTAGAACATACACCTACAGAATTCCCAAGACGATTTGGACAAGAAACCAGGGTTTCGAAGAGCTCATGGCTGGCAACGAAAATGCTAAAATTGAAACCATACACCTATGGCACATTTAACTTTCAGAAGACCGTGTTATCAGTACGGACGTATCGCCGTCACGGTCCCAGATTTAACTGTTTGTGAATTTCATTTATGGTACTGTATAGCTTAAAGAATTAAGTCTATGCAGGAAACCCTCACACGTTGGACGAACAGAAAGAACATATCCGGAGAGAAATAGCCTCATTTACGGAAGACGAACTTATGCGTGTGAATCCAAGTTTCCTGAGTCGATGGCAGAAATGTGTGGATGCTGGAGTGAAACATTTCCTATCATCGGTGCTGTATTTATGTTCAGCCCTAACGCTGCTTGGATCCTCAACAGCTGTCAGAGATGGCCTAGACATCACTGAAGAGGCCTACTAGGGAAATGAGGAGTGAGGTAGTTTCCCGTTGCTTTCCTCACCAGGCCAAGTGTTGCGCTTACATATCAGTCTGCCAAGCCCACTGAAATGCATGCACCAACCAACCCTATGAGCAATAGTTCCACGCCATTCATAACACGGACTGGTTGCATAAGGAAAGGTATTACTATCATCGCTCATAAGTAGTATAATGGGACAGTTCGGCGGCCGCCGCCGCCGCACGCCTCCTCCTCCGCCTCCGCCGCCGCCGCCCGCGGGAAATTTGAATTTTGGCGGGCAATTTGAATTTTGGCGGGAGATTTGAATTTGTAAACAAAGCCACGTGCTTTTTGACAGCTGTCATCGACAACAACGCAACGCTAACCTCACTGCTGCCATCTTGACGGGCCTAAACCTCACTAGTGCCAACTTAACCTAACTAGCATGAGGTAAACAAAGCCACGTGTTTTTGACAGCCACGTGCTTTTTGACAGACAACAACGCATCGCTAACCTCAGTACTGCCATCTTGACGGGCCTAAACCTCAGTAGTGCCAACATAACCTCACTAGCGCGAGGTAAACAAAGCCACGTGCTTTTTGACAGCCACGTGCTTTTTGACAGATTTGTAAACAAAGCCACGTGCTTTTTGACAGACAACAACGCATCGCAAACCTCAGTACTACCATCTTGACGGGCCTAAACCTCAGTAGTGCCAACTTAACCTAACTAGCATGAGGTAAACAAAGCCACGTGCTTTTTTTTGACAGCTGTCATCCGCCATCTTTAATCCAGAGAGCATAGTGCTGCCCTCTTTAGCTACTTACCTTTGACAGCTGTCATCCGCCATCTTTAAACCACAAAGCACTGTGCTGCCCTCTATATCGCAGTAGCTGCAAAATTCGTCACCTGTCATCGGCAGTGCTGCCATCTTGACGGGTCTAAACCTTAGTGCTACAAACTTAACCTAACTAGCGCGAGGTAAACAAAGCCACGTGCAGCTGTCATCCGCCATCTTTAATCTATAGAGCACAGTACTGCCCTCTTTAGCTACTTACCTTTGAAATGTGGTGGCGGATAATTTGAAAAATGCTTTTTCGACAGCAGCCATCTTGCATCGCAAACCTCAGTGCTGCCCTCTTTAGCTAGATACCTGTGGTGGCAGACAATTCCACGTGACAGCAGCCATCTTTAATCAAGAGAGCACCGTGCTGCCCTCTATGTGGTGGCGGCAAATTCCACGTGCTCTTGTTTGGAAACAAACTCACGTGCTTTTTTGACAGCTACTACCCACCATCTTTAATCAACAGAGTATAGTGCTGCCCTCTATGTGGTGGCGGTAAATTCCACGTGCTCTTGTTTGGTAAACAAAGCCACGTGCTTTTTTGACAGCTGTCATCCGCCATCTTTGAGCACCGTGCTACGGGCAATTTCATCACCTATCACCCGCCTTTTTGACAGCCGTCATCTACCATCTTTAATCAACAGAGCACAGTGCTGCACTCTATGTGGTGGCGGCAATTTGAAAAAATCTCTGTGCTCTTGTTGGGAAACAAAGCCACGTGCTTTTTTGACAGCTGTCATTCGCCATCTTTGAGCACTGTGCTGCGGGCAATTTCGTCAGCTGTGCTTTACAAACCTATGCGCTTTTCTGACAGCTGTCATCCGCCATCTTTGAGAACAGTGCTGCCCTCTATGTAGCGGTGGCAAATTCCACGTGCTCTTGTTTGGTAAACATAGCCATGTGCAGCTGTCATCCGCCATCTTTGAGCACCGTGCTACCCTCTTTAGATGTAAATTCGTCACCTGTCATCCGCAGTGCTGCCATCTTTAGCTAGTTACCTTTGAAATGTGGTGGCGGATAATTTAAAAAGAAAAATTCTACAGCAGCCCTCTCTCGACGCTAATTGCATAAGATGGCGGCTATACATGACTCCTTAAGGGTGCTTACGCAAGATGGCTGCTATACACAGGTTCTTATGAGACGCCCTTGGGATGCTTGCTCAAGATGGTAGTTATACATGGCTCCTTATGAGATGCCCTAGGGATGCTTACTCAAGATAGCGACTGCTCTTATGGGACGGCTTAAGTGTCCTTGCACAAGATGGCTTGAGACGCCCTAAGGATGCTTGCGCAAGATGGCGGACACAAGATGGCGGCTATACATAACTCCTTATGAGACGCTTTAAGGGTGCTTGCGCAAGATGGTTGCTACTCTTAGCTTAGAGGCTAACGTGTCGTGATAGTTCGATTCATTAAATTTAGGGCTTAAATGCAAAATGTTAAATATATCGAAAACGGTGCACCGTAGAGCAAAACGGACAAAATTTTTCTGCCTAATACCCAGGTTCGCAGTATGAGGAACAAGAAAATCATAGTCTAATGATGGGATCAACGGTTCGGTTCCTACTTAGGCCTTTTGGCATTTGCTCTGTTTTAGCTTGTATTGAAGCGAGTCTTCGTAACATGATCAGGTCTAGCTATGGTAGAGAGTATAACGTACCGTGCAGGTTCGATTCATTAAATTTGGAGGCTTAAATGCAAAATGTTAAATATCTCGAAAACGATGCATCGTAGAGCAAAACGGACAAAATTTTTCCGCCTAATACGTAGCTTCGTAGTTTGCATCAGGAAGGGCAACTCAACAAATTCTTGCGATATATCATGTAGCTATTTCTAGCTAAGTGTAGTCTAAAAAATAAATCCTAGTCTTGTTACATCAGGAATGTAACAAGCTCTAGAACGAGGAAAAAATATTCTGGGATAGCGTGGCTACACACACACGCGCACGCAAGCTGCATCCGGCTCGCTAGCTCCTCGCTGGAATGCGTTTACCTCAGCAGGGTACAGAGTCCACTACACGTGTACAGTTCGCATTAAAATTATTAGCAGCTTCTCGAGTTGAGCTCAAACCTCCCCCAGTTCAATCATAGTACAAGTACGTCAGCTTGTAGAACTTGTATATTTCGGTACCTCAGCGTTTCGTGTTATTGCTAGCAGGTAGGGGGTACGGTAGATGTAGACTTAGCTTAGTAAAACTCACGACAATGTCCGACCTCAGTAGGCTGAAACTTGGTTTCTTCCGAACATTACAACATAGCCTACTCCTACCGGAGAAGCCAGCTTAACGCCTCCATCTGACAAATGAATCACCCTCAACACTCTTCAATCATTCTCGCTACTTCGGAAGATAGCGGGTTCGAACTGGAAGCCGCAAATTCTAGGTGAGGGACCTGCGTGATCGTCATTGCATGATCTAGCTGGATGCCCTTCCCGACGGTATAAGTTGCCAGGATTTGAATCGCGTACCCCGACTAGAAGAAGCCTGCACATAGCTTAACGCCTCCATCCGACAAATGAATCACCCTGAACATTCTTCAATCATTCTCGCTACTTCGGTAGATAGCGGGTTCGAACTAGAAGCCGTAAATGCTAGGCGAGGGGGCCTGCGCGATCGTCATTACATAATCTAGCTTTAGCTCGATACCTACAGGTAAGGAATACCGCGTATGTACCCTCGAGAAGTCGAGGATCACATGCTAACTTTCCAAGGCTCGAACTCTTAAATTCTGACACCTCGGCATCAACAGGAGGTTCGAATATGTCAGCTTGCAGGAGTACAGGGAGGGCTCTTGTTGCATTCGTTCTGACTGTACCCGCAGTTTGTCAGCGATTTTTTCACATCCGCTCGGTAACAAGCAGAATATTTAGCCGCTGCAGTCTGCGCGAAGTGCTCACAGTTCTCTGTATGCGTTTATTACGTACGTACACACATCTCCCGTCTGCTGTGAATATTATTCTTCAGCCTTTATCTTAAGGTAAGGTAGAACTGTTAGTTACTTTTTGCAAAGCAACTTCTACGCTAGACATCTACATTCATATATGTTTATTCTTTTTTTTAGGTACCGTTCGAAAGTACGCAATTTTATTCATCCCAGTAACAGCCTGCAGCACGTGCATTTTTTTTAAAGGTATGTTTTCGAACTTTGAGTTGTAAAGATAATTAGGTTAGATGATGCACCCTACACTACATTCATATATGTTTCTTCTTTTTTTTAGGTACGACCAGAATATTATCATTCGAGTTTCAGGCTTGAACGCACGCATTTTATACATCCGAGTAACAGTTTGCAGCGCGAAGATTTTAAGGTATGTCTGACCTCTATTCGTTGAAACTTGGTTTCTTCTAAAACATCATAACTTTAAGCAATTGATAAATAGTTATTCTCTTTAATCCTCACGCGAGGTACGTACATAGCTATGTCCGCCCTCAACAGGCTGAAACTTGGTTTCTTCTAAAACATCGTAACTTTAAGCTATTCATAAACAGTTGTTCTCTTCAACCCGCATACTATAGACGTGGTGCGCACATAGCTATGTCTGCCCTCAACAGGCTGGAAATTGGTTTCTTCTAAAACATTGTAACTTTAGAGTATTGATAAATAGTTGTTCTCTTTAATCCTCACGCTATAGACGGGGTATAATTTCAAACAGGCACACATGGCTATGTCTGACCTCAACGGGTTGAAACTTGGTTTCTTCTAAAACATTATAACTTTAAGCTAATCAAAAATAGTTGTTCTCTTCAACCCGCATCCTATAGACGTGGTATAATTTCAAACACGCACACATAGCTATGTCTGACCTCAACGGGTTGGAAGTTGGTTTCTTCCGAACATCGTAACTTTAGTCTATTGATAAATAGTTGTTCTCTTCAATCATCATGCTATAGACGTGATATAATTTCAAACACGTACACATAGCTATGTCTGACCTCAACGGGTTGAAACTTGGTTTCTTCTAAAACATCGTTACTTTAGTCTATTGATAAATAGTTGTTCTCTTTAATCCTCACGCTATAGACGAGGTGTGCACATAGCTATGTCTATCCTCAACAGGCTGAAAGTTGGTTTCTTCTAAAACATCGTAACTTTAAGCTAATCATAAATAGTTGTTCTCTTTAATCCTCACGCTATAGATGAGGTATAATTTCAAACACGCACACATAGCTATGTCTGACCTCAACAGGCTGAAACTTGGTTTCTTCTAAAACATTGTAACTTTAAGCTAATCATATATAGTTGTTCTCTTCAACCCGCATACTATAGACGGGGGTATAATTTCAAACACGCACACATGGCTATGTCTGACCTCAACGGGCTGAAACTTGGTTTCTTCTAAAACATTATAACTTTAAGCTAATCATAAATAGTTGTTCTCTTCAACCCGCATACTATAGACGTGGTATAATTTCAAACACGCGCACATAGCTATGTCTATCCTCAACGGGCTGAAACTTGGTTTCTTCCGAACATCGTAACTTTAGTCTATTGATAAATAGTTGTTCTTGCATACTATAGACGAGGTATAGCTATGTCTGCCCTCAACAGGCTGAAACTTGGTTTCTTCCGTAACTTTAGAGTATTGATAAATAGTTGTTCTCTTTAATCCTCACGCTATAGACGTGGTATAATTTCAAACACGTACACATAGCTATGTCTATCCTCAACGGGTTGAAACTTGGTTTCTTCTAAAACATCATAACTTTAGTCTATTGATAAATAGTTGTTCTCTTCAATCCTCATACTATAGACGTGGTATAATTTCAAACACGTACACATAGCTATGTCTGCCCTCAACAGGCTGAAAATTGGTTTCTTCTAAAACATTGTAACTTTAGAGTATTGATAAATAGTTGTTCTCTTTAATCCTCACGCTATAGACTGGGTATAATTTCAAACACATGCACATAGCTATGTCTGCCCTCAACGGGTTGAAACTTGGTTTCTTCTAAAACATCGTAACTTTAAGCAATTGATAAATAGTTGTTCTCTTCAATCCTCGCGCTATAGACGTGGTATAATTTCAAACACGAACACATAGCTATGTCTGTCCTCAACGGGCTGAAACTTGGTTTCTTCCGAACATCGTAACTTTAGTCGTTCTCTTCAATCCTCATGCTATAGGCCTAACTCACAGCCATGTCCAACCTCTATACGCTGAAACTTGGTTTCTTCCGTAACTTTCACCTAATCTCTATCGGTCGTTCTCTTTTCAGATGTTCCCCTGCTGCGAGGAATGTAATGTAACGTTTGCAAGGCGTGATAACTTCATACGCCATATGAAATCAAAACACCCTAGCATAACATCTGCTTTATGTAAAGTTTGTAGTGTGTATTTCGCTAACGTAGAGCGATATGAGGATCACTTAGCAGAGGTACATCAAATATCTACTCGCCCTCAGGTAGTAGTAGGGAAAAAGCGTGCAGCTACTGATGTGGCTGTAGAAAGTACTAGTAGTAAAAAACCTAGAAAAAATCATGAACAGATGTCCCCCTGCTGCGAGGAATGTAATGTAACGTTTGCAAGGCGTGATAACTTCACGCGCCATATGAAATCAAAACACCCTAGCATAACATCTGCTTTATGTAAAGTTTGTAGTGTGTATTTCGCTAACGTAGAGCGATATGAGGATCACTTAGCAGAGGTACATCAAATATCTACTTGCCCTCAGGTAGTAGTAGGGGAAAAGCGTGCAGCTACTGATGTAGCTGTAGAAAGTACTAGTAGTAAAAAACCTAGAAAAAATCATGAACTTCAAACTATTCACTGCGAGCACTGTAACACTGATGTACCATCTTCGCATTTTCAGGGGCACTTACGGAGTAATGCGCATAAAAATAATGCGTGTAGAAGTGGTAGTAACGCAAACATCGAGGAAATTAATACAGCATTTAAAAGTAGGATTGCTAGTTACCGAATTCGCACCAGTCAAAAGTTTCAGAGCACTTCAAACTTTTTAAATTGCGTTCAACCGGATGTACAACAGCTTCTTGCTAAATCTTTGTCCAATCATAGTTTATTTAAAGTTAATTTTGAACTTTTCGCCTTGTACATTAAAAGCACGGATGAATCCGAAATAACGGACATTAAATCATTTAATACGAAGAATTTTGTCGACTAATTTTGGTGATGTACTTAGGGATGTCTCTAACATTATTTCAACTAAGAGCGAGGAATTTCAGGAAAAGGAATCAGGGTGGGCTTTAGTTGAGATAATGTATCTAGAAGTTAACATCAATAAGTACAATCCCATGCGAGGTTCATCGTACATCGAGCTGCCGACATGGATTCAGCGAAAAGAAGCTGTTGTAAACATCCAAAACAATGACGAAGCATGTTTTGCATGGGCGGTGATGTCAGCTTTAAATCCTGCGAAATCAGACGTAGCTAAGAGAACATCATCGTATCCACACTATTCAACGCAGCTAAATTTCGATAGTATAGAATTTCCCGTGCAGATAAAGGATATTAAGCACTTTGAGGAACTAAATAACATTAGTATTAATGTGTATGGTGTAGAGAAAAAGTCTGTAGTAGGTCCTCTGTATTATACATGTCATAAGAAGAGTACTCATGTTAATTTACTCTATATTGAAAACAGTGAGAATAGCCACTTTTGCTGGATTAAAAATCTGAGTAGACTTGTTGGCAGTCAGTTGTCAATAGATAAGTGTAAAAAGTGGCTATGTGATGGATGCTTGCAGTATTTTAGAACTGAAGATCAGTTAACGAAATATTCCAAGAATGACTGCAATCATGTACGTACAGAGATACCTACTACAGGCAATAATGTTTTAAAATTTACAAATTTTCACAAGCAGATGTGGGTACCGTTCGTGATTTATGCAGACTTTGAAGCCATCCTCACGCCATGCAACACATGCTCACCTAATCCTGACAACTCTTTCACTAATACTACGCACATGCATGTCCCGTATAGCTTCGCGTATTACATCGAGTATAGTTACGATAGTACGCTTAACAAGTTAGAGCTGTATCGAGGACATGATGCTGCTAAAGTATTTTTAGAAAGACTTGAAAGTGATGCAGTTCGTCTCGGTCGTATTCTGAATAGTAATATTCCTATGAAGCCACTCACCGACATTCAGTTAAATGATCATGAACGTGCTACAAAGTGTAGCATTTGTGATGGGGAATTTTCCGAAAATGACCCTAAAGTTTTTGATCATGATCATTTAACTGGTTTCTACAGATGTGCCGCTCATTATAGCTGTAATCTTAAGTATAGAGTTCCTAAATTCATCCCTGTAATTTTTCATAACTTATCTGGTTACGACTCTCATTTCATCATTTCACAATTTGGAGCTTCAGATGAAAAAGTAGATATAATCCCTCAGAATAAAGAGCGGTACATTGCGTTTGCAAAGTCTGTAAAAGTAGATGCTGAGCATTCTATAAAACTGAGATTCCTTGACTCGTTTCGCTTTATGGCGAGTAGCCTCGATAAACTTTCTAGTCATTTACAGCCTGAACAATTTACGGAAATTCGACGCGTTTTCCCCGAAGAAGCGCAGTTTAATTTACTTCGGCGTAAGGGTGTTTTTTGTTATGAATATCTCGACTGCTTAGACCGCCTCGAAGAACGTGCCTTACCATCGAAACAATCCTTTTACAGCTCGCTGAATTCAGCAGATATTAGTGAAGATGACTATTTACATGCACAACATATCTGGGAGCAGTTCCACATTCAAACGCTGGGTGAATACTCCGATTTATATTTAAAGACAGATGTACTTTTGTTAGCTGATGTTTTTGAAAATTTTCGCTGTGTTGGCATGAACACCTACAGCCTTGACCCATGTCAGTATTTTACTGCACCTGGGTTAAGTTGGGACGCGATGTTAAAATACACGCGTGTGAATTTAGAACTGCTAACCGATATCGATATAGTACACTTCGTAAAATCGTCAATTCGAGGCGGTCTGAGTCAGTGCAGCGGCCGACATTCGAGGGCTAATAATAAGTACATGCCGAGTTTCGATTCAAGTCAGGAATCTCGGTATATCGTTTACCTCGATGCTAATAATCAGTATGGGTGGGCGATGAGTCAGCATCTACCGGTGAGTGGTTTCCGCTGGCTGACGCAGTGCGAAATTGATGCTTTACAGCTACACGCCCTAGGTGATGAAGCTGATAAAGGCTATTTCCTCGAAGTTGACTTACAGTATCCTAAAGAGTTACACACTTCTCATAATGACCTACCGTTCTGCCCTGAAAATATGAAGCCCCCGTACATTGCATCAACGACGAAAATGCTCATTGCTAATTTGTGCGATAAATCTAAGTATATAATTCATTACCGAAATTTAAAACAGTGTTTGCAGCATGGTTTGAAGTTATCCAAAATTCATCGCGTACTAGAATTTAATCAGTCACCGTGGCTAAAGCCATATATCGATCTGAACAATAATTTAAGAACGAATGCGGTTAACGAGTTTGAAAAAGATTTCTACAAGCTCATGAATAACAGTGTGTTTGGGAAGACTATGGAGAATGTTGACAAACGCGTTGATGTAAAATTGATTACAAACTGGGATAATATTAAGAAAAGGTATGGTGCTAACTATTTAATAAGTAAACCAAATTTCCACAGCTGCACCATCATACATGAGAATTTAGTTATTATACAGATGAATCGTGTCAAGGTTAAGTATGACAAACCTACCTACGTCGGCTTTGCAGTACTTGAATTGGCTAAAACACTCATGTATGAATTCCATTACGATTATATGATGAAGAAGTACGCGCATAATGCGCAATTGCTCTACACAGATACCGATTCGTTTATTTATCAAATCAAAACTGATGACTATTACAATGATATAAAGCCAGACTTGGGTAGGTTTGATACAAGTAACTATCCTGCAGATAATCAATATCATCTACCGCTAGTGAACAAAAAGGTTCTAGGTAAAATGAAAGATGAATCTGCTGGGAATATTATCGATTCATTTGTAGGTACTAAATCCAAGTCATATTGCATAAAACTCTTAAATGAATTACAAATAAAGAGATTGAAGGGGGTTAAAAAGAATGTCGTTCAGAATCAGCTAAGTTTTGAAAACTATAACAATTGCATTAAAAGTAATCCACCTGTTTTGCATAAGCAAATGTCTGTCATTAGAAGCAAGAAGCACCAGTTGTACACACATTTAATTAGTAAGGTAGCCCTTAATAGCGATGATTGTAAACGGTTTGTCATTCCAAATTCTACCAACACGCTAGCCTGGGGGCATAGTAGTATTGATAGGTACTACTTTACATAAACATTATGCTAGAGGTGTGTGTACTTACGTTACGCTGTCTTACATCACAATTCGGGAGAGGAACGCTGAGAGTGTAGTACGGCAAGTCTAAACTTGTACATTCAAGAATTGCAACGAGAAGTACGCAAAACATCACTAGGGTAAAATGATTCGAGATAAAACTTGTACATACAAGATGTAAATAAATAATGTAGAATTGGCATATTCTTTTATTTTAGGTTAGGTATTACCTTCCTCCCACTCCTTATTTGCAAGATAGAGTTTTTGTTTATTACTCATAGAAGAAGAAAGAAGGTGATGAGCAGTTTCGTAAGTATAGTATCGTCTTGTTCGGTAAGTATCTCGAGAGCAGAATTTTTTTTTGTCAAAAAAGCACATAGCTTTGTAAAGCACGTGGAATTTGCCGCCACCGGGGCAGCACTGTTCTCTCTGGATTAAAAGCTTTGTTTCCAAACAAGAGCACGTAGAATTTACCGCCGCCACATAGAGTGCAGCACTGTTCTCAAAGATGGCGGATGACGGCTGTCAGAAAAGCGCATAGGTTTGTAAAGCACTTGGAATTTGCTACCGCTACATAGAGGGCAGCACTGTTCTCAAAGATGGCGGATGACGGCTGTCAGAAAAGCGCATAGGTTTGTAAAGCACGTGGAATTTGCCACCGCTACATAGAGGGCAGCACTGTTCTCAAAGATGGCGGATGACAGCTGTCAGAAAAGCGCATAGGTTTGTAAAGCACGTGGAATTTACCACCACCACATAGAGTGCAGCACTGTTCTCTCTGGATTAAAGATGGCGGATGACAGCTGACGAAATTGCCCGCAGCACAGTGCTCAAAGATGGCGAATGACAGCTGTCAAAAAAGCACGTGGCTTTGTTTCCCAACAAGAGCACATAGATTTTTTCAAATTGCCGCCACCACATAGAGTGCAGCACTGTGCTCTGTTGATTAAAGATGGTGGATGACGGCTGTCAAAAAGGCGGGTGATAGGTGATGAAATTGCCCGTAGCACGGTGCTCAAAGATGGCGGATGACAGCTGTCAAAAAAGCACGTGGCTTTGTTTACCAAACAAGAGCACGTGGAATTTACCGCCACCACATAGAGGGCAGCACTATACTCTGTTGATTAAAGATGGCGGGTAGTAGCTGTCAAAAAAGCACGTGAGTTTGTTTCCAAACAAGAGCACGTGGAATTTGCCGCCACCACATAGAGGGCAGCACGGTGCTCTCTTGATTAAAGATGGCTGCTGTCACGTGGAATTGTCTGCCACCACAGGTATCTAGCTAAAGAGGGCAGCACTGAGGTTTGCGATGCAAGATGGCTGCTGTCAAAAAAGCATTTTTCAAATTATCCGCCACCACATTTCAAAGGTAAGTAGCTAAAGAGGGCAGCACTGTGCTCTATAGATTAAAGATGGCGGATGACAGCTGCACGTGGCTTTGTTTACCTCGCACTAGTTAGGTTAAGTTTGTAGCACTAAGGTTTAGACCCGTCAAGATGGCAGCACTGCCGATGACAGGTGACGAATTTTGCAGCTACTGCGATATAGAGGGCAGCACAGTGCTTTGTGGTTTAAAGATGGCGGATGACAGCTGTTAAAGGTAAGTAGCTAAAGAGGGCAGCACTATGCTCTCTGGATTAAAGATGGCGGATGACAGCTGTCAAAAAAAAAAGCACGTGGCTTTGTTTACCTCATGCTAGTTAGGTTAAGTTGGCACTACTGAGGTTTAGGCCCGTCAAGATGGTAGTACTGAGGTTTGCGATGCGTTGTTGTCTGTCAAAAAGCACGTGGCTTTGTTTACAAATCTGTCAAAAAGCACGTGGCTGTCAAAAAGCACGTGGCTTTGTTTACCTCGCGCTAGTGAGGTTAAGTTGGCACTACTGAGGTTTAGGCCCGTCAAGATGGCAGTACTGAGGTTAGCGATGCGTTGTTGTCTGTCAAAAAGCACGTGGCTGTCAAAAACACGTGGCTTTGTTTACCTCATGCTAGTTAGGTTAAGTTGGCACTAGTGAGGTTTAGGCCCGTCAAGATGGCAGCAGTGAGGTTAGCGTTGCGTTGTTGTCGATGACAGCTGTCAAAAAGCACGTGGCTTTGTTTACAAATTCAAATCTCCCGCCAAAATTCAAATTGCCCGCCAAAATTCAAATTTCCCGCGGGCGGCGGAGGCGGAGGAGGCGGCGGAGGAGGAGGCGTGCGGCGGCGGCGGCCGCCGAACCCGCTTATTATACTACTCTCATACCTCAGTCATTTTCATATTGTCAAAGCCAAGGGTAAGACAGAGACAGATCTATGAAAGTAACAAAATTGCTCTAGCCCATACCAGAAGAGGTAGTGCACTGTAAACACTAGGTCCTGCCAGAACCGGTACTAATTGTCTTCTGACTTGTAATTGTTATCTCATGCGATGCACGGATAAAGTGCGCGAAGTACTCTCCTTGTTGCTCTGCCGCGGAGCAGTGAGTGGTGAGTCACTGTACTGTCACTCGTACCATTCAGGGAGCAATAAACAAGTCACGGGCAAGGATGTTCTCATATCTGGGAGGTGAAACTACATCGTCTGCTTTGTCCTAGAACTTTGTTTTTCTAGAACTCTTTCGTTTTGCCCAACATTACTCTAAGTATGTTCCTTTTCTGAAAGTTGAAAATAATGCGGCATTTTAAAAAGCACGTCGTTCTAAGTAATTATACGAACACGTAAAGACTTTCCTTAGTGTAACAGGAGAGAATACCTCGAGCGTGAAGTAGCACCTATTGAAGGTGACAGAAGAGTCTAATTTGAAAGCTCTACTATTTGCAGTAATCAGGCCGTGCTACGCTCATGACGTTGGCTGATTTAGATCTGTGCGCAAGTAACATAGCGTGGAAAAATGAGAGAAAAATTGTCGGCTTCAAACACGGGAGAGAAAGGATTTGTGCGTTCTATTCACAGGAGTCAGAGCGCTGTGACAAATCCCTCTCAGGTAAATCCTGTAGCCGCGCTTTGTAATGAGAACACAAAATATTAACTCGTTATGCCGCTGTGTCGATTGCTGGGTAAGCTCTAAGGTTAGACTGCCACAAATCTCCCAATTAACCATTCTCGGCGGAACACGCACGCATTGCGTATTTAACTAGCGAACAATAATCGCTATGTTGACAATCACCGAACACAGTACACAAATACAGTTATAATACTGAAATATCATATTCACTACGAGAGTTTGAACTACGAACATCGTTACAGTGGAGAGTCGCTCATTCACTGTAAAAAATCCAGTGGTATTATTAATATTATGATTATTATTATTATTATTATTATTAATAATAATAATAATATATTAATAATAATCAATTTCCTAATGAAAGACTTTCCTCGCTAACCCTTAAATCAACGAATAAAGTCTACACTACTCTAAATATCATTTGAAAAACCAAGTTCAAGACAATCATCATTTATGCTCCTCAAAATATCACAATTAATAATAACATAATATCTCGGGCAGATAGCTTTAAACTCCTGGGAGAATGGATAACAAACAAAACGAAAGAATAGGTAGCTGCAGATAAAATGGATGTTTCATATGACAAACAATATATACAATAAGAAATCTCTAACCTGGAACTTGAAATCAAAACATTATCAAACAGTGGCCCGGCCAGAAATAAGCGCCTGCGGATCAACTGAGGTAAAGAGAAAAATGGTCAGCGACCTCAATGGAGGAAGAGGAGAAACTCCCTACGGTAGAGGTAGAAGAACGAGCTCTGCCGTCCACAGCCGTAGTTCTAGTGACGGACAGAACAATGAACATGAAGTAACAGTATGCGTGATGGAAATGCCTTTGGAGAGAACTAACCCAGGAGGCAACATTCATGGGCCTTTGGATTCAAAGTGCGAAAATAGACAGCTCAAACCATCCGACAAGCCAAAAGAAACGAATTAATGAAATAAATACGAGACAATGAATCGGTGTTTTAGAAAAATTACATTCGGAACTTTTCTAAGACCTACGAAAAGCTCTTGGAACGTTTCGGAGAATGGTTGGGGAATCGGCTTTGAACAATAAACACGAGAAGAACTGTTGAACTGTGGTGAACCCAGGGCTAAATAGCCAAACATTGTTCCTGAACAAAGAAACAAAGATTCAGTCTCACCAAACAAAGATGAAATTCGGAAGATAAAGCTGCAGGGGATGATTGAATAACTGCGGAGGTGCCGAAATGTGGTGGAAAAAAACAATCCAGGCATTAGTACATGAATTGGTAAACATTTGGAAGACTGAAAAGATCCCTGATGAGTGGAAAGTGGGACTGATTGACAAATTACACGAAAAAAGTTGAAAAAGCAGATGTGAACAACTATCGTGGCATCTCTATTTTACCTATAGCATATGAGGTACAGAACTCTCAAAATCCGTTCAGACCAGACTTGTAGATCTAATGGATCACCAATTTGGTGAATACCAAGGTAGTTTCAGAAAAAGAAAAGCAGATACGGAGTTTGAAAAGATTCATGGGAAGTTACACCTCAAAAGATCTGCTAGTCATCTTTCTAGATTTCCAGAAAGCGTAACATTCAGTCGACCTCGAAGTTTTAATTGACAGCTTGACTGAATTTGGAGTGGATGACAAAAAGGCAGAAATTATCAATCAGAATCTAGCTCTCCCCGGCACTAAAGTAAAATTCATGACTGAAGTTTTCAGGGAATTTGAAATTAAAAGAGGAGTAAAGCACCGACTCTCTTTAATTGCGTGAATGAGGCAAAGAACTTAACAATAAAGTTTTACTGAACCAAGTATACATTGAAGGTTCAGAGCAGGGTGACCAGATTAACCGCCTAGCTTTTACTGATTATTTAGCGATCCTTTCTAGAAACACAGATACAACTGTAGAACAGATAAATGTTTTGAAACAACAAGCTGAAATGGCTTGACTTAGGATCTCGTTTGAAAAAACAAAGTACTTCACTAATATAGCCACAGTTCCGGAACAACTAAAGACAAGGTTTGGTAATATTGAAAGAGTTAACAGGTGGGATCTACTGAAAGAGAAGCTAACAACAGTAGGCGAGACAGGAACACACGACCTGCTGATTAACCTTAATGTCTCTGTGGAAGTGATTACCTTCGAGTTACTGGAAAGGCTGGTCTCAGAGAAGCTGAACAGTTTGAGAGGAAGATCCTTCGAAAGACAATGGCCCAAAGATCGCGGCTGGACAAGGAGGAGAGAAACTTTATCAGAAAACCGAACGACTCATGGAATCCATGAAGAAGCGACGACTCAAGTTCTATGCCCACCTATTTAGAATAGAAGACAAGCGGTTGACTAAGACTGGATAGTAGACCTAACACATGCGATAAGTGGTTCAGGGATGTCAGGAAGGATCTGAATACATTTGGATTAAATCGTGAAAACATTACTAACAGAACCAAGTACTGACAGCAGTTCAGTAACTACAAGGGCTTTCGTGAGGAAGAACAGAAAGAGGACAGGCCTCAGAGAGAGAATGCAACGATGCTGGGATGCAAAGAAAGCATCTCAAATGTTGTTTATCGTGGTCTCTAATGGCCGTAAACGTATCATAGCAAGCGAACTGATCCAACTCTAACCAACACAAAATCGAAAATTTTGTTTCTGGGAGAAATTCTTGAACAGTTTGAAATCAAAACTGGTGTCCGACGAGGAGATGGACTGCGACCACTACTTTTCTAAGGGAACATCAAGGAACTGTTTGATTACAAACTGTGAGTGTGATTTGTAGACCCTAATGGGTGGGTAATAAATAGAGATCTATGTTCGAACAGCCTTCATTTGAACCCCAATGGTACGTATAAGCTCAGAAGAGTTAAAGGGAAACGGACCATCGAGCGATGATGACAGTCTAGGAAGCGTGCTTTAGTGTTAAACTGTAGAGGTAATGTAAAGAAATTAATATATGGATTTATCATATACTGTAATAGGAATTGAATCATGGCTGAGAAGTGATATCATGGATGCAGACATTTTATCACGTGACTGACGTGTTTATCGTAGAGACAAGTGAGGAACGATAGGGCGGGGAGTATTCATGCTGGTGAAAGGTAAGAAAATGTTAAGGAGGAGAAAATGAAATTCTAGGTGTAAAGGAATTGTCTCTAAAAAGCCGACTCGATGTTTTGGGTGTACAGACTTGTCAAGGCTGGCGCTGATGCTAATGCAAAATTATTTCATAAGATAATCAGGTGTGTGTAGAAGGATGAGAAAGGAACGTTATTGTAGCGGGCGATCTGAACTTAACAAATGTTAACTAGGAAGGGAATCCGAACGACAGAAAGCATGACCAACACATGGTGAATAAGTTAATTCGCAAGGACAGTTGAATCGGAAAGTGATAGAATCAATTAGACGGAAAAATATTCTGGGCGTGGTGCTAGTAAAACGAGGTGAGGTGAATAGAGAAGCTGAAGTGGTAGATAATACAAGAGATCATGAAGGTCTCTTTATCGTAGTTAAAAGTAAATACGATAGGAAGAAGTTTGATAAAACTTGGACCATTATGCAGTACCATATGGTCTAGTAGAGAGACATGGAGAAATATAAATAAAATATCATAAAAAGAGAATGGTAAATCAAAATGTAAGAAGCCTATGAGATGGGTTTAAACCAATTGTTGAGGAGTGTGAAAAGCGGTATGTACCTTTAAATGTGGTGAAGAATGGTACGGACCCATTATATTATAAAAGGGAAATTAATGGATTAAGGTGGAGGTGCATATTAGAAAGACATAGAGCTGAAAATGCTTCCGGGAGTAAGAGGAGATTGAAGGATGACCTTAGCGAAAGTCAGCAAAGGATAGCATGAAAGTAAACATAATTGGCAGAGAGCTATGGAAGTATCACAGGTTCCAGCAGGGAGCTATGGAAGTATCACAGGTTCCAGCAGGGAGCTATGGAAGTATCACAGGTTCCAGCAGGGAGCTATGGAAGTATCACAGGTTCCAGCAGGGAGCTATGGAAGTATCACAGGTTCCAGCAGGGAGCTATGGAAGTATCACAGGTTCCAGCAGGGAGCTATGGAAGTATCACAGGTTCCAGGAAGGAGCTATGGAAGTATCACAGGTTCCAGCAGGGAGCTATGGAAGTATCACAGGTTCCAGCAGGGAGCTATGGCAGTATCACAGGTTCCAGCAGGGAGCTATGGAAGTATCACAGGTTCCAGGAAGGAGCTATGGAAGTATCACAGGTTCCAGCAGGGAGCTATGGAAGTATCACAGGTTCCAGCAGGGAGCTATGGAAGTATCACAGGTTCCAGCAGGGAGCTATGGAAGTATCACAGGTTCCAGCAGGGAGCTATGGAAGTATCACAGGTTCCAGCAGGGAGCTATGGAAGTATCACAGGTTCCAGCAAGGAGCTATGGAAGTATCACAGGTTCCAGGAAGGACAGTGCCAGTAGTATATAAAGATAATGTCCAGACGCAGGCAGCGACTAATACCGCTTCGAATCTCGGCCAGGTCAGGCATTTTTACCTGGCTCTGAGGGTTGGTCCTACCTGATAACAACTAAGGAGCTCTCTGACGGTGACATGGCGGCCCCGGTCTAGAAAGCAAAGAACAACGGCCGAGAGGATTCGTCGCGCTGACCACATGTCACCTTGTAATCTGCAGGCCTTTGGTCAGAGCAGCGGTCGTTTGATAGTCGATGGCCCTTGGGGGCTCTTGAGCCATGGAGTTTGGTTTGGACTGGTTATGGTTTCTTAAATATTTAAACGATATCAGCAAAGAGCTGTAATTACAGCCCAAAGTTGCAACATTTTAGTAACATTACTTCGTAGTTGGAAATTACCCAGAAATATCGTGCTGCTTTCCTTTCCACTTCTCTAGTCCCACTGAGGGTCCCATACACTGGAGCCACGTTCTGGCTACGGTCTTACATCCTTACTAATAAATATCGTCATAAACATGTCAAGAGATCCCATCTATGTGATAACCACAATAAAGATCATGCCTTATAATAATAGCCTCCTAACGCAGGTACTTACAGTGATCCCCATGAGGCACCCCGCAGTAATTAAAATTGAGGGGACATTTTCTGTTGGTAAAAGTTACAACTTGACGTTTCATTACATCATCTCACAGCATTGCAGTCACTCACAATCCTGCAGCTCATTTACTAGTCTGTAACATCATTCCATTTCTTACTCATATATAAGAAAACAGAAAGCTCCCAAAACACTGTTGTGCGTGGGCCTCTCCTCAATCATTACAGGATCAGATAATGTAGATGAAAGTGAGGAGCCGGACAGAGGTAACTCCAGACTCAGCTAAGGTCCGCGTGTTCTCCTACCCACGCTCCGAAAGTTCAGAGCCGCTGCAGCCGTCTCTTACGACAGGCAAGCATACCATGGATGTTATCCCACCGCCCGCCCACTGACCGTCCGAGAGGGGGGATGAGTACGTGGTTGCATTGCTGCTGTACGTACTGCAGGCATCACAAAACAGCTCTTCATGTCGCAGTCAGAGACGAACCGTTAATTGTTGTACTTACTGCAGGCATCACAAAACAGCTCTTCATGTCGCAGTCAGAGACGAACCGTTAGATGTTATACTTACTGCAGGCATCACAAAACAGCTCTTCATGTCGCAGTCAGAGACGAACCGTTAATTGTTGTACTTACTGCAGGCATCACAAAACAGCTCTTCATGTCGCAGTCAGAGACGAACCGTTATACTTACTGCAGACATCACCAAACAGCTCTTCATGTCGCAGTCAGAGACGAACCGTTAATTGTTGTACTTACTGCAGGCATCACCAAACAGCTCTTCATGTCGCAGTCAGAGACGAACCGTTAATTGTTGTACTTACTGCAGGCATCACCAAACAGCTCTTCATGTCGCAGTCAGAGACGAACCGTTAATTGTTGTACTTACTGCAAGCATCACCAAACAGCTCTTCATGTCGCAGTCAGAGACGAACCGTTAATTGTTGTACTTACTGCAGGCATCACCAAACAGCTCTTCATGTCGCAGTCAGAGACGAACCGTTAATTGTTGTACTTACTGCAGGCATCACCAAATAGCTCTTCATGTCGCAGTCAGAGACGAACCGTTAATTGTTGTACTTACTGCAGGCATCACCAAACAGCTCTTCATGTCGCAGTCAGAGACGAACCGTTATACTTACTGCAGGCATCACCAAGGAGCTCTTCATGTCGCAGTCAGAGACGAACCGTTAATTGTTGTACTTACTGCAAGCATCACCAAACAGCTCTTCATGTCGCAGTCAGAGACGAACCGTTAATTGTTGTACTTACTGCAGGCATCACCAAACAGCTCTTCATGTCGCAGTCAGAGACGAACCGTTAATTGTTGTACTTACTGCAGGCATCACCAAACAGCTCTTCATGTCGCAGTCAGAGACGAACCGTTAATTGTTGTACTTAGTGCAGGCATCACCAAACAGCTCTTCATGTCGCAGTCACTCCAACTGTATTCATTATACAGTACATCGTTGAAAATTCCTTAGCTTTAAATACTAGTTCCTACTCATGCTTTAATCTATATAAATAAAATCGTAACGATCGTCTGTCTGAACATTGACTATTTGGGCGAAAGATTCGTTCATTTATCCTTTTTAGGATGTAATAATGATACCTGCATATTTTTCTGAAAGTCCTGATTTTTACCCCACTCCCCTAAAATCAAGATTCCAGCACATTCTGCCAGAGGAGGAAGAAGAATGAAATTTGACAAAATTATACGTTTTAGCCTCTAACCCACAGAAAATTTCCGAGATCTTTAATTTTTTCTTTTTCTTATCCCCGAAGAATATCGAATTATGGAGGCAATTGGAATGACGGTGCAGCTTTTCGTTTTGAGGTATTCCTGGCTAGACGGCAAGTCCTACCATAGAAAGGATGGCACAATCTCAGATCAATTTCAAGTGATCTACAAATTTGGTTCTATGACATTTTATGGTATCTCTATTCCTTATACGTTAGATTGTCTCTACTTCCCCACTGTAAGTAAAATTTGCATTATTTAATTCACACTTTGAATCACTTACAGGAAACATAGAATCATCAAATTCTACGCGAATATTGGCCCACCCAGTAGCTATATGCGAGTCAAATGCTATGTTTGTAGCTGTCACACAGCTGTCCGAAAATTATTGCACTGTCAGACAATCTTACCCAAATTTCACCCTATTCAACGTTATAAATTCAATCTGACCCATGAATAGAAGAGATACGTGAAACTGTCATTGGACCAGCCATTTATATCGCTAAATACGGCGTCTTATGGTACAATCCGTTTGTCGATATGGCGTACCCTTTAGCAGTAGTTAGGCCTAATCTTTAAATGAAGGTCTGCAATATTATAAACATGCATATACTTCCGCATGTAGATAGATATATTTATTGATGTCGTTTTATAAAGATCGATAAAGGATATGTCTGCTATTGTAATCAGTACTCCCCGCACTAGGAATGGGGTCCTTCGCCAACTCCTCCGTAAGTAGTGCCTACCATTGTAATGAATAACTCCCTGCTCGATTTGACTTGCAGAAGACAAGGGAGCATGAAATTTTGTTCAAAACACCCTACCCGATTGTGTTTTGCTGTAGGCGAGGGTGCCTGCTATTATAAACAAATGTACCCACCTAAAATTGACTGGAATTAGACATAGTGGCTTGCTGCTTTAATGGGAACTCAGCAACTTGGTGTGACTGGCAGTAAGCTGGCTGGCAGTAGTAAAAGGGGCCTGTCATTGTAATGATAACAGAACAAATCAATTTTGATTGCCAGTAGGGATGTTGCCAGCCATTATAATAAAAACTCCTCAACTGAGGTCTGTCTGGAAGTAGGAAAGGGACCTGCCGTTGTAACGCAAACTTCCCAAATCGATTGTGACTTCGTTGTAGGCAATGGGGCTTGCCATTATAATGTAATCTTCCCAACTCGATTGTGAATGGCAGTAGGCGTGAGCCTTCCGTTATCATCACAACTCCGAAACTCACATGGTACATTGGAAACAACGTAAGGGGACCTGCCCATGCCTTTTCTCGGAAAACGTTAAGAGAAATGGAATTGGAAAGAAGTCTTATTCACTCCATGTACAGTCATTTTCTTTGATATCCGTATTCAATGTAGAATGCTGTAGCGAAGCACGGGTACATTTGCTAGTCACATATAAATCTAAACTTCTTCTTTATTAAAAGTAACAGTACTGTAGAATGTACAGTTTTATGTTTCCACAACATGTTGTTTCTGGGTCCACAGAGTCGTTTTATGCAGCCTTCCATGCTACATTCACCATTGATAACCCCTTCATTTCTACGCAACTACATCCATATTATTAACAAATGCTGTACATTGCAATTGAGAAGTATCCGTACGGCAATGATCACTTGGGAATGGTTTACACAGGTAGAGTAGCGAGGCGAGTAGAGTAGATAGTAGAGTAGCCATGTTACTCTACTCTACCACTGTCTGGTAGAGTTGACACTTGTATCGTTCATACGGGAGTAGAGTAGAGTAGTAGCACCATGTCAAGACGCAAGCACATCCTAACGAAGAGTTTAAAGACATTTGCAAACATATTAATGCAAGAGGTTAGTGAAGCATTAGAAGAAGCAAATGAGGGAAGAAGGGAATGGGTAAGAGGCTGGCTTAGGAGAGATACTCTCGGGGCATCAACATTAATTCTGAGAGAACTAGCGACAGAGTATAAAGAAGAATACAGAAAGTGTATGAGATCGAAGCCTGATAACTTCCAGACACTGTTAGATGGTATAACACCGCAAATTCAAAGACACGACACAGTGATGAGAAATGCAATAACACCGATATTTTAGCTTGAGGTGACTCTGAAGTTCTTGGCCAATGATAATAGCCATCAGTACACTGTAAATCACGCTGGCGTAGGCCTAATTTGTATTAGCTTCTTTGCCATAAATACCCCGATTACTGATCTATTTATATAATTCGTTTGTTCGTTGCTTGTACGGCCCAGGTGTAGAGATTAAGTTTCAAGACCTGACATTGTACTGTAAACAATAATTATTTTGGATATTCCAAACAAAATATGAAAATTATTCTATTTGTTGTGGACATTACTGTTATTGCTTAAAATTAACGGCATTGTCAAGTGATACGAGGTAGAAGATCCCTACGTATGTTATTAATATGATTAAAGTACACAGTCTTGCATCATTGTCTAGACACATGATGAACACGCTGTGTAACACTGAAACTTGAGAAACCTTCAATCCAGCTGACACTTGTTTATATTTGTTGTTGCATCTTCGAAACTATTATAGGTTTAGGTATTTTTTAAATCATTCTTCCATCGAAAAGAGGGAGGTCTGTTATCCTTTATAAGACAATAGACCTGCATTTGTTTGACCTCCAAATGTTACGTTGTGGCTTTCTTTATTAACCTGCTCACCCTCCAGGGTTGATTTTTCCCTCAGACTTAGCGAGGGACCCACCTCTACCGCCTCAAGGGCAGTGTCCTGGAGCATGAGACATTGGATCGGTGGATACAACTGGTGAGGATGACCAGTATCTCGCCCAGGTGGTGTCACCTGCTATGCTGAACAGGGGCCGTGGTGGGGGATGGAAAGATTGGAAGGGATAGACAAGGAAGAGGGAAGGAAGAGGCCGTGGCCTTAAGTTAGGTACCATCTCGGCATTTGCCTGGAGGAGAAGCGGGAAACCACGGAAAACCACTTCCAGGATGGCTGAGGTGGGAATCGAACCCACCTCTACTGAGTTGACCTCCCGAGGCTGAGTGGACCCCGTTCCAGCCCTCGTACTACTTTTCAAATTTCGTGGCAGAGTCGGGAATCGAACCCGGGACTCCGGAGGTGGCAGCTAATCACACTAACCACACCACAGAGGCGGACGGCTTTGAGTATTACCTTGCAAATTATACTTTACTAAACCACTTAAGAGAGGGAGTGTAGATGTTCCATAAACATTCTTTTTTCACTATCAGTTCTACAAATGTACATGTTTCTTCTTCCGTACACTTGGTTTTGCCACCAAATAAACGCACAAAAATGCTCAATTTACTCAACGGAATACCGTCAGTACACACATGGAAATTGGCGAATGACGCGCCAACTGAAAAATCGAGCGTCCTCGGCCTTCTCCGCCAGCTCTCGGAGCTCGGTACCGGTGGAGGGGGTAGGATAGTGGTAGAGTTACTTTACCACAGGGGAAACCCACTCTACTCTACTTGCTACTATCCCAGTCGTTTACACGATGCTAGTAGCTCTACTATCCACTCTACTCGCCTCGCTACTCTACCCGTGTAAACCAGCCCTTGTAGCAGTGTGCCAGAAAAGTGAATTTAAAACATAATTACCCAACAACAACAAAAGGACAACTAGCAATTCCATGGAAAATAAATATTACAAGGAATACTCCTACTTTATCGAGCATCATCGTATACAAGTTCACACGTACCTAAGTATTGAAAAATGTCATTGATATTGATGCCTTGGTCCACCCTACCTTTCTCACTGTCCAAATTTCCTTCAAACATGAAATGAAAATTCGTTGGTGCCTTGGATGTCTCCTATCATTCCATCTCTTTTTCTGGTCAAATTTCGACAAACTGGTCTCCTCTCACAACTTTACTCGCTACGATATCATTTGTAATTCGATCTATTCATCTCACCTTTAGCATTCTTCTGTAACACCACATTTCAAAGGCTCCTATTCTCTTTCATTCTGAGCTAGCTATCTCCAATGCTTTACTTCCGTGCGTTGCCACACTCCAGACAGAAGTTTCCGAACATATATTTCTAATTCCTACATCAAAATTCGAAGTAATGATATTTGTTTTCTTAAAAAATCCACAAATCTAACTCTTCAGGCAACCAACTCAATTTTGAAAATATCCTAGGGGAATTTAGGTAAATAAAATAGCCCATAATGAAGTATGAGGATATATTCTTTACGTATTCCTAAAGAATACAATTATCATCGTTATCCCATCCATTAGATTAGCACTTTGCCTTTTTCTACCACTACGAGCGCTAATGTGAGTCAATGCATTGTTTCACTTAAGCACCACTACGAGCGCTAATGTGGAGCCCACGTAACTACATTCGGTGTGGACATTTTTCAAGAATCAAAAAATGACTGAGGCTATTGAACCAAGGACTTCATTGCAGAAAGAATTGTGTAAATATGTTAATTTGCCTAAGATATGAATCAAAAAGAAAGCGAGTAAAGAAACAAGCTATTCTAGGCTGTTTTTCGGGAACTGAACTCAGCCCGGAAGTGATTTTCGCAATTTGCTTTTTACTTAGATATAGCTCACAACTTGAAACCCTTTAGCCCTTCAAATTTCGGCACAGTCGAGGAAATTGCTGAATTAACGTTTTTCACAGTATGGGGACCTCTATTTTGTCCGCTAAGTAATATGTTTAACATTTAAAAGCTTGTACTGATCTACACTTTATGTCCTCCTCACTTTCTTCTACGCGAGCAAAAATATTAATCTTTTTTAAGAGTATTCAAATTATTGTAATGTCCAAAAGTTTCACCGGCCATTTTTCTGGCGTCTCTACTATAAAACATATAGAGTCAATTAAGGTTTGCAATTCTCCTTCGTGTTTACTGACTGTAGCCTGCGAGGGCTTGCTTGTTTCTCCAGCGGGAAGCGAAGTTCCTCTCGAAGTGAATACTGAAGTAAGAAGGCCGCTATTCGTGTGAAAAGAAGCGAGCTCTGATATTTGATGAAGAGTCTTGACATTCAAGAGCTGGTCCTAAGTGTCACTTTGCCCTTTCCCGCTGGAGATTACCCTTCTCTGCGATGGACTAATTGATCTTGCTCCATTGGAGAGCCACGGCAATCCTCTCTTCCGCCGGGAACCACAAATTGCAATGCGGTACTTAGGTGAACTTGATCTTGTCCTCGGAGACCTAATTAGAGTACTGAGGTCACCTCTTCCTCTCCAACTTCCTGCAAGAAGCGAACTTGATTTGAAGTGACAATTATTTGGTTACAAATTCCACTAATGAATGAAGGGCCTGTTAGGGGTTTCTTATGCTCTGCACCTAATATTTTACTGATGAGAGCACAAAGAAATGTCCCTACATTTGTTCATGAATTAATAAAAATAATGCTGTGTTGTGCATTCAAAGTTTCTTCTAATTCAAATCAAGAAACATTGTCAGGCGTTTAAATTCATGCAGTATTTCCATTAGTTATTGCACTGTTTCTGTAATAAATACTCCTATAATAGAGCATTTCCTACCTTTAATACGATATCTTTATCAATTCATATGAAATAGTTTATAAAATGTTGGTGTATATTATAGGTTATTTTAACTTTCCTTAATAATATCCACAAAGATGTTCGCCGTACTGAGGAACTATGGGATTAAGTGTAGATTATTAAAATCAATCAAAGGCATTTACGTTGACAATATGTTTTGCAGCGAAAGTTGACAACATTAGAATGAGTTCTTAGTCCAAGGTACTTACAGGGGTTAGACAAAGTGGAAATCTTTCACCTTTGTTGTTCATAGTTTACATGGATCATCTGCTTAATGTATAACGATTGAGTTCTTCAGTCTGTCCAAACTAACTTATGAATACGTAACATTTAGAAAATCGCCTACTGAGTGAGTTAGACGCGAGCTCGCATTCAGCAGATTGTGAGTTCGAATCCCACGGTCGGCAGGACTCAAGGCAGCAGGTGAAGGCCACGACCGCTGCATTCCCTTTCACATCTTGTGCGACGTTACAATTTCAGCCAGAAAAGAAAAGAATCCCTGAAAACATAACGTAACGAGCGCCTCTTTCCTTCGTCTGTTTATCTTCTTGCTGTGGCTATTCTTACGATCTTCTTACCAGGTTTGGTTGGTGTTAGCGCTCGGATGGTGACCAAAGCGGTGATTGTCGAACTTAAATCTGTCTAATACAATGCCATCTGCGATGCCAATTTCCAGAAGATTTTTTCCAGCTTCGAGCAGCCAATTGTTTTATTCACATTCATTGTTAGGGCAATTTCTCATTATTCACGTCCCTAAAATGTCAAACTTATTTTCCTAAATGTGTGCGAGTGTTGGTTCCCTCTGTACAGACTGAGAGTATTGGACCCTCACCCGGAGTACTTGATACGAGAACTTGAGCAGCACGATTTGTTGCGGGTTGTGTCGACAAAGGGGTAGTGTGGGAAGACTGGGTAGTAAGGAGATGAGCTGCACGACTAAGCTGTCAGCGCTGAGTTGGCGAGGGATGATATTACTAGACCAGTAAGATTGTGCACAGCAATTAAAAGTAGGAAGACCGGGCGAGTTGGCCGTGCGCGTAGAGGCGCGCGGCTGTGAGCTTGCATCCGGGAGATAGTAGGTTCGAATCCCACTATCGGCAGCCCTGAAAATGGTTTTCCGTGGTTTCCCATTTTCACACCAGGCAAATGCTGGGGCTGTACCTTAATTAAGGCCACGGCCGCTTCCTTCCAACTCCTAGGCCTTTCCTATCCCATCGTCGCCATAAGACCTATCTGTGTCGGCGCGACGTAAAGCCCCTAGCAAAAAAAAAAAAAAGTAGGAAGGGTCATTATCTATATATATAAAATAACTTGTCCTGACTGACTGACTGACTGACTGACTGACTGATTCATCATCGCCGAGCCAAAACTACCGGACATAAAGAAATGAAATTTTGGGGATATATTGATATTAAGATGTAGGTGCTCGCTAAGAGAGGATTTTTGGATATTCCTTCGCTATGGGGGTGAAAAGGGGGGATGAAATTTTAAAATGAGTGTTTCTATATCTCAAAACTTTAAAAGTTTACAGATGTAAAAATTGGTATTTAGAATCTTCTTTAAAAATAAGGAAACACGTATTTTTTTGTTTTCAGAAAATCCCAATAGGAGGGGTGAAAAAGGGTGAAAATGGGGAAAAATGGGTTGAATGCCTTTAATCAGGATACCGGTACTTATATCTCAGAAACTGAAGATATTACAGACCTGAAAATTGGTACTTTTGATCTCTTTTAAAAATAAAGAAACACATATTTTTTCGTTTTTGGAAAATCCAAATATTGGGGGGTGAAAAGGGGGGTGAATTTTTTGAAATGAGTGTGTCTACATCTTAAAACTTTAAAATTTACAGATATAAAAATTGGTAGTTAGAAACTCCTCTAAAAATAAAGGAACACGTATTTTTTTGTTTCCTGTAAATCCCAATAGGAGGGGTGTAAAAGGGTGAAATATGTGTTGAATGCCTTTAATGAGGATACATATATCTCAGGAACGGAAGATATTACAGAACTGAAAATTTGCATATGGGATCTCCTTTAAAAATAAAGAAACACGTATTTTTTAGTTTTTGGAAAATCCAATTAATGGCGGTTAAACAGGAGTGACAAATTGGGGTGAATTTTTTGAAAGACTATATCTACAGAATATCTTGGAAACGCAAAATGTTACAGACGTAAAAAGTGGGTGTTTGGAATCTCCTGTAAATGTAAAGAAACATAGGTGGTTTGTTTTTGGAAATTCCACTTAAGGGGAACTCAAAAGGGGTGAAATTTTAAAATGAGAATTTTTACAGTATATCTAAAAAACTTAACATGTTACAGAAGTGAAAAATGGTATTTTTTCTCTATTAAACATAAAGAAACGTGTATTTTTAGTTTTCGGATATAGCACTTGGAAGGGGGGGGGTTAAAGTGACTGAAAATGGTGTTGAATTCTTTTAATTAGGCTACTGATATCTCAAAAATGAAGATGTTACAGACGTGAAATTTGATATTTGCAATCTGCTTTAAAAGTAAAGAAACACGTATTCTCGGAAAATCCAATGAAGGGGGGAGGGGGGTGAAAGAATTGAAAAATTAATTGACTTAATTGTATGTGAATACATACATCTAATAAAAACTAAAGTTGTTACTGACGTGAAAATTCGTTTTTGGATCTCCTTTAAAAACAAAAACAAAAAAACGCGTTTTGGTGGGGAAACTATCTTGGAGGGCGGGAGTGTAAAGGAGTTGAATTCCTTTCATGAGGACACATAAATCAAAATCTGAAGAAGTTAGAGTCGTGATAAAATTGGTATTTAGAAGATACTTTACTATTAAAAAAACAAGTATGTTTTGCGGGAAAATTCACTTAGTGGGGGGGGGGGGGGGAGTAGTGTGAAATGAAGTAAAAAAAGTAAATTATTTTTATGGGGATACTTATATCTCAAAACTGAAGGTAATAGACGTGAACATTGATGTTTGGAATCTCCTTTAAACATTAAGAAACAAGCCTTCTTTTAATTGTTTTGGGGGCGCGGAGTGGCGGTAAATAAACTTAACGGCGGTGGGGTGTAGAAGGAGGTGAGACCAATTGATTTTACTGTTATTAATGTACTTATAAGGATCCTCCGTTGCTCAGGTGGCAGCACGCCGGCCTCTCAAAGCTGAGTTCCGTGGTTCAAATCCCGGTCACTCCATGTGACATTCGTGCTGGACAAAACGGAGGCGGGACAGGTTTTTCTCCGGATAGTCCGGTTTTCCCTGTCATCAACCATTCCAGCAACACATACTAATAATAATAATCATAATAATAATAACAATAATAATAATAATAATAGGCTAATAATAACAATCCGGACCGTCGTCAAATGTGCTGACCGCGCTGGAAACGGCTCCTGGACGGGTAATGACTAAGAATGCAGTCCGGCCGCGGGTTCAGTGCCGCCAAGGCACCCAATATGACACCACGCCGGATCTCCTGAAGGATTTTATCTATATTAAAAATGATTATAGGAAAAGATGGCAAAGATTTACGGACCCAACTGACCGGGAGGAATACCTGAGACTAGCCCGGGAAGTACGAAATCGATTGCTGGAAAGGAAGATTGAAAAGTGGGAGGAAACGTGCCGTAAAATAATAGAAAACCAGTCAGATCGGGAATTTTGGTGGATTCTCGCAGAAAACGAGTCAGATCGCGGATTTCGGCAGATTATATATCTAAAACAATAAGCATTCAATTATAAATTTCAGTATAATACCGTAGCGAAGCACGGGTATCTTGCTAGTATGAAGATAAAGTTGGAATTCAAGACGACAAATTGGGGCAAATATTCATTCATAGAAAGAGGAGGGAATCTTCTTCTATTTTTCTACTACTTTCCCCACACTTGTGGGGTCGATGATGCGAACCGTGTGGATCTGGTCCTGTTTCACGGCCGGATGCCCTTCCTGACACAAACCCTGTATGAAGGGATGTAATTACTATAGCGTGTTTGTGTGGTCGATAGTAATGCAGCATGTTGTATGAATACGAAGGGTAACGTTTTGGGACCAACACAAACACCCAGTCCCCAAGCCAGACGAATTAATCAGACGCGATTAAAATCCCCTACCCGGCCGGGAATCGAACCCAGGACCCTATGAACCAACGGCCTCAACGCTGACCATTCAGCCAAGGAGAAGACGAGGAGTAAATTATTGGATTAAGCTGTCACGGGAAATGTTCGATTAATTTCGAAATTATTTGAAAATATTTAAGGAAAACTCTGATAGTGAATCTCTCACCTCTAAATGCAAAAACAGGAATTTCGACACCCAATAATTTTCCATAAGATTTTTCTTTCTTGCTTTTCTGCATCTTTAGTTAGTGATCTGCCCACGATAATCAACGTTTGAGATGCATATGCATGATTAGTATTGTAATGTCTTAATGTTACATTTCGGGATTGGGTTACTTTTTATACTGTATCTATCATAACTGAGTCTGTACGGCCTTTGTAGTTTATTATTATTATTATTATTATTATTATTATTATTATTATTATTATTATTATTATTATTATTATTTCCGGCTACATGGTTGAATGGTTAACATGCTGGCCTTTGGTCACAGGGGTCAGGGTTCGATTCCCAGGCAGGTTCGGGAATTTTAACCACCATTGGTTAATTACTCTGGCACGGGCGCTGGGTGTATTGCCGTCTTCACGACGCGCAGGTAACCAATGGGAGATCACACCTGGCGGACAGAACATGTCCTCGGATACTCCCGACACTAAATGCCATACGCCATTTCGTTATTATTATTATTATTATTATTATTATTATTATTATTATTATTATTATTATCATCATCATCATCATCGTTGTGAACGTCACCAGGAATGCACAGAAAGGAAGCCTTCTGTTATTGGATACCGTTCGCTCATAAGCTGGCAGTAACCTGATCGATGGCTCCAGGGATATGCCATATCCTAGTCAGTGAAACGTTACCCTTGTAACCCAATACATTTGGCTGCTCGTGCTTCGTTACTCCCGCCTTGCACGTTCCGTGTTCCACAGCCTATGACACACACAGGAGCGTAGGAAGATGATGATAACAAAAATAACGTTTAATAATAATAATAATAATAATAATAATAATAATAATAATAATAATAATAATAATAATAATAATAATAATAATAATAATAATAATAATAATAATAATATGAAAACCAACAACCTGTCATTGACCGGGTCAGGGATGGAATGACTGAAGCAGATATAGGCTATTAGTACAATGGGGTCGTCATTCCCAAAGTGATTTATTAATGACTGATAGATGCTATGAAATGAGTATGGAAAGTGTTGCTGGAATGAAAGATGACAGGGAAAACAGTAGTACCCGGAGAGAAACCTGGCCAATCAATTCCTGATGGAGTTCAAATAGGTCGGACTCGTAATGGTATTAATGATGTGACCATATCGTCACATTGAATATTTATTCGGAAATATATACATGGGAAGTATGTATGCTTGGAGTTTCTTAAGGAACAGGAGCTCAGTTGCATCATGTTACGTAACATCTTCGCCAGCCTGGCGCCTATCCTGGCTTATAAAATCAACGAACTGAGCGCGCGTGAAGAGGGAAGACAAAAAACAATACAGTTTCTGCTGACTCCGCCCCTAAAACAAATGCCGATTCACAGAAGCGCCAACGTGAGGAGGTGATTTTACAGGTACTTTCGGGAAAATAACGCTTAAAATAATCATGAAGCATATGTCAAAGTCACAGCAAGAAAAATGGATCATTGACAAAATTATAAATCAAAATAAAATATATATTATTTATGAAATTACGGCTCAGAGAAATTACGTAAGATGCTCTGGCGACATGACGCTGGCTGTGAAGCAGACAACCAACAGGGGTTCCCCGTTGGGCTCTTGATTTCGACGACCGAATTACTATTAAACCACTTATCGTTTTGTATTACGCATTGCATCTAGTATTAGTCATTGCTGAGCCACATAATTTGCCGCATCGCTGATTTCCATAAACTTAGTGGATTTGGAGATCTCAAATTTATGGTGAGGGAGTTCCTCTGTCCAACCCCTACTCCATGTGAGACCATACATGCTCGCACTTCTGAGGGTGGCTAGTTAGTCAGCAGGCAGTCTATGAGGTGACCATACGGTCGTTTGTGATCAGATTCTCCTGTGTCTTTGTGTAGAAAATATGGATCTAAATGGGAATGCAAAGGTAGCGTAATTTCTTGTGGGTATCGTCAGTGAAAAACTTGAATTTTAGAGACAGTTCTGTATGAATGACGGATTAGTCGCGACGCACTGCGTAATTACGTGACTAAACCGTACGTTCGCATCGCGAAATTATGACGGGGTGAAGTGCCGAATGTCGGACGAAGAAAACTGTTCTTTGATTAATATCTCGTAGTAAAGAAAGAGTCCACGGTGTGCGCGTGAGTAAACTGTATAATTATATAAACACACATGTGAGACAGGATTTTAAAACATAACAACCCAATGTCAAGTTATTTTCAGATTTTCTTTGTTTTAAATATCGCAGTGTCGAAACAGTGATGTTGTATTAGTTTGATCTGATTGATATAACTTTTATTGTACTGGAATCAGATTAACAAATCCGCAACTTCCATTCTGCGGAAGATCGCAATCATAACTATATAAGGAAAGCTCTAACTGTGACGTGTGGATAAAGAGTATTAGTGAAATGTGGTGTGAATAATATCTTTCTAGTGTTCACGAACTCAAGACTATGGATACATCAAGATTCATCGAGGGACGTTTTGAACCTGTGATCCTTCAAGGCGGAGCCGTGGACTAAACTCACTAGGCGGGTCCCATGCGGACTCTGACAATGGACGACTTCTAATGGCTGTTGAGTACCAGTTATGACTTTGTAATCCTAATATTTCCCTTGTAAGTAGATAGTGAATTTAAGGATGTGTTAGTGCCATTTTATTAATATTATATTATCAGATTTGTTTGCTTAGAGTGGTCAGTAGGAATATTTTATATACTTACTTACTGGAGGTCAGTTGGAAAGGGAACAAGTTAAGATAATTGTATTGTGACCGTTCACAACGTCACCTATGGTATGTCATGATATCCAGGAGATGAAATATGCCGTTTTCCGCGTTATTCTACGATAAAAACTGCCCAAGTTAGAATTTTTCTGCCCGCTCCAGGACTCGAGTTGCAATATCCAGAGTCGCGCGACCCAGCTCTAGTTGCTGGTAATTAGCAGCAAGGCGGTACAAGAGCGCTTGTACGGGAAGTTTTCTCACTCCCACCGCAAGCGAGATGAAACGATACGCGTTATCACGTGACAAAGAATCTAGGTCACTAGCTGAGCCCAGAGAGTAGATCCAACGTGAAAACTAACATTATACCCTGTTTTCCTCGCTTATTCACCACTCCCAACTTAACGCATTCAACTGTTTTATTTCTGTTAATTTTCATAAATCGCAAAATACCCAGTGGATAATTAAGCGCAAACATTCATTTGAATCAGGGAATTTTACGCATAATTATGGGACCGAGAAGTGCTCTACTTAACTAACAGAGCGGTAACTACGCGGTAAACAAGGGCGCGTCTTAATGACTAACAGATGTTGGACCCTAACCGTGCCAAGGAACACAAGGAATCCCCTGTGCTCGTCATCATTCACCGCCAGAGACTAAAGGACGCTTTTAAGATTGCTTCAAAACCAACGAAGTTATTTTAATAACAGTCACTCAGTGGAGATGGGAATACAGGAGCGACATTTTGATATCCTGTTCGTCACTGTACGTTGCGTATTAACGGATCAATGTGTGAGAAAGGATTGCATTTTTTCCCCCACCCTCAGCATTCGGGTCTCTAGCGTAGCTCGCCTATATATTCATGAGCTGAGGAGGAGACACGATCCAGTGCATTTGCAATGTAGCGCCAATACGGTAGTATTTCGTCGTGGTTTGTGTGTGAGTCATTTGTGAAGAAATAATCTTGTAATTCGAGCAGTGTAATACAGTGATTCATTAAAGTCTGTGAGTATGTGGAAATAATCACCCTCTGAGTGAGATGTTATCGTGTACAGTGTGCCGCAAATTAATAAATAGGAACGGTACGAAACCGTAATAACCGATGTCCGTGTGTAGAAAAGGTCGTACATCGAGCCTCCTATGTGTCTAAGTTAATGCGGCTCAGTTAACATATATAGGGACGTACTTAGCGAAGTGCGTGGAGTTGTGTGTGTGTGTCTCGACATAATTGAGAGATACAAAGAAAGTGCGTGAACGGCTCAGTGTCGGCATAATTAAGGGTAGTGTCACGTCTATAAATCTATAATGCAGTTGAGAGCCTGACTTACGCATGACTAGGCGAAACAGAATATGCTTGAAGTGTGGTCGTGCGAGACGAGAAATTTTAATCCAGTAGTGGCCTAACCAGTGACATTCTTTATTCAGGACCTAGAATACCTGTATGCTGTTTATAAAAGAATAGGTACATGAGGAGGGAGCAGTGTCGGGCTACAGAGACAATACCGGCATTGGGTTGGAATGCTCGTGCTATTGAGCAGATCCAACCATATATTCAAATTGTGGTGTGTAATAAACTAACGCATTCACTTGAGATAATTTCCCCTCATTTACATGTCTACGAGAACGCCGGAGTGAACGCCGACGTCCATCTGAATGCCAGAATTTTGCCTGCATATTAGAGAGAACCAGACGCCTAGCTGTCTTCGCCTGGTGTAGCAGAGAACGTCGAGAACGTCATACCAGATCAAGCCGTCATGTTCGTGACCTGCCAGGAAGTCATCATGGGTCTTCACATCGCCGATGACGTGATGCAAGCAGTCTAAATCCATGGAGTGCCCTCCTGTAAAGCTGTGAACGTGGTATCCAGAAGGCTGAGTACATTTCCAAGTATTTATTTCTTTGAAGGTCGTGTCCCATTGTAAATATGTAAATTTTTCACTTAGATATAACGTAGACTGCAAGCACGCCATTTCAGAGGGATAATAATTATAATTTCATTTTTATTTGGGCCTTTTATAGAATACTTTCTTCATGGTTTGGGAACGACCATATTTTACTTCCATTTTTTTTTACAAGGGTTTGATAATGCATGACGTAAATTTAAGGACCTCAGATTAATTATGCGTGAAGTACTGTCAAGAAAAAGGGCTTAAATATTCTACGTAAACGACTCCAGTTATCATCTTTTTACAGCCAATAGGAGTCCTCAAAGATATCTCAGTAACTGATTTCTTTGTACTTCACAAGCTCTTAGGAAATCCTCCTTACTAGAAATTAAACTGCTGGAACAACGAATGGAGCATGAGATTGGGGTATATATATTACATCGCTAATTAGTTCGCGAATATGCAAGTTAATTTGGACCCTGATGGCAGGAGATCATCATTAGATCTGCATCGTGGTCAGTGTACCGAGAGGAAATGAAATGGCTGAACAGGCTGTAGCCATAATATATATTGTGAAATGAAATGTGAAATTCCCTTGGAATCTGTCATTAAGACACGCGAGGCGCATATCGCGATGTGAATATGCTGATTACGGCCGGATATAGGGCCGTGATTTGTGTGATGCCATGGTGGCCAGTAATGAAAGAAATGAATAGATTATTTGCCGTGAAGCCATTGCCCGAGAAGGCTTAGTGGACCGCTCTTTGAAAGTGTGGCACGGGCAGCTCACAGCGGGAGTTTTATGAGCCCCTTTAAACGGGGGAGTGAAGGCGTTTTCTTCAGTGAAATAGAACAGATACAAGTGGCGAGTTTCTTTTCCTTTCGGCACAAAGATTACGCGTGTTAATTTATATAGAGCCAACGTCGCAGAGATTCCAAATGAGCATTAAATGAAGGATCCCTCCAATTTCTTTAATTATTCACAGCGTATAGGGAATTCCAGGTCAGATATACCCTGTCTCAGAAGGTCCTGAGTTCATTGCAGGAGACAGTAAAGCTTACTGTCACAAGCGGCAGGTAAATAAGGCCACCTGCGGCCCATTGTGTGTATGTGAAATGTATATATTCTTGTCCATTTGTTGCAGGTAGTGCTATAATACGTTGTTTATGATGTCTGGTATTGAAGTCGCTAAATGCTTGTCCATAGGAAACATCGTTGTGTAAATAATGTCCTGATATATGTGTTGATAAAAATCCTAATGAAATGAGCGTGTTTATCATACTGCATATTTGGCAACGTTTAACTTAAGGTAGTGTTGTAACGCGACTTTCAAAGGATTGGGAGTGTAAATTGCCTATTTCAGTTCATACGATACTAGCAAACTTATATCATAATTTGATGCAAGTTGAATATATTATTTTTCGACAAACAAACAGAATTACAGCTGGGTATGCCTATGTTGAATAGATTTGTGTGTAAAGTGATTAGTGTAAGTGTAAAGTGAATAATTAGAGAGAAAACGTCTCTATAAATCTGAGATAGTGTAAATAACCCAAGAGGGAACGCCTTCTTAAGTTTGAATATTTAAACGTATAATGAAGTGTAGAAAGGGACTACCGAACATTTAAACGTCAAGATCACCCAAGTTACTATATGTAAGGTGTTTGTATGGCATACTCATGTAGATAATGTGTTTCACTAGTATAAGTAAAATTTGTTATACAAGATATTGTCTCTCTTTTCATTAGTAATGAAATGGTATTTCTCTCATAATTAACTTTTCCCCCTACTATAGAGACTATTACTAAAGGACTTACCGCCCCATCGGACAGTCCACAGACCCGAAAATGCGATACCGACTCGGCTAGCGAACTATTCCAGTAGGGGAGGATGAGGCTTCGACAAACCGGGCTGAGTTCGAAGCTCACCGATGGTGCTCCATTCTAACGTCATATATATGAACAATGGTAACTGGTTCATGTACTGATGCCTTGGAAAGGTTACATATTTGGCGTCCCGTAACGTGTGGCCTTATTGTTGTTTGGGGCGAGCTACATATTGTTCTCGCGACGCATAATTTAGCGTCCCGTTGTTGGGGCAAGTTTGTATAGCCCTACGGCACCATAAATATTGATATAGCCAATAATATGGCACAAGTTCGAATACCACTACTATAAAAGGAGTACCTAAGGCAGTAGGATTATCAAATTGATTCGGTTAGAACTGAACGAATGGAAATACCAAATTTTACCCGTATATTAAATTTGTTACGAGAGAGGAATACTAAATAGAATCAGAGCGTGTGAACGTGATAGGTAATATGGATAATGTGTCGGATGGAGTGCGTAAGCCGCTACCATACACAGTTACGTCACGCGCAATGATATTTGAATGAGTGACTGGAATAAATTAAATTTAACGGATGTAAGGAGAAGAATGAAGAGATCGTGTACCAGGTTAAGTGGAAATATACACGATGGTCACTCAGAAGTATGGCGGACCTGAAAAAAGTTATGGAGTTGTGTAACTTCAGGGGAGCAATAAAATGACCTTCCCATTGTTGAGGATAAAATGACTGGACTGAGTTCTTCAAATTCTTCTGGTCACAGGTTCATGCCGAAGGCGATGCGCTTGTAGCAGGCCTTGGTAGTTTAGAGGATTCATCCAATGTAAACAGAGTAGATATCGCGGACTAGAGTGGAAGCCTCATCACTCTTAATTTTTTTCTCAAAATGAACAGTGCAATGTTGTCAGTTCGAGACGGGGAATTGTATGCTAAAGCATCTTCCAAATCTCGAGGCTGAAAACATCCAATGTTTATTAAGTGTATCACAATTCTGGCACACGTAAAGTACCGAGCCCATTTAGGTCGCGGATTTAGGTAATATTTATTTTAATAAAGGGCTACATAAATTTAATTATTTAAAAAAACAATATGTCGGGATAATGCTTATGAGTTACGTAAGAAAATACTAGGGAAACACAACTAATTATTAGGAGGTGTGACGCAGCTGTTTTGAAGCTAATTTTGGCGTAAAACGACTTGGTCATTTTCAAAAATTGCACACCTTCCTAAGTTTAGGAAACTGAATCATATGAACTGAAATACCACGAGCAGCTTAATTCAGGGGGGCACAAATTTCTCAAGAAGTGAAGTATTATGGATGTGGAAGGTATTAAACAGTTGATGGCCGCCTTACTGGCCGAACAAAGTGAGAAGCAGGCAGAGCTTTTCAGGGAACAGAGTGCGAAGTTTGATGAGCGTCTTGCGAAATTGGAACAGGCTAATGCGGACAATAGTGAAAGACAGGCAGGACTTTTAAAGGAACAGCTAAAGGCTGATAGTGATAGACAGGCAGAACTATTAAAGTAGCAGTTAAAGGCTGATAGTGATAGGCAGGCAGAACTATTAAATAAACTAGGACAGGCAACCACACAAATTGAAGAACGTTTAGACCAGCACAATAGTCGAGTAGATCAGCTCACTGCACGGTTAGACGGATACGAGGCGTCGTGTAAAGCCCAAGCCGCGGAGCTTAAAGAACATGTTAACTCCCGCATTGATGACGTGACGACACGCATAGATTCCCTCGCGTTGAAGCTAGAGCAAACCAGTCGCCGTCTGGATGAGCGTACAGCCGAAATAGAAATAAAAATGACAGCTCAGGAAAGCCAAATAGAAGAAATGGAAGGACAGATAACGCAGGTTAGGGACAGCACAGAGACTAAGTGCAAAGAATATATCGACCAGCAGATGGACCGAGTGAAGGTTGAATTGAGGGTCACCGCCGAGGAAAAAGAACATGAAATTACTTTCGACACAATTCAAAAGGATGTAAATGACAAAGCAGTGAATGAAGCAACAGGGCAACTGAATATTCGACAAGGAAACGCTGCAAAAATGAAGAGAATTCAGAAGGACATGACGAGACGACGGAAGAAGAAGAAGAAGACGGATAAGGTGAAATACCGGAGGAAGGAGAAGAAGATGAGAGAATCACCGGTAATCCGGAAGAGTACACTTAAGGTGGGTCTACATGAAGGCATGATCAAAGAGCTCCAGAAATTTTTGATATGGACCAGAGGAATGGACAACCTTATGAGTTATCAGCGATTATCTAGGATATTGAGAAGATGCGTCACTGAATCAGGCCGGTCGCATGACGGTATTCAGTTCGTCAGGAAGAAACTAGAGAAGAAAATCGTCAATGAAAGGATACGTCAGAGAGTACTTAGAAGACACGGGAAAACAGGAAATTTTCGTCTCAATACAGTGTTCCAGACAAACTACGGACTTAAGAAGACCACTTTTACTACGGGAATTAGGGAGCGCACTAAGAAGGAGAAATTTGCTATGTCGCATGATCAAAATGAAGTACCAGGGATGCTCAGCCCAAGACCTCGTGCTTTGGGAGTAGGGTTGAGTGGACAAGAGGAAGGATCGATACACTAATGATAAGCTACGATCCGACTTGAAATGTATATTGTGTACATATGGAATAACCTTAATTTAACTAGTATAAGGAATAGAGGATATGCCATCAAAACACGTCAAATCTAAAACTATACCATGGAAAGATGTCGTGCCATGTCCAGAAGATCCAAGACCATCAGTAGAGTTGAGGGTGAGAGATACGTTGGAATCTCTGAAGAACCAGGCAGAGAAGCGGTTACGACGATTGCGACGCAAACGATTCCACAGACCTCTACGTGTGAGAGAACTCGTATTGGTAAAACGTCCCGCAACTTCGGATCCACCACGGAAATTTTACCACAAATTTGCAGAGCTGTATATTGGGCCTTATCGAATAATTCAAAATTAAAAAAAATAACGCGTACAAGGTACAATCCATGGATGGGACAACTGAGGCTATCTATAACGACTCAAATCTAAAACTATACCATGTGCCAGGACAATTACCGGAGGAGAATCCAAACGATCCAGATGACCTAGAAGATGAAGGACAACCTCCAGAGGAAGACGAGGACGACGACGGAGTGGACGTCGCGGATGACGAGGATCCGGAAGAAGAAATGAATGGAGTAAACTACATGGAACTAGAAGATCACCATGGGATGGATGATAACATTGACTAGTCGGGAGATGAAGATTGTCTAGCATGCACGGAAAGACAAGATATCATGACCCAAGAATACTTGCGTATCCTTATGTCGAGATAAGCTCTAAGACAAGAAAATGCTATCCTACGATACACTCACATTTAACATCACGAGAACCATGTGATTGGTAAGAAAAATCCCTACCCGTGATGTTTCTTATTTTAAGCAGGGGAGGGATGTGACCGTTCACAACGTCACCTATGGTATGTCATGATATCCAGGAGATGGAATATGCCGTTTTCCGCGTCATTATACGATAAAAACTGCCCAAGTTAGAATTTTTCTGCCCGCTCCAGGACTCGAGTTGCAATATCCAGAGTCGCGCGACCCAGCTCTAGTTGCTGGTAATTAGCAGCAAGGCGGTGCAAGAGCGCTTGTACGGGAAGTTTTCTCACTCCCACCGCAAGCGAGATGAAACGATACGCGTTATCACGTGACAAAGAATCTAGGTCACTAGCTGAGCCCAGAGAGTAGATCCAACGTGAAAACTAACATTATACCCTGTTTTCCTCGCTTATTCACCACTCCCAACTTAACGCATTCAACTGTTTTATTTCTGTTAATTTTCATAAATCGCAAAATACCCAATGGGTAATTAAGCGCAAACATTCATTTGAATCAGGGAATTTTACGCATAATTATGGGACCGAGAAGTGCTCTACTTAACTAACAGAGCGGTAACTACGCGGTAAACAAGGGCGCGTCTTAATGACTAACAGATGTTGGACCCTAACCGTGCCAAGGAACACAAGGAATCCCCTGTGCTCGTCATCATTCACCGCCAGAGACTAAAGGACGCTTTTAAGATTGCTTCAAAACCAACGAAGTTATTTTAATAACAGTCACTCAGTGGAGATGGGAATACAGGAGCGACATTTTGATATCCTGTTCGTCACTGTACGTTGCGTATTAACGGATCAATGTGTGAGAAAGGATTGCATTTTTTCCCCCACCCTCAGCATTCGGGTCTCTAGCGTAGCTCGCCTATATATTCATGAGCTGAGGAGGAGACACGATCCAGTGCATTTGCAATGTAGCGCCAATACGGTAGTATTTCGTCGTGGTTTGTGTGTGAGTCATTTGTGAAGAAATAATCTTGTAATTCGAGCAGTGTAATACAGTGATTCATTAAAGTCTGTGAGTATGTGGAAATAATCACCCTCTGAGTGAGATGTTATCGTGTACAGTGTGCCGCAAATTAATAAATAGGAACGGTACGAAACCGTAATAACCGATGTCCGTGTGTAGAAAAGGTCGTACATCGAGCCTCCTATGTGTCTAAGTTAATGCGGCTCAGTTAACATATATAGGGACGTACTTAGCGAAGTGCGTGGAGTTGTGTGTGTGTGTCTCGACATAATTGAGAGATACAAAGAAAGTGCGTGAACGGCTCAGTGTCGGCATAATTAAGGGTAGTGTCACGTCTATAAATCTATAATGCAGTTGAGAGCCTGACTTACGCATGACTAGGCGAAACAGAATATGCTTGAAGTGTGGTCGTGCGAGACGAGAAATTTTAATCCAGTAGTGGCCTAACCAGTGACATTCTTTATTCAGGACCTAGAATACCTGTATGCTGTTTATAAAAGAATAGGTACATGAGGAGGGAGCAGTGTCGGGCTACAGAGACAATACCGGCATTGGGTTGGAATGCTCGTGCTATTGAGCAGATCCAACCATATATTCAAATTGTGGTGTGTAATAAACTAACGCATTCACTTGAGATAATTTCCCCTCATTTACATGTCTACGAGAACGCCGGAGTGAACGCCGACGTCCATCTGAATGCCAGAATTTTGCCTGCATATTAGAGAGAACCAGACGCCTAGCTGTCTTCGCCTGGTGTAGCAGAGAACGTCGAGAACGTCATACCAGATCAAGCCGTCATGTTCGTGACCTGCCAGGAAGTCATCATGGGTCTTCACATCGCCGATGACGTGATGCAAGCAGTCTAAATCCATGGAGTGCCCTCCTGTAAAGCTGTGAACGTGGTATCCAGAAGGCTGAGTACATTTCCAAGTATTTATTTCTTTGAAGGTCGTGTCCCATTGTAAATATGTAAATTTTTCACTTAGATATAACGTAGACTGCAAGCACGCCATTTCAGAGGGATAATAATTATAATTTCATTTTTATTTGGGCCTGTTATAGAATACTTTCTTCATGGTTTGGGAACGACCATATTTTACTTCCATTTTTTTTTACAAGGGTTTGATAATGCATGACGTAAATTTAAGGACCTCAGATTAATTATGCGTGAAGTACTGTCAAGAGAAAGGGCTTAAATATTCTACGTAAACGACTCCAGTTATCATCTTTCTACAGCCAATAGGAGTCCTCAAAGATATCTCAGTAACTGATTTTTTTTGTACTTCACAAGCACTTAGGAAATCCTCCTTACTAGAAATTAAACTGCTGGAACAACGAATGGAGCATGAGATTGGGGTATATATCTTACATCGCTAATTAGTTCGCGAATATGCCAGTTAATTTGGACCCTGGTGGCAGGAGATCATCATTAGATCTGCATCGTGGTCAGTGTACCGAGAGGAAATGAAATGGCTGAACAGGCTGTAGCCATAATATATATTGTGAAATGAAATGTGAAATTCCCTTGGAATCTGTCATTAAGACACGTGAGGCGCATATCGCGATGTGAATATGCTGATTACGGCCGGATATAGGGCCGTGATTTGTGTGATGCCATGGTGGCCAGTAATGAAAGAAGTGAATAGATTATTTGCCGTGAAGCCATTGCCCGAGAAGGCTTAGTGGACCGCTCTTTGAAAGTGTGGCACGGGCAGCTCACAGCGGGAGTTTTATGAGCCCCTTTAAACGGGGGAGTGAAGGCGTTTTCTTCAGTGAAATAGAACAGATACAAGTGGCGAGTTTCTTTTCCTTTCGGCACAAAGATTACGCGTGTTAATTTATATAGAGCCAACGTCGCAGAGATTCCAAATGAGCATTAAATGAAGGATCCCTCCAATTTCTTTAATTATTCACAGCGTATAGGGAATTCCAGGTCAGATATACCCTGTCTCAGAAGGTCCTGAGTTCATTGCAGGAGACAGTAAAGCTTACTGTCACAAGCGGCAGGTAAATAAGGCCACCTGCGGCCCATTGTGTGTATGTGAAATGTATATATTCTTGTCCATTTGTTGCAGGTAGTGCTATAATACGTTGTTTATGATGTCTGGTATTGAAGTCGCTAAATGCTTGTCCATAGGTAACATCGTTGTGTAAATAATGTCCTGATATATGTGTTGATAAAAATCCTAATGAAATGAGCGTGTTTATCATACTGCATATTTGGCAACGTTTAACTTAAGGTAGTGTTGTAACGCGACTTTCAAAGGATTGGGAGTGTAAATTGCCTATTTCAGTTCATACGATACTAGCAAACTTATATCATAATTTGATGCAAGTTGAATATATTATTTTTCGACAAACAAACAGAATTAAGCTGGGTATGCTTATGTTGAATAGATTTGTGTGTAAAGTGATTAGTGTAAGTGTAAAGTGAATAATTAGAGAGAAAACGTCTCTATAAATCTGAGATAGTTTAAATAACCCAAGAGGGAACGCCTTCTTAAGTTTGAATATTTAAACGTATAATGAAGTGTAGAAAGGGACTACCGAACATTTAAACGTCAAGATCACCCAAGTTACTATATGTAAGGTGTTTGTATGGCATACTCATGTAGATAATGTGTTTCACTAGTATAAGTAAAATTTGTTATACAAGATATTGTCTCTCTTTTCATTAGTAATGAAATGGTATTCCTCTCATAATTAACTTTTCCCCCTACTATAGAGACTATTACTAAAGGACTTACCGCCCCATCGGACAGTCCACAGACCCGAAAATGCGATACCGACTCGGCTAGCGAACTATTCCAGTAGGGGAGGGTGAGGCTTCGACAAACCGGGCTGAGTTCGAAGCTCACCGATGGTGCTCCATTCTAACGTCATATGTATGAACAATGGTAACTGGTTCATGTACTGATGCCTTGGAAAGGTTACAGTGTGTAATTTAGCCCATTTTATTTAATTGCATGAATATGTACTGGGGAGATTGGTGATCAAGAGTGCTGGTAGGAAAGGTGGAGAAAATCTATTTAATTTGATGAGTTAAGGTAGTAGTTTTCCTCCGAATTAATTATTCAATATGAGTTAGGATAATAAGACTGAGGGGTCTTCACCGGTGCCCGGACAGTGTTTTTTGTAAATATGTGGATAGTTAGGGCACTCTATCTATAACGTAAAGTTATATTGCATGTTAGATTATAAGTGGGTGTATGATCTGTGTGTGAAGAATACCTCGTGCCCGGTTTCGAAATCCACCCTCTCACATTAGTCAGGACCATGTGATTTCTTTCCTCTTATTTGAATTAAATTTATTTAATTGGTTTGATAGTAAATGCTGACTTTACTGAAAATAGATTAACTTCATTATAAATATAAAGTCTTATATCTCTGTTTGAGAGTATGGTTAATGCTAGCCTGCGAGATGGGGAAACCATGTTAACTGTGCTAGGTAGGAAACTGTTTCTGAACTCTGGCCTTCTGTAAAATTGCGATATATCGAAATAATAGCGGCACGATTTTGAGACATATTCATAGGATATAATGAACGACTCAGCTGATTTTAGCATATAATAAGTGCGTTAGTTATTGTGTTGAAATAATGAGCCATTGATGCATTAAGTACGTATTTTTTTGTGGAGATGTTTGTTTCAAAGAGGTTTTTGTCCCGTGGCGTGAGACCTGTCCAAATAATTTATGACGGTCTAAGGGTTTAAAGGGGAAGACAGGTGGCCCGAGGTCTCTGCATTGGCTGTTGGAGAAAGGCAGATTTTTCAGACACAGCATTTATTTTTAGTAGTCGATATATTTTTAAATAGGTTTCCACATTTGTAACAAGTTATGATAAAACTAATGTTGGAATATTTAATTGTTACCCTTAAGAACGCAATAGCTGGGGATTTATTTTACAAGGTCCCAAATGATGTCGAAACCGAGGCCACCACTTCGAATCTTGCAGGCCCGATGAGGTCCATGAGTCACACAGCGACGTGTAAATAACAATACAGCCGATGTGTGTGTTGTATGTTTTCTCTTCCAGGTTGTAGAAGTGTTTGAATATGATATTTTGACAATCATTGTTTTATTGAAGTTACATTTCGTGAGAATCCATTTGTAGTTTATTTCAAGTGAAGGGGTTGAGACACTTATGACATGTACAGTAGGTTCATCAAATATGGTGACCTGTTTCCACCAGAGTTCTGTTACTTTTCTTATTCCCGAGATCATGTTGTGATTATGTGGAATGTGTTTATTGCTTTCTTGTAATCTATATTTTACATATAATGCATTCGGTGTATATGTAATTCAGGGGGTCACTCTAAGACTAATCTCAGAGTAAATCAGTGTTTTGAAGATGTAAATTGGAGTCTTCCCACGGGAATATCGCGCATTCGCAAGGTTATGACTTATTACTGTAAATAGTCATATATTTTATTATGATGAAGTTTAGAAGGGTAAAATTATTTTTGTGTCGTATTCAACAACCGGAATGAGTTGTAGGGTTGATCAACAACAAAACCAATTATACAAAGTTAAAATTTAGGAGGGTAATTCAACCTTCAACATATTATTTGAATCGAGTGAAGGGACACTCATGTTCTTAATTAACATATGTATGGAATGTTTAGTCAGTAAGTAAAATTTGACGCCGTAATTTCAATAATCAACATAGAGACACCGGTGAAGAGGTGGATCGAAAAGTGTACTTGAGTGATAGCACGGGCCTTATTTCCCGTTGCTTTATTGAGTGCCAAATGCATATATTTAAAATTTAATCATCCAGGTTGTAGAAAGTATGTTTCAACGAGAGCTAATTAAATCTTTAGGAAAAATTTATTTGTGCCTATCTTTGCCGATAATTAGCATCCTGACCTCCTCCGTTCCTTTTATGCCTATAAGTTAGATATAAGTTGGTTCGAGTTCGTGGCCGCGGACGCACCATGCCCTTGAGAGGCTTGTGCTCATATCTTGGAACGGAAGGTAGACCTCGCTATGCTGTAATGGGGATTTGTCATCTCATGTGTTGGGATTAGTCATTAAAATCCAAATGAGGCGGTTTTGTCACTAGGCAGAAAAGGCCCCTTGACTGTTATTTTCTGCAGCGCGTTGTGTTGTCACATGGTCCCATGAGCTATGGGAGATGATGGAAGAGGTCCCATTTGGCGCCCAGCGTGTTCGGCATTTCCATTATTTCCAGTAGGCATTTTTCGGCATTCTTGTAGGCATTTTCGTATTTAAATTTTGCGAAAAAGGGCACAAGGCATTGTAAAGCTATAGTTAAAATTTATAGGATTTGCCAATTATGATAAGGAAATAATATAGTTCATATTACAGGGTGCATATAATTGGACCAATAGGTGAAAATGAATGACGAATTAAATTTTAAAATTTAATTTTAAAGGTTTATGGCAAAGATATTAGTGTGTCATTATTATTATTATTATTATTATTATTATTATTATTATTATTATTACTATTATTATTATTATGTTGGCAATAGCCGTGACGGTCATTCAAAGTAATTGACGTACCCAGAAATTAATTAAGGATTCAATTGAATCCTGGAAACAACCAATTGATTTTCCTGAATCTGAGGAAAAACGAATATCGATACACTTCAGGTAATCATATTCATGGGTATTAGTCAGGAGGTACTACTTCCAATAGGCCTCATTACTAATAGTCAGTGTTTATTCATATAACGAGTTAGATTCTACGGGGTATAGGAAAGGTAACCTCAGACCTTTGAATTTATTACGAAATAGCAATGAGTTAGGATTCAAACGGAAAATCTTGGGACGGTATTATCCACTGTCTTAGGTGTATCTGCCTCAATGCTGAAAGGATGACCTAATTTATTGGCATATACCAGTTGTGTTGGTATTTTATTTGTGCATCTTTTATTTATTCAAAATTTATCGTTGATGACAGAGGCTACGTTCTTTAATTTTGATTATGCTATCGGTGTAACAGGGGCGTAAAAATTAGGCAACTTCTAGTTAGCTGTATTAAGGCTAAGTTTTGGATTTAATTTGGTTAATTGTGAAAATTTTCGAAGTTGAGTGGGGGAAACAACCTTGGATGGAATTTCGTTTTGAGTTCATCAACCCTGGTCCTATGTTCGAGTCTAAGGGGTGTTCATTTAATGAAAATAGTTATTGTGATGGAGATAGAGCAGATTAAGGAGTTGGTGCGGGAAATGCTTCGTGAAAATAGCGAAGACATTAAGGAAAACGTTAATGAAATGATCTGTGAAAATAGTGAGGACATTCAGGAGAAAATTTCCCAGAATAGTGAGAACATTCAGGCAAATGTTAAGGAAATAATTAATCAGAATATTGAAAACATTAAAAGAATCGTAGATAAGGTACAGAAGGAATGTAAGGAAGGAAGAGATTAACAAACAGCTAGGTGACTTTAATGTGCGATTAGAGCAAACCATGGAACGGCAAAATGAATTAGTTGAACAACTTAAAGTCTATCGTGAGCAATGTGAAAAGAATACCGAGCAATATGGAAAGCGAGTAGGCGGTGTGGAGGAAAATCAGGAAGGGTTCGATAAGATGATCGGTGCAGCGATTGAACGTGTAGATTGTGTTGAGGCCCAAACTGCGAGTATGGCGGAGCAATTAGAGTAACACATTAAAAGGACAGTGGCATATCAGGAGACCACGAGTAGGAAAGTGGAAGCGACTAAAAGGGACATATGTCAGACTCAGCCTGGACTAAGTGAAGTTCAAAATCAAACCATGACGTGGAGTAAAGAATTTGCCGAGTCATTAGAGAAGCAGATATTCGAAGTAAAAGAGTTAACGTCGGAAGAAATCGTCGCTATTTCATAAGAGGGATGACAAAACGTCGATTAGGATCGAAGACTGGTCTCACAAAATCCAGAAAGCGAAAATTAGGGTAGATACCCATGAAAATCTTATCCAGGAGTTAGGAGAAGAGGTCGGAAAGTTGAAAATACGGGAGGATTTTCACGAAAAAAAGGAATTCAGTTCTATAAAATCGAATCATGTTAATCCTTTCGACACAAAGTTGGAACCGGAGGGAACAGGTCGTTTGGCCAGAATGAATACCAGTCAGGATCGGTTAGCTGGCACGCAATTCCACAATTCGACGTCAATTCCCATCGAACCGATACCAATTTATAATGTGCTCAAGATGGCGGAAGGTAAGTCGAAGCGTTTCAAACGCGGGGGTAATATGACTCCAAAGAAATTACTGATTGAAATGGATGGATACATGGCTGATAACCGGATAACGCCAGAGCGAAAATTGAGGATCGTGGAAAATTTTCTGGAAGGTGACGCCCTCGTTTGGTTCCAGGCAATTGGTTATTGCTTTGATGGATATGATAGGTTTAAAAAGGCGTTATTGGACAAGTATTGGGGAATGCAGACTCAACAGGGTTTGCGATTGGAGTTGTATTCTCGACGGTACTCTATGACTGGCCCAACACGTTTCTGCGAGTATTTTACCGGGCAGTTGGTAAGGATGCGTGAACCAGATTATCCCCCAGCAAAAAATGAACAAATAGCAGCGATTAGCAAGCAATTCTCCGCGGACGTTCAACGTATGTTTATCGCCGCAAACGTAAAAACTGTGGTAGAGATGGAACAGACGTTGCGGCACCTCGATCAGACGACTAGTGGGCAGCACGTACGAACCAGACGACCGAAATTATTAATGTTCTGGATTGTCAAGGGAATATAAATTCAGTCGGCCAGAAGAATCAGGGAACGAGTACACGGGAGCAGTACGCAGGAAACCGTAATCCGAGGGACACAAGATGGAATACTCGTCCATGGGAAGATTCCAGGCGTAAATATCGTCGATCATATAAGCAGAATGATTATAATAGGGAACGACGACAATATCCGAAATGGCAACAGCGTAATGACAGGAATTCCATACAGTGTAAAAAGAACTACCAAGGCGACCTTAATGACAAGAAAAGAGAGTCGCAACAGTACGTAAGGGAATTAAATGAATCGCAAACTCTCAAGGATATATGGGAGCAGCCCATAAGGCGATTAACCCAGACGTCGGAGTGCAAAGGGGCTGAAAGCTTCGTATTGCAAAGGCATATTGCAAGTCAAGGTAGATTGGATCACCGTGCGCCGGAATACGAGGCCACTAAGAGAGACCAACTTAAAAAAGCCCAAGTACAAGATGAGGAGATCGCCGGAATTTCGGAAGCTACCAATCCTCAAATGTGTCATGAACGATAATTACGATCGACACGTGGATAGTGCAATACGATGAGTTATTGGAAGACAAAATTCAAACTGACATAAAGGTTGTAAGGGAGTTGTCTGTCATTTACATTAGAGTCAACGCGATTCGATCTCGATGCCTAGTTAACACAGGAGCTAGCGTGAGCGTCATGTCTAGGATTTTATTGGAAGAATAGCAATCCAAAAATAACATCCCTGTAATTCCCATTTCAAATGTTAAAGTTCGCGGAGTAATCCCTGATAGGACCACGATTTGTAATACCCAGGCATATTTGGGAAATATTTTATATCACATCCATTCATTGTCTTATCAAAAATCGAATACAACATCATCATTGGTTCAGACTTCTTGAGAGAATACAAAGCCCACATTAATATGGAAACTAACGTAATTTGTTTGAAATTGGATTCGGCCCAAACAAAAATGAAATTGAACGATATTGAAGATTTGGAGACGGAAGAAAGAATTTGGCCTACGCATATAATATGTTCTGAGGAATATGAAGAAAATGGAATTGGATGAAGTTTGTCACAGAATTTTTGAGAAATCAGGAATTAATATTGCAGCTTTGGAAACGGAAGAAGAACCATCGTTAGATTCGATTATCCAGGGAAAAATCATCGTAGCTAAATTTGGAGATGGCGGAAAGGCTCAAATGTTAGAAATTTTGGAGCAATGTAAAGAGGTCTTTGGTTCACGACCTGGAAAAATCCCGAAATTCCAATACACTTTGGTTGTAAACAGCTGGGAACCATTTATGCAACGCCCTTATCCAGTTCCGGAAAAGTATCACGATAAAGTCAGCCAGATAATTAGCGACATTGAGGCTAGTGTGTTGTTCATGAAGTCCCCAACGCCATTTTTAAAACCACTCGTAATCGTGCAGAAAGCAAATGGGTCTTTAGTGTGTGTCTTGATGCGAGAGCTTTCAATCAACGCCTAGTGCCAGGGTACGACCAAGCCCCACTAGGAAAGATGTTTTTAAAATATTTCGGAACATGAAACTGTTTAGCGCGGTTAATTTAACTTCGTTATTCTACCATATGGAACTTGACGCAAAGACCAAAATTTTAACTGGCTCCATGTTCGATCAAAGAACTTATGTTTTATTCGGTTTCCGTTCGGGATCATGAACGCTGGATCCGCTCTTATTAGAGCACATAGCGGAAATCTAAGTGAAGACGTGAAAGCGTTTACAGTCAGATATATTAACGATGTCTTGTTGAACTCCGAGAGAGTTGAGGACCATTTAGAGAAAATCAAGAAGCTCTTTCTTGATTTGGGACGCAATAACTTCAAAGTCAACCTTTCAAAATCTCAATTCTGCCAGAGGAGTATTTTTTTATTTTAGGGACACGTGATAGATTCTGAAAGCGTGATACCAAACCCTGTAATGATCCAGGCGATCCAAAATTTCCCAAGACGGATTAGGGTCAAATATGTTAGGCTGTTTTTAGGTATCTGTAACTTCTTTTCCGACCATTGTCCTGGGTACACGGAAGTTGTGGCACCCCTCCAAAATTTATTGAAGAAAAATAATCGCTGGAAATGGAATGAGGATTGCGAAGCAGCCTTTAACAAAACGGACTCCTCAATTAGAGTGTAAAACTTGGGTACCCAGGTTACTCCAAGAAACTTATCGTACAAATGGACGCGTCGAAAATTGTGGTCGGCGCCGTTTTGTATCAAGAAGATCTTGAGGCACAACCCAAAATTACGTATTTGGCATTTATGAGCCGCAAGTTGCGAGCTCATGAAATAAAGTATACGGTGACGGAGCTTGAAATGTTGGCTGTCATGACATCCCTTGGTCACTGGGGGAAGTACATCTACGGCTTCCCCATTGTCCTGCGGACTGACCACAAAGCATTAATGTGTATGCTCACGTCAACTATGACAAGTGAGAGGGTCAACCGCTGGTATCTTTTTTCCAACAGTTCGACTTGACAGTAGAGCACTGTGGTGGAAAGGACAATATCATAGCGGTTGCGTTGAGTCGAAACCCGGACCGTAGTGAAACCTACGTACACCAAATTCAACTTGAGGATGAGTGTCGTTTAACTTTATACTAATTTAAGACTCTTGGGGAAGAACAGGAAAAGTACCAGGAGACAAGCAATCTGATAAAATTTTCCAAAGGGGTAGTACAATCGGGTACCGCTGAATATGCTGAGCTAGAAAAGAAAGCAGAACGTCAAAATTATTTAAATGTGACCTTGCAAAAATTTGTTGATGATAGCCATACGCTACAGAATGGTAGTACCGCCCGCCTTGCAGGAAGGTCTGATATGGCTGGCCCACCGAGCCATTGGTCACGTGAAAATAGACAAGGTAGTGTCCACATTGAAGGAAACATTCACCTGGCCAAACTTGAGGAAGAGGGTCCGCCAAGTCTTGTTAACATTCGATATTTGCCAGAGGATAAAGCATAATACTTTTCTATTGAAGCAATTGCCGCAACCATTGTTGCCAAAGATGCCGAAAGAACTTTTCGCTTTAGACTTCTATGGTTCTTTGCCCCGTGCACGACGTGGAATGAAACACATTTTAGTATGCGTCAATGTATTTTCGAAATACATCCAGCTCTGTCCAGTTCAGAAGACAAACACCAGGGCTGGTATAAATCAAATTAAGACGAAAATCATTCGGAAGATGGGGAAACCGGAATGCGTCTTAACGGACCTTGGTTCGCAGTTCACTTCGAGGGCGTTTAAACGTGACGTCGAATGGCTAGTAGTGAAGCATCACCTGAATTCAATCCGCCACCCCGAGTCCAATTCAGCTGAGGGCATCATGAGGGATATAGGAAAGTTCTGTTGGATTTACTGTTACCGGCAACATTGGCGATGGGTAGATGTTCTTCCGATTATCGAAGAATGCGTCAATGGAACAATCCATGAATCAACTGGCATGATTCCGAGTGTGATTCATTTCAATGAAGTTCGAAGGAGACCCTGGAAAGATGCAATTCAATGCCCTCAAGACCCTCGATTATCCGCGGATCTCTGTATCCAGACGACTGCGGAATATTTAAAGGGGAAGGTGGTGAAAAGACTACGGCGTCACCGTGGGAAAATATATCATCGTCCATTAAGATTAGGAGAACTCGTTCTCGTGAAACGCCCAGCAATCTCAGATCCCGCTAACAAAGTATAACATGAAGTTTTCGGAGTTATACATTGGGCCCCACAGGGTTATAGAAAACTTGGAGAACAACTCGTACAAGGTCCAGAGTATGGAAGGATTGACGGAAACAGTCTATAACGCCGCCAATTTGAAGTTATACCACCCACCAGGAAATAATGGGATTGACATTGTACCATCGGATGAGAATGCTGAGGAAGAAGAGGATGACCAGGACAGAGGCGATGATGATGATCCACTCGACGAGGAAGAGGATATTCCGGAAGATGCAGAGGTCCACATGATGTCGACTCAAGTGCAAGGACACCAAAACGACCAGTGGTGTGAGGAATGTCAATAACTGTGGGTCATGCTTGAATGGCAGCTTCATAAAAGTTACATGTCTGTTATTCCTAAAGGCCTTTTCCTGGCTTCTCATTGATTGACTTAACTATTTCCAGGATTGCACTAGAGAGGGCAGTTCTCTTAGTTGTGAACACAGGACATCATTTTCCGGCGAGATAGTTATCATATCTCTTTGGATCGAATCTTTGCATTGTTTGTAGATAGAAGAATGTAAAATCAGAACCCACACAGATTGGAGTGGCATTTTTAAGCTACAGATGGATTTTAATCGGTTCAAACCTAGCCTATACCACCATCCTTCATTAATTTTGACGGCTAATATTTCAGGTATGTTAATTCTTGTTTTAATATTGGTCCTAGGTTTCTCTCGTTGATTTTTAGCTTTCATTCATAGCTGATTGATACGCATCCTTCTTCTCTGCTGCGTGATTGGGCTGCGTGCATGTTGTTTTTATTGTGTTTGAGTCATGTTGATAGCTGGGTCTCAGATTTATTTTAATTGTGTGCACTGCATTCCATAATGTTACGCCGTCAAAAGAACGCACGACGACGTGAGTTCCATTCGTGTCGTACGAGGTGCGTGTCCTGATGAGTTTATGTATAACTAAGGGATCCTCTCTGATCCCACTGCTGAATTGTTTATGCCATGCACGCTGCTTCCGAAATGTATGAGACCTTTGTCGATAACCATGAGAGTCATAGTATTTGAATTGGATTTCGACCGTTAACTGTAGTTGAGCCCATATTGTTGATACCGGCAATGTCTGGGCGTTTGTGTGTTTGTTGACGAGTGAGGGGAGTGAAAGGATCACGTATCGCTCGGCTCAATTTTCATTTTTGATCTTGTGCCTGTACACTATGTTTGCTTGGAGTGCTGTGTTATTTATTTTAGCTTTGTGGCTATCTTGGTCGCTGGCCTGCCCGCGATACCACCATGTTTGTTTTCCTTATATTTAGGCTATGGGCTTGGTTGTGTTTCTCTTTGGGTTTTGATCATTGCTTCTTTGGTCCAGAGATGTTCACCCTCAGTGCCATGACGATACCTACATTCCTTTGTATTATCTGGTCGGGGTCCCTTTTTTCTTCTCCATGATGCGTGCGAGCTTATCGTTGTATGGTAATTGTTGCTATGATGGTGGAGTTCAAAGGCGCGTATGTGAAGGATGATTGTAATCTCGCAGAAGGAACGATCTAATTGTCCCGTGTGGATTATATTTGTATTGGCAGATATTGAAATGAGATTACTTTTAAAGCGGTGAGCTCGTCGTAAGTGTAATTTTATCGTAGAGTTGAAAAATGCCTTGGTCACAAAATGATGTTATCACATCAACTCAACAGACTCTGCTCATGTATCCTTTGGTTGTTTATATTTTTTAAAGTGTTTGCTTCATTCCTGTGCTTCATTTTAAAAATTTCATATACTAATAAACCCTCATTAATCTTAATTTGAATTTCATTGCTAGTAGTATTAGTTCCATATTCCTTTGCATTGGTAATGAGGGTCATTTCCACTTCAAGGCAGTTTATCTGGCCTTTCCTAGTCGCGATCTACGCCTCATAATCTCCCGATATGTGTGTATATGCTGGGGTATTGTTCTCGGTAAGGGAGGGTTTGGGCGCAACTGTATACGCGACGTGAAGCCTTAGGACTCCGTTCCAAATTTCTTGAAACCAAAGGAGGGGCAGATGTGACCAAATCGTCGCATTGAATATTTATTCGGAAGTATATATATATGGGAAGTAGGCATGCTTGGAGTTTCTTTGTCAGAACAGGAGCTCAGCTGCATCATGTTGCGTAACATCTTCGCCACCCTGGCACGCGCGTGAACAGGAAATACAAAAAATATAGCTTCTGCTGACTCCGCCCCTAAAACAAATGCCGACCCACAGTAGAGCCAACGTGAAGAGCTGATTTTAGAAGTAATTTCGGGATAATAAGGCTTAAATTAATCATGAAGCATATGTCAAAGTCACAGCAAGAAAAATGGAACATTGACAAAATTATAAATCAAAATAAAATATATATTATTTATGAAATTACGTCTCAGAGAAATTACGTAAGATGCTCTGGCGACATGACGCTTGCTGTGAAGCAGACAACCAACAGGGGTTCCCCGTTGGGCTCTTGATTTCGACGACCGAATTACTATTAAACCACTTATCGTTTTGTATTACGCATTGCATCTAGTATTAGTCATTGCTGAGCCACATAATTTGCCGCATCGCTGATTTCCATAAACTTAGTGGATTTGGAGATCTCAAATTTATGGTGGGGGAGTTCCTCTGTCCAATCCCCATTCAATGTGAGACCATATATGCTCGCACTTCTGAGGGTGGCTAGTTAGTCAGCAGGCAGTCTATGAGGGGACCATACGGTCGTTTGTGATCGGACTCTCCTGTTTCTTTGTGTAGAAAATAAGGATCTAAATGGGAATGCAAAGGTAGTGTAATTTCTTGTGGGTATCGTCAGTGGAAAACTTGAATTTTAGAGACAGTTCTGTATGAATGACGGATTAGTCGCGACGCACTGCGTAATTACGTGACTATGCCGTACGCTCGCATCGCGAAATTATGACGGGGTGAAGTGCCGAATGTCGGATGAAGAAAACTGTTCTTTGATTAATATCTCGTAGTAAAGAAAGAGTCCACGGTGTGCGCGTGAGTAAACTGTATAATTATATAAACACACATGTGAGACAGGGTTTTAAAACATAACAACCCAATGTCAAGTTATTTTCAGATTTTCTTTGTTTTAAATATCGCAGTGTCAAAACAGTGATGTTGTATTAGTTTGATCTGATTAATATAACTTTTTTTGTACTGGAATCAGATTAACAAATCCGCAACTTCCATTCTGCGGAAGATCGCAATCATAACTATATAAGGAAAGCTCTAACTGTGACGTGTGGATAAAGAGTATTAGTGAAATGTGGTGTGAATAATATATTTCTAGTGTTCACGAACTCAAGACTATGGATACAGCAAGATTCATCGAGGGAAGTTTTGAACATGCGATCCTTCAAGGCGGAGCCATGGACTAAACTCACCAGGCCGGTCCCTTGCGGACTCGGAAAATGGACGACTTCTAATGGCTGTTGAGTACCAGTTATGACTTTGTAATGCTAATATTCCCTTTGTAAATGGATAGTGAATTTAAGGATAGGTTAGTATCATTTTATTAATATTATATTATCAGATTTGTTTGCTTAGAGTGGTCAGTAGGTATATTTTTAGCTTACATACTGGAGGTTGGTTGGAAAGGGAACAAGTTAGGATAATTGCATTTATTTTAGCCCATTTTATTTAAATGCATGAACATGTACTGGGGAGATTGGTGATCAGGAGTGCTGATAGGGAAGGTGGAGAAAACCTATTTAATTAGTCATTAAAATCCAAATGAGGCGGCATTTGTCACTAGACAGAAAAGGTCCCTTGACTGTTATTTTCTGTAGCGCGTGATCCCATGTGTTAAGACCCGGTAGGGGTAAATTTGTGTTGTCACATGGTCCCTTGAGCTGCGGGAGGTGATGGGAAAGGTCCCAATACTGACTGCCTAGCTTTTGCAGATCACCTCGCCCTCCTTACTCCCGTTCCTGAACTAGCTACTCAAAAATCAATTGATGATGGTGATGATGATTGTTGTTTAAAATGGCCTAACATCTAGGTCAACGCCCCCAAAAATCAATTACCCGCATGAATGCGCAGTTAAGATTGGCCTCAAAATCTACTACATCGAAACCCTCTTCTTATCTAACATCATACATTCTCCACCAAATCTACTGACTACCTACGTTCGAATTTTGAAAGAGGAATGATTCAAATACCTTGGTGAAAGGCTTGTGTCCAACAAGAAGTTTGAAACAGACTTCCAATTCACTCAAAACATATACACCGTGATTCTGCCGCTCCTTCCAATGTAGTTTTATGCTACCCACAATATTCATGGGGCCGATGACCTTCGATGTTAGGCCCCTTAAAACAACAAACAAGCACAATATTCATGCCTTCCTGAAAACATCTGCCCTGCCTGTATGCTCAAACAACACAACACAACACAACGGGATATCTTTTTATGTACCACCTCACCATGATAGGACGCCGTAATATTATACTCGTATTAAACTCAGGAAGGCATGCCGGGTGCCTTCTAGATCATATGAAACTGACACGCCGGCGAAACTGAAGCGTTATTTAATTAAGTACGCTTGTTATGTCATTTACTTTGAACAATCTACTGTCTACGCGACATATATTTATATGGTGTCGCTCATCGGAACTTGTAATTTTGGTGAATTATTTCATTCCGCTATGGACCTCGTGTTCACGGAGCTGTTGATTATACCACGATTATATGAAAATGGAATTCAACACCATTTGGAGTATGGGAGGACTAAGCCTTGCATCTGGCAGACTTGGGTTAATTAATGCATGAGCGCTCTGAACTGTTAGCATATTGGTCATATTCAGTCCAGACGTGGCAATCACGTAGTTTTCTGTTTGGGTACTGCTTCTACAAGGTATGATTACATGGTGGACAGATAAATGGACTTCTATGCCATCTATGAGTGTGCCTAATAACTTCTCTGTGTGTTTCGGCGGTCTCCGCCAGAGCGTGTAGCGGTGTTGAGACTGTGTCGCGCCAGGTAGCGGAGTGTGGAATGTATCTTTTTGCAGTTATCGTGACTGGAAGCTAATCGCCATGGCTAACCGCTACGCTGCTACTCAAATTATTATTAGGACTGAACCGATTGGAATCGGTTAATAAAGAGGGTATACCTCGCCTAGCGAGGAAAACTAATCTGTTGTACAGTATTTTAGGTGCATTTGTGTTTATTATGTAAGATTTTTAAATTTTTATTTGTGGGTGCAGTAGTAATTAGGTATAACACGAGTAGGTTACCTGAGCATAATTGCTCACCATGAAGGTACGCCTGTAGGTTTTATTACTGTGTATATCACTTTCTTGGTGTGATTTGCTGTATTCTATAAGTGTTTTTATTGTAAGTGAAAGTAGGCCACTGTTGGGTGATGGCGTTCATACTTGAAGTGTGTGGTGTGTAACGACGTAGTGCATCTATTGCTCTATAAGAAATTATTATATTAATAAAAACCACCTTTCCAATACTCAATGTCCTTTATATTTAGGATAAAACCATTTAATTACGAGTAGGACATGTTTCGCTCAATCATAGTGAGCATCATCAGCTATAGATATCATAATCCATGGTCGTTCAGGGCCCTGATCCTGGTATATATAACGAAAAAATGTCTAATATACATTGATAACATATGAAAATATGACCCACCATTTTTTATGTTAACTATAGCTGATGATGCTCACTATGATTGAGCGAAACATGTCCTACTCGTAATTAAATGGTTTTATCCTAAATATAAACGACATTGAGTATTGGAAAGGTGGTTTTTATTAATATAATAATTTCTTATTCTGAAATCCAATACGGTTGTAAAATAAGATTTATAACTTGTAAAATTATTTGCTCTAGGTTCCCGTCAAAATTCGTCCTTGCTTTTCCAAATTTTGTGTTTTCCTTTGGTTTATTCTTATTTTTGTGTAGTAACGTGTGTTTTCCCTAAGTTTTTATACGTGGGCTGTTTCTTTTTGTACATTTCATTTTCATGTTGCGGTGTTTATTGTGGTGCACATCATCGTCTTTCCTCTGATGTTGTGATTCTCATATTATTGTTTTGTGCTTTGTTTCGTGTGTTTCGGCTTCCTGTTAGTCGTGTTCCGACCTAATTACTACGTTTACACTGAACACCACCCCTTTCTTTTAAACTGTATTATTATTATTATTATTATTATTATTATTATTATTATTATTATTATTATTATTATTATTAGTTGGATATTTCGTAGATTTATTATTGGCTTGATACGTATAGTTAGGAAATAGGATTGTATATTTCTGCATTACTGCGGGTGGTTTTATTTGATTATTGCTTTATAAAATGGGGATACCCACATTTATTTCAAAGATTTAATTGAGGGTTTTGGGCACCCCTAGTGTGGAGCGATCCTAGCTTTGGCCTTATCTACTCTTCTGATTATTGTTGCTTACCTTATCTTATCGTCGCGTGGCAGTTACGCAACTGGCATTGTGCATTATTGTCTCGTGGGGCTTTGTGTACGCTGGTGTGTGCCGCTGTGAATATAATGACGAATTGTTTTGTGGTATTGAGGCGAGATCGTGTGTTTTCTTTCTTGTGGTTGCGTGTCCTGCCTCATTACATTATTCATTACGGGTCGTGTTTTTGTTAATTACCACGTCTACTATGTGGGGTGATTTAATTCATAATTTCTTTGTGTTGATATTATTTTAATTTCTTTGTGGCATGTGTTTTCATAATGGTCGGTTGTTGTGTGGAGTTCCATTTATTTGATGCATTGTTTGATCTATGTTATGTGGGTTTTACGCGAAATGATCCTTCCACTAGGGTATGTCGGAAGCCCTCTATTAAATAATTTGTTGTTAATTTTATTAATATTTTCAGTTTGTTTACGAACACTTAGTAGTAACTTGTTAAGTTTAAGCCGTCTGGTGCACCAGGATTTTCCTTTAAAAATGAAGAAACGATTTTATTTTAAAGAATATTAATTTTATTTATATCTAGACTATTTATTTTACTAATTTTCAGGGATGCCATTTAGATTTTCATTCCTTCTAGTTCATTTCATTTATCGGGGTCTAAAGTGTTTTCTTGTTTGATAATATGTAAAAATGAATTTTCTTTCAAGTATATATTTAATTTAAAATTTTAAAGTTGGTGTTATTTGAGCGTTGTCCCTCGCAATTTCTAGTGATCCCCACCTCTACCTTATTTTATGGGTTAGGTCTTGCACTCTTCCATGTTTCCTTGCTTACTCATTTATCTTTTGAGGTGTTATTTATTGTTTTGCTACTTTTATTCCTTTGTTTTATTTTTGTCTTGGTGCGCACTTCCCCATGACGTTCTCTTCTGAACGTTATTCACCCATCATTATTAGGGGCTGTTGCAAAACACTAAATTGATATTGTGACCGCAGTGAACCTAATACTTGCCATAACCTGCCCGGTGTGCCGTACGGAACCTTAGTGTTGTTGATAAAGACGCAGCGGAGCGGTCTTGCAAGTCAGGTAGGAGTTTCGAGTCCGGGGCGAAGATTACAATTTTTTAAAATAATTGTTTAATACGGACCGCACGCAATCTACTTTCAATACCCGCTTTCACGCAAATTGTGTGTGAATTAACGTTTTTGGCCCTATGAAGGGCCGATTAGTTAGCAAGCCGGAAATAATAGGAACATAACTGCCCTGGGAATGTTTTATCGCAGCAAATGCTCGATGTGATGACCGTTTTGGTTTATGCACACTCGGGCCTGGTGTCCAATAGATCGTCTTGCGCGCGCTGAAGCATTGCTCGGCAGGCGTCCGTGATGAGTTGCCGGAGCTGGTCGGTTTTCTCCGGCGCATGAGTGTAAACGACGTTCTTAAAGTGTCCCTGTACCGGGAGGTACACCCCTACCCCGTACATTTAAATGAAGCGCCTTGAAGAACGCTACCTATCATATAAAAATTGTACAAGAAGTTGGGACGACGATCAAAAGATGCCACTACTAAATGATGGAGTAATATGTTATTTTAAAGTTTCCTAAACTGACTGGATTTCTTTGTTTTGTTTTGGTGTATCACTACTAGTTCAAGAAATGTGTACCTTTCCCCATAGAACTCTGGTGCAAAGTGGAATAACTAGAGATCTGAAGAAGTTTTGTGTTTATAGGTTTCCTGAACTGAATTGACTTCCCTTATTTTTGATACTTCAAGGTTTGCAACAGTTCCTTCTCCTCCCGCCAGCCTTGGAGTCTGGCCAATCACAAATTTTTTGTATTTAGTTTTCAGCCAATCATAGGATTCTTTTAACATTTTTCTATCCAATATAATGAGAGCGTGTGTCCGAGTTTAGTCCAGAGCCTTCTCGAAGCTTCCTCGACGGTATAAAAGCTCTCGCTTTTTCGAGTTAACTTGTCTTACTGATCGTCGCGTTATTGAGTGTATGTGCTAAGAGAGGAGACGGGAGTCCTCATTCTTCCGCAGACAGAACATTAGCCCAGGTAATGGCTACCAGTTTTCTATCTCTGTAGTTATCTCCGCAAGCTGAACTCGAGGGGAAGGTTACTATCTTCAACTATGTAACAGTCAATTTCCTAAAATGTAAACTTTCTTCCTTCTCATGTAAAATTTCATGTAAATCCTAAGGACTTAAACTGTAAATCGGGGATAGACTGTGCGTTAACCTCTCGAATTCCCCATCAATTAATCTAGAGGGTACTAATATTTTGTAACTGCTTTTCTCTTGAGTAGTATAATTGGATGGTTCGGCCGCCTCCTCCTCCTCCCGCCGCCTCCTCCGCCGCCTCCTCCTCCGCCGCCTCCTCCGCCCTCGCCTACGCCTCCGCCGCCCGCGGGAAATTTGAATTTTGGCGGGAAATTTAAATTTTGGCGCGAGATTTGAATTTGTAAACAAAGCCACGTGCTTTTTGACAGCTGTCATCGAGAACAACGCAACGCTAACCTCACTGCTGCCATCTTGACGGGCCTAAACCTCACTAGTGCCAACTTAACCTAACTAGCATGAGGTAAACAAAGCCACGTGTTTTTTGACAGCCACGTGCTTTTTGACAGACAACAACGCATCGCTAACCTCAGTACTGCCATCTTGACGGGCCTAAACCTCAGTAGTGCCAACTTAACCTAACTAGTGCGAGATAAACAAATCCACGTGCTTTTTGACAGCCACGTGTTTTTTGACAGATTTGTAAACAAAGCCACGTGCTTTTTGACAGCTGTCATCGACAACAACGCATCGCTAACCTCAGTACTGCCATCTTGACGGGCCTAAACCTCAGTAGTACCAACTTAACCTAACTAGCGTGTGGTAAACAAAGCTACGTGCTTTTGACAGCCACGTGCTTTTTTGACAGCTGTCATCCGCCATCCTTAAACTACAGAGCACCGTGCTGCCCTCTTTCATCACCTATCATCGGCAGTGCTGCCATCTTGACAGACCTGAACCTTAGTGCTACCAACTTAACCTCACTAGCTCGAGATAAACAAATCCACGTGCTTTTTGACAGCCACGTGCTTTTTTGATAGCTGTCATCCGCCATCTTTGAGCACAGTGCTGCCCTCTTTAGCTACTTACCTTTGAAATGTGGTGGCGGATAATTTGAAAAATGCTTTTCGACAAGCAGCCATCTTTAATCCAGAGAGAACAGTGCTACCCTCTATGTGGTAGCGGCAAATTGAAAAATTCCACGTGCTCTTGTTTGGAAACAAACTCACGTGCTTTTTCGACAGCCACCATCTGCCATCTTTAATCTATAGAGCACAGTGCTGCCCTCTTTAGCTACTTACCTTTGAAATGTGGTGGCGACAAATTCCACGTGCTCTTGTTTAGTAAACAAACTCACGTGCTTTTTTGTCAGCTGTCATCCGCCATCTTTAATCTATAGAGCACAGTGCTGCCCTCTTTATCGTAGTAGATGTAAATTCGTCACAGCTGTCATCCGCAGTGCTGCCATCTTAACGGGCTTAAACCTTAGTGCTACCAACTTAACCTTACTAGCGCGAGATAAACAAATCCACGTGCTTTTTGACAGCTGTCATCCACCATCTTTAATCTATAGAGCACAGTGGTGCCCTCTTTAGCTACTTACCTTTGAAATGTGTTGGCGGATAATTTGAAAAATGCTTTTTGATAGCAGCCATCTTTGAGCACCGTGCTACCCTCTTTTGTGGTGGCAGGCAATTCCACGTGACAGCAGCCATCTTTAATCATGAGAGCACCGTGCTGCCCTCTATGTGGTGGCGGCAAATTCTACATGCTCTTGTTTGGAAACAAACTCACGTGCTTTTTTCTGACAGCTGTCATCCGCCATCTTGCATCACAAACCTCAGTGCTGCGCTCTTTAGCTAGATACCTTTGAAATGTGGTGGCGGCAATTTGAAAAAAATCTATGTGCTCTTGTTTAGTAAACAAAGCCACGTGCTTTTTTAGACAGCTATCATCCACCATCTTTAATCAATAGAGCACGGTGCTGCTATCATGCAGGCAATTTCATCACCTGTCATCCGCCATCTTTTAATGAACAGAGCACCGTGCTGCTCTCTGTAGTAGCGGGCAATTTGAAAAGTTCTGTTAGCTGTCATCCGCCATCTTTAATCAAGAGAGCACCGTGCTGCCATCTATGTGGTGGCGGCAAATTCTACGTGCTACGCGCAGCTGTCATCCACCATCTTACATCGCAAACCTCAGTGCTACACTCTATGTGGTGGCGGATAATTTAAAAAGAAAAATTCTACATCAGTCCTCTCTCGACGCTAATTGCACAAGATGGTGACTATACATGACTCCTTAAAGGTGCTTATGCAAGATGATCGCTATACATAGACGCCCTTGGGATGCTTGCGCAAGATGGCGGTTATACAAGGCTCCTTATGAGGGATGCTTGCGCGAGATGGTGGTTGCTCTTATGAGGCGGCTTAAGGATCCATGACTAGAGACGCCCTAAGGATGCTTGCGCAAGATGGCGGATGCAAGATGACGGCTATACATAGCTCCTTATGAGACAGCCAGTACTCGATACAACATGTGATCAGAACATTGATTGATGTGTTCAGAACACTGTACTCGATACAACATGTGATTAAAACATTGTGTGGTGTGTTCAGAACACTACATAAGTAGAATCGAACGCTGTATTAGGGGATACCTTTGTTTAGATTGAAACATAACAAGACTAGAATTGAATACTGCACATTGATTGATTGATGTGTTCAGAACACAAAATAAGTAGAATCGAACACTGTACTCGATGTCGTTAACTTCAACATGTGATTAAAACATTGTCTGGTGTGTTCAGAACACTACATAAGTAGAATCGAACGCTGTACAACATGTTAGGGGATACCTTTGTTTAGATTGAAACATAACAAGACTAGAATTGAACACTGCACTCGATGTCGTTACATGCGATCAGAACAATGATTGATGTGTTCAGATCACGAAACAAGTAGAACCGAACACTGTACAACATGTTAGGGGATACCTTTGTTCTAAGAAGATCAGCTTGAAACATAACAAGACTAGAATTGAACACTGCACTCGATACAACATGTAATCAGAACATTGATTGATGCGTTCAGATCACGAAACAAGTAGAACCGAACACTGTACAACATGTTAAGGGATACCTTTGTTTAGATTGAAACTAACAAGACTAACACTTCAAATGATTTACTTAGTACGAAAATAAAAAATATATACCGCGTAGCTAACTCGTTCATCACACTGCTAAGACGCTTAGTAATTGTGAATACACTCATACGAAAATCAAGAAAGCACACTGCGTAGCCAACTCGCTCGGCTCACTCGCTTAGTATTTGCAACACACACGGATAAGAATGTTCCGAGATACTTATATGTTTTTTAAGGGAGCGTTAAAGATCATAAATTATATGTACACATGTTGTCTCCTCCAAGTTGTAAGATGAAATAGACGCAGTACTGCGAGTTTCCGCTCTAGCTGGCGAACGGAAGTAGCATGATATCTCAGCAAAAAATAAAAATACGCGTGAGCTTGCAAGTCAGACACAATGATGGATACCGCGATTCAAATCCTGGTAACTTATGCCATCGGGAAGGGTATCCGGCGAGCATCTAGCTGTAAATCCTCGATTCTCGACAGATTCTTAATCCGAGTTCTTTGACGTCAGGAAGGGCAACTAGTTGAAAACAATTATCGAACACGCATCGCGAAGGCAAGAGTGTGCAGCGATATGCTTGTTTAGACTTGCAGATTACGAAAAGAAACATAACAAGACTTGAGTCTTAAAACAAATTCTTGCGATTTAAAATCTTAGTCAGGAAGGGCATCCAGCAGTAAAACAATAGTTCGTGATACTACGATTTAAAATCTAGCAGTAAAACCCCCGATTCTCGACAAATTCTTAATCCGAGTTCTTTGACGTCAGGAAGGGCAACTAGTTGAAAACAATTATCGAACACGCATCGCGAAGGCAAGAGTGTGCAGCGATATGCTTGTTTAGACTTGCAGATTACGAAAAGAAACATAACAAGACTTGAGTCTTAAAACAAATTCTTGCGATTTAAAATCTTAGTCAGGAAGGGCATCCAGCAGTAAAACAATAGTTCGTGATACTACGATTTAAAATCTAGCAGTAAAACCCCCGATTCTCGACAGATTCTTAATCCGAGTTCTTTGACGTCAGGAAGGGCAACTAGTTGAAAACAATTATCGAACACGCATCGCGAAGGCAAGAGTGTGCAGCGATATGCTTGTTTAGACTTGCAGATTACGAAAAGAAACATAACAAGACTTGAGTCTTAAAACAAATTCTTGCGATTTAAAATCATAGTCAGGAAGGGCATCCAGCAGTAAAACAATAGTTCGTGATTTAAAATCTAGCAGTAAAACCCCCGATTCTCGACAGATTCTTAATCCGAGTTCTTTGACGTCAGGAAGGGCAACTAGTTGAAAACAATTATCGAACACGCATCGCGAAGGCAAGAGTGTGCAGCGATATGCTTGTTTAGACTTGCAGATTACGAAAAGAAACATAACAAGACTTGAGTCTTAAAACAAATTCTTGCGATTTAAAATCTTAGTCAGGAAGGGCATCCGGTACAAGACTTGAGTCTTAAAACAAATTCTTGCGATTTAAAATCTTAGTCAGGAAGGGCATCCAGCAGTAAAACAATAGTTCGTGATACTGCGATTTAAAATCTAGCTGTATATCCCCCGATTCTCGACAGATTCTTAATGCGAGTTCTTTGACGTCAGGAAGGGCAACTAGTTGAAAACAATTATCGAACACGCATCGCGAAGGCAAGAGTGTGCAGCGATATGCTTGTTTAGACTTGCAGATTACGAAAAGAAACATAACAAGACTTGAGTCTTAAAACAAATTCTTGCGATTTAAAATCTTAGTCAGGAAGGGCATCCAGCAGTAAAACAATAGTTCGTGATACTGCGATTTAAAATCTAGCAGTAAAACCCCCGATTCTCGACAGATTCTTAATCCGAGTTCTTTGACGTCAGGAAGGGCAACCGGTCGAAAACAATAGGGTATGATGTAAGAGGTTAGATACTATCAGTTTTGCGTCAGGAAGGGCAACTAGTCTTCAAACAAAACAGATTCTTAATCCCAGTTCTTTGACGTCAGGAAGTGCAACCGGTCGAAAACTATAGTGTATGATGTAAGAGGTTAGATACTGCCAGTTTTGCGTCAGGAAGGGCAACTCAACAAATTCTTGCGATTTAAAATCCTAGTCAGGAAGGGCAGCCGGTCGTAAAACTATGGTGTGAGGCGGGGTGTGCAAAAAAGCCAGCATTAAGTAAGGGCTGTTGATAGGAGGCGTTAAACCATGTGCATGCTCCTTCACCAGGAGAAGCCTACATGCCGGTACCGTGCAGGTTCTTTCGATAGGAGTAGGCACTGTGTGTGTTTTAACCTCTCCGTACAATCATGATATTTTACGTTAGGAACTTACATAGGCTAAATGCTACACATTCCGTGTAAGAGGTTAGATACTGCCAGTTTTGCGTCAGGAAGGGCAACTCAACAAATTCTTGCGATTTAAAATCCTAGTCAGGAAGGGCAGCCGGTCGTAAAACTATGGTGTGAGGCGGGGTGTGCAAAAAAGCCAGCATTAAGTAAGGGCTGTTGATAGGAGGCGTTAAACTATGTGCATGCTCCTTCACCAGGAGAAGCCTACATGCCGGTACCGTGCAGGTTCTTTCGATAGGAGTAGGCACTGTGTGTGTTTTAACCTCTCCGTACAATCATGATATTTTACGTTAGGAACTTACATAGGCAAAATGCTACACATTCCGTGTAAGAGGTTAGATACTGCCAGTTTTGCGTCAGGAAGGGCAACTCAACAAATTCTTGCGATTTAATATCCTAGTCAGGAAGGGCAGCCGGTCGTAAAACTATGGTGTGAGGCGGGGTGTGCAAAAAAGCCAGCATTAAGTAAGGGCTGTTGATAGGAGGCGTTAAACCATGTGCATGCTCCTTCACCAGGAGAAGCCTACATGCCGGTACCGTGCAGGTTCTTTCGATAGGAGTAGGCACTGTGTGTGTTTTAACCTCTCCGTACAATCATGATATTTTTCGTTAGGAACTTACATAGGCTAAATGCTACACATTCCGTGTAAGAGGTTAGATACTGCCAGTTTTGCGTCAGGAAGGGCAACTCAACAAATTCTTGCGATTTAATATCCTAGTCAGGAAGGGCAGCCGGTCGTAAAACTATGGTGTGAGGCGGGGTGTGCAAAAAAGCCAGCATTAAGTAAGGGCTGTTGATAGGAGGCGTTAAACCATGTGCATGCTCCTTCACCAGGAGAAGCATACATGCCGGTACCGTGCAAGTTCTTTCGATAGGAGTAGGCACTGTGTGTGTTTTAACCTCTCCGTACAATCATGATATTTTACGTTAGGAACTTACATAGGCTAAATGCTACACATTCCGTGGCAGAGCCGGGAATCGAACTCGGACCTCCGAGGGTAGCAGCTAACTACTACACTACAGAGGAGGACTATTTCTGAATATTTTACAACCTTAATTAGTACTGTGTTTTAAGAGCTTGAATGGTACTCAGCTAAGAAGACGTTCGCGAGTTACAAGCCGCTTATCAGTGTCCTCGTTCAAGGCCGAGCCGGAAGATACGTGTACAATTTCAGCTAACACACGCATTCCGCTGCTCGCTCTGCGCTGATACGACTTCATGGACAGTAGAACAAACCCATAGCCTACAGTATGCATGCCTCTCACCCGGTAGTCTCGGGTTCGATTCTCTTGGGAATAAAAATGTGTTTAAATCGCAAGAATTTGTTGAGTTGTCCTTTGCACACTCTTGCCTTCGCGATGCGTGTTCGATAATTGTTTTCAACCGGTTGCCCTTCCTGACGTCAAAGAACTCGGATTAAGAATCTGTCGAGAATCGGGGGTTTTACTGCTAGATTTTAAATCGCAGTATCACGAACTATTGTTTTACTGCTGGATGCCCTTCCTGACTAAGATTTTAAATCGCAAGAAATTGTTTTAAGACTCAAGTCTTGTTATGTTTCTTTTCGTAATCTGCAAGTCTAAACAAGCATATCGCTGCACACTCTTGCCTTCGCGATGCGTGTTCGATAATTGTTTTCAACTAGTTGCCCTTCCTGACGTCAAAGAACTCGGATTAAGAATCTGTCGAGAATCGGGGGTTTTACTGCTAGATTTTAAATCGTAGTATCACGAACTATTGTTTTACTGCTGGATGCCCTTCCTGACTAAGATTTTAAATCGCAAGAATTTGTTTTAAGACTCAAGTCTTGTTATGTTTCTTTTCGTAATCTGCAAGTCTAAACAAGCATATCGCTGCACACTCTTGCCTTCGCGATGCGTGTTCGATAATTGTTTTCAACCGGTTGCCCTTCCTGACGTCAAAGAACTCGGATTAAGAATCTGTCGAGAATCGGGGGTTTTACTGCTAGATTTTAAATCGTAGTATCACGAACTATTGTTTTACTGCTGGATGCCCTTCCTGACTAAGATTTTAAATCGCAAGAATTTGTTTTAAGACTCAAGTCTTGTTATGTTTCTTTTCGTAATCTGCAAGTCTAAACAAGCATATCGCTGCACACTCTTGCCTTCGCGATGCGTGTTCGATAATTGTTTTCAACCGGTTGCCCTTCCTGACGTCAAAGAACTCGGATTAAGAATCTGTCGAGAATCGGGGGTTTTACTGCTAGATTTTAAATCACGAACTGTTGTTTTACTGCTGGATGCCCTTCCTGACTAAGATTTTAAATCGCAAGAATTTGTTTTAAGACTCAAGTCTTGTTATGTTTCTTTTCGTAATCTGCAAGTCTAAACAAGCATATCGCTGCACACTCTTGCCTTCGCGATGCGTGTTCGATAATTGTTTTCAACTAGTTGCCCTTCCTGACGTCAAAGAACTCGGATTAAGAATCTGTCGAGAATCGGGGGTTTTACTGCTAGATTTTAAATCACGAACTATTGTTTTACTGCTGGATGCCCTTCCTGACTAAGATTTTAAATCGCAAGAATTTGTTTTAAGACTCAAGTCATGTTATGTTTCTTTTCGTAATCTGCAAGTCTAAACAAGCATATCGCTGCACACTCTTGCCTTCGCGATGCGTGTTCGATAATTGTTTTCAACTAGTTGCCCTTCCTGACGTCAAAGAACTCGGATTAAGAATCTGTCGAGAATCGAGGATTTACAGCTAGATGCTCGCCGGATACCCTTCCCGACGGCATAAGTTACCAGGATTTGAATCGCGGTATCCATCATTGTGTGTGACTTGCAAGCTCACGCGTATTTTTATTTTTTGCTGAGATATCATGCTACTTCCGTTCGCCAGCTAGAGCGGAAACTCGCAGTACTGCGTCTATTTCATCTTACAACTTGGAGGAGACAACATGTGTACATATAATTTATGATCTTTCACCCTCCCTTAAAAAACATGTAAGTATCTCGGAACATTCTTATCCGTGTGTGTTGCAAATACTAAGCGAGTGAGCCGAGCGAGTTGGCTACGCAGTGTGCTTTCTTGATTTTCGCATGAGTGTATTCACAATTACTAAGCGTCTTAGCAGTGTGATGAACGAGTTAGCTACGCGGTATATATTTTTTTATTTTCGTACTAAGCAAATCATTTGAAGTGTTAGTCTTGTTAGTTTCAATCTAAACAAAGGTATCCCTTAACATGTTGTACAGTGTTCGGTTCTACTTGTTTCGTGATCTGAACGCATCAATCAATGTTCTGATTACATGTTGTATCGAGTGCAGTGTTCAATTCTAGTCTTGTTATGTTTCAAGCTGATCTTCTTAGAACAAAGGTATCCCCTAACATGTTGTACAGTGTTCGGTTCTACTTATTTCGTGATCTGAACACATCAATCATTGTTCTGATCGCATGTAACGACATCGAGTGCAGTGTTCAATTCTAGTCTTGTTATGTTTCAATCTAAACAAAGGTATCCCCTAACATGTTGTACAGCGTTCGATTCTACTTATGTAGTGTTCTGAACACACCAGACATTGTTTTAATCACATGTTGAAGTTAACGACATCGAGTACAGTGTTCGATTCTACTTATTTTGTGTTCTGAACACATCAATCAATCAATGTGCAGTGTTCAATTCTAGTCTTGTTATGTTTCAATCTAAACAAAGGTATCCCCTAATACAGCGTTCGATTCTACTTATGTAGTGTTCTGAACACACCACACAATGTTTTAATCACATGTTGTATCGAGTACAGTGTTCTGAACACATCAATCAATGTTCTGATCACATGTTGTATCGAGTACTGGCTGTCTCATAAGGAGCTATGTATAGCCGCCATCTTGCATCCGCCATCTTGCGCAAGCATCCTTAGGGCGTCTCTAGTCATGGATCCTTAAGCCGCCTCATAAGAGCAACCACCATCTCGCGCAAGCATCCCTCATAAGGAGCCTTGTATAACCGCCATCTTGCGCAAGCATCCCGAGGGCGTCTATGTATAGCGATCATCTTGCATAAGCACCTTTAAGGAGTCATGTATAGTCACCATCTTGTGCAATTAGCGTCGAGAGAGGACTGATGTAGAATTTTTCTTTTTAAATTATCCGCCACCACATAGAGTGTAGCACTGAGGTTTGCGATGTAAGATGGTGGATGACAGCTGCGCGTAGCACGTAGAATTTGCCGCCACCACATAGATGGCAGCACGGTGCTCTCTTGATTAAAGATGGCGGATGACAGCTAACAGAACTTTTCAAATTGCCCGCTACTACAGAGAGCAGCACGGTGCTCTGTTCATTAAAAGATGGCGGATGACAGGTGATGAAATTGCCTGCATGATAGCAGCACCGTGCTCTATTGATTAAAGTTGGTGGATGATAGCTGTCATAAAAAGCACGTGGCTTTGTTTACTAAACAAGAGCACATAGATTTTTTCACATTGCCGCCACCACATTTCAAAGGTATCTAGCTAAAGAGCACAGCACTGAGGTTTGTGATGCAAGATGGCGGATGACAGCTGTCAGAAAAAAGCACGTGAGTTTGTTGCCAAACAAGAGCATGTAGAATTTGCCGCCACCACATAGAGGGCAGCACGGTGCTCTCATGATTAAAGATGGCTGCTGTCACGTGGAATTGCCTGCCACCACAAAAGAGGGTAGCACGGTGCTCAAAGATGGCTGCTATCAAAAAGCATTTTTCAAATTATCCGCCACCACATTTCAAAGGTAAGTAGCTAAAGAGGGCACCACTGTGCTCTATAGATTAAAGATGGTGGATGACAGCTGTCAAAAAGCACGTGGATTTGTTTATCTCGCGCTAGTAAGGTTAAGTTGGTAGCACTAAGGTTTAAGCCCGTTAAGATGGCAGCACTGCGGATGACAGCTGTGACGAATTTACATCTACTACGATAAAGAGGGCAGCACTGTGCTCTATAGATTAAAGATGGCGGATGACAGCTGACAAAAAAGCACGTGAGTTTGTTTACTAAACAAGAGCACGTGGAATTTGTCGCCACCACATTTCAAAGGTAAGTAGCTAAAGAGGGCAGCACTGTGCTCTATAGATTAAAGATGGCAGATGGTAGCTGTCGAAAAAGCACGTGAGTTTGTTTCCAAACAAGAGCACGTGGAATTTTTCAATTTGCCGCCACCACATAGAGGGTAGCACTGTTCTCTCTGGATTAAAGATGGCTGCTTGTCGAAAAGCATTTTTCAAATTATCCGCCACCACATTTCAAAGGTAAGTAGCTAAAGAGGGCAGCACTGTGCTCAAAGATGGCGGATGACAGCTATCAAAAAAGCACGTGGCTGTCAAAAAGCACGTGGATTTGTTTATCTCGAGCTAGTGAGGTTAAGTTGGTAGCACTAAGGTTTAGGTCTGTCAAGAGGGCAGCTCTGCCGATGATAGGTGGTGAAAGAGGGCAGCACGGTGCTCTGTAGTTTAAGGATGGCGGATGACAGCTGTCAAAAAAGCACGTGGCTGTCAAAAGCACGTAGCTTTGTTTACCACACGCTAGTTAGGTTAAGTTGGTATTACTGAGGTTTAGGCCCGTCAAGATGGCAGTACTGAGGTTAGCGATGCGTTGTTGTCGATGACAGCTGTCAAAAAGCACGTGGCTTTGTTTACAAATCTGTCAAAAAGCACGTGGATTTGTTTATCTCGCACTAGTTAGGTTAAGTTGGCACTACTGAGGTTTAGGCCCGTCAAGATGGCAGTACTGAGGTTAGCGATGCGTTGTTGTCTGTCAAAAAGCACGTGGCTGTCAAAAAACACGTGGCTTTGTTTACCTCATGCTAGTTAGGTTAAGTTGGCACTAGTGAGGTTTAGGCCCGTCAAGATGGCAGCAGTGAGGTTAGCGTTGCGTTGTTGTCGATGACAGCTGTCAAAAAGCACGTGGCTTTGTTTACAAATTCAAATCTCGCGCCAAAATTCAAATTTCCCGCCAAAATTCAAATTTCCCGCGGGCGGCGGAGGCGGAGGCGGTGGCGGAGGAGGCGGCGGAGGAGGCGGCGGGAGGAGGAGGAGGCGGCCGAACCATCCAATTATACTACTCTCTTGCAAATTATAAATCAACTTTTCCATCTAGTCACCTCAGTAGTTTGGGGTTAGCCTCTGCACCATCCAACCAGAAGCCCAAGTAAGATTTTAGTTTCTGATTTCGAGGAGCGCGACTGTTCGCCTCCATACATTTTGATTTTTGGGCCAGTAAATGAACCTCTTATTATCCACGAACGCCCGGTTGAATGGGTACTAGATAGGTAATTAATCTGGCATTGTAAATTGTAGGTTGTGCCTAGAGAGGCCTAAAAAGGTAATTTTATTGAGAAAAAACACTCTAATCTCTAATGTAAACTTAAATGTTGCCTTAATCAGGCTGTAAGGGTTGGGAGTGCAGCCTCCTTGGCGGAATTTGTATAGCATGTAAGCTTGCCTGGTAACGAAATAGATATTTGTGTGGTGCCTTCGTAAGGCCGTAAATTGTAACCGTTGGAGCGAAATTCTCTTGAAAATTGTGTTTTGGGAGATTTCTCTCCTTCTCTATCTAACTAAACGCATCATTAGCGATGTTGGGACCTTTGTAAATTATAAGCTTGAAGCTCAAAATTTTAGATTACCAATTTTGGTTTATCTTTTTTGTACAAACTACCTCTCTACCTGAAAGCTTATTGTTTGTTGAAATTTAATACCTGAAAATAAATATAACCTTCATTTTAAAGTTTTCAGTTTATGTTTGACTATCGTAGATTGACGCATTCTGCATTCCACGAAAGCTCGGTAACAGTCTCCACAAGAAGAAGTGTCTGGCGGGCCAAGAAACAGAGCCTCCTCCTCATTTCCATTTCCCTGGCAGTTCTTCGTTCAGATGGTTACGAACGGGCCAAGTCAAATGTAGTGCAGATCAATCCTGTTGCAACTACATCGTGAAACGATCGTGCAAGGGCACATCCTCCAGCAGCAGTGGAGAAAGTGAAGGTAGCGTGGGCCCGTCCAATGGCCCACAAAGAAATAAGGTCCAATCAGGCGATTCCCCAAGATTCCACACCAAACTTTCACTCCCCATCGTACTTGATGGGCCGCCTGTCCAACCCAGTGAGGATTGTCCGGACTCTAATAGTGCGTGGCGATTGACGTTCCCATTATTGTGGAAGCGCGATTCGTTCGAGAACAAGATTTGCGATACGAATGCTGCGTCATTGTCCAGCCTGCCTAATAGCTGCCGACAGAACTCCATTAGAGCTTGGAAATTCCGCTTGTTGTCCTTAGGCGTCTTTCAACACGGCGGAACGTCGTAACAGCCGGGTGTCGCCTGTCGGGATAACGTTCCTTGTACAGACATAGTGCCTCGCAAGCGTTTTTCCTTGCTTCGCCATAATTGAGGAGCATGTCAACGTATTCCTCTGTGGAAAACGTGCTGAATGAGAGATTCAGCGGAGTATTCGCAGCGTCATTCTACTGTATGAACGTGGCAAACGTGGGCCTGTATTTACGTTTTCAAACATCATACCGATACAAACATATTTGAACGATGCAGGATTCGAGCCGCCCCTGACACATTGTGTCGATTGCTAGACGAACGCCTAACGACATACGCTACGCTACATTGCTGGCAACATGCTGGTAGTACGATGTGAATAGAGTACATACGTCATCCGGTTCAGTATTTAAGACATTAATTACTGCGATGTTACCCAGTTTTATGCATTGATTCCCCTCTTCGTTACACCCGGTCACGAGGCACGACACATTAACAGAGTTACATAGTAACATGGTACATGATTTCAAGGCGTCATGTTTTGCGAACGGATGATATAACATTTTGCTAGGGTTCAGAATCATGTGCAAAATATGCCCGCTGAACTTTAGTATCATGCAGTACGCCTGCAGGAGAATAGCACTATGTGCACGTTAGTTGGGCTGCAGCAAATGATATTTCAAGGGGCTGGTGAATGACACTGTATTACAAAACGGGTGTATCTCGAAATGAAAACATTAGACATTATCAAACAATAATTATACATGAAGTATTTTATGCAGCAGAATGTTTATAATCTGGAAATTAAGTAAAGGAACTTTATCCGAAAAATTCTCAGTCCCGGTATCAAAGGTGGTGCTTACAGACTCGGAGCAACTTACATCCTCACCGAATAGATGTCAAGCGTAATTTGGAAAAGAAAGATAACATTATACGCTCACCTCTTCAGATGGCAGATTAAAAATGTGTAAACGTTTGTTATCCTATTTCAGAAGTCTTAGAAACGATTGCTCCTTGGTTGGTGGAGATCGTTCAACTACGGAACCTAGAATAATCAATAGGTAGGCCTTTCCTGGCATGTGTGCTGCGGATTGTGACGTTATCGGGAGGGACACATCAGCGGTCTGTAACATTCTCTTGCATTAAATGCCGCATGTAAAGTAATATTTACCGTTCCTTTTGCGCTTTCAAACTGAAAACTTTCCCTTTGATGACTAGGAACATATTTTAAATCATAAATATGTTTAATGAATAAGAGAAAAGTACAGTAGAAAATATTTATGGTAGGGAAATGCATAATGTTTGTGCAAGCTTCGTAAGCCGTAGTGAGGCAAGTGTTTACTATGAATATATTTTCCTTAACATTATTTGAACATTTTTCTTCTTCATCATAAAATACAAACAAGACGGATGTGGATGTCACAAGGCTATCACGTCTTGGCAGGCTACTGTAAGTGGTTTCTCCCAATTATTCCCAGCCCAAAATTTACAACATTTAAGTAACGCTACTCTTTTCTCGGAAATCACTCCAAACAAATCGAGCTGCTTTACTTCGGATTATTTCCAGTTTGAGGGTCCCATGCGCTGGAACCATACGCTAGTTGGGGTATTACCAGAGTCTTACATGCCCAATCTTTTACATATTTACTACAACCCCTAAACACCCACATAACCATGTGCTGAGATCAGTATCCTTTATTTACAACCCCATTTATGTGATTACCCAAATTAAGATCTTTCATTATATTAACACAATGATCCCCTAAAGGAACTTTCACCCCATCAACGCAGTAAATAAAACTGAGAGAACTTTTCATATTTGTGCAACTCATAACCTGATAGGTTGCAAGGAAAGTTTAGTTGAGATATTTGTAAAACAAATTATTGCAAGAAAAATATAGGTACCGTATTATCATTTAGACGTGTAACTATTCATGCTGGGAAATGTTTGGGATTATGCCGTGTATTAAGCACATTGAACGTTCTTTTCGAACCTTGCCTATCTTCATCAGGAGAAAACAGAAAAAGAAAAAACGGCGCATCAAATGTTGCTAAAAGAAAGCAAAAAAGAACTTAAATTGATGCCCAAATATATAGTAGTAATACTTAGAATAGTACTGCTAACATCTTACATAGGTAAAATATACGAACTGTTTTTGGAACTTCAATTAAGGTTAAGCAACTCCTGCGAGCAACTAAGGACAGTTTGCCTAAATCGCAACAAGCGGGTTTCGACCGATATCCCTGTACTTGTGGCAAGACTTCGAGAACGATATGTACTCGCATGAAGGAACGTAACAAGTGTATCAGACTCAATCAGCTGTTGCTTTACGTAAAACCTGCCCATGATGTCATGTTCTTGCCCGTATAAAACAATATCACCCCAGAGTCATCAAGGAGGCGCTTGAAATAAGTAAACACCCACATAACTTCAATCACGGTAGAGGCTACAACCTCAGTGAATCATGGCTACCTATCATCGGAACCACGAGGAAGTGATGATTCACTGCTGCTATTCGTTGTCCCTAGCAAGGGGCTACAATGGCGTCCCTATTACACTTTAGGGCACCATTTTAAGTTGTTCGTTGCTTTCTCTTAGCAACCATTGATGCGTAGTGTTTATATTTTCTGTTTTGCCCTGATGAGGAAAGGCAAGGTACCTTTTGAAATGCGCGTTGAGTGTGTTTATATTGTTTCTTATACGGCATAAACCCAAAAATTTCACATCATGAAGAAAAATATAAGTAATCTTTGCTAGTGACTTCAACTTGGTACTAACAGATCGAAGGATTTCAGCAACGCAAGGAACGGAAAGTGATAATACTGGGCCATGATATTAAGTAAGATATATCCCCTGCATTTTTGGTGTGAAAATGGGAAAACACAAGAAAAAATCTTCAGGGCTACTGTCAGAGTGATTCGAAACCATCACCTCTCGAATGCAAGCAAACATGGAACAAGTTTGTTCAGACTTTTGATAGTTTATGGCCACCAAGTACGTGAAAATGAAAGACACGGTAGGCGTCGAATGTTTTAACAGCGTCGGGTTCGGGAAAGAGCGAGAAGTGAGGTCGGATAGGATAGACTAAATTAAGGAGCCTGACACAAGAACGTGGAAAAATTGCCGGCAATCACCTAAAGGCCCCGTGGTCACCAACCAACGCTCCCATGTTAGAAGCCCCTGGACGCCTTCCAGTCACCTCTTACGACAGACAGGGTGTTATTCCACAGCCGCCACCCATAGGGGGTGACAACCTCAGAATCAATCACCACTGACCTGCGTTTAGGGCAGAGACCCATGAGGAAGAATCCCAATCAGTTGTTTACTTAGTATTGTCTTAAATAATTGCCAAGAATTTGGAAACTTATTGAACAACTCCCTTGGTAAATTATTTCAATCCTCAACTTCCCTTCCTATAAACGAATATTTGCCCCAATTTGTTGTCTGGAATTCCAATTTTATCTTCATATTGTGATGATTCCTACCTCCAAAAACACCCCTTAAACGTATTCATCTACTTATGTCATTCCACGCGATCTCTCTTCTGACAGCTCAGAACATGCCACTTAGTCGAGCAGCTTGTCTCCTTTCTCCTACGTCTTCCCAGTCCGAACATAGCAAGATTTTCGTAACGCTGCTGTTTTTCCTAAAATCATCCAGAACAAATCGAGCTTCTTTTCTTTGGATATCCAGTTCTTGAATCAAGAAATCCTGTTGAGGGTCGCATACAACTCTATTTGGGTCTTACCAGAAACTCTCCTTTACGTCTTTACTACCATACCTAAATACTCCCATAACCATGTACCCCTTATATACAATACCTTTTGTGTGATTTCCCCAATGAAGATCATTCCTTATATTAACACCTGGGTACTTAGACTGAACTCCATTAGGAAATTTCACCCCCATCAACGCAGTAATTAAAATTCAGAGTACGTTTTCTATTAATTAAACTTCCAACCTGACATTTAACCTGATTTATCATCATACCATTGCCTGCTGTCCATCACACAACAATTTCGAACTCTTTTTGCAATTGCTCACAATCGTGTAACTTATTTGTTAATCTATACAGAATAACATCATCCGAAAAAATCTTTAACATTAACATGCCAGAACACGTAGAAAATGGTGTAATGGCCGAATTTAACCAAATCGATCTCCTCTACCCATCTCACCCTCAGCATTCCTCTGTACGACCACATTTCCAAATGTTCTACTCTCTTTCTTTCTGACCTAGATGTCCATACAGTCCCACGCTCGAGGCAGAAGTCTACAAAAACCTCTTTCTATAATAACGTTCGAAGTGAGCAAATTACTTTTGTTAGGGAAGACCTTTCTGACTGGTGCTAGTCTTCACTTTATATCCCCGATACTTATGACAACGTTAGATACTTTACTACCCAGGTAAAAATATTCGTGTAGTTGCTTTAACCCTAGAATGGTAACAAGGAAATTTAACGCTTATTGGTAACTATACGCTTCCAAGGCGTACACGGCGCAAAACAACGTCTGTACTGTCCCCTACGTTTCTTTTCTCCAACCTTCTTCACGTTAACTACATCACTAAGTATAGAGGTGAATTCAATTATATTTTCTTTCTGAAACTTGAATTAATTATTCTATTTCCAACACATGATATACACGGCACAAGTGGTATATAAAAATAAACACCAGTAAAGAAAACTAGACTCTCAAGGCAGTCATACTAGCTTGTTGAAAGTAAATTCTTGTTCCAGAAGTAACTCAAGTAAAATAAAAATAACCTACAACAAATTTGATAAAAACTCATATGAAATAAACTAGAAAGAATTACACCAATTGTTGGCCTTCAACTCTTCTAGCCCAGTAGGCAGTGTTACCTTACACTGCACGCACACATTGCTGCTGTGTTCACCACAAATTGACTTCTTGCACTTGTGACAATCCATCTTCGTGATTCTCCTTTTCTTGTAGGAGCAGCAGCTACAGTACTTCCTCTTGAGGTTTCTGTCCATTGTTTCTTCAAAAACAGGTTCAGACACATTCCCCAAACATTTCTGGATGCTGTCCCTAACTGCATGGGGCATGTGTGGTTGTTGGAGCCTTTGCATCATCCAAGGAGATGTCAAGTGATCAAACAGCTTGACTAGAAAATTGAATCTAGATAATGGTCTCGTTCCGTCCTTATTATGTTTGTAGAAGTTGTCCACATACACAACATAAGCGTTGTACGCTGCTATGTTCAGCATGTTGTAACAAAAGCACATGGTCCATCGCTTCGTCTTCCTTGCACAGCTGGTGTTTGTCACGCATTGGTCAAAGGAATCAACCGGCCCTTTTATCTGATTATAACAGACTGTAATTTCAGGTTTCAGACTCCCATTGTTCACTGCATCATCATCGTGCATTGCGGAAATCAGCAAGACCCCCTTGTTCTTGCGAGGCGAGTAAGAAACAACCGTAATGTCTTTGTGGAACAGAAATAATGATGATCCAGGCGGGCTATTGACGTACTTCGGATCCACAAATTCTGATGGGAGCTCCCTTTTATTCTTCTTGATTGTCTCTACCATGGTTAGCCCGGAGTTCTTCAGTAGACGTTGAGCCAGTGATATACTCGTGAACCAGTTATCCGTAGTTATATTTCTGTTTGTTTTTTACAGTTTCCACAAGCTTTTCCACAAAATAGTCCGCTGATGGTTTATTATTTGGTGTACTGCCCTTTCCGAGGTATGGTATGGCATTGAGCATATAATACGTTCCCTGATCACATATCATAACTACCTTTAGGCCGTATTTACGTGGATTTTTGGGATATACTATAAATTCTTAATTCCGCACGACCTCTAAACGAGACGAGCTGTTCGTCTATAGTCAAATAAGCACTCAGCGCATACGATGTTTGACACTGCTTGATCAGCAAGTCCCAAATTTCTCGGATGGGAGCTAACTTATCTGTTTTCTGTCTTTCATCTCGTGTCTCTCTGGAGTCAAAGCGAAGAATATTGATAAAAAATTGATGCCTTTTGACGGAAAGCACACTTCGATATTTTTCACCACAAAGCACTGGATTATGAAGCACTTCTAAGTTCATATTATTATCCTTCTTTGCCCCCTGATAGAAATATAACTCCGAAGAGAGCTCTTAGTTCCGTCATGGAGAGGTCCTTCAGAGTTGAACTGGTAGAGGTTTTAATTTCTTCATTTGTGTGGAGAAGAATAGCTTCCATAATATCTAACATTCTTCTGGCTCCGACGCATGCAAAGCATCATTCTTCGTCTTGCGACTGATATGCGCCACGTTTCTGGACACAGTTTTTCCCATCGAATCACTTATAGGAGCAGATTTCCATGTGAAAATACGGTCCCGCCCTAACATAATATTACAGTCAGGTTTTATTATTTTGGATGCTTCTGTTTCATTATCACCAGCTTTCCTTTTTTTCTTCCCTTGTTCACTCAACTCGAACTCTCTGGGCTTTCTTGACTTGATGTTGAGTGCAGACACTGTTGGAGTTGCCTTTGAGTTACAGGGAGGTCGTTAGACATCTACGCCAGTTTCCTCTTCATCCTCACACATATCAGGATCAAAATCGGGGTCAGTGAGAGAATCATCTGAATCAGTAGCATTTTCTAATTCTACAACGTCTGTGTCAGACTCGGGTATTTGAAGCTATTTCTTCTTGAGTGGTAACGATGTTTTGTTTCTAGAGCTCCCATGTTCCATGCTTGACATCTGGAATAGTGAAGTTCACGTTAGTGTCAAGTCATAAGTGTTCCTGCACAAGAATAACAAGGCTCGAATTTAGGACGTATTGTATGATGCACAAGATTCCTTACAATGCGCCATAAACCATACTAAACGTAGAGCGTGTAAGCTGGAACACTCCTGAAAAGTGTATTATTATATACGTCTATTATTGGTAACAATGCGTCTGAGAGGCATGGTAACCTCTCAGGCGCACTACTTTACGTAAGAACGTGGACAGGAACACGGCTGGGACGTGACTGACACACTGAGTGGGATACCCTGTCAAGGTCACTCGCTTTGGTGGGCATTTACATTTGCGTGTACGTCTATGAGGCGTATTGTTACCATTCTAGGGTTAAGACTTCCTAATGTAATTGTACCGGGCGGTACACCACCGCGCCGCTAATTCAAACATTGCGCCAGTTGAAACTCCTCTACTGGAGGAAGCTTGAACTTTAACTTCCACATTAATGCTAAGATTTCTCAGAAGATGTCATTACTATAAATTTTGAAGAGTTCTGAACTGTGTCTTTTTCGATTTATTTTTTGTTTTCTCTGTAGTAAGAAGTGTGAACATTCTCTTCTAGATGGCACTACTTAAGAACTACAATTGTGCACCCTAGTGCGAAGTGAAGGAATTTTTTTTTAAGAAATAGAGAATGTGTAAGTTTGCTCTTTGTTAAATTTCTTTCAGTCATTGTTTGAGTTGGCAATGTTAATCCTTTCGTTCCGCCAGTTTTGAATGTAGCCAATCTCGAATTTCTTTAATTAATTTTTGACCAATCAGGTGTATCTTCTCCAACATGGATATGTTGCTTGACCCTAGCCAATAAAGTGAGGGGGGTGTGGGTTCTCATTCTTGAAAGGTCTCGAATATTCCACGAGGGTATAAAAACTTCTGGTTTGCTGGTCTCCGGGCCACTTCAGTAACATCTCCTATTGTGTAATTATGTAGCTCGGGACGGGAAGCGCCTCTTTCTTCGGGCAGCAGTTCAACCACAAGGTAATGGCCGTTTTATAACTTATTTTCTTGCCAGCTCAGCAGTTTAACCCTCGGGACGGGTTCGAATCTTTCCTCATGTAACCTATATTTAAAATGTAAAAGGCACTTGGTATTAATTCTGTCTCTTTAACTACAAATTGGGATATAGAGTGCCTAACCCTCTCGAGCTCCCAATCATTTTGTTTTGAGGTGACTACGTCTTTATAACAGTTTCCCTTCTACTCGTAATGTCATAAAATGTTTTCAATCGTGTCACCTCCGTAGTATGGGATTACCCCGTGCATAAGCGGCCTAGTGCCAAATAGGTTTTAAAGAAATGTATTAGGAGTGCAGTTTCGCCTCCTCTCAAGTTGATATTTTGGAGGCCATGTAATTGTCCTGTTTCTTTATGGAATAGGCCTCAGTAGGTTGGGTATTTTTACCCCTGTTTTCATGTGCTTGAAGGTCAGCTTGAAGGTGGAGTTTGATGTGGCCTTTGATAGGCTTGAACTTTGAGAGCGGGTTGCTCTTTCTTAAAGTTGGTTTCTGTGTGCCTCGAGCAGGCTTTACTGAGTAATAGGGAGCAAGTGCTCCTGGGCATGATTGGGGTTTTCTGCCCCTTCGTTAAAACTTGTGTATAAATAAAGTTGGGCTCATTGCTCAGGGATTGTGTTTTGGAACTCGAAGCCCAATATATATTAATAAACTGTAATTGTACATTCTTATTTTTTGCTATGCTACTGTGTACCTGTTATAGTTGTTATTTCTTGATCTTGAAAAGAAAATATAACCTTGTTAAATTTTAAATTAACATTAATTTCGTATATTGAGACCTATTCATCCTAGCACTTTCTTTCACCTCTGCACATCCACAATTCACCGTAACAAGTGGTAGCAGAGCGTGGTTGAATGGGTCTCAAATTAGCCCCTTTTGATGGCTAAACGTTGCTTTGCTTTCGAACTCTAATAATTTTCTCTGTCGCTGGACTTTTCGTTTTCATTTTTCAAATCTGTTAAATTTTGGTCATCATGCCCGGCCCTCGCGATGTCCTCCATCTCAACTATTTGCGCAAGGAGGAGTTGATCTATGAATTAACAATTAGAAATGTGCAATCTGGAGGCACGGTTGCGGTAGACACCAATAAGCTTAGAGAGTCCCTTGATTTGCCCATTTCCATCCCCACTTTGGGAGAGAAAGAAATTGACGGCTCTCTCTCCATGATCACTGAAAATACTACTGAGCTGGCATCCGTGATTACATTTTTTTTGAAGAAAATGACCCTTCTCCTAATCAAATTAAACGTGTGCAAGCCAGGTTATTTCATTTTTCTAACGATCTGTTGTCTCTCATGTTGAATGACATTCAAAGGAAGGATGCTAGTGTTGTTCTCGAAAATCTTTCAGAATTGTCCAGTAAGGTTACCCTATTATTAACTGGGGAAGTCCCTCCCAAAACCGACCAACTTGCTACGGTAAACGTAGTTCAAGAGGAAGAGTCTTCCAAAGGAGAAGGAAATAGGAAAGCTGTTGGAGCTCAACAAATCTCTGCCCCATTAGACAACGAATCTGAGCGTCGTACCTCGTTGAACAATGCACGTTCTGAATTAGCTCCTTCGCCACTTAAAACTTTACCTAATATGTCACCAGGGTTCAGCAGTTAGCCTCATCCATTAGCAATGTTGCTCAGAGGTATTTCTAAGTTTTCGGTTAACTCTACCAGTGACGTGATTTCAATCTTAAGGTTTTTGGTTGAGTTTCAGGATCATGCCCTCGTTTTTTCTCTTTCTCCGTGTCAAATTTTGCAAATAATTTACCCCTATTCCATTGGTGTCCTCTCAGACAAAATAGTAAGAGCCATTTCCGAACAATCATCTATTGAAGATTTCCACGCCCACTTGCTAGCTAACTTCATTCCGGCTAGGGCAAGGTCCTCACTAATTCAGAAGTACAATTATCGTGTATAGCGGTTGGATGAAAACTTGGCAGATTTCATCCAAGATATTAAGCTCTATACTAGGGTATTTGCTCTTCATTTTCCTGAAGACCAGATTGTTCAGGCTATAGTGGGAGGTATTTCTCCATCATACAGGTCATATTGGTGTTTTGCGTCGCGTCCTCAAACGTTTGCTGAATTAGAGGCTATGGCCGCCTCAGCGGAAGGAGTCAGATACGCCGATACCTTGCGTGTCACGAAAGAAACCCCTCCATCCTCTAGTAGTTTTCGGCCTCCACCTCGCAGAACCATCACACTCCGTAAATGTTACGCTTGCGGGTCACCTGACCATCTTCGCAATAAATGTCCATTGATCAAATCCGGTAGGACCAATAATGGAGCAAGTTTATCCCAAGGTTGTTTAAATGCGGCGCGATTTCCCATATCGCCAAAAATTGCCCAAATTCGAATAGCACCCCTGCTGCTCAACTTCTGGTGCAACTTCCACCAAGGCCAATAATAATAAGTGACTAGTGGCTTCGGCTGAGTCGGCGAACCCATCTTCCCGAGGCTCGGCCCCAGGTAAATATGTCGAAATTTCAGGGAGAACACTGTCTTCTAATTTATCATTTGAAGGTCCCAAAGAATGTCTTAGGATTGCGGCGGATACCCCCGCACCTGTACCTTTTCTTAAAATTGGGGTGAATAATGAGCCTAAACTGCTCTTTTAGATTCAGGCAGTGTTCGTTCCATTATTTCGGCCTGAATGGTATTCTAAATTGAAATCTGTTTGTAAATTTCCTGACTATTGTTCGTCTTCGGTTCAATACGTTTCGGCTAATTCTTCTCCATTAGAAATTTTAGGCTCCTTAAAAGCCAAAATTCGTATTTCTAAATTTACTTGGAAAGTTAGATTGTTTGTGGCAAAGCACTTGTCTTGCCCCATTATATTGGGAGCGGATTTCATGTCTTCTACTGGTTTAGTGCTCGACGTCCAGAGCAGGTCGTGCACATTCAAATTTGCTTCTAATTGTAAAATCCCTTTATTAAAGTGTAATTCTGTATCATGTTCATCTATTTAGCCTACCCAGGATGAGATGTTGTTAGACTTAGACATCTACCTGAGGAGCAGGCTGACAGTATTCGTAAGTTGTGTCAGTCGTTTCCAGAGGTGTTCTCTGATACTCTTGGTGTTACTGACCTTATTGAATACAAAATTGAGGTCACGGATTCGATTCCTGTCCGTTTTCCATCTTATAGGTTATCTCCACCTAAAATGAAGGCATTGAAAGTAATCATCGACCAAATGTTAAAGGATGGTATTATTCGGCCCTCTAAGTCGGCGTATTCTTCGCCTATTTTTCTAGTCCCGAAACCCCAGGGTGGCTTCAGGCCTGTGATTGATTATAGGGCTCTCAATCGGAAGGTGGTGTTACAATCTGTGCCCCTTCCAGACCTTCACTCTTGTTTTTCATGGTTTCGGAAGGCTAAGTTCTTTACCATTTTGGATCTAAATCAGGCCTATAATCAAATTCCTCTGGCTGAAGAATCTAAATATCTTACAGCGTTTGCCACGGATTGGAATTTGTATGAGTACAACCGCGTACCTTTCGGTCTCCCCACGGGAGCAGCTGTGCTTACGAGGCTACTAGACAGGGTCTTCTCCGACATCAAATTCGAGTACTTGTACCACTATCTTGATGATGTCGTCGTATTTTCGGAGACATTCGAAGAACATCTAGACCATCTGAAAGAAGTTCTCAATCGCCTTCGTAAGGCGGGGTTAAATGTGAAGTTGTCCAAGGTCGCCTTCGCTAAGCCCTCCATGTCATTCCTAGGGCATACTGTGTCGCCTGATGGCATTGCTGTCGATCACTCTAGAACACAGGCCATCCGTGATTTCAAGCCTCCCAAGGACATCAAAAGTATTGCCAGGTTCATTGGTATGGTGAATTTCTTCAGGAAATTTATTCCTAACTTCGCTAATAGAGCGGCGCCCTTGAACCTCCTTCGTAGGAAAGGCGTCAAATTCGAGTGGGGGCCTTCTCAACAAGCCGCTTTTGAAAACCTGAAATTAGCTCTTTGTAATGCCCCTGTTCTTGCTATGCCAGATTTCTCGAAGAAATTCATCGTTCAAACCGACGCGTCGTCGTCGGCAGTGGCGGCGGTCCATCTTCAAGAGACTGAACTAGGGAGGCGACCCATTTCCTAGGCCTCTAGAACTCTATCGGCTCAAGAAGCCAAGTATTCCATCTACGAGCTCGAAGGCTTGGCAGTCTTATTTGCTTTAGAAAAGTTCCGTCTCTATCTGGAACACGCCAAGTTCGAATTGGAGACAGATAACCAAGCCTTAAGTTGGGTCTTAGGTAGGGCGCGTCGTACTGGTCGCATAGCCGGGTGGGCCATCAGAAGTTCTGCCTTCCAATTCGACGTGAGGCATATTCGAGGTAGTGAAAATGTTGTGGCAGACGGACTCAGCCGTATGTTTTCCAACGACGTCGAGACCCATGAACCGGTCGATAGTTCTTCACTTCACGAATCCATATCTGCTGGCGTAAACGGCATACTAACGGATGCTCCCATGTTGTTTAGGGATCTTGAGAAATATCAACGGGAAGATCCGTCGCTGGCTCCGATCATGGAAACCTTTTCTTCTGGGGAACATGTTGTCCCTTATGTGCTGAGGAATGGTGTTCTATGTTGCCCATCGAGGCATGATGAGAAGATGAAGGTAGTGGTTCCAGCTGTTCTTGTGCCAATGATCTTCAAGTATTATCATGAGACCCCATTAGGGGGGCATTTAGGCATCTTCAAAACCCAGGAAAAGATCCGTGAAATGTTTATCTGGGAGGGTATGGACGGTGAAATTCGTGAACTAGTTAAAGCTTGTAAATCTTGTTTGCTTAGTAAACCAACCATGTCCACCAATGTAGGCGTTTTGTCTTCTCATCAAGCTTCGCGCCCCATGGAACGTCTCTGCATCGATTACGTAGGACCCTTCCCCAAGTCAAAGGGGAATGGCAACAAGTTCATTCTTGTATGTGTAGATGGTTTTACTAGATTTTCTTGGTTATTCCCGACTAAGCTGGCTACCGCTCAGGCCACCATTACTTGTTTAAATTCCATTTTCGCTTCTTTTGGTCCGTGTCAATATATTGTGTCTGATAATGCTAAAGCTTTCACCTCCAATCTCTTTCGTAAATTATGTTTTGATCTGTCCATATTACACCCTTCCGGGCCTCGAATGGATGACCCACGCATAAGAATGCCTCCACGTAACGGGATAAACACCTACGGGTGGGATTGGATTGAAGAGCGGGTCGAATTGCTTAGCGAGCTTCGAACCGCTCCCCTTCCTACTTTCTGTGCTGGCCCGGCAGCCTAAGCACTTGGGGAGTGGTACGTTCGAAAGAAAGAAAAAAAGGAAACAAATACTTAAGATGGAGCCTTATTGAGGCGGTCCGTTCCAAAACTCGTCTTATCCATTTTTTAAAGAAATGAGTTAGAGGTAGCATTGAGTTCTTGGTGATGTTTGTGATAGTTCTATCACAAAATTAAGCACCAAAACTCGCCTTTTCCCAAAGAAATCTGTCACTAAACTTAGGCTATTGTTCCATAACTCGCCTTATCCACGGCGCTTGTCGTTCCAAAACTCGCCATATACAATCAACCAATAGGAATGGATAATTTCAGCACGTGACTCACGCTACAATTTACCCGCGTTTTATACCAGTCTTTCCACTCTTTGAGTTGTTCTTGAACTGTGTTATTCTTTCATGCAGTTTTGTGCTGTGAATAGAGTGTATTAAGATGACCGAAAACATTTCTCTTGTTGTGGAATATATATGAAACTTGCTAATACAGAGCAGTTTCACATTCAGGTCTCCCAAAAGACATTTTTGAATGTATTGCATGTCAGCAAAGATCGGGTTCAGAGGATTGCCAGAAATCACTTCACGATAGGGAAACTTCCAACAGAAAAGAGGGGAGGAGCTAGGATCAAACCAGAGTACACTGAAAAGAGGCACTCCGTGAAACATTTCATTGAAAGTTTGCAGTGTTTTGAAAGTCACTATTGCCGCGGAAAGTCACCGGTCAGAGAGTATCTACCCGGAAATTTAAGCATCGCTATGCTTTACAAAATGTATAACAAGAAATCACCTGAAGAACTCAGGGTGAAGCGGTGGTTCTTCCGTGAAATTTTTACGCGTTGCTACAACATGGGATTCGGAACACCAGTTACTGACGCTTGCTCAAAGTGCATAGAGCTCAAGGAGAAAATTAAACTTGAAAGTTCGAACGTATCACTGAAGAATGATTTAATCTTGGAACTTAGAGTACACACACTAAGGGCTGAAACTTTTTTCAAAAAGCTCCAAGAAGAAAGGGACAGCATGGCAATATTTTCATTTGACTGCCAAAATAATCTTGTGAATCCAAAAGCTCCAGATCAAATTGCCTATTACAGTCGCCAATTGTACACCTATAATTTTACCATTGTGAGGGGTGCCTCACATGCCAAGTTGACAAAGAAGAATGTTTTTACATACACATGGATGGAGCATGAATTCAACAAGGGGTCTAATGAAACGTCATCTGCAGTTTACCATCGATTATCACAAACTGATTTGTCAAACTTCATTACTATACGAATTCGTGCGGATGGCTGCGGAGGACAGAACCGCAATTCTACAATGATTGCAATGTGCTCATATTTCTTGACACACACAGCTCCGCCTAATATAGAAAGTGTTGAATTGGTCTTTCCTATGACAGGCCACTCATTTCTGCCCTCTGACAGGGTATTTGCTCAAGTCGAGAGAGAGAGAGATACGGAAATGCCCTATAATCTGTAATCCAGCAGAATATGAAGACATCTTTAGCAAACATGCTGAAGTCTTCAAGTTTGGCAGAGACTGCTCGGTGAACAATTGGAAAATGCTTCCTGAAAATATGATGAAAATGCCTGCATCTTGGCACTTTGAATTTTCTTCAGTGAAACGATTTGTTATTAGCAAAGACTCACTGGAAAATGTCACCCTTATGGGGAGAACCTCATTACAACTCAGACATCGGTTTAGGAAAATCCGTAATGAAAAAGGGAAAACGCCTGCGAGATATGCTAATGCCACCTGAATTATTGCCAGGAGTAAACTTGAATCCCGCCAAAGTCAAGGACGTAAAAAGTTTTGCTTGAAAAGCATTTTGGATTGGATTGAGATAGGAATGAGTTGCTTTTCTTTATACGAATCTGTTCACCTCAATTTCTGTAGACGAAAATAATCTTGTTGAAGAAACAGAAGTTCTTTGTGATGGATCTCAAGAGGAGGGAACATATTTGAGAGTTTGATTAACAACAAAGTGATGTTTTATTGTTCAAGTTAGGCTACTTCTATTGCGAGTACAGTGTAGCCTATAAAGGAAGAATTCTCTACAAATACTAAGGATATGATGTAAATATGATAAATCACATTGCTGTGTTTAATTTATTTGTGAATATCATTATACTGATACAAAAATGTGCATGAGTGTACTGGTGAGTTTTATTACAACATTATATTCTCAGTCCTTTCATTTTTCTTGTTTTAAAATACGTTGTGTGATGTAATATATTTTGAAATTTTTGGGGTGCCCCAAAACTCGTCTTATCCAAAATACAAATGTAATTTATTGACGTTCTACTAATTATATTTATAATTCTTCAGTAAGACGACCCTATGACATTGGACTTGAACGCGTCGTAATACAATTAAACAAGTGAGACTTATATTACAAAAATTACAGGTTTTTCGCTTTTCCTGAAAAATCACTTATAATGGATAAGACGAGTTTTGGAACGGACCGCCTCATATGAAAGTAGGATCTCTGGGTTCAAATGCCTACTGGATACTGCTTAGCACTGCTACAAATGACAAGAATCATAAAATAGGGGTTACGAATTCTAATTTATTCAAATATGACATATTAAAGAAATTGATACAACTCTATACAATGACCTCTCCGCATATGGGAGGAAAAGAAAATAATGATCACTTTAAAATATGAATCGCCCATGGGCGTCGTCTGCATAACGGTGTAATTGAGGTTTTGCGATTTCTACCGTTCATCTTTCCTCATTAGTTCACACCGTTCATGACATTTTTTATATTATTCTGTAGATCTGATGTCCCTACTCACATATTACTTCCTGTTCTTAGCACGAAAATATCCTACGCTACATAATTACCATATTAAAAGAAACATTTGCATGATACACAAACAAACACACATACCATTGAGCTAAAGCGCGGACTTCCTCATCTATCACCAAGACCACGCAACGTTGTACAAAGGTTCTGTTTGAACTCAAAAAATATATGCACATTAATTCTACACATACACAGATATATATATACACTTCATGCATAAAGGAGAGCCATTCCTAGAAAGAAACAGCATGGTTATCACTGTCTCCGGCCCAAGGCGCAAGCTTGGGGCAGCTCGCTCAAGGGTGCCATCATGATCCCGGGTCGAACTGGCCGACTTCCGACCGAGAGGTACTGTGGATTTCTGAAAATCCCTAGACTAGCTACAGTCTCACATCACCGGATATCTGGGGGAGATCCCTACTCATTTATTAAATACCTTCTAAATCAGCGTGATAATATCATTGCCGGCAGTGTTTTAGTTGGACCAGTTAAACAACAGTAACTTACGGGGGAAGCCCATAGCCTCAAACCTTAACTATAATAGCACAGCGGGACCAGCTCTGTCGTGAGGGGGGAAGGAGCAAATACTCAAAAAAGGGAAGGTCATTCGCTACTCCAGCCATCACTCATTCATTAGCCACGGCAGATTCTTGACCCCACTCAATTACCATGGCCAGCCGGGGCACATATTCCTGGCCCATTTCATTTGTTTACATCATCTTACAGCTGAGTTCCCAAGAAATACACTTTTATTCTCTCCCTTCTCATTATTACCGCTGAACGCCGACTGTGGGCACGATCACTTCTAACTCATCTCATCGTAGATTCCTCGGACATTCGGCCCTCTCATTACGTTTCATGTCGCGTATCTTCTTTCCTTGGGCATAGGGCTCTCATGACTCCTCAGTCCACTTTTTCCATACTCCTCGCTCCTCGCACATGAAATATACCTATATTTAAATCCTTTGACCAAAGATTAGAGACTCCTGCCTCTGTCGATAGGTTTTAAAGAAATGTATTAGGAGTGCAGTTTCGCCTCCTCTCAAGTTGGTATTTTGGAGGCCATGTAATTGTCCTGTTTCTTTATGGAATAGGCCTCAGTAGGTTGGGTATTTTTACCCCTGTTTTCATGTGCTTGGAGGTCAGCTTGAAGGTGGAGTTTGGTGTGGCCTTTGATAGGCTTGAACTTTGAGAGCGGGTTGCTCTTTCTTAAAGTTGGTTTCTGTGTGCCTCGAGCAGGCTTTACTGAGTAATAGGGAGCAAGTGCTCCTGGGCATGCTTGGGGTTTTCTGCCCCTTCGTTAAAACTTGTGTATAAATAAAGTTGGGCTCATTGCTCAGGGATTGTGTTTTGGAACTCGAAGCCCAATATATATTAATAAACTGTAATTGTACATTCTTATTTTTTGCTAGGCTACTGAGTACCCGTTATATTTGTTATTTCTTGATCTTGAAAAGAAAATATAACCTTGTTAAATTTTAAATTAACTTTAATTTCGTATATTGAGACCCATTCATCTCAGCACCTTCTTTCACCTCTGCACATCCACAATACACCGTAACAGTAATATTACCTACATCACTTGATTTCTCTCGACTGCACTCCATTACCTTTGTTTTGAACGTATCTTCATCTTGCACTCCTTCCCCAAGACTGTGCCCATACCATTCAGCAACTTCTCCAGACCTGCAGAAAAATGTCAGAGTTTTGATTTCCTCTCCTTCTATAATAACTCCCGTTCCAAATTCCTCTTTGATTTCCATTACCTTCTGTTCTCTTAGCCATTGAAATGAAGGGGGAACTCACTTATTTATGGATTGCGGCTACTTTTTAAAGCTCTCGTTTCTTATCACTGCAAATTGATTTTTATTTTACACATTGTAGACAAATTTTCGTTCTCAGTATCTGATCGCGATCACCTTCAGATACTTGGTCCAGTCCACATTACCGAATGTTTTTTCTAGATTTACGTACGTCGCTTGTCCTTTTCGTTTCGGCGCTCTAAGATCAGACGTAAAGTCGTGAATGCTTTACGTGTTCCTACATTCCTTTTGAAGTCAAATTGATGTTCTCCGAACTCAGCTTCAATTTGTTTTTGCATTCTTCTGTAAATAATACGTCTTAAAACTTTGCAGTCGTGGGCTACTAACTGATGGTGTGGTAGTTTTTATACTTATCAATGCCTGTTTCTTGAGAATAGGTATAACAACATTATGCCTAAAATCGGATGGCGCATTTTCTGTGTCTTAGCTTTCTATAGATGCTACCTGGCTTTATGATCTGTGGTTCTAAGTACTTTCGATGTTCGAAAGAAACACTTCGTTGACTTCAGCCTTTGCAAGTGCGGTTCTTGCCCATGCGGGGAGTGAGTTTCTGCTTTCCTTATTCGCAGGTATTCATCTACGAAAAGGGAGTGGTGCTAATCCTGCAAAGCCATTCGACTAGAGCGGATTTTAAACAACTTCTAATAATTCTCGCACTCTCGTTCAGAGATACATCCACTTGATTGGCACGTGTTGAATTGTACCAGACAGGACAAGCCTAGTCCAGTTTCTTGGCAATCTTTAAGAAAAGGCTAGGAAAACAACTGATAGGAAATCTGCCACCTCGGCGACCGCCCTCAATGCAGATCAGTATTGATTGATTGATTGATTGATTGATTGATTGATTGATTGATTGATTGATTGATTGATTGATTGATTGATTGATTGATTGATTGATTGATTGATTGATTGATTGATATGTAGATAGATAGATAGATAGATAGATAGATAGATAGATAGATAGATAGATAGATAGATAGATAGATAGATAGATAGATAGATAGATAGATAGATAGATAGATAGATAGATAGATAGATAGATAGATAGATAGATAGATATTACACAGTAAATGCAATAACATCGCGAACAGAATTTAGAGAGAAAAGACAGAGTTCTTATGTATTGAAGTTATATATCATATTTACGGTAATATAAACTGCCAGTATACGTCGTAGGAAATTCGTTATTAAATTACACAGGATCAATTATTATCCATCATCTGCTCGTCGTAGCCGAGAATTTCCAAAATATTTTTGTTAGTTACGGTATTTACCTTCAGACAAGGTACAATTTCCACCAAACTTTTAGCTCAGTGCGCCTGCAGCGTGCTCCATAATACAGTTCTGTGGGATACAGAGCATCTGGTACGTATCAGTCGCAAGGGAGCATTTTATTGCGGTGCTGTGTTGGTTAGAATAGCAATGATACGGGGCCACCGCCAAGAGCTGCTCGTGGACAGGCAACGCTAGATTGCTGCTGTCCTCCCATGTTTACTGTTGTGTGGATGAAGTAATGAGGGCTGTCTTAAGTGTCTAGGAATTATCTTAATTTGATTAATCATATTAACGTAGTTATGAAGAAAGGCTCATAGGGGTTGTAGTAAGGAGGTGCATGAGATCCACGCCTGGATTATTTGACACGAAAGTGGAAAATGTCCTAAAGAAAGCAGCATGATATCCCACAAAGCAGTACAGTCACTGAAATGTATAAACCATTGCGCTGGGAATACTTGGGAATAAGGAGACGATCTGTTTGGCTAAACGGTATGCACCCGGATACTTCTAGTCGCTTATCCCAACGTCTTATCATTATTTTACCGGGCGGTACACCTCTACGCCGCACATTTACATCTTGCGCCAATTAGAACTACTCTACAGGACAAACAGAGAACTTGGAACTAGATTTACTAAAATTATTCCTCAGAAGATGTCACCTACTTAATTTTGTGATTGTGAAGTTTCTAGTACTGTATAAATTCTGCGCGTTTTGTTTACCATTTATTAAGAAGTTTGGATTTTTCAGCAACAGATGCCACTACAGCAACTACGATCACGCGCTCTGGTGCGAAATGAACGAACCCTCTTTGAAGAAATTTTGTATTCTTAAGTTTGTTCTTTACTAAATTATGTTCGTTCATTTGTGGGTTGGCAATATTGATCTTTTCTTCCCGCCAGGGTTGAGTTCAGCCAATCCCTAATTTCTGTAATTAATTTTCGGCCTATCAGAGGCTTCTTCTTCGATTTGGTGTGTAACTTTGAGCTAGACAATAAAAGTGAGAGGGTGTGGCTTGATTATTCATGAAAGGTCTTGAACATTCCCCGAGGGTTTCTAAACTGCGGATTTTCATGTCTCTTGGCCACTTGATCAACATCTAACTGTGTGTGTGTGTGAAGCAGGAGGCGGGTGGTGCCTCTTTCATCAGGCAGCAGTTCTTCAGCAAGTTAATGGCCGTTTAACATATTTATTGCTTGCTAGCTCAGCAGTTCAACCCGCGGGAAAGGTCCGAAACTTTTACCATGTAACCTACATTTCTAAAAATGTAATTTTTTGCCGGCTTATGTAAAATCTTCATAAAATCTGTAACCGTAATTCGGGGATAGAGAGTGATGCACCCTCTCGAGCTCCCCTTCATTTTGATTTGAGGTGACTACGTTTTGGTAACAGATTTTTTTTCTCTACCTTAATGTCTTAAATTATTCTTATACGAGTCACCTGCATAGTTTGGGAATAGCCCCTGTTTCATCGGCCTAGTGCCTTTTAGGTTTTAAGAATGCATGTTTAGGAGTGCAAGTACACGCCTTCATTCATCTCGGTGTTTCATTCCATTTACTTAACCTGTTCTTTTTCTGCTAAGGCCCAGTAGATTGGGTACGAGATACCCCCGTATTATTTGTGTAAGTTGTGCCTCGATGGCAAGTAATTTGCAAAGTCTGATATTGCCTTGAATAGGCTTGAAAACTGAGAGCGTGTCAGCTCTTTTCTAGTGTTGTAAAAGTGCCTCTCAGAGGCCTGATATTGTAATTGCTGGAGCAAGGGCTCCATGTATTAGGGGATTTCTGCCCTTAAGTAAAGTTGTGATCTTTGTAAATTCGAGCGTGTAGCTCAGGAAATGTAAGCGAGGGGCTTCAAGCCCAGGACTTGTAGAATTCACTACCTTTTATTTTGCTTGACACATTTCTAACTTGCCTATGGGACCTGTTATATTTTTATTCGTTGATTTTTGAGATTCTAAAAAAGAAAAGAAAATATAACCTTTGTTAAAATTTTAAATTCCATTCTTGACTTTGTAGTTAGACCCGTTCACTCCGGCACCTTCTTTCACCTCTGCTGATCTAGGTTTATTCTAGAGTGTAGTTATTTTCACGGTAATAATAGAGAAGTAGCAGCTTTGAAAATGGAAAAAGAAATTGCTTTTTAAAGTATTGTATATATTCAATCCTCAGCCCTAAGGCTGGTTGTATCCTAGGCATCACTGAAGTGGAGTATCAGGGAAATGAGGAGTGAGGTAGTTTCCCGTTGGTTTCCTCAGCGAGCCAGAAGTTGCTATTATATATCAGTCTGCCAAGCGCACTGACCCTAGGAACAACACTTTCACGCCATTCATAGCGGGGACTGGCACTACTAGCTCAGTCACTTTAACATTGTCATAGAGACAGGTCACACACTACATCTCGCCAGAAAAGGCAGTTTTAAAGTTATATTTTACTACATATACCAATTAAAATTACGCTGGTGACCGAGGGAGTAGTAGGTGCGGTTCGAGTCACGTATCTGCGAACTTGAATTCGGGAGATGATGGATCCTCATCCCACTGCCGGTAGTCCTGGAAATTATTTTCCATGGTTTCCCACTTTCACACCAGGCACATCTTGGGGCTGTACACTTTCTCATCCTTAAGTCACCGAAAAGCCTTCTACGCGACATTAAACCAATAGCACTATATACACGGTGATTCACCTCAAATATCTTCTGATCCGTTAAAGATATTTTGTTTCAAGTTCTTGAATAGTATTAAGGGAGTCATAATTCACTAGTTAGTGCATAAGCCTCGTTTCGACAGTGGTGGTGGTGATTGTTGTTTTAAGAGGAAGCACAACTGGGCAACCATCCTCTATATAACACTAATGAGAGAGAAAAAAATGGATGGGGTCCGACACTTCAAAAAATTAAGATATCAGCCAAAGGAAGACAAGGGCCACGAAGAACATGAAAATGAAAGACTCCCTAGGCTTCCATACGTAATACCGTCGGGGTCGGAAAAGAACAAGAGTTGACCAAGAGAGGTTGGATAGGATAGTTGATAGCGAGGAGCCTGGCACAAGTAAGAGGAAGCAATACCAGGACTCAGCTGAAGGCCGCGTGGTCGCCAACGCACGCTCCAAAATTCATAGCCCCTAGGACCCCTTTTAGTCCCCTCTTGCAACGGGCAGGGGATACCGTGGATGTTATTCTACCTTCGATCAAATTCCTGATGCTGCGGTAAAAAAGGTATTGCGTGAGAGAAGTTTACAATTGTGGGAAGGAGAGAAACTTCCAATGGATCAATAACGAGTGTTAAAACGAGACTTGACTAAAAAATAGGACCTACCTGCATGCGTGTGTAAAACACAAACCTAACGACAACAGTAATCAACTCAGGAGGCTACTTCAAGAATGAACTTTCAGGTAAATACTTGAAGTTCTTTAAACCGTTTGTGAAGTGTATCAATTTTGATAACTTGATGCAGGCCATGGTAATGTCAAGAAAGAACACTTTCATTGAAAAAAAAAAATCCTGTAATATGATGTTTCTAGGCTGGACACGTTAAAACCAAACATGTAGGTATCGGTAACATAATGAATAGAAAATGTAATCACGACTACAAAAGAATACTAATGCATGTAGTGTTACTTAAAGTGTGATGGAGCAGGCAGAAAATGAAAATGCTCTATCTTATGAATAAATGATACAATTTCCAAGTTTCATGATGCATTCGATTCCAATCAAAGCACATGGTGTAGCATTTCCTTACAAATAACATTGAGTGCAGCTGTAGCTCGGAATTGTACTTTGACGACCATGGATCTGCGCACTCTTGAGAAAACTACATACAACTGCCCAGATATTTTCCTTTTTTTGCTAGTGACTTTACGTCGCACCGACACAGATAGGTTTTATGGCGACAATGGGATAGAAAAAGCCTGGGAGTTGGAAGGAAGCGACCGTGGCCTTAATTAAGGTACAGCCCCAGCATTTGCCTTGTGTGAAAATGGGAAACAACGGAAAACCATCTTCAGGGCTACCGACAGAGTGATTCGAACCAACTATCTCCTGGATGGAAGCTCACAACCGCGCGCTTCTAACCGTACGGCCAACTCGCCCGGTCCAGAAGGAATTACCATCTAAAGCAGCATAAGCCCTGTCTCGAAATAAAGACTGTGGAATTCAAACCACTCTTTTGACACGCATTGTGCGATTAGAAATTCTATAACACAATTCCGCCTACCCTGATGGTAAAGATAGTCCTAACGAACGGGACGCCAACCGCTGCAAGACTTATAAACTTCACGTCTCAAGGACCACGGCCACCAATCACAATGCTACGTTTCGTGCTTACCGGCAGAGATGAATGAAAAAAATAATTGATTCAGTCATTTCATTGAAACATGGCTTTTTTTCACAAAATAATTCTAGTATAATGGTCGACTATCATTGCATTATTCTGGTACCAGTTTAACCTCGAACATTGAATACCTGTAGAAGGCAACAGGAGTCATGATGTACGTAGTTCAATCTCATGCCGATACAACTTCGCTGGTCGAGAGAGGTTCATTATACATGTCTTATAAAGAATACATAACAATCTATGACTGGTACAGTTCAAACCTTCTCATTTTCTCAATATCGCTGTGAATATCACACAGAATTAGTGATTTTGTATTTACTTGGATTCCTCAATTCGTCTTCATCACGCGTGTAGTTCCCGAGAAACGGGTAGCAAATCTGTTTTATTAAAAGGGCTCTATTCATTTCACCAACAATATAACTAATTATATCAATCATTCATTACGATCTGCGTTTAGGGCAGTCCCCAAGGAGGCAAAGAAATTGGAAATTTATTGAACATCTTCCTCGGTAAGTTATTCAAATCCCTAACTCCCCTTCTTATGAACGAATGTTTGACCCAATTTGTCTTCTTGAATTCCAGTGCTATCTTCATACAGTGATCTTTCCCACTTTTAAAAGCACTACTCAAACGTATTCCTCTACTGATTTCATCCCACACCATCTCCCCACTGACAGCTCGGAAATCTGTTGTAAGAGGCGACTAAAAGACGTCCCAGAGTTTCTTGAATACGGAGCGTGATTTGATGACAACTGGGCAATTAGTTGAGTCCTCGCGTTGCTTCAACATACTTGTGCCAGGCTCCTCACTTTCATCTATCTTGTTCGACTTCCATTGGTCAACCCTTGATCTTTACGACCCCCACGATATTGCATGTGGAGGCCTAGAGAGTCCTTCATTTTCACGCCCTTCGCGGCCCTTGTCTTTCTTTGGCCGATATCTTAATTTCTCGAAGTGTCGGATCTCTTCCATTTTTTCTCTCTGATTAGTGTTATATAGAGGATGGTTGCCCAGTTGTACTTCCTCTTAAAACAATAATCACCAACGCCATCCTCTATATAAGACTAATCAGAGAGAAAAGTGCAAGGGATCCGACACTTCGTAAAATGAAGGTATCGGCCAAAGAAACAAAAGGGCGCGAAGGGCATGAAAATGAACGACTCCTTAGGCCTCGGAAACCTAATACCGTCGGAGTCGGAAAAGAACAACAGTTGACCAAGGGAGGTCGGGTATTGTGAATGGAAGTGAGGAGCCTGGCACAAGAAAGTGCAAGAAATGCCAGGACTCAGCTAAAGGCCCCGTGGTCGCAAACCGACACTCCCAAGTTGAAAGCCCCTGCGTCCCCTACTAGTAGATAAAGTCAGGAATTCGGCGGCCTCTTCCTCCTCCAGCTCCCAGGGGCCCGCTCCGCCTCCTCCCTCTCCTCCCGGGGGGCCTTCCCAGGGGCCCGCTCCTCCGCAGCCACCCAAGGGGCCTTCCCAGGGACCCGCTCCTCCTCTCGCGGGAAATTTGAATTTCTAAACAAAGCCACGTGCTTTTTGACAGCTGTTATCGACAACAATGCATCGCTAACCTCACTGCTGCCATCTTGACAGGCCTAAACCTCAATGCTGCCAACTAAACCTTACTAGCGCTAGATTTGAATGGGTAAACAAAACCACGTGCTTTTTTGACAGCCACATGCTTTTTGACAGCTGCCATGGACAACAACGCATCGCTAACCTCACTGCTGCCATCTTGACGGGCCTAAACCTCAGTGCTGCCAACTTAACCTTACTAGCGCGAGATTTGAATCAGTAAACAAAGCCGCGTGCTTTTTTGACAGCTGTCATCCGCTATCTTTAATCAACAGAGCACCGTGCTGCCCTCTTTAGGTACATACCTTCGAAATGTGGTGGCGGATAATTTGAAAAATGCTTTTTGACAAGCTGCCGTCTTTAATCAACAGAGCACCGTGCTGCTATCTTTATCGTAGTAGTGGGCAATTCCGTCAGCTGCCATCCGTCATCTTTAATCAACAGAACACCGTGCTGCCCTCTTTAGCTACATATCTTTGAAATGTGGTGGCGGATAAGTTGAAAAATGCTTTTTGACAGCAGCCATCTTTAATCAACAGTGCATCGTGCTGCCCTCTTTAGGTACACACCTTTGAAATGTGGTGGCGGATAATTTGAAAGAAAACCACTTCGAGGAGGGCTGAGGTGGCAATCGAACCCACCTCTACCCAGTCGACCTCCCGAGGCTGAGTAGAACCCGTTCCAGCCCTCGTACCACTTTTCAAAACTTCGTGGCAGATCCGGGAATCGAACCCGGGCCTCCGGGGTTGGCAGCTAATCACACTAACCACTACACCACAGAGGCGGACATAAAGCCAATTGTAAAATAAATTCAATTGTAATTTCAACGGGAGATAATACCAACGTTCCTTTCACTGGGCTAAATTATTTGTTTTGTGTTATGTTATTTATTAAGTAAATCTTTTTAACCTGCCCCGTGGTTTGTTTGTGAGACCTGGTGAAAATTTTAGTATAAATCACTTAATCACAATCTCAAAAAAGGATTATTACAAATAAACCACGGGGCAGGTAAGTACATTTACATAAGAAATAACATAACACAAACGAAATAATTTTGTCCGGTGATAGTAAAGTAGGTATTATCTTCCGTTGAAATTGCATTTCAATATTTTTTTTACAATTGACTTTACGTCGCAGCGACACAGATAGGATTTATGGCAACGATGAAGCAGGAAAGGGCTACGCGTGAAAGAAAGAGGCCGTAGCCTTAATTAAGGTACAGTCCCAGCAGCTGCCTGGTGTAAAAACAACAGAGGATAGCATTAGCACGAAAAATATTCTAAAAAATGTAATCTTTCTTTTGCAATGACTGCTTAAATTTAAAACATAGACAGAGGATGGTCAAGTGCTATATATGGTCAGCCTTGCTACATGGTGTGGAAACATGGACTCTCAAGAACATATCAGTGAAACGCTTGCAAGCCTTTGAAATGTGGATCCACCGTAGGATGCTCAGGATTTCGTGGGTTGCACTACTAACGAACCAAGAAGTACTCAGAAGGGCAAGAGCAAGTCGGGAACACGTTCGAACACTAAAACTCCGGAAGATCTCTTACCTTGGCCACATCCTTAGAAATGACCGTTACCTCATCTTACAGCTGGTTGTACAAGGCAAAATACAGGGTCGAAGATGTGTCGGGAGGAGGCGAACATCATGGCTTGGAAACATAAAAAAATGGACTGGAATTCACAGTGTTGAAAGACTTTTCCACCTAGCAAGAGATCGTACTGCATTCGCCACAGTGTAGTTAGGCCATCCAAGATGATGTCGGGAAGGGCATCTGGCCATAAAACTAGGTTAGGCCATATGTGCCCCGTCTGGTGTGAGGATCAAACTGGCGACGTTAAGGTCATCTGTGTTGTTGGTTATTTGTCCGGCGGATGGAGTCGTAAGCAGACCTCTCGATGCTTTTCGACAGGAGAAGGCTGTGTGCTACTACCGCCAATCGACCTTAACAGATCCATTTCATTCACAAAAAATCGTCACCATAGAGGAACGAGACAAGGAATAGACACATGTCATGCACCCTTAGCCATCAGCCCGCATTTCAAATCACTCACGTTTTTGACGTCACAGCTCTGCAAGGAGAAGATCTGGGCGTTTCGGTTGTGTGCATTTTAAAATCTCCCGCGCTTATTACGTCACAGCTCTGTTTATACAAGGAGGGGACTAGGCCAGATGAGGTGGAGGAGAAAGGAAGCGCATCTGACCGCAAAACTGGACCCCAAAACGGCGACTGTGTGTTAGGTCCTCCAAATTGGCGCGGGAGGCCTTTCTTAAAAGGCGATGGGAAGGGCACCTGACCGTATAACTGGGTCCTTTGCTGTTAGGCACCTCCATTGTGACGTCGGCAAGGGCATCTGGTTGTAAACCTAAGTTTGGCCGTATGTGTCCCCTCTGGTGAGAGGATCAAAATGGTGACTGGAAGGTCATCTCACTGTAAAACTGAGCCCTGTGTAGGTAGGCCTCTCCAAAATGGCGTTGGGAAGGGCATCTGACCGTAAAACTAGGCGCTGTGTAGTTAGGCTCCTCCATGAGGTTAGGCGTGCTCTCTTATGCGAATCCCCATTGCCCTACTACTGAAGATAGCGTCTGGAAGGGCATCTGGCCTTAAGAGGTTAGGCCCCACCAAGATGGCGACTGTGAGGTTAGGTTAGCTCTCGTACGCAAAATATGTCGTTGAGAAGTGTATCTCGCCTTGAAAGTGAGGTTATACCCCTCCAAGATGGCGACTGTGAGGTTAGGATTGCTCTCGTACTCAAAATCCGCGAACGTGCATTGCCCTACTACTCAACTAGGTAGGGGTCAATGACCTCAACTGCAAACGTACAATGCCTTACTACTAGAGGTCATTGACCTCGTGGGAAAATGCTGACTAAACACCCATTGTTATAGAATCCCACTTGCCATACTACTTTCAGAGCAGCACCTTACTTCACAAACATCACCGCGGACGGAACCGATATTTATTGTCAAGTCTTGAGGGTTGAGATTGGCGCATGCACGCGACCTCGTCAGACAACCATGGTACTTCCTATCTATCTTCAGGAAAAATAATTCATTTTCGGGAAATGTTCTACTGTTTTCAGTCAATTACATGTGAAATTTCACGATCCCATTTCTTCCTGTGTACGGCAACAGTGCTAGTTGTATTTCTCGTCTCGAGACGATATTCGAGCTGTGTGGCCCTCTCAAGAACTGCAGCCGCCCATTTCGTCAACTAGCTCACTTCGGCCTGAGACGCGACCTATAGCAAGGTTTTAAATCTACTACCATCAGATAGACAGCATTAGTATTGTCAATTTTGAAATGTATCTGCATAATACTGGTGATATTATCGATTCGATTGTTAGCTTACCGTGTTGTATATTTCCTTTACGGCCTATAAATTCCATTATCATTCGATAGTAATTGGTGATTCATCGAATCGGCAATCATTTGTAAGCACGTGCACTCGGCTAGTTCATACGTGACTGCTGTTGGATTTCATGCGATAGACTGTTTCTTTTTTTAAAAAAATTCTTCAGCTTATCCTACGTATGTGTGGGTTTGTTAGACATGTTTGGTCGGTGATCTTACGCTAGACTCCCCTTCTGAGACATTGTGATTCTCCAGGTGAAACTTTCAACCCAGGATGAAGCGGAAATGGAACTGGTCACGCCGGGAAGGAAAAAAAAATGAAATGGCGTATGGCTTTTAGTGGCGGTAGTGTCCGAGGACAATTTCGGCTCGCCAGATGCAGGTCTTTTGATTTGATTCCCGTAGGCGACCTGCGCGTCGTGATGAGGATGAAATGGTGATGAAGACGACACATACACCCAGCCCCCGTGCCAGGGAAATGAACCAATTAAGGTTAAAATTCCCAACCCTGCCGGGAATCGAACCCGGGACCCCTGTGACCAAAGGCCAGCACGCTAACCACTTAACCATGGAGCCGGACGCCGGGAAGGAAGAAAGCATCTACGCCACTGCGCTAAATCAGAATATGTACCTTATGTTGTCATTTGGGTCATTAGTCCCTAGACCGATTTCATACAGCCAAACTATCCTGTGCTAATTCATTTCTACAAAATGATTACATCCTACATCTGCTTGTCATATTCATACCTTGACCTACTCCTGCCGGTAAACTTCTGGTCTAGTTTCACCAAGTTATTCTCCGCTCACCAATTCGATTCGGCATCTCTTAATTCGTGATTCGATCTACGTACCTCACCTTCAATATTCTCCTGTAACACCACACTTCAATAGGTTGTATTCTGAGCTAGTTAGCGTCCACAACGCTCCAGACGCGTCTCACTAACTGCCATATCAATGTTCGAAAGGCTTTCCCTGTTTGTCCTAGTCTGCATTACTTCTACCATCATTTTACTACCCAACTGACAGTGTACTGTACATTTAAAACTTGATTTCCTAATCTAAATTTTCCTACATCATCTGACTTCGACTGCACTCCGTTAGTTTTGTTTTGAGTTTATTTATTTTGATCTTGTACCCTTCAAATAGTTCCTCCGGATCTTCTGCAGACTTAGATAAAACAGCGGTGTGAACGAAGAATCTTTCATTTCCTCTCATTGGATTGTGATTGCCTTCCCAGATTACTCTTTAATTTCCTTTGCCTCATTTTGTATACAAGCACTGAAAAGGAGAGGAGACAAACTGCAGCCTTCCCGCACTCCATTCTGTTGTATATTGTCGATCCAGTCACCTCAGTGGTTTAGTCTGTATTGTCGGGCCACCAGCCCAACTAGGGTTTTTATCTTGGATTTCAAGGAGCGCAAGTGTCCGCCTCTATACCTTTTGATTTTTGGGCCAGTAATTGAACATGTTATTTTTCACGAAGGCCCGGTAAAATGGGTACTCGATAGCCCTGTGTAAACTTAAAAAGCAATTGATATAGTCTTGGAAATTGTAGTTTGTGCCTAGAGAGACCCGAAAGTGTAAATTTTATTGAGCCACGACGCCCTAATCCCTTGACTGAAAAGTTGCGTTGTGTAGGCTGTAAGGGTTTGGGAGCGCAGGCTCTTTGGCAGAAATGTAGAGCATTGAGGCTCTTTTCTTCAAATGTAAAATATATTTGTGTAAATACTGAGTGGTGGCTTTGGAAGGCCGTAACCTGGAGCAACGTGCTCTTGAAAATAGTGTTTTAAATATCCTGTAAATTTGTGTTCCTCACTTTGTCGATCTGTCTAAACGCAACAGTAGTGATGTAGTGCCCTTGTAAATAGGGACCTGGAAGATGATCTTCCTGGGATTGTCTGTACCTGAAATGTTCTTGTTTGCTAAGAGAAATATAACGTTAATTTTAAGTGGATCTTGTGACTGTCGTAGATAGACCCATTCAGACCAATACTTCTGTTCCACGAAAACTCCGTAACAGTTTCAACGCTGAAGACGTCTAATACAAAAGTGACAAAACAGGTCCCTTTTAAACAGAAGAAAATGAATAATAATTGAATTATGACTTGTTAAAAGGGCGTAAGTCATAGAACGTAATTTTAAGAGTCGTAAAAACCGTTATTTATTAACCAGTTAATTTTGTGCTTGTATTCTTCACTATTCTCATGATTCAACCTGTAAGTATAATGAATAAGTTCATTAATTTTTATGCAATTTTAGGTACAGATTAACGTGTCATGGACTTAAGTCCCTGTAACAATTCATCTTGAATATTGTTGGTATGACATAGTTTGAAACCATACACACGCCTCTTTTTTAATATTAATACCACTGAAGTGACATAGACACACTTTTTACACACATGCGCCAAATGGTAAAAGTACTTATTAGGTTCGTACAAAATGTTGTCATTTGCAAGGCATTATGATATCAAAGACTAACTAGTAGAGGGTGACACTGACATCACCTCCTCTTCTTCATTGCTCCACAGCAGAATGTGTACCACAAGGATTGCACGGTAGCACCTGTTGAATATCAGCTAGTTATTTGTGTTGATGGAAACACTATCCTGCGGGTAGTCTTGGAAGAACTATTGCCTGCATTCCTGGATGTACAAGTCTGAAAGTAGGACAAACAGGACTGCTGATGTATGGAGAAGTAACTACACAACCCTTCATATTTGCAGAGTATTTGAATTCAATATAGTCTGTAGGTTTGAAGCTTATCTTCTCAGAATGTGGGACAGATTGCTTCATGGTTTCCAGTGATATTGTTTTCTTAAATCGTATTAACGCTTCATCTCAGAAAAGCATCTTCAATATTAAAGTTGTTTTGACATAACGTTGTGTACTGAGGTCTGGAGACCTTGTATTGGTACTTAACACAGAATACTGCACTTAGGCCTTTTAACAAGTCGTGATTCAATTGTATAGTATTGTGAGGATGAAATTATCCAACCATTAAAAACTCCCAACTTTTAAGACTAACAATACAATTAATTTCTTATGGGAATCTGTACTTTTGAAGCGGCTTCGTGTCTGGAGCCATGTGAGGAGGGCGGGCTGCTTAGGAAAGTAGTAGACTTGGTCATGGAGGGTAAGAGAAGTAGAGGATGCCCAAGACGACGATGTTTATAGTCAATGTCGAATAAATGAAAGGCAGGAGGTACGGAACTCGTTACAACTCGGCAGGCGGTTAGTTAATTCTCAAAGGATTTCACACTAAACGCTGAAAGGCGTAACAGTCTATAATGAAGATGTCTGGAGATGGTGGTGGCCAAGTTGTGTTTCCTATTAAAACAGCCACCTTGATTTTTACCCACCTATATCCACCAGCTAATAAAACACAACATTGAGATTGTGGTGATCTCTGAACCAATTACTGGGAAATAAATTTTAAATAAAACAAAATTATTTATTCAAAAAGGAATTTGGAAACGCAATACATAATTAAAAAAACTTTATTGAATTAGGCCGAGAAAATTAGTAACGAATCAAAAGGAAATGTGCGTTCCCTGTGTAACAGTACACTTGTAATGTATACACACTGTCGCACATAAAGCGGATGACGAGATCAGCAGTAGTCGCGTCATCAGCTAGTAGGTGTTCGAGTGTTACGTCCAGGCCGAGGCTCCGTCTTAGGCCAGAGAGATCCAGCGCTCTGTAATAAAGCTTACTTAATAAGCTGATTGAAAGATCAAATTGTCAAATTACCATTTGCAGGCACCGGAATCCAGTAGTATTTTTGTGTAGAAGTTAATTTATATCCACCTTTCATGCAACATGAGTCACACTGTAGCCTCTGAGCATGTGCTGCCGTAACTCTTTACCACGAAACTATGAAAAAATTCATATCCAGTAAGGTATAAATCATTCATGTTTAAGTTTTCCATGCAGCATGCAGCAAAATTATCAGTAACTCTGTTGAAAGACGCTTTGAAATGTAAAAATAAATACTTTTTGCTTCTCCTTTGAAACTGATTAAGTCAGACGTACGAGGTGTTCATTCTTAGTTTCTCAAATGTTACCTAAACCAAACTGCATTCCTGATGGTACTGTTCGTATTTCAAGTAAATCAAATGATGTCTCTCATGAAATTAAACTCAATACGGTAATATATTTGTGTGTAACGAACAGACAACTGTAAGGAAATTGGACTCGACAAATTTAGTGTATCGATAGTGGCCCACGGCCTGTGAATTAATAGGTTCTTTCCAACACACGCCCTGTACCAGTGCATGGCCGCTTTGCTCATGTGGAACACAGAAAGTCCTTTCCAAAATGATCAAAATGGCGTTCATATATTCGTCCGTGTACTACAGCCAGGCTCTCCAACTAGGCTAACTATTCGCATAGATCCCTATAACGGTTGGAAACAGTCCGCGGTCTAAAGCATCTACAGATAGATCCCTACATTCCCGTGACATGCGCAGAAACACTGAATCATTGCCCCATTTCTTCCTTGCTTGCGATACCGTATCACATGTTAGGTTATTGGGGAAAGTGACAACGCATTTTTACAATTTTCATTCAGTGAATACGAAGATCTGCTATTTTTCGAAAAAAGAAAAAAAGGAATGAAATGATTTAGGTACCGGTGATTAATGTCTTACATTACTTTAGTTATTTATGTATTGTGTACCGGGCGAGTTGGCCGTGCGCGTAGGGGCGCGCGGCTGTGAGCTTGCATCCGGGAGATAGTAGGTTCGAATCCCACTGTCGGCAGCCCTGAAGGTGGTTTTCCGTGGTTTCCCATTTTCATACCAGGCAAATGCTGGGGCTGTACCTTAATTAAGGCCACGGTCGCTTCCTTCCAACTCCTAGCCCTTTCCTATCCCATCGTCGCCATAAGACCTATCTGTGTCGGTGCGACGTAAAGCCCCTAGCAAAAAAAAAATATGTATTGTGTTACGTTAGGCCTATATAAACACAGATAATTGAAATACAATGCTTGTTTCTGAAGAAACTGTCCCTTAGCGGGTGAAAAGTACTTACAGAAAACATGGATAAATAAGAATTCGGACAATTCTGAAACATAAAGAAGTTTTCCCATTCTCTTATTTTGTGTTCAAGTACAGAGATACAGTATAGGTTAAATTGATAGATGTGTTTATAGGTTTCAACATCTGTTAAAAGGGTCGACATTACAGAAGTGTAATTGTAGGAATATTGCGTTAGTTAATACTTATTTAAAAAAAATATTGTGCTGTATCTGGGGGCTAATATCAAGGAACCTTTGTGTACTTCTTTCTTTTCTAGTTCATATTTCAGCTTTCATTGGACTGTGATACTCCAATCCCATGGATAAAGGAGGTATTCCTCCATGGCAGCTCATAACATGAACAAGAATGCATTCCAACACAGCTCAGTTGTGTATCAATCCCGTAACCGATACGAAGTCAGCGCATGCGTATAGAGCGGTACGTGACTGTACTGGTGACGAACTGCGTGTTGGAAAGAACCTATCGTATGATGAGATGAGGTCTCTTTGATAAACGACCATTCTATATTTCACTCAGGCATGGCCATCGATGAATATTTCACATCACAACCTGCAAGATAACATCGGCCTCTCTGTACTCTAACGCCGCTCTTTGATAAGCTGTTTTTCAGTCATGGGCATCCATTAATACTTCACATAAAAGCCTGCACGGTTTCTAGGTAACATGGCATCACATATTTTGTATCGCTAATTTCGTGACGAAAATATTCAGATGAGCCCCAGCGATAAAACATATGAAATTAGCAAATTCACTATTTGCAGCTAAAAGCGTTTTGCGCTGTAAACGATGCAGTTCGTTGCGTAAGTAGTCAAGACACTTGCTGAAATTATATCAAGAGCATAGTGTAGAATCCATGGATAATTCTGCAAAAATATTTCACTTTCTCTAGTTTTCATGCACGTTTTCTAACTGATGCACTGCTCATTAATATTTTGAACTTAAAAATTAGTTACGTATGTCGAAGAACATAGCCTAGAGTATGTTGTTTTAATACGTAGAGGCACTAAAGAGCACATTTCATTGGGGATCTCTCCCTTACAGGAGAAAATTACCACACCTGATTTGTGAGGTAGAGTGCCTGGTGCAGGTCATTGGAGCGCGCGGCCATGGGCGATCTGCGTGTCAATGAGGATTTGGCTCTACCTATGATGAATTCTACTGTCGAAGATCACATAGACAACTTTGCCCCCGACTAAGACAAATTCACCTATGAATATAAAATTCCCCGTCCCGGTTGAGAATCGAATCCAGGTCTCCTTGAGCGAAAGACCATCATGTTAACCATTTAGACACGTAGGCAGGAGCGCCGAAAGGGATAATTTAAATTGGAGTAATAATTCCGTATGGTATAATGAAATCTTTCATCATTGCATCAAAAAGGGTGCAGTTCTCTTTGATAAATCACAAACATCATGTTCACAGTCCGTTTATTCAATTTAATGAGCAGCAACAGCACCCGTTTCCATGTCCAATGTGAATTAATGAAATAGTAATTTATAATTATTGTATCATAGAAGAATGGTCCTATTGTAAATTAGTTCTTAATTGCAAATGTCTGTCTGGAAATTTTATTTCTGGCGGAAAACTTGTTTGCTATTTCATGCAAATCTAATGAATAGAGAGCTTCTTCCCTCTGGGAATGAGCAATAGTCGCATCAGTCGTTCGCTATTGTCCCGTGCTTGTCCTAGTGTAGGATATTAGAGAACGCTCATCAGTAGCGTTATAAGATGAGTATGGGTAACTTCTGGAAGAGGATATATACTTCAAGATACGCAACACATACGCGAATAAATCTCTGTGTGCTGAACTCCACATAAAACGTCTGTCCGCTCAAATATAATTTGGAAAACCGGAATGGGCGTTTTTCAGTGAATTTAATGCAGTTTGGTGTGTTCAATCTGAAAATGATATTCATCTCCCCCACCCCTCATTAAGCACAGACTCTTTGCAAAAGAAGAGATAGTACAAAAATAAGTCGACAATAATCGGACAAAAATTATTTTATTATCGAGCAAGGTGCATTTAAATCTGCCGTCCATGAAACGCATTTGATTGTTCACTCTGTTGGCCTATGAAACCGTTTAAACATGGATACGTTTTTGGGATGGGAGTCTATCAGCACTTAGCGTAAACAGAAAACCGACACCGCGGTAACGAGACAACCAGTGTTCGACATCCAGCTAAACTAATGCCTGGTTTAACCTACCTTCGTCAAGGGAGATGACGATCGTCAAAATTATTTGAGGCTATAAGGAAAAGACTATCGAAGTGCTCTGTTACCAAAGTGACAAATCAATATTCCAAGTGTAGAGATGGCATTGTGAAGTTTAGTGCAGTGAGTCAATCGAAGGTTGAAATACAACGTAAACGTATCTTAAGACTCAAAGCAATCATTCAGTGAACACACGAAAAGACCCGCCATTTTGGGATCCAGAGTACATACAGCAGGCGAGCAAGCAACTGGCCAGAGTGTCGACCTGTTATCAGAAAACACCCCACTGAAATCATACATTTGTACTATTTATTCAGAAGAGAAAACAAGCACTTCTATACGTCAGCCATTCACATATTTTCAACACCCACACACACTCTGTAACCCAGACATCTCTCTCTACTGCCAACCGTATGATATTAAATTTAATTTCAATATGTTACAAACTCTACATCCTCCCATCTTGAGTTGTGGGAACAACATCATTTATCCACATTACAATACAAAACTGAATTTACTATGCACAATACAAAACAGCGAGATCACCTCTCCCCTTTCTTGTCTCTTTTGGAACTCAAAATAAAAAACACTTGAGATAAATATCACATAGAATAATGAACACTTGTGAAAAAATATCACTCAATCCTCAAATCGTTTGGGTTTAATCACCAGTCTCTCACTACTAGTTTTCAGCTATCGGTCGATGATTTAATTGTCCATCGGTCACTCTCTTTCTTTTCACACAGCTTAAATTGTCTGAAGGCGTGATCTTCTGCAGACGTCACTTCGAGTGGGTATACCTTCTGCACCGGTCTCACGAGTACCCCTCTTTCAGTCTTCAGACGAACTAGTCTCACAACACCACCTTTGCCAGGAATAACTTCAATCACTCTTGCCAACGGCCAATTCAGTCTCTTGGGGTTGTCATTGTCTACTAGTACTACTTCATCCACGAAGGGTTTGTACTGACTTTTTGTAGGATAGTTCTTCTGAATTAGTTGTCCAAGATATTCATTCCTAAACCTCAACCTTAAAGTTTCTTTTATTTTCTGTCTATATCTGTATCTTTTGTCGAATCTTACATTTTCTATCATGTCGATATCGGGCATTCCAACCTCCTTGACCTTTTGCAGAAACATTGCAGGGGTTATATCAATCAGGTCACTCCCATCATTGGACAGGTAGGTAAGTGGCCGAGAATTCATCACAGCTTCGATGTCACACAAGACTGTCATCATTTCTTGGTACGACAAGCACGAATTTCCCAGAACTTTCCTGAGCATTTGTTTGAGAACACCAATCAATCTCTCCCACCAACCTCCCCACCATGGTGCAGCGGGAGGATTAAATTTCCATTCAATTTCATTTGCAGAACTATATTCAACAATGTTATCCCACTGAATCGTCTCCAAGGCATTACGGACGCCATGAAAATTCATCCCATTATCACTATAGACTATTGCTGGCCTTCCACTCAGACATGTATGAATCTTAATCTCAGCCAGGAGAGGTAGTTCTGCCAACCATTTCAGAAACCTTTTCTTTGTCGATTCATTTAGGTCAGTGTCCCAGCTCAGAAGCCCAAAGTTCCTGCAGAATTAATTTAGGGCAGAGAGATACAGGACATGAAAAACCAATAAGATCAAATACTCTATGAGCAGCTCTTAGTATTGTCCTCTTTGTTATTACATCAGGTATGATATAAATGACGTGTCAGATTCAACTCAATAGAATCGCTTTCTTTATTCCAAACGAATCCTAACACTTGTGACAGGTTTTCAGTTGTTTTGTCGTGAGAATACTCCCACCCTCGCAGGTTGAAAGATACCTTCTCCATAATTATACTTGCCCCTTTCATGAATGAATTGAGCTCAGTTTCATTATTAACACTTGTAGTACAATTATCCACATAGAAACATTCTCTCAGCCTTTCTATTGTCAGAACCAAGTAGGGATTGTTATCAACTGTTTCTCTCTTCATCTCGTTCAAATGGAATTCTATTGTTGCGGACAGCAAGAAAGGAGAACATGCAAGACCGAAAACAACTCTATTATGACGAAAGACTTTCATCTTTTCTGTACTTTCCTTATCCCACCAAAAAATCTTAGAAAGTCACGGTCTCTAGGATGGATGCTTATTTGGAGAAATGCCTTTTCTATGTCTGCGATGGCTCCAATATAATTTTCTCTGAACTTCAGTAATGAACTAGGATCAACTCTATGAGGTTAGGTCCTTTTTCAATACAATCATTTAGAGACAGAGCGTTCCTCTGTTTCGCAGAGGCGTCAAAAACAGGTCTTATCTTGGTGGTGCTGTTCTCTTTCAAGACAGGTCGATGTGGTAAATAGTGTCCGCCATTCGCCAGCTCTTCTTCGGGTACCATTGCAATAATTCCTTGCCCCATCCAATCTCGTAAGACCCCATCGTATCCCCCATAATGTTGCTCAGCTTGTAGTTTCATTGTGACTGTCTCCAATCTGCGCTGAGCTATTACGCTATTGTCCGGAAGAGGTGGATGTTGCTCGCTCCAAGGTAGACACACTTCATATCTGTTGTCTTCATTCAGCCTCACAGTCTCAAGGAAATTCTTCCTAACTCGTTTATTCTTCTCGATGGTAGATTCCTTTTCTGCAGGATCAGTAATTCCAAGAATTTCCAAGTCCCAGAGATCACATTTTTTTTTTTTGAAAACAATGATGTCACCAACAGTGACGCTGCATCCCTTCTAGATTTATTACTTATAATTTTTCCCATTAGTGTTCACCCTAGAATAGTCTCAACTAGAACTAGACCACACTCGTTGATGTGTTATCCCAGTAAGCAATTCACCTGCGACATCTGCCCCCAGTAGAATCTGTATGGATCCTCGGTCTTGTACGTCTGTTAAACAAATCTTCAGATCTTTTATCTCATCACTCCAAGTACCATTTCTAACATATGGGACATCTTCGCAAATTATTTCTTGACTCAAAACTTGCAGTTCTTTGGAATAGTTTCCCTCTAATCTTCTTAAACTTATGTTGTAACAATCATGCTTTACCCCTTGGGAACGTACTCCACCAAACAAAGAGTGTATTAGAATTCCCTTTCCAACTGACTGGTACCCCATTTGTTCAGCTAGGCCACACCCAATGTAAGATTTAGTAGATCCGGTATCAGTGATCGCTCGCACTGTTTTATATTTACCCTTACCCATAACAACAACTGCCAGAGTTTGCAAATATACCTCAGGGGAACAAGAGACGTTAGCCATAGTCTTATCTACATGAGTGGCATCCTCACTAATTGACTTTCTTTCTCCCACAAAATTACTTTTGGAAACACTTTCTTTGTCTTTGTTATTAAGTTTATAACACACTAGCTGATGTACCCGTGCTTCGCTACGGGATTCTCAGAAAGACTACTTTGTGGTTTTCCTAACTGAAATCAACATAGGTCATTACAAACGTAAGTATGAATGCAGCGATTAAAAGCTAAGCTATCATATAAAATACTCGGTCAAATGGAAAGCCGTAGGTTTTATCACTTTTAACGAACAGTGCTGCGGTTAGATTGCGGTGCCAATCTAATAGTCGAAAGTTCCAGAGCTTGGATGACCAGGCCGCAGATTGCCATGAACACTCATCTGCCATTATTCCGCGAAATATGCGCACTGTTCATTCCAATCAGTGCCTCAGAGTAGGGATTGAACAGCCCGAATGCTATGATGATCCAGTGTGTTACGTACCAGTAGTATCAGAAAATTTATAAACCAGGGGAATGGCATGCTAAAGAAGAAAGTTATCTAACTCCCCAGCTACTTCCCGTCAATATTCAGGCAGGCTGTTACACTCTGTACGACTGGGCGAGTTGACCGTGTGGTTAGCGGTGAGTAGTATAATTGGGTGGTTCTGCCGCCTCCTCCTCCGCCCGCGGCGCGGGATATTTGAATTTTGGCGGGAAATTTGAATTCTGGCGGGAAATTTGAATTTTGGCGGGAGATTTGAATTTGTAAACAAAGCCACGTGCTTTTTGACAGCTGTCATCGACAACAACGCATCGCTAACCTCACTGCTGCCATCTTGACGGGCCTAAACCTCACTAGTGCCAACTTAACCTAACTAGCGTGAGGTAAACAATGCCACGTGTTTTTTGACAGCCACGTGCTTTTTGACAGACAACAACGCATCGCTAACCTCAGTACTGCCATCTTGACGGGCCTAAACCTCAGTAGTGCCAACTTAACCTCACTAGCATGAGGTAAACAAAGCCACGTGCTTTTTGACAGCCACGTGCTTCTTGACAGATTTGTAAACAAAGCCACGTGATTTTTGACAGACAACAACGCATCGCTAACCTCAGTACTGCCATCTTGACGGGCCTAAACCTTAGTGGTACCAACTTAACCTAACTAGCATGAAGTAAACAAAACCACGTGCTTTTTGACAGCCACGTGCAACTGTCATCCGCCATCTTTAATCCAGAGAGCACAGTGCTGCCCTCTTGAGCTACTTACCTTTGACAGCTGTCATCCGCCATCTTTAAGCAGTGCTGCCCTCTATGTGGTGGCGGCAAATTCTAAATGCTTTACAAACCTATGCCCTTTTTTGACAGCTGTCATCCGCCATCTTTGAGCACTGTGCTGCCCTCTTTCGTCACCTGTCATCGGCAGTGCTGCCATCTTGACGGGTCTAAACCTTAGTGCTACCAACTTAACCTCACTAGCGCGAGGTAAACAAAGCCACGTGCTTTTTGATAGCCATGTGCTTTTTTGACAGCTGTCATCCGCCATCTTTGAGCACTGTGCTGCCCTCTTTAGATCCACCATCTTTGAGCATCGTGCTGCCCTCTTTAGCTACTTACCTTTGACAGCTGTCATCCGCCGTCTTGCATCCGAAACCTCAGTGCTGCACTCTATGTAGTGACGGCAAATTCCACGTGCTCTTGTTTGGAAACAAAGCCACGTGCAGCTGTCATCCGCCATCTTTGAGCACCGTGCTGCCCTCTTTAGCTACTTACCTTTGAAATGTGGTACGTCATCCGCCATCTTGCAACCGAAACCTCAGTGCTGCCTGGTGACGGCAAATTCCGCGTGCTCTTGTTTGGAAACAAAGCCACGTGCAGCTGTCATCCGCCATCTTGCATCACAAACCTCAGTGCTACACTCTATGTGGTGGCGGCAAATTCTAAATGCTTTACAAACCTATGTGCTTTTTTGACAGCTATCATCCGCCATCTTTAATCACCGTGCTACCCGGTGGCGGTATTTTCCACATGCTTTACAAACCCATGTGCAGCTGTCATCCGCCATCTTTAATCACCCGTGCTACCGGGTGGCGGCAAATTCCACGTGCTCTTGTTTGGAAACAAAGCTTTTAATCCAGAGAGAACAGTGCTGCCCCGGTGGCGGCAAATTCCACGTGCTTTACAAAGCTATGTGCTTTTTTGACAAAACATTCTGCTCTCGAGATACTTACCGAACTAGACGATACTATATTTACGAATCTGCCCATCACCTTCTTTCTTCTATGAGTAATAAACAAAAACTCTATCTTGCAAATAAGGAGCGGGAGGAAGGAAATACCTAACCTAAAATAAAAGAATATGCCAATTCTACATTATTTATTTACATCTTGTATGTACAAGTTTTATCTCGAATCATTTTACCCTAGTGATGTTTGCGTACTTCTCGATGCAATTCTTGAATGTACAAGTTTAAACTTGCTGTACTACGCTCTCAGCGTACCTCTTTGTGATGTAAGACAGCGTAACGTAAGTACACACCTGTAGCATAATGTTTATGTAAAGTAGTACCTATCAATACTACTATGCCCCCAGGCTAGCGTGTTGGTAGAATTTGGAATGACAAACCGTTTACAATCATCGCTATTAAGGGCTACCTTACTAATTAAATGAGTGTACAACTGGTGCTTCTTGCTTCTAATGACAGACATTTGCTTATGCAAAACAGGCGGATTACTTTTAATGCAATTGTTATAGTTTTCAAAACTTAGCTGATTCTGAACGACATTCTTTTTAACCCCCTTCAATCTCTTTATTTGTAATTCATTTAAGAGTTTTATGCAATATGACTTGGATTTAGTACCTACAAATGAATCGATAATATTCCCAGCACATTCATCTTTCATTTTACCTAGAAACTTTTTGTTCACTAGCGGTAGATGATATTGATTATCTGCAGGATAGTTACTTGTATCAAACCTACCCAAGTCCGGCTTTATATCATTGTAATAGTCATCAGTTTTGATTTGATAAATAAACGAATCGGTATCTGTGTAGAGCAATTGCGCATTATGCGCGTACTTCTTCATAATATAATCGTAATGGAATTCATACATGAGTGTTTTAGCCAATTCAAGTACTGCAAAGCCGACGTAGGTAGGTTTGTCATACTTAACCTTAACACGATTCATCTGTATAATAACTAAATTCTCATGTATGATGGTGCAGCTGTGGAAATTTGGTTTACTTATTAAATAGTTAGCACCATACCTTTTCTTAATATTATCCCAGTTTGTAATCAATTTTACATCAACGCGTTTGTCAACATTTTCCATAGTCTTACCAAACACACTGTTATTCATGAGCTTGTAGAAATCTTTTTCAAACTCGTTAACCGCATTCGTTCTTAAATTATTGTTCAGATCGATATATGGCTTTAGCCACGGTGACTGATTAAATTCTAGTACGCGGTGAATTTTGGATAACTTCAAACCATGTTGCAAACACTGTTTTAAATTTCGGTAATGAATGATATACTTAGATTTATCGCACAAATTAGTAATGAGCATTTTCGTCGTTGATGCAATGTACGGGGGCTTCATATTTTCAGGGCAGAACGGTAGGTCATTATGAGAAGTGTGTAACTCTTTAGGATACTGTAAGTCAACTTCGAGGAAATAGCCTTTATCAGCTTCATCACCTAGGGCGTGTAGCTGTAAAGCATCAATTTCGCACTGCGTCAGCCAGCGGAAACCACTCACCGGTAGATGCTGACTCATCGCCCACCCATACTGATTATTAGCATCGAGGTAAACGATATACCGAGATTCCTGACTGGAATCGAAACTCGGCATGTACTTATTAGTAGCCCTCGAATACCGCCCGCTGCACTGACTCAGACCGCCTCGAATTGATGATTTTATGAAGTGCACCATATCGATATCGGTCAGCAGTTCCAAATTCACATGCGTGTGTTTCAACATCGCATCCCAACTTAACCCAGGTGCAGTAAAATACTGACATGGGTCAAGGCTGTAGGTGTTCATGCAAACACAGCGAAAATTTTCAAAAACATCAGCTAACAAAAGTACATCTGTCTTTAAATATAAATCGGAGTATTCACCCAGCGTTTGAATGTGGAACTGCTCCCAGATATGCTGTGCATGTAAATAGTCATCATCACTAATATCTGCTGAATTCAGCGAGCTGTAAAAGGATTGTTTCGATGGTAAGGCACGTTCTTCGAGGCGGTCTAAGCAGTCGAGATATTCGTAACAAAAAACACCCTTACGCCGAAGTAAATTAAACTGCGCTTCTTCGGGAAAAACGCGTCGAATTTCCGTAAATTGTTCAGGCTGTAAATGACTAGAAAGTTTATCGAGGCTACTCGCCATAAAGCGAAACGAGTCAAGGAATCTCAGTTTTATAGAATGCTCAGCATCTAATTTTACAGACTTAGCAAACGCAATGTACCGCTCTTTATTCTGAGGGATTATATCTACTTTTTCATCTGAAGCTCCAAATTGTGAAATGATGAAATGAGAGTCGTAACCAGATAAGTTATGAAAAATTACAGGGATAAATTTAGGAACTCTATACTTAAGATTACAGCTATAATGAGCGGCACATCTGTAGAAACCAGTTAAATGATCATGATCAAAAACTTTAGGGTCATTTTCGGAAAATTCCCCATCACAAATGCTACACTTTGTAGCACGTTCATGATCATTTAACTGAATTTCAGTGAGTGGCTTCATAGGAATATTACTATTCAGAATACGACCGAGACGAACTGCATCACTTTAAAGTCTTTCTAAAAATACTTTAGCAGCATCATGTCCTCGATACAGCTCTAACTTGTTAAGCGTACTATCGTAACTACACTTGATGTAATACGCGAAGCTATACGGGACATGCATGTGCGTAGTATTAGTGAAAGAGTTGTCAGGATTAGGTGAGCATGTGTTGCATGGCGTGAGGATGGCTTCAAAGTCTGTATAAATCACGAACGGTACCCACATCTGCTTGTGAAAATTTGTAAATTTTAAAACATTATTGCCTGTAGTAGGTATCTCTGTACGTACATGATTGCAGTCATTCTTGGAATGCTTCGTTAACTGATCTTCAGTTCTAAAATACTGCAAGCATCCATCACATAGCCACTTTTTACACTCATGTTTTGACAACTGACTGCCAACAAGTCTACTCAGATTTTTAATCCAGCAAAAGTGGCTATTCACACTGTTTTCAATATAGAGTAAATTAACATGAGTACTCTTCTTATGACATGTATAATACAGAGGACCTACTACAGACTTTTTCTCTACACCATACACATTAATACTAATGTTATTTAGTTCCTCAAAGCGCTTAATATCCTTTATCTGCACAGGAAATTCTATACTATCGAAATTTAGCTGCGTTGAATAGTGTGGATAGGATGATGTTCTATACGCTACATTCGATTTAGCAGGATTTAAAGCTGACATCACCGCCCATGCAAAACATGCTTCGTCATTGTTTTGGATGTTAACAACAGCTTTTCTTTGCTGAATCCATGTCGGCAGCTCAATGTGCGAAGATCCACGCATAGGATTGTACTTATTGATGTTAACTTCTAGATACATTATTTCAACTAAAGCCCACCCTGATTCCTTTTCCTGAAATTCCTCGCTCTTAGTTGAAATAATGTTAGAGACATCCCTAAGTACATCACCAAAATTAGTCGACTGACTTATGACAAAATTCTTCGTATTAAATGATTTCATTTCCGTTATGTCGGATTCATCCGTGCTTTTAATGTACAAGGCGAAAAGTTCAAAATTAACTTTAAATAAATTATGATTGGACAAAGATTTAGCAAGAAGCTGTTGTACATCCGGTTGAACGCAATTTAAAAAGTTTGAAGTGCTCTGAAACTTTTGACTGGTGCGAATTCGGTAACTAGCAATCCTACTTTTAAATGCTGTATTAATTTCCTCGATGTTTGCGTTACTACCACTTCTACACGCATTATTTTTATGTGCATTACTCCGTAAGTGTCCCTGAAAATGCGAAGATGGTACATCAGTGTTACAGTGCTCGCAGTGAATAGTTTGAAGTTCATGATTTTTTCTAGGTTTTTTACTACTAGTACTTTCTACAGCTACATCAGTAGCTGCACGCTTTTTCCCTACTACTACCTGAGGGCAAGTAGATATTTGATGTACCTCTGCTAAGTGAGCCTCGTATCGCACTACGTAAGCGAAATACACACTACAAACTTTACATAAAGCAGATGTTATGCTAGGGTGTTTTGATTTCATATGGCGCATGAAGTTATCACGCCTTGCAAACGTTACATTACATTCCTCGCAGCAGGGGAACATCTGAAAAGTGAACGAGATTAGGTGAAAGTTACGGAAGAAACCAAGTTTCAACGTATAGAGGTTGGACATGGCTGTGAGTTAGACCTATAGCATGAGGATTGAAGAGAACGACTATTTATCAATAGACTAAATTTACGATGTTCGGAAGAAACCAAGTTTCAGCTTGTTGAGGATAGACATAGCTATGTGCGCGTGTTTGAAATTATACCACGTCTATAGTATGACGATTGAAGAGAACAACTATTTATCAATAGCTTAAAGTTACGATGTTCGGAAGAAACCAAGTTTCAGCCCGTTGAGGATAGACATAGCTATGTGCGCGTGTTTGAAATTATACCCCGTCTATATCGTGAGGATTAAAGAGAACAACTATTTATCAATAGACTAAAGTTACGATGTTTTAGAAGAAACCAATTTTCAGCCTGTTGAGGACAGACATAGCTATGTGTGCGTGTTTGAAATTATACCTCGTCTATAGTATGAGGATTAAAGAGAACGACTATTTATCAATACTCTAAAGTTACGATGTTTTAGAAGAAACCAAGTTTCAGCCCGTTGAGGACAGACATAGCTATGTGTACGTGTTTGAAATTATACCACGTCTATAGTATGAGGATTGAAGAGAACAACTATTTATGATTAGCTTAAAGTTACGATGTTTTAGAAGAAACCAAGTTTCAACCTGTTGAGGATAGATATAGCTATGTGCGCGTGTTTGAAATTATACCACGTCTATAGTATGAGGATTGAAGAGAACAACTATTTATGATTAGCTTAAAGTTACGATGTTTTAGAAGAAACCAAGTTTCAGCCTGTTGAGGACAGACATAGCTATGTACGCGTGTTTGAAATTATACCACGTCTATAGTATGAGGATTAAAGAGAACGACTATTTATCAGTACTCTAAAGTTACGATGTTTTAGAAGAAACCAAGTTTCAGCCCGTTGAGGACAGACATAGCTATGTGTACGTGTTTGAAATTATACCACGTCTATAGTATGCGGGTTGAAGAGAACAACTATGTATTATTAGCTTAAAGTTACGATGTTTTCGAAGAAACCAAGTTTCAGCCTGTTGAGGATAGACATAGCTATGTGCGCGTGTTTGAAATTATACCACGTCTATAGTATGAGGATTGAAGAGAACAACTATTTATGATTAGCTTAAAGTTTCGATGTTTTAGAAGAAACCAAGTTTCAGCCTGTTGAGGACAGACATAGCTATGTACGCGTGTTTGAAATTATACCTCGTCTATAGCGTGAAGATTATAGAGAACAACTATTTATCAATAGACTAAAGTTACGATGTTTTAGAAGAAACCAAGTTTCAGCCCGTTGAGGACAGACATAGCTATGTGTACGTGTTTGAAATTATACCACGTCTATAGTATGAGGATTGAAGAGACCAACTATTTATCAATAGCTTAAAGTTATGATGTTTTAGAAGAAACCAAGTTTCAGCCCGTTGAGGATAGACATAGCTATGTGCGCGTGTTTGAAATTATACCCCGTCTATAGCGTGAGGATTGAATAGAACAACTATTTATCAAAAGTTACGATGTTTTAGAAGAAACCAAGTTTCAGCCTGTTGAGGACAGACATAGCTATGTGCGCACCTCGTCTATAGTATGCGGGTTGAAGAAAACAACTATTTGTCAATACTCTAAAGTTATGATGTTTTAGAAGAAACCAAGTTTCAGCCTGTTGAGGACAGACATAGCTATGTGCGCGTGTTTGAAATTATACCACGTCTATAGTATGAGGATTGAAGAGAACAACTATTTATCAATAGCTTAAAGTTACGATGTTTTAGAAGAAACCAAGTTTCAGCCTGTTGAGGACAGACATAGCTATGTACGCGTGTTTGAAATTATACCTCGTCTATAGCGTGAAGATTATAGAGAACAACTATTTATCAATAGACTAAAGTTACGATGTTTTAGAAGAAACCAATTTTCAGCCTGTTGAGGGCAGACATAGCTATGTACGCGTATTTGAAAATATACCTCGTCTATAGCGTGAGGATTAAAGAGAACAACTATTTATCAATAGACTAAAGTTACGATGTTTTAGAAGAAACCAATTTTTAGCCTGTTGAGGCCAGACATAGCTATGTGCGCGTGTTTGAAATTATACCCCGTCTATAGTATGCGGGTTGAAGAGAACAACTATTTATGATTAGCTTAAAGTTACGATGTTTTAGAAGAAACCAAGTTTCAGCCTGTTGAGGACAGACATAGCTATGTGCGCGTGTTTGAAATTATACCCCGTCTATAGCGTGAGGATTGAAGAGAACAACTATTTATCAATAGCTTAAAGTTACGATGTTTTAGAAGAAACCAAGTTTCAGCCTGTTGAGGGCAGACATACAACTATTTATCAATAGACTAAAGTTACGATGTTTCAAAAGAAACCAAGTTTCAGCCCGTTGAGGATAGACATAGCTATGTGCGCGTGTTTGAAATTATACCCCGTCTATAGCGTGAGGATTGAATAGAACAACTATTTATCAAAAGTTACGATGTTTTAGAAGAAACCAAGTTTCAGCCTGTTGAGGGCAGACATAGCTATGTGCGCACCTCGTCTATAGTATGCGGGTTGAAGAGAACAACTATTTATCAATACTCTAAAGTTACGATGTTTTAGAAGAAACCAAGTTTCAGCCTGTTGAGGACAGACATAGCTATGTGCGCGTGTTTGAAATTATACCTCGTCTATAGTATGCGGGTTGAAGAGAACAACTATTTATCAATAGACTAAAGTTACGATGTTTTAGAAGAAATTAAGTTTCAGCCTGTTGAGGGCAGACATAGCTATGTGCGCACCTCGTCTATAGCGTGAGGATTAAAGAGAACAACTATTTATCAATAGACTAAAGTTACGATATTTTAGAAGAAACCAAGTTTCAACGAATAGAGGTCAGACATACCTTAAAATCTTCGCGCTGCAAACTGTTACTCGGATGAAATAAAATGCGTGCGTTCAAGCCTGAAACTCGAATGATAATATTCTGGTCGTACCTAAAAAGAAGAAACATATAATAATGTAGTGTAGGGTGCATCATCTAACCTAGTTATCTTTACAACTCAAAGTTCGAAAACATACCTTTAAAAAAATGCACGTGCTGCAGGCTGTTACTGGGATGAATAAAATTGCGTACTTTCGAACGGTACCTAAAAAAGAACAAACATATATGAATGTAGATGTCTAGCGTAGAAGTTGCTTTGCAAATAAAAAAGTAACTAACAGTTCTACCTTACCTTAAGATAAAGGCTGAAGAATAATATTCACAGCAGACGGGAGATGTGTGTACGTAATAAACGCATACAGAGAACTGTGAGCACTTCGCGCAGACTGCAGCGACTAAATATTCTGCTTGTTACCAAGCGGATGTGATAATCGCTGACAACTGCGGTACAGTCGGAACGAAGTGTTTATGCAACAAGAGCCCCCCCTGTAGTCCCGCAGGCTGACGTATTCGAACCTCCTGTTGATGCCGAGGTGCCGGAATTTAAGAGTTCGAGCCTTGGAAAGTTAGCGCGCGATCCTCGACTTCTCGAGGGTACATCCGCGGTATTCCTTACCTGTAGGTATTGAGCTAAAACTAGATCATGTAATGACGATCGCGCGGGCCCCTCACCTAGCATTTACGGCTTCTAGTTCGAACCCGCTATCATCCGAAGTAGCGAGAATGATTGAAGAGTGTTGAGGGTGATTCATTTGTCGGATGGAGGCGTTAAGCTATGTGCAGGCTTCTTCTAGTCAGGGTACGCGATTCAAATCCTGGCAACTTATGCCGTCGGGAAGGGCATCCGGCTAGATCATGTAATGACGATCGCGCAGGTCCCTCGCCTAACATTTACAGCTTACAGTTCGAACCCGCTATCTTCCGAAGTAGCGAGAATGATTGAAGAGTGTTTGAGGGTGATTCATTTGTTGGATCGCGGCGTTAAGCTGCGCGCAGGCTTCTTCGGTAGGAGTAGGCTATGTCGGGATATCGATTTAAAATCCTAGTCAGGAGGGGCAACCGGTCGTATAAAACTATGGTGTGAGGCGGGGTGTGCAAAAAAGCTAGCAATAAGTAAGGGCTGTTGATGGGGACGTTAAACCTTGTGCAGACTCCTTCGAAAATGATTTTTTGAGTACAAGACGTTGAGGGTGATTCATTTGTCGGATGGAGGCAATAAGCCTTGTGCAGGCTTCTTCGGTAGGAGTAGGCTATGTTGTAATGTTCGGAAGAAACCAAGTTTCATCCTACTGAGGTCGGACATTGTCGTGAGGGGTTTGAGTTCAGCTCGAGAAGCTGCTAATAATTTTAATGCGAACTGTACGCGTGTAGCGGACTCTGTACCCTGCTGAGGCAAACACATTCCAGCGAGGAGCTAGCGAGCCGGATGCAGCTTGCGTGCGTGCGTGTGTGTAGGCATGCTATCCCAGAATATTTTTTCCTCGTTCTAGAGTCTGTTACCCTTCCTGATGTAACAAGACTAAGATTGCACTTGGCTAGAAATAGCTACATGAAATATCGCAAGAATTTGTTGAGTTGCCCTTCCTGATGCAAAACTGGGAGTATCTAGCCTCTTACACTATGGTTTTCAACCGGTTGCCCTTCCTGACAACTCGGATTAAGAATCTGTCGAGAATCGGGGGTTTTACAGCTAGCTTAGATTTTAAATCACGAACTATTGTTTTACTGCTGGATGCCCTTCCTGACTAAGATTTTTAAAATTGCAAGAATTTGTTGAGTTGCCCTTCCTGACGCAAAACTAGCAGTATCTAGCCTCTTACATCATACATATGGTTTTCGACCGGTTGCCCTTCCTGACGTCAAAGAACTCGGATTAAGAATCTGTCGAGAATCGGGGATTTACAGCTAGATGCACTTCTTAGATTTTAAATCACGAACTATTGTTTCACAGCTGGATGCCCTTCCTGACTAAGATTTTAAATCGCAAGAATTTGTTGAGTTGCCCTTCCTGACGCAAAACTGGCAGTATCTAGCCTCTCACACTATGGTTTTCGACCGGTTGCCCTTCCTGACAATTCGGATTAAGAATCTGTCGAGTATCGGGGGATTTACAGCTAGATGTACTTCTTAGATTGTAAATCATGAACTATTGTTTTACAGCCGGATGCCCTTCCTGACTAAGATTTTTAAATCGCAAGAATTTGTTGAGTTGCCCTTCCTGATGCAAAACTGGGAGTATCTAGCCTCTTACATCATACACTATGGTTTTCGACCGGTTGCCCTTCCTGACGCTGAAAGACCAGGATTTAGCCAGTTACCCTTCCTGATGTAACAAGACTAGGACTGCACTTGGCTAGAAATAGCCACACGAAATTATTATATAGAAAGAGAATTGCTGGGCTGATGACAGCTGTCAGAAAAGCATATAAGTTTTTAAAGCACGTGGAATTTGCCGCCACCGGGGCAGCACTGTTCTCTCTGGATTAAAAGCTTTGTTTCCAAACAAGAGCACGTGGAATTTGCCGCCACCCGGCAGCACGGGTGATTAAAGATGGCGGATGACAGCTGCACATGGGTTTGTAAAGCATGTGGAAAATACCGCCACCGGGTAGCACGGTGATTAAAGATGGCGGATGATAGCTGTCAAAAAAGCACATAGGTTTGTAAAGCATTTAGAATTTGCCGCCACCACATAGAGTGTAGCACTGAGGTTTGTGATGCAAGATGGCGGATGACAGCTGCACGTGGCTTTGTTTCCAAACAAGAGCACGTGGAATTTGCCGTCACCAGGCAGCACTGAGGTTTCGGTTGCAAGATGGCGGATGACGTACCACATTTCAAAGGTAAGTAGCTAAAGAGGGCAGCACGGTGCTCAAAGATGGCGGATGACAGCTGCACGTGGCTTTGTTTCCAAACAAGAGCACGTGGAATTTGCCGTCACTACATAGAGTGCAGCACTGAGGTTTCGGATGCAAGATGGCGGATGACAGCTGTCAAAGGTAGGTAGCTAAAGAGGGCAGCACGATGCTCAAAGATGGTGGATCTAAAGAGGGCAGCACAGTGCTCAAAGATGGCGGATGACAGCTGTCAAAAAAGCACATGGCTATCAAAAAGCACGTGGCTTTGTTTACCTCGCGCTAGTGAGGTTAAGTTGGTAGCACTAAGGTTTAGACCCGTCAAGATGGCAGCACTGCCGATGACAGGTGACGAAAGAGGGCAGCACAGTGCTCAAAGATGGCGGATGACAGCTGTCAAAAAAGGGCATAGGTTTGTAAAGCATTTAGAATTTGCCGCCACCACATAGAGGGCAGCACTGCTTAAAGATGGCGGATGACAGCTGTCAAAGGTAAGTAGCTCAAGAGGGCAGCACTGTGCTCTCTGGATTAAAGATGGCGGATGACAGTTGCACGTGGCTGTCAAAAAGCACGTGGTTTTGTTTACTTCATGCTAGTTAGGTTAAGTTGGTACCACTAAGGTTTAGGCCCGTCAAGATGGCAGTACTGAGGTTAGCGATGCGTTGTTGTCTGTCAAAAAGCACGTGGCTTTGTTTACAAATCTGTCAAGAAGCACGTGGCTGTCAAAAAGCACGTGGCTTTGTTTACCTCATGCTAGTGAGGTTAAGTTGGCACTACTGAGGTTTAGGCCCGTCAAGATGGCAGTACTGAGGTTAGCGATGCGTTGTTGTCTGTCAAAAAGCACGTGGCTGTCAAAAAAACACGTGGCTTTGTTTACCTCACGCTAGTTAGGTTAAGTTGGCACTAGTGAGGTTTAGGCCCGTCAAGATGGCAGCAGTGAGGTTAGCGATGCGTTGTTGTCGATGACAGCTGTCAAAAAGCACGTGGCTTTGTTTACAAATTCAAATCTCCCGCCAAAATTCAAATTTCCCGCCAAAATTCAAATTTCCCGCGCCGCGGGCGGAGGAGGAGGCGGCAGAACCACCCAATTATACTACTGCGGTGCGCAGCTGTGAGCTTGCATCCGAGAGATAGTGGATTCGAACCCCATTGTCGACAGCGCTGAAGATGGTATTCCGTGGTTTCCCACTTTCACACGAGTCAAATGCTGGGCCTGTACCTTAATTAAGGCCTAAGCCACTCCTAGCCCTCTCCTATCCCATCGTCGCCATAAAACCTATCTATGTCGGTGCGACGTAAATCAAATAAAAATACTCTGTACGCAGCAGTTATCCTATCTACCGGAGATGAGGGGCAACAGAAGACACAAAGCACATCACGACAAACAATGGTCAATGTAATGTTATTGTTGATCAATGTTATGAGCTTTCTATATTGTAGGCCTACACATTTAGTTTTCTTTCGACTCTGTGATTTGTAAGATATTTTATACCGTAAACGGTAGTTACTTATTTTCCGACTTTACATACCAATTTTCATTAAATACTGTTTACCCATTTTCTCGTTACTCGGCGCTGATATGGACTTAGTAACAAAAATCCAAATTCATGAATATCTTTGTGATCATACCCAGTACGGTAACAATGTATAAGACATGAATAATAGTAAATATAATACTATATAACCTTAGTTATGTAGCATTCATCAATTACACTTCTAATAAGAAATATTTGAGAATTATATTTTAGGCCTTCCCGTAAACTACCATTCCACTCAGCGTGAATAAAATAATGTACAGCCTAGACTATAGCCACTTATTTCATGACTTTGCATACCGATTTTCATCAAGATAGGACTACTAATAACAACAATATTTGAGAATTAAATTTTAGGCCTTCCCCTACCCTACCATTTCACTCAGCGTGAGTAAAATGATTTATAGCATAGATTGTAGAGGCTCATCCTCCGACTTCATATACCGATTTTCATTACACCACTAATAACATAAATAGTTGAGAATTCAATTTTAGGCCTTCCCCTAAACTACCATTTCACTCAGCGCGAGTAAAATGATTTATAGCCTAGATTGTAGAGGCTCATCCCCCGACTTCACATACCGATTTTCATGAAATTCTCTTCAACCGTTTTCTCATGATGCGTGTATATACAGACAGACAGACAGACAGACAGACAGACAGACAGACAGACAGACAGACAGACAGACAGACAGACAGACAGACAGACAGACAGACAGACAGACAGACAGACAGACAGACAGACAGACAGACAGACAGAAATTACGGAAAAGTAAAAAGTGCATTTTCTTGTTACTATGGATATGACCGATACAGAAATACCATTATTTTCAAATTCTGAGCAATGTACAGACAAAACTCTTATTATATATATATAGATTAGTACCACATACTTCTCACCACAAACAATACATCTAATAATGGACTTACAAGCTTTACTTTGATGACCTCTCTTTAAATAATTAAAACAACAGTTCTTGTTACTCAAGATTTTCCTTCTTTCCTCCACAGTCATTAGTTGAGCTTTAATGCATTCTGAACTTGAATGAGGTTTAAGACAAAATACACACTCCTGTCTTTTAGAAATATCAGTAAATAACAAGGCAGAAGCGGTGGGGACATTTGGTTCAGAGGTTTCCCTTGGAATTTTGCCTCCCTTAATCTTGAGCCCTTGGGATTTATTAATGTTGAACCCTTTCATTGAAAATGAAATTCTTTCCTGACCAACAACTTCATTTTGGAGAAAAGCCATGAGCTGTTTCAAACGATCTTTGGAGACAGAATCACATCTGAAAGAAGTATTCCTTTGCCAGGCTCTTAGTAAATCTTCTGGCAAGGATGATTTAATTAAGGGGTATAGCATTACAGTGCACTTTTCTGTAGTAACTCCTAAACTTTCCAGAGACCTGAGATGTGATTCTAATTTAGCATATAAGCTACTAAGTGTTGGTTCTTCTGTGGAAGTTACTGCATTGATTAAAACTAGCTTCAGTAATTCACGAACGTAAACTTCTACCTGTAAGTCCTCCCTACCAAATCGAGCTTGAAGACTGTCTATCGCTTTATGATAATTGTCTGCAGTCGGGGGGAAACTTGTGACTAACTCGTACGCTCTAGAACCTTCTATCATAGCTTGAATGAGATACTGGAATTTATCTTCCTCCCCCATCTCCTCATCTTCGTGTATTTTACGGAACTGACTCCAAAAATATAACCAGTCAGTTATTTCCCCAGAAAACTTCTTCAATTCTATTTTCGGAAGCCTGTATTTCTTGTTTTCAGCTATATTTTCATTTACTACACTTCGGGTACAGTGTTATTCAAAACTCTTGTTGCTTTAGCCCTACAGCTCAAGAATTCACGTCTATATTCATCAGTTGTTCTTCCTCATCTGCTATTTGAACAACCTCACAATTATCATCTATCATCTGTTGAAATAACAATCCATCTAAATTAGCGATAGTATCATACCTTTCTTGAAGGATTTCTAGTTGTACCCGAATTTCTTCTGTGTCTGGTTCACCGTCTTGTAACAATGACATCCTCGTTGTATACTCGTGTAAATAACCGCCGCTTTACGGTCCTTGCTTTTGTGACGTTTCCATCTTTTATTTTCCACGGGGGTCTTCCTTTATTAATGATGTCCTGTCATAAATGTTAGGTTCACCAATTAAAAATCAGAAAACACCCCGCTGAAATCATACATTTTTACTATTTATTCAGAAGAAAAAACAAGCACTTCTATATGTTTAATTTCAAATATGATATTAACTCAACACCACCTGTGCGAAGGAAGTTCGCACCAATGAAGAATCAATAGAATGCGATAGATGGCAACACCTTATATGTAGAGGACTAACGAGAGGAGAATTCAACATCAGGCAGAGGGAGCATTTCAAGCTCACATGGATTGGTGTGGATTGCAAACAACGCGCCATGAAAAGGAAAGGTATAGAACAATCAATAATGACGAAACCTACGCAAAAATCCAAGATTTAATGAACAATATGATCGGAATAGTAATCAGAGAAGAGAACCAAACAGCCATAAAGACAGAGTTTGACCAGTGCCTCCCAAGAGTAACTGCAAGACGAAAGGCACCAAACATACCAAACAGGGTGGAGAATGAAGAACCGACTAGAAACACCGAAAACAGTCCAAAAGTAGAAAATCAAAATGGCGAAAGCAGAGACAAACAGAGAAGAGACATGTTAAATTACCTAATGATCAAGACAAAGAAGGCGATATGATTCAGGAAATTTGTACACAGCGGAAGAATGACCGGCGCATTGTGGGAGAAACTATCGAGATACGAAGGAGAGAGAGACGGAAAACTGATAGGGAACTTCAACAGAATCAATAAAGAAATATCTAGAGGAAAACAAAATAGATGGGGAGACAGAATGTGAAGAACTCCGAACGGTTTGCAACGGGAAATCCTTCAAGGTAGGGATACAATAAAAATATATGGATCTTGTATACAGAGCCGATTTCTGGCCAGAGGATATAGTATTCAGACGATTTCGGTTCAACCAAGGAAGAAATGACTGGGAATTTCCGCCTCAACACTAATCAAACGAGACGGTTAAGACTATGGAACACGAAGGTGCGAGAAATGCCTTGATACACATTCCCCACGAGACGCTCGTAAACTTAGATATAACTGCAACAGAGAGCCAGTTCACATCCAAGGATTTTACAGTACACATTCATTCGCAAAGTCTACTGAAGGTAGGCCGGAGGAAGGTGTTTCCTGTTTTTTTCAAACCGACTGTAGGAAAGATAACCAGCACCACCAAAGAAGACATTTTGCTAATAACAGAAACAACACTTCGCACAACAGTAGGCCTGCACATGCCTCCACACTGTAAGATGCAATAAAAAGCCTAATTGAAGCATTGATGGAGGTGAAACATGATGAGTCAGTTCTTTTAGCAGGAGATTTTTAACTGCAGAATAGATCAAATCTGTAATAAAACTGAACTGATTCTGGAAACACTAAGTGAGGAAAGCTTCAAACTCTTAAACAACCCAGAACTCAAAACATACTTCGCATACAACGGCACCTGTTCAATTGATTTAGTATTTTACAGAGGAAAATATGTTTGAAATCTGGCCCAAGAAGGTTTATGGTCGTCTTCTGCAGCACCAATCAGAAAACATATTCCCATTGAAACTACATTTGAAATAGAAAATATGCAGACAAAATTCAAGACTAAGACCACCAGCGACAGACCATCAAGAAATATAAATATCCTGAAACAAAACGAGACGCAAATAGAAACTTCAGTGCACCTCATAGATGAGGGCAACACAAATGGAGCTTTAGAATAAATCAATAACATAAGCTTTTATTCTACCAAGACAACGTAGAGCTCGACCCTGGTTTTATGAAAAATGTTAGAAAATGCGTACAGAAACACTAGAGGCGTTATACGTAGCCAAAGCGACAGGAAGAGGTGAAGCTTAAAATCTATGCAATTAAGAGGATAAATTACAAGCAACTTTTGAAAGAAACGAAAACTGCATTTATGGAAGAAGAAGCGAATAGAATCGCAGAAGCAGCAAAGAAGGACCCATTCATTTCCCTGAGAAAACGAAATGTAACACAAGCCACATGAAGGAATGCGAGAGACACTTCAAGAAATTACTGAATCAATAGAATATTAATGTAGCTGTGCGCACAAGAGATCACATTACGAAAGCGAAAAGTACGAAAGCCCCTGGACCAGATAATCACTGAAAATACTACTTCCTCTATGGACCAATCTCTTCAACAGTTGCCTGCAATCAGGGACAATACCAGAAAGCTGGACAGCTACGAAAATTAAAATGCTATACAAAGGTAAAGGGGAAACAAGTGACACAAATTCATACAGAGGAATAGCACTGGAGAATAACATCTTCAAAATCTATACTAAAGTACTAACGGAGAGACTTGAACGGGGATTAGACCCAAAGATACCAGATTGTCAATTCGGGTTCAGGAAGGGTAGAAAGACAACACAAGCTGTAAAATGTCTTCTGGGCGAGATAGAATCAGCAGTAAGAACGCAGTCTTCGTTGATTACAAAAAGATAGGCAGAAAACAACTCCTGAAAAACATCGAAGACAAGATTGGAAAGACACACTACATTAGTAAAATAATAGAAGACACCTTGACACCTAGAGCAAAGAGATGGTCTGTATAAATAAAAATATTTTTATAGAGACAGAGCAAATAACTGAATTGGGCCTTCTTGAGTATGACAAACAAGCCAACAGCTGAATTGTACGACTCGCTGTCCAAACCCTCATCATTCTCTGCTATGTCTTAGATCATCATAGTGTGAAAATATTTTGTGGACTGCTCTCGAATGAAACCTCCAATGGGTAGCGCATGCTTGTGGAAGTCTGAATTCTTTGGATTCCAGAAGATGAGCTCTTTTTGAGGATCTACTAAAAATGAATGAAACGCTGTCAGATTATGATTGAAGAGCCTGACTGATTTTATTGTTTTGGAGCAATGGAGAAGAACGAGGTTTAACTTGTGGGCATAACAGTGTAGAAATATTGCCCTTGGGCAAACTTGCTTAACGTAACTTAAAATCGCCACGCCTCCCTGCCATTGTGGAGCACCCGTCATATGTCTGACATACGACTTTATCTTTCATTCCCCACTATCGCAGAATATCGACAATTAATTCTGAGAAGCCTGATGCAGTCTTATCATTCGAAACTTCATAAAAGCCTATGAATCTTCTGTTTTGAGCAGAACCGGAATATAACACTAACTTGAGATCTGTTTGACACATCTAAGGTCTCATCTGCCTGAATACCAATGAAATCACGAATCTAACTCTGCTTTGATTGTCTCCTGAATTATGGCGGTTACAGACTCAACAAATTAATTCTGTATTTTGCTCGATGTGCCTTTAAAGCCCGATGTGGACTGCAGATGATCTCGAATGTACTGTTCCTGTTTTGAAAGAAGATCTAACAACTCTAGGTAAATGCCCCTGTTGGTTAAGTCTTCCCCTTCAAAATGACCTCGAAATCCAAGCTCCTGTTTCCCAAGAAAAAACACAAAGTTAACAGGTCTCTCAACAACTAGCCTATTTTGTTTCACGGCTTCGTTATGTTTAACGGCTTGAAATCTTGCACCTTCAGATAAAGAATGTTCTATCCTCCGCGCCCCAGTAAACGGAATCTCTCTTAATTCAATGTTTTTATTTTAATTCTGATGTTTCTCTGCTTTTCTAAGAACGTTTCTTGTAACAATTAACCCATTTAAACTCCATTCCCTTTTACCACAAAAAAACAACACACGTATAACAAAAAAAGCTTCTTGCTTTCGGAACAGGCTGTTAACCACGAATGCCATGTATACCAAGAGAAATTGAAATTTTCTCCCTACTTTACTGTCCGAGTATTTAATATCCAAATTAGGCGTACATCTTTGGATTTTGGCTTCACACTTCTCTTCGTAAGTCCAAGATGAGAACGGGTTACGTTTTAAAGAGTTCAAAAGACTCGTTAAGTTCCCGAAGGGTCCTGCTTCACACATTATTTCAACGCTATTTTCAGCCGGATGATGGACACAACTAACAAACAGTCCATGTCTGAATTATCACAAATATATAGCCAATAATGCACGGCTTGCTTACTAATTCAAAAGAAAAACATACACTTAACAATAGGGTACCGGTACTTCATTGTCACCTTCGCGCTGGGATTTACTTCGCTCTCAAATAGCACAGGAGGCTTGCCTCTCTGGGGTCTTGAGAGGAGTGCGGGCGATAAAGCTATCTTTCCTCCACCACCCCGCGCCAGTCACCGAGTGAGACAAGTTACAGACTGCCTCCCTGTAAGAACAAGTAGTCTGCTGTCGCCAACGATCAGCGAAGAACATCTGCTGTCATCACGTAGCATATTTCAAAGAGAGAATATTGTTGACTAGCTGATGTACCCATGCTTCGCTACGGAATTCTACACTGTATACAGAACTGTAGGTTAGGTAGAGTACACGTTGTAAGCAAGACTGTATTAAATTGCATAGCTCTTACGCGACGGAGAAATCATCAAACGTCTTTTCTCATATGAAGACTGCATTAGGGAATTTTCATTGTAATGGTAGTCGCGCTTGCCTGCCATCAGTCACAATCAGGTTGAGGAATTGCATTATAATGGCAGACACTCATTCTCCACCTGCCGTTTTACATCCTCAAAAAGACTGTTTTAGCGGTTTTCCCAACTGAAATGAAATACCCTAGGTCATTACAACGACGACAGTAGGAATGGCGCGATTAAAAGCAATGATTTCACATTAAATATTCGATCAGATGGCAAACCACACATTTTATCACTTTTAACAAACAGAACTTTGCTGCGATCTAACAGTCCAAAGTTCCAGAACTGGAATGACCAGGCTGCAGACAGCCGTGATTCGTGAACACTCTTAGTTTTTTCTGGGGGCAGGTGGAATAGTGAAGAGTCCAGGAGAAAAACTATGGCCTTTTACTAATCTGTTTCCTAGGAGTACCCGATGAGTCGGAAAATCTCAATTCACTACACTGGCGGCGGAAAAATCTATCTGACTTGGAGGCAAATTTTTCCTCCAAGCCAGAGGAGAAATACCCTCTTCACTGTTAATTTTGAATAAAATGAATGTAGAATTTAATAAAAGTGAAGAGGAAGAAGCTCTTTTTAAGAAACGGCTCTTTTCATGGTTGAATTTGAGTTATTTAGTGAATTGTGGTGTTATAATTTGGAATATGCCAACTAGACCAGGTGAGCCACTGAGTGCACACTGCTCATTCAAAACAGCGCGTTAGAGTAAGGATCGAATAGCTAGAATACTATGATGAACCAGTGAGTTACGTACCAGCAGAACAATATCAAAAAGTGTCTGAACCGGTGGAATGACATGCTAAAGAAAAAAGTTTTCTAACTCCCCAGCTATTTCCCGCCAATATTCAGTCAGCCTGTTATACTCGGTACGCAGCAGTAATCCCATCTATCGGAGTTGAGCGGCAGCATAACAAAAAACATCACCACAAACAATGGTCAATGTAATGTTATTGTTGATCAATGTTACGCGCTTTCAATACTGTAGGCCTTCACATTTAGTTTTCTCCGACTCTGAAGTACCACTCCTACAGTAGTCGGTACGGTGAAATTGAATAAAACATAAATGGTGGGAAATTGTATTCTCTATAACTTTTGTTATGTGGTACTTTTCGATGGGACCAATAACAGGTTTTAAAAATAAAATTTTAGGCGCCTTCCCCTAAACTACAATTTCATACAGGGCGAATAAAATTGTTTCTGACTTAGACTGTAGCTCATTTTTCCCTCACTCTACATACCGACTTGCATTAAATTCAGTTAACCTATTTTCTTGTGGCTCGGCGTTGATATGGACTTGGCAACAAAAATACAAAATCATGAATATCTGTTATCAAAGCCGGTACGGTAACAATGTATGGCATATATGATCGGAAATTTAATTCTATATAACTTAAGTTATGTAGTATTTATTGATAGGACCACTAATAATATAAATATTTGAGAATTAAATTGTAGGCCTTCCCCTAAACTACCATTTCACTCAGCGTGAGCAAAATGATTTATAGCCTAGCTTGTAGTAGCTCATCCCCCGACTTCACATACCGATTTTCATTAAATTCTCTTCAGCCGTTTTCTCGTGATGCGTGTACAGACAGACAGACAGACAGACAGACAGACAGACAGACAGACAGACAGACAGACAGACAGATGGTTATCAATCAATCAATACTGATCTGCATTTAGGGCAGTCGCCCAGGTGGCAGATTCCCTATCTGTTGCTTTCCTAGCCTTTTCCTAAATGATTTCAAAGAAATTGGAAATTTATTGAACGTCTCCCTTGGTAAGTTATTCCAATCCCTAACTCCCCTTCCTATAAATGAATATTTGCCCCAGTTTGTCTTCTTGAATTCCAGACAGATAGACAGACAGACAGACAGAAATTACGGAAAAGTAAAAAATGCATTTCCTTCTTACTATGGACATGACTGACACAGAAATACCATTCTTTTCAAATTCTGAGCAATGTACAGACAAAACTCTTATTATATATATATATAACACAAGAACAACAACAGATACATTTGTTACGATATTTATGTTTAATCGTATTTCTTAGGGTAGGCATTGCCTCAAATGACTCCAAGTAGTTTCAGAGAGACAGTATGAAGGAGGTTTCCTGTGCTATCTGTATGACTAAGAACAAAAGTAAGAGCTACATTAACCATCATGCTAGCCACAATACAAACTAGAGAGGAGGATCAAGAGCATCGTGAGTATTTGCAAGACATGACAGAATGATGCGGTACCTGTAGATGTTCCTCGTGACGGTGCGCCTGCTGCTGTTCGTGAAAGGATTGCCGAAGCTCTAAGTAAGTAGTCCAGTTAAACAAATTCGCAAGCATTTTAATGAAATGTTCTTACACAATGATATGAACTTATGTTTATGACATTTTATCTCATTTGCTTCCAGTTTACTGGCAATTTAAATTGTGACTACATCAATGTAATTTTTGTTTGTCAGTTCACTTTCACCGATATGTACAGTATTTTGTCACATAATGCAAAGATGCAGAAGTAGTATTATTCTCTAGCACTTAGAATGGTCCCTTGTATGGGACGAGAGAAAAATTTAGAAAGGTTTAAATACCACCTATACTACATTATTAACAAATAATTACTTGTTCAAATAATTGGCAAGTTTTGCTTGCAACACAGATGCTTTAAGCTTTTCATTTTCTTCTTTCATGTGTTCAGTTTCTCTCTGCATTTCAAGAAGCTGCATTTCTGAATCATGTTTTTCTTTTAAGTTCTTCAAGTCTAGGTTGCATAGTTTTTGTCTTTCTTCAGACAGTTCGGAAAGTTCCTCACGGGCTTTCACATCCTCTGTCTTCTTCACTTTATTTAAATTGGGCCTATTCCTTGCACTCCACGGATTCCTTGAAGTAGTTGACACTGGTTTCGACTGCGATATCAGTATTTCCTCGGCAGAAACAGGAATCGGAGAAACAGCCGACGTCACTGATTCTTCATGAGATGTGACTCCAACACAGCTGAGAGGTTGTTTTATCTCCACCGCATCGTTCGCGATCGGTGTTATCTATTTGATCTATATAGAAAACGTCGCAGTCAAACCAAATACAGTAGAGACAATACGCGGTACTCAGCGAGATATCGAGGGACAGCTATTAGAGCTCTCTCTAGAGGACTGACCTGAGAACTACTGATTCTGTCATAAGAGCACGGGTATTTGTGTGTGAGGTTTTTGGTGTTATTTATGCGTTTTCAGTGAGTTGACATAATTAAATGGTAGCGTGTGCCATTCCATGATATCTCCTCTCAACATTGGGGGAAAGGTATGTGCTGTGTTTGGCTGCAGTAACTATGAAGTAGAGAAGAACGCGCTTCCCTCGTGACAAGAAAATGTAAGTAATATTGTGTTGCATGTATATTCTTCCAGTGACAAACAGATTTTTATAGTACTTCATAATTTTCTGACATGCTCGACCCATATTTTAACTGGCTTAAAATAGAATACGCATATTTTATTGTATAGTGCAGCAGTTAACCTTCAATACCGATGTGTTGTTGTAGGTGTGATATGTGGCTTTGATTTAATTCAGGAAAATACATATGCATATGAATGTGGCTGGTTGTGTTCCAAGTTACCCCATTTGGAATGCCGTAATGCGTTGTCAAGCACTGAAAAAAATATGGGTTATTTAAGAAATGTACATATTTTGTTGAAACAATATGATGATGCAAGTTTGCTTTACGCTAATGTAATGGCATCATGGCAAGTATTGCTTATAGGAAATGTTTGAACGTTTTTGAGGTTAAATTTATAGATTTTGTTTCTGTTAGTAGGCTTCAACTTAAAAGGAAGATTATCCAGCTCTTAAGTGTAAATTCATCGAATCATGTGTGTAAGGAATGTGCCGATATTTTTGTTGACAATGTTTTAATATCATGGTACAATGCTTTTAAATGAGAGAAAAGAAAAATCTAGCCGTGAACGTTCAGGCAGGAATTCTAAAGCTAAAAAGGTAATGCATAAATGAAAGATCAAGCCCTTTCACAGCAGTCCATTTCACATCTTGATTATATGTCTAATTTCAGTCTTTAAATAATAACTCCTTAAATAATTCTTCATTCATTTATCCAGAATTGCTTTAGCAACTTTGAATTAATATCTTGGTAACACTTTTTTCTAGACGTAATTTATTTATCCATTTCCGTATATACATTTCCATTGATATTTGAATTTAGCACAAATTTTCAGGTCACGCCACTCGGAGCGCCACTTGCGACCTATCTTCCATTTTAACAAGGCTAAATCCGGAAGTGTCGCGTATTGTCTCTACTGTATTTGGTCAAACGCATTAGGATTGAGCTCCACTTGCTCACAGGTGACAGATAATAATTGGGAAGAGGTTTCAGCTGCTCCACCTGACCTTATCCTGGACCTTCTGTTGTTTCGACCTGCGCTTAAAATTGTCATAAAATGACCTCAGCTGCTTCGTAGATCTTTTCTTAACAAAATCTCCAGCTTGAAACATGTCTGTTAATTGTCCCCAAGCTCTTTCCTTCTTTTTCCCAGTTACACCATCAGTTCGCTTATTTTCTATTTCATCTCTCTTTTCAGCAACCAACCTTACCATTAATGCCTTCTCTCCTTTGGAGAAAATTTCTCCCCCTTTTTTAAATGTGTCATTGTTGTCCATTTTTTCTTAGAAGTTTAATCAAAACAATATTAAATAACTAACTGTTAGTACGAGTTAATTCAATAGAGAAACATTACAGAACTCACGGGAACTGAATTCTATTGCTTTCTAACCCTCTTTTGTTTTTATGAGCGAATCAGAAAGGCCAACATACATTAATATGTCATGGAAACCTAATATTATTCTGATGAATCGTCATATTTGACGAAACCTCAAATAAATCCAATCTGCGTTGGTGAAACGCTTCTCAATTTAACGGTCTTGATCGACCGTCATATTTGATGTTCATCAAGACATTTTAACGAAGGTTGGTTCTTTCTCAAGTTATTACCGTGTGCTAGATCACTGCCTTCTATATACAATACGTGCAAATGGCGCCGTGTTTTAAACGAGTTTACACTGTCTTTGACAGGCGTTTCGTCTAAGTCCCAATTGGTGGGCGCACTTGCTTAGATTCACGGGCGCCAGTTCCTTCGCCAGTACTTCTGACATGCCAGAATAGGTTTATACGCATGTCTCGCCAGTGTCATTTTGAAATGGGCTTAGCCACTAAAGGTTATTAGAAGATGTAGAGTGTTTTGAACTTATTCGTGATGCATGCCAAATAGTTACAACACTGCTGGTTAAGGACATAAAAATGAAATGGCGTATGGCTTTTAGTGCCGGGAGTGTCCGAGGACATGTTCGGCTCGCCAGATGCAGGTCTTCTCATTTGACTTCTGTGGGAGACCTTCGCGTCGTGATGAGGATGAAATGATGATGAAGACGACACATACACCCAGACCCGTGCCAGCGAAATTAACCAATAATGGTTAAAATTCCCGACGTTGCCGGGAATGGGACCTTGGTACCCCTGTGACCAGAGGTCAGCACGCTAAACACTTAGCCGTGGAGCCGGACAGGTTAACGACATGATAAACGATCTCGAAAAAGAACGGAAACGTTGTTAAAGTAGCATGTGGGTGTGAGAGTGGATTGCCGAAGGGATGGTGCAGGTGTATCTGGGCGACTATTAACTGAACTTTCACTAAGAGATCATTTACTATTGACAAAGATCTATTTATTTACTTTTATTGGAACGTGTGACGCCAGTAATACGAAAGCAAAATACCACAATGAGAGATGTTTTACTATTAAACGTAAGGAACTTCATATTCCTGTACAGCTGATGATGGTGTCAAAATGAAACACCCAAACATGTTCTGTAATAAAATAATATTGTAAATACCATCCAACAACATTGTATTTTGTTTTGAGATGTTTTACTGTCAAAACTGAAGCTGGAAATTACGCTGAGATATTTATCATCTGGAGATTCTTTTGCATCTTGACAGTATTTATATCGAATTCCAAAACGCACAATCCGAGCATCCTTATTCTGATATAACACAACACTTCGCACAAAAGCAACTTCAAAGTATTTTGATGTCTTGTTGTTTACGCGTTGCCAAGGAATCCTCTGTGGCGCGATAAATCATCGCTGTCGCGAGGAAAGTTGAAACGCAACCAAGTTTCGAGGTCCATGCATCTTGCGCGCCAGTTAACGTTTAAACGTGCATACACATGGTAACATCAATAATACGTATACTACGAATATTTATGGCCATAAAATTGTCTGCTAATCAGCGACCATGTTACTGGACGTAGATGTTGATAGGTGTTGTGACACGGTATGGGAATGTTAGGTGTCACGACCCTGCATGTTTCTTTCGCCTTTTCGGAACTCTCTTATCTCCCCTGTGAGTGGAGTGTACCACCAGCATCTCGTAAGAGGGTACCGAGAGGGGGACAACTAAAGAATTAGTGCCAGCTCTCTCTCGTCTTTTAAGCGGAAAAACATATCTATGATTGTATGCTTTCCGTGTAGCTTTCGTTTTCCGGTCTTTCTGGTTTCCCGATTCAGGATCCAGCAGTAATCATCCATCATGTTTACGTTCCATCCTCATAAGTAGCGTCCCTCCATAAACTTAACATCTCGGTGAAATATTTCCTCTTTAATCAGTCACTACAGATCTGCATTTAGGGCAGTCGCCCGGACGGCAGATTCCCTATCTGTTGTTTTCCTCGCTTTTCCTTAATGAACTGCCTTGATGAACTCCCCTCCTAATTACAACAGGGTCAGATAAAGCTCTGCCTACTCTAATTCTATGATGTCTATTTTCTAGAAATATAGCCACCCATTCAGTCACAGTTTTGTCTATTCCACGTGCACTCATTTTGGCCAGTAGTCTCCCATGATCCACCCTATCAATTACCTGAGTTTTAGCAGAGTAATCCCCGCAAGTGGAAGCAGCAAAGCCACATTTGAACACTAAACTGTGGTGTAATATACCGGCACGCTTGAATTAACAACTACTGTACTTATGATGGACTTACTGAATGGGGCACGTAACAGCTTGTTCAGTCCGGATGTCTCCTGCACTCCTTCACCTCCAACACAACTCCTAACAAGAAATAAATTACCAGAAAGCCTTATACAGGAATATTTTCGGAGGGGGTTGGGATTGGATTGGTGGGGGGGGGGGGTGTTCCGAAACCAAAAACACTGGTGAAAAGTATTTTTTTACTTTCAAATAGCTTTTACAGAGAGTGACGTTTGAAATAGTTTGAGAGCAGTACGTTTTAAAGTAGAAAGTGCATTCAGAGCGCTCTGGTGGGAAGAACACGCTTTAACACGCGCGAGCAGCGGGACTCATTTGTTTAAAAATGGAGGTAACACTGTAAGTATTACTAACATTTAGATGTTTGTTTCCTTTCAAAAAATATTTTAGCGGTTTGATGAAATATTTCCTTACGTTTATTGAAATTATTTTTTATTGCGCAAAATGTACTAAGAACATAAAAGACAAACAATCCGAATATCTCACCAAAGTTAACATTTCCATTTATGTTTTAAGTAAATTTGTTAACTATGTGCATAGAGAAACATGGCACAGATTTTATAAGTTAAATCAAATTGTTTATCTTGCGAATGCGTCTTTTTATAATACTCATAATTTATTGTAAGCCATTTCAAAACCCTTTTATGCTATTTTAATTTGTCAAGTACACTTTTCTTTCGAAGGTGGTTTGAACACCCCTGACCTCTTCCCCTGGGTACTGCCCTGGAATATCTCATAACTTGAGTGACTCTGTGATGTAGTCCAAATACCGTTTTCCGCACACAATGTCTGTCACTGTCACTACCTCTATTTTCTTCTCATCTCCTCCTTTTCCTTTCTGTACTCATCTTCAATGAGTATTTACAAGTCAGGAATAGTTCACAAGCTTATTTAGTTCCATTGAGAAGGCAGCAGCTGTACATCCAAAACACAATTTGACGTAATGGAAACATTGTAGTATATTTCAGCATGCAAATATAACGCTGCTTTTCCGTTGTAGACCTGTATGGAGCACACCGAAGTATGCACATGTGAATGAAATACACTGCCATACAAACTTAGTTCCAAATAATTTCAATATATTTTAATTATTATGAAAACTATACTTGAAAGTAAACCTTAGGGGAAATGAGGAACAAATACATGGCATAATGATACGCATTACCTGAACATTTACAGACGTACCTTTTAAAGTAATGGACAAAGTGTAAGAATGCATGTAACAACAATGAGGAGGAATGTATAATTTGTAAAGAAGTAAAATACAATTTTTTGACACATAGAGGTGAATAAGCCTACTTAATTATTGATCAGGGATACATGTTTAAATGTAAATTTAAAATCATTTCTTTCAAGGGAAGTGTAACTTCACAAAAGTCACATGAAGTTCAATTGGAAGTCCATGCATGTTTTTAGTCCTTGCCCTAAATTACATACATCCTGTGGAGAAATTTGGTCATCGTTCAAGGCATTTGGAATCCACTTTATTTGCACAGTATACGAAAACCTCTTCGCTGATTAGAATATAAATAAAATATGAGAAGTAATAAAAACTCTAACAATCATAATGTTGTTGATATGACCTTCAGTGGAGGACATGATTTGCGATTCAAACCATAAAAACATTTGATTTTCATATAAAACAACACTTACGAAGGTACTTATTTATTCAAAACAGAACTACTGGGAAAAGTCCTTAATTACCCCCTCTTTACACAATAAGAGACATATTAGAAGATGTAGTACTATCCTTCATGCGTTAACTGCAAAGATCAATGACACCTTCAGTTTTCAAGTCTCATAAAGGGAGCGTAATTCTTGTAGATATCAGCGATGTGCGAATGGAGAAAGCCTTTAAAGTAGCTACGGAGTTTATTGTGCAAACAGATACGAGTGCCATTTCGTTACGGCTGTTCTCTTTACAAGCAATTCCTGAAGAAGACAGTTACTTGGCAGAGGTTGAAATTTTAATGGGTCTTCTTGCCGTATGTCCCATATACTGAAATTTTGTGCTGGAAAAGTAATTTTGCTACGATTTTGATTGTTGATCCTGCAAATAGAATATGATGCCTAGCCGGTGCAGTGAGCTAGTGCTGTGTTTAACAGATGTACTATCATTTTCCAGTTCGTACACATCGTTAATATATTTGCTTAGATTATATTTCGAATGCTCTAATCCAGTGATTCTCAACCTTCGTGGGCCTGCACCCACTTCTCATGCGAAAAATTATTTTACGCCCCCGTAATGAATTATTGATTAAGAAAGTTCTACTCTTCTGTTAGGGTTAACATCTAAAAAAAGTTTTATAATGATTTTACTATTCATTATGAGTGCTTAGTACATAATATTAACATATTTTAAGTACCGCTAATAATTATAATGCAATCACTTTACAAAACTTAATGAATAACGCTAAAATGATTAAAATAGAGAATAAAACAAATGGCAGTAAATATATCACGGAGGATTCTACACTCACTTAGAAAAACATTCCAAACTATTGTTGAGCCCAGGACAGTCTGAGTCTGACATTTGAGCGGCGGAAGCAGTAACTACGAAGTACGCTGCGTTGTCATAGTTACCCCCATCTGCGGCACATCACCCTTTATTACAGGCTGACAGTTTAGTCAAATGTGTAGGCCAAATGCAATTCAGTATAAACTTAAGCTCATGCTAATAATTCCGGCATTTAAGACAGAACACGCCATTGCCGATGAATATGAGATTTCATAATCACCAAACTGAGAATAACCTCAACAAATTCACATGTTAAATAGAGAATAGAACTGTACAACTTGCCACTGATTAACTTACAAAAAATAAACTAACAATGAAAATAATATTCAGGAAACAAACACATAAACCGCTAACAACTAACAGAGTACCACTCCGAATAATATCACAGAAGCGACTGAGAGCAAGCCAACTCAAGTGGCCCCAGGGGCTCTGAACTTTGGAGCGTGGGTTGGCGACCACGGGGCCGTCAGCTGAGTCCTGGTGGTGGTGGTGGTGGTGATTATTGTTTTAAGAGGAAGTACAACTAGGCAACCATCTTCTATATAACACTAATCAGAGGGAAAAATGGAAGGGAGCCGATACTTCGAAAAATGAAGATATCGGCCAAAGGAAGACAAGGGCCACGAAGGGCGTGAAAATGAAAGACTCCCTAGCCCTCGCAAACCTAATAGCGTCGGGATCGGAAAAGAACAAGAGTTGACCAAGAGAGGTCGGATAGGATAGACGAAAGTGAGGAGCCTGGCACAAGTAAGTGGAAGAAATGCCAGGACTCAGCTGAGGGCCCCGTGGTCGCCAACCCACGCTCCATAGTTCAGAGCCCCTGGGGCTCCTTTTAGTCGCCTCTTACGACAGGCAGGGGATACCGTGGGTGTTATTCTACTGCCCCCACTCACAGGGGGGGCTGAGTCCTGGCATTGCTTCCACTTACTTGTGCCGGGCTCCTCACTTTCATCTGTCCTACCCGACCTCTCTTGGTCAACTCTTGTTCTTTTCCGACCCCGACGCTATTAGGTTTGCGAGGGCTAGGGAGTCTTTCATTTTCACGCCCTTCGTGGCCCTTGCCTTTCTTTGTCCGATATCTTCATTTTTCGAAGTGTCGGTTCCCTTCCATTTTTCTCTCTGATTAGTGTTATATAGAGGATGGTTGCCTAGTTGTACTTCCTCTTAAAACAATAATCACCACCACCACCAACTCAAGTGGCGATAGCCTCCTTAAATGTGGCTTCGCTGTTATCGTTGCCATAGCAACAGACCTTTCTGGAGCAGCGTTACGCAACTTTTCTTTGCCGGTGGCGCTAATAGTCAGACTCCAACTCTCGTGGGCCCAACTATACATCATCTCATTTCATTTTGTAAGGCCAGAATATTAATGATTAATGAGAGGGCAGGCACTGTTTTTCTTTCACTAGTTTTTGTAATGTTTGGCTCCAACTGTGATAGTGCACACCTCAGATCTGAGCCATGCTCGGTGTTTTGATCTGATGTAAGCCAGCCTAGAAAACCAAGATTCACAATGATATGTTGGTGGAAACTGCACAAAAAAATTTGAAAATAAAAATGTTAAAATTATTTTCTCTTAATTGGTCATGCATTCATATTTATCAGTCTATTTATTAATTTATTTTCATTTTTGTCATTGTATTACATTTCTTATATACATAGAAGTACGTTTGTATAAACAATTATAAAAATGCAATAACTTTTACTATATTTCATGATAAAATTTCGTGTAATTTATAATATTTTACACATTTTATTGCACAATTCTTTAATACGAATTCCTTGTCCCAACGTTACTAAAAATGATAATAATTTTAGGAAACATTTTTCCACGTGTACGATTTATCTGTGATGAAGATACATTTTTGCAGTAAATTCTTTCCTTTGTCACAACTTTTTCTGTTTAGCAAATTCGTGTGTGTTTCTTATTGCTCAGCATGCCTCCCCAGAGGGACGCGCCCCCAGGTTTAAAACCGTTGCGATAATCCAGAATGAACCAATTTTTCATGTTAAACTCAATTCTTATAAAAAAAATCTCCTATAAACGTTCAATCTATTCAATACTTAACTTCTACCATTTAACAATTACAAAGTCATGCTTAAAACTAGAACAAGTTCTAGCTGTCATCCTCAGCATACTGTAATCACATGCTAGTGACAACGTCTTCTTCTTTCCTTTCACCCTCGTTCATTTCTCTGTGTGTTGTTCTTTTCTTAGCGGCCAACATTTCCTCTCGTCTTCCCAAGTAATAGGTGTACATTTGTCTTCGAACCTTATAGTTTCTTCTTTAGCAGCTGTTCGATCGAATAGTGAATTTTCTTTAATTTTTAACTTTACTGGGTTTCTTTAAAACCAGTAGGGTTGTATTTCACGGTTACGCAAGAAGTCAAATATTTGTTTGGTTAACCCATTCGAGTTCATTTTGAGAAGATGACCATAACAATTTATCCTTCTTTTTCGCATCCTAGTATTTGAGAGTTTTCAATGTTCTTGTAGACAATTTTTTTTTATGTATAGTATCGTATTATCCTAAAATTTCGGTCCTACCAGCTTTCTTTTAAAAACGTTCCTTTCTTTTAGCTCGAGTTTCTCCAACTGGCCTTTGAAATTCATGTTTATTGTTTCTGCTGGGCGGAGTGCTTCTGGTTTAATCACTGTTTTACTACTGGACCCCCATGAATGGGATTTCTTGTTGTATGTTCGTTTTATTATTTGGAAGTTAATTTTCCCTGGATTCCATTGTGTCGCATTCCAGCTAACCAGTTTCCCACGACATAATTATATATACATTGAAATGCTTTAAAAAATTAAATTAAATAGGCTGATTATTATATAAGAAACGTGTGATTGTTGCTTGCTTAAAATTTTCTTCAATGATTAAAATTCTTCAAAAATCCTTTGTTAAACGCAGGATAGATTATATAGGATATACAAATTAAAATATTTCTGTACAGACTAAAATAAATGGGCACATTCTTAAATTTTTTAAAAAACTTATGGTTTACAATACACTCTTTCAAAGAATTAATTTGTGCTTATTGTTAATAACAATACGGATCCAACTTTTAAATTAATATGTTGTAACTGTTTGTTACTGCTTGAATAATTGCTTATTATTGCACGTTATAAATTTCATATTAGATCCCGTATTGTCAAAGTATGAACTTGTGAAAATTTAGATTTTATAATTCCACCTTTACAATATTTACAGTATTGTAAAGGTGGGATTATAAATTCTAACTTTTCACAAGTTAATCGCTTATTAGCGTGTTTGGCACGTTTTGAATGCAATAATTCTCGATTACAAGCAAATATATTTATCATGACTCTTGAATCATACACTTACACGTACACTGAGTACTGCCCACGCATTCTTCATATGATGGACTTTGTAAAAGTTATGTCTACTTTCATAATCGAGTCATATTATGACTACGAACTAACGTCCAGAATAACTGTTGTATGTAGGATGGACAGCAGAAATACGAGCTGTGTGTGAGTCAATGAGGTGCAGTGAAGTTGTCACAGGCCAGCAACAATCATTACATCCAGTTTAGGTCGTGAAAGTTCATGGTAATGCATTGCCATTTTTGAATGCACTTAATTTAACAGCACTGCCATAAATCATGAGTCCAACTTAAAATATAAGTACAGTTGTTATTAACGTGGAAGGAAGATTCCGTCATAAAAAGCATTATTCTGTATCTTAATGATAACAGCCCGAGTGAGGAATGCAATCATGGCAGGCACACACAAGAAAAACCGCAGAATTTAATATCCTTTTCAAACGCTCCATTCTTTCAGGAACCGCAGGAATACGACAGAATATTTTACGGGCGGTGAAACTCAAATTAAAAATTACACGCGCAACATGAAACAGAGAAGCTCTAAAATCTTCAGTTGTTGACAAACGTCAGTTTTACAGCTTAGTTAGTAGTGTTGACACTGATAACGTACTCTCGTACTCAAGACTACGAAAAATGTCACTGTTTTATTACAAGTCGTCTCTGATTGGTTGAACTCCGCTTCACACGGATAGTCATAGATTTTCAAATAAAAACTTAACATAATAAAACTTCACGTATTTTGTCAAGAGCATTCCAGTGAAAAGCATACGAACTGAACTTCGTATTCCGCTTATTAGATCTGAGGTGAATAAAATAGGGAATTTGAGTAAATCTAGAATCCACCCTAGTCAGTCTGCCGACCCAGGCATCCTGCCGACTCGGTGAATAACTTACTGTAGCTGCTTCTCAGCAACCGTAGGTCGTAAGAAGTAGCCGAACACAGCGGCCCGTGGCTAATATATGACATGTTTTAACTGGTTACATTCCCATTTTTCAGCCTTTCCCAAATTTAAGGATTTTCTTCGCATTAAATAACTACAAATCCATACTTCTAACAAATCATGTTTCGGTCTCACATCTTTTTTGCCCTTATTCCTCCGAGTTTATTTTATACATAATAGCTTTGTGTAGAGGGGGTTTCTTCTCTGACATGGGGTAAAATATCGCCTCCATGACCGTTTGTTTTTCCTCAGCCAGTGCAGGACAGTAGAGATTTTCCGACAAATCGGGTATTTCTCGGAAACAGACCAGTAAAAGGGCAGAGTTTCTGCCCTTGGTCGCTCTCAAGTCTCAACAACATCATGAGTGAAGGAAAACCAAACTTAACCTTGTTGAATAGGTTCTCCGCCTGATGGCAGCACTGTGGTTTCGTACCCAACTGCACAAAAATGGCGTCTCTGCATTCGCAGCTGAAGTAATCTGCTGCCGTAAACCAAGTTGACTGTGTAAAAGCTAATTAAATTCCAGCAGATTCCACAGTATATTATAAAGTTCGCATTACCTTCACTAGTCCAGGAGAAGTGGACCATGGTTACGACTCTGATAACTTAGTGAGCTGTTCGCTGCTTCAAACAACATTCATTCATTTTTATGTTTTATCAGAACATAACCCCATGTAGGAACCTCGTATATCTTTCATTGCAGACATAGACAACAGAGGTATACGTTAATGCATGTATCAAATATGGACGATTTATGTCCCGTTGAATTAAAATTGTGTATAACTGAATTAATTAATTTTAAATAAGTAAATTCGCCAGTGAAAGAAATTATTATACACTTATGAAAATGGAAATTGCAACACCATGAAGGCATTGGTCGTTTGTGTTCATTTTCAAGATATGGAACGATGCCATGTAGGTATGTAAACAATCAAAGTTTCAGACCCATTGGATTGTTGCTACGTCTCCCCACGTGATAGATCGCGGAGGAATCAATTCCAGTATACGGACTCCGGTGTAGCGTAGTTGACTTGCAGTCTGTGCAGTGAAGTGTTCCCCGTCAAACATGCCTCGACGACAGAGAAGAGCAGGCTATCAACAACTGTCGCCGTTTGAGAGGGCTCGGATAATTGGGCTGTGTGAGGCTGGATTATCGCTACGGACTGTCACTGCACGTATTGGCTGACAGGCATGTACGGTACAACGTGTATGGCAGCAGTGGTCAAATGAAGGTATAGACACTCGTAGACCTGGCACAGGCCCAGCGCGACAGACAACTGTGAGAGAGGATCGCCGCATCATTCGGATGGCCTGGATGGAACCCCACGCAACAGCAGCGCAAATTCGATCAGCTGTGGCATCCCACGTTACACAACAAACAGTTGGCAATCGCCTGCGTGCAGCTGGCTTACGAGCCCGTGTCCCTGCAGAAGGTGTTCTATTGACCCCACAACAGCGAGGTGTAAGGCTGGCCTGGTGTAGAGAAAGATCGACGTGGGTCGACGAATGGCATAGGGTTGTGTTTAGTGATGAATCGCGCTTCTGTCTTGCCAGCAGTGATCGCCGGAATCGTGTTCGCCGACGTACCGGGGAGATGGGCCGCCCAGATCTTATTGTCGAGAGGCACACAGGGCCAACACCAAGCATTATGTTCTGGGGAGCTATTGGCTTTAATGTGAAATCACAATTAGTGCTTGTTGAGGGCACTATGACTGCTCGACAGTACGTTGATTGGGTACTCAATCCAGTGGTTGTTCCTATGATGGCGAGCATTGCTAATGGGATTTTTCAGCAGGACAATGCCCGGGTTCACACTGCACGCATCTCCAGAGAAGCTTTCCACGACATCACAACCTTAGAAAGGCCCGCCAGATCCCCGGACCTCATTCGTATTGGGCATGTGTGGGACATGATGGGTTGAAAACTGGCCAACCTTCCTCAGCCACCCGCAACTCTGGAACAACTGACCCGTGCAGTGCAGCAAGCATGGGCCACAATTCCTCAGGAAGTGATCCAGGGCCTTACTGACTCAATGCCTCGACGAATTCATCAATGTATTGCAGCTCGTGGTGGGCACATCCTATATTGATTGTTGTCCAAACTTGCGGTCAGAGGGACCTGAAAGTGTAATCATCGAATCAGAACCGAACACTCGTCCTGCATGTTTAATTGCAGCAATGTAGCACCACTCCTTCTGGGCGTTGAATTTCCATTTTCTTCAGTGTAATTATACAAGAGCCACGAAAGTGGAAAGCTGACGTTACTGGATGCTCACTCGTAACGTATAATATCAGTTTCTGTGGCAGTTAGGTAACCAAGAATTCCAAACTTCTCTGAAATCACCTAAGAAAAGACTTGTTAACAATGTGATAGGGAATCAGACCAAGTTGGTTCAAGTTGACAGTAAACCTATCCAAGTGGGTAGAGCCGGTTGGTAGAATTACACAAAGTCCAAAATGGTCAATGAGGAGCGCCACACGACTTATCGGGAAAGTCTCATATTTAAAACGGCCGAGTTTTATTAAGCGACTTCCGTGCTTCTGGAGCTCAACTGGCGCTGTGGCGAAAAATGATGTGGATTCGGATACTGAGAAGCGCAGGTGCTATTGATCTGCAGTCGTTATATTGACAGATGTGTTCTGAAGGTTCTTGAAAGGAGGTCCGTTTATTGTCTGCCTGCATGGGGCATGGTCGCTATGGAAACGTGGGCGGACTCCTTGCGGTTGCCATGGAGATAAGCCTGCTCGTGTTGCCAACTTCTCACATCTGAATTACATACAACAGAACAGAGCGGTGTGAATGAACGACAAAGTGAGCCACAAGCCAGGCACGGTGAAAGGAATGTGGCAACACCGTGCCAGGTTCCTCACTCCATCAAAATTCTTCTTTTAATATTACCGGTACAGATTCCAGAACGGAAGGGAGCGCCAATTCACGGTCGGTCCAGGCGATTTTATGTTGTAGCGAAAGAAGTCGTATGTGTAAGTTGTAGAGTGCACAATAAAGTAAGCAGTGTTGCCATGAGCACGTACAGCAATAATTTGCCAGAAAGTCGCACACGGTGGCGCTGACGTTTGTCTTGTAACCGCCGTATTTTCATGACTAAAGTTCGGAAGTTGAAAATGCTTTAAAAACACCCCTATAAAGGACCTAAAATGGCGAAAAGTACATAAAAATGCGATTCAAATTCATTCATAAATTCAGTTTTAATTGCTTATTTAATTAAGGAATATAATGTTAAAAATGCAAATTAACTCCGGCATAGCCGGTCTCTAGTCCATGTTGAGAAAGGAGGGTGCCACTATCTCAGGAAGTAACTATGAACAACATCGAAGGGCGAAGTATTCATATGGCCGGTCTAGAGGCCATAAGGGAGCAGACCTTCCACCAGACTCAGGAAGCAGCAGGCCAGCTCCCTGCTATTCCTGAATCCCGCTGCTAAAAGAACAAAGCGAGAGACAACGGGGCTGCTAAAGGAGACACCAACTGGCGAGGACTAAGCTCAAGAGAAAGACAAGAAAGCCTGGCGGTCTCTGCGCCAAACCTCGACACACCAAGGTACAAGCGGAACTACTAAGAAAGTTAAAATGCAAAATTCTGGTGGTTTGCAACATTCACTGCAAACGTATATGAGTGAAATTCTTCTTCTTTCAAATATATATATATATATTTTTTTTAGGTGAACATAATAATAAAATTAATTCCAATGATTACCTCTCATTGATGGGTGACTTTCATACAAGGTTTGGTAATGCGAAAGTAGGACAGTCATTTGGCAAATTTGGCGAACAAGTCTGTAACAACAATGGGATTAGATTAACAGACAGACTGATGAAGAAACCAACAAAATCAAATACAGCCTCTCTCTACAAAGTACAACTTCTTCATGATCCTAGTAACAGATCGCTCTACCAAGAGCGACTAGCTGAATTGACCCAATCAACTCCAACGGTAGAAAATGTTGAAGAAGAATGGAAAAATCGAACAACCATCTTAAAACAAGCAGCCAAAGAAAGCCTTGGCACCAAAACGAAATGGCAGAGGAGCAGGGAACTCGTAATTTGCAATGCAAACATCAAAGAAATCATCAAAGACAAACAGATGGCCTACAGGAAGTACTTATGTACCAAAGACGAGGATAAAATAGAATACCACAGAAAGCGAACAATTGCAAAGACAGAAGTGCGTAAGTACCATAGGAAGAACTGGGAAGAATTTGTATCCCATTTAGAAAATTACATAACTAGACCTCAACCAGAGGCTTACAGAATTTTGAAAATTTTAAATAGGGAAACTAAAGACACACTCAGAATCAACACAATCTCCTGCAACACTTGATCAAAGCACTTTCAAAATTTATGGTCACAGAATGTCTCACCTATTCAGACACTTCACTCAGACAATCCACACATCGAACACATTACAACGGCAGAACTACTTGAGGCAGTAAAAACACTGAAGTGCAGTAAAACACCTGGGGAAGATGGCTTAAATTTACAGTTATTCAAATATTCGTTCGAATCTTTCCAAGAAAGATTCACCCAGTTCCTAAATAGAATTTGGAAAGTAGAAGACCCACCTGAAAACTGGAATAAAGCAATAGTTATACCCATTTTCAAGAAAGGCGACAAAAATTACTGTGAAAATTACAGAGGCATATGCTTATTAAATTCTGGTTATTAAATATATGCAAACATAATTAATAACAAACTATACAAACACTATGAGAACATCTTCCTGCGATGGCTATTTCACTATGAAAATTCTTATAGAACAACACAGGTAATTTAATGTAGAAACACACATTGCTTTTGTGGAATTCAAGAAAGCATTTTTACGAAGTAAACCACAATACCTTACTTAATATTTTAATATCTGACCACACCCCACAACAGATGGGAAAGAACATAAGTAACCTTTACAAACATAACCTGATTTCCGTAAAGTTCAACGATAAATTATCAGAGTGGAAAACACCAAACACAGGAGTAAGACATAATCATAATCTATATGAATTCTCTCATACGAGAATTTAGAGAAACAAGACATGGTTCCATCCGCATTAACAGAAATCTACAGCTGGGCACAATATTATTTGCAGATGACTTAGTGCTTGTCGCCACCTCAGAAGATGATTTACAGCGTTCATTGTATAACCTAAACCTAGTCTCAGAAAAGTACTCAATGGAAATATCCCTTGAGAAATCTAAGATAATGACATTCTGTGGCAAGGAACCAGTAAGGAGCAATATCTGCTTAAATAACAACATTTTGTAAAGAGTAAATAATTTAAATACTTCGGCTACAAACTGTCCTTCTTTGAAGAACTGGACATATCCGAGGAAATCTCCAAATTCAACATATGTTTGGGAATCACCAATGAAGTTTTTAGGCCATCAAAACACTCGCATCAAAATGTTATCGTTTCACTATTTCACTTACCTTGCACATAATTTGATACTCCTGGTTTATTTCAAGCACTGGTTTCATTTTTTAACTTCATTTTCCTCTCTTTTCAGATGTCGTTCATATAAAGGTATTCTACACTTCCAGCCTTTAAGTTTGGCGCCAGTTATAAATCCCAGGGTCGTATACGGGTGATCCCTGGTGATATTTCGAAATAAAATAAACTAATATTAAATTAATAAGCAGCGAGGTGAAAAGAGTAAAAAATAATAAAAGGACTATGAATAAGAACTTTTTGCATAACTAATTTATTTTTAAAACTTTGGCAGTACGGTGAAGAAAAGAAATTAATAACAATAAGAAATCATTAATAAAAACTCACATGGTAAACTGAAACTCATTAATAATTCATACAGATACTACAAAATTCGGTTATATCTTCCGAGTATCATATTTTAATAGGTACAAATGCTCCATTTTTTAAATTTGATAAGTCGGTTTATTTAAAATGTAATTCCACTCGTTAATTCCCTGATATAAAACAACACTCCCTCTTGACCTCAAACTCCTAAGAAAAATTCTCATCGAGTTGTTAAAACTTCATTAGATAACTTTAGGATCCATCTTTATGACTTCGGTATAACACAAACTATACCGACATAAATCATTACGTATCCTTTCACTTTAATTACCTCCTATTGGGTTTCATTATTAAATTACTAACATCACTATTCCATAAATAAAGTTAACCTGTGTTATTCTTCGATAATTAAGTTAAATCGCATCAATTAAATAATTAAGTTACATTTTATTAATCAAATCTCTAAATTAACTATGTTTATTAAATAGATTTAATCATCAAATGTGTTAAAACATAATCTTTTTCTGAATCATCCCTACAATTACTACCACGAACCGGACACGGACCGAACAAGAACATCCGATCTAATACTGACATGAGTAAATCCAATCAAAAAAATTCAATCTCACAAACAGATACAACCAGCTGTCTCATTACTAGATTTCACCAATATGGAAATTATACCTTAATAAATCTCCCTAATAATAAATCTGTAGCGAAGGACCCTACGGATTATAAACAAACACAGATCGCCATATCCTCACAACTACACTGGCTTTACTGCAGTCGGAATGGAACCCCTGTCTCAAAATATGGCAACCATATAGAACTGAGTCCATAATCAATAAATCACAACAACCACAAAACAGAATTTGCTTTGTCAAAATACACTTATAATAAATATAAATCACACATATCAACAAATAAATCCAGTATGAAACCATCAGTGAAAACCCCAAGTCCATTGACCCGGTCAAGAATCGAAGGGATGTCCCTTAAAACATCAAATTACAGTGTACGTGAAATTCCTTGACTTCTAACCAAAGTGATATTCAGACGACGTTAAATATTCAAATAACTTTGTTCTACTTAAACAATGGGAACTGTATAAAATAACTAATCTTCAATGACCCTATCTCAACAGGATATAATCTTTCACATTCGAGGAGACAATTTGAGAGCAGAAATGTATCTATCAACAGTATCTATGGCATAACATATATGTCAGCGTTTCACACGCTATCTCCGTGAAGTAGGTATTCAGTCACTGGGGATGATGTCAGAAATGAATATGTGCGCCTTGGTGTGGCCCCAGTCGTGGAGAAAACTGGAGAGGATCGACTCCGGTGGTATGGCCACGCCATGCGAATCAAGGACTATTCAATAAATCAATCGGATATTTTTAAAATCCTGTAAGTCAAGAAGAGTAAATGTGTGGGAGAAAAATAAAAACTGAATAATGAATTACATGAAGAACTTTTATATGCTTTTATTGCTTCTGAAATTTGAAATTTGATTTATCATACCATGGAGATATATAATTTGCTTGGATAAATATTACAATTCTTGCAAGACAGGTTTAAATCTTCATGACTTCCTGCATTTAAAAACTTAATGAAGAATTTGTATCATAACATTGCAGATGTTCCTTACAATAATATGTTGTATTAACATATTCATCTAGAAAATAATTTCCAAGTCAGTTAGTTAAATCATCGCTATAATTGGGTATTTATTAAGGTATAAATGGCATAAATGATTTCGTGATGAAAATGTTTCACCGATACCTCTGTCAATGGTATCCCTGTCATACACAGTTTTCCACAATCATTCAATTTCCCCTTCATTCAGTATGTATCCTTCCAGTTTCTTCATCTCCTCTATTTTTTGTGTATTTAATGTAAGATTCTCTCTGACATCACAGTGGCACTGGGTGTACTGTTAAGAAGCCTGATGTTTTAGCTTATAAGACCCTCAACGTGCTGGGGGGTATTAACTAGACCAAAGCGGTCCCAAGAATACACAAAATAGTTATACTGTGCCACATGACGTTTTACTTTCTTATCTCGAAGCACTCACTTCCCATGGGACTCAGTGGACAGTACAGAATTCTTGAAGAGTGGAGGCCTCCAGGAGCTGTAACCAACAATAGTTACGTTGAGAAACCCAGAAAATCAATGCTTTAGATAGTTTCAAAACCATACCAACTGCTGCCACATCCCAGCTGTTTACGCACCTATGTTTCAGCTCTCATTATCTCTCATAACATGACAATGACGGAATGAGGGACTTACGGGTTTTTTATCATAACCGATCCAATTAAGCTGGTGGTGGTGGTGATTATTGTTTTAAGAGGAAGTACAACTAGGCAACCATTCTCTATATAACATTAATCAGAGGGAAAAAATGGAAGGGATCCAATACTTCGAAAAATGAAGGTATAGGCCAAAGGAAGACAAGGGCCACGAAGGGCATGAAAATGAAAGACTCCATAGGCCTCGCAAATCTAATAGCGTCGGGGTCGGAAAAGAACAAGAGTTGACCAAGGACGGTCCGATAGGATAGATGAAAGTGAGGAGCCTGGCACAAGTAAGTGGAAGCAATGTCAGGACTCAGCTGAGGGCCCCGCGGTCGCCGATCCACGCTCCAGTGTTCAGAGCCCCTGAGGCCCCTTTTAGTCGCCTCTTACGACAGCCAGGGGATACCGTGGGTGTTATTCTACAGCCCCCATCCACAGGGGGAGATCCAATTAAAACGGCCCTTCATCTTGACCAAGGTGGACGCCGAGGACGAGGGACAAAGTAGTTGATTGACAACATTACGGAAGATGTCCGTGCTGTGGGCCCTAATCCTCAAGATGTCCTAGACAGGGACAAATGGTAAAAATGTAGCCGAATAGAGGACCTCATTTGATGGGAAATACGCTAAGGGAAATAGAGAGAGAGAGTGAGAGTTATATAATTCTGTAGTTATTAGTTAACTGGTGAACATTAATGTGAGTGCAGCTCTAGAGTTCTCTTTATATTCCTACAGACAGTCTGTATTTCGAGAATTAGGTTTTGTTTCTTTCAGTTTGCAGCAACTGATGGAATTACGACTGAGATAATAATCTAGACTTAATCAGAACTAACAGCTCTCTTCAAAATGAAAGTGAACCACACCAATGTCAGAGGAGTTCCCGGTAATAACTGTAAAACGAATAAGTCATCGCTTTGTCGTATTCGTGTAAAGGAGTTTCCGAGCCTTGTGCTCCGGAATTGTCCCTTCAAATCACTGCGCATTTAGAGGCACCATAAAGTATAACATCAAAATTAGTGGCGAATGAGAGTTATGGGTGAACATGGCTCCAATACATTTATTGATAGTGTTACATTCAAGAAACATTCTCGTATGGCATAGATTATTCTCGATCCAAGACAACCAGCGTAATGCAGAATCCAACATGGCGGTTGCTTTGGGCCATTGCCCTTGGCGTAGATTTACTGCAACAAGAGGAAGGCGACGGTCGGTACACAAATTAGCGAATGCTGATCATTGACTGCGTTCACAAAGTTAGAAACCACGAAATGATATTATTTATCGTCTGGAAAACATGAAAGACACGAACATATATACTCGACCCACCCTTTTTCTTAATTTTTTATTAATTTAATGAAATATAACTTTTGCGTCACAATACAAAGGAAAAACTCTGTTTCTTGCAATAAAGTAGGTATAACATATATAATGCACACCGAAGTAATAGCAATCACTTCTGAATGATAACACTACTCCTAAACTACTTTCCCGTTAATGATTTGATCTTAGGGAATCCAAAAATTGTGGGATTAGATCTACAACCAGGCAGACAACATTGATGACCTGTTATGTGTATCTGTCATATCCTCTACAACACATCAGAGAAAGCAACCGAAGCAACAGAAAACACTCGAGATACGGTAGAAGTGAATTCTAAACAGGTTACCATGTACTACAGTACTGTACAGTATAACATTACCACGTCAGAAATAACCAAATCGTCAATAGAAGGAACCGTAGCATTAATGAGCTCGTACAGAATAACTGAAGCTGCAAGATCATCTCTTCTTCTTGGACACACGGGCAATATAAACGAAACCTAATGTAAACAGGAGGACCCGACACCCTCGCAACTTATGGCCAAAGCTCGTAGCCATTTCGTCAAATATCGATACATGCCTTCAGGATCAACATATCTGTAGCAAGACCGATTCCAATCCTCAGACCTTAATGCTACTCTCGATCGTTCAAAGATGGCGAATCGAGTAGCCGGAATTGTTGGAAATGTGGGTTTGTTTTGGTTTGTTGTTATCGTATGTAGTCGGTGTAATTTTATTAAATTTGACGATAAATGTTAATTTCTTTGTAGAATAGAAGTGTGCGAGTGTATTTATATGAGTCGGTGGGTACATAGGATCTGTAATTGTACGCAGTAATATGAGAATGTGCTTGTTTTGATCGTATTTTTACTCATTTAAAAACATGAGTGCACTAGGTGGACCAGTTTTTAGTCTAACTATGGCAATGCCCCTCATACAACTATTCTTAAGTTTCCTACGAAATAGAAAATTAGAAGAGAAATCGATTAGGAATATACATCGTGATTATTTTGAAGTCCATGGCAAAACCGTAGCGTGCATACATCATTTTGAAAATAAGTCTGAGGTTAGGAAATCTAGTTCTCTACTTCCAAATTATTCGTGTTCCTCGAAAAATATTAACTTAGAATATAATTGATATTGTGTTATTCCGTCAGTGTCTATGTGCTTCAAAGTGTCGAGTGATTTAGATGCAAGTGTATTGTACAATAATCTGTGCCTTGCCTGCGGAAATGTTTGGCTGGATCTTGGAGTATAACAAAACTTATGAGTGTGACAGATGGAGCAATCTGTATACTGTTACACAAAAGAAATAGTGACTTAGAGGGATTAGCTGGGTTTGTAACGTAGGGTTTTACACTACCAACACCTTCCGATTCATGCTGTGGCTATCAGTTATCAAGCAGACTGTGCCGAACTGAAGCTCGTGCATGTAGTTAAATATCAATGTTTAGTCAATAGAGTTTTTCCACTCATGTTATATAATGGGTAAAAAACTATTAGGCTATATCTTTAGTGTCTGAACGTTTCATTACTAAGGTTACTATCATTGCGTGAAGCGCTCTTATGCCATATGGCAACATTATATTAACATCATGTTAACATAATCATTTCCGGTGTACTTGATCTGAGTGACACCGAGCTCGAAAGCTGCAGTCGCTCAAGTGCGCCAGTGTCCAGTATTCGGGAGATAGTAGGTTCGAACCCCACTGTCGGCAGCCCTGAACATGGTTTTCCGTGGTTTCCCATTTTCACACCAGGGAAATGCTGGGGCTGTACCTTAATTAAGGCCACGGCCGCTTCCTTCCCATTCCTAGACCTTTCCTGTCCCATCGTCGCCATAAGACCTATCTGTGTCGGTGCGACGTACAGCAATTAGCAAACAACTAGCAACGATCTGAGTGACTCAGATGGTTAAGGCGCTGGCCTTCTGATCCCAAGTTGCTGGATTCGATCCTGACTCAGTCCGGTGGTATTTGATGGTGCTCAAATACGTCAGTCTCGTGTCGGTAGATTTACGTAAAGGAACTATTGCAGGACTAAATTTCGGCATTTCGACGTTTCCGAAACCCGTAAAAAATGTAGTTAGTAGGACGTAAAACGAATAACATTATGATTTCGGGTGTACTTCCCATTCATTGGGTGGTGAATTTAAGAAATTATCTACCACTTCAAAACTAAGTTATGTTTGTGTTTCGCAGTTCTCATGAGAGCGAATAAATCGAGGAATTTTGCACCTTAATTTATTTTGAAATATTCAAAATGATGCTAGAAATATCATTTTAACAGTTTTATCATGTATTTTCATCTATCCAGCGAAGTGAAATCTAAGAGATAACGTTATTTGACGAATTGAAATGTGTAAATAATCAGCTTGTTGGTCTCTTTTCTAGTAGAATATATGTGATTCTAGTTGATTATATGTGGTGCGTACTTGTTGGCGAAGCGTTTTCATACGTGTAAAAGTGATTTTCCTTACGATGTTACATTTATCATATGAAATTACGGCTGTTTATATAAAATGCACGTGATATTTTCGTGTTAGCCAATACCAGCAATTCGGCTACTTCGGCCGCCATGTTTAACTTATATTACGGTCTGAGGATTGGAGTCGGTCTTGTCTGTAGTTGGTCTTACGTGATCCAACAAATCGTTAGAAAACAAACGACACAAATCTGTCCGCGCAAGTCAATTAACAAAACAAGCATTTATGCTGAGTGGATTCGTTACCTAAGAGAGATATGTGGGATCTGTAAGTTCGTTGTTCATGGCCTTCTGTTCGGCGCGAGGAGTTTTGTATCAGTCCATGGCCAACGTTGTCGCAACATTGGGTATTTCACGTTACGTCCTCAGGCTCATTACTGCCAACTCCATCACCATCATCTACTATCACATTTATGTGAAGAAATAAGTAAGCAAAATAATTTTCCATGTTTTATCAAATATAAACCATTCATTGATTTTAGTAGCCTGTGACTTGTTGCAACTAAATGAAAATTTACCAGCACATTTATAAATAAATGTTTTCTCTGTATCCGGTGTTATTTTTCCCCGTTGCTAGATTCATTATGAAACCTAGGGAACAGTTTCAATTACAGAAAATAAACTTAATAATTGACGTATTAAAGCTGAGAGAACCCACCAGTTAGAGATCATCCTCTACATCTTCATTCGTGGTTGATGATACAGCAAATATACATTTGGCCCAATCAATTATCCTTCTGCGGTCTTCACGGTTTTAAAGTAGGACATATTGGCTGTATCACCAAAGGTGTTGTTCCATATACATGAAACCCATTCAAAAAATGAACTAAAGAACCAGAAGGATGGAATTCAGTTAAATAAAAATTCTGAAAACAAATATTAACATTTCACAATTTAATTTAATGTAATTATTCTCAGGTCTTGTTCGACAGGATTCAAATAAACCTTACCGAGCCCAATTCCAGTTGGACACACCCCTGATGATGTAAAATGAATGGAGCTTATTAGGAAACTCAATCCACCAACGTGAATTTCACAGTTACTTTTGTCCTCAGTTGACAAGAAGTAATCCTATTGAGTTCTAGGAGCGAAGTCCTGTTATCAGCACCATCATCTTCACTCTAGTGTACACCTGGCATTCCCCTCAATACCGAGAAACCCTCCCTCTAGCCCTCAACAAAGCAATTACGTCCTTTGATGACGACAAGATCTAGTCTGCTTGGTGATAATCTCATACTCAGCTTCTGAGAACTGATCTAAGCCTTGTACAATAGACATTGGCTGCCTGCATATGCTCTCAACACAATAACGCATGCTTCCCCAGGACTAAGCGGATACGGACCGTATAGTCTGTAGTAGGATTACTGCATATCATCAATGCATGTCTTCCATACGGTATATATCTCAGCTGCTCTGTCAAAACAGCTAATGTCACAATACACTTCCTCTCCGGTACTTCCCTTAAGACTCGTCACTCCTCTCAGGCACATACTAGGTGTATGCCTAAGATTTTGACAGATTTTTGGTAAAGAAAGCACGTAATTTTCAAGGGAAAGTCATTTTTTGTGTATTGAAAATATTGGCCACCGGCTTCTACACACTTCACCCATCTTTCAGGTAGGTCATGAATATCATGTCCGAAAAACTGCTTGTCTTCTGCGGTAAACCATTCGTCGTGTCATTTTCCAACTTCCTCGAAATTGCTGAAGTGCTGCTCTGCTAGTGCGTGCCCCATTCATGTGAAGAGGTGATAGTCACATAGCCCCAGGTCGGGGGTGTACGGCGGGTGCGGAAGGATGTCCCATCCAAGCGATTTCAAGGTGTCCTTCACTGGTTTTGCCGTGTGAGACAGCGCATTGCCGTGTAACAAAATCACTTCTAGCCCATTACGGTCGTCCTTCGATAAATGCGTGATATAAATTAACCAATTATTGGCGATAGTCTTGTTCACTAACGGTTTCGCCGGGCTTCAAGAGTTAATGATGACTTTTCGCAGCCATTTTCTTTCTATTGATTAAGAAAATCAATGCGTGCCGCAAATATTCATTTTCAGGCACATGATCAATGAACGATACAAGACAGACGCTAATGTTTGGCGGACTCAACTTGTGTGTTCTAGTAGGTTAATGTCAACAAACGCTGCGTACTGTTCGCTGGCGCCATCTCTCAGTGAAACCGGAAAAGACTTACGCAAACACCTGGTAGGTCTATTTATATGCAGTCCATAAGAACAATTTTCGTTGAGATATTTTCCTATGCGCTTGTGTAAAGGAAAATGAAACTTAAATACTGCGTACTGCAGGAGTGGGTAAATATGTCATGCATACATACACTCCTAAATTGCGGTACGAAGAGGATCATTTTTCTTTACAGACGCGCATAAGAACATGAACACAACTAAATTTGTTCTGATGGACTGCATATCGGTATGTGGCTGGGAGGTGTGACTACCCTTAAGGGAAATAGTGGATAGGAGTGCATTGTGCCATTCAAGGTTCTGGCAGAGTAGCGACCATATGGTCTACGAGGAAATATCCGGATTGGCGGTGAATGGAAGCACCAGGGGTTAGAAATCATAGTCTTTAAACCGAAAAACAAGAACAGAACGATCATAGATTCACGTTGAATCACGTGATGGTGAAGCGGAAGAAGTGCGCTTAGAGCACTTCGTCGCTGAAGAAATAATACCTCGTATGTCACGAAGCTCTTCCTACACATTATTTTCCTTAATACTGGGCACTCCTACCAGCCACAGCAGTATATCATAACAATGTCCGTGTGGTAACGTGTAGAGTACATTATACTGTAAATAAGTCGTGCAAACAAACACATGATATAGCAGATCTCTTGGATTCATGAGGTCAAATGGACTGTATCGGGATGGGGAGGCTACTGGCAAAAATGAGTACAATTGGACTAGACAAAATAGTGGGCTATATTTCTAGAAAATACAACTCGGTGAATTAGAGTAGGGGAAGCTTTATCTGAACCTGTAATATGTAAGAGGGCAATTCCTCAAGACAATGTCATTGGAACTTTATATTTTCTTATATTTATAAATTATATGATTAAAAAAGTGGAAGCTGCTTTTTGCAGATGATGTTTTTCTGTACAGAGTAATAAACAAGTTACAAGATTGTGAGCAACTGCAGTGTGACCTCGATAATGTTGTGAGATGGAGAGCAGGCAATGGTATGATGATAAATGGGGTTAAAGGTCAGGTTGCGAGTTTCACAAATAGGAAAAGTCCTCTCTGTTTTAATTACTGCGTTGATGGGGTGAATCTTCCTGTTGGGGATCATTGTAAGTATACAGGTGTTAATATAAGGAAAGATTTTCATTGGGGTAGTCACATAAATATGATTGTAAATATAGGATAACAGATTTCTGCACGCAGTTATGGGAGTGTTTAAGGGTTGTTGTATGCAAAAGAGAGAGCATATAAGTCTCTGGTAAGACCCCAGTTAGAGTATGGTTCCAGTGTATGGGACCCTCACCAGGATTACTTGATTCAAGAAGTGGAAAAAATCCAAAGAAAAGCAGCTCGATTTGTTCTGGGTGATTTCCGACAAAAGAGTAGCGTAACAAAAATGTTGCAATGTTTGGTGTAGGGAAGACTTGGCAAAAAGGAGACGAGCTGCTCGACTAAGTGGTATGTACAGAGCTGTCAGTGGAGAGATGGCGTGGAATGACATCAGTAGACGAATAAGTTTGTGTGCTGTCTTCAAAAGTAGGAAAGATCACAATATGAAGATGAATTTGGTATTCAAGATGATAAATAGGGGCAAATACTTGTTTATGCGAAGAGGAGTTAGGGATAGGAATAACTTACCAAGGGAGATGTTCAATAAATTTCCAATTTCATTGAAATCATTTACGAAAACTATGAAAATTACAGAGTAGGGAATCTGCCACCTGGGCGACTGCCATAAATGCAGATCAGTATTGATTGATTGATTGATTGATTGATTGATTGATTGATTGATTGATTGATTGATTGATTGATTGATTGATTGATTGATTGATTGATTGATTGATTGATTGATTGATTGATTGATTGATTGATTGATTGATTGATTGATTGATTGATTGATTGATTGATTTCTAGAGTTCATTACGATAAGTTTCATTCTCGTTTACACGTAAGCATGCGAAAGTGAAGAGACGAATATTGTTCTGATGGACTAAATATCCATATGTGGCTGGGAGGCGTGACCAGCCTTAAAGATGATATTGGATAGGGAGATATGAACATTCATCTGGACAGTGACGTATTTTCGTTTTCCGCTGTTTAAAATGAAATGACCATTTAATACATTATAGTTCGAGAGTGCGTAAATGCGACAAGCAAACATAGATTCCAACAGTGCTATACGATAAGGTTAATTCTCCTTCGCACATTAGCATAGGAGAAATATTCTGAATGACTGCATATGTGGCTTGGAGGCGTGATCATTCTTAAGGTAAATAGCGGATAACAAGAGTGTTTTGACACACTGAACGAGTTTTTTGTTCTCCAACGAAGATTTACGAACCTACAGTCTTGTACTATAAAGAAAAATGTCGACTGCCAAATATACAGTATATGTCACACGGTTAATGGTAGGAGCCCGAGAAACAATTCCTGAATTACACTGAAGAAAATGGAAATTGCAACACCCAGAAGGAGTGGTGCTACATTGCTGCAATTGAACATGCAGGACGAGTGAGTGTTCGGTTGTGATTCGATGATTACACTTTCAGGTACCTCTGACCGCAAGTTTGGACAACAATCAATACAGTATTTGCCCACCACGAGCTTCAATACATTGATGAATTCGTCGAGGCATGGAGTCAATAAGGCAATGGATCGCTTCCTGAGGAATTGTGGCCCAAGCTTGCTACACCGCACGGGTCAGTTGTTCCACAAATGTGGGTTTCTGAGGACGGTTGGCCAGTTGTCGACCCAACATGTCCCACACATGCTCAGTAGGAATGAGATCCGGCGATCTGGCGGGCCTTTCTAATGTTGTGATATCGTGCAGAGCTTCTCTGGAGATGCGTGCAGTGTGAACCCGGACATTGTCCTCCTGAAACATCCCATTAGCAATGTTCGCCGTCATAGGGACAACCACTAGATTGAGTACCCTATCAAGGTACTGTCGAGCAGTCATAGTGCCCTCAAGAAGCACTAATTGTGATTTCACGTTAAAGCCAATGGCTCCCATGACCATAATGCTTGGTGTTGGCCCTGTGTGCCTCTCGACAATAAGATCTGGGCGGCCCATCTCCCCGGTACGTCGGCGAACACGATTCCGGCGATCACTGCGGGCAAGATAGAAGCGCGATTATCACAAAAGACGACCCTATGCCATTCGTCTACCCACGTCGATCTTTCTCGACACCAGGCCAGCCTTACACGTTGCTGTTGTGGGGTCAATAGAACACCTTCTGTAGGGACACGGGCTTGTAAGCCAGCTGCACGCAGGCGATTACCAACTGTTTGTTGTGTAACGTGGGGTGCCACAGCTGATTGAATTTGCGCTGCTGTTGCATGGGGTTCCATCCGGGCCATCCGAATGATGCGGCGATCCTCTCTCACAGTTGTCTGTCGCGCTGGGCCTGTGCCAGGTCCACGAGTGTGGGTACCTTCATTTGACCACTGCTGCCATATACGTTGTACCGTAGATGCCTGTCGGCCAACATGTGCAGCGACAGTCCTTAGCGATAATCCAGCCTCACACAGCCCAATTATCCGAGCCCTCTCAAACGGCGACAGTTGTTGATAGCCTGCTCTTCTCTGGTGTTGAGGCATGTTTAACGAGGAACACTTCACTGCATAGACTGTAAGTCAACTACGCTACACCAGTGTCCGTGTACTGGAGTTGACTCCTCCGCGACTAATCACGTGGGCAGACCTGTAGCAACAATCCAATGGGTTTGAAACTTTGATCGTTTACATACCTACATGGCATTGTTCCATATCTTGAAAATCATCACAAACGACCAATGCCTTCATGGTGTTGTAATTTCAATTTTCTTAAGTGTATTATCCGAGTTTTCAAGTTCATTAGACAAAAATATCTGCTGTCATCCGCGGTTCAATATTCATTTTGAGAAATCTTTTATACAGTCTGTACCGGGCGGTACACCTCCACGCCGCTAGTTCAAATATTGCGCCAGTTGAAACTCTTCTAACCGGGCGAGTTGGCTGTGCGCGTAGAGGCGCGCGGCTGTGAGCTTGCATCCGGGAGATAGTAGGTTCGAATCCCACTATCGGCAGCCCTAAAAATGGTTTTCCGTGGTTTCCCATTTTCACACCAGGCAAATGCTGGGGCTGTACCTTAATTAAGGCCACGGCCGCTTCCTTCCAACTCCTAGGCCTTTCCTATCCCATCGTCGCCATAAGACCTATCTGTGTCGGTGCGACGTAAAGCCCCTAGCAAAAAAAAAATCCTCTACAGGAGAAAGCCTGAACTTTAACAAACGGTATTAACTCAACGGTTTCTCGAAAGATGTCACTACTGTAAATTTGGTAATTTTGAAGTGTTCTGAACTGTGTCTATTACGATTCGTGTTTGTTTGCTCCATATCAAGAAGTTTGGACATTCTCTAACAGATGTCTCTACCAAGAACTATGATAACGCACTCTGGTGTAAAGGAATGTACTCTCCCGAAGAAATAATGTATTCCTAAGTTTTGTTTTTACTAAATTTTGTTCTGTGGTTTGTGGGTTGGCAACAGTTATCCTTTCTTTCCGCCTGTTTTGAATTTAACCAATCACTAATTTTTGTAATTACCTAATTTCGGACCAATAGTGTATTTCTTTTTCGATGTTGATGTGTAACTTTTAGCTATCCAATAAAATTGAGGGGGTGTGTCTACTCATTCCTGAAAGGTCTCGAATATTCCACTAGGGTATAAAAACTTCTGATCTTCTTGTCTCGGTGCCACTTCAGTAACATCTTTCTTAGTGTGTGGATATGTAGCAGGGGGCGGGAAGCGCCTCTTTCTTCAAGCAGCAGTTCTTCTACAAGGTAATGGCCTTTTAACATCTCTATTTCTTGCTAGCTCAGCAGTTTAACTCTAGGAGAAGGTTCGAAACCTTTAATATGTAACCCACCTTTTTAAAATGTGAATTTCCTTTCAGTTTATGTAAATACTACCTATTTCTATCACTGTAAATCGGGGATAGAGAATGCTTCACCCTCTCGAACTCTCCTTAATTTTGAAATGGATGTGATTACGTTTTCATAATCGTTCTTCTCTTCTTTAATGTAGTAAAGTTTTCTCATACGGGTCACCTCCCTAGCTTGGCCTAGCGCTACATAGGTTTTAAGACAATAACTTTGTGTAGGAGTGCGAAATTACGCCTACATCCCCTTTGCTTTGGGCCAGTAACTTAACCTGATGTTTTGTTTTCTTCATGCGAAGGCCCCGTAGGTTGTGTATTAATTACCCCTGTTTCCTGGTGTGCCTTGAGGGCAGATAGAAGTGAAGTTTGTTGTGGCCTTTGAAAGGCTTGTGAAATTGAGAGCGGATCTGCTCTTTTCCTTAACATTGTAGTTAGGAGCTAGTGCTCCTTGACATGATGGGGTTTTCTGCCCCTTTGTTCATTTGGTAACCTGGTAAAGTTGAGCTAATCGCTCAAAGATTGTGAGTGTGGGGCTCGAAGCCCAAAACCTGGTAAAAAAAAAAAAAAAAAAAACCTGAACGGGAAATGTTATTTTGTAGCTGCCTTTCGTTGTTATTTCACCTAATGGAAATTGTTGAATGTTGTTATCTGTTATTTGTTGATTTTGAAAAGAAAATATAACCTTTGTTAAAGTTTTAAATTAACTTTAATTCTGTAGTTGAGACCTATTCCAGCCCGCACCTTCTTTCACCTCTGCTGTTCCACAGATACCTAGGAACACAGTCAATAGGACGCTCTAGTTGAAAGTGAGTCATGCAAGTACCCAGAGTCCACGTAAAGGCAGATCTAGATTGGGACACCCGCGTAGGGAGTGTAATTGACAAAGCGTGCAAGTATTTAAACTGCGTGATGAAGATGCTGAATGGCAACAGTTTCTAGGTGACGAAGCAGAGGTAAACATCACTCACTAGCCCACTCCTGGAGTATGCAGCAGCCGTATGAGATCCAGGACACATTAATGAACGTGAGATGGTACAACGAAAGGCTCCAAGATTCGTGCTTAATTATTTCAATCCTAGAAGTAGTGTGGCAAGTGTGATAGAAAAACTTGGCTGGGAGACACTGGTGACTAGAAGGAAGCGAAGACGTTTATGTGCCATGTATAATGTTATTTTACGTCCCACTAACTACTCTTTTACGGTTTTCGAAGACGCCGAGGTGCCGGAATTTAGTCCCTCGGGAGTTCTTTTACGTGCCAATAAATCTACCGACACGAGGCTGACGTATTTGAGCATCTTCAAATACCACCGGACTGAGCCAGGATCGAACCTGCCAAGTTTGGGTCAGAAGGCCAGCGCCTTAACCGTCTGAGCCACAGAGCCCGGCGTGCCATGTATAATGCCAGCTTGAGGAGAGTCGACTAGTATAGCACTGTCACGTAAGTAGGGCAGATCATCCTCGTTCAGTGGATGGTGGATCGTAGAAAAATATCTATATAAATATTCGTTCGTAAATCGGGAAGTTGATGACTGGAATGCATTACCTGCAGCTGTCTTAGATGTAAGACGCTTCAAGAATAGACTCCGGGCTACTGTAATTTGTGTGTAAATTTCTGCACTGTAAACTGTAGAATCAAGGCATTTGAACGTGCTGTACTTACAACGCTATTAGACCGCTCAATCTACTTCAAGTCAAACTATAAAAGTATGAAATACTTCAGGCGCGTGTGCATTTGTATATGACGATGTTGTAATGCTGAGCTCAACCTATAGTATTGTAAGTTGTTAATGTTAAGCACTGGAAATTCTTGAGCTGTATGTGAATTTGAATGATGATGCTGGATTTAGAATGTCAGACTAGTAGTATTTTTATAACACTTTCTTTCCATGGAATTGCTTGTTTTACTTGTTTTCGTTGTTGTTGTTGCGTGATTATGTTTTAACTTCACTTATCACCACATTACTGTAACTGATCACCACCGGCACATTTCCCAATTGCGATATATTTGTTAATAATGAATACTGTGTTGTCTACTATTTGTTAACCTGTTTCACAGTTCATTTTTTCTATTTAATGTGAACATTTTATTCATATTCAATATTAGTATGACATATTTGATAATAAATATCATAACCTCATAAGCAGTGATGATGATGAGTTGTTTATTGAAAATTCAAGTACACTTTGTCGTTGTGGTGGTCCTATAATTAGGGAAGTCATAAATTGAAATATATAAAGACTAGCAAAATACCCGTGCTTCGCTACGGTGTTATACTGAAATTTATAATTGAATGCTTATTGTTTTAGATATATAATCCGCCGAAATCCGCGATCTGACTTGTTTTCTGCGAGAATCCACCAAAATTCGCGATCTGAGTCGTTTTCTAACAGATTACGGCAAGTGTCCTCCTATTTTTCAATTTTTCATTTTCAGCAATCGATTTCGTACCGCACTTCCCGGGCTAGGTCCAGGTATTCCACCCAGTCAGTTGGGTCCCTAAATCTTTGCCATCTTTTCCTATAAGCATTTTTAATATGGATCAAATTCTTCGGAAGATACGGCGTGGTGTCGTTTTGAGTGCCTTGGCGGTACTAAACCCGCGGCCGGACTGCATTCTTAGTCATTACCCGTCCAGGACCCGTTTCCAGCCCCGTCCGCATATTTGACGACGGTCCAGAACATTATTATTATTATTATTATTATTATTATTATTATTATTATTATTATTATTATTATTATTATTATTATTATTATTATTATTATTATTGTTGTTGTTCCGAGGTATCTGTGGAACAGCAGAGGTGAAAGGAGGTGCGGCCTGGAATGGGTCTAACTACAAATCCGAAAGATGAATTGAAAATGTAAATAAAGGTTATATTTTCAACAGACAACGAAGTTTAACAATTTTCACAAGGAAGGTGAAATAACAAAAATATCAGGTACAATGTAATTTTACAAATTCTGGGCTACGAGCCCCAAAGTCTAAGCTCTCAGCTCATAACCACAAATTACCAAAGGGCAGAAAACCCTTAATTACATGGAGCATTAGCTCCCAGCAATCAAAAATGTCACGCCTCACCGAGGCACCTTTCAAAATGCCAAAAAGAGCTGACCCGCTCTCGATTTTGCAAGCTTATTTATGAGGCCATAAACTGACTTTACATTAACTGCCCTCAAGGCACACTAATAATGGCACAGGGGTACCTCGTACCCGATTTACTGGGCCTTCTCAGGAAGGAAAACAAAACGGATAAAAAAATGGCCTTAAATACAAAATTGAATGGAGGCGAGTACTTGCACTCCTACACTAAAGTTTTTAAAACCTATGTGGCGCTAGGCCGATGATACAGCGGCTAATCCCAAGCTAGGGAGGTGACTCGTATGAGAAACTTTAATACATTCAGGAAAGAAAAAAACGGTCACGAAAACGTAGTCACCTCAATTCCAAATGAAGGGGAGCTCAAGAGGGTAAAGCACTCTCTATTCCCGAATTAAAAGTTCAAGAAAACTGAAGTTTACCATGAAAAGGTTTTACATGCTTAATAGTTTACATATTAAAGGTTTCGAACCTTCCCCGAGAGTTAAACTGCTGAGCCAGCAAGAAATACAGATGTTAAAAGGCCATTACATTGTTGAAGAACGGCTGCCTGAAGAAAGAGGCGCTTCCCGCCCCCTGCTACATATTCACACACTGAATTAGATGTTATACGAGTGGCCCGGAGACAAGAAAATCAGCAGTTTTTATACCCTCGTGGAAAATTCGAGATCTCTCAGGAATGAGTAGACACACCCACTCAGTTTTTAATGGTTGACTAAGAGATACACATGAAAATTCGAAGAAGAAAGCTATGATTGGAGGAAAATTAATTACAGAAATTACTGATTGGCGAAATTAAAAACAGGCGGAAGGATAGGATTAATATTGCCAACCCACAAACCACAGAACAAGATTTAGTAAAGACACAACTTATGAATACAACATTTCTCCAAGAAGGTTCATTCCCTTACACCAGAGTGCGTTATCATAGTTTTGGAAGAGACATCTGTTAGAGAATGTCCACACTTCTTGATCAATGAAAAACAAAAGCAAATCAAAAACACACAGTGACATCTTCTGATAACCAGTAGAGTTAGTTCAGTGGTTAAAGTTCCGGGTTTCTCCAGTAGAGAAGTTTCAATTGGCGCAAGATTTGAACTTGCGTCGTAGAGGTGTACCGTCCGGTACAATTATTATTATTATTATTATTATTATTATTATTATTATTATTATTATTATTATTATTATTATTATTATTATTATTATTATTATTATTATTATTATTATTATTATTATTATTATTATTATTAGATGTTCTGGACCCCACAGCAAGATGCAAGACCACTACTTGGCGGTAAATTACATCTGCAGCCATTGTCATTGTTGTCAATGTGACCAGCACCATTGTCGCGCGTAGGCAAGTGTGAGGGATTTCTGGCGATACGAATGACATACTTCCGTGAATTATTGACCTTATTATAGAGGTGAACAATTTGACGGTCAATCTCATTCCTGTCGTTTATTTCAAATGTGTTTACATTTTTATTTATATGCCAGGAAGATCTACTGTAATCTAAGAACGTTCCCCGAAGAAAAGGATGGCTGTTGAAAACGAACCCAGGAAAGGTAAAAAATGATCGGTTTATGATCAGAATAAGTACACCGAAAATCTACAGCCTGTTTCCAGTCATTCAACAGGGTCAGGAATGGAATGAATAAAGCGCCATCTAGCGGTGACGATAGGAATTTTGCCGGCTGACGAAGCACTCCTCTTGGGCAATAATCGATGAATGGCAAATGAAATGAAATATTGGACAGTGTTGCTGGAAGGAATTATGACAGGGAAAACCGGAGTATTCGGAGAAAAACCGGTCACACCTCCGTTTTGTCCAGCACGAATATCACATGGAGTGACCGGGATTTGAATCACGGAACCCAGCTGTGAGAGGCCGGCGCGCAACAGAGGCTCCTTATAAGTACATTATGAACAGTAAAATCAATTGGTCTCACTCCTTTTACACCCCACTGCCGTTAAGTTTAATTACCCCCTCCCCCCAAAAAAAAGTTAAAATAAGGCATGTTTCTTTATGTTTAAAGGAGATTCCAAACACCAATGTTCAGGTCTGTAATATCTTCAGGTTCTGAAATATAAGTAGCCTCATTAAAGGCATTCAACCCTTTTTCCATTCTTTTCCACCCTTCCTATTGGGGTTTTCAGAAAACAAAAAAAAATACGTGTTTCTTTATTTTTGAAGGAGATTCTAAATACCAATTTTTACATCTATAAACTTTAAAAGTTTTGAGATGTAGACACACTCGTTTTAAAAATTCAACCCCCTTTTTACCCCCCATTAAATGGATTTTCCAAACACGAAAAATACCTAATTCTTTTTTTTAAAGGAGATCCCAAACACCAATTTTCAGGTCTGTAATGTCTTCGGTTTCTGAGATAAAATATCCTCATTAAAGGCATTCAACCCATTCTTCACCTCTTTTCACCCCTCCTATTGGGATTTTCCGAAAACAAAGAATACGTATTTCTTTATTTTTAACGAAGATTCTAAATACCAATTTTGACATGTGTAAACTTTAAAATATTCGAGATATAGATGCACTCATTTTAAAAATTAACCCCCCTTTTCACCCTCCCGTTAATTGGATTTTCTAAAAACAAAAAATACGTGTTCCTTTATCTGTAAAAGAGATCAAAAGTACGAATTTTCAGGTCTGTAATATCTTCAGTTGCTGAGATATAAGTACCGGTATCCTGATTACAGGCATTCAACCCCTTTTTCACCCGTTTTCACCCCTCCAATTGGGATTTTCTGAAAACAAAATGATACGTTGTTCCTTATTTTTAAAGAAGATTCTAAATACCAATTTTTACATCTGTAAACCTTTAACGTTTTGAGATATAGATACACTCATTTTAAAATTTCACCCCCTTTTCCACCCCCTTAGTGACGGAATATCCAAAAATCCTCTCTTAGCGAGCACCTACATCTTAATATAAATATATCCCCAAAATTTCATAAATTTAATTTTTTGTTATGTCCAGTAGTTGTGGCTCGGCGATGATGAGTCAGTCAGTCAGTCAGTCAGTCAGTCAGTCAGTCAGTCAGTCAGTCAGTCAGTCAGTCAGTCAGTCAGTCAGTCAGTCAGTCAGTCAGGTTATTATATATATAGATGAGGAAAATTGTGCAATATTTTACGTAACCTTTTGTAACGCTTCAAATAGGAATTATTGTAAAGCGGACATTTTTATGTTTTTTACTCTAGTGCCGTTCGAATTTAAAATAATAAACTAAATATCTGACTGAAGTCTTAATCTTAAATTTCTCTTCTTGAGGTTAAGGTACCGTGGTTACGTAGACATGGCAATGACCAGAGTAGGGAAGTAATTGATTCAAAGTAATCGAATTAATTATTTAGTAAATTTTACTTATTCTTGAGGCAGTTTCCGTAAGGCAGTGAATAGGTTCGTGTGATCTTCGTCAGAAAAACCCAGTTCAAATGAACCGCCATCTTATGTATAATATTCCCTCCAATTTTCGTTTCATTATATCAACACTATGGGTCAGGGGGGTATTTTGTTTCATCCCATTTGTTCCCAGTTCGGGGACATCATTTGGGCAGTGGATGAGGAAACCTTGCCCATTGCAACGCTGTACTTATCAGCAATGGCAATGTGCAGAAAGCATCCATCACTATTTGCTGTTCCTGTGGATAGAACCTTATAAAGGACTGGGAAAAAGGCCTTGAGTCCTATGTTTCAAGAAGCCAATCACGAAAGAAACTACATAAATACAAACCAGATGGTATTGTAGTAATGTAAACAATATATACAGGTACATACATACCCTTCCGACTTTTGAACGAGCATTACAGTCCTGGAACACTAAAAAATATGAAACTTTCCATACGGTCTTTCAGTCCAGTAAAGCCGAAGAAGGAAAAGATCCTTGGGATATTTTCTAGTACATTGACGCCAAAAATTGTTCCTGCCTGGACAACGTGGCAAACAGGAACCACCAAGGAACTGCATGTGAATGACAGGAAAGAGATTGGTTTTTCTTTGCCCTTTTTTCTTTTGTTTCTTGCAGTTGGTCTTTCGTCGCATCGACACAAATAGCTCATATGGCGACGATGGGATAGGATGGGGCTTGGAGATGAAAGGAAGGTGCCTAGTATGAAAATGGAAATCACGGGGAACCATCTTCGGAGCTGTTGACAATCGCATTTGAACCCACAGCTGCGCACCCCTGACCACACAGCCAACTCGCTCGGTCTCCTTTGCTTTAAGAAAACGATCGTGCTCGTTTAGATACAGGGAAACGACGAGATGTAATGACTTACTTCTTTCAAAATATACTCGAAATTAAGTTTCTGCAGAATTCAAAGCACTTCCTACTGAACAGCTTTATTCCAATTGCCTTGCAGTTTGGCCTATGTTAGCACTCATATCTTCTTCCTCCCTGTCACGTCTTGGCAAGTCTTCTCCGTTTTCTTCTATCCCAAATGCCTTTGTCGGTTGGACGAGATTCCCTCAGATCATCAAGCAAGGAATCCCTCCTTCCTCCACCTCCCGGACAAGTACTTTCCCCATTTCCGCTCATGATGTGACCATACCACAGCAGGTGCTTTTCTTGAATTTCCACGATTATTTCGATCGCTTTAACTCTGTCCCTTATGAAATTGTTCTTCATTGGGTCTAGTCGGGAAACACAACATATCCAGCGCCACAATTTCATTCTTGTGACCTCTAATTTTTGACCCACTGACTTCACTCTTCGCCATATCTCCGCTCCATAAAAGAATGCAGGTCTCAGTGCTCATTTACAAGCTTTCCCCTTCATTTTCACATTTTTTCTGCGTTAGAGGACTCCCGGCAACTTCTTCCAGTTGACCCAGCCAGCCTGTATTCTGCGATAAATCTCAAAATTCAAATTACCATCGCTGGATATCGTGGATCCTACATGCCGTTGTTGCGTGAACTGTACCGCGTACCTGACAATGCTCATCCAATCCATCATTTCTCTCAAGACTGGTCACGCCTCCCAGTCACGTATGGATATGCAGTCCTTCAGAACAATTTTCGTTGTGTTAATTTTCCTATGATACTTAGTAAGGGGGAGGAGCCTCCGTGGCTCAGACGGCAGCGCGTCGGCCTCTCACAGATGGATACCGTGGTTCAAATCCCGGTCACTCCATGTGAGATTTGTGCTGGACAAACCGGAGGAGGGACAGGTTTTTCTCCATGTCATCTTTAATTCCAGCAATACTCTCCATTCTAATTTCATAGCATCTATCAGTCATTAATAAATCACTTTGGGAGTGGCGACCCCATCGTACTAACAGCCTATATCTGCTTCATTCATTCCAGCCCTGACCCGGTCAATGACTGGAAAACAGGTTGTAGGTTTTCATTTTCACTTTGTAAGGGGTTGATTCATTCAAACTATGTGGTACGGCAAGGCTCAGTTTCCTTTACATCACCGCATAGGAAAATGAACGCAAGTTCTGATGGACTACATATCATACGCGACTGGGAGGTGTGACCGGTCTTAAGGGAAATGATGGATAGGAAGAGCATTGTCAGGTACGTGGTATTTCTCACGCAGCGACAGAATTTGTAGTGTCTAATGCGACTTGATAACGTTCAGAAATATTCCGTTTTAAGAGTATGAGAAGAAATTCATGATGCCGTATCTAAAAATGTTATTAAAACAGTAAATAAATCTCTGGAATCAGAAATAATACTAATAATACTCAAAGACTAAGTAAAAACACAGAGGGACTGCTCTAAATGGAGATCAGTGGTGATGGAGGGAAGAGCTCTTATGAATTAAGCCGATAATAACATCCCTGTTAATGCACCAATTTATTTTAAAAATGCCGTCACTTCGGAAATATTTCCTTCTTTCATCCAACTTTGACATGCTTACTTAAATTTCGTCTTGGTAGATTTTTAACTCGGAAAAATGTGAACATGTCGAGCACATGCAATAAAAATGTGAGTGTTTGTACTAACACAACCAGTTTGTCATTACAAGCAGTAAACGAACCAGGAGAACACTTTTCCGTTCCTTTACAAATCTCTTCGCTGCTCTGTATGCTGTTCTCGCCTCGCGTCAAGTCGATATCGGAATGTGCAGGGCAAATACGACGACACCAATGTGCCTGTAATGAAATGGAGCTTCTGGTGGAGATTCGCTCGTGTTGTCCTCTCCAAGTTACCAGTAGCACAGCCTGAGCACATAGCTCTTGCTTCCTTCGGAGTAGACAACAAGAAAAGCTCAATTGTTGTTCAAGTATCTGGGGGTCAATATTTACCAGGGATAGTTGTGAAGACAGTGCTACTAGTTATTGCTTTAAAGGGAGAGATGGTGATTGTGATTATTGTCTGAGAGAAAGTACAACCCATACTTAAATATAACCCCGTAAGTGCCTTGCTCTCATCCTGAGAATGGACCAAGAGTGCCAGGCTGATAAGTAGTATTTTGCAAGTCCCCATATAATGCGCAACATAATTTAAAATTTACAATAATTAGACTTTAAATTATTAAATAATTTAACTCCGTATTATTTATTTATTTATTTATTTATTTATTTATTTATTTATTTATTTATTTATTTATTTATTTATTTATTTATTTATTTATTTATTTATTTATTTATTTATTTATTTATTTATTTATTTATTTATTTATTTTACTTGTTCAGTAAGGGGCTACCTGGCCTAGGCGGTAAAGGCGCACTCGGTTCGCCCGAAAGGACGTGGGCTCGAATCCCCGTCAGGAAGTCGTAAAATGTAATAATTTAATAATATAATATAATTTGAGAATATATTCATTATTCATTCCTAAAAGCTACAAATATTTCCTTAATCACCGTTATCTGGTCCATTAGATGAGCAGTTTCCCTTTTTCGGCCACTACCAGCGCTAATGTGAGACAATGAAGAGTTTCACTTAAGCCCTGGACATTTTTCAACAAATCAAAATACTCCGGAGGGTGTTGAACCAAGGAATACATTACAGATATAATTATATAAATAAGTCCATTTGGCTAGGATTTGAATCATAAAAAAACGAATAAAGGAACGAGCGATTTTAGGCGGAACTTGAGAAGTGATTTTCGAAATTTGCTCTTCAGTTTGTCAGAGACCCACAATTTGAAACCCTTCCAGGCCCTTTACCCCTTCAACTTTCGGCATAATTCAGGAAATTGCTTAATTTTACATTTTTCCTAGTATGTGAATCCCTACTTCGTCTACTAAGAAATTAAAAAGCGATCTTCGCGAATCAAGTGAATCTGATGTGGATCCATTGGAACCTTCACGTTACACAAACAACATGAACCAGTTCCATTGTGTGTTTTGTGTTAACGAGAGAAGTGTTTATTTGACACGAGGACATGAAATAAAATGTAAGTGTGGTATCAATAATGTAATTGCGTGGAATAATTTTAAAGCTACGTTACGTTCGCAAACACAGCCGTAGCTCTGTGGGGCTAATTATGAAATGTGCTTCATCTACATTGGTGTTGTTTACCTTGTCTGTTGACGAGGCAACTCTGCCCTAGTCAAGTGAGAGCAAACGGAATGTATTTCATTACAGTATATTTGTAGTCACAAGTCCACTACGTTGGAAATGCATTCTGTACAACCGCTGGCCAATACACCAGGTTCAAACTTGCTTCTATTGAAATCCTCGCTCCATGGGTTGTAGTATCTCCTTCCTTTCGGTAAACACAACTAGAAAGGTTTAACTTCCAGGGCTCTCAGCTTGGAAGCGTCGGTTGCCAAACATAGGCTCCTAGCTGAGTCTCGTATTGCCTCCGCCTTCTTGTTTCCTACCTGCCTCGTCTCCTGGGTGGGGGCGGCCTACACTGCCTCCCGTAAAAGGAGCCTAAAAGGGGCAACAGGGGCTCTCAATTTCGAGCGTTAGTTGTGACCATGTTTACCCTAGCTGAGTCTGGCATTATTCATCTTACTTTTGTGAGTCTCCTCTTTTCCATCTTTAATGTCTGACCTTCCGTAGTCAACTCTCGGGAAGTGTGAACAAACGGAAATGTTTCTACATTACTCATCATGTCTCAGAATGTAGAAGGGAGGTAGAATAGAGGGAGTTTGTAGAATATGTTCAAAAATACATTGATTTTATGTACCTCTTTAAAACAACTTGCGCTGTCGTCTCAAGTATTGCCTAATTATGTATTTAACACAGTGAATCGTCCTATTTTGTTTATAAGTAGAGAAAATTACATTTTTCTCGATCTTGTCTTGTTACTTAAATTTATTTGAGAGAATTTCATCGGCTATCGAATTCATCGCCATTAATTAATCAAAACATTTGGTTAAATTTACTTCCACAGCTACAAGTATGTGGTGTCAAGTGTTAATACGATTGGATTAGAAGTTTATTTTTCATAAAAAGAGATAATCCACCTGATAGCTATCCGTGTTAGACAATCGAAAAATCGATCTCCTAATCAGTTCATATGAGCAATATTTCTTTTATCTGGTGTTTGGATGTAAGCAGGGCTCGAGTTAAAACTCAACATCAAAACTGCCAATCAACAAACGGATTTTATTGGAGAAAGGAAATCCAATACATTATTTCAAGTCAGGGAGTACAATCGCCATTAAATTGTTCAACAGAGAGTCCGCTATGGTCAGAATAATGGTGTCCGGGATTTTGTTTATTCTTAGGAAGTTCAGCGTCTCCACGAATTTTCCCTCTAGTGCCAAAATGTTAATAATAATTTGTTTGCAGCAATTTTCCTTTTAAAACAATTATGCCCAAACTTTTTGATATAGAATATTCAGACTTCCTCCATTCAGTACTTACACTGCGTACTGAATATGGGAAAATATATCTTATACATTCCGTGTAATAGAGAAATCTGTGGCTTTCACACAATTCACACTTCCGGTTCTTCACAAGGAAGGATGGTTGACCAGTTGAAAATGACAACCACCACACACAGTATTTCGTCCCGACCTCCATTGGTCAACTCTTCTTCTCTTCCGACCCTGGCCGTATTTTGTTTGTGAGGTCTAGGGAGTCTTAAGGGCCCCCCACACCAGCAGTCAAACTGTGCGACGTCATATCGGCCGATAAACTGTGTTAGCCATGCAGTTAATAACATTGTATTTTGAACCGCCTGAATGTGTCCACTTTTTCACAGTTATCTGAGTAGTTTGCACAGTTGCACAGTTCCCTCAGTCTGCCTTTGGATGTGAAGATGTCAGTACTCCACTGTAGTAAGCGAGACGCGACCCTTGCGTTCATTGAGGCTCGTAGTGGCATTAAAATTAATTTCCTTTCTTACATAACGTTTCCAACGTTTCGGGTTTATCATAATAGTAAGAAATGCATTCCTTAGCTTACTTGAATGTACTGTTTGAGAGCCTTTACCATCGCTTCGCTTGTTTCCATTACGATCCTTCCCAGAGTTGGCAGGGAAATCCTCATAGAAAACTGAATATCCACGACGTTCCGCCGATTGCCCAGAACCTCTGCGCAGCAAAGTGGCTCCAGTTGGAGTGATACTGCCTGTCCTTTTCTGAATGTACGGTGACACTGCCGCTACCAACACATTAAACGTCTCTTCACTCGTTGTAAAGCAGTTGACAAAAGGACTGGTCCTTGCAATAGCGCACCGTCACACGATATATTCCTTGCCAAGAATCCCTTTTTCACCGTTTCTTCTTTTCAGCTAATACGAACGCTGGTGGAGCTAGTAAACGAAAAGCTACATTTTTTTCTGGTTATCCCTGCTTGAATATCTGACTTCGCCAAAGCAGACTGAGAACTGAGTGAACTGAAGGGAAAACTGTGCAGCTGCTTGGTTCTATTCAGTTCAATTAAACTGCGCCCTTCGCGGACTTTCCTTCGCTTTTGGCGATATCTTCAGTTTCCAGTGTCAGAATTAAAGTATTTTCCATCGGATTAGATGTATTGAAGGATGGTTATCTAGCTGGCTCGGCCTTTGGTCACAAGGGTCCCGGACTTGATTCTCTACAGGGTGGGGAATTTGAGCCATTATTGCTTAATTCCGGTGGCACGGGGTTCCTGGGTGTATGCATCATCTTTACAATCCTTCCAACGTCATCACCTCAAATGACCTGCATCTGACGAGCTTCGACACTAAAAGCCATGCGCCATCCAGCTGAACTTGCTCTTACAACAGTAGTGACCAGAAGGCCTGTTGGGGCGCATCTTTCCACATACTTGGGAGAAATTTCATCTTGAAAGAGTCAACGAGAATATTAGAACTGTCTACTAGATTGAATCGAAGACAGTCCGACGTACCCAAGCCCTGGTTACTTTGGTGGGTAAACTGGCCAGAATTTCCTCTTCCCATTTTGGACTAGGACGCTCATGAGCCTTTGCTACTGTAGTTAACTTTCCTTTAAGAAATGCTTTCACTTTCTACCTCACTGGGACGGGCGGGGACCTGCTTTACTTGCTTGTTTATAGTTATTTCACTCTCCCTCTTAGGGAGCGGGCCACCAGTCCAACTAGGGACTCTTTGGCCGGCGATTTCAGTGGTTTTTGTGTTTTTATTTATGTATTGTTTGTGAGTATGCTACGGCACACGTATTTTTACGTTGTTAGAGTGATGTGGGTACTGGTGTGTGGATTGTCAGAACAAGGCGTCACCCAGTATTAGTCCCGCATCGCACCCACCCGGCTTTTACCCTGCTATCCCCCGTTTATTGAGAAATATTCCAATTACACTTTTTACAATAAATGCATTACGTGATGTATTCCTTTGATTTTCTTTTAGAGTTTTTGATCATTGTGAAATAATCATTATTCGTATTATGAAATCACATAATTAATTTCACATTTTCACATTTAACTTCTTTTCAATGCACTTTTCACTATAAGTCTTTCTTGATGTTATGTTTACATTTTTAATATTGTTCTGTGTATCTGTTACAGTTTGAAGGGGTGTGTTGTGTTGTATCGTATGTGACAAGTATATACCAATCATATTCACTGTAATGATATCATTTCATTTTTATTTTTCGAGTTCATTTGCCCTCTGTTTTGGTATAATACAATAATAGTTGTGTTTTGTATTGTTGTTGTTACATTTTATTTTCGTGTAGTGTGTTGTTTGTGTGTAGGGATATAATTTAGACAATTTTATGGCGGTTGTGTCGCCTTCAAGTCAGTACTGTTTTTGCCATTCGCAGAATTATTTGTGAGGCATTTGCCTTATTTTTACGCCATATGCAGTGGTTTATTGTAATACTTTATCGTTGGTTAATTTGGGGCAATGGCTGGGGTTGGGAATAGGAAGGTGGTAGCGGGTGTTGGCTGATGGTTTAGGATGGACCGAGCTAGCGGGGATAGGTTGATGGCTTCTATGGGTTGCGAAAGGTTGCGGGAGTTAGCAGTTTAAAGGTATTGCAACCTGAGAGAATGGAGGTATGAACGGATTGTAGGGAATGTGTATAAATCGTTAATTGCTTCTATTTTAGTTTTAGGTCCGAGGCTGTACGCAAGTCGGAAGGCGTGTCGGTCTAATTTTGGAATGTCCAAGTAGTGGATGGGATGGGCTGCGATCCAGGTTAGGGAGGCATAGGTAATAATAGGTCGAACATAGACTTTAAATGTGGCTTTTAGTCCCCAGGCTTGTTGTCGGAATACAAGGAGGTGGCTAAAGAAAGATGTGGCCGCTTATTTTCTCTTCTTTTAACTCTCAATTTCCTTTTCCTTCCTTTGGGTTTCGATCCCACCAACTACATTTATAGTTTGAGAGACGGTGGGATGCAGGAATTTGTTTCCATTCAGTTCATTTAGATGGAGTTGTATCTATCGACGCTAGACTAAGAGCTACTAAATTGCGGACGTTCAGCTTGTGGTGCTATCTACCAGCGGAAGTGTAACTGTAATAGTATGGCTGACGTAATTCAACTTTATCTCGTATCACTGAGCGTGCTACCAGAGATGTTTAACATCTCAACAACAAAGGCACGGACAAGGTACGTTCACGGAATGTGTGAAGTCTGATCACGTATCTTCCAGCTTGATCACTTTGACGGTCAAGCATAATGCATATGTCCACGACACGTACATGAAGTAATTCATTAAAGAGCTGTCGCCCGGGTGCCAGATTCCCCCATCAGTTGATTAGCTACGTTTTCCCTAAATATTTTCAAAGAACTAGGAATTTGTTGGAACAATTCCCTTGATAATTTATTCCGGGCGGGCATTCTTCGTCCTATAAATGAATATTTGCTCCAGTATGTCCTCTAAATTCCAACTTTATCTTCAAACTATGATCTTTCCTAGTTTTAAAAGCTTCGCTCAAGCTTATTCGTCTACTGATGTCATTCGACGCCAACTCTCCACTGACAGCTCTAAACATAGTCGAGCATCCCGTCTCCGTACTCCCAAGTCTTCCGAGCTCAAAGTTTGCAACACTCCGTGCTGCTTTCCTCTGAATTATTTCCTGTTCTCGTATCAAGTTGTCCTGGTGAGGGTCCCATACACTGCAACATACTTTAAGTGCGGTCTTACCATGGAATTATATGTGCATGGTTACTACACCCACTGAATACTGCCACAACAATTTTTTTCGATATATCGGTACACTTTATCTGACCTGCCCATGGAGTGCATTATATGTGCTCCCCTGCATGTCGTAAGGGGCTATTGAGATGGGAGCAAGCAAAGAAACTGTACTAGCTCCCTCGTATTCTAAGGACAAAAACATTTCCGTGATTCTACGCTTCTCCGTATAGCGGAGAAAATGTAGGAGGGTGATTTTTTTTTATTTTGACTCTGTAAGATGTTTTATTTCCGCATTTTGACAGGCTTCATGACGGACAGTCAAATGCCTTGCATCAACATGCTTGCTCCCTCTGCCTTTATTTCCCTTTCACGCGTTTCAATACCTCGCTTTCCATGCTAGAGTGGAGAGAAATGAGGACTTCATTAAGATACGTTCCACAGTTCAAGTTCCTAAGCATTTAAACGAAAAAAGTACGAATCTGTACACACTTCTAAATATCTCAGTGTGATTTGATAGAATCTCACAATGTTTCATCAAGAACGAAATATGTCATTCTATTTCAATTAAAGTAAATTATTTTTCAAGTATGAGATTCTTACCATCTGTTTTAATTATTAGGTAGTTTATAAATGTATTCCTCAAAATAAGTTTTGGCAGACTGTAGAATCTAAGAGTTATAAATTAGCTGAGTCGAAAGTGAAAATAGACGGCTTACAAATTGTAGCTTTTCTCAACAAACGCTCTAAATTCCTCACTGTGGAGCAACACCCCCTAACAATGATGAGAACGTCATAGGGAAGTGCGGACCAAGACAAAAAAAAGGAAATAATTGTAAATAAATCGGATAATAACACATCAAATCGATGGCTTTCTTTAAAAACCTCGTAAGTCCGAATATTCTTCCTATCCATTATATTCCTTAAGACTGGTCACGCCTCCCAGTCCCATATTTATATGCAGTCCGAAAGAATAATTTTCGTTATGGTCATTTTCCTCTGCCAACTTCTAAAGGAAAATGAACCTTAAATACATTATACTATAGGAGTGTGTAAATTTGCCATGCAATCACCATCCCTACAATACGGTTCGTTAAGGTCCATTTTCCTTTAGACATTAGCAAAGGAAAATGAACACAGCGAAAATTATTCTGACGGACTGCATACAAATATATGACCGGGAGGCGTGGCCAGTCTTAAGGGATATAATAGGTAGGAAGAACATTTGGACAGACGAGGTTTTAAAAGAAAGCCATCGAAATGTATATAGGGAAGCAAGGAAGCGAGGAAGAGAGCAAGACCCTACCCATAAAATAAGGTTAGAGGAGGGAATCACTAGGAATTGCGATGGACAACACTCAAATGACACCAACTTTAAAATTTGAAAATAAATATATACTTTTTACATACCATCAAATTAAAGAAATCTCCAAAACTGAGGAGTATGTAACTACGTCCTAGGTACAAAATTCTGAAATCTAATGGCAACACAGTGCTAGTTTCGATCTGCCCACTGGCGACGCGGCGACATTTTTTCCATCTTCCATTCATGTCGCTTCGAGTCACCCTGTTTTCGGATTGTTGTCTAACCTATATTTTTACGCGGGAATTGCTTCCGCGATTACGGTCAATGAAGCCTACAACGTTGCTGCCTTCAGATGGCAGATACGAGGAGAACTACACTTCTGCCATCCCGTGTAAAACCTGTTACTTTCTATATTGCTCTCAGATAAGCGACTATAAGTTCTCAGATATGTATTTATTGGAGTGGTTATTGATATGTTTATTATGTTCCGTGGATAATATTAAAACGTAAGTTCACGTCCTTTTTAAGGCATGGAACCATCGCATTCCGACAGAGCTCTTTGAGACACTGGATCCCGGACAAATTGCTCATTATTTGCAAGAAAGTTGTGATAGTGACGGTGATTTCTCTTCAGTATCTGCGTTCAGCCCCGTCTCTTGTGATATTATTTTCTTACTAAGCATGATAGGTGCATGATATGAAGTAATTAACATAAGCATATTGTGAACTACTGGACTCTGAAGTTCCGGCCAGGCGAAAGCCGGTCTCGAACCCAGAGTACGGTAGTGAAAGAACTCTCACAAACGTGAGCTGGTGCACATAGTCTTACCTGAACATACTCCTCTTCACTCAGCCAAATAAGCAATCTTCTCAGGGATAACATGGGTATAACGGGGCAACAAAAGATAAACAAGAGGATATGTGACAAATCAGGTAAGATTCGGCTAAATTAAAAATAAAATAAAATATCTAACAGAAAACATCGTTGCATTCAAAGTTTAACAAATAGGGATTTATTACATAAAATAGAATTATTTACAAAGGATAGAGCTTTTCATTATGACAGGGTAAAATAACGCTGAGCCGATGACAACCAGTTCACCGCCTTCACGAAAACAGTTGTGCTGCAACAAGCATGTTACAATGGTGTAAGTAACGAAGTTTAGAAAGATGGATATCCGCTTAACTACTCATACACAGTTATTCCCATAAAATTTACAATGCCTCGCGCCGTCGAACCCCGGTGCAAACAAAAATCACCACAAAATGTACAATGACCTGACTCGGTCACGAACCCTAGTCCCATGACGAGTAAGGCGTCAAAGATACCTATGCAAACAAAATAAAAAGGACACACCCAACATATACACGGGTGTCAATATCAAACGGGCCAGTGTTAAAATAAACGTAGAACAAATAGGACATAAAAAGATCTCTCCCTGCTTTCAAAACATGAAGGTCGTTTCTTCCCCCTGGCACACTTGACACACTGCAGACGACCATAACCAACTCACAAGCCTGTGACGTCAAGCTCAATGACCTCCACCCTCACCACTTCACTCGCGGCAGTCCCCTAATTTATGAGCTCAAATGGGGCGGCCGGCTAAATTCTCGCCTTTCAAAGAAACATCTCACGTAATCTGCTGCTAAAGCCCTCTTTTAAATACACCTGGGCTATCTGCCCTTGTCTTAATATCTCCCGCAGTATCGCAAATCTTACTTATGCCTCTCATGGGCTAAATCCTGGTGCTACACAAACACTAATCATTAAGCGATAGTCACATGGCCATACTAGGCTGGGCTCTCTCATATCAATCACAAATCTTAATTCTGCCTATCATGGGCTCATATCTCTTAAATATTCGGACTCGCTCGCTCTATTAGTGAATCTGGGTGAATTACTGGTCACGTCTTGGTCACAACTATACACATCTCCGTCTACAGAAACAAATGCCTAAATTCGATCTAATGAAAGTACCTATCTGTTAGACTAACCTCCTATGACCAAAGGAGTTCGATCAGACCCTTAAAAACACACGTACGTTAAAATAACACAATCAAAGTGAAATATGAACACGCTAACAAGGACTCTACAAATAACATCTACCTTACTGTACGGGGTTCGAGTTTGAGGCCTAGCCCTATATTACAAGGAAAATTGTCCTACCACACTAATCTGTTTACTGACGGCCCCCATATTCCTATCTAAATTTAAATGACATGCTTGAAACGGAATTGGAAAGCTCTGACCTTATGTTATCGCTGACATTACGGAGCGGCCATCCCTGTGGACCACTGAATCTACCACCTCATGATAGACTGCGGGGCTGGCATCAGATACTGTTGACCACTTGGAGACATTCTTTCTTGTGTTGCGTCTTCGTACAGCTCCCTCTGTAGTTGGAAGATGTCTCCTTCGACGTTGTGCTGATCAAGAGCTCCCAACGTTCCTGGATCGATGCCCGTTGTCGTGTTGGCTTCAGCTCCTGGTTGTGGCTTCCTTGCAATGGTCATATCAAACACTCGTTCTGACTTGATGCTGGGGTAACTGAAAATAAATTCATATATTACAGACTGTCCAAACTCGATGCCGGTCTCCACCACTATCGTGTCTCACACGTCACATTAACCAAGTCTCGTTCAGAGTTTTAACCTGGTACACAATAGTTTCTTCACTCCTCTCAGTCACTGTTCTTTCACCCTATCACACGGACAACATATCGTTTCAGAATATTAATTCTAGCCTTTCGTCAGTAATACCTTGACCTCATAGAAATATGAAGCTACTAGTTCATTAGTCTTTTATAAGCAGTACCTCATCTCCCCATAGCATATTCTCACAGGTAAAATCTTAAATTCATCTGAATATTCAAGTTGATTACTTACTTCCTTGCAGAAATAGCAGTACGGGTAGTAGGTGTAGCTCGAAGTCAAAGCGTTGTTCTCAGTACCAACACGCAGTATGACGACTCGTTCAAGCGATCTTCTTGTCCAAGAATGACTCTGATATGCCCGGCGGCCTTATTTTATAATCCCGGATAGCGTCATCAAGCCGCTTGACTGCGTGCAATCCTCGCGCGCCCGCGAAGTTTTCCCGCATTAAGTATATCATGAGCTCTAATTAGCGAATGCATTAATGAATGCAGCCCTAATGCATATCAAAATAAAGCAGAAATAATACAGGTTGCAATTCTTGTCTCAAATCCAATGCAACTCTTCCGTAACCAAAGATATTAATTTAATTCTTTCTTCCCTCGTATAATAAGTTTAGCCGGGATCTGGGAAGCGTCCCCAATCTTCATCAAGAGGCTTGGCTTGGGACATAACTCCTTTTAATGCGTTTCTGGAGATTTCTCATAATGACGCTCGCGCTCACTTCACACAAGAACGCTTCTTCTGGACTCCTTTATGACATATACTGTAAGACACTGGCTTCGTGGGTGGCCTTGTGTGATACTAATATCCAATACTAAAATTAATACAATTGTCCCAATGAACAGGATGGTTCATAGCCCCCCGTGAACGACAAAATAAAATTTTGTCAAGAATTTTATTTTCCTAAATGCCGAGATCATCTTCTCATTGCAATCATATATGCTGTCAATATTCAAAATTTCATGGCACGGGACTATCTTCAGTTACAGACATGATAGCCTCCCTATCCTTCCTAACTTGGTAATATGCATCAAGCAGAGCTAGAAATCTCCGGTGGTTACTCTCGCAGTCTTGACACTCCGTTTCTTTGCGCTGCTCAGATAGCTGTTTCTGGTTCCCTGGAGAAATCATATTTACTTCTTCTTCGTGTTCACCATTGGGTACCTCTGGTTGTTCTTCTTCGCCGTCATGTTCATCTTCTTCCGGGATGACAACCTCCTCTCTGGCAATATCTTCGGTGTCTTCCTCTTCTTCTTCCTCTTCTTCGCCTCCTTCTTCTTCTCCTTCTTCCTGATTGTCTAATTGATATTGGCCGGGTTGGAAAAAGGGCTTAATATTTGCTGAGTTAAAGACCTTAGTCACTGTAGCGTCCAAGCTTTGTACCTTGTATGAGTTATTTTCATAACTATGAATTATTCTATACGGTCCAGTGTATAGCTCAGCGAACTTATGGTAGTATCTCTCCGTAGGGTTAGAGACAGTGGGTGTCTTAACTAACACCAACTCGTGAGCCAGTTGAGGATCCCTGCTAATGTCATCTTAAATTCTCTTCATTCGTCATGATGTTCAATTAATATCATTCACAAAATAAATTTATATCTACTGGTTATCATAAGTTTTCTATTTACAATACTCCTAATATACAGTGGTGTTTATCTAAATGGCTCTTCTATTTGTCAAGCTTACAGAAGTTCCCTGTATCACGGCCGTTCCGCAACTTTCTTCACACCCTGTCTCATTCAGGCTGCCTTCTAGCCTGCGGAGGTTCATGCCACTTCGTGTTTGTTTACTTCTGTACTTAGAGAGGTTCCCTCTCTCTGTTCCGCTCTTTATTTTGTGGAGTAAGAGATATTCCTTTCTCGCGGTTTTCCAGTCAATTTTCTTCCGCCTTATTTCACGACACGCGGAAAGCCACCTCTTCGCAACAGTACGTTTTCTCCTCAACTGTTCCACGTAGCTTCTCGGTCTACGCATTCGTCCCTCTTTCATATATTTTCGCCGCTTCTTCTTTCTTCTGCCGATTCCCGTCTTCCACCTACGGCGTATTCTTACTTGTCTTGCGAACCACCCAAACTGGTATCGGTATTTTTGTTTCTTCTTGCGTCTCTTGTATGACCTAGTTCTCTTTACTTTATTTTGCTTCGAATGCTGGTTATACCATTGATCGTCTCCTTCATTTCCGGCTGCTATTTCTTGAAGATACTTTCCAACCGTTTCCCTTTGATTATTTTGTGCGTCCCCGGTCGGGTCTCCAATTTCTCGTCGTACAGAAATCCCGGTCACTTCGTTCGCGATTTCCCTTCCTATATCATTTGCCTCGACCTTGGATGCTGTCACACATTCCAGACTCTTTTCTTCTACCGCAGAATTTACGAGGTCTTCGCCCTCAGACGTCGTCGCGTAGCACTTGAGCTCGTCCCCTCCTGACAGGACTATGTTGCCAGATCTCTGCACCCTGAGATTCTTTAGCTGTTTTTCTTCTCCTTCCTGTAGCCAAACCAAAGTTGCCATTTCCCCAGCTTCCTTGCTTTGGTCTGTCTCCACTTCCGTGCTTGCCGTGTCATTCAATCCTTCTTCTGAGGCTACGGTAATATTCTCGTTTCCTGGTGTATCTTCCCTTTCTGCTTCTGCCTCCTGAACCATTGGACTGTTTGTATCGGATTGCTCCATTCGCGCCACATCGATATCTGGCGGTTCAACCAGTAAATCCAACTGCTGAACTCCTTTGATAATTTCATCCCCGGACACCTTATCGCCGATTTTACCTTCCTTATTCTCTTCCGTGGTTTGCTCTTTCCTCCCAACTCCTTCTCGAGTCCTCGCCTCCATACTGTCTTCTACTTTCTGCTCTACTTTTTCTAGCCTCTCTTGGGTATAATCTATGCGATCTATTGCTGCTACCAGGTCTTCTTTAACGGTTCTCAGTTCGGACTGAGTCTCCTTATCTTTTTCTTCCATGCGCTGTTCTATTCCCTCGATACTATTCTTTACTTCCCGAATTTGCTTCTCTACCGTTCTGTGCGATTCTTCAACCTCTTGACTCAACTTCTCGGTCGTGGTAACACAGCACAGCCGTACATTCTCTATTTTGGTATCTAATTCTGCTATGGTTTCCCTAGTCGCTTCATTTTCAGAGGCCAATTGCTCCAAACGAATGCTAGTGTGTTCCTTTAGCTCAGTGATTTGGGTCGCTACCCGGGTTTTTGTGAGTACTAATTGTTCGGTCAAGTGTTCCTTAAGTTCTTTTACTTGTTCCGAGTTCCTAATTTCCTGTTCTTTAAATTGTGCACTGACTTGGTCGTTCAAACGCTCACCGTTCTGAACCAATAGCTCACTATTCCTAATCACTTGTTCGTTCAAACGTTCACCTATATCCTCCCTAAGTTCCTCTTTAAGCGCCACAAACTGTTCATTGAATCGCTCACTATCCCTGGTCTGTTGTCCTTTAATCATTCCTATATCCTCTTTAAGTTCCTCTTTAAGCGCCATTAACTGTGCCTCACTTTTGGCACCCTGTTCTTTTATCTGCTCGCTGAGTTGCCTCAGCACCTCTCCTATGTCTACCGACATTCAACTCACTTGTCATAAGGTCCGGCGGAAAAACCGCTCCGTATGTCATCGATTAAATTTCAAGTATTATCAATTTCCTACAATTTCTAATTTATAAAATGTTCCCACTGCTAAACTCTCGAACTTCCAAAGCCTCAATTGGCTACCTCAATCTAACATTATGTCATTCAAACATAGGGTAACCGTCAGTACAGCACTATGATACAAAATATATACAACAAACACCAAATTCTCCAACAAAATGTCATAAAAACAGCAAAAACTACAACATGCAAAAATCAAAGCTATACGATTATACTCCTGTAAAACACAACACCCTGCAGGTCAAATCCCCGCACGAATATCATCCATCACTCAACGGAAACCACAAAATCAGCACATCCTCGCTAAACACCATCAACAGCAATATCCATAATCGAATGGTAAGACCAAAGACATAACATCACAAAATACCTCTCTGAACTGGCAGTCATTCAACCTCACAAGTTTTAACAACATACTCCAAATATTTCACACAGCTAACAGTACAGATCAAAGCCCAAACTTGGTATATCTGCACAACATATAATTGAATGCAGCTGTCATAACATATGCCTGAAATCAAGCCTTGCACGACCTTTCTTTACCGAAATATCAGGTCCTGCTTCTATAGACATAAGCTATGACCTATATCCCTATTCTATGGGGGAAAATCAGCAAAATACCACTAGGTTGTGTGAGCTCGTTTACACAAATATCAAGCATCACCTGACGGCATAATAAAATAAGCTGTATGACCCTCAGTCCTGCAATCTCGGGTCCTCAGTCAGCCACCCCAAGTTCACAATGGAGACAATGGCGCAATGGTCCCTTTTACTGAAATACCGGGCCATTCGTTACTAGTCGTCATTAATACTATGTCGCTATGGTTAGCCCTTTACGGAAATTCGACCAACTCATTGCTCGGCGACAAAATACTATGGCGCTATGTCATAATGACAAAATGGGCCCCTTTTTACAAAGTTATCGAGCCCCATCGTTACTTGGCGCCATAAATACTATGTGCCCTACTGGACTCTGAAGTTCCGGCCAGGCGAAAGCCGGTCTCGAACCCAGAGTACGGTAGTGAAAGAACTCTCACAAACGTGAGCTGGTGCACATAGTCTTACCTGAACATACTCCTCTTCACTCAGCCAAATAAGCAATCTTCTCAGGGATAACATGGGTATAACGGGGCAACAAAAGATAAACAAGAGGATATGTGACAAATCAGGTAAGATTCGGCTAAATTAAAAATAAAATAAAATATCTAACAGAAAACATCGTTGCATTCAAAGTTTAACAAATAGGGATTTATTACATAAAATAGAATTATTTACAAAGGATAGAGCTTTTCATTATGACAGGGTAAAATAACGCTGAGCCGATGACAACCAGTTCACCGCCTTCACGAAAACAGCTGTGCTGCAACAAGCATGTTACAATGGTGTAAGTAACGAAGTTTAGAAAGATGGATATCCGCTTAACTACTCATACACAGTTATTCCCATAAAATTTACAATGCCTCGCGCCGTCGAACCCCGGTGCAAACAAAAATCACCACAAAATGTACAATGACCTGACTCGGTCACGAACCCTAGTCCCACGACGAGTAAGGCGTCAAAGATACCTATGCAAACAAAATAAAAAGGACACACCCAACATATACACGGGTGTCAATATCAAACGGGCCAGTGTTAAAATAAACATAGAACAAATAGGACATAAAAAGATCTCTCCCTGCTTTCAAAACATGAAGGTCGTTTCTTCCCCCTGGCACACTTGACACACTGCAGACGACCATAACCAACTCACAAGCCTGTGACGTCAAGCTCAATGACCTCCACCCTCACCATTTCACTCGCGGCAGTCCCCTAATTTATGAGCTCAAATGGGGCGGCCGGCTAAATTCTCGCCTTTCAAAGAAACATCTCACGTAATCTGCTGCTAAAGCCCTCTTTTAAATACACCTGGGCTATCTGCCCTTGTCTTAATATCTCCCGCAGTATCGCAAATCTTACTTATGCCTCTCATGGGCTAAATCCTGGTGCTACACAAACACTAATCATTAAGCGATAGTCACATGGCCATACTAGGCTGGGCTCTCTCATATCAATCACAAATCTTAATTCTGCCTATCATGGGCTCATATCTCTTAAATATTCGGACTCGCTCGCTCTATTAGTGAATCTGGGTGAATTACTGGTCACGTCTTGGTCACAACTATACACATCTCCGTCTGCAGAAACAAATGCCTAAATGCGATCTAATAAAAGTACCTATCTGTTAGACTAACCTCCTATGACCAAAGGAGTTCGATCAGACCCTTAAAAACACACGTACGTTAAAATAACACAATCAAAGTGAAATATGAACACGCTAACAAGGACTCTACAAATAACATCTACCTTAATGTACGGGGTTCGAGTTTGAGGCCTAGCCCTATATTACAAGGAAAATTGTCCTACCACACTAATCTGTTTACTGACGGCCCCCATATTCCTATCTAAATTTAAATGACATGCTTGAAACAGAATTGGAAAGCTCTGACCTTATGTTATCGCTGACATTACGGAGCGGCCATCCCTGTGGACCACTGCATCTACCACCTCATGATAGACTGCGGGGCTGGCATCAGATACTGTTGACCACTTGGAGACATTCTTTCTTGTGTTGCGTCTTCGTACAGCTCCCTCTGTAGTTGGAAGATGTCTCCTTCGACGTTGTGCTGATCAAGAGCTCCCAACGTTCCTGGATCGATGCCCGTTGTCGTGTTGGCTTCAGCTCCTGGTTGTGGCTTCCTTGCAATGGTCATATCAAACACTCGTTCTGACTTGATGCTGGGGTAACTGAAAATCATATATTACAGACTATCCAAACTCGATGCCGGTCTCCACCACTATCGTGTCCCATACGTCACATTAACCAAGTCTCGTTCAGAGTTTTAACCTGGTACACAATAGTTTCTTCACTCCTCTCAGTCACTGTTCTTTCACCCTATCACACGGACAACATATCGTTTCAGAATATTAATTCTAGCCTTTCGTCAGTAATACCTTGACCTCATAGAAATATGAAGCTACTAGTTCATTAGTCTTTTATAAGCAGTACCTCATCTCCCCATAGCATATTCTCACAGGTAAAATCTTAAATTCATCTGAATATTCAAGTTGATTACTTACTTCCTTGCAGAAATAGCAGTACGGGTAGTAGGTGTAGCTCGAAGACAAAGCGTTGTTCTCAGTACCAACACGCAGTATGACGACTCGTTCAAGCGATCTTCTTGTCCAAGAATGACTCTGATATGCCCGGCGGCCTTATTTTATAATCCCGGATAGCGTCATCAAGCCGCTTGACTGCGTGCAATCCTCGCGCGCCCGCGAAGTTTTCCCGCATTAAGTATATCATGAGCTCTAATTAGCGAATGCATTAATGAATGCAGCCCTAATGCATATCAAAATAAAGCAGAAATAATACAGGTTGCAATTCTTGTCTCAAGTCCAATGCAACTCTTCCGTAACCAAAGATATTAATTTAATTCTTTCTTCCCTCGTATAATAAGTTTAGCCGGGATCTGGGAAGCGTCCCCAATCTTCATCAAGAGGCTTGGCTTGGGACATAACTCCTTTTAATGCGTTTCTGGAGATTTCTCATAATGACGCTCGCGCTCACTTCACACAAGAACGGTTCTTCTGGACTCCTTTATGACATATACTGTAAGACACTGGCTTCGTGGGTGGCCTTGTGTGATACTAATATCCAATAATAAAATTAATACAATTGTCCCAATGAACAGGATGGTTCAATATCATAGTCCCATAAAAACAGAACAATGGACGAGAAACTACCACTTAATTCCGGGGCCATTACTGGGTTATGCACTTGTTAAATTGGGCAACTGTCGCAGAATTAATACATCGGAATGTCTCTTCAACAGTAACGCACATAATAATAATAATAATAATAATAATAATAATAATAATAATAATAATAATAATAATAATAATAATAATAATAATAATTGTTGTTACCGTGGTTGGTGGATCAGCAGAGGTGAAAGAAGGTGCCGGGATGAATTGGTCTAACTGCCAAATCAAAGTTAATTTAAAACTTTAACAAGATTATATTTTCTAAATTTTAACAATCAATAACAACAAAATTTAACAGGATTCAAGAACTTTAATTCTCTTGGGCTACAAGCCCCTAGTTTTACAATTTCGAGCTCCTAGCTCCACGTCCCAAATTTGTTCAAGGGCAGAAATCCCTTAATAACATGGAGCACTTGCTCCCATTTTACAATGTCAAGCCTCCCAGAGGCATTCCAACAACACTAGAAAAGAGCTGACACGCTCTCAGTCTTTCAAGCCTTTTCAAGGCAATATCAGAAACAATTACTAGCCACCAAGGCACAATATACAAAAATGAAACAGGGGTATCTCGTACCCAGCCTACAGGGCCTTCGTGTAAAAGAAATAACAGATAAATAAATGGCGCGAAAACAAAATGAAAGCAAGCGAACACTAGCACTCCTCTATGTAGCTTCTTAAAACCTAAAAGGCACCAAGCCAATGAAACAGGGGCTATTCCCAAACTATGGAGGTGACTCGTATAAGAATTATTTAAGACATTAAGGAAGAGAAGAAAATAATTTACCAAAACACAGTCACCTCAAAATGTAGGGGAGCTCGAGAGGGTAAATCACTCTCTATCCCCGAATTCCAGTTACAGATTTAATTAAGGTTTTATATAAGCCAACAGAAAGTAACATGTTTAGAAAGATAGGTTACATGGTAAAGGTTTTGGACTTTTCCCGCGGGTTAAACTGCTGAGCTAGCAAGAAATAAAGACGTTAAATGGCCATTACCTTGCTGAATACCTGCTGCCTGATGAAGGAGGCATCACCCGCCTCCTGTTTCACATCCACACACTTAAATAGATGTTGATCAATTGGCCAAGAGACGTGAAAATCCGCAGTTTATAAAACCTCGGGGAAAGTTCAAGACCTTTCATGAATAAACAAGCCACACCCTCTCACTTTTATTGGCACATGAAAATTTACACACAAAATCGAAGAAGAGACCTGTGATAGGCTGAAAATTAATTACATAAATTAGGGATTGGCTGAATTAAAAAACTGGCGGAAAGAAAAAATCAATATTGCCAACCCAAAAGTGAATGAACATAATTCAGTAAAGGACAAACTTATGAATACAAAATTTCTTCAAAAAAGTTCCTTCACTTCGCACCAGGGTGCATGATCATAGTTTTTTAGGACAGGCATCTATGAGAGAATATCCACACTTCTTGAAGAACGGAAAACAAAACAAGTTGTAATGCACACAGTTCAGGAAACTCCACCATAAAAAACTTAATGTAGTGACATCTTCTGAGAAAAGTTTAAGTAAGTCAAGTTCCAAGTTCGGTGTTTCCCCTGTGGAGGAGGTTTTATTGTTCAAGATTTAAATGTGTGGCGAGGGGTGTACCGCCCGGTACAGACCTCCCCCCCCCAATAAAAAAGTCCTTCCAAGTGGTGACAGAAGAATTTTGAAACCAATATTAATTAAATTTGAAGAAGAACAATTTTTTTTGAAGTAGTCAGGTAGCAACTAGTTAAATTTCAGCTTTAGAGTGTCCTTGTTGCTGTATACTTAGAAATACAGGATGCTAATTTTTGACGGCAAGACCTGCCGCCGCTGCCGACTTCCAGTTTGAGGTCGCCCGGACCCCTCAAATACCCTCAGATACACCTCTCCCGCTACTATGAGAGGGGTAGCCGTGGTGAAAGACGCCGCAGATCCGAAATATATATACGGTCCGCAGATGAGTTGGCGCTTGTTGCGCCGCACTTTAGCCTATGTCGGGAGATGGACTCCGCGCGCCGTACACAGGTAGACATCACGGGAGTGGAGTGGGCCCGTACCCCACCTCGGTGGCGGTACGGCGACGAACAGCTGCGGGGCACTAAACAGTAAGATCTCGCGACAGAAAAGGGTTGTTGGTGACTTGTGATTGTAGGGTACGATCTTTGTTGGGTGAGGCTGAGGGTTCAGCCGCGTGTAAGACAATTTGCAACTAGTGTGGATTTGCAGGAGACGGGGGCTTGGTAATGGCCACAACGGAATTTACAGCAGGGAAACCCGAGAAAAAGATCGTACATCCGTATTACACACGTAAGTAAAATAAACCATAGGACAGAAGGCCTTAAATACAAAAAATATAACCTTCCAAGCTCATGCTAAATGTTAATGACTAAGTTAACAAGGACGTTAAACAGGTTTTATCTGTGAGATATGGATACTAAAGATCCTCTCGGTGGCTGGATTGCTTACCAACAATGAAACAGGGGTCAGAAAGTCTAAAATGATGCACGTCCTATGAAATCTGGGGGCAAGCTTGCCCGCAGGCAGAAAGTTTTTAACCATGTCATGGGGGATTAATTGAGACCAACTCAACCCCACTCTGCTACCACTTATTATCGTGATTTGGTGGAACAGCAGAGGTAAAAGAAGTGCCGGGATGATTGGGTCTAACTACAGAATCAAAGTTAAATTAAAATTTCAAATAAAGGTTATATTTTTGAATTTTAACAATCAATCAACGACAAAACCTTAACAACATTTCACTTTGTGAAATAACAATTTGGAAACAAGACTAGAAAGTTCCAAGATTCCAGAACTTTAACACTCTATGGCTACACGCCCCTAGTTTAAGAAAAGCACAATTTGTTCAAAGGGGCAGAAAACCACTACCACATGGAGCACTTGCTCCCAACCTTTAACCTCAAGCCTCCCAGAGGCATTCTTACAACACCAGAAAAGAGCAGACGCGTTCTCAGTTTTTCAAGTCTATTTAAAGCAATGTCAGACTTTACAATTAATTGCCCTCAAGGCACACTTACAAAGGAACAGGGGTATCTTGTACCCTACCTAATGGCCTTAGTAGAAAAATAATAGGTTAAGTTAATGGCCCAAAAAGCAAAACTGAATGGAGGCGTTGATCTGCACTCCTACATGAAACTTCTTAAAACCTAAGAGGCACTAGGCCGATGAAACAGGAGCTATTCCCAAACTATGGAGGTGTCTCGTATAAGGAAGAAATGTAAAACATTAAGGAAAAGAAGAAAATCATTTACCAAAACTTAGTCACCTCAAACCAAAATGAATGGGAGCTCGAGAGGGTAAATCACTCTCTATCTCCGAATTACAGTTACAGATTTAAGTAAGATTTTACATAAGCCTGCAGAAAATTACATATTTAGGAAATGAGGTTACATTGTAAAAGGTTTCGGACCTTTCCCGCCGGTTAAACTGCTGAGCTAGCAAGAAATAAAGATGTTAAATGGCCGTTACCTTATTGAAGACCTGCTCCCGGATGAAAGAGGCACATCTCGCCTCCTGCTACACGTCCATACAGTAGGTTAGATGTTAATCAAGTGGCCGAGAGACGAGAAAATCAGCAGTTTAAAAACCCTTGGGGAAAGTTCGAGACCTTTCATGAATGATCAAGACACAGCCACGGAGTTTTATTGGTTAGTTTAAAATTACCCACCAAAACGCAGAAGAAGCCAGTGATTGGTTAGAAATTAATTACAGAAATTCTGGATTGGTTAAATTCAAAACTGGCGGAAAGAAGGATAAATATTGCCAACCCACAACTGAATGAACGACATTTAGTAAAGAACAAACTTCTGATTACAAAATGTCTTCAAATAAACTTCCTTCACTTCGCACCAGGGTGCATGATCATAGTTTTTTGGCAGTGACATCTATGAGAAAATGTCCAAACTTCTTGATAAATAGTAAACAAAACCAAGTCGAAATTCATACAGTGACATCTTCAGAGGAAATTTTAAGTTGGTCCAGTTTCAAGTTCACTGTTTGTCCAGTAGAGGAGTACTTTAAGGCGGAAGATTTAAACGTGCAGCGTAGAGGTGTACCACCCGGTACAATAAAAATAATAATTGTACCGGGTGGTACACCTCCACGCCGCTAATTCAAACTTTGCGCCAGTTGAAACTCCTCTACTGGAGGAAGTCTGAACTTTATCTACTGTGTTAATTCTCAAGTTTCTCAGAAGATGTCCCTACTTGTAAATTTTGAAGTTTCTGAACTGGGTCGTTTTCGATGTATTTTTGTTTTGCCTGTAGTAAGAAGTGTGGACATTCTCTTCCAGATGGCACTACTGAAGGACTACAATTATGCACCCTAGTGCGAAGTGAAAGAACTGTGTTTCTGGAGAAATTTTGGATTCATAAGTTTGTTCTTTGTTAAATTTCTTTCAGTTATTGTTTAAGTTGGCAATATTAACCCTTTCCTTCCGCCAGTTTTGAAGTCGACCAATAAGGAATTTCTGTAATTAATTTTCCACCAATAATGTGTTTCTTCTTCATCTAGTGAAGGGGTTTTCGTTATTAGCCAATAAAGTGATTGTGGGCGGGTGTCCTCATTCCTGAAACGCCTCGAACTTTCCACGAGGGTATATAAACTGCTGATTTTCGGTTCTCCGCGCCACTTCAGTAACATCTATCAGTGTGCAAAGTACGTAGCAGGGGCGGGAAGCGCCTCTTTCTTCTGGCAGCAGTTCAACCACCAGGTAATGGCCGTTTAATAACTTCTTTTCTTGCTAGCTCAGCAGTTTAACTCTCGGGGCAGGTCCGAAGCCTTTTACCATGTAACTTTCCCCTAAAATGTAAAGACACTTCGTATCAATTCTATCTTTTTAAACTACAAATTGGGATAGAGAGTGCTTAACCCTCTCGAGCTCCCACTCATATTGCTTTGAGGTGAAATTATTTTCACAACCGTTTCTCCCCTTCTAATGTAATGTAAATTGTCTCCTTCTATAAGTCACCTCTTTAGTATGGGATTAGCCCTTGCATTAGAGGCCTAGCGCCAAGTAGGTTTTAAATAAAGTGTAGTAGGAGTGCAAGATCGCCTCCTCTCAAGTTGGTATTTTAGAGGCCATGTAATTGACCTGTTTCTTTACTGAATAGGCCTCAGTAGGTTGGGTAATTTTACCCCTGTGTATATGTCCTTGGAGGACAGCTTGAAGGTGGAATTTGGTGTGGCCTTTGATAGGCTGGAACTTTGAGAGCGGGTTGCTCTTCCAAAAATTTTGATTTCTGTGTGCCTCGAGGAGGCTTTACTGTGTAATTGGGAGCAAGAGCTCCTGTGCATGATTGGGGTCTTCTGCCCCTTTGTTGAACCCTGTATATCGTAATGTTGGGCTTATAGCTCAAGAATTGTGTGTCTGGCTCTCGGAGCCCAAATCCTGTAACACTGTAATTGTACACTCTCGAATTGTTTGCTTTGCTACTCTGTATCTGCCATTCTTGTTATTTCTCGATTTTGATAAGAAAATATAACCTTGTTAAATTTTATCTTAACTTTAATTTCGTATTTTGAGACCTGTTCACCCCCGCACCTTCTTTCACCTCTGCACATCCACAAAACTCGGTAACAATAATAATAATAATAATAATAATAATAATAATAATAATAATAATAATAATAATAATAATAATAATAATAATAATAATAATAATAATTGTACCGGGCGGTACACCTCCACGCCGCTAATTTAAAAATTGCGCCAGGTGAAACTCCTCTGCTGTAGGAAGTCTGAACTTTATCTACGCTGTTAATTCTTTACCTTCTCAGAAGATGTCACCACGTGGAAAATTTTGAGTTTTTGAACTGTGTCATTTTTGATGTGTTTTTGTTTCGCTTGAAGTAAGAAGTGTAAACTTTCTCTCCTAGAGGACACTACTGAAGATCAACAATAGTGCAACCTAGTGCGGAGTCAAAGAACTATTTTGTTGGAGAAAATTTAATTTCAAGAGTTTGTTCTTTGTTAAATTTCTTTCAGTCATTGTTTAAGTTGGCAATATTCACCCCTTCTTTCCCCTTGTGTTGAACCTAACCAATCCCGAATTTCTTAAATTAATTTCTATCCAATCAGATGTATCTTCCCCCAACTTGAATATGTTGCTGTGTCCTACCCAATAAAGTGTTTGTGGGAGGGTGTTTTCATTCCCCTAACGCCTAGAAACTTCCGCGAGAGTATTTAAACTGCTGATTTTTGGGTCTCTCGGCCACTTCTGTTCCATCTTTCAGTGTATTAAGTACATAGCAGGAGGCGGGAAGCGCCTCTTTCCTCGGCAGCGGTCAGCAACAAGGTAATGGCCGATTAATAAATTCTTTCTTTGCTAGCTCAGCAGTTTAACTTTCGGGGCGGGTTCTAAGCGTTCCACTATGTAACCTTTTCCTAAAATGTAACTTCTCTTTTCATCTATTCTCTTGTAAAGCTACATACTGGGATAGAGAGTGCTAACCCTCTCGAGCTCCCACTCACATTGTCTGGAGGTGAACTTATTTTCCCAACCAATTCTTCCGTAATGTAATGTAAATTGTTATTTTCTTAAGTCACCTCTGTAGTATGGGATTAGCCCTTGCACTAACGGCCTAAGGCCAAGTAGGTCTTAAACAAAGTGTATTAGGAGTGCAAGTTCGCCTCCCCTCAAATTGTATTTTAGAGGTCATGTATTAACCTTCTTGTCATTTAATAGACCTCAGTAGGTTGGGTATTTTACCCCTGTGTATATGTCCTTTGAGGACAGCTTAAAGGTGGAGTTTGGTGTGGCCTGGGAGAGGCTTAAAATTGAGAGCGAGTGGCTCTTTTGAAAATGGTATATTGTATGCCTCGAGGAGGCTTTTCAGTGTAATTTGCAGCAAGGGCTCCTAGGTATGAATGGGGTTTTCTGCCCCTCTGTTAAAATTGTGTTTGGAGTAAAACTGAGCTGATTGCCCAAGAATTATGTTTCTTACTTTTGAAGCCCCAAATGGGGTACCTATGTAAATATATTTTTCAATTGTGTTTCGGCTACTAAGTACCTGTTCTATTTGTTGTTACCTAATTTTGAAAAGAAAATATAACCTTGTTAAATTTTAAAATTAATTTCACTTTAGTAGCTTGAGACCTATTCACCACCCAGCACCTTCTTTCATGCATAACTACCACCAAAACACGGTAACAAGTGGTAGCAGAGCGTGGTTGAATGGGTCTCAATTTAGCCCCTTTTGACGGCTAAATATTGTTTGTTCCGAACTCTAACTATTTTCCCAGTTGCTGGAATTTTTTGAGTTTTTCAAAATATTTCTGTCACCATGCCCGGCCCTCGCGATGTTCTCCTTCTTAACTATTTGCGCAAGGAGGAGTTGATCTATGAATTAACTATCAGAAATGTGCAATCTGGAGGCACGGTTGCAATAGACACTAACAAGCTTAGAGAGTCCCTTGATTTGCCCATTTCCATCCCCAATTTGGGAGAGAAAGAAATTGACGATTCTCTTTCCACGATCACGGAGAATGTTACTGGGCTAGCTTCTGTAGTTAGTTTTTTTGATGAAAATGATCCGTCTCCGAATCAAATTAAGCGTGTGCAAGGTAGGCTATATCATTTTTCGAATAGGGTTAACGATCTGTTGTCTCTAAAACTGAATGATGTTCAGAGGAAGGAAGCTAGTACGCTCCTGGAAAATATTTCCGAATTATCTAGTAAGGTCACTCAATTGTTAACTGGGGAAGTTCCTCCCAAATCTGATCAACCCACCATAGTAAATGCAGGTAGTGAGGAAGCGCCTCCCAAGGGAGAAGTTAATAGAATAACCGTTGCTGCTCAAATTATCCCTGCCCTATTGGACAACGAATCTGAACGTCGTGCATCATTGAGTAACATCCGTTCTGAATTAACTTCATTACCATTGAAACCTTTACCTCCTATGTCACCCGGGTTTAGCAGCTTGCCTCATCCATTGGCAATGTTGCTCAGAGGTATCTCTAAGTTTTCCGTTAATACCACCAGTGATGTAATTTCATTTTTAAGATTTCTAGTGGAATTTCAGGATCATGCTCTTGTTTTTTCTCTTTCTCCATGTCAAATCTTGCAAATTATCTATCCGTATGCTATTGGTATTCTCGCTGATAAAATCGTAAGAGCCATTGCCGAGCAATCATCTATTGAGGATTTCCATGCCCACTTGCTAGCTAACTTCATCCCTGCTAGGGCCAGGTCCTCCTTTATTCAGAAGTACTATTATCGTGTACAGCGCTTGGATGAAAACTTGGCTGATTTCATACAGGACATTAAGTTTTATACTAGGGTGTTTGCCCTCCATTTTCCTGAAGATCAGATTGTACAGGCTATTGTAGAGGGAATTTCACCTCCCTATAGGTCATATTTGTGTTTCGCGGCGTGTCCGCAAACCTTCTCTGAACTTGAAACATTGGCCGTCTCAGCGGAAGGAGTTAGATACGCCGATTCTTTGCGTGTCGCGAAAGAACCCCCGCCTTCCTTTAGTAACACTCGGCCTCCACCTCGCCGACCAGTCAATCCCCGTAAATGTTATGCTTGCGGGTCGCCTGACCATCTGCGCAACAAGTGTCCTCTGATCAAGTCTAGTAGGGCAAATAATGGAGCGGGTTCATCACAAGGCTGTTTTAAATGTGGGGCTTTCTCACATATCGCAAAGAATTGTCCCAATTCGAATAGCACCCCCTCCTGCTCAACTTCTGGTGTAACTTCCAACAACAATCAAAAGTGACTAGTGGCTGCGGCTGAGTCAACTAATTCTGCTTCCCAAGGCTCAGCCCCTTGCAAAAAGGTCGAGAATTCAGGGAACGAGATGTCTTCGAATACATCTTTTGAATGCCCCAAAGAGTGTCTTAGGATTGCGGCGGATACCCCCGCACCTGTTCCTTTTCTTAAGATTGAGTTAAATAACGAGCCTATTACAGCTCTCTTAGATTCAGGCAGTGTTTGTTCGATTATTTCGGCTGAATGGTATTCTAAATTGAAAGCTGTTTGTAAACTACCTGACTACGTCTCATCTCCTATTCAATATGTTTCGGCTAATTCATCTCCATTAGAAATTCTAGGTTCCGTACTGGTCAAAATTCGTATTTTTAAATTTACATGGAAAACTAAATTGTTTGTGGCTAAGCACTTGTCTTGCCCCATCATACTGGGAGCGGACTTTATTTCTCACACTGGTCTTGTGCTCTAAGCGTTCCACTATGTAACCTTTTCCTAAAATGTAACTTCTCTTTTCATCTATTCTCTTGTAAAGCTACATACTGGGATAGAGAGTGCTAACCCTCTCGAGCTCCCACTCACATTGTCTGGAGGTGAACTTATTTTCCCAACCAATTCTTCCGTAATGTAATGTAAATTGTTATTTTCTTAAGTCACCTCTGTAGTATGGGATTAGCCCTTGCACTAACGGCCTAAGGCCAAGTAGGTCTTAAACAAAGTGTATTAGGAGTGCAAGTTCGCCTCCCCTCAAATTGTATTTTAGAGGTCATGTATTAACCTTCTTGTCATTTAATAGACCTCAGTAGGTTGGGTATTTTACCCCTGTGTATATGTCCTTTGAGGACAGCTTAAAGGTGGAGTTTGGTGTGGCCTGGGAGAGGCTTAAAATTGAGAGCGAGTGGCTCTTTTGAAAATGGTATATTGTATGCCTCGAGGAGGCTTTTCAGTGTAATTTGGAGCAAGGGCTCCTAGGTATGAATGGGGTTTTCTGCCCCTCTGTTAAAATTGTGTTTGGGGTAAAACTGAGCTGATTGCCCAAGAATTATGTTTCTGACTTTTGAAGCCCCAAATGGGGTACCTATGTAAATATATTTTTCAATTGTGTTTCGGCTACTAAGTACCTGTTCTATTTGTTGTTACCTAATTTTGAAAAGAAAATATAACCTTGTTAAATTTTAAAATTAATTTCACTTTAGTAGCTTGAGACCTATTCACCACCCAGCACCTTCCTTCATGCATAACTACCACCAAAACACGGTAACAATAATAATAATAATTGTACCGGGCGATACACCTCCACGCCGCTAATTCAAACATTGCGCCAGTGGAAACTCCTCTACTGGAGGAAGCCTGAACATTAACAACCACATTAATTCTAAGATTTCTCAGAATATATCCCTACTGTAAATTTTGAAGTGTTCTGAACTATGTCAGTTTCGATTCGTTTTTGTTTTCTCTGTAGTAAGGAGTGTGAACATTCTCTTCTAGATGGCGCTACTTAAGAACTACAATTGTGCGCCCTAGTGCGAAGTGAAGGAACTTTTTTGAAGAAATTTTGTAGTCATAAGTTTGTTCTTTGTTAAATTTCTTTCAGTTATTTTTTGGGTTGGCAGTATAACCCTTCTCTTTCCGCTCGTTTTGAATTTAGCCAATCCCGAATTTCTCTAATTAATTTTTGACCAATAACGTATGTCTTCTCCGATATGGAGATGTTGCTTTATGCTACCCAATAAAATTGACGGGGGTGTGGGTTCTCATTCTTGAAAGGTCTCGAATGTTCCACGAGGGCATTTAAACTGCTGATTTTCTGGTCTCCGGGGCACTTCAGTAAAATCTATCCTAGTGTGATTATGTAGCAGAGGGCGGGAAGCGCCTTTTTCTTCGGGCAGCAGTTCATCCATAAGGTAATGGCCTTTTAATAACTTCTTTTCTCGCTAGCTCATCAGTTTAACCCTCGGGGCAGGTTCGAAACTTTTATCATGTAACTTTCCTTTAAAATGTAAAAGACACTTGGTATAAATTCTGTCTCTTTAACTGCAAATTGGGATAGAGAGTGCCTAACGCTCTCGCGCTCCCTCTCATATTGTTTTGAGGTGACTACGTTTTCATAACAGTTTCCCTTCTCTTCGTAATGTAATAAAGTTTTATTTCGTGTCACCTCCGTAGTATGGGATTAGCCCTTGCATAAGCGGCCTAGTGCCAAATAGGTTTTAAAAAAGTGTATTAGGAGTGCAAGTTACGCCTCCACTCAAGTTGGTATTTTGAGCCCATGTAATTGTCCTGTTTCTTTACTGAATAGGCCTCAGTAGGTTGGGTATTTTTACCCCTGTTCTTGTGTGCCTGGAGGGCAGCTTGAAGGTGGAGTTTGGTGTGGCCCTTGAATAGGCTTGAACATTGAGAGCGGGTTGCTCTTTCTTAAATTTGGTTTCTGTGTGCCTCGAGCAGGCTTAACTGGGTAATTGGGAGCTAGTGCTCCTTGGCATGATTGGGGTTTTCTGCCCCTTTGTTGAACCTTGTACATAGGTAAAGTTGGGTTCATTGCTCAAGGATTGCGTGTCTGGGGGCTCGAAGCCCAAATCCATTAACAAATTGCAGTTGTACATTCTTAATTTGTTGATATGCTACTGAGTACCTGTTATACTTGTTATTTCTTGATCTTGAAAAGAAAATATAACCTTTGTTAAATTTTAAATTAACTTTAATTTCGTAAGTTGAGACCTGTTCATCCCAGCACCTTCTTTCACCTCTGCCGGTCCACAAAACATCGTAACAATAATAATAATAATAATAATAATAATAATAATAATAATAATAATAATAATAATAATAATAATAATAATAATAATAATAATTTCGTGTGGCTATTTCTAGCCGAGTGCAGCCCTTATAAGGCAGACCCTCCGATGAGGGTGGGCGGCGTCCGACATGTAACTGCGTGTTATTGTGGTGGAGGATAGTGTTATGTGTGGTGTGTGAGTTGCAGCGATGTTGGGGACAGCACAAACACCCAGCCCCCGGGCCACTGGAATTAACCAATTAAGCTCAAAATCCCCGATCCGGCCGGGAATGAAACCCGGGACTCTCTGAACCGAAGGGCAGTACGCTCACCATTCAGCCAACGAGTCGGACAACGCACGTAACAAGTGCTGAAGCGTTGTTTTGGATTTCATAGTAGGGACTCACAGAAGTCAAACTGACCCGAACCGTTATTAACTAAAGGAAGCATCGGATCACAGGTGGCCCGATACGACGAACAATTAAGTCATCAAAATTCACTGCCGCAGGGAACGTGTTAACGTTATACACGGGACTTAAAATCAACTCTATGGATCTGCAGTTACAGACTGTGAATCTTACAGTACTTCTCTCTTCAATGCCAGAGTAAGCTCTGTGCCACTGAAGTTCCTGAATGGAACAGCCTCACTTTATTTCGAAAAAAGTTTCTGTTTGGTTGGATATTTAAGATCACACAGATGTCAACGCTGTAGGGAAGTAGGCCCCAGCGGCTCTGAACTTAGGAGCGTGAGTTGGCACCACGGGGCCCTCAGCTGAGTCCTGGCATTGCTTCCTCTTACTTGTGCTAAGCTCCTCACTTTCTTCTATCCTATCCGACCTCTCTTGGTCAACTCTTGTTCTTTTCGAACCCCAACGGTGTCAGAGCATTCGAAGCTCTTGTCTTTCATCGGCCGATATCTTCATTTTTCTCTTGGATTAGTGTTGTGGTTGCCTTCTTGTACAGTGCGTTTGCTTACGGATGGGGCCGGGAGAAACCTCGTTTGCCACGGGCGGGCTTGAGAAGCGCCAGTTGTAAGCCAGCCAGCTGCGCAGCGCGTGTGTACCGCAGAGAGTTTTTATGTACGATTCATATGTAAAAACAGAGTCAGTAGAGAGGTCGCTGTCAATTTTCTCTGTTCCAGTTTCAGGTAGAAAAACTGTTAGGCGACTTGTTAACAAACTAAGGAATAAAAAATTGGTGTAATCAGTGTATCATTCACATGCTCTCCGAATAAATAACTAAGATGTGTTTCACTGGTAGTCAGTGTCTCGGAACATCCGTTTTTACTGCCACTAGACCTCTAAAATGAAAACCTTACAGGGTCATATCGTGCCTGATTTACGACCGAGAGACGATGAATTACGTAATGTATCTTGGTAGCACTGTAATATAGACAGTGGAAGCATACAGATTGCTCTTACCCGCCCGACAGCGTAGCTATATGCCTTTTCACGAGAGTTTAATTCCTGATGTAAAGATGGTACGTCCACGCCTCCGCCAAAGAAAGAGTTGTGATTGGCTGAACGTGTCGTATTGACCTCCACCTCATCAACGTCTCGTGTTCGGACGTACAGCGCTGCGCATAGCATATGACAACAGTCGAAGATCTGAACTTCTGAACAAACCTGGATTCTGTTCACTTAGTTCATTGAACACATTCACAATGCACAGCCTATGGTCACTTCTGAGCAGTTTTCCTCTTTTGTGCTTTACTACACATGAAGGTCCTACCCCTGGCTCCATTTCTCTCACTATGAATACGGACTCACTGACAACTGCAAGAAGCAACACCTTATCTTTACGCTGTACAGCTTGGGACTTTCCCCCACCACGCCTTGCACCTTCATTTCTCCTTATTTAATCACTATTTTATTTTTAAAAAGGCATATACAGTTTATAAATATACGGTATATTTGATGTCGATATTTTAAATTGATTACGTACTCTTCCAAACAATCGTAATGTAAGACACTAAAATAAAATTAATGCGACGTACTAACGGTTGCTTCTCCAATCAACTACGTCTATGTCCACGTGCAAAGGCAAGGTGCGCCGCCTATTTGTTTACATCGTGTAAAGCGGTATAGTGCCCGGCAAGCGACGCTTCGACCTTGACTAGCGCATCTCAAGAAAGCAATCGGCTAGTCCCAGGCAAACGAAGATTCTCCTGGCCCCACCCGTGAGCGAACGCACTGTACTTTCTCTTAAAACAATAATCGCCACCACTACCACCACCATCTGTAGAGAAAAACCAGGAAGCTAAGGGAACTTTTAGCAGCACGTTGACAGTGTTAATGGAAAGGAATGTGTTAGCAGCAGTTGATCTCAATTTACCAAATATCAATTGGGAAGGTAATGCAAACGACAGGAAGCATGAACAAACAATGGCAAATCACTTCATATGGGAAGGGTAGCTGATCCAGAAAGTGATGGAACCAACTATAGAGAAAAATATTTTGGATGTGGTGCTGATAAAAATTAGATGAGCCCTATACAGAAACCGAAGTAATAGATGGTATTAGTTATCACGAAGCAGTTTTTGCCGTAATTTTTAAAAAAATGTGAAAGAAAGGAAGGTATTATAATTAGGACTATTAGGCAGTACCATAAGGCTGATAAAACTGGCGTGAGGAAGTTCTTAGAAAGTAACTATGATCGGTGGAAAACAGTAAATAGAAATGTAAACGGACTCCGGGATGAGCTTAAAGCAATTGTTGAGGAATGTGAAGATAGGTTTGTACCTGTAAAGGTGGTAAGGAATTGTAAGGATCCACTATTTTATAACAGAGAAGTAAAGATATTTAAAAGGAGTTAGAAACGGCTGTGGAAGTAAGGAGAAATTGCAGGAACTTACCAGGAAATTTAATCTAGCAAAGAAGTCAGCTAAGGACAACGTGATGGCAAGCATAATTGATGGTCATACAAATTTTAGTGAAAACTGGAAGGGTAGGTACAGGTACTTCAAGGCAGAAACAGTTCCAAAAAGGGCATTCCAGGATACGTTAATGAACAAGGGGAGTGTGTATGCGAGGATCTTCAAAAGGCAGAAATATTCAATCAGCAGTATGTAAAGATTGTTGTTTACAAGGATAATGTCCAGTTAGAGGAGGTGACTAATACTAAACAAGTATTAAAATTTACCTATGATAACAATGACATTTAGCGTAAGATACAAAAGTTCAAAACTAGAAAAGCGGCTGGAATTGATAAGATTTCCGGGGATATACTAAAGGCAATGGGTTGGGATATAGTACCATATCTGAAGTACTTACTTGATTATTGTTTGCATGAAGGAGCTATATCAAATGAATGGAGAGTTGCTATAGTAGCCCCCGCGTATAAAGAAAAGGGTGACAGACATAAACCTGAAAATTACAGACCAGTCAGTTTGACAAGTGTAAACAATCTCACAATCTCTCTTAATGTGTTAGTATAGATGGGAGTCAGAATCTCACCCAGGTATAAGGGTTGCCCAAATGAAACAGAATTGTGTTGTTAAGTTTTTGTTTTGTTTGGAATACGTGAACACATAGGAAATAAAGATTGATGTATGGGTGATATATCTGCTTTGTTGGTTGAAGTTGCATCTAAGGTTTGGGAAAGCATTCCTTCTGATTATACTAGACATGTTTGCGAAATTAATAACTGGTTTGACAGAAGGCACTTTGGGTTTAGGAAAGGTATTCCCCTGAAGCTCAACTTGTAGGATTCCAGCAATATATAGCAGATTTCCTGGATTCTGGAGGACAAATGGACTGTATTGCGTTTGACCTATCCAAGGCATTTGGTAGGGTAGATCATGGGTGACTACTGGCAAAAATGGGTACTATTGGAGTAGAAACAAGAGTGACTGAATGGATGGCTGTATTTCTAGAATGTAGAACTCAGAGAATTAGAGTAGGCGAAGCTTTATCTGACACCGTAATAAATAAGAGGGGAATTCCTCAAGGCAGTACTATTGGACCTTTATGTTTTCTTATATATATCAACGATATGTGTAAAGAAGTGGTATCAGAGATAAGGCTGTTTGCAGATGATGTTATTCTGTACAGAGTAATAAATAAGTTAGAAGATTGTGAGTAAATGCAAAATGACCCCGATAGTATTGTGAGATGGACAGTAGGCAATGATATGATGATAAAGGGGGTTAAAAGTCAGGTTGTGAGTTTTAGAAATAGGATAAGTCCACTCAGTTTGAATTACTGCGTTGATGGGGTGAAAGTTCCTTTTGGGGATTGTACCGGGCGGTACACCTCCACGCTGCTAATTCAAATATTGAGCCAGTCGAAACTCCACTACAGGAAAACGCCTGAACTTTAACAAACTATATTAATTCTATGGTTTCTCGGAAGATGTCACCACAGTAAATTTGGTAATTTTGAAGTGTCTGAACGGAGTCTATTTCGACTTGTGGACGTTCTCTAAAAGATGTCTCTACCAAAACTAATACCGCACTCTGGTGTAAAGGAATGAACTGTCCTGAAGAAATTTAACATTCATAAGTTTTCTTTTTGCTAAATTTTGTTCTGTGGTTTGAGAGTTCGCAATGTTAATCCTTTCTTTCCGCCAGTTTGAAATTAGCCAATCCCGAATTTCTTAAATTAATTTTCGACCAATCGGGGCTTTCTTCCCCAACCTGCCCTGTAACTGTGTTCTGTAACCAATAAACTGCTGTGGGTGTGTCCTATCATTCATGAAAGGTCTCGAATTTTCCGCGAGTGTATATGAACTGCTGATTTTCTGGTCTCCTCGCCACTTCAGTAACATCTCTCCTAGTGTGATTATGTAGCAGGGGGGGGGGGGAATCGCCTCTTTCTTCGGGCAGCAGTTCATCCATAAGGTAATGGCCATTTAATAACTTCATTTCTCGCTAGCTCAGCAGTTTAACCCTCGGGGCAGGTTCGAAACTTTTCTCATGTAACATATCTTTAAAATGTAATAGACACTTGGTAAAACTTCGTCTCTTTAACTATAAATTGGGATAGAGAGTGCTAAACCCTCTCGAGTTCCCACTCCTATTGTTTTGAGGTGACTTTGTTTTCACAACCGTTTCCTCCTTTCTTAATGTAATAAAGTCTTCTTATACAAGTCACCTCTTTAGTATGGGATTAGCCCTTGTGTATGCGGCCTAGTGCCAAGTAGGTTTTAAAAGTGTATTAGGAGTGCAAGTTACGCCTCCAGTCAAGTTGGTATTTTGGGCCATGTAATTAACCTGCTTCTTTACTGAATAGGCCCAGTAGGTTGGGTATGTATTACCCATGTTCTTGGTATGCCTTGAGGGCAGTTTGAAGTATAGTTTGTTGTGGCCTTTGATGGGCTTGAACATTGAGAGCGGGTTTGCTCTTTCTTAAATTTGGTTTCTGTGTACCTCGAGGAGGCTTAATATGGTAATCAGGAGCCAGTGCTCCTTGGCATGATTGGGGTTTTCTGCCCCTTTGTTTGAACTTGGTATATAGGTAAAGTTGGGCTGGAAGCCCAAATTTTGTAACGAACTAAAATTGTACTTTCTTAATTTGTTGATCTGCTACTTGGTACCTGTTATATTATGTTATTTATTCGGCTCCATGACTAAATGGTTAGCGCGCTGGCCTTTGGCCACAGGGGTCCCGGGTTCGATTCCCGGCAGGGTCGGGAATTTTAACCTTAATTGGTTCATTTCGCTGGCACGGGGGCTGGGTGTATGTGTCGTCTTCATCATCATTTCATCCCCATCACGACGCGCAGGTCGCCTACGGGAGTGAAATAAAAAGACCTGCATCTGGCGAGCCGAACATGTCCTCGGACACTGCCGGCACTAAAAGCCATACGCCATTTCCATTTCTGTTATTTATTTACCTTGAAAAGAAAATATAAACTTTGTTAAAGTTTTAAATTAACTTTAATTTCGTAAGTTGAGACCTATTCCACCCAGCACCTTCTTTCACCTCTGCGGTTCCACAGATACCTCGGAACAGGGATCATTGTAAGTATCTAGGTGTTAATATAAGGAAAGATCATCATTGGGGCGATCACATAAATGAGGTGCCTAGTATCAAACATGGACAAAAGCCAATTTGTTAATTTTTCAGTAGAACCACATTTTCGTTTCTCTGTGTTAAACCCCCTTATATGTGTGAAAATTTTTTGTGTCATATTTCCGGCCCTATGAACAAGAAAATCATGGTCGACACTTAGGAATTTCAGTCTAAGTCAATGTAAAACACGTTCAAATATGATGATGTCCATTTCTGAATCCGAAATTGGCTTTTGTCCATTTTTGATACAAACATCCATGTAATTGTCCACTTTTGAAACGAACTATCCCAATATTTGGAAAAAAGTTGCAGGATGACATGGAAGTAAACTTCCGTTTTAAAAGAAATATAATTAAAATATGACAGAAATAAGGCTATTCTTATACTTTGTTGACATTTTTAATATTCATTTCAGTTCTTGCTTCACTGTATTTCTGGGCAAATAACCTCTGGTTCATCACAAGGGTCTTCAAAATAATCACATTCATAAATAATCATTAACAGCTTGTTCATTTTCACTACAAATGTTCTTATTGATGACTTCGATATACCACTTACGAGAGGCATTAATTTCCAATTTTTACCGAAGTGCTTTCCTAGTAATATGTCAACATCTTTAAGTTTCTGTGGGTTTACATTCATGCCAATATCACAAGTAAAGGATTCATTAACATTAGACTTACCTGTCATGCTTTCGTGATCTTGCGCTTAATACCTGTTTCCAAATAGTAGCCTACCTCACCTTTAACTAAAACATTGCCTCTTTTCATGCTCCTGAGTATAATTCTTTTACACTGTGAAATCTTGAAATGAAGTTGACTAGCAGATTTCAGATAAATCTGTGCTTGTTCTTTCCAATTCAGTGGTTCCAAGGTTTGTCCAATCACTTTCACTGTGCCGTACAAGTAGTATAATTGGATGGTTCGGCCGCCACCACCCCCACCGGCTCCCAGAGGCCTCCTCCACCACCACCACAGCCAGAGGCCTCCCAGAGCCATCCTCCACCACCACCACAGCCAGAGGCCTCCCAGAGGCCTCCCCCACCACCATCACAGCCAGAGGCCTCCCAGAAGTCTCCTCCACCACTCGCGGGAAATTTGAATATGTTAACAAAGCCACGTGCTTTTTGACAGCTATCATCGACAACAACGCATCGCTAACCTCACTGCTGCCAACTTGACGGGCCTAAACCTCAGTAGTGCCAACTTAACCTAACTAGCGCGAGGTAAACAAATCCACGTGTTTTTTGACAGCCACGTGCTTTTTGACAGACAACAACGCATCGCTAACGTCAGTACTGCCATCTTGACAGGCCTAAACCTCAGTAGTACCAACTTAACCTAACTAGCGCGAGGTAAACAAATCCACGTGTTTTTTGACAGCCACGTGCTTTTTTGACAGCTGTCATCCGCTATCTTTAAACTACAGAGCACCGTGCTGCCCTCTTTATCGCAGTAGCTGCAAATTCGTCACCTGTCATCCGCAGTGCTGCCATCTTAACGGGCTTAAACCTCAGTGCTACCAACTTAACCTCACTAGCGCGAGATTTGAATCGGAAAACAAATCCACGTGCTTTTTTGACAGCTGTCAACCGCCATCTTTAATCCATAGAGCACAGTGTTGCCCTCTTTAGCTACTTACATTTGAAATGTGGTGGCGGATAATTTGAAAAATGCTTTTTGACAGCAGCCATCTTTAATCCAGAGAGCACCGTGTTGCCCTCTTTATGACACGTAGTAGCGGGCAATTTGAAAAGTTCTGTTAGCTGTCATCCGCCATCTTTAATCAAGAGCGTACCGTGCTGCCATCTTTAGCTAGATACCTTTGAAATGTGGTAGCGGCAAATTCCACGTGCTCTTGTTTGGAAACAAAGCCACGTGCTTTCTTCTGACAGCTGTCATCCGCCATCTTTAATCAATAGAGCACTGTGCTGCTATCATGCGGGCAATTTCGTCAGCTGTCATCCCCATCTTTAATCTACAGAGCACCGTGCTGCCCTCTGTAGTAGCGGGCAATTTGAAAAGTTCTGTTACCTGTCATCCGCCATCTTTAATCAAGAGAGCACCGTGCTGCCATCTTTAGCTAGATACCTTTGAAATGTGGTGGCGGCAAATTCTACGTGCTCTTGTTTAGTAAACAAACTCACGCTTTTTTTTGTCAGCTGTCATCCGCCATCTTACATCGCAAACCTCAGTGCTACACTCTTTAGGCACATACCTTTGAAATATGGTGACGGATAATTTAAAAGAAAAATTCTACAGCAGCCATCTCTCGACGCTAATTGCACAAGATGGTGGCTATACATGACTCCTTAAAGGTGCTTATGCAAAATGGCTACTATACATAGGTCCTTATGAGACGCCCTTGGGATACTTGCACAAGATAGCGGTTATACAAGGCTCCTTATGAGACACCCTAGAGATGCTTGCGCTAGATGGCGGTTGCTCTTATGAGGCGGCTTAAGGGTCCTTGCACAAGATGGCTAGAGACGCCCTAAGGATGCTTGCGCAAGATGGTGGACGCAAGATGGTGGCTATGCACGACTCCTTATGAGACGCCTTAAGGGTGCTTGCGCAAGATGGCTGCTGCTTTTATGAAGAAAGCTAGCTTAGAGGCTAATGTGTCGTGCTAGTTCGATTCATTAAATTTGGGGCTTAAATGCAAAATGTTAAATATCTCGAAAACGGTGCATCGGTGAGCAAAACGGACAAAAGTTTTCTACCCAATACCTCGGTTCGCAGTATGGGGAACATGATATCATAAGAAAAACATAGTCTATTGATGAGATCAACGGTTCGGTTCCTACTTAGACCCTTTGGCATTCGCTCTGTTTTAGCTTGTATTGAAGCAAGTCTTCCCAACATGAATAGGTCTAACTATGGTAGAGAGTATAACGTGCCGTGCAGGTTCGATTCATTAAATTTGAGGCTTAAATGCAAAATGTTAGATATCTCGATAACGGTGCATCGTAGAGCAAAACGGATAAAATTTTTCCACCTGATACGTAAGTTTGCAGTATCAGGAACATGATAGCATAAGAAAAACATAGTCTAATGATGAGATCGACGGTTCGAACCCTACTTAGGCCCTTTGGCATTGCCAGCTATCTAATTCTACAAGATGACGGCTATACATAGCTTCTTATGAGACAGCTTAAGAGCGCTTGCACAAGATGGCTGCTGCTCTTATGAGACGCCCTAGGGGTGCTTGCGCAAGGTAGCAGCGACAAGACGGTGACTATACACAGCTCCTTATGATACGGCCTAGAGGTGCTCACACAAGATAGTGGCTGCTCTGGTGAAGAAAGCTAGCTTTGCATCGTGCAGGTATCTTTACAGCACTAAACCTCATACCTTTGAAATGTGGTGGCGGGTGCTTTTCTCTTAACAGCAGCTATCTTTAAACAATAGCGGCTATACATAAGCTGTTAAGGCCTCCTCTTATGTCAAGGCATAGCTCTATCGAACAAGTTTAAACCTGCATCGGGATAGCTAGAGTAAGCACGTGCTGCAGTGATGACGTCATTATGCATGTTTAGACTTGCAAATCACTAAAGAAACATAACAAGACTAGAATCGAACACTGCACTCTATGCCGTTAACTTTATCATGTGATCGGAACATTGATTGAAGTGTTTTGAACACTAAATAAGTGATCAAGACTAAAATAGAACACTGTACTCGATACAGCATGTGTTTAGAACATGTCAGGGGATACCTTTGTTCTAAGAAGATTAGGTTACCGCACATTCCTTGTAGGGCTAATAGGCTAAAGGGCTAATGGGCAAAAGGGCTAAAGGGCTAATGGGCTAAAGGGCTAATGGGCTAAAGGGCTAGGGAACCTCTCCTCTCTTTATCCGGGCTTGAGACCGGCTCTACAACTAGAGGCGGAGTTAACACCCTAAGGAAGGAAGAATGTTGGGAAATAATCTATACGAATATAGCTACTCGATCGACTATATACTACAGATGGATGACTTAGGTGAGGGTAAGCGCTTACTTAATAATACCTATACGACGTAATTCATGCTCTATTTCAAAAATATCTTCTTTGTACTGTGTGTAACCAGCATCATGATAGACTCTTAGCAGTTGTAAACGTTTTACGAGTACGTTGGCGTCTTTACAGTATCTTATATCTACATAGGGTAACAGAGGCTTGTTGTGAACTTTGAGGCTATTTGCAGACAGTTGATGTGTAGGGACTTGTTTTGATGTAATACATGCTTCAGCAGTAGCGTTTCTAGGTACAAACTTAACTTGTTTCGATAGTGATGAAGCGTTTAAATTTCCTTCTTCTTTACCTCGCATCTCTTCTTGAGATGTTTGCACTGCGACAGAACGTGTAGTAGGCTTAGGAAATGAAGTAAAATCATCAAGCTGTAATGGCAATGAAACATTAAGATTTTCTTCTTCTTCTTCTTCTTCTACTTTCCCTTTACTACTGTTTCGATCAACATCATTATTCTTATTATCATAATCATGATCTTGCCTCTCTTTATCTTGAAGTTTGTTCTTAGTAACAGAACGTGCAGTAGGCCTAGACAACAAGGGAGAATTAAAAATCTCTCGCAGAGGTGTGCTTTTTAAACATAAATCTGTGTTCGCTGGAATATGGTTGAGCTCTTTGTATTTTGTTCCCGATGAAGCTACATTACAAGCGGCTTCATGACGTTGAGCGTTGTATGCGTTCTTGAACTCTCTTCTACAATGTTTGCATTGAAAAATTGTCCTACATGATATCTCATGACGTCTCCTGTGATAGCTTCGGGAAAATGCTTTTCCACACTCTTCGCAAATATACCTAGAAATAGGTTTTTCTATGACGGACATTTATATTCTGCTAACAGATTCTTCTTTAAAACTACTTGACATTTGTTACTCTCTACTTCGATGATGCGGACAGCTTAGAGATTAAGCGACGTTCTGTTGTTGGATTTTAAATTCCGCGCTATAACATGCATAAGGTGGCAGCCTTGAGGTTTACCGCCGTAAAGATGGCAGCAGTGAGGTTAGCGACGCTCTATTGTCGATGACAGCTGTCAAAAAAGCACGTGGCTTGGTTTACTAAACAAGAGCACGTGGCAGTGACGTCACGGTCACGTAATCAATCCTTAGCTCTACGTCGTTAAGACCAGCATTAGGATTAGCTGTGTTTAAAAATCTTGGGAACAGAGCAGCAGTATGAATAGCCATGTTTCAAAGCGTGTACACATCACCTATCGATTTTACATGCATCGACCCTCGTACTAAACTTATTCCGCTAGATCGTGCCGCTATCTTAGCATACCCTATACGTATGAACATACAGTACAAAAAATAGCCATGTTTCAAAGTGTGTTCACATCACCTATCTATTTTACATGCATCGACCCTCGTACTAAACTACTTCGGCTAGATCGTGCTGCTATCTTGGCATAACCTATACGCATGACCTTAAAGTACAAAGAATAGCCATGTTTCAAAGCGTGTACACATTACCTATCGATTTTGCATGCATCGACTCTCGTACTAAACTTTTCCGCTAGATTGTGCTGCTATCTTAGCATAATTTTATACACATGAACTTACAGTACAAAGAATATCCATGTTTCAAAGCGTGTACACATTACCTATCGATTTCACATGCATCAAATATCGCACTAAACTTCATCCGCTAGATTCTTCTGCTATCTTAGCATAACTTATACGCATGAACTTAAAGTACAAAGAATAGCCATGTTTCAAAGCGTGTACACCTTATTGATTTTACATGCATCGAATCTCGTACTAAACTTCTTCCGCTAGATTGTGCTGCTATCTTAGTATAACCTATACCCATAAATTTAAAGTGCAAAGAATAGCTATAGCGTGTACACATCACCTATCGATTTCGCATGCATCGACTCTCGTACTAAAACTTCTTCCGCTAGATTATGCTGCTATCTTAGCATAACCTATGTGCATGAACTTAAAATGCAAAGAATAGCCATGTTTCAAAGCGTGTACACATCACCCTGAACTTCTTCCGCTAGATTGCACTGCTATCTTAGCATAACCTATACGCGCGAACTTAAAGCATAACAAATAACGATGTTTAACAGCGTGTACACATCACCTATTGATTTTGCATGCATCGACTATTTTTTAGCGCCAGAGTGTACAACGATCGCATATGTGTATTGCTAACGTATGTGTATAAAGCTAAAGCACAAAGAATAGCTATATTACAAAGCGCGTACACATCACCTATCGATTTTGCATACATCGACTATCGTACTAAACTTCGTTCGCTAGAGTGTACAACGTTCGCTATTGTGTGCTGCTACCTATGTGCGTGAATTTAAAGAATAAAGAATAGCGTGTACACATCACGTATTGATGATGTATGCGTCGACTATCGTACTAGGCTTCTTCCGCTACAGCATGTAGCAATCGCTTTTGTGTATACCTAACCTATGTGCACGAACTTAAAGCACAAGGAAGAGCTATGTTCTAAAGCGTGTACACATCACCTATCGATGATGTATGCATCGACTATCGTACTAAACTTCTTCCACAACAGCGTGCGATCATCGCTTGTGTGTGCTGCAATCTTAACATAACCTATGTGCACGAAGTTAAAGCACAAAGAATACCCAAGTTCAAAGCGTGTACACATCAACTATCGATTTTGCATGCATCGACTTTCGTATTAAACTTCTTCCACTAGAGTGTGCGACAACCTTATAAGTATGCTGCTAACTTAGTATATCTTATACACATGAACTTAAAGCATAAAGAAGTGTGACGTATAAAAATCTTGCGAACATAGCAGCAGCAGTAAGAATAGCAATGTTTTAAAAGCGTCTACGCATGGCCTATCAATTGTACATGCATCAACTAGAGTACAAAACTTCACCCGCTAGAGTGTGCTGCTATCTTAGCATAACCTATGTGCACGGATTTAAAGCACGAAGAATAGTTAAGTTTCAAAGTGTGTACACAACACCTATCGATTTTGCATGCATCAACTTTCGTACTAAACACATCCCGCTAGAATGTACAACGTTCACATGTGTTTGCTCTGCTACTTTAACATGACCTATGCGAACGAACTTAAAGCACAAAGAATAGTGATGTTTGAAAATCTTGCGAACATAGTAGCAGTAAGAATAGTAAGGTTTAAAAGCGTGTACATATCACCTTTTGATAATGCATACATCAAATGTCCTACTAAACAATCTCTACGCGAGCGTGCGACCATCGCTTGTACTTGTACCGCTATCTTAACATAACCTATGTGCAGCAACTTAAAGCATAATGAATAGTTATGTGTAAAAATCTTGTGAACATAGCAGAGTGTTAACTACGTAGGTGTAGACATTGAACTTTGCATGCTGAAGCAGTATACTACGTGACCGTGACGTCACTGCCACGTGCTCTTGTTTAGTAAACCATGCCACGTGCTTTTCTGACAGCTGTCATCGACAATAGAGCGTCGCTAACCTCACTGCTGCCACCTTTACGGCGGTAAACTTCAAGACTGCCACCTTATGCATGTTATAGCGCGGAATTTAAAATCCAACAACAGAACGTCGCTGAATCGCTAAGCTGTTCGCATCATCGAAGTAGAGAGTAACAAATGTCAAGTAGATTTAAAGAAGAATCTGTTAGCAGAATATAAATGTCCGTCATAGAAAAAACTATTTCTAGGTATATTTGCGAAGAGTGTGGAAAAGCATTTTCCCGAAGCTATCACAGGAGACGTCATGAGATATCATGTAGGACAATTTTTCAATGTAAACATTGTAGAAGAGAGTTCAAGAACGCATACAACGCTCAACGTTATGAAGCCGCGTGTAATGTAGCTTCATCGGGAACAAAATACAAAGAACTCAACCATATTCCAGCGGACACTGATTTATGTTTAAAAAGCACACCTCTGCGAGAGATTTTTAATTCTCCCTTGTTGTCTAGGCCTGCTGCAAGTTCTGTTACTAAGCACAAACTTCAAGATAAAGAGAGGCAAGATCATGATTATGATAATAAGGATAATGATGTTGATCGAAACAGTAGTAAAGGGAAAGTAGAAGAAGAAGAAGAAGAAGAAAATCTTAATGTTTCATTGCCATTACAGCTTGATGATTTTACTTCATTTTCTAAGCCTACTACACGTTCTGTCGCAGTGCAAACATCTCAAGAAGAGATGCAAGGTAAAGAAGAAGGAAATTTAAACGCTTCATCGCTATCGAAACAAGTTAAGTTTGTACCTAGAAACGCTACTGCTGAAGCATGTATTACATCAAAACAAGTCCCTACACATCAACTGTCTGCAAATAGCCTCAAAGTTCACAACAAGCCTCTGTTACCCTATGTAGATATAAGATACTGTAAAGACGCCAACGTACTCGTAAAACGTTTACAACTGCTAAGAGTCTATCATGATGCTGGTTACACACAGTACAAAGAAGATATTTTTGAAATAGAGCATGAATTACGTCGTATAGGTATTATTAAGTAAGCGCTTACCCTCACCTAAGTCATCCATCTGTAGTATATAGTCGATCGAGTAGCTATATTCGTATAGATTATTTCCCAACATTCTTCCTTCCTTAGGGTGTTAACTCCGCCTCTAGTTGTAGAGCCGGTCTCAAGCCCGGATAAAGAGAGGAGAGGTTCCCTAGCCCTTTAGCCCATTAGCCCTTTAGCCCATTAGCCCTTTAGCCCTTTTGCCCATTAGCCCTTTAGCCTATTAGCCCTACAAGGAATGTGCGGTAACCTAATCTTCTTAGAACAAAGGTATCCCCTGACATGTTCTAAACACATGCTGTATCGAGTACAGTGTTCTATTTTAGTCTTGATCACTTATTTAGTGTTCAAAACACTTCAATCAATGTTCCGATCACATGATAAAGTTAACGGCATAGAGTGCAGTGTTCGATTCTAGTCTTGTTATGTTTCTTTAGTGATTTGCAAGTCTAAACATGCATAATGACGTCATCACTGCAGCACGTGCTTACTCTAGCTATCCCGATGCAGGTTTAAACTTGTTCGATAGAGCTATGCCTTGACATAAGAGGAGGCCTTAACAGCTTATGTATAGCCGCTATTGTTTAAAGATAGCTGCTGTTAAGAGAAAAGCACCCGCCACCACATTTCAAAGGTATGAGGTTTAGTGCTGTAAAGATACCTGCACGATGCAAAGCTAGCTTTCTTCACCAGAGCAGCCACTATCTTGTGTGAGCACCTCTAGGCCGTATCATAAGGAGCTGTGTATAGTCACCGTCTTGTCGCTGCTACCTTGCGCAAGCACCCCTAGGGCGTCTCATAAGAGCAGCAGCCATCTTGTGCAAGCGCTCTTAAGCTGTCTCATAAGAAGCTATGTATAGCCGTCATCTTGTAGAATTAGATAGCTGGCAATGCCAAAGGGCCTAAGTAGGGTTCGAACCGTCGATCTCATCATTAGACTATGTTTTTCTTATGCTATCATGTTCCTGATACTGCAAACTTACGTATCAGGTGGAAAAATTTTATCCGTTTTGCTCTACGATGCACCGTTTTCGAGATATTTAACATTTTGCATTTATGCCTCAAATTTAATGAATCGAACCTGCACGGCACGTTATACTCTCTACCATAGTTAGACCTATTCATGTTGGGAAGACTTGCTTCAATACAAGCTAAAACAGAGCGAATGCCAAAGGGTCTAAGTAGGAAACGAACCGTTGATCTCATCAATAGACTATGTTTTTCTTATGATATCATGTTCCCCATACTGCGAACCGAGGTATTGGGTAGAAAACTTTTGTCCGTTTTGCTCACCGATGCACCGTTTTCGAGATATTTAACATTTTGCATTTAAGCCCCAAATTTAATGAATCGAACTAGCACGACACATTAGCCTCTAAGCTAGCTTTCTTCATAAGAGCAGCAGCCATCTTGCGCAAGCACCCTTAAGGCGTCTCATAAGGAGTCGTGCATAGCCACCATCTTGCGTCCACCATCTTGCGCAAGCATCCTTAGGGCGTCTCTAGCCATCTTGTGCAAGGACCCTTAAGCCGCCTCATAAGAGCAACCGCCATCTAGCGCAAGCATCTCTAGGGCGTCTCATAAGGAGCCTTGTATAACCGCTATCTTGTGCAAGCATCCCAAGGGCGTCTCATAAGGACCCATGTATAGTAGCCATTTTGCATAAGCACCTTTAAGGAGTCATGTATAGCCACCATCTTGTGCAATTAGCGTCGAGAGATGGCTGCTGTAGAATTTTTCTTTTAAATTATCCGTCACCATATTTCAAAGGTATGTGCCTAAAGAGTGTAGCACTGAGGTTTGCGATGTAAGATGGCGGATGACAGCTGACAAAAAAAGCGCGTGAGTTTGTTTACTAAACAAGAGCACGTAGAATTTGCCGCCACCACATTTCAAAGGTATCTAGCTAAAGATGGCAGCACGGTGCTCTCTTGATTAAAGATGGCGGATGACAGGTAACAGAACTTTTCAAATTGCCCGCTACTACAGAGGGCAGCACGGTGCTCTGTAGATTAAAGATGGGGATGACAGCTGACGAAATTGCCCGCATGATAGCAGCACAGTGCTCTATTGATTAAAGATGGCGGATGACAGCTGTCAGAAGAAAGCACGTGGCTTTGTTTCCAAACAAGAGCACGTGGAATTTGCCGCTACCACATTTCAAAGGTATCTAGCTAAAGATGGCAGCACGGTACTCTCTTGATTAAAGATGGCGGATGACAGCTAACAGAACTTTTCAAATTGCCCGCTACTACATCTCATAAATAGGGCAGCATGGTGCTCTGTGGATTAAAGATGGCGGATGACAACTGACGAAATTGCCCGCATGATAGCAGCACAGTGCTCTATTGATTAAAGATGGTGGATGACAGCTGTCAAAAAAGCACGTGGCTTTGTTTACAAACAAGAGCACATAGAATTTTTCAAATTGCCGCCACCGCATTTCAAAAAGTATCTAGCTAAAGGGTGCAGCACTGAGGTTTGTGATGCAAGATGGCGGATGACAGCTGTCAGAAAAAAGCACGCGAGTTTGTTTCCAAACAAGAGCACGTGGAATTTACCACTGCCACAAAGAGGGCAGCACGGTGCTCTCTTGATTAAAGATGGCTGCTGTCACGTGGAATTCAAAGGTATCTAGCTGAAGAGGGCAGCACGGTGCTCTCTGGATTAAAGATGGCTGTTGTCAAAAAGCATTTTTCAAATTATCCGCCACCACATTTCAAAGGTAAGTAGCTAAAGAGGACAGCACTGTGCTCTATGGATTAAGGATGGCGGTTGACAGCTGTCAAAAAAGCACGTGGATTTGTTTTCCGATTCAAATCTCGCGCTAGTGAGGTTAAGTTGGTAGCACTGAGGTTTAAGCCCGTTAAGATGGTAGCACTGCGGATGACAGGTGACGAATTTGCAGCTACTGCGATAAAGAGGGCAGCACGGTGCTCTGTAGTTTAAAGATGGCGGATGACAGCTGTCAAAAAAGCACGTGGCTGTCAAACAACACGTGGATTTGTTTACCTCGTGCTAGTTAGGTTAAGTTGGTACTACTGAGGTTTAGGCCTGTCGAGATGGCAGTACTGACGTTAGCGATGCGTTGTTGTCTGTCAAAAAGCACGTGGCTGTCAAAAAACACGTGGATTTGTTTACCTCACGCTAGTTAGGTTAAGTTGGTACTACTGAGGTTTAGGCCCGTCAAGATGGCAGCAGTGTGGTTAACGATGCGTTGTTGTCGATGATAGCTGCCAAAAAGTACGTGGCTTTGTTTACAAATTCAAATTTCCCGCGGGTGGTGGAGGAGACTTCTGGGAGGCCTCTGGCTGTGGTGGTGGTGGAGGAGGCCTCTGGGAGGCCTCTGGCTGTGGTGGTGGTGGAGGAGGCCTCTGGTAGCCGGTGGGGGTGGTGGCGGCCGAACCATCCAATTATACTACTCGTACATTTTGAACACTTCAAATTCTCTGGTCGCCATGACAGTTTGATGTCATTTGTAGCAACATGATTGGCTGAAACGCTCATGTCCGTTTTTCATACAAACTACGTCTGGAGGTGTCCGATTATGAAAGGAACTGCATATTTCAATGTTAAAAATTACGTACAAATATTCGTTTATGAAAGACACGACCACTAAATAAGAAAGAGCATTAAAAATGCTGTAAGGATCAATCCTTAACTCAATTTTGATATAGGTGGCGCATGTCCATGTTTGATATTAGGCACCTCAAATATGATTGTTAATAAAGGGTACAGATCTCTGCACATGGTTATGAGAGTATTTAGGGGTTGTAGTAAGGATGTAAAGGAGGGGGGAATATAAGCCTCTGGTGAGACCCGAACTACAGTATGGTTCCAGTGACCCGTTACGTAGACCAACACACAACCACTAGGATAACGGCAGTAGAAAAGGGAAAACAAACGAGCTGGTACACAAATGAGCTAGTTCATAAAGAAAAACAGGAAGTGTAATCAGACACCCACAAAACATCACCAAAATAAACAAGAAGAGAAACTTACCTAAAATGTTGAAAAGGTGTCTCAGTGAAATCGTGGATAAATAACGTAAGTACCTGGTTTCAAAATACTAACTTTTAAAAGAAAAACAACATGTCTAGTCTCAAAAGAAAGAAAATAAAACGATTTATTTCAAAAGAAAATTAAAATTAAAGTGAGTAACAGGGAAAACGTCCACGCAGGAAAATTAAAAGGGTAACAGTCATAAATTAAGTTAGGATACCAAAGGAATAGTTAACATGACAAATCGTGGTCGACCATCGCAAAAAGGAAAATGAACTAGTAATAACCTAAACTAATATCTTGGAAACCTCAACATACCAGAGGAATAAGGTAAATAAAATAATTATTTTGTTTATAATTATTCTTTAAAATATTACTTCCCTAACCACGGAGTTCTCACCAACAGGAAGAGTTACCGGCAGTCCAGATAAAATTATCACAACGACTGCTTCACACAGGGAGAAATGAAGACAGAAATTTAAAATTAAAGAGCTCAAATGCGAGCTCAAAATTCCACAAGAGCAAGGGAAAAACATACAATATAATAGAATCCACACAAGACAGCTAGTCTTCGAGACGGCAGAAAACATCATCATTCCTTCTTTAAATCAACAATTACAATAATCACCGGTCGTCATAGCAACGCACGAACGACATGTAACGGTAACAATAGCCCGAACAACGAAAGAGTAAAGCATAATTTTACACGAAAAGAACAAAGAATGAACCAAGAAAACTAAAATTAAGACAGAGGAAAGTTAAATAAAATTTCCGTCCTCTTGGTTAGAACTCAAATGCTTCAAAACATTACCTAGTGGGGTGATTTGGTAGCATATCAAGAATTAAATATTACACAATCTTTCAAATTTTTAACGTAATTAATATGATAATTCAGCTTCACCCCCAGTTTAAGTGCACTTGCAGTACACGCTCAATAGCACCTCAATTACAACGAACCCGAATTATATTTTTGATTTATAATAATTTTAAAAAATTAAGCCGAGATGTGAAGACAGAAAGCTATTTAGAGTCCCACACGCCACATAATCCAGTAAATTTTCAAAGTAGATCCATACCAAAAGAAGTTCCATTTCACAAAGGGGCGGAAGAAATTCCGGAACTTCAGATGACGCCATAGAGCAATTTTAATACTAAATGATGATAAAACCATAAGGAAAATTTTAAAAAACATACAGTCTGGTGAAGCTCCCAAGAAGATGTAGATTACATTAAAAACATATTGAGGGCGAGAGAAAGAGCCCGCTCACAAGTATTCTTCAGCCGTAATCCATAACGCACACCGAAATCCTCCCCCACATGAGACACACGGTACACAGATCCATCTCCTACTACTCAAAACACCTTAATGGCCGCTCTCACAGAGCAAGGATGAACAAGGAAGAGCTTTCCCCGCAGAGAGCTCTAAAGGCTTGGTTTCTCAGAACCGACGCATGCGAGGTGCGAGGTGCGAGGCCCGCCTCGCACAAATCCAGACTACACGAGCTTATGCAAGTGGTTTCTCAAGCTGCGCGGTGCGCAGTGTGCGCAACCTCGCAGTGAGACCTCGCAGCGTCACCGCGCACTGATTCGTCCGGCCAGATTTGTGCGAGGCGACAGCAGTGCGAGGCGACATTGTTTCTGTTCTTGTTTTTACTGTTTTAAGCAACACGATGAGCTTTACGGACGAAGTGGACGAGGAACTGATTAAAGAAGTTCAAATACACCCAGTGTTGTATAACTTACAACACAAGAGGTACAAAAACAACTTATGGAAAATGATATCACTGAAGTTGGATAGAACAGCTAATAAATGTTGCTAGTTTTATGTATTATACGATGGTCTTGAGAAGGAAAGAGTTCGTAAAAATAGAAACTCCAAAAACGGAGGTACCAGACGATTAATGTTAATTTACTGTCATTTGGAACTTCCGTTCTTGGGATTCTATGTTTTTTCATTGATGTGGTAGCTGCCTCTGTGGATCGGTGGTAGGGTTTCTTTCTATGATTATTATTATTACTATTATTATTATTATTATTATTATTATTATTATTATTATTATTACTTATAACAAATATAATGAGTTCAGTTTCAAAGGATTAAATAATTAACAGATTTAGAAATGATGTATCAACCAATAAATCCATTACTTTAATATCAAATATGCCAATATATATAATTTTACAAAATTTGAGTTCAGTATTGTTCATTTAATAAAATCACGTGTTTTATTTTAATAACGATGTTCATTCCGTTATTATGCTAATTGGGTCACAGAAAAAGTAAACTATAGGTAAACAAATACATGTTTGTCCGTTAGAAAAAAACTTACACTCCACCCGTTAGCATATTCTCTTTGTCATACCGATTCTCTCTCCCTGCTACAAAAATATTTCGTGAAGCTGTCTCTTATCATGAAAGCAGCATGTATAGAATTACCTCCGTTGTCAGCTGCCAGAGGAATCATGTTTTCTTCTGTTAATTCCAAATAGCCAATAAAGTGTTAATTTGGGCAAGGAATTCGCTCATCCGGAGAAGGTTGTGGACTGTACAGGCTGACATCACAAGATCATCAATAGTTTCCATTGATACTGCTATAGGGGTGAAGAAAATCCTCCAGTACTGACACATAATCCGCTTCCTCTTCCAACAGTAGCGCACAGGCTGCAAGACATGTGCTCGGCAACTGATCCGCTTCGCAGCCTGGGAAACCACGAGCCTCGCAGCGTCATCGGGATGAAAGTACGCAACGTCGGCCTCGCACCTCGCACCTCGCATGCGTCAGTTCTGAGAAACCAAGCCTTAAATCGTTAGGGGGCGGAGCGTGGCAGTACGAACACTCCGTGTAGAGGTCAGCACATACAAGGAACTTTCTTCTCATAAGTTCAAACCCAGACTTTGAGCGCAATGCTCGGAGATCAGATGTATTAAATAAAACATAAGTAGAAAGGAAAAGGAACGAAGATAGTTTGACACGAACGTTAGGGGGGGGGGGGATGAATAAAAACGACACCTCGGTGTCAACTCTCATCAGGATTACTTCATTCAAGAACTGGAAAAAATCCAATGAAAAGGAGTTCGATTTGTTGTGGGTGATTTCCGACAAAAGAGTAGCGTTACAAAAATGTTGCAAAGTTTGGGCTGGGAAGACTTGGGACAAAGGAGACGAGTTGCTGGACTAAGTGGTATGTTCCGAGCTGTCAGTGGAGAGGTGGCGTGGAATGACATAAGTAGATGAAAATGTTTGAGTAAAGTCTTTAAAGGTAGGAAAGATCACAATGTGAAGATAATGTTGGAATTCAAGAGGATGAACTGGGGCAAATTTTCGTTTATAGGAAGGGGAGTTAGGGATTGGAATAACTTACCAAGGGAGACGTTCAATACATGTCCAATTTCTTTGAAATCGTGTAAGAAAAGGCTAGGAAAACAACAGACAGCTAATCTGCCGTCTGGGCGACTGATCTGCGTGGGACTGAGCCCAGTTCGAACATACAGCCACTTAGCCTTGTAGTACTATACAAGAAATAAAGCGAGTATTTAACAGGAATCAGTAAATATTTATTCCATACAATGAAATTCCACACGCTGTTTCCAGTCATTTGACCGGGTCAAGAATGGAATGAATGAGGCCCCCCATATAGCGGCGAGGATAGGAATTGTGCCGGCTGCCGAAGCCAGTCGCACTCGCCTGGGGCAATGATTAATGAAATTAATTGATATTGGAGAGTGTTTCTGGAATGAAGGATGACAGGGAAAACCGCAGTGCCCGGAGATAAACCAGTCCCACCTCCGCTTTATCCAGCAGAAAAGTCACATGGAGTGACCGGGATTTGAACCACGGAACCCAGATGTGAGTGGCCGGCGCGCTGCCACCTGAGCCACGAAGGCTCTTCTTTTCCACACAATGGCGAATTTGATTTCTTTCCGCTCTAGAAATGTACGGAAAACGACACTTTATGTTTCATGAACTACTTTATTTTCTCTTTTATTTAAAAAACGTCTCTGATTGGTTTAACTTCGGTTTGACCACCAACATCTCACCTGATAGGCTCAAATTTCCTTTGGAGTATGGATTTTCTGAACGTCCCTCCATGTGCGTCATTTGGCCGAGCTCTGCTTGTATTTGTTTATACCGTTTTATCGATTGTGTTGATCACGGCCTCCTCGATCATGTTCGTCATTTGGCCGCGCTGTGTTTGTATTGGTTTATACCGTTTTATCGATTGTGTTGGTCACGGCCTCCTCGATCATGTTCGTCATTTGGCCGCGCTGTGTTTGTATTGGTTTATACCGTTTTATCGATTGTGTTGGTCACAGCCTCCTCGATCATGTTCGTCATTTGGCCGCGCTCTGTTTGTATTTATTTATACCGTTTTATCGATTGTGTTGATCACGGCTTTCTCGATCATGTTCGTCATTTGGCCGCACTATGTTTGTCATCTGTTTACGTTTTGTCGTGTTGATTGTGTTGAACATGGCCGCCTCGATCAGGCATGTTTTGGCTGCGATCTGTCCAAATTATTTAGACAAAATATATCTTTTCACAGTCCGCCAGATAGCTATGGTCTGCCACCGTGGTTAGCCGGGTCGAGTCCCGTTAGTCGACAACATTTCACCACGAGAATGTTCGGTGGCAGAAGATGGCAACATCTAATCAGTTTATAGCAGTTAATGGTTTCCAGAATTAGTGCCGGTATCTTTATTCCCCCACCAAGTCTCTTCCCATAGCACCAGAATTAAGACCCTCTTCCGTATTGCTTACTCCCGGCTTTCTCCTTCTCTGTTCGTGTTACAGCAAAGGTTACCTTATCTATCAATAACAACATAGACACCTTCCTATCGTATTCTTTCTTCTGTCATGATAGCTCCCATAACTTAATTTTCCTTCTTGTTCTTCCTTGTCTCTTCTCTTGTATTTAAGTGTATTTTCCTTTGTTTATGTCGTTGTTTGTGTAAATATGTAATATATAGGACTGTGCAGTTTTTACTGTGTATATTTGTATCTTTGTCGATATCTGTATACCTTTTATTTTGGATTAGTAATTATTGTTCCTAGGGGCTGCCTGGCCGAGGCGGTAAAGGCGTGCTCCGTTCGACCGGAAGGACGTGGATTCGAATCCCCTTCAGGAAGTCGTAAAATTTTAGAAACGAGATTTCCACTTTCGGATGTGCATATGCCCTGAGGTTCACTCAGCCCACACCAAAAATGAGTACCAGGTTAATTCCTGGGGACAAAGGCGGCCGGGCGTAGAGCTAACCACTCTACCCCATCACGTGCCGAGGTTACGAATGATGGAAGCCTTTAACTTCCACCCCTCCAAGGGCCTTCATGGCCTGTACGGAGATGACTGTTTTTTTTATTATTGTTCCTACCTCGGATCTTTGTAATTCGGCGTTATGATGTTGCCGACATTGTATAAATAAATGAATAAATAAATAAATAAATAAATAAATAAATTGCGTGCCAAATGTCTGAATTCAATTCCAAAATCTTTCCCCGGAGTGAGTGCATATCGTCCGTCCGATGGACATGTTAAGCCTCGAGCAGATCACTTGCTGAGGTAGTCTATGTGCCTGTACCCAGTTTCATCCTCCCTCTTGCTAGTATTATATACCACACCATTAATTTCATCTCATCAAATCCTCTTCGGTCGTGGAAACTCGTTACGTAGATTCAATTCACTTCATACCCGTCAAGGGAGGGACACTCGTTTGATTAAAAATAAGCAAATTTGCCGTAGTATGGCATAAGATATAAAACGCAGCATTCACCAAAGTGATTAGCTTCAGAATTCCCTGTAAACATCTCACTCGCACGGTGTAACATCAGTTTCCATGCCTGGTGCGTAAATAACTATTCCTATGGGGAGTGATCCACTCCATGATCCGTGACCTATATTCGTACTGTGTTTCAAATACCACGCAATATGCAGTAGAAAATTAATGAACTACATTATGGAATAAATGCGTATCAAGAAATCTAATAAAATAATTACTCAGCGTATATTCTGAAAATGAATGTTTCATGCGGATAATGTTTCTAATTGTGTTATTTAAATATGTAACATATTTTAATGACGTGGTCGAAACGTTATGTAAAATATTAATGATGTAAACCAGCAAATGGAATCTGCTGGAAGGAACATTGTTTGCGCTGTGGTGAATGCTTTTAAATTCACGGAGGAGATTCATTCAGCTACGCTGCTGCTACTCTCCCAGTTTGGGAGCGGGCCACCAGTCCTACTAGGGCTCTTTGGCCGGGGATTGGGTTGGTTTTGGGAGTTTTATTTGTTATTGAAAGTGTGCTATGGCACACGTGCTTTATGTTGTTGGTTGAGGTGTTTACTGGCGTGTGGGTTTCTCAACAAGGAGTCACCCAGCGTGAGTCCCGCACCGCGCCCGCCCGGCTTTTGCCCTGCTATACCGTGTTTATTGAAGCTTTCTGAGATACATATTTACAATATTTACATTATATTTTGTATTATGTTATCTTCTTTTAGTTTTTGGTCTTGATGAATTGATCATTGTTAGTACCGGTATATTATTTTCATTTAATTAATTTCACATTATTTATATTATTACACTTTCCACTGTGAGTTCTTTCTTGATGCTGTTTTACATTTTTCATTTTTGTTTTGTGTATTTGTAACATTTTACGGAGTGTAATGTGTTGTATCGTGTATAACATACTGTATATTCCAATTTGTTTCATCGTAATATTATCCTTTAATTTTCAATTTTTGAGTTTTTATATTTGATGATTTATTATTTAACAATTTTTATAGTCGTGTTATGTGTTGTTGTTACATTTGGTAGTCGTGAAGTGTGTGTGATATATATGTTCCAATGAGATTCACTGTAATAATATCTTTTCATTTTCAGTTTTTTGAGTTCTTTTTCTTGCTGTATTTGATATTTAACAATTATTTTGGTTGTGTATGTGTTGATGTTACATTTTATATTAGTGTAGTGTGTTGATTGTGTGTAGGGATATAATTTATTCATTTTTGTGTATTGTGTGGCTGGGTGTTATTTTTAATTGGTGTGTTTGTTCTTTAAGTGATGGCGATGGTGTCGCCTTCCAGTCAATACTATGTGTTGCCAATGTAAGGGTTTTTGTGAGGCCTTTGCCCTTTTTGCGTCATCTGCAGAGGTTTGTTGTAGTTTTTAATCAGTGTTTAATTTCGGGCGATGGCTGGGGTTGGGAATAGGTAGGTAGTAGCGGGTGTTGGCTGTTGGTGTAGGATGGATTGAGCTAGCGGGGATAGGTTGATGGCTTCGGTGGGTTGTGGGAGGTGGCGAGAATGAGCATTTTTAAGGTATTGTAATCTGTGAGAATGGAGGTAGGAGCGAATGGTAGGGAATGTGTAAAAAACGTTTATTGCTTCTATTCGAGTTTTAGGTCCGAGGCTGTGCGCGAGTCGAATGGCGTGTCGGTCTAGTTTTAGTATGTCTAGGTAGTGTATGGGGTGGGCTACGATCCAGGTTAGGGAGGCATAGGTTATGATAGGTCGGATGAAAACTGTATAAGTGTTTATAATTTGATAGGCTTTTAGTTCCAAGGTTTGACCTTTCAACCAACGTAAGAGGTTGAACCTGCTGTATGACTTTTTATAAATATTATTAAAGTGTACATTCCATTTTACATTGTTTTGAAACGGGATACCTAGGTATTTCAGGGTTGAGGTTTCTGTAAGCGGTTGATTATTAAGTGTAAGGCGAATTTTGTTAGTGGGTCGGTATCTGAGGTTGCCGTTTCTAAAAACTGTAAATTGGGTTTTGTTTACGTTAATTTCGATTTGCCAAAGATTTAGCCATTGTTCAAGTTGGTGGAGGTAGGGTTGTATGCGTGATTGGAGGGAGCGGTTGTTGGATCCAAGGGCGAGGATTGCCGTGTCATCTTCAAATTGATATAGTTTGAGTAGGGGTGAGGGTTGGGGGATGTCTATACAGTATAGGACGTATAATAGGGGGCTCAGAGAGCTGCCTTGTGGTACTCCAGCTAGTAAGGGAAATTTGTATGATAGGGTGTTGTGGATGGTTATTTGAGCACTATGTCGGTTGAGGAAGTTAGCAAGGAAACGGATGATTGTGATAGGTAGTGGTAGATGTCGCAATTTAAAAATGAGTCCTGAGATCCATACTTTGTCGAATGCTTTTTCTACGTCTAAACTGATTAATGCGGCTCGTTTCTTAGGTGGGAGATATGCTGTAAGGGATGCTGAGTTATGAAAGAGGTGATCTTGTGTAGAATGTTGTGGGCGGAAACCTGCTTGTGATTGTGAAATAAGTTGGAGGGAATTTAAGAAGGAATAGATTCTACGGGCTAGGATGATTTCTAATATTTGATTTAGTACTGGTAACAGGTTTATTGGACGGTATGAAGTTATCTAGGAAGGTAGTTTGTTAGGCTTTAAGAATAGTAGTATTTTCGCATGTACCCAGTGGGGTGGAAAGGAACCTGTTTGTATTATAATGTTGTATATATTGCAGAGTATTTGAAGAAAAAGGATGTTTATACGTAATTTGGTAGAGGCCAAGAACAGTGTTCTTTCTGTATTTTAAAAGCTTTTGTATGTCTTGTACTGTGATTGGTGTGTTTAGAGGGTGTTGTTGTTCTATAGGTGGAGGGGGTCGAACGTGGTGTGTAGTGGTGCTTTAGTAATGTCTGTGTATTCAGTTATTGTTTCATGATCTGGTTGGTAGAAATTAGGGTCAGTAGAAGGTGGTCTGTAATGATCTGCGAAGAGATCAGCTTTCGTTTTTGGATTGTTGGGTGCGGAGTTGTGTATTATTGGATAGTGAGGAAATGATTCTTTAGTTTGTGTGAGTTGTTTCAATTTAGTCCAGTATTTACGTGAGACGGTTGTATTGGATAGTTCAGTGCAACTGTTATTCCAGGCTTTTCGCTTTATGGCTTTGATAAATGAGCGTGCGTGTCGTAGTGTTGTTCTGTGTTCCCGAAGAGTGTTGGGGTCTCGTGTTCGAAGGTAGGCTTTGTAGAGGTCATGTGAGTATTGTAGTAGTTGAAGGGCTCTAGGTGGGAGTGGTGGTTTTGAGGGGTGTGAAGTATGGTGGGGTATGTGTAGTTGGTCTGCAGTGGTTAAGGCTGTTTCCAGTTGTTTGATTGTTTTGTGTAATTCTTCTTGGTTTGTCGGTGTCGTAATATTTTGGATCATGTCTGTGATAGTTTGTCTGTAGGCTGACAAATCAGTGCGGTTATATTGTGGTACTGGTGAGCGTCGTTGGTTGTGTTGAAATGGGTTGGTTCATAGGTTTGGTAGTGTTAGTATGCATGGTATCTGATCACTTCCGATAGATGGTAGCATGAGTATATCACTATTGTTTGCTAGTGTTGGTGAAAGGATTATGATGTCAGGGGTGTTATTGGATATAGGTCGTGTGGGGGAAGGGAAAGGGATGTCCACTCCCCGGATGTCATGTAGAATTTGTTCATGAGTTCTTTTTTGAGCGCTATCATATGATGTGACGTTAAAGGCTGCCATGATTAAATAGGTTGTAAAATTTTGGTTAATGTATTCTACAAATTCTTTAGGTGGGGGTGACCCTGGAGGAGTGTATATGGTAGCAATTGGGATGTTTTGATTGCCAATAGTTACCTCAATTATTAGGTTTTCTGTTTGGTATTCTTGTAATTGGTGGTGGTGTGTTTTTGACGGAATTGATTTGTGTACACTGATTGCTACCCCTCCACGGCCCCTGTTAGGACGGTCGGAGAGTATGTGATTTTTTATTTGTGTTTTTGTTTTTTAGTTAGAAACGTTTCATTAAAGATTATGACATCCGGGTTGTGTTGGTCGATCTGTAGTTCAATGAGCGGTCGGTTGGTTCTTAGTGAGCATATATTACCATAGTAGATTTTCACTTTTTAAAGTAGTGGAGTTGGGTTTAGTGGGAAGTATGTGCAGTGCATTTTAGATCCTGAATCCAGATTAGTCTGGAATACCAACCTGAACCCGATCGAGTACATGGGCACGTTGGAAAGGTAGAACATTCTGTAGGACTAGGGTGATGAATCTGAGGATGTTCTCCGTGGAGGGGGAGGGAGAGTGGAGGTAAATGTTGGGGTGGGCAGGTCAATGGGTGTTTTGGGTCGGATGGTTTCAGGCTGGGATGGGATGAGTTGAGGTTTGCCCCTACATTTAGCTGGTTGGGTGGATGGTCGTATCCTTGGCAGCGTTCGCAGCGTCTACGTTGCGGCGGGGACGACCTTGACTGCTCCACACGGTGGCGTTTGGCGTAGATGAGGGCGCCATCTCGTAGCAGCTGGTCCAGCGTTGAGGTGTCACGTGACAGGATTCGAATTAGTGAGGTTGGTCCTCCGTCGTTCCTGATGCGTATAGTTTTAAAAATTTTCAGCCCTTGCTGTTGTAGTTGGTCTGCAACCTCATCCTCTGAGTAGCTACGATAAACACCGTATGCCACAACTGATAATGTGGGCGCTGGGCGCGTAGATGGTGCATTGCTCCTAGGTTGTACGGTCATATTTTGGGCTATGGTGTGCCTGCCGAAGTGTGTTAGTCCAATAGAGTTGACCATAATGGAGTAAAATGACCTGGAAGTCTTGATGTTGTGGTACTCCTTACTTCTTTGTATTTCCAGATTATATTCCTTCTGCACATTCGGTAGAAATCTTGTTATTATGGAGTGGATGGCCTTCGGCTGGTTTTTGTCGGGGTCCAAGTGCTTTAATTTAATTATATAGAATTGAGTTGGTACTCCTGTACCCGTAGCAGTTCCGCTTCGAACAACACCTCCTAGATATTAAGGCCTAACAACAGCGTGGTGACTTCACACTAAGGAGGCGATGCCATTGCGAAGAAACGCGTAACATGGTTAAACACATGATTTTAATATCTTTTACCAATGGAATAATTGATTTACTAACAAAATAGCGTTTAAATTTTAAAGGATATTGAATAATACTGGCGTTATTAACGTATTTTAGTGACTCTGCCATTAAAGATAAACAGCAAACAGTTGTAAAACACGACCGCAGTTTGCAATGTTAACTTACTAAGGCCGAACTGCTAACAGCACAACAGGATGTGCAAACATATTTCAATTTAAATAGGCATTACATGAAACTAGCACGTATAATATTAGCATAGGCCTACCATCTAAGCTGATGTAGCATCACTGGCAGTATTTGCACATGAGCCTACAATGTTTCCTCCCTTGAAGTGCATGTATGGTTTAATGAGAATTTCACCTACTATCGATGTTACCAATTTATCATTCTGTTCGAAACCTTGAACTTTATGTTTTATGTATTCCAGAAAGTATGTAAAATTCTGTCCCAATATTGGACTACCATTCAGACCGGAGCCTACTCATTTAAAATTATTGACGTGGCAACGTTAAATTGCTACTATGCCTCATAAATTTGTAAAAATCGCACGGCGCAACAGCCCTGAAGGCCTTGGCCTTGGCTCTGCTCAGCCCGAAGGCCTGCAGATTACGAGGTGTCTTGTGTTCGGCAGGAAGAATCCTCTCGGCCGTTATTTTTGGCTTTCTAGACCGGGGCCGCTATCTCACCGTCAGATGGCTCGCAATTGTAATCACATAGGCTGAGTGGACCTCGAACCAACCCTCAGATGTAGGTAAAAAAACTCACTTAGCCGAGAATCAAACCCGGGACTCCGAGTAAGAGGCAGGCATTATATCCCTTCACCACGGGGTCGGCCATAAATGTGTAAACATAAGAAGATATGAGACAGAAGGTTGAACAAATAACAAGAAAATCATACACATACTCCCTAATGAACTAAGAAATGTTTTAACTATGACTATTAAATTAACTGTGGGAACATCATCCTCGGTATTCAGTTTACCAACTAGGACTAGAATCAACATATTTCTTGAATCTTTGTACACATTGTTACACTCATTCCTTGTAAATGCAGCTATGATGTTTTGTAGGTAAAGAATATACCGCATTTGTATTAGTAATTTTGTCCACATATACATTAGAAATATTTTATCTATAATATTATAAAAGGAAGTGTTTGTCTGCCTGTGCGCGATGCCCAGCAAAATCTACAGCACGTAGAGATCTGAAATTTTGAACATAGGTAGATGGAAAGGGGTCCGAATGCACCTCGAAGCCGGAATTTTCATTTTCGCTTTCGTTGGTGAGTTATGAACGAAAAACCATCGGAAAACGTGTTTTGGGATAAGACAATCCAACGTGCTGTCACCAACATTAAATGCATCGAGTCGCTGTCGCTAGACAACGTACATAAGATAGGTAGAGAACACAATATTCAAGGAGCCATTTTACCTCCAGGACGTAGGGAGCTGTTTTTGGTCTTATATGGTGGGAGGGCATATGACGGTGTTGATGATGATTCGTCCGTCGGATCGGGACGTTAAGTCTTGAGCTATTCGAGAGGAGTGGTATATATGCCGGCGCCGGGTTTCATCCTCTTCATTCTTGCTATCATATATCATGTCATTCATTTCTTTCAACAAGCAACTTTACAAGAATTACCCGATGTTCTACACAGTTACAAGTCTATCGACTACACGACAGAGCTTCGAAAGACTTGGAGTCACCTGGAGTACGCTCGAATATCTTAGAGCGGACGATTGTGGCACCAATTATCCTTCTTAAGAATAAGAATCCTGCCCTCTGCAATGAACACGACTCTGAAATTGATGACTAATATTATTGAAGCCATTCTCATGATTGGGCATGCCGCGAGCGAAGTAATATTCATTCCTCGCATTCGAATAATTTGTTCGGATATACAGTTTAAGTTTAGATCTCTGCAGTGTTCAAAATAAAATTTATCTATGTAATAATAAAGCATGTATAATCTTCTTCTTCTTACTATATATAAAAATGGATGTATGCATGTATGTGTGTGTGTAAATGACACATCTCCTCCTAAACCACTGGAGCCATTTCATCCAAACTTGGTACACTTATGACTTACTATCTGGAGACGAGCACTGTGGGGGTAAGCCATCCGTAGCTCCCTTAGGGGTGGGGGGTCAGGTATAAAGATAAAAATAATCGAAGAAAGTGCCTAATCCACAGTTTTCGGGGTCGCTGAGATGAACAGTGACACTCCCCATTTTTCAAATGCCTAAGTTCATCTCCCTTTCGCATGGGGGGCGAGGGGGGAGTGATATAAAAATTAAACGAAAATAATGTCGAATACATAGTTTTCGGGGGTCACCGAAGTGAATTGTATACTCTGGATTTTTTGTATCAGGAGACAAACAACGTGGGGGTAAGAAAGCCCAGGAACCCTTAGGGGCGGGGAGGGCGAGGGGGTCATATAAACAAATTAACGAAAATACTGTTGAATCCATACTTTTTGGGGTCGCTGAAATGAATAGTGACACTCCGGAGTTTTTATTAAAGTTCAAATTCAACCCCCTTTGGGGTGGGGGCGAGGGGATTGATATATAAAATTAAACGAAAATAGTGTCGAATGCACAGTTTTCGGGGTCGCTGAGATGAACTGTGACACTCCGGAATTTTTTGAAGTCCATGTTCAGCCCCCTTCGTGGTGGGGGCGGCGATGGGAGAGTGACATATAGAAATAATAATGATATATAGAAATAAGAGTGTCGAATACATAGTCGCTGAGGTGAATAGTGCCACTCCAAATTTTTAGTATCAGGAGACAAACCACATGGGGGTAAAACACCCCAGGAACCCTTAGGGGCGTGGGGGCAAGGGGACTGAGATATACAAATAATCGAAAGTAGTGTCGAATCCATACTTTTCGGGGTCGCTGAGATGAATGGTAACAGTCCGATTTTTTAAAACTCAAAGTTTAGCCCCGTTTTAGGGTGGGAGGGGGGAGTGAGATATGATAGTAATCGAATATACTGCCGAATCCATAGTTTCCAGGTCGCTGAGATGAATAGTAACATTCCGGATGTTTAAAGTCTAACTTCAGCCCCCTTTGGTATAGGGGGTGAGAAAGGGTGAAAAAATGAATTGTCAGAAATGACCGAGATAATGGACGTATGTATGTTCCAGTATGACTTTCAAGTATGACTTACTACCTGGAAAACGTACTGTGGGAGTAAGACGCCCCTGGAACCACTAGGGAAGCGGGTAAAATATTATCCACACTAATAAATGGAAGTCTGTTTGGCGCGATCTATATATACTGTATTGTATATGTATATATATATAAATTAAGGCATAAAAAATTAAAACAGACGTAAATTAGTGAGACCATTCTAGGCATCTTAGAAATTTTAAACTTGGTACCAGACAACCTGATGATTCCAGGATCCCTAGAAAAATCTCAAATTATCATAATTCTCTGAGGGGTACATGCTGGGAGTATCAAACCTGCATAAGAACACAGTCGGTGATATTTATCCAGAACCTACAGGTTTTATGGGCTTAAAAGTTCCCTTAAAGTCCTGATTTTTAACCCACTCCCCCATATCAAGATCGCAGCACAATCTCCCAGACAAGTCAGAAAATTGAAATTTTGCAAAATTATAGCTTTTAGCATTAACCGACAGAAAATTTACGAGATGTTTAAAAATGTTATTTTCCCCCCGAAAAATATCGAAATATGGAGGCAATTTTAATGACGGTGCAGTCCTTCCTTTCGATGCATTTCGTGGCTAAATGGTAAGTGGCATCACAAAACGGATGGCACAATTTCCGTTCAATTTGGAGTGATCTAAAACTTCGGTCCTATGACCTTTTGTCGTATCTCTGTCCATTATACATTAAATTTTTCTCTATTTCTGTATTTACCTCAATTTTGCACTTTGTACACGTACAATTGATGGTTTGATTCAATTATAGGAAAGGTGGGATCATCAAATTCTACACGAATATTGGCCCACCCAGTAGCCATATGTGAGCCAAATTCTATGTTTGAAGCTGCCGAATAAGTATCTGAAAAGTAATGCACTGTGTGAAAATCTTTCACAAATTTCACCCTATTCAACGTTTCTAAAACATAATGAATTGTGGTAGACAAGTGCACCTGTCGTTATCATCACAACTCCACAACTCGCACTTTACATTGGAAACATCGTCTGCGGACTTCCCTATGCTTTTTCTCGGATAACGCCAATTTACATGCAATTTAAAAATTATTATTAACTTCATGTACAGTAATTTACTTCGATATCCGTATACAATCTGAAATACCGTAGCGAAGCACGGGTACAATTGCTAGTACTTTAATAAAACCCGTTTAGAATAAAGGCCATGTCCTATTAGATGTTTACATGTGCTATGCAGTATGGTTGCCTCGATGTATGGACGTACACAGAAATTACTTACGTTCACTTCATCACAGTACAACAACCATCAGGTAACAACATGTATACCGGTATTGTACTTTTAAGCTGTGTAAGATTGTGGAGTGAAATTCTGTGTATGAGATACGTACTATCTTCAATGGCTCTGTTTATTGCTCCTCTTTCTATTCACATTTTTGCCTGGTTCTTCTCTTCACCTGCCAGAATATGACGATAAATATGATGAGCAATTGGGAGAGATATAAGGCACTGCAGTCTCTGACAGTTATGGTCTTGGAAGAGGAGTAGTTAAAAGTTATTTCCTGAGGATCAGTACCAGTTACTTTCTATAAAATAGCACAGACTTTAAATGTCTGTGGCATACCTGTAAAATAATGTACCACCGTGAGGGAAATTCGTGTATTTCCAGGGTGAATCGGCCTACACCAGCAGCTCTTGTAGGTGGTATGTTTTAATGTGTATAATAATATTAAAAATAATACCGTTGAAATAATGTATCCCATGATTGTGAGCTAACATAACCTTATATCATTGAAGAGTAAATATGCCTACAGTAGTATAATACAGGGATACGGGCGCCGCCTCCTCCTCCGGGCTCCCAGGGGCCCCTCCGCCTTCCGCGGGAAATTTGAATTTTGGCGGGAAATTTGAATTTTTGCGGGAAATTTGAATTTTGGCGCGAGATTTGAATTTGTAAACAAAGCCACGTGCTTTTTGACAGCCACGTGCTTTTTGACAGACAAAAACACACCGCTAACCTCACTGCTGCCATCTTGACGGGCCTAAACCTCAGTGGTACCAACTTAACCTAACTAGCGCAAGGTAAACAAAGCCACGTCTTTTTTGACAGCCACGTGCTTTTTGACAGACAACAACGCATCGCTAACCTCACTGCTGCCATCTTGACGGGCCTAAACCTCAGTAGTGCCAACTTAACCTAACTAGCGCGAGGTAAACAAAGCCACGTGTTTTTGACAGCCACGTGCTTTTTGACAGACAACAACGCATCGCTAACCTCAGTGCTGCCATCTTGACGGACTTAAACCTTAGTGGTACCAACTTAACCTCACTAGCGCGAGATAAACAAATCCACGGGCTTTTTTGACAGTTGTCATCCGCCATCTTTAAACTACAGAGCACCGTGCTGCCCTCTTTATCGCAGTAGCTGCAAATTCGTCACCTGTCATCGGCAGTGCTGCCATCTTGGCGGGCCTAAATCTTAGAGCTACCAACTTAACCTCACTAGCGTGAGATAAACAAATCTACGTGCTTTTTGACAGCTGCCATCCACCATCTTTAATCCATAGAGCACAGTGGTGCTCTCTTTAGATACTTACCTTTGAAATGTGGTACGTCACAGCTGTCATCCGCCATCTTGCATCGCAAACCTCAGTGCTGCAATCTTTAGCTAGATACCTTTGAAATGTAGTGGCGCCAATTTGAGAAATTCTTTATGCTCTTGTTTGGAAACAAAGCCACGTGCTTTTTTGACAGCTGTCATCCGCCATCTTTAATCCAGAGAGCACCGTGCTGCCCTATTTAGCTACTTACCTTTGAAATGTAGTACGTCACAGCTGTCATCCGCCATCTTGCATCGCAAACCACAGTGCTGCACTCTTTAGCTAGATACCTTTGAAATGTAGTGGGGGCAATTTGAGAAATTCTTTATGCTCTTGTTTGGAAACAAAGGCACGTGCTTTTTTGACAGCTGTCATCCGCCATCTTTAATCCAGAGAGCACCGTGCTGCCCTCTTTAGCTACTTACCTTTGAAATGTGGTACATCACAGCTGTCATCCGCCATCTTGCATCGCAAACTTCAGAGCTGCACTCTTTAGCTAGATACCTTTGAAATGTAGTGGCGGAATTTTGAAAAATTCTTTATGCTCTTGTTTGGAAACAAACCTATGCGCTTTTTGTCAGCTATCATCCGCCATCTTTAATCCAGAGAGCACCGTAATGCCCTCTTTACCTACTTACCTTTGAAATGTGGTGGTGGTAAATTCTAAATGCTCTTGTTTGGAAACAAACCCATGTGCTTTTCTGACAGCTGTCAACCGCCAGAGAGCACCGTGCTGCCCTCTTTGTGCCGGTGGCAAATTCCACGTGCCTTACAAACTCACGTGCTTCTTGACAGCTGTCATCCGCCATCTTGCATCAAAAAACCTGTGCTGTACTCTTTAGCTAGATACCTTTGAAATGTGGTGGCGGCAAATTCCACGGGCTCATGTTTGGAAACAAAGCCACGTGCTTTTTTGACAGCTGTCATCCACCATCTCTAATCAATAGAGCACTGTGCTGCTATCATGCGGGTAATTTCGTCAGCTGTCATCCGCCATCTTTAATCCACAGAGCGCCGTGCTGCTCTCTGTTGTAGCGAGCAATTTGAAACGTTCTGTTAGCTGCCATCCGCCATCTTTAATCAAGAGAGAACAGTGCTGCCATCTTTAGCTAGATACCTTTGAAATGTGGTGGCGGCAAACTGAAAAATTCCACGTGCTCCTGTTTAGTGAACGAAGCCACGTGCTTCTTTGACAGATATCATCCACCATCTCTAATCAATAGAGCACTGTGCTGCTATCATGCGGGTAATTTCGTCATCTGTCATCCGCCATCTTTAATCTAGAGAGCGCCGTGCTGCTCTCTGTAGTAGCGGGCAATTTGAAAAGTTCTGTTACTTGTCATCCGTCATCTTTAATCAAAAAAGCATCGTACTGCTATCTTTAGCTACATACATTTAACATGTGGTGGCGGATAATTTGAAAAAAACTTCCGTTAGCTATCATCCACCATCTTTATTCAACAGAGCATCGTGCTGCTATCTCTAGCTACATACATTTAACATGTGGTGGCGGCAATTTGAAATTTTATCTAGATCCCATCTTTAATCAACAGAGCACCGTGCTGCTACCCCTTTGAATTGTGGTGACGGATAATTTGAAATTCCGTTAGCTATCATCATTAAACATTAGTGCATTCGCTAACCTAACCTCTCATCTACTATTTTGAAGGAGACTATACGACACCTCCTCTACCTCCTGCTCTTCCACCTCCCCTACCAACTCCGCCTCCTCCTCCTCCTCTGTCAAGGCATAGCTTTATCGAACACGCATCGCGAAGGCAAGAGTGTGCAGCGATATACATGTTTAGACTTGCGGATTACGAAAGAAACATAACAAGACTTGAATCGAACACTGCACTCGATGTCGTTAACTTCAACATGTGATTAAAACATTGTCTGGTATTTTCAGAACACTACATAAGTAGAATCGAACGCTGTACTTAATACAACATGTTAGGGGATACCTTTCTTCTAAGAAGATCAGATTGAAACATAAGAAGACTAGAATTGAACACTGCACTCGATGTCGTTAACCTTAACATGTGATCAGAACATTGATTGACATGTTCAGATCACTAAACAAGTAGAACCGAACACTGTACTCGATACAACATGTTAGGGGATACCTTTGTTCTAAGAACATTAGATTGAAACATTACAAGACTAGAATCGAACACAGCACTCGATGTCATTAACCTTAACATGTGATCAGAACATTAATTGATGTGTTCAGATCACTAAACAAGTAGAACCGAACACTGTACAACATGTCAGGGGATACCTCTGTTCTAAGAAAATTAGATTGAAACATAACAAGACTAGAACCGAACACTGTACTCGATACAACATGTTAGGGGATACCTTTGTTCTAAGAAAATTAGATTGAAACATAACAAGACTAGAATCGAACACTGCACTCGATGTCGTTAACCTTAACATGTGATCAGAACACTGACTGATGTGTTCAGATCACTAAACAAGTAGAACCGAACACTGTACAACATGTGAGGGGATACCTTTGTTCTAAGAAAATTAGATTGAAACATAACAAGACTAGAACCGAACACTGTACTCGATACAACATGTTAGGGGATACCTTTGTTCTAAGAAAGTTAGATTGAAACATAACAAGACTAGAATAGAACACTGCACTCGATGTCGTTAACCTTAACATGTGATCAGAACATCGATTGATGTGTTCAGATCACTAAACAAGTAGAACCGAACACTGTACAACATGTCAGGGGATACCTTTATTCTAAGAAAATTAGATTGAAACATAACAAGACTAAAACCGAACACTACACTCGAAGTCGTTAACCTTAACATGTGATCCGATACAACATGTTAGGGGATACCTTTGTTCTGAGTACATTAGATTGAAACATAGCAAGACTAGAATAGAACACTGTAAGAACATTGTTTGATGTGTTCAGAGCAAAAGTACAACTTCAATGATTTACGTAGTGTAAAAATCAAAAACACACACTGTGCACATATCGCATAGCTATCTCGCCTATCACTTGCCTATTACGAAAATCAAAAACACACTGTGCACATATCGCATAGCTAACTCGGCAACACTTCAAATGATTTGCTTAGTGCGAAAATAAAAAAAACTATACCGCGTAGCTAACTCGTTCACTGCACTGCTAAGACGCTTAGTAATTGCAAATACACTGATATATGTCATGCGAAAGTCAAGAAAGCACACTGCGTAGCCAACTCGCTCGGTCACTCGCTTAGTAATTGCAACACGACTAGAACACTGATACACGTTACTCTCTTTTTTTTCTCGAAACACACACACACACACACGGATAAGAATGTTGCGAGATACTACATACTTACATGTTTTTATTTTAAAAAATAGGGGATGAAAGATCATAAATTCTATGTACACGTGTTGTCTCCTCCAAGTTGTAAGACGAAATAGACGCAGTACTGCGAGATTCCGCTATAGCTGGCGAACGGAAGTAGCATGATATCTCAGCAAAAAAATACGCGTGAGCTTGCATACATGCAAGTCAGACACAATGATGGATACCGCGATTCAAATCCTGGCAACTTATGCCGTCAGGAAGGGCATCCATCTAGATCATATAATTACACATTATGACGATCGTGCAGGTCCCTCGCCTAGCATTTGCTATTTTTTATGGCTTCCGACAGTGCGAGTATAAGATGTTGATGGTGATTCATCTGTCGGATGGAGGCGTTAAGCCTTGTGTAGGCTTCTTCGGTAGGAGTAGGCTATGTGCCGGCACCGGGTTTTACCCTCTCCCTACGGTGGTATATTACATTCTTAGGTAGTTTTGAAGACGTGCAAAGAAGCCAGCGTTAAGTAAGGGCTGTTGAGGGGGTGTTAAACCTTGTACAGGCTCCTTCAACAGGAGTAGGCTATATGCCAGCACCGTGCAGGCTCTTTCGATAGGGGTAGGCTATGTTCTGACACTGTGTTTTAACCTCTCCGTACAATCATAATATTTTATGTTAGGAACTTACACGAGCTAAATGCTACGCGGCTAAGAAAACGTTCCGCGAGTTACAAGTGGCTTATCAGCACGCAGTGTCCTCGTTCAAAGTTAGTACAACCGGAAGATGAGGGTACAATATCAGCCAACACATGAATTCTGCTCTTCGCTCTGACTAACTGCGCCGATACAACTTCAAAGATAGTGTTCTATGCGGTAGAACAAAAATGTAACCCGTAACCCATTCCTAAAGCTTAAAACTGTAAAATTTGGAGCTCCTGTTTTTACAGCTAGATGTGGTTCCTAACGAAAGAGGGTCAGGATTAAAATATGCTTTACAGCCGAGTGCCCCCTTCCATAACATGAGATTTTAAATCGCAAGTATCTGTTTTACGGCCGGTTGCCCTTCCTGACGCGAGATTTTAAATCACAAGAATCTGTTTTTACAACAGGATGCCCTTCTAGAATTTTAAATAGCAGTATCTAGCCTCTTACATCATACACTATTGTTTTCGACCGGTTGCCCTTCCTGACGTCAAGAACTGGGATTAAGACTCTGTTTTACAACTAGTTGCCCCTTCTAACACGAGAATCGGGGTTTTACAGCTAGATGTTCTTCTTAGATTTTAAAAAGCAGTATCTAGCTTCTTACATCATACACTATTGTTTTACGGTACGGCTGGTTGCCCTTCCTGACGCGGGATTTTAAATCACAATAATCTGTTTTACGACTGGTTGCCCTTCCTGACACAAAACTTGCAGTATCTAGCCTCTTACATCATACACTATTGTTTTCGACCGGTTGCCCTACCTGACGTCAAAGAACTGGGATTAAGTATCTGTTTTACAACTAGATGCTCTTTTTAACACGAGAATCGAGGTTTTACAGCTAGATGCACTTCTTAGATTTTAAATCGCAGTATCTGGTGTTACACTTCACAAGAATCTGTTTTACGACTGGTTGCCCTTCCTGACACAAAACTAGCAGTATCTAGCTTCTTACATCATACACTATTGTTTTCGACCGGTTTCCCTTCCAGACGTCAGAGAACTGGGATTAAGAATCTGTTTTACAACTAGATGCTCTTTTTAACACGAGAATCGGGGTTTTACAGCTAGATGCACTTCGTAGATTTTAAATCGCAGTATCTAGTGTTACACTTCCCAAGAATCTGTTTTACGACTGATTGCCCTTCCTGACACAAAACTAGCAGTATCTAGCCTCTTACATCATACACTATTGTTTTCGACCGGTTGCCCTTCCTGACGTCAAAGAACTGGGATTAAGAATATGTTTTACAACTAGATGCTCTTTTTAACACGAGAATCGGGGTTTTACAGCTAGATGCACTTCTTAGATTTTAAATCGCAGTATCTAGTATTACACTTCACAAGAACCTGTTTTACGACTTGTTGCCTTTCCTGACACAAAACTAGCAGTATCTATCCTCTTACATCATACACTATTGTTTTCGACCGGTTGCCCTTCCAGACGTCAAAGAACTGGGATTAAGAATCTGTTTTACAACTAGATGCTCTTTTTAACACGAGAATCGGGGTTTTACAGCTAGATGCACTTCGTAGATTTTAAATCGCAGTATCTAGTGTTACACTTCCCAAGAATCTGTTTTACGACTGATTGCCCTTCCTGACACAAAACTAGCAGTATCTAGCCTCTTACATCATACACTATTGTTTTCGACCGGTTGCCCTTCCTGACGTCAAAGAACTGGGATTAAAAATATGTTTTACAACTAGATGCTCTTTTTAACACGAGAATCGGGGTTTTACAGCTAGATGCACTTCTTAGATTTTAAATCGCAGTATCTAGTATTACACTTCACAAGAATCTGTTTTACGACTGGTTGCCCTTCCTGACACAAAACTAGCAGTATCTAGCCTCTTACATCATACACTATTGTTTTCGACCGGTTGCCCTTCCTGACGTCAAAGAACTGGGATTAAGCATCTGTTTTACAACTAGATGCTCTTTTTAACACGAGAATCGGGGTTTTACAGCTAGATGCACTTCTTAGATTTTAAATCGCAGTATCTAGTGTTACACTTCACAAGAATCTGTTTTACGACTGGTTGCCATTCCTGACACAAAACTAGCAGTATCTAGCCTCTTACATCATACACTATTGTTTTCGACCGGTTGCCCTTCCTGACGTCAAAGAACTGGGATTAAGAATATGTTTTACAACTAGATGCTCTTTCTAACACGAGAATCGGGGTTTTACAGCTAGATGCTCTTCTTGGTGCAGGAACTAAGATTTTAAATCGCTGTATCACGAACTATTGTTTTACGGCCGGATGCCCTTCCTGACGCGAGATTTTAAATCGCAAGAATTTGTTTAAGACTAGTTAATCTTCGTGATGCGAGAAATAAGATTTTAAATTACAGTATCTAGCCTCTTACATCATACACCATTGTTTTACGGCTATTTACCCTCCTTGACGCGAGGACTAAGATTTTAACTCGCGATAATCTATTTTACTGCTAGATACCCTTCCTAACGCGAGAAGTAAGATTTTAAATCACGAGAATTAATTTTACAGCTGGGTGTTATTCTTGATGAGAGAAACAAGATTTTAAACTGTGTCCCACACCACAAACTATTGTTTAATAGCTAGATGCCCTTCTTGACGCATAAACTATTAGTATCTAGCCTCTTACATCATACACCATAGTTTTACGGCCTGTTACCCTTCCTGACTAGGATTTTAAATCGCAGTATACGCGACAAATCCGTTGTAGCGGGTTTTATAACTAGATGTCCCGGTACCGGCGCATAGCCTACTCCTACCGAAGAAGCCTGCACAAGGCTTATCACCCCCATCCGTCAAATGAATCACCCTCAAACACTCTTGTACCCGCAATCATTCTCGCTACTTCGGGAGATAGCAGGTTCGAACTCCTACTGTCGGAAGCCGTAAAAAATAGCAAATGCTAGGCGAGCTACCTGCACGATCGTCATAACGTGTAATTACATGATCCAGCCGGATGCCCTTCCTGACGGCATAAGTTGCCAGGATTTGAATCGCGGTATCCATCATTGTGTCTGACTTGCATGTATGCAAGCTCACGCGTATTTTTTTGCTGAGATATCGTGCTACTTCCGTTCGCCAGCTATAGCGGAAACTCGCAATACTGCGTCTATTTCGTCTTACAACTTGGAGGAGACAACATGTGTACATATAATTTATGATCTTTCATCCCCCTATTTTTTAAAAAAAACATGTAAGTATGTAGTATCTCGCAACATTCTTATCCGTGTGTGTGTGTGTGTGTGTGTGTTTCGAGAAAGAAAATAGTAACGTGTATCAGTGTTCTACTCGTGTTGCAATTACTAAGCGAGTGACCGAACGAGTTGGCTACGCAGTGTGCTTTCTTGATTTTCGCATGACATATATCAGTGTATTTGCAATTACTAAGCGTCTTAGCAGTGCAGTGAACGAGTTAGCTACGCGGTATAGTTTTTTTTTATTTTCGCACTAAGCAAATCATTTGAAGTGTTGCCGAGTTAGCTATGCGATATGTGCACAGTGTGTTTTTGATTTTCGTAATAGGCAAGTGATAGGCGAGATAGCTATGCGATATGTGCACAGTGTGTGTTTTTGATTTTTACACTAGGTAAATCATTGAAGTTGTACTTTTGCCCTGAACACATCAAAAAATGTTCTTACAGTGTTCGATTCTAGTCTTGCTATGTTTCAATCTAATGTTCTCAGAAAAAAGGTATCCCCTAACATGTTGTATCGGATCACATGTTAAGGTTAACGACATCGAGTGCAGTGTTCGATTCTAGTCTTGTTATGTTTCAATCTAAATTTCTTAGAACAAAGGTATCCCCTAACATGTTGTATCGAGTACAGTGTTCGGTTCTAGTCTTGTTATGTTTCAATCTAATTTTCTTAGAACAAAGGTATCCCCTGACATGTTGTACAGTGTTCGGTTCTACTTGTTTAGTGATCTGAACACATCAATCAATGTTCTGATCACATGTTAAGGTTAATGACATCGAGTGCAGTGTTCGATTCTAGTCTTGTTATGTTTCAATCTAATTTTCTTAGAACAAAGGTATCCCCTAACATGTTGTATCGAGTACAGTGTTCGGTTCTATTCTTGTTATGTTTCAATCTAATTTTCTTAGAACAAAGGTATACCCTGACATGTTGTACAGCGTTCGATTCTACTTATGTAGTGTTCTGAACACACCAGACAATGTTTTAATCACATGTTGAAGTTAACGACATCGAGTGCACTGTTCGATTCAAGTCTTGTTATGTTTCTTTCGTAATCCGCAAGTCTAAACATGTATATCGCTGCACACTCTTGCCTTCGCGATGCGTGTTCGATAAAGCTATGCCTTGACAGAGGAGGAGGAGGAGGCGGAGTTGGTAGGGGAGGTGGAAGAGCAGGAGGTAGAGGAGGTGTCGTATAGTCTCCTTCAAAATAGTAGATGAGAGGTTAGATTAGCGAATGCACTAATGTTTAATGATGATAGCTAACGGAATTTCAAATTATCCGTCACCACAATTCAAAGGGTTAGCAGCGCGGTGCTCTGTTGATTAAAGATGGGATCTAGATAGAATTTCAAATTGCCGCCACCACATGTTAAATGTATGTAGCTAGATATGGCAGCACGATGCTCTGTTGAATAAAGATGGTGGATGATAGCTAACGGAAGTTATTTTTCAAATTATCCGCCACCACATGTTAAATGTATGTAGCTAAAGATAGCAGTACGATGCTTTGTTGATTAAAGATGACGGATGACAAGTAACAGAACTTTTCAAATTGCCCGCTACTACAGAGAGCAGCACGGCGCTCTCTAGATTAAAGATGGCGGATGACAGCTGACGAAATTACCCACATGATAGCAGCACAGTGCTCTATTGATTAAAGATGGCGGATGATAGCTGTCAAAAAAGCACGTGGCTTTGTTCACTAAACAGGAGCACGTGGAATTTTCAATTTGCCGCCACCACATTTCAAAGGTATCTAGCTAAAGATGGCAGCACTGTGCTGTCTTGATTAAAGATGGCGGATGACAGCTTACAGAACGTTTCAAATTGCTCGCTACTACAGAGAACAGCACGGCGCTCTGTGGATTAAAGATGGCGGATGACAGCTGACGAAATTACCCGCATGATAGCAGCACAGTGCTCTATTGATTAAACATGGCGGATGACAGCTGTCAAAAAAGCACGTGGCTTTGTTTCCAAACAAAAGCCCGTGGAATTTGCCGCCACCACATTTCAAAGGTATCTAGCTAAAGAGTACAGCACTGAGGTTTGTGATGCAAGATGGCGGATGACAGCTGTCAAAAAGCACGTGAGTTTGTAAGGCACGTGGAATTTGCCACCGGCACAAAGAGGGCAGCACGGTGCTCTCTGGCGGTTGACAGCTGTCAGAAAGGCACATGGGTTTGTTTCCAAAAAAGAGCATGTAGAATTTACCATCACCACATTTCAAAGGTAAGTAGCTAAAGAGGGCAGCACGGTGCTCTCCGGATTAAAGATGGCGGATGATAGCTGACAAAAAAGCGCATAGGTTTGTTTCCAAACAAGAGCATAAAGAATTTTTCAAATTGCCGCCACTACATTTCAAAGGTATCTAGCTAAAGGGTGCACCACTGAGGTTTGCGATGCAAGATGGCGGATGACAGCTGTGATGTACCACATTTCAAAGGTAAGTAGCTAAAGGGGGCACCACTGTGCTCTATGGATTAAAGATGGTGGATAACAGCTGTCAAAAAAGCACGTAGACTTGTTTATCTCACGCTAGTGAGGTTAAGTTGGTAGCACTAAGGTTTAGGCCCGCCAAGATGGCAGCACTGCCGATGACAGGTGACGAATTTGCAGCTATTGCGATAAAGAGGGCAGCACGGTGCTCTGTAGTTTAAAGATGGCGGATGACAGCTGTCAAAAAGCACGTGGATTTGTTTATCTCGCGCTAGTGAGGTTACGTTGGTACCACTAAGGTTTATGTCCGTCAAGATGGCAGCACTGAGGTTAGCGATGCGTTGTTGTCTGTCAAAAACCACGTGGCTGTCAAAAACACGTGGCTTTGTTTACCCTCTCGCTAGTTAGGTTAAGTTGGCACTACTGAGGTTTAGGCCCGTCAAGATGGCAGCAGTGAGGTTAGCGATGCGTTGTTGCCTGTCAAGAAGCACGTGGCTGTCAAAAAATACGTGGCTTTGTTTACCTCGCGCTAGTTAGGTTAAGTTTGTACCACTGAGGTTTAGGCCCGTCAAGATGGCAGCAGTGAGGTTAGCGATGTGTTGTTGTCTGTCAAAAAGCACGTGGCTTTGTTTACAAATTCAAATCTCGCGCCAAAATTCAAATTTCCCGCCAAAATTGAAATTTCCCGCGGGAGGCGGAGGGGCCCCTGAGAGCCCGGATGAAGAGGGGGCGCCCGAATCCCTGTATTATACTACTGCCTACAGATCACCAGCTGTTTCGTGTAGTTAAATACGTCATAGGCCTATGCTCATTATGATTGTGTGAGAATGTATTAATAATAGTTACTCACCATTGAGTTATTAGTAAATCTGTAGTCTTGTCTTGGAATTGCACGTAAACATATCTGCCGCATAACCTCGTCTTTCGGAAACTTAATGCATGCACTTCGTTATCACTGTCGCAATTCTCCTTACAGTTGAGTACGCAACACATCAGTACCATTATGTACATCGGTATTAGCAATTTGCACCATTAAACGAATTAAAAGGCTTCTAATTTCAGCGTTACATGGCCAAACTCATTGCTGTGTTATTACTGAAAAGGTTCAAGCTTGCCTCCCGATCCTGACGTCACAGTATATTCCCAGAACGTTTGTGAGGCCTTATATCTAGGAGATGTTGCTTAGAAGCCTTACTTGGTCTGGTAGTGCCGGGTTCCGGGCAGCTTCTGCGTAGCTCAGAGTAGATAGAGGCATAAAGCCTGGCGGGCGGTCTTCAGCTGGTAGATGGAGTGGCGCCGTAATGTCTGTTGTATTGCTGTTAAGTGGTGGCATGCCACTTGGTGATGGGTTTTCAGCATTGGAGAACGGGGTGTATGTACTCCCCGTTAATACAATTGGCTCTCGTTGAATAGCTCTGCGTTTTCTATCCTCTGGGCTTGCTGAGTCCCTGTCGACTTTCCTCCTCGGCATTCGAATAGTTTCGTCTTCCATTGATGAGGCTGGAGATATATAGCGATCTCTTATCGTGGAGTCGAAACTTTCACGGTTACGGGTGGCGGCATTTGGTGTTCTTCTTCCGCACTTCTTCCTCTCCCCGGTTGGAGTGCGTTTGGCGACATCAGGAGTAGTTAGGCCGTATTTGTTTATGGCTCCTTCTGAATCCGTCGCGCTTGAAGCGACATCTTTGGCTGCCTGGTTCAACTTCGTCTTGGTATTCACGAAGTCTGATGAAGCCCCTGGTGGCGGAGTTTCATACCTCGTTGGATCATATTCCACAGAGAGAGCACCTGGTTCCTTCGCGGCTCCCTGCTGCTTATTTTCATTTTCAAGCTTCTTGCTAGTTCCCGTATTACTTGCCATCTTGACCACTGTACTAGACAGCGCAATACTGACTTGGATGTTCAACTACGTACTATAGACGTAACTTTTCAGGGAGTTAATTGCGAGCAGCTGTAAGGAGATGCCAGGACAAGAAATAACTACAACTACAGAGACTTGAGATACGCTTTTGGGCTTATGCCGTGTCGAGAAAATAACGTGAAATTCTTTACGTTTCGCTCTGCGTCATCAGAAGAAAATCTTGCCTGTCCACGAGAAAGGCTTTTTAGACAATGAGCTTTAAATTTAGACGTTATAATAGAAGTGGAACTGGTACGTTCATTCGTCACCAGGTGGATCCCCGGACGCGGTACAGCGCTAGCGTTCGAAGCGGAAGCTGACGGAACAATCAGAATCAGTCTAAGAGAGTCACATAACATGTGTACGTAACATATGACATTGACAGGTGTATGTCATTGACATAGCCTGGAATGAAACACCTGGCGATGAGGAACATACGAATTTGGAAAACACCGACACGAAATATCAATAGTGAAGGGACAGGGAAGGGAAACTACCTAAGTAAGTCCTTAATGTCTGGCAACCAGGTATTACTTAATTGATAGCCAGTGTCCCTGTTGAAGTTGTTAAGATTTTCTACATATTTCTACAGCTCCCCGTATAATCCTGGACCTGTAGTGTCTAGTGTTAGCGCCATCCTCCGTCTAGTATTCGTTTATAGGAAGGGGAGTTAGGAATTGGAATAACTTACCAAGGGAAATGTTCAATAATTTTCCAATTTCTTTGCGATCATTTAAGAAAAGGCTAGGAAAACAACAGATAGGGAATCTGCCACCTGGGCGACTGTCCTAAATGCAACTCAGTAGGGATTGATTGATTGATTGATTGATTGATTGATTGATTGATTGATTGATTGATTGATTGATTGATTGATTGATTGATTGATTGATTGATTGATTGATTGATTGATTGATTGATTGATTGATTGATTGATTGATTGATTGATTGATTGATTGATTGATTGATTGATTGATTGATTGATTGATTGATTGATTGATTGATTGATTGATTGATTGATTGATTGATTGATTGATTGATTGATTGATTGATTGATTGATTGATTGTGTGGGTAAGAGTTCGAGCATCTTGGAACACGACATCATGACCCGACGATAGAGCGTGCTCAGCTATTGCTGATTTTTCTGGCTGGTTGAGACGAATATTACGTTCATGTTCCTTGATCCGGGTACCAATGGACCGGCATGTTTGGCCGATGTATACCTTACCGCAAGTACAGGGAATTTCGTATACCCCAGGATGTAAAAGTGGGGACAATTTGTCCTTGGTTTTACCCAGACTGTGAGCAATTTTAGTGGCGGTGCCAAACACGGTGTTTATATTGTGTTTGCGGAGGACCTTGGCAATTCGATCTGTGGCGTGGTGAATATAAGGTAAGTAGGCAGTTCCCTTCACTTCTTCCTACTGTGAGGTTTGCTTGGTTATTTCTCTCGGATGCAGGGCTCTACGAATCTGCAAATCACTGTAACCATTGCCTTTGAAGGTGACTGTGAGCCTGTGCACCTCTACCTGGATATTTGATGGCTCACAAATACCTGTCGTGGCAGTTACAGCAAAACCTCGTACCTCTCAATGCCGTTCCTATCCAATACTCTCCTTAACCGTAACTACTGACATGAGGTCAGTGGGACATTTCATGTTTGAAGCGAGCAAGATTCCTTTCTGAAGAAGTATACTTCTTGATTTTATGTCTTATTTACTTTTACCCTCGTTAGTTTTAAAACACAGACAGCCCTTTGGAACACCGTTGTGTTTTGCCCTGTGTATTTCTGTAGAGGGGATAGCCACCTGTTTGCCATCATTGTTAAGTCGTTGAATTCTAAACGGTCTGACACCGTGCTTAGCTGGTTCGAGTCCTGTTGGCCGGTAGCGTACGGGAAGTGGCGGTATACAATTTCTAATCATCAGATTGCGTGCCAAAAGCCTGGATTAAATGCCAAATGTCTCCGCAGTGCTCATATTGATTGAGGCTACATGACGCAGTTGTTGGTGACTCATCCGTCGGATAGAGACGTTAGGTCCTGGGCAGACCCCTCGTTGATAACCGTCAGGACTAGGCTACGTGCCGACACAGGGTTTCATCCTCTCCCTTCCTGCTCTCATATATCACGTCATTTATTTCTCTTCATTAACTCCTCGAATGAATTTTGTCACAGGTGGACAATATAGTGGAAGTGGAAAGTGTTTTTTGAAGACTTTATTTGTAAAGTAGGATATAATGTTTTATTTGTAATGACCTAACCTGTACCGTGTAATATGTGTAACATATGTATTTGTAAATAGTACTTACTGGAAGTATCTAGAAAATTGTTGAATAGGGTGTGTGCCTTTTGTGGGTTATGTTTTCTAGAAGGAATTTTCTAACTATTCTGGATATGGAAGATTCGCGAACGTGTGTATTCGAGAATGTTAGTTAAAGTTCGCGACGGGAGTAGGAATTGTGATTGATGAACCTAGGAGGGGATGGGCGGACTCATGCATTCTGATTGGCTACTCCAAGGCCAGGGTTTTCTATATATTGTGAGCTAGGCAGCGGTCTTGTCTTGGCCTGATCTGCCTATAGTTCGTATTGGGCTGCGACGCTTCCGGGATGGCGCACCTTCGGGTAAGCACTCTTATTTTCCGTTCCGATTAAAATTTCCGTAATGTTCGGTTGCTATTTCGTATAGGAGTCTGCCCTAGCCTAACCTAGATCCGCCAAATTAATTAATTGCGACGCCTTAGCTTTTCTGCTGGGGTTCCCTGTTTATTTTTGAGGCATTCCCATTTCTTATTTCACTAAATATACAGATTGTAATTTAATACATTTACCTTGGGGTTTGCCTCTGTTAGTTCAGTGTCACTTGATGTACGCTAGAGTTTAGGAGAGTACATTCACTTCTCTGTAAATTGTAATTGCTTTTACGTTGCTTTTGACCAACTAAATTGCACTGTACAACTGATTTGGTAACTAGATGTATAGTGATTTGAAATTTTGAATTTACAGAAAAGCATTATCAAAGAACCTCTAAGTTATGTATACCATGGAGCTTATAGCTCGTATGTTGGAAGTTTGGTGGATTTCGTTTCGGAATGTACAGTATTTATAAAATTTTCACTTGTAAATAATATTTTTCAAATTTAAGGAACACGGCGAATTATTTCCGAATCTGCAACCTAAGCCATATCCATGCCCTCAATAGGTCGTACTTCCTTCCATTTTCCTGGTTCATTGTCGAGTAGTTGGCCTTACTGATATTTCGTATTATGTTGTTGGCAGAGATCCGCTTGCTTGCTGAGGTTATTTCATTCCTGTCCTTGACAGGCGGGCCGTCAGCTAAACCAGCATCTCTTTGGCCTTTGATTGTTGACTTATTGATACTTTGGCTTTAAACGTGGTTGTATGTGTTGTACATACGTCGTTATTTATTGTTGACTTTGCGCAGAGATCGCCGGACCACCAAGGGGAACCAACCCACGGAGAGGACCCGCACCCCCCCCCCCCCCAATAGTCTTGCCCCGCTAGACCCCGTTTATTGAATTCTTTCTTTGTACATTTATATTTACATTTATCTACATTTGGTAATTGTTTCCTTGAGTTTCTTCTTTGGTTAGAGTCTTTAAGTCCTTCTTGCTGATCGTATTCACTACATATGTATCAATTTACAATAATTACATATCAAGCACAAGTTATATATTTTACACATTTTTAAAGGTAAATTTGTTGTTTCGTGGAGCCTCTTGCTTGGCTATAGTTTTTAGGTTCATTTTGTTTTGTATTTGTAACATATATGTTAGGTAATACGATCCACTTTTGTATTCACAAGTTACCTTATTTAATATTTATTTATACAGTGGTTTATACTACTTAGTACGTCTCTTGCGGGGTACGGTCTGTCTTGTCTTGGTGTTATTTGTTTGTTTATAAACATCTGTGGTAGTACTACTAGTCACATGTTTGTCTGGGATGTCATTCATAGTCGTAGTGGTCACTGTGTTAGTGGGTCAGTCAGTGTTGTCGACAATGCGGTAGTAGTAACTATGTGTTCATTGATGGTTTGGTCTCGTCTGTTGCGGTTTATATTTTAAATTCTTATCTTTGCATAGGATGGAAATAAAATATTTTAGTAAATTAATAGTAATAATAATTCTTCTTCTTCTTTTCCTGCCGCCTTTTCCCACACCTGTGGGGTCGCGGGTGCGAACTGCGTCGCACAAGTGGATTTGGCCCTGTTTTTACGGCCGGATGCCCTTCCTGGCGCCAACCCTCTATGGAGGGATGTAAGCACTATTGCGTGTTTCTGTGGTGGATGGTAGTGTAGTGTGTTGTCTGAATATGATGAGGAGAGTGTTGGGACGGACATATACACCCAGTCCCCGAGCCAGAAGAATTAATCATAAGCGATTAAAATCCCCGACCCGGCCGGGAATCGAACCCGGGACCCTCTGAACCGAAGGCCAATACGCTGACCATTCAGCCAACGAGTCGGACAATAGTAATAATAATGATAACAGTAATTTAATAATGATAATGATAATTATGTTAACCAACTGTTTATGTTGTCCGTTTAGATATTATTATTGCTATCCAAGGAAGTAGTGATAATTTTGATTAATAGCCATAATGTGATAATAATAATATTTTGAAAAGCGATAATAATATTAATAATCTTTTAGTAATAATAGTGGTGATTGTGATATTATTCATTTTCACGTATATAAATTGAAACACTCATATGGTAAATTCACTGAAATTTTTCACTAGCTTTGAGAATTACTAGAGATTTTACTTCACTTCACTTTCACTTGTTATCTGTGACAGCACTTGTGGTGCCTAAGTCGGCCGGTACACTATTCTGGTGATGTGTCACCGTGGTCAGGAGCATCCTTTCTATTATGATATGCGATTGTTGAGACTTTGTGGCGGTGACAGTGGGAAGGTGGTGGAAGTTAGGTGATGGGAGGTGGGAAAATATGGGAATTTTCTGGAGTGCGGTTGTCGTTTAGAATTGCGGTGGCTAGAGGTGACAGTGGTAGGGCTTCTTTAATTATAGGGTTGTTATGGAGTGTGCCTCTTGTCAAATATTGGAGGCGTAGTTTATGTAGGTATGATGTTATTTTTGGGAAGGTATAATAGGGGGTGAAATTGGCAGAGGGTGTATCTGTAGGTAGGTGGTGAGCTATACGTATGGCGTGTCGGTCGAGTCTGTTAAGTTTAACGTATTTAGTTGGGTGGGCTGTGATCCATGTCAGGGAGGCGTAGGTTATTAATGGTCGGATGAAAGTCTTATAAACGTTAATTATCTGGGTGGGTTTAAGTCCCCATGTGAAACCTGTTAGGGATCTGAGTGCTCGAAAACGGCTTATAGCTTTCCTGTAGATGTCATCTAGGTGATGGTTCCATTGCAGGTTATTTTGAAATTTAATTCCTAGGTACGTTAGTCTGTTAGTTTCAACAAAGGGTGTATTATACATTGTTATGTGGACTTTGTGGCGTGCAGGGCAGAGACGGGATTTATTTCGGAAAACTATGAATTGGGTTTTGGTGGGGTTGATGGAGATGTGCCAGTGGTTTAGCCAGGTTTCGAGGGTGTTTAAGTATTTCTGTAGCCTATTGTTGAGGGATGTGAAGGTAGGGCTGAAGGCTAGAATGGCAAGGTCATCAGCATATTGGTAGAGTCGTAATGGTGGTGCAGGGTGCGGTACGTCGTATGTGTATAGTATATAGAGGAAAGGAGAGAGTGGGGAGCCTTGAGCAAGACCTGAGGTTATGGGGAAGGTATACGAGTGGGTTCCGTTTATGTTAATTACGGCTTTCCTAGTTTTGAGATAATTAAGTATTAGTCTTATGATGGTGGTGGGGAGAGGGAGGTGGCTAATTTTGAATATAAGTCCTTCGTGCCAGACAGAGTCGAAGGCTTTTTTAACATCTAGGCAAATTAGGGCGGCTGGTTTACGAGTCTTTATATAGGTGTTTACGGAGGATGTGATGTGGAAGAGGTGGTCTTGGGTGGAAAAATGTGGTCGAAAGCCGGCTTGGGAGGTTGGGAGGAGGTTGAGAGAATGTAGGTATCTCGACATTCTTTTATATAATATTCCTTCAAAAATTTTACTGAGTACTGTGAGGCGTGATATTGGTCTATAGGAGTGAATGTCGGACGGAAGCTTGTTAGGTTTCGGGAATAATAATATGATAGATTTACCCCAGTGTTCAGAAAAAACACCGGTATATAACATAGTGTTATAGATCGAGCAGAGTATGTTAATTAGGATGAGTGGGGCTTCTTTAATGTGGCGATAGGAGATATTATCTGGGCCGGGAGCGGTGTTACGTTTGTGACGTAGAAAGTTTTGTATTTCTTGAGGTGTGATTGGAGCGTTAAGTGGATGGTTGTAGTCTACTTCTCGAAAATGATTGAAGGAGGGTTGTAGATGAGTGAGATCTGGGTTATTATACTGTATTATTGTAGGTTCTTCTGGATGCCTGTATTGTGGTATTTGTGGGGGAGAAAAGACTTGAGAGTAATGGTCGGCAAAAACGTCTGCTTTTTCTTTATCTGTAGTAGGGGGGTTGGGAGCGACGTGTATAGGATAGGTAGGTCGTGGTTTATGTGTTTTAGTTAGTCTTCGAAATGTAGTCCAGAATTTGTTAGAGTCGTGCATATCAGATAATTCTGAACATGCAGTAGTCCATAGTTTTTGTTTTATTGCTTTGATGTACGAACGTGCATGTCTTAGTGTTCTTCTGTGTTCTCGTAAAGTCGTATTGTCGCGAGTACGTAAATAGGAGTTGCACAGTTCGTGGGCTAGTTTTAACAATGATAGTGCTTTGGGGGGGATTGGGGGTTTGGTAGGATGGTAGGAATGTCTCGGAATGTGTCTTTGTTCAGCTGTTATTATTACTTGCTCTACTAGACTGATTAGTGCGTGTAGGTTCGGGATTGAGGTAGGTGGGGGGGGGGGGTGCTGGAGCAGCTCTGTAATTGTTTGGCGGTATTGTTGCCAGTCGGTTTGAAAATAACGTCTGGTGGGAGGAGGGCGGGAATATTGGTTACGTAATGTATAGGATATGTTTGGGATGGTAATGATCGCTGGTGCGTGGTCAGAATCTATACATAGTCCTTTCTCTATTACTGGGTTAGTGGAGAGTGAGGGTGATAAGATAAGCATGTCGGGAGATCCGCGTAGGCCAGCTGATGTTTCTCTGAGTATATAGTGTTTTCCGACAGTGTGTAGTTGATCTTACTTCCCTCCTTTATTGTGTTTAGTACTTGTTTTGTGTAACCACCGTAGTGAAGATTACAAATTTGACGTGAGGAAGGACATCCGGTCGTAAAACAATCTGTTAGATTCTTTTAATTTCAAACCCGACCCCGTAGAGAAACGGGACAAGGGTTGGACGTCTACCAGATGTAAGTCTTTTCCGGTTTCCCTAACAGATGGCGCCAGCGAAGAGTACGTAGCGTCAAGGTCTGTCTAGGGAGGTCTGGTCACGCTACCACAATCCTTTGCGGTGGCGGCCATATTGGGTCTCATATATCGTTGTTATGTGGGCGTGCCCGATTTAATGATGTGAGTTATTACTTGTATTTTGAAGGAAAACGGGATACTGCGCCACACCAAATTGTCAAACTGACGGAATTAGAGTGTTTCGCTTCCCTAGAGATAAGCAAGGGAGAGTTCAGTGGGTACAAAACTGCAGGCGTGACAAATGGCAACCTACACATAATTGCTTCTTGTGCGAGGTTAATGAAGTTATACATTGGTATTATTCCTGAATAATAGTATGTTTATATAAACGATGTTTTATATTTATAAGTCTTATTATGTATTTTCTTCTAGCATCATTTTGAAGAATCGCAATTTGAACTAAAGATGGCAGATGGACGGAAACTACGAGGTACACAAGTGGAATTTTCAGTGCCCCTAATCCACCGAAGTCTTTGACATATAATAGGAAACCTACAAAAGAAAGATAATTGTCTTTCAAAACAAGCAAGAAAAATAACAGGAAATGTGTAATAGTAGTATTGATGTTTATGAAAATTTCCTTTTCATGTGTCCGGCTCCATGGCTAAATGGATAGTGTGCTGGCCTTTGGTCACAGGGGTCCCAGGTTCGATTCCCGGCAGGTTCAGGAATTTTAACCATAATTGGACAATTTCGCTGGCACGGGGGCTGGATGTATGTGTCGTCTTCATCTTCATTTCATCCTCATCACGACGCGCAGGTCGCCTGCGGGAGTCAGATCAAAATACCTGCACTTGGCAAGTCGAACTTGTCCTCAGACCCTATCAATCAATCAATCAATCAATACTGATCTGCATTTAGGGCAGTCGCCCAGGTGGCAGATTCCCTATCTGTTGCTTTCCTAGCCTTATCCGAAATGATTTCAAAGAAATTGGAAATTTATTGAACATCTCCCTTGGTAAGTTATTCCAATCCCTAACTCCCCTTCCTATAAATGAATATTTGCCCCAGTTTGTCCTCTTGAATTCCAACTTTATCTTCATATCGTGATCTTTCCTACTTTTATAAATGCCATTCAAACCTATTCGTCTACTAATGCCATTCAACGCCATCTCTCCGCTGACAGCTCGGAACATACCACTTAGTCTAGCAGCTCTTCTTCTTTCTCTCAATTCTTCCCAACCCAAACATTGCAACATTTTTGTAACGCTACTCTTTTGTCGGAAATCACCCAGAATAAATCGAGCTGCTTTTCTTTGGATTTTTTCCAGTTCTTGAATCTGGTAATCCTGGTGAGGGTCCCATACACTGGAACCATACTCTAGTTGGGGTCTTACCAGAGACTTATATGCACTCTCCTTTACATCCTTACTACAACCCCTAAACACCCTCATAACCATGTGCAGAGATCGGTACCCTTTATTTACAATCCCATTTATGTGATTACCCCAGTGAAGATCTTTCCTTATATTAACACCTAGATACTTGCAATGATCCCCAAAAGGAACTTTCACCCCATCAACGCAGTAATTAAAACTGAGATGACTTTTCCTATTTGTAAAACTCACAACCTGACTTTTAGCCCCGTTTATCAACATACCATTGCCTGCTGTCCATCTCACAATATTTTCGAGGTCACGTTGCAGTTGCTCACAATCCTGTAACTTATTTATCACTCTATAGAGAATAACATCATCCGCAAAAAGCCTTACCTCCGATTCCACTCCTTTACTCATATCATTTATATATATAAGAAAACATAAAGGTCCGATAACACTGCCTTGAGGAACTCCCCTCTCAACTATTACAGGGTCAGACAAAGCTTCACCTACTCTAACTCTCTGAGATCTATTTTCTAGAAATATAGCAACCCATTCAGTCACTCTTTTGTCTAGTCCAATTGCACTCATTTTTGCCAGTAGTCTCCCATGATCCACCCTATCAAATGCTTTAGACATGTCAATCGCGATACAGTCCATTTGACCTCCAGAATCCAAGATATCTGCTATATCTTGCTGGAATCCTACAAGTTGAGCTTCAGTGGAATAACCTTTCCTAAAACCGAATTGCCTTCTATCGAACCAGTTATTAATTTCACAAACATGTCTAATATAATCAGAAAGAATGCCTTCCCAAAGCTTACATACAATGCATGTCAAACTTACTGGCCTGTAATTTTCAGCTTTATGTCTATCACCCTTTCCTTTATACACAGGGGCTACTATAGCAACTCTCCATTCATCTGGTATAGCTCCTTCGACCAAACAATAATCAAATAAGTACTTCAGATATGGTACTACATTCCAACCCATTGTCTTTAGTATATCCCCAGAAATCTGATCAATTCCAGCCGCTTTTCTAGTTTTCAACTTTTGTATCTTATTGTAAATGTCATTGTTATCATATGTAAATTTTATTACTTCTTTGGCCTTAGTCTCTTCCTCTATCTCGACATTATCCTTGTAACCAACAATCTTTACATACTGCTGACTGAATACTTCTGCCTTTTGAAGATCCTCACATACACACTCCCCTTGTTTCATTAATTATTCCTGGAATGTCCTTCCTGGAACCTGTTTCTGCCTTAAAATACCTATACATACCCTTCCATTTTTCACTAAAATTTGTATGACTGCCAATTATGCTTGCCATCATGTTATCCTTAGCTGCCTTCTTTGCTAGATTCAATTTTCTAGTAAGTTCCTTCAATTTCTCCTTGCTTCCACAGCCATTTCTAACTCTATTTCTTTCCAGTCTGCACCTCCTTCTTAGTCTCTTTATTTCTCTATTATAATAAGGTGGGTCTTTACCATTCCTTACCACCCTTAAAGGTACAAACCTGTTTTCGCATTCCTCAACAATTTCTTTGAACCCATCCCAGAGTCTGTTTACATTTTTATTTACCGTTTTCCACCGATCATAGTTACTTTTTAGAAACTGCCTCATACCTGCTTTATCAGCCATATGGTACTGCCTAACAGTCCTACTTTTAAGACTTTCCTTTATATCACATTTATTTTTAACTACCACAAAAACAGCTTCATGATCACTAATACCATCTATTACTTCAGTTTCCCTATAGAGCTCATCTGGTTTTATCAGCACCACATCCAGCATATTTTTCCCTCTGGTTGGTTCCATCACTTTCTGAATCAGCTGTCCTTCCCATATTAACTTATTTGCCATTTGTTGGTCATGCTTCCTGTCGTTCGCATTTCCTTCCCAATTGACATCTGGCAAATTCAGATCTCCCGCTACTATCACATTTCTTTCCATGTCGTTTCCCACATAGCTGACTATCCTATCAAATAATTCCGAATCCGCATCAGTGCTACCCTTTCCCGATCTGTACACTCCAAATATATCAACTTGCCTGTTATCTTTAGAAATGAGCCTTACACCTAGAATTTCATGTGTCTCATCTTTAACTTTTTCGTAACTTACAAATTCTCCTTTCACCAGAATGAAAACTCCCCCTCCCACCTTTCCTATCCTATCTCTACGATACACACTAGAGTGCCGTGAGAAAATTTCTGCATCCATTATATCATTTCTCAGCCATGATTCAACTCCTATTACAATATCTGGTAAATATATATCTATTAAGTTACTTAATTCTATTCCTTTCTTTACAATACTTCTACAGTTCAGCACTAACAATTTTATGTCATCCCTACTTGATTTCCAGTTCCCTGTTCCCTTATCACCGCTCCCTAGGCCATCCCGTTTCCCTGAATGTACCTCCGTATTACCCTTCCAAACAAATTTCCTAACTTATACGTACCACTGCGGTTTAAATGAAGGCCATCCGAGCGCAGATCCCTATCTCCTACCCACCCATTAGGATCTAGAAATTTCACTCCCAGTTTCCCACATACCCACTCCATAGTCTCATTTAAATCCCCAATCACCCTCCAGTCAGTATCCCTCCTACACAGTATTCCACTAATAACAATCTCCGCTTTCTTAAACTTCACCCGTGCTGCATTTACCAGATCCCACACATTGGCACTAAAAGCCAAACGCCATTTCATTCAATTCCTTTTCATGTAAACTACAGACAGTATCATTCTAACCCTACATGCAACGCAGAAATGTTTCACAGATATTTGAAGTGCTTGTTCCTGTTCATTTACCAATTATAATCACAACAAACAATAGGCCTATCACTTCAAACCAACAATTTATGTCCAGTTGGCCATCATTACAACAATTTCATTGATAATAGCAGTCTTATACTGTACTGTAGTTATTATTTACAGCTAAATTTCATTCATCTTATATGCTCTATAGAGTACATTATATGGCTGGACAAATACTTAGAGATCACAACACTCGCTTCACTCGCACTAACCAACTACTGTAATTTAATGTACCGTAGCCTAACATAATATCTTAATGTAATCCCTAAAATAGCCTAACCTAGGTTAACTCAACTTAATAGTGTCTGAATCTCTATTCCTTATGGAATCGTGTCTACAAATGGCTTTAATTTTCTTAACCATTATTATTATTATTATTATTATTATTATTATTATTATTATTATTATTATTATTATTATTATTATTATTATTATTATTATTATTATTATATGCATGAATATTAGGACCCAGTGGTCGCCAACCCACGCTCCCTAATTAGGAGCGCCTAACGCCCCTTTCAGTCACCTTTTATGACAGGCAGGGGTTACCGTGGGTGTTGTTCTATTGCCCCCACCCACGGGGGGAAATCTATTTTAGGTTGTGACTACGAGGCCCTTAGCTGAGTGTTGACATTGCTTTCAGTATTTTAGCCCATCCGACCTCCCCTGGTCAACACTTGTTCTTTTCCGACCACGACGGCATTAGCGCATTCGAGCCCTAGGAAGTTTTTCATTTCCACGCACTTTTTGGCCTTCATCTTTCTTTTGCCGATACCTTAATATTTCGAAGTGTTGGTCCCCTTCCATTTGTTTTCTTCTGATTAGTGTTTATAGATGATGGTTGTCCAGTTGTACTTCCTCTTAAAAAAATATTAATCACCACCGCTTTGTACTATATAGCTGCATGGGTTATCATTAAACTAATTATAGCTAAGAACATCACTCTTGTCGCATATGTGCAGAATATTTTTGCCTTAGAAATTACTTTCTTAATAAAGAAAACGCTGAAGGTGATTTATTACAACCGTCGTTTAGTTCTTTAAATACAGTACTTCAAGTTCAGTATTTCATGTACCTGTAATCATAATATGACACAGGTATTGTACAGATTTCTATGTTTCTGTCAATAAGATTCCGTATTTGACAGATGATATTAATAAGAAACACAGTAAGACCAAGTTGTAAGGAAGTAAAAAGAGAAGAACCTGAGCTTTTCTGTTGATTCTTGTTTCACAAAAAAAAAAAAAAAAAAAAAAAAAAAAAAAAATTCAGGCTCTGTTAATTATCTTCCTATTCAAATAGCTGTGAATGTATTTGTACCGGGTGGTACACCTCCACGCCGCTAATTCAAACCTTGCGCCAGTTGAAACTCCTCTACTGGAGGAAACCTGAACTTTAACTACCAGGTTAATTCTCAAGTTTACCAGAAGATGTCACTACTTGTAAATTGTGAAGTGTTCTGAACTATGTCAATTTCGATTCAATGTTGTTTTCTCTGTAGCAAGAAGTGTGAACATTCTCTTCTAGATGACACTACTTATGAACTACAATTGTGCACCCTAGTGCGAAGTGAGGGAACCCTTTTTTGAAGAAATTTAGTATTTATAAGTTTGTTCATTATTTAATTTCTTTCAGCTTTTGTTTAAGTTGGCAATGTTAACCCTTTCTTTCTGCCAGTTTTGAAACTGGCCAATCATAATTTTCTATACTTATTTTTCCACCAATCCTGGGTTTCTTCTTCAGTTCTGACATGTAATCTTTTGGTCGTCCAATAAAAGGCTTGTGGGCGGGTGTTCTCATTCATGAAAGGTCTCGAATGTTCCGCGAGGGTATATAAACTGCTGATTTTCGGGTCTCCGGGCCACTTCAGTAACATCTATCATTGTGTAAATTATGTAGCAGGGGGCGGGAAGCGCCTCTTTCTTCGGGCAGCAGTTCAATCACCAGGTAATGGCCGTTTTATAACTTATTTTCTTGCCAGCTCAGCAGTTTAACCCTCGGGGCGGGTTCGAAATCTTTTACCATGTAACTTTCCCCTAAAATGTAAAAGGCTTTGGTTTAAATTCTGCCTCTGTAACTACATATTGGGATAGAGAGTGCTTAACCCTCTCGAGCTCCCACTCATATTGCTTTGAGGTGAACTTATTTTCACAACCGTTTCTTCCCTTCTAATGTAATGTAAATCGTTTTCTTATATAAGTCACCTCTTTAGTATGGGATTAGCCCTTGCATTAGTGGCCTAGTGCCAAGTTACACCTCCGCTCAAGTTTGTATTTTGGGGCCTTGTAATTTTCCTGTTTATTTACTAAATCGGCCTCAGTAGGTTGGGTATTTTTACCCCTGTGTTTATGTCCTTAGAGGACACCTTGAAGGTGGAATTTGGTGTGGCCTTTGATAGGCTGGAACTTTGAGAGCGGGTTGCCATTCCAAAAAAATTGATTTCTGTGTGCCTCGAGCAGGCTTTACTGAGTAATAGGGAGCAAGAGCTCCTGTGCATGATTGGGGTTTTCTGCCCCTTTGTCAAACCTGGTATCTGGCTAAAGTTGGGCTAATTGCTCAAGAATGATGTGTCTGGCTCTCGGAGCCCAAATCCTGTAACACTGTAATTGTACATTTTCGATTTGTTGCTAGGCTACTGAGTACCTGTTATATTTGTTATTTCTTGATCTTGAAAAGAAAATATAACCTTGTTAAATTTTACATTAACTTTAATTTCGTAAGTTGAGACCTGTTCATCCCAGCACCTTCTTTCACCTCTTAACTACCACGAAAAATTCCGTAACAGTACTCATATCATTTAAGTGTTATACAGTTATATATACATGACCAGTAGATGTCCAATTAAATTCTTTATGAAAAATTAGTAGGTATTTTGTTTTTATTTCAATGTACGGTACCGAAATCCTCTAAATTCGAATACACTTGCCCTTGGTTACGCTCGCTTAAAGACCCAATATGGCGGCTCCATAAGTAGCATTCGTGACTTGACCTCCCTAGACAGACCTTGCGGAGCGTATGAATTTGACACATACGTCCGTTTGTTCGTCTGATGTTAACATACTAACACATCGTTCTGTGATCATGTCGAAATTTGTGTGCTGCATTTGCAGTACACAACGCTTTTGTTACTGAATCAAATGAAAAAGGCTGTACAAAGTCATCGTTCGCTGGTAGAAACATATAGTGAACACGCTCCATCTATTAACACATGTGAGACGACAATGCGCGTCTTAAACAGCAAAGCCAGTGAAATTGCTTGGATGGGACATATTTCAGCACCCGCCGTACTACGAAGACCTGGCGCCATCTGACTCACCCGCCGTACTACGGCGACCTGGCGCCATCTGACTATCACCCGCCGTACTACGGCGACCTGGCGCCAGCTGACTATCACCCGCCGTACTACGGTGACCTGGCGCCAGCTGAATATCACCCGCCGTACTACGGTGACCTGGCGCCAGCTGAATATCACCCGCCGAACTATGGTGACCTAGCGCCATCTGACTATCACCCGCCGTACTACAGTGACTTGGCGCCATCTGAATATCACCCGCCGAACTATGGTGACATGGCGCCATCTGAATATCACCCGGCGACCTGGCGCCATCTGACTATCGCCCGCCGTACTACGCTGAACTGGCGCCATCTGAATATCACCCGCCGTACTACGGTGACATGGCGCCATCTGAATATCACCCGCCGAACTATGGTGACCTGGCGCCATCTGAATATCACCCGCCGTACTACGGTGACATGGCGCCATCTGAATATCACCCGCCGAACTATGGTGACATGGCGCCATCTGAATATCACCCGCCGTACTACGGTGACCTGGCGCCAGCTGAATATCACCCGCCGTACTACGGTGACATGGCGCCATTTGAATATCACCCGCCGAACTATGGTGACATGGCGCCATCTGACTATCACCCGCCGTACTACGGTGACATGGCGCCATCTGAATATCACCCGCCGAACTATGGTGACATGGCGCCATCTGAATATCACCCGCCGTACTACGGTGACCTGGCGCCAGCTGAATATCACCCGCCGTACTACGGTGACATGGCGCCATTTGAATATCACCCGCCGAACTATGGTGACCTGGCGCCATCTGACTATCACCCGCCGTACTACGGTGACTTGGCGCCATTTGAATATCACCCGCCGAACTATGGTGACCTGGCGCCATCTGACTATCACCCGCCGTACTACGGTGACATGGCGCCATCTGAATATCACCCGCCGAACTATGGTGACATGGCGCCAGCTGAATATCACCCGCCGTACTACGGTGACCTGGCGCCAGCTGACTATCACCCGCCGTACTACAGCGACCTGGCGCCATTTGACTATCACGCGCCGTACTACGGTGACATGGCGCCATTTGACTATCACGCGCCGTACTACGGTGACCTGGCGCCAGCTGAATACCACCCGCCGTACTACGGTGACATGGCGCCATTTGACTATCACGCGCCGTACTACGGTGACCTGGCGCCAGCTGAATACCACCCGCCGTACTACGGTGACCTGGCGCCAGCTGACTATCACCCGCCGTACTACGCTGAACTGGCGCCATCTGAATATCACCCGCCGTACTACGGTGACATGGCGCCATCTGAATATCACCCGCCGAACTATGGTGACCTGGCGCCATCTGACTATCACGCGCCGTACTACGGTGACCTGGCGCCAGCTGAATACCACCCGCCGTACTACGGTGACCTGGCGCCAGCTGACTATCACCCGCCGTACTACGCTGAACTAGCGCCATCTGAATATCACCCGCCGTACTACGGTGACATGGCGCCATCTGAATATCACCCGCCGAACTATGGTGACCTGGCGCCATCTGACTATCACCCGACGTACTACGGTGACCTGGCGCCAGCTGAATATCACCCGCCGTACTACGGTGACCCGGCGCCAGCTGACTATCACCCGCCGTACTACGCTGAACTGGCGCCATCTGAATATCACCCGCCGTACTACGGTGACATGGCGCCATCTGAATATCACCCGCCGAACTATGGTGACCTGGCGCCATCTGACTATCACCCGCCGTACTACGGTGACTTGGCGCCATCTGAATATCACCCGCCGAACTATGGTGACATGGCGCCATCTGAATATCACCCGGCGACCTGGCGCCATCTGACTATCGCCCGCCGAACTACGATGAACTGGCGCCGTCTGAATATCACCCGCCGAATTATGGTAACCTGGCGCCATCTGAATATCACCCGCCGAACTACGGTGACTTGGCGCCATTTGAATATCACCCGCCGAACTACGGCGACCTGGCGCCAGCTGACTATCACCCGCCGTACTACGGTGACCTGGCGCCAGCTGAATATCACCCGCCGTACTACGGTGACCTGGCGCCATTTGACTATCACGCGCCGTACTACGGTGACATGGCGCCATCTGAATATCACCCGCCGAACTATGGTGACCTGGCGCCATCTGACTATCACCCGCCGTACTACGGTGACTTGGCGCCATCTGAATATCACCCGGCGACCTGGCGCCATCTGACTATCGCCCGCCGTACTACGATGAACTGGCGCCGTCTGAATATCACCCGCCGAATTATGGTAACCTGGCGCCATCTGAATATCACCCGCCGAACTACGGTGACTTGGCGCCATTTGAATATCACCCGCCGAACTACGGCGACCTGGCGCCAGCTGACTATCACCCGCCGTACTACGGTGACTTGGCGCCATCTGAATATCACCCGGCGACCAGGCGCCATCTGACTATCGCCCGCCGTACTACGATGAACTGGCGCCGTCTGAATATCACCCGCCGAATTATGGTAACCTGGCGCCATCTGAATATCACCCGCCGAACTACGGTGACTTGGCGCCATTTGAATATCACCCGCCGAACTACGGCGACCTGGCGCCAGCTGACTATCACCCGCCGTACTACGGTGACTTGGCGCCATCTGAATATCACCCGGCGACCTGGCGCCATCTGACTATCGCCCGCCGTACTACGATGAACTGGCGCCGTCTGAATATCACCCGCCGAATTATGGTAACCTGGCGCCATCTGAATATCACCCGCCGAACTACGGTGACTTGGCGCCATTTGAATATCACCCGCCGAACTACGGCGACCTGGCGCCAGCTGACTATCACCCGCCGTACTACGGTGACCTGGCGCCAGCTGAATATCACCCGCCGTACTACGGTGACCTGGCGCCAGCTGACTATCACCCGCCGTACTACAGCGACCTGGCGCCATTTGACTATCACGCGCCGTACTACGGTGACATGGCGCCATTTGACTATCACCCGCCGAACTATGGTGACCTGGCGCCATCTGACTATCACCCGCCGTACTACGGTGACTTGGCGCCATCTGAATATCACCCGGCGACCTGGCGCCATCTGACTATCGCCCGCCGTACTACGATGAACTGGCGCCGTCTGAATATCACCCGGCGACCTGGCGCCATCTGACTATCGCCCGCCGTACTACGATGAACTGGCGCCGTCTGAATATCACCCGCCGAATTATGGTAACCTGGCGCCATCTGAATATCACCCGCCGAACTACGGTGACTTGGCGCCATTTGAATATCACCCGCCGAACTACGGCGACCTGGCGCCAGCTGACTATCACCCGCCGTACTACGGTGACCTGGCGCCAGCTGAATATCACACGCCGTACTACGGTGACATGGCGCCATTTGACTATCACCCGCCGAACTATGGTGACCTGGCGCCATCTGACTATCACCCGCCGTACTACGGTGACTTGGCGCCATCTGAATATCACCCGGCGACCTGGCGCCATCTGACTATCGCCCGCCGTACTACGATGAACTGGCGCCGTCTGAATATCACCCGGCGACCTGGCGCCATCTGACTATCGCCCGCCGTACTACGATGAACTGGCGCCGTCTGAATATCACCCGCCGAATTATGGTAACCTGGCGCCATCTGAATATCACCCGCCGAACTACGGTGACTTGGCGCCATTTGAATATCACCCGCCGAACTACGGCGACCTGGCGCCAGCTGACTATCACCCGCCGTACTACGGTGACCTGGCGCCAGCTGAATATCACCCGCCGTACTACGGTGACCTGGCGCCAGCTGACTATCACCCGCCGTACTACAGCGACCTGGCGCCATTTGACTATCACGCGCCGTACTACGGTGACATGGCGCCATTTGACTATCACCCGCCGAACTATGGTGACCTGGCGCCATCTGACTATCACCCGCCGTACTACGGTGACTTGGCGCCATCTGAATATCACCCGCCGAACTATGGTGACATGGCGCCATCTGAATATCACCCGGCGACCTGGCGCCATCTGACTATCGCCCGCCGTACTACGCTGAACTGGCGCCGTCTGAATATCACCCGCCGAATTATGGTAACCTGGCGCCATCTGAATATCACCCGCCGAACTACGGTGACTTGGCGCCATCTGAATATCCCCCGCCGAACTATGGCGACCTGGCGCCATCTGAATATCACCCGCCGAACTCTAGCGACCTGGCGCCATCTGAATATCACCCGCCGAACTATGGCGACCTGGCGCCAGCTATCACCCGCCGTACTACGGTGACCTGGCGCCATCAGAACATCACCCGCCGAACTATGGCGACTTGGCGCCATCTGAATATCACCCGCCGAACTATGGCGATCTGGCGCTATCTGAATATCACCCGCCGAACTATGGCGACCTTGCGCCAGCTGACTATCACCCGCCGAACTACTGCGACCTGGCGCCATCTGACTATCACTCGCCGAACTACGGCGACCTGGCGCCATCTGAATATCCCCCGCTGAACCATGGCGACCTGGAACCAGCTGACTATCACCCGCCGAACTACGGCGACCTGGCGCCATCTGACCATCACCCGCCGAACTACGGCGACCTGGCGCCAGCTGACTATCACCCGCCGTACTATGGCGACTTGGCGCCAGCTGACTATCACCCGCCGAACTACGGCGACCTGGCGCCATCTGACCATCACCCGCCGATCTACGGCGACCTGGCGCCATCTGAATATCACCCGCCAAACTATGGCGACCTGGCGCCAGCTGACTATCACCCGCCGAACTACGGCGACCTGGCGCCATCTGACCATCACCCGCCGAACTACGGCGACCTGGCGCCAGCTGACTATCACCCGCCAAACTATGGCGACCTGGCGCCAGCTGACTATCACCCGCCGAACTACGGCGACTTGGCGCCAGCTGACTATCACCCGCCGTTCTATGGCGACCTGGCGCCAGCTGACTATCACCCGCCGAACTATGGCGACTTGGCGCCAGCTGACTATCACCCGCCGTACTCTCCTGACCTAGCACTAACTATCACCTTTTCGCATCAATGGCTCTCGCTCTTGCAGAGCAACACTTCAGGGATTTGGAGGAAGTTGGAAAATTGCTGGACAAATGGTTTGCCGCAGAAGACAAGCAGTTTTTCCGACATGATATTCATAACTTACCTGAAAGATGGACGAAGTGTGTAGAAGGCGATGGCCAATATGGTAACCTGGCGCCATCTGAATATCACCCGCCGAACTACGGTGACTTCTGTATAAAGAAAAATGAATTTCCCATTAAAATAATGTGTTTTCTTTACCGCAAAACCCGGCAAAATCGTGTGCATATATCTGGTATCATTTACGGGGAGGGGTTGCTGTGGACTGGCTAGGGATGGTAACTCCTGGTCTCTGGTTCCATTCCCGACTAGTTCAGCCTGGATCTGAGGGTTGGCTCCAGGTCGACTCAGCCCCCGTGAGAAGACCTGAGGTGTTATCAACCCTGATCTAGAAGCCAAGTATAACGTCTGGGGGAATTCACGTGACATCCGTGTTGAGCAGTGGTCGCTTTTTGGTGCTGGTGGTGGTTATTATACTTCAATAAAATTAAAGTCCATCCTAATACCGTCAGGGTCTGAAAAGAAAAGAATTAGCCACGGACGTCGGGAGGAGTCTGACACGGAAACAATGTCAGTATTCAGCTAAGGGACCCGTAGTCACCAACGCACGCTCCCAAGTTAAGAGCCCCTGGGCCCCATTAGTCGCCTCGCACGACAGACACTTGGTGCCTTGGATGTTATCTAACACAGGGGTGTATAAATCAAATCTGTTTAATGGGAGGGTGGCAAGTAAAGCAATCGGGATCTAATAAGTTACTCACCACCGACGGGAAAGGGCCCAGTCATTTAAAAAGGTGCCCACATTCGCAGTGCAGCGGAACATTTTCACAGGTTTTGCCTCAGTGACACGAACACAGATCCAGCACAGCCCGTTTGTTGGCGTTCTGTTGTGCTGTGGTTCCCTTCGTTTTGCTCTGCACCGCGGCAGTCTTTTGAAGTAGGAATCGAGACGTAGCTTTTGTTTTGTGTATTAACGAGCTAACCACATAAAGGTAGATTCTTTCTGCCCACAGTGCAGGGACACTGAAGAACTACTTGTTTGGCCTCTGTGTTCACTGTCCTATTTCAAGTCTTTCGGTTTAGAGAGTTCTGGGATTGATTCTAGGCATCTTCGGGGTTTTTAGGCCTCTAGCTCGGGAACTGGAGTGTTCTAGTTTGTCCCGAATCAACATATTATTCTAGCAACCACCACAGAAACCCACTGTGACTATATCCCTTTACTTCGAGATGGGGTCAGGAACGTCATCGGATCTCAAGACAAGGTACAAGTCTCCGTTCGTACAAGACGCTATGGTGTGGTCAAAGACCAAAGAAGGAGAACTTCAACTAATTGTATATACACTCGAAAATGGCAAAACTGATTAGGACTAGTGAAAGACAAAATAACACTCGCTGAAGTACCCGGTTCTATCCGGGTAATTTTTAATATTTACATTTAAATTTGTATTGTACGACTTCTTGGCTGAATGGACAGTGCTGAAGCCTTCGGTTGAGAGGGTGCCGGGTTTGATTCCCGGCCGGATTGGCATTTTTCATCGCGGATGATTAATTCTTCTCGCTCAGGGGATCATTGTTTCCGTTCGTCCCAACTCACACCTCACTACCAGCTAAGTGGTTACATCATTCACATACAGTTGGTCCTAGGAAGGACATTCGGCCGTGAAACAGGGCCAAGTCATAAGGTGTGGGTGGAGGAGAAGAAGAGGACATTGTATGGCTTGTTTCTTATTGCTCAGGTGAATTTTTGTAGACTTTTTCATTGTGATATTTTTCGAACTCTTGTTTTGTGTTTATTTTTAAGTTTTATGTTCATATGATTAATTAATCTTTGATCTTGTGAAAACCCAGATTGATTGGGAAAGAGTTCATCCTTTCAAATAAATACTACAATAAGTATTAACTGTATTTACGCGTCGTGCTATACAAATGTACACGAATCACTGGAAGATGAATACATGCCGTACATAATCTCGGTCAAGTCTGACATATCCTTCTTCAGCCCTTCTCAATCCTCGCGCCGATAGGGACTGAAATTTGACTTCATCTCGGCGACCCCGAATAAACTATGTATTCTTCACTAAAATGAGTCATTTTCAATTAATCCTGCATGTCACCAGCTCCCGAGCCCCGCCCCTAGGGGCGCCTGTTGTTTTTGTTTGAGACATCAGTCCATAGACTGGTTTGATGCAGCACTGCATGCCATCCTATCCTGTGCTGTCCTTTTCATTTCTACGTAACTACTGCATCCTTCATCTGCTCTAATCTGCTTGTCATATTCATACCTTGGTCTACCCCTACCGTTCTTACCACCTACACTTCCTTCAAAAACCAACAGAACAAGTCCTGGGTGTCTTAAGATGTGTCCTATCATTCTATCTCTTCTTCTCGTCAAATTTAGCCAAATCGATCTCCTCTCACCAATTCGTTTCAGTATCTCGTCATTCGTGATTCGATGTATCCATGACACCTTCAGCATTCTTCTGTAACACCACATTTCAAAAGCTTCTATTCTCTTTCTTTCTGAGCTAGTTATCGTCCATGTTTCACTTCCATACAATGCCACGCTCCACACGAAAGTCTTGATTATTCCTATATCAATGTTTGAGGTAAGCAAATTCATTTTCTTAAGAAAACTCTTCCTTGATTGTGCCGATCTGCATTTCATGTGCTCCTTACTTCTTCCATCGTTACTTATTTTACTACCCAAGTAACAATATTCATCTACTTCTTTTAAGACTTCATTTCCTAATTTAATATTTTTACATCACCTGCCTTGGTTCGACTGCACTCCATTACTTTTGTTTTGGACTTATTCATTTTCATGTTGTACTCCTTACCCAAGACTTCGTCCATACCAGTCAGCAGCTTCTCAAGATCTCCTGCAGTCTCAGATAAAATAACAATATCATCGGCAAATCTCAAGGTTTTGATTTCCTCTCCTTGGATTGTGATTCCCTTTCCAAATTCCTCTTTGATTTCCTTTACTGCCTGTTCTATGTAAACATTGAAAAGGAGGAGGGACAAACTGCAGCCTTGCCTCACTCCTTTCTGGATTGCTGCTTCTTTTTCAAAGCCCCCTATTTTTATCACTGCAGACTGACTTTTATACCGAATGTAGATAATTCTTCGTTCTCGGTATCTGATCCCAATCACCTTCAGAATCTTAAAAAGCTTGGTCCAATCAACATCATCGAAACCTTTTCAAGATCTACCAATGCCATGTAAGTGGGCTTGTCCTTCTTGATTCGATCCTCTAATATCAGACGAAAAGTCAGGATTGCTTCACGTGTTCCTACATTTCTTCTGCAGCCAAATTGATCTTCTCCCAACACAGCTTCAACTTGTTTTTCTATTCTTCTGTTAATAATACGTGTTAAAATTTTGCAGGCATGAGATATTAAACTAATGGTGCGGTAGTTTTCACACCTGTCAGCTCCGGCTTTCTTGGGAATAGGTATAACAACATTCTGCCGAAAATCGGATGGGACTTCTCCCGTCTCATACATCTTACACACTAAATGGAATAACCTTGTCATGCTGATTTCTTCTAAGGCAGTCCGTAATTCAGTGGGAATGTCATCAATTCCAGGTGCCTTGTTCCTATTTATGTCACTCACAGTGCTGTCCAATTCTGACGTCAAACTTGGGTCTCCCATTTCATCAGCATCAGCAGCCTCTTCTTGTTCCACAACCATATCATCTACGTCATTATCTTGATACAACTGTTGGGTATGTTCCTGCTTTGTCTTTCTTCCCTAGAAGTGGTTTTCCATCTGAGCTCTTAATATTCATACCCCGAGTTTTCCGTTCTCCAACGATTTTTTTGATTTTCGTCTATGCAGCATCTACCATTTCTAGGACAATACAGTCTTCAATACCCTTTTACCTCTTCTTCACCCGTTCTTCCTCAGCTGTCCTGCACCGTCTCTCCACTTTATTCTTTAATCGCATTTATTACCTCTGCCCTCTTCATTCCTTTCATTTTGTATTTTTTTCGATCATCATACAGGTCTAGTATCTCCTGAGTTATCCACTGATTCTTAGTTGATCCTTCCATCCTAGCATTCATTGATCTGCCTAGTGAACTCATTCTTCATGACTGTCCATTCTTCCTCTATTGTCTTCCCTTCAGCTTTGTGCCACATATTCCTTAAAACAATCCCTCACACTATTTCCTTTCAACTCTTCTAGAAGCCACCTCCTTTCATCCCTTCCAGCCTTCAATTCCTTCAACTTCAGGTGGTATTTCATGACCAACAGGTTGTGGTCAGAGTCAAAATCTGCTCCTGGAAAAGTTTTGCGATCCAGCATCTGGTTTATGAATCTGTGACTAATCATAATGAAGTCTATTTGACACTTTCCATTGTCTTCAGGTCTCGCACACGTATACGGCAGTCTTGTGTGATATTTAAACCATGTGTTAGCAGGGACTAAATTAGGATCAGTGCAGAATTCAACCAGCCGGATTGCTCTTGCATTCCTTTGTCCCAGTACGAATTCCCGGACTCTATTACGTTATCTTTATTTTTTATTTATTTATTTGATTGATAAATAGGGTTCCAGAGAGCAAGAGCTCTGTCAAGAGGAACAATACATAGATTATCACAACAATGGCGGATTAACGCATAAGGTCTAAAAGTGAAAGAGTAATAATAGTGGTTTTACATATACTTTAAGTATCACAATTTACCTAATGGATAGGATTATATTAAGTGGATTATTATCAGAGTAACAGTACAGGAGGAACAACTTTTTGACTTTTAAGATTTGGAAATGAAAATATCAGAGAAATAACTGTTACACATTTATAACGCCTAACAGGTACTTCTTAAGCTTATTACGAAATGGCACAGTTTTAGAGATGATTGCTATATTGTCAGGAATGCTGTTATATTCAGATATTAGTAAGTGTTGCACTCCCTTAGTGCCAAACCTTGTTGTATAATTTAGTTGAACATGTAATTTAATTTTTTTTCCTTGTCTTATATGAATGGATGTCAGTGACTTTAGGAAATTCAGAGTTGGTGAACATTTTATTATGCAAGACTTTATGAATAAGAAGTGGTGCGTTTAATGAGATTAATTTCTTAAGAGGTAATATATTTGTTTCAGAGTACATTTCATTTCGAGAATATAGTTGGTTAAATCCATACATAAATCTAATAACCCTGTTTTGTAAGACCTCCAAAGTATTTAAGTTATTTTAGGTTGCTTTGCCCCAAATGAAACACAAGTAAGAAAGTCGAGATTGTATCATTGTGAAATAAATTAGACGAAGAGTGTCAATTGTTAGTAGGTACTTAATCTTGCCAATAATACCAACCAAGACAGAGATTTTATTTTTTATGTTTAATATATGAGGTGTCCAGGAGAGGGCGCTATCAATTATTAGTCCAAGATATTCTTTAACCCATTTCAACTTCGTAGTGCCAAATAATATATTTGTATTTGCATTTAGGTCATTTTTTGATTTATCGAACATCATACAGACAGTTTTTGAGTAATTGGCTGTTAGAAGATTTTTTCTCAGCCATTGATGAATAGAACAGTGAAGTATCATCTGCCAAAAGTGATATTTTACCCTTAAAAGAACACAGGGCTATGTCATTAATATGTATAAGAAACAAAATTGGACCCAATATGGAACCTTGTGGTACACCAAAGCAGATCTTTTGTAGCTCACTTTTATTCATACCAATCTGAACATATTGTTGTCGATTTGATAAGAAATCCTTAAACCAGAGCAGCGAGGGACCTCTCACACCTGCCTTTTCCAGTTTGTATATCATAAGTTCATGGCTAACAGTATCAAAAGCCTTTTTTAAATCAATAAACAGCCCCGCAGTCTTGTAACCTTTATCAATATAATTTTGAAGCTCAATTATAATGTCCATTAAGGCAGGATTCACCCCGGCCTTTTCTCTGAAGCCATATTGAAATCTGGAAAAATAATTGCATTTTTCGAGGTAACTAATAAGCCTAACTTTGACAACAGTTTCTAAGATTTTAGATAATTCAGGTGGTACTGAGATGGGTCGGTAGTTTCCAGGGTCGGATCTATCATTCTGTTTGTGTATATGAACCACTCTAGAGATCTGTAATGAATCAGGGACAATGCCTTTTGCCAAAGAGCAGTTGATAAATTCAGATATTGGACCAGAGAGTGCTCGATTACAGATTTTGAGAAGTTTACTGGAAATACCATCACTAGCAACTGAGCGAGCATGTTTGAGAGAATTTATTATTGTAGACACTTCTTCTGGAGAACATGGTGCTAGGAAAAGGGAATTAGGATGATTATTGATTGTAGCAGTATGTTCAGGATGTGGAACAATATTTGAAGATAGTGTGGCAGGGACTGAGATAAAATGATTATTCAGGGCATTACAAATGTCACTTTTGTCTTCAAAACATTCATTCCCTAGCTTGATACGTGCAATATTGATTGTTGACTTTGAAGGTTTACCAAGAACTTCGTTTATGAGTTGCCAGGTGTGTTTAGTGTCCGCCTACCACTGCATTCCACTCTCCAGACACAATTATATTCTCGTCCCCTCTTTATCACTTCCTTCATCTTCATTTCCTCATCTTCCGCTGAACTAGTAGGCACATAGAACAGCACTACTGAGATGGGCTTTGATTTCGTATCTATCTTGACAACAATAATCCTTTCAACTATGCTGGTCGTAGTAGCTTACCCGCTCCCTGTTTTCTTATTCATTGTATTAAACCAACTACTTTATACCCCTTGCTTGATTTTGTGTTGATAATTGTGCAGTCGCCTGACCAGGAATCCTGTTCTTCATGCCAACGTACTTCACTTGTATCAACTATATCTAACATTAGTTTATTCATCTCCCTTTTCAAACTTCTAACATTCCAAGCTGCTACTCGCAGAATGTCAGTATGCATCTTCCTGACGATTGCCTCCTCTCTTGGAATCTGTGCAGAAACTGAGCGCATGTAGGACCTTTGGTGTTTAATCCCGTTGTGATGTCATGCAGTCAGCAAGTCTCGGAGTAGTATGGTCTCCGAAAGTTAGTTATAACCTTAGCTGCGTTGTACTATGGAATTGCATTAAAGATGGTTCTTCGGTGTATTTGGAAATCGTACACTCGACGTACGGGAAGTATCCCATGTTGCTTGCTTCAAACAAAATTTATTCTTTTTAGGGATCTTTTATCATTATTTCATTTACTTATTTATTTATGAAAGTTCACAGTGGACAATTACAGAGCGGGCAAAATAATACTTGCCCGGAAGACTGACGAGGAATTGACCCTTTTTAATTAACAGGAGAACTGCCCGTCACAGAAAAAGCTGAAAACCGTGATTTGAAGACATCAGTCGGTTGCTGTGACATGTGGGCATGATCTGCCCCGAGTACGATGCTGTGTCATTACGTGTGAGTGATAGATGGACACGTGTTGACTGACCACTTGAGTGCAACAGAAAACGGTGCTCTCGATAAAACAGCGTGTGATTTTCGTCCAGTGTTATGCGAAGCACGGTTCGTGGAAAACCTGTGCATAACTGTTTGCGCAAGAGTTTAAGGCTGCAAGTGTTTTGGCAAAACCTCCAGCAAAGTTTGCAATGCGAAACTTAGTGGCAAAATGCCGTGAATCGGGCTCTGTAGCAAATAAAAACCGTAACTATCGAAAAGAGTTCGAACACCAGAACACATTGATCGAGCGAAGGAAAGCCTGGAACGAAGTACCCGTTTGTCTGTACAAGAGATCGCCGTGTCGAAACATTATCAAAAAGAGCCTGCATTTGTATCCTTACAAATTTAATGTTGTGCATGAGCTTTCGCCTTTTGAGTATGCGCAGACCTCTGACAGCAAGCAATTGGTGCATCGAAATCAGGGTTTCCAGCATTTCCTGTGATGAGCATTTCATTAAACAGGGTCATTTCCACGCCAGAGTTTTAAATACGTTCCGGGCAAGTTTTAGTTTGCCCGAGCTGTACGTAACATTGGAACACTTAGAAAATATGCGGGAAATCAGTAAGATACAACGGAGATTAAAAGAAAAATTGCTAAAATGATGTACGTAATAATCTAAGCAGGAAAAAATAGGGAACGGTCGCTCAGTTAGACAAATTTAAGTATCTGGGTGAAATTATCGGACGAGCAGAGTTAAATCAACAAGCTAACAAATAATTGCAAAACTTCAAAGAGCATACAAAATGACTTGGAACAGACAAGTCAAAAGTATGACATTATAATAACACACTAGTTAAAACAGAAGCAATTTATGCATCTGAAACCATTATAATTGGCGGCAAAACTCGAATAAGGATGATGGATAAACAAGAACGAAAATAGTCAGAAACATCTTAGGATAAAGGTGCGAATATGCAATTTGGATTAAAAAGAAATGAAATCTATCAGTTTATTATTATTATTATTATTATTTATTTATTTATTTATTTATTTATTTATTTATTTATTTATTTATTTATTTATTTATTTATTTATTTATTTATTTATATATATATATTTATTTATTTATTTATTTTCCACTAATTCAATCAGTCATTTAAGAAATGGCACATGTCCAAAGTGTCGTTTTTTCTTTTTTTTTCAGATTAACATTCTTTTCATCCTGGCGCACCTTGTCACAAAATAAAGGTCACTTATCCAGCCAGTAAGATGCTAATATTTAAGGTTCATTTGGGTGTTGTTTGGAAGTCATTTAAGAAAGGGCATATGCCCCAGGATAAGTGCCCTTTCTTGAGTGACTTCTTTGCTTACCGGAAGGAACATCTGCCTATTCTTTAGTCAAACAGCTGAATCTACCTTCACTTGTTTACTAACTTCCATGACCAAGATTATGGCCTCGGTTAATACAGTTTCTGAATGTTCTGGTAGCGGTATAAAGCTTAAGAAGGGTGTAAGAATTGTGCAAGGTTACAAATGTAATGTGATAAAGCAAGCGAGGATTAGCGATAGTGAATATGTCAACATTCATGACGAGTGATTGCAGCTCGCACAACCTTGCAGGTAATTATAACCTCACATTTTGTGTCTTGTTTTATATCAAGTTAATACTGAAATACATTTATTTTTACAACACTTTAATACTTAAGGCTATTTTGCTTGTTGATATTATTGTATTTCTAATCACAACTGATGTGCAATAATTACCACAGTTGTTCAATACAAAGCCTAGCTTAATGTTTATGTGCCCATTGGCTTGGCCTGTGTCTCTTTGTAAAAGAAGATAGGCTACATAATTTGTTATTTATTTTTCAGGTGTTCCAAGAAGTGTCTTGAGACAATAGGTGAAAATGAGCAGATGAAGATAATAAAACGTTACAGTGAACTGAACAGTCAGGATGAACAAGACATATAGTAAGCCACATTCTGGAGTGTTCAAGTACAATGTCTTGGTCAATGCACAGCGGGTGCAAGTTTGCAATGTGGCTTTTATGAGCTTCTTTGGTGATGTCAGTGCCAAAGGCTCCAGAGTTTATTTCTTCAGGGTAAATCTTAACAAGATATGAGAGGAAGAGGAAATAAAAACAGAGCTCATAGTAAAGATTAGGTGCGAGTGCTTCATGATCATATAGCTTCGTTCCCCGTAATATTCATCGTGAGAGAACAGATATCTTTCATCCGATTTAAACTGCCAGAAGATGTATGACCTTTTCAAGGAGAAATACTCCACTACCAATATAACGTACAGGTACTATGCTAAGTACTTCAGACAGAATTTTGACCTGTCATTTGGCCTGCCTCAAATTGATATATGCATTGTGAGGAGATAACCATGAAAATCAAGAATCCTTTCCTGGATTTAAATGCCAGGAAGGCGGTTGAGGCTGAACTAGAAGTGCACAAATGCAGGAGCAAGTAGTATTTTTCAGTAATGAAGAAAACTGCATTATAATGCAAGAGTAATCCCCAAATACTAGGACTGTGTTTTGATTATTGTCAGAACCTTCCCCTGCCAAAAATACCAGTACAGGACATATTCTACATGCGACAGCTTTGGGTGAACAAGTTTGACATTCACAATATGCAAACAAATTCGTCAGTGCTTTATGTTTACCACGAAGGTAAAGCTCGTAAAGGTGACAATGAAGTGTGTAGTTTTCTGTTAGACTATATCCAAACATGTGTACCAAAGAGTGTAAAAGAACTTCGACTTTTCTCTGATGGTGCTGTAGGGAGGAACAAAAATCATACAGTGATCCGATTATGTGCAGCACTTGTTGACATGAAGCGATTTGAAACCATCCACCATTACTTCACTATGCGAGAGCACTCATTCAATGCCTGTGATAGAGATTTTGCTATCATTAAACGAGCTGTTAAAATAATTGATCGAATTTGTGATGTGAAGCAATATTGTGAAATCATCTTACGGGCACCTAAACGTCACGACAAGTTCACCATCATTCTGGTAGAGACGAGTGATATTCTTAAATTTACTGCATGGTGGCCAAAATTTTATAAGACTGGAGGGTTGTCAGATGAATCTCGAGGAAATGTAGTGCCTAACAACTTGAAAATTCGTTTCCAGCCAGCATCATTCATGCACTTTCTTTACTCTGCCAATGATCCGGGAACTGCACGGTCAAAACAGTTCATCAATGGCCTTATTGAACACACCTTCCGTTTGTATCTACACAGCAAAATGTTCACCTTCCAAACGAACTAGCCTACGATGAACCAATTCCTATTGACAGGAATAAGATTAATGACCTAAAGCGTCTAGAAGTGTACATTCCGGGGGAGTAGAAAGACTAAATACTTGACTGACGATGATTGTGATTAACTGTTATCATTCAAATGATTATTATTGTAGAACGACGACACAGTGTGTCCAAAACAAAGTGTTTTTGTTCCAAAACTGATTTTCATTCAGCCATCATTTTAGAAAGGGCATATATCCATTTTTTAAATCTGACAATTACCATAAGGTCCTCCATGTTTGTTCCATATTTTATAACGTAACCTATCCACAACCGTTAACACTAACAGACGAAATACATACATTTAACGTAACTAGAAAGACTGGCTTTTAAATCAGTTTTATGCTCCTCCTGAAAAGTTGCATTTCTGGACATGTGCCCTTTCTTAAAAGACTGATTCTGTCGCTACAATTTATGGATGGTGAATGGAGAAAGGGCGTAGCCCCACATACAAAAAAGTGCCTCCATCACCACTTAAAATTATAATATTCAAATATACAATTACATTCTACGTAGTGTGCTTATATACAGTTCCCGTATTTACAAGGTATATTTACATAATACTCACAAGACCTGTTCAATATTCAAGTAATTCGACACACACACACCCGCACACACCGTCTCTCTCTCTCTCTCTCTCTCTCTCTCTCTCCCTCTCTCTCTCTCTCTCTCTCTCTCTCTTGGTCTCTCTCTAGAATCCCTACATATACTTTAGCTAGGCCGACCCACTCATACCCACATACAGGCTCACTCACTCGGGATCCCATAAACTTTCATCCCTCCTCTCACTCATACTGAAAATTCACACAGTAGAAAAATTATATTATGTACAGAAGGTTTCATTATATATACACCCTTTTTACCTCTTTGCAAAATTTCTCTGGAGCTAGTTCTTTTATCTGCGATGGGAGTTGATTCCACAGCCGAACAGAACGATTAAAGAAGCCATTTCGATATGATACTGTTCTTGCAAATGGAGGGAAAAGGGACACCTCGACCTCTTTGAGCGGAACGATAGTTCAGCTGTAAGCGGTTGAAAGGGTTTATATGAATGTTACCTGCGAGGGATTTTCTCAGGAAAGCAATATCTATTTGTTTACATAGGGTTGTAATGGGGGGAAGTGACCTGGCTGTATTTAAATGACCGTGTTGAGTAATTAGCCGTTCTGCTCGGCATTGAACTCTCCCTACTTTCGTCTTGTTCTCCACTGTAGTAGGGTGCCAGAAAGGAAGCCCGCACAACAATATTGGCCGTACTAATGACAAATAGGCTGTCTGAACTGCTTTCTTCCTGGCTCCCAGTAGAGATCTGCGGATTAATCCCAGCACACTGTATGCTATGCACCTTATTTCCTCAACATGCTTGTTCCATTTGAAATTGCTACAAATGTGAATGCCAAGCAATTTTACTGAGGTACAAGGCATCAGGTTTTTACCACAAAGTGAAATTTCGTGTTGTAACTGTGATCTTGCTCCAGCTAAGGGGATATATTTATATTTCTGTACATTTATGGACATTCTATTTATTTTGCACCACAGAGCCACATTATTCAGATATGACTGTAACGTATTTACGTCGTTCTCATTGCGAATGGCTCTGTAAATGATAGTGTCATCAGCGTACTGTGCCATAGAAGACGATACACAATCTGGCAGATCCTGTACAGAAGCGGTCCTATCACACTACCTTGAATCACACCGGAGCTGACTAAGCTGATCTGGCCCCACTGAACACAACGCTCTGTGTCCGATCTATCAGGAATGATCGAAACTAGTTTGCCTTGAATGCCGTACTTGTTAAGTTTTAACAACAGTCGTTGATGAGGTACCTGATCAAAGGCCTTATGCAGAAAAAATCACAGATAACGGGGATTACAATTACTTGTTATGGAATGGACAACAACAAGATCACAAAGAAAATTTTAAACGTCGGGCTATAAGTGAAGAATGACAATAATTGGCTAAAAGAAATCAGCGATGGCCAAAATGAAAGTGGCATGCTAAAGAAAGGCATTCGCTTATGAGACAACTCGGGATTGAGAATTAGACCCCTAGCATCAAGTATGAAGGAAGCTACACACGAACTCTCCAGCAGCTCAAGGATGGCTGCAGATTACTATTAACAAAACACAGTCAATAAAGAAGACTAACGCCTACCAACACCTCGGAGAATGAATAACATCCAAGATCAGTGAGGATGTGGCACGAGTACCAAACCGGAGAGAGCTCTTCATCTCTGTAAGAACGTTTACAAGTCCAAATACCTTTCCATTCGCCTCAAACTTCCACGCAGTGAAATCATAGTAAGAAGTTGTGTACAGTATGCCTCAGAATCCTCTAGCATGGTCAAAAGTGACAACTCTGGAATTTAGAACCTAAAGAACGAAAGGTCATGAGAAAAATCATGGGCTCCATTAAAGAGGGAGATGAATAAAAAAATACGCATAACAACGAGATTTACAAACATTTAGAGAGCATAACATCAGCCATGAGGAAAAGGAGATTTAGCATCTACGTTCACATCGTACAAGAGACTGACCTCAACAATCTTCAACAACATTTCTACAGGGAAGGGGACAAATGCTAAATGGAAGAAAGTGGTTCCAATCACGTAGAATTTTTAAAAATTGATCCCTAGCGTATATTCAAGAGGGATCAATTTACAACTCTGATCAGAACGTCTGACACACTCCGATCACTGGCAGGTGCGTCCTGGACTCAGGAAAGGAAAGCAAAGGTGAATGAGCACTGGGCTAAGAAGAAAGAGCTCACCAGAGTTTGGACCCCGGGACCTCAATGAAACGAGAAGAAGAACCTTAATTCACAAACACAAGCCGGCGCGACTAAATACAGCTTGGACTGAACAACACAGCGGTAGGTTGAAGAGAAATGCTAACGCATTCCTTAGTTGCGCATAACGAATGAAAAAAACAAGTAGAATAAATTTAGAGAAATTGGGAGGGTTGTCCCAGCTGTGAGCTAGCATCTGGGAGATATTGGGTTCGAACCCCACTGTCGGCAGCTCTGAAGATAGTTTTCCGTGCTTTTCCACTTACACACCAGGGAAATTCTGGGGCTGTTCCTCAATAAAGGCCACGCCTGCTTCGTTCTCACTCCTAGGCATTTCCGATCCCATCGCCGCCATAAGACCCTACATGTGTCCGCGCGATGTAACTAAACGATAACGCGTTATTATTTATACTGTAGAAAACTACGTTATCTCATGAAGGACTGAAATAATAATTTCATTAGTTTAAATGTATCAATAGTTGAACGATACTTGATTTCAATGGATAGTACGATGTACAAATCTTCAGACTCTTCCTTCCGTAATTTACTGCCCATGATTTCTACGTATACATACTCAGATATCAGCGTGTGTCATGCTTATCTATATAATATATAAAATAAGAGTTTAGCCGGCACATTGCTCACAACTTTAAGATCATGGCATTTCTATATCGGACGAGTCCACAGTAACAAGGAAATGACTTTCTAATTTTCCGTCATGTCTGTCTGTCTGTCTGTCTGTCTGTCTGTCTGTCTGTCTGTCTGTCTGTCTGTCTGTCTGTCTGTCTGTCTGTCTGTCTGTCTCAATACATTGAACCAATGACTTTTGTGCCCTAACAATTTTAACTATGAAAGATACTGCATGAGGCCCCATGTCAATTGTGATGAGGAGCTTGAACATTTCTTGACATCACGGAAGTGACACGTGGTAAGGAGGTGGCTACCTTCATTCCCAAGCGATGATACCTGACGTCATCCGCACATGTCGAACATGGAACGATACAGAAGAAAGTTTATGTTGAATAAATATTTAAATGAAAGAATTAGTTGTGAACGCCTTATAATGAGGGTCCTGTTTTTATCTATAAGACAGTCTTAGTAAGATGGACTTGAGACTGCTAAGCCATTTCTGTAGATTATTTCAGAAGGACGCGCGTGTCTAGTTTACCCACGCTAAGTCGACAGAAAATAGTGCCTATCAAATGAGGTCATTTAACCCGTTAATTTAATGAGAATAAATTTCAAATGTTCATGAACACTACCACTAACGAGGGAACAAGTATGTGGTTACATCAAAAACCCTTTAAAATACAGTTTATTTCAGTAGGAAAAGTTACGCAAATTTTCTTGGTGGGAAAGGGAAAATGCCTGGAGAGAGGGGGTTTCGTCTATAAATAAGAAGGGACGCCGTGTAGAAACCCCTGCATTTTATCATTGAGGCTTGATAGAGAGGGTTGAACTGCTCTGTAAATACATCGACAAGAAATAGACTAAGTCCAACAAACAGATTTTTGGTCGATGTGGCTGGGGTCTTGAATCCATGTGGAGATAGTTTTGTTTTTGCGAAAGTAATTTTATAAAAGGACGGTCAAGATACCGAAGAAGAATTTTTAAAGTTGTAAAAATTTTGTAGTGTAAAGAAAGAAATTCCTCTGCGGGTAGTAAACACAATCAGTCGAGTGCGATCAACGAAGACGCCGAGTGAAAGAGCATTTCTGTTTTATGCTTCATTTCCAGGAAACATTAAGAAAATTCTATGTATAGCCAGAAATGTAAAAAAGGCTAAATAAATGAGAGAGGGTCAGAGGTGAGCCCAAAGATAGACTCTGAAGTAACATATGGTAGGTGACATACGATCTTACCACCTACTATATCTTGTTTTAAGATGACAAACTTATATGTATTTGAAACGGGTATTTATGACGCAGTTGGTCACCCATATGTTTTTGTGAATGTTAGAAATATGACAAAAGGTCATTTTTAAAGAATTGCGAGTGGCGTGTAATTTTGTATGAAATGTAATTGATGAGGGTTTTGAAGTGATATCAACTCCAAGGTAGATCGTAATTTCCATGAATTCATTGCCAATAGTGTGTGATGTCAAATTAAGATGTTTATTCGATGTAAAATTTTTCTGTTGGAATTTTGATGGGATTGGTGCAAAAGAATCCATGGTTACCCATTTTCAATGGGATGGAAGCGCTGTATGTAGTGTTGAGTAATGCAGATTGGTGAATTTTGTCACGAAGCGTAACGTTACTCTAAGTCAGTTTAAACTGTGTCTATGTGACAATAAATAACAGTAAATTTTGTCAGTAATTTTTGTGAAAATCCAAGTTTTAAAATACGAGATAATTTTATAAGAAGTTGTTCATCATTAAAGTATTTGTGCGTTATTATGCGTCATGGATTCTAGTAAGGATTTTTATTCCAGTTCTTTTGTCAGTGAGAGTCGTCGATTTGAAGACAAGAGGTTACATTTGTTACATGAGTCGAGATAGGATTTGTGAATCAGGTGACTGGAAGCCTGTTAATGGTACCGGAATTTGTGTGAGCCCGAGAAAGATTTGTGTAATGTTTGGGATGGAATTAGAATGAGAGAATCCACGCGGGTATTAATTTGCGACGTGTACATAATTGGAGGACATTTACAAGAAAGATCTATGTGCATATTTGTTGGTCAGAAATATCGTAATTTATTCTACTTCGCGAAGTCGAAGGTTTCATTCTTAGAGGCCATTCAAGCCTGACGAAAGACATGTGTTTTATGTCGAAACTGACAGTCGGAGGGCCGTTTGTTTCAATCCAGCCAGCTGATCGGAGTTTGCCGCTCGGAGATAACGGGGCTTGCGCTTGCTACCTGTTAAAAAACGAATTGCCTTCTTTGGAGCAGAGATCATTAATTGAGGGAACTTGTTGAAATTTCCATCCTGGAATAACGTGTAGGTTATTAGATACTGTGAATTTGTTTAACTGAGATCGTAATGTATATCCGAAACCCTAAAGTTAGAGTATAGTGAGCGAGGTTAGCCAATTTCAGGGTTGTTCAAAATATAGAGTGATGGTAATGATTATTGATTTTTGTGAGCGCTGCACAATGCTTTATGGAATGTTATGACAAAATATGACATCGTAACCGTCTTACATTGTACGGCGAGTTACTTATGGTTTTGTACTTAATTATTAGGGTTATCCAAGTATTAATAATGGTTAGTATTAGATTAGATTACAGTAAAGCGTGATATCATGAAACAAGATATCATACTGGACGATAACACCAGATGATAAACTTAATTACATTAAAATTTGAGTAGGGACTTGTTTGAGAAACCATTCGTCCCTGCAGATAGAATTTGTTGTTCAAAAAGACTTCAGTAAATCAATTAAATTGATTTAGTTATTAAATTCACTGGAAAACGTATTTGTGAAATAACCCCAAACCAAGCGAATAACTTGAGGATGCATTCTGGAAATCTTAGTTTATTTTTCTGGGAATATTTAAATGTTAATTTTACGGGGTTACCCTTGGAATGCAGAGTTGAAAGTAGGTGCGTGCTGGAATGGGTCTAACTAAAAAGCTGAGATATTGATTAAAATTGGATTAAAGTTTATATTTTCGAGAATAGCAAAACATAACAAGTTTCACAAAAAAATTCAGAGTTCAACAAATAACAACAAGTTAAATCAGGTACAAGACCAAGAAAGCCAAGATTTAGAAACAATTAAACAATCTGGACCACAAGCCCTAATTTTTACAATATCTGAGCTCTCAGCTCACAACCACATATTACCAAAGGGCAGAAAACCCCTAATTATATGGAGCACTTGCTCCCACCTAGCAATGTCAAGCCTCCTAGAGGCACATATCCAAATAAAAGAAAGGGCTGACCCGCTCTCAATGTTCTGAGCCTATCGAAGGCCACAACGGACTTTACTATTTACTGCCCTCAAGGCACACTTACAAAGAAACAGTGGTATCTTGTACCCAACCTAACGGCTTTAGTAAAAAAATAGTAGGTTAAGTTAATGGCACAAAATGCAAAACTGAATGGATGCGTGGATCTGCACTCCTACATGAAACTTCTTAAAACCTAAGAGACACTAGGCCGATGAAACAGGAGCTATTCCCAAACTATGGAGGTGACTCGTATACAGAATAAATTTAACACATTAAGGAAGAGAGAAGACGGTTACGAAAACGTACTCACCTTAAATTCAAAATGAAGAGGAGCTCGAGAGTGTAAAGCACTCTCTATCCCCGATTTACAGTTAGAGATATATGAAGTTTTACAAAAGTGACGTGTAAAGCACTCTCTATCCCCGATTTACAGTTAGAGATATATGAAGTTTTACAAAAGTGACGGCATTTTACATGTTTGAAGATAGGTTACATAATAAAGGTTTCGGACCTTTCCCGCGGATTAAACTGCTGAGCTAGCAAGAAATAAAGATGTTAAGCGGTCATTACCTTGTTGAAGAGCTGCTGCCGGATGAAAGAGGCGCTTCCCGCCTCCTGCTACACTTCCATACACTATGCTAGATATATTTCGAGTGACCGAGAGACAAGAAAATCAGCAGTTTTTATACCCTCGTGGAAGATTCGAGACCTTTCATGAATAATCAAGCCACACCCTCTTTCTTTATAGGTCTGTCTTGAAAATACACTCAAAGTCGGAGAAGAAATACATGATTGGTCAAAAATTAATTACAGAAATTCTGGATTGGCTCAATTCAAAACTGGCAGAAAGAAAATATTAATATTGCCAACCCACAAATGAAAGAACGTAATTTAGTAAAGAACAAACTTATGAATACAAAATTTCTTCAAATAAAGTTCTTCCAGTTCGCACCAGGGTGCATGGTCATAGGTTTTTAGTAGAGACATCTATACGAGAATGTCCACACTTCTTGATCAATGGAAAACAAAACAAGTTGAACTCCACACAGTATTGACAATTTCGTAATCACAAAATTTACTGTAGTGACATCTTCTGAGAAAATAATGAGTTGATCCAGTTTTGTAAAGTTCAGAGTTTCTCCTGTAGAGGAGTACTTATTGGCGCAAATTCAAATATGCGGCGTATAGGTGTACCAGCTGGTACAGGCCTCCCCCTCTCCCCAAATGTCCTTCCCAGGGGTGACACAGAAGAAGTTTTTAACAAAATTTAATAGAAGAAAATTTCTGCTTCTTTGCAAATATATTCTGGAAAAATATGGAGGAGACATTAATAATTTCCAAAGTGTGTAGAAGAATTTTGAAAAACATTTAAAGCATCAAAAACATTTTTTGTCTTCTTTGTTTTGAAGTAGATAGTTAGGAGTTAGTTGAACTCCGGCTTGAGAGTGTTCTTGTTGCCGTAGAATGCCAACCCCACGATGAAAATTTTGACGGCAAGACCAGCCACCGCTGCTGATGTCCAGTCGAGGTCTTCCGGTGCCCTCACGTACCCTGAGATACCTCTCTCCCGCACTATGAGAGGGGTAGTCGGGGTGAAGGACGCCGCAGATGCGAAGTTTGTTTACAGTCCCCAGATAAGCTTGCGGTTGGTGTGCCGCACTTCAGCCTGTGCCGGGAGATAGCCTCCGGCACGCCGTGCACAGAAGGACATCACGGGAGTGGAGTGGGACCTTACCCCACCATGGTGGCGGTAAGGCGACGAACGGCTGAGGGGCAATGAAACAAAAATATCTCGGCGGCAGAAAGGTGTTGGTGACTTTTATTTTAGGGTACGATTGTGTTGGTGAGGCTGAGGGGCCAGCGGGGTGTAAATTTTGTTTAGCCACTCGTGTGGTTTTGCAGGAAACGGGAGCTTTTTAATGGTCTCAAGGTCAAGGACAGCAGAGTAACCAGAGGGGAAAATCTTACACCAAATATTAATTTCTATAACTGTAATGTATTTAGTATTATTCCTCGCTATGTACGATCAGTTCAGCATTTTATTCATGCGTCTCTTATGTCTGCGTCACGGTGAATTCAAATCTCAAGATTCCTTGAACCTTCTCTGATTTGGTAATGGTGAGCCATCTGGCGTTCGAGTTTGAACCAGTCGTAGGAGGTGACCAAGCGGTGCTGCTATCTAGCCGGGAAGTAGTTAACCCTGCTAGGCCAGTGATCGTGGCTTGTCAATAATGAAATCGATTGCAGTTTTTTTAATTCTTGTTGGTGATTTGGAAGAAGACGCCTTGAAAAATTACGCTTCTGGTTCTGGTCTGAGGATAAATTATCCGTGAAGAGAAGGAAAATGATTGTGGGATTTGATCCTGGATAAACATTTCTCCATCAGGGCGTAAGGGCCTGAAGAACTGGTTTGTTATTTTAAAGAGATTTCATTTCTTCTTGCGTCTGACCTTGTAAGTAGCTTCAAGCATATCTATTATGGTTAACCTACCCCATCGAAGGCTGCTAATTATTGTGTTAAGAGACGTGGACACTACTAAACACTACGATATGTGTGATTTTCTACAGCTGATCTTTCGGACTTTCGAGCTTAAAATTTTTAAGAGTTAAAAAAAAAAAACTGGACTTCATCATATCTATGTAATACTTTAATGTAATACTCATACCTTTGGTATTTGAATTCGAGTGTATGAAAGATATTAATGTTTGCTTTAATGCTGTTTTGAAGTTTCCATGTTAGTAAAGGTATATTTACGTTGCGGAGCTCCCAACTAACTACTATATACGAAGTGTTTGCTTAAGCTTATGATGGTTAACTTCTTTTCCTCCTTTAAATCGTAATAATTATGTTATTATTTAAATATATTTAAGCTCTTCGGAGCAAGTAAGAGGATAAGAATTAGTTTTAGGATGAAAGCTTTTCTGATGAATTACTCGGTACTTGAGTTGGGATTTGATCATGGTGGTTGTCACTCTGTTACACCTACCGTGTAACAGAATGCAAACGAAAGGGGGCGTTGCTCCTTTGTGTCTGACACATGAGTGTCGGGTAATTATTATGTCTTGACTGTCATCTGATTTTTGGGAAGGATTGTTTGCCCGTGTTGCTTACCTTTCTTCAGTCTTGTGTGACTGATTTTATTGAGGTTACTGTTTCTTGTGGGGTATCTAATTATTGTGCTACTTGTGGATTTATTCCATGTCATTGAATTATATCTGACTCATTTTTGAAGTAATGTGTGTTGTGGGTTATAACTGTTTCTCATACCATTTGTGGTAACCGAGATAATCGTTTGGAGAAGTTTTCAGCCTACATATTGAAATATTTGATTCAAGTTTTCTTATTTGAGTTGACCTCCCATTACTTAAGGGATCTGAATTTTAAGTACAGATTGGAAGTTGGTACTTACCTTAAATGATTTGGGTTGACTTAGCATTTTAGGTTGAACTGAACTACATTGATTTATTGTTCTGGAAGATTTTCAGCCCTCATTCTTAAAACTTGATTTTTATATAATAATTCTGAATTGAGTTTCTTTCATTTATTGCTCAAAATTTAAATTATTTTAAGAAGGTCAGGTGTTCCTTACGATTTTGGCTTATTAAAGTTTTTCTTTAAATTGATCAAGGAATTATTATTTCAGCCAATTAATTAAGCTTATTTTAAGTTGATTCGCTTGGCCTCTTGTGTCCAGTGCTTCCTCAATCAGCGACGGCCCTTTGTTGGGATAATTTGTAAGTATTTCATTTAATTTTGCTTATTTATCCCTGGTCGTGCTAACACTCTTGACTTTAACCTTATGTTGTGAGAATAACCACTAAAATAAAATGAGGCAGAAGGCCTCTTAAAAGTATAACCTTCCCATTATTACACAACGTAGATGGCTAAGTTAACAATAACATTACACAGGTTTCACCTGAGACAGGTGAACCCTAAAGATCCTCTCGGTGGCTGGATTGCTCGCTAATAAGGTAACAGGAGTAAGGAAATTTAAGATGCTGCACGGCCCATGAAATCTGGGGGCAAGCTTGCCCGCGGGAACAAACATTGGTGGGCCTCCCTCCACGATAATATCTTTCATTAAGCTTTTCATGAAAATTTTAAGATTGGCCTTAGCCTTCTTCCATAGATATCTAACATTATCAGGATCTATTTTCTCAGGTAGAATATCACTAAGAGACCAAAGGTTAGAGAGCGGCGTGTTGGGTACAAATTTAAACACCAATGACACTGGAGTGAATTTATGAGATTCATGAACCGCCGAATTCAAAGCGGAGGACAACCAATGCAGGGATGTATCCCACCTGGTGTGATCATCATGATGATAGGCAATAAGAGCCGATCTCAGATTACGATTGACCCGTTCAGCCAGAGATGTTTGAGGATAGTACGCTGATGTTGTTACATGTGAAATGGATAGATCAAAACAGAATTTACGGACGAGATTGGAGGTAAAGGCTTTAGCATTATCAGAAACAATATATTGACACGGACCAAAAGAAGCAAAGATGGAATTTAAATAAAAAATTGTGGACTGAGCGGTAGTCAGCTTAGTCGGAATGAAGAATGAATTTGTTGGCATTCCCCTTTGATTGGGGGAAGGGTCCTACGTAGTCGATATAGAGGCGTTCCATGGGGCGCGACGCTTGATGAGAAGACAATAGCCCTTGCTTAGTGGACATGGTGGGTTTAAGGGTTTCCATAATAGGAGCCAGCACTGGATCTTCACTTTGATATTTTTCAATGTCCCTAAATAACACGAGGGCATCAGTTTGAATGGCATTAACCCCCTGAGGTATGGACTCGGGAAGTAGAGAATAGTCTTCCTGTTCAGAGTTCTCTACGTCGTTAGAAAACATACGGCTTAGGCCGTCTGCCACAACATTTTCAGACCCTCCTATATGCCTAACAACAAATTGGAAGGCAGAGATCCTGATGGCCCAGCGAGCCATACGGCCAGTGCGACGCGGCCTACCTAAGACCCAACTTCAGGCTTGGTTATCTGTTTCCAAGTCGAACTTGACATGTTCCAGATAGAGGCGGAACTTCTCTAACGCAAATAGGACTGCCAAACCTTCAAGTTCATACATGGAATACCTGGTTTCTTGAGCCGATAATGTCCTAGAAGCATAGGCGATGGGTCGCCTCCCTAGTTCATTCTCTTGAAGAAGGACTGCAGCCACCGTCGATGACAACGCGTCGGTCTGGACGATGAATTTCCTCTAGAAAACAGTCATAGCAAGGACAGCGGCGTTACAAAGAGCTAATATGAGGTCTTCGAAAGCGGCTTGTTGAGAAGGTCCCTCACTCGAATTTGACGCCTTTCCTACGGAATAAGTTCAAGGGCGCTGCTCTGTTAGCGAAGTTAGGAATAAATTTCCTGAAGAAATTCACCATGCCAATGAATCTGGCAATACCTTTGATGTCCTTGGGATGTTTGAAATCACGGATGCCCTGTGTTCTAAAATGATCCACTGCGACACCATCGGGCGACACGATATGCCCTAGAAATGACATGGAAGGCTTAGCGAAAGCAACCTTAGACAACTTCACCGTTAACCCTGCCTTACGAAGGCCATTAAGGACCTCTTTCAGATTATCTAGATGTTCTCCAAAGGTCTCAGAAAATACAACGACATCATCAAGATAATGGTGCAAGTACTCGAATTTGATGTCAGAGATGACCCTATCTAGCAGTCTCTTGAGCACAGGTGCTCCCGTAGGGAGCCAGAAAGGCACGCGGTTGTACTCAAAGAAGTTCCAATCCATGGCGAAAGCTGTAAGATGTTTGGATTCATCGGCTAGAGGGATCTGATTATAAGCCTGATAAGGTCTAAGATGGTGAAGAACATCGCTTTTCGAAACCATGAAAAACAAGAGTAAAGGTCGGGAAGGGGCACAAATTGTAACACCACCTTCCGATTTAAAGCCCAAGAGTCAATCACAGGCCTGAAGCCACCTAGAAGTTTCGGAACTAGGAAGATAGGCGATGAATGCGCCGACTAAGACTAGAATTGAACACTGCACTCGATGTCGTTAACCTTAACATGTGAACAGAACATTGATTGATGTGTTCAGATCACTAAACAAGTAGAACCGAACACTGTACAACATGTTAGGGGATATCTTTGTTCTAAGAAAATTAGATTGAAACATAACAAGACTAGAATCGAACACTGCACTCGATGTTGTTAACCTTAACATGTGATCAGAGCATTGATTGATGTGTTCAGATCACTAAACAAGTAGAACCGAACACTGTACAACATGTTAGGGGATACCTTTGTTCTAAGAAGATCAGATTGAAACATAACAAGACTAGAATTGAACACAGCACTCGATGTCGTTAACCTTAACATGTGATCAGAACATTGATTGATGTGTTCAGATCACTAAACAAGTAGAACCGAACACTGTACAACATGTTAGGGGATACCTTTGTTCTAAGAAGATCAGATTGAAACATAACAAGACTAGAATTGAACACTGCACTCGATACATGTTAGGGGATACCTTTGTTCTAAGAAAATTAGATTGAAGCATAGCAAGACTAGAATCGAACACTGTAAGAACATTGTTTGATGTGTTCAGAGCAAAAGTACAACTTCAATGATTTACCTAGTGTAAAACACACACTGTGCACATATCGCATAGCTAACTCGGCAACACTTCAAATGATTTGCTTAGTACGAAAATAAAAAAATCTATACCGCGTAGCTAACTCGTTCATCACACTGCTAAGACGCTTAGTAGTTGCAAATACACTGATATATGTCATACGAAAATCAAGAAAGCACACTGCGTAGCCAACTCGCTCGGGTCACTCGCTTAGTAATTGCAACACGACTAGAACACTGATACACACACGGATAAGAATGTTGCGAGATACTACATACTTGCATGTTTTTTTAAAAAAAATAGGGTGATGAAAGATCATAAATTATATGTACACATGTTGTCTCCTCCAAGTTGTAAGACGAAATAGACGCAGTACTGCGAGTTTCCGCTCTAGCTGGCGAATGGAAGTAGCATGATATCTCAGCAAAAAAAAAAAAAAAAAAAATATGCGTGAGCTTGCATACACGCAAGTCAGACACAATGATGGATACCGCGATTCAAATCCTGGCAACTTATGCCGTCAGGAAGGGCATCCGGCGAGCATCTAGCTGTAAATCCCCGATTCTCATGTTAGAAAGAGCAACTTGTTGTAAAACATTCTTAATCCCAGTTCTTTGACGTCAGGAAGGGCAACCGGTCGAAAACAATAGTGTATGATGTGAGAGGCTAGATACTGCTAGTTTTGCGTCAGGAAGGGCAACTAGTCTTAAAACAAATTCTTCTGATTTAAAATATTAGTTTCGCGTCAGGAAGGGCATCCGGCTGTAAAACAATAGTTCGTGATACAGCTATTTAAAATCTAAGAAGAGCATCTAGCTGTAAATCCCCGATTCTCGTGTTAGAAGTTGTAAAACAGATTCTTAATCCGAGTTCTTTGACGTCAGGAAGGGCAACCGGTCGAAAACAATAGTTTATGATGTAAGAGGCTAGATACTGCTAGTTTTGCGTCAGGAAGGGCAACTAGTCTTAAAACAAATTCTTGCGATTTAAAATCTTAGTTTTACGTCAGGAAGGGCATCCAGCTGTAAAACAATTGTTCATGATACAGCGATTTAAAATCTATGATACTGCTTTTTAAAATCCTAGAAGGGCATCCTGTTGTAAAACGGATTCTTGTGATTTAAAATCTCGCGTCAGGAAGGGCAACCGGTCGAAAACAATAGTGTATGATGTAAGAGGTTAGATACTGCCAGTTTTGCGTCAGGAAGGGCAACTAGTCTTAAAGCAAATTCTTGCGATTTAAAATCTTAGTTTTACTTCAGGAAGGGCATCCGGCTGTAAAACAATAGTTCACGATACAGCGATTTAAAATCTAAGAAGTGCATCTAGCTCTAAAACCCCGATTCTCTTGTTAAAAAGAGCATCTAGTTGTAAAAGAGATTCTTAATCCAAGTTCTTTGACGTCAGGGAGGGCAACCGGTCGAAAACAATAGCGTGTGATGTAAGAGGATAGATACTGCCAGTTTAGCATCAGGAAGGGCAACTAGTCTTAAAACAAATTCCTGCGATTTAAAATCCTTAGTTTTGCGTCAGGAAGGGCATCCGGCTGAAAAACAATAGTTCGTGATACAGCGATTTAAAATCTAAGAAGTGCACCTAGCTGTAAAACCCGTGTTGAGGGTGATTCATTTGTCGGATGGGGGTGATCCTACTGTTGCATGTTACATTCTCGGGTAGTTTCGAGGGCGTGCAAAGAGCCAGCATTAAGTAAGGGCTGTTGATGGGGGTGTTAAACCTTGTGCAGGCTTCCCCGAAACTGATTGTGAGTACAAGAGTGTTGAGGGTGATTCATTTGTCGGATGGAGGCGTGAAGCTGTGTGCAGGCTTCTTCGGTAGGGGTAGGCTATGTGCTGGCACCGAGTTTTACCCTCTCCCTACGGTAGTATATTACATTCTTAGGCAGTTTCGAGGGTGTGCGAAAAAAAGCTAGCGTTAAGTAAGGGCTGTTGATAGAGGGGTGTTAAACCTTGTACAGGCTCCATCAACAGGAGTAGCCTACATGCCGGCGCCGTGCAGGCTCTTTCGATAGGAGGGGGGCTATATGCTAGCACTGTGTGTTTTAACCTCTCCGTACAATCATGATAATTTATGTTAGGAGCTTACACGGGCTACGTGAGTTACAAGTCGCTCGTTAGCATGCAGTGTCTTCGTTCAAGGTTACTACAGCCGGAAGCCTAGTGTACAATTTCAGCCAACACATGCATTCCATACCTCGCTCTGAATGACTGCGCCGATACAACTCCAAAGATAGTGTTCTATGCAGTAGAACAAAAAATGTAACCCATAACCCGTTCCTAAAGCTTAAAACTGTAAATGTTTGAAGCTCCTGTTTTTACAGCTAGATGTGGTTCCTAACGTAGCAGGGCCGGGATTAAAAATATGTTTTAAAGCCGAGTGCCTCCTCCTGACGCATGAGTTTAAATCGCAAGAATTCGTTTTACGACCGGTTGCCCTTCTTGACGCGAGATTTTAAATCACAAGAATCCGTTTTACAACAAGTTGCCCTTCTAGGATTTTAAAAAGCAGTATCTAGCCTCATACATCATACACTTTCGTTTTCGACCGGTTGCCCTTCGTGACGCGAGATTTTAGATCACAAGAATCTCTCTTACAACTGGATACCCTCCTAGGATTTTAAATAGCAGTATCTAACCTCTTACATCATACAGTATTGTTTTCGAACGGTTGCCCTTCCTGACGTCAAAGAACTCGAATTAAGGATCTGTTTTACAACTTCTAACATGAGAATCGGGGTTATACAGCTAGATGCTCTTCTTAGATTTTAAATCGCTGTATCACGAACTATTGTTTTACAGCCGGATGCCCTTCCTGACGCAAAACTAAGATTTTTAAAACGCAAGAATTCGTTTTAAGACTGGTTGCCCTTCCTGACGCAAAACTTTCAGTATCTAGCCTCTTACATCATACACTATTGTTTTCGACCGGTTGCCCTTCCTGACGTCAAAGAACTCGGATTAAGAATCTGTTTTACAACTTCTAACACGAGAATCGGGGATTTACAGCTAGATGCTCTTCTTAGATTTTAAATCACTGTATTATGAACTATTGTTTTACAGCCGGATGCCCTACCTGACGTAAAACTAAGATTTTAAATCGCAAGAATTTGTTTTAAGACTAGTTGCCCTTCCTGATACAAAACTAGCAGTATCTAGCCTCTTACATCATACACTATTGTTTTCGACCGGTTGCCCTTCCTGACGCGAGATTTTAAATTACAAGAATCCGTTTTACAACAGGATGCCCTTCTAGGATTTTAAAAAGGAGTATCTAGCCTCTTACATAATACGCTATTGTTTTCGACCGGTTGCCCTTCCTGACGTCAAAGAACTTGGATTAAGAATCTCTTTTACAACTAGATGCTCTTCTTAACACGAGAATGGGGGTTTTACAGCTAGATGCACTTCTTAGATTTTAAATCGCTGTATCGTGAACTATTGTTTTACAGCCGGATGCCCTTCCTGACGCAAAACTAAGATTTTAAAAGGCAAGAATTTGTTTCAAGACTAGTTGCCCTTCCTGACGCAAAACTGGCAGTATCTAGCCTCTTACATAATACACTATTGTTTTCGACCGGTTGCCCTACCTAACGTCAAAGAACTCGGATTAAGAATCTGTTTTACAACTTCTAACACGAGAATCGGGGATTTACAGCTAGGTGCTCTTCTTAGATTTTAAATCGCTGTATCACGAACTATGCTTTCACAGCCGGATGCCCTTCCTGAAGCAAAACTAAGATTTTAAATCGCAAGAATTTGTTTTAAGACTAGTTGCCCTTCCTGACGCAAAACTGGCAGTACCTAGTCTCTTACATCATACACTATTGTTTTCGACCGGTTGCCCTTCCTAACGTCAATGAACTCGGATTAAGAATCTGTTTTACAACTTCTAACACGAGAATCAGGGATTTAGAGCTAGATGCTCTTCTTAGATTTTAAATCGCTGTATCACGAACAATTGTTTTACAACCGGATGCCCTTCCTGAGGCAAAACTAAGATTTTTAAATCGCAAGAATTTGTTTTAAGACTAGTTGCCCTTCCTGACGCAAAACTGGCAGTATCTAACCTCTTACATCATACACTATTGTTTTCGACCGGTTGCCCTTCCTGACGCGAGATTTTAAATCACAAGAATCCGTTTTACAACAGGATGCCCTTCTAGGGTTTTAAAAAGCAGTATCTTAGATTTTAAATCGCTGTATCATGAACTATTGTTTTACAGCCGGATGCCCTTCCTGACGTAAAACTAAGATTTTAAATCGCAAGAATTTGTTTTAAGACTAGTTGCCCTTCCTGACGCAAAACTAGCAGTATCTAGCCTCTTACATCATACACTATTGTTTTCGACCGGTTGCCCTTCCTGACGTCAAAGAACTGGGATTAAGAATGTTTTACAACAAGTTGCTCTTTCTAACATGAGAATCGGGGATTTACAGCTAGATGCTCGCCGGATGCCCTTCCTGACGGCATAAGTTGCCAGGATTTGAATCGCGGTATCCATCATTGTGTCTGACTTGCGTGTATGCAAGCTCACGCATATTTTTTTTTTTTTGCTGAGATATCATGCTACTTCCATTCGCCAGCTAGAGCGGAAACTCGCAGTACTGCGTCTATTTCGTCTTACAACTTGGAGGAGACAACATGTGTACATATAATTTATGATCTTTCATCACCCTATTTTTTTTAAAAAAAAACATGCAAGTATGTAGTATCTCGCAACATTCTTATCCGTGTGTGTATCAGTGTTCTAGTCGTGTTGCAATTACTAAGCGAGTGACCCGAGCGAGTTGGCTACGCAGTGTGCTTTCTTGATTTTCGTATGACATATATCAGTGTATTTGCAACTACTAAGCGTCTTAGCAGTGTGATGAACGAGTTAGCTACGCGGTATAGATTTTTTTATTTTCATACTAAGCAAATCATTTGAAGTGTTGCCGAGTTAGCTATGCGATATGTGCACAGTGTGTGTTTTACACTAGGTAAATCATTGAAGTTGTACTTTTGCTCTGAACACATCAAACAATGTTCTTACAGTGTTCGATTCTAGTCTTGCTATGCTTCAATCTAATTTTCTTAGAACAAAGGTATCCCCTAACATGTATCGAGTGCAGTGTTCAATTCTAGTCTTGTTATGTTTCAATCTGATCTTCTTAGAACAAAGGTATCCCCTAACATGTTGTACAGTGTTCGGTTCTACTTGTTTAGTGATCTGAACACATCAATCAATGTTCTGATCACATGTTAAGGTTAACGACATCGAGTGCTGTGTTCAATTCTAGTCTTGTTATGTTTCAATCTGATCTTCTTAGAACAAAGGTATCCCCTAACATGTTGTGCAGTGTTCGGTTCTACTTGTTTAGTGATCTGAACACATCAATCAATGTTCTGATCACATGTTAAGGTTAACGACATCGAGTGCAGTGTTCGATTCTAGTCTTGTTATGTTTCAATCTAATTTTCTTAGAACAAAGGTATCCCCTAACATGTTGTACAGTGTTCGGTTCTACTTGTTTAGTGATCTGAACACATCAATCAATATTCTATTCACATGTTAAGGTTAACGACATCGAGTGCAGTGTTCAATTCTAGTCTTGTTATGTTTCAATCTGATCTTCTTAGAACAAAGGTATCCCCTAACATGTTGTACAGCGTTCGATTCTACTTATGTAGTGTTCTGAACACACCAAAGAATGTTTTAATCACATGTTGAAGTTAACGACATCGAGTACAGTGTTCGATTCTAGTCTTGATCACTTATTTTGTGTTCTGAACACATCAATCAATGTTCTGATCACATGTTGTACCGAGTACTGGCTGTCTCATAAGGAGCTATGTATAACCGCCATCTTGCGTCCGCCATCTTGCGCAAGCATCCTTAGGGTGTCTCTAGCCATCTTGTGCAAGGATCCTTAAGCCGCCTCATAAGAGCAACCACCATCTTGCGCAAGCATCCCTAGGTTGTCTCATAAGGAGCCTTGTATAACCGCCATCTTGCGCAAGCATCCCAAGGGCGTCTCATAAGAAACTATGTATAGCGAACATCTCGCATACGCACCTTTAAGGAGTCATGTATAGCCACCATCTTGTGCAATTAGCGTCGAGAGATGGCTGCTGTAGAATTTTTCTTTTTAAATTATCCGCCACCATTTTTCAACTAAAGAGTGTAGCACTGAGGTTTGCGATGTAAGATGGCGGATGACAGCTGACAAAAAGCGCGTGAGTTTGTTTACTAAACAAGAGCACGTGGAATTTGCCGCCACCACAGTTCAAAGGTATCTAGCTAAAGATGGCAGCACGGTGCTCTCTTGATTAAAGATGGCGGATGACAGCTAACAGAACTTTTCACATTACTCGCTACTACAGAGAGCAGCACGGTGCTCTGTGGATTAAAGATGGCGGATTACAGTTGACGAAATTACCCGCAGCACAGTGCTCTATTGATTAAAGATGGCGGACGACAGCTGTCAAAAAAGCACGTGGCTTTGTTTACTAAACAAGAGCACGTGGAATTTTCCGCCACCACATTTCAAAGGTATCTAGCTAAAGAGTACAGCACTGAGGTTTGTGATGCAAGATGGCGGATGACAGCTGTCAAAAAGCACGTGGAATTTATCACCGGCACAAAGAGGGCAGCACGGTGCTCTCTGGCGGTTGACAGCTGTCAGAAAAGCACATGGGTTTGTAAAGCGTGTAGAATTTACCACCACCACATAGAGGGCAGCACGGCACTCTCTGGATTAAAGATGGCGGATGATAGCTGACAAAAAAAACCGCATAGGTTTGTTTCCAAACATGAGCATAAAGAATTTTTCAAATTGCCACCACTACATTTCAAAGGTATCTAGCCTAAGAGTGCAGCACTGAGGTTTGCGATGCAAGATGGCGGATGACAGCTGTGATATACCACATTTCGAAGGTAAGTAGCTAAAGAGGGCAGCACGGTGCTCTCTGGATTAAAGATGGCGGATGACAGCTGCACGTGGCTTTGTTTCCAAACAAGAGCACGTGGAATTTGCCGCCACTACATTTCAAACTAAAGAGTGCAGCACTGAGGTTTGCGATGCAAGATGGCGGATGACAGCTGTGACGTACCTCATTTCAAAGGTAAGTAGCTAAAGAGGGCAGCACTGTGCTCTCTAGATTAAAGATGGCGGATGACAGCTGCACGTGGCTTTGTTTCCAAACAAGAGCATAAAGAATTTGCCGCCACTACATTTCAGCTAAAGAGGGCAGCACTGTGCTCTCTGGATTAAAGATGGCGGATGTCAGCTGCACGTGGCTTTGTTTATCTCACGCTAGTGAGGTTAAGTTGGTAGCACTAAGGTTTAGGCCCGCCAAGATGGCAGCACTGCCGATGACAGGTGACGAATTTTACATCTACTACGATAAAGAGGGCAGCACAGTGCTCTGTAGTTTAAAGATGGCGGATGACAGCTGTCAAAAAAGCACGTGGTTGTCAAAAAGCACGTGGCTTTGTTTACCACGCGCTAGTTAGGTTAAGTTGGTACTACTGAGGTTTAGGCCCGTCAAGATGGCAGTACTGAGGTTAGCGATGCGTTGTTGTCTGTCAAAAAGCACGTGACTGTCAAAAAACACGTGGCTTTGTTTACCTCGCGGTAGTTAGGTTAAGTTGGCACTACTGGGGTTTAAGCCCGTCGAGATGGCAGCAGTGAGGTTAGCGATGCGTTGTTGTCGATGACAGCTGTCAAAAAGCACGTGGCTTTGTTTACAAATTCAAATCTCCCGCCAAAATTCAAATTTCTTGCCAAAATTGAAATTTCCCGCCAGAATTCAAATTTCCCCCGGAAGGAGGCGGCCGAACTCTCCCATTATACTACTAAAAGAACAATCTGATTAAATAAATGTCGGAAAATGATAATGAGATGTAATAAGAATTCCAGTAAGTGAGATGTTGTTGGATGAATTTGGAGTTCAGTGATAAGGTAGTTATTTTTCATGGTAATTAACGATTACGGAAGTAAATTAATGTGATACTTAGTCCGACGAATTGCAATAGATAAAGATATTAGTGAAAGGATTGGAGTAATTAATTGAGTGATTTAAATAAATTTTACATTTTAATCAAACTATAATATGTTTCTAGTTGACCTGATGTTATGAGTGACGTATGCATGTACAGCAAATTGTAGCCAGTTTCTTTATTTGTGCAATGTACCATTACATTGCCATGATTATTTCGAAACGAAATGTTAAAGTCGTCATTTTTGCCGTCAACAACGATAAAGTAACATAAATCATGCGGTACAAAATACGAATTAGTGTATACAGACAAATTGAATCAAAGAGGCCGTCAATATGAAGTAAAAAAATACAGACATACGGAATCCAAGTGGCCGTGACTTAGAGAAATGCACCAATTTCAAAATGTTAAAACCAACAGTAGGAAGAATTGAACATTGCACTGAGCAACGACACGATGATTTTCAACAGGATACATACGCAAAGAAAATAGATTATTTTAATTGGAGATTTCTAAAATTATCGAGAAAATAATTTGGAATAGAAAGTAATAATGTTATACTTCTCGTATACGTGTAAAATCCTGCGCGGAATATCGAGAGAAGAATAAAGAAAATAGTTGAGCAAATATTGGGACTGAATTAAAGATTGATAAGAATTCATTAGAGAAAACGTTGTTGAAAAGCGCTAACTTAAAGTATTTAATTATAAAACAAGACGTTATTTAACCTACCCTTTATATCATTCAAACTAAAGTAGCAAAACTTATGACGCCTTAATCTATCTTTAGGAACATACAGATAAAACAAGAAGGCTTTACAAATAAGAAGATTATGGCTAAATTAACAATGTGTTTGAATATGTTTCTTAATCATGACTAAGAGAACGTCGTAATGGCCTGCTAGGCTGGAAATGGGATTGATGACTGGCAGAAAACCAACCGACTTTTCCCGTGGACTCGAGACCAATGACCGCAACTCGGAGATGGTACAGCTGTGATCCGGAGATGGCCGTCCCGTAGAAGAACGAAAGAACGACTATCTCAGTCCAGAAACACAGGCAGAATAAGTTGTTTCACAAATTCTGTGAAGAGATAGTTATATTTATTTTATTTAGTAGCAAATTGTTGATTGTGTTATTAATAGAATTAGGTCGATATATCTTCGAGAAGTGTTTTCAATGTGTAGTTTCAACGCGAGTGCATTGATAGTGACATATAAATGAAGGTTTTAGGTAGTCTTCTTAAACATATAAACACGCCCATCTGTAGGAAAGGTTATATTCGTCAATGAAGTGTTATATTACCAGTCTTCAGTTTATTTTCAAAGAGTTATGCTGTAAATAATGTGATCCGGTGTATTTGAAATGTGAAATTGATGCATATTGAATTGTAGGTTATCGAGATCGTAAACAACGTGATCTTCTTGCCAAATATAGGCTAGATATGTTAATGCTTTGCATATTGACAGGAATGGTAGTTGATGATCCATAAAACGTTAATTTTATTGAAATGTGGAGTTTTATGTGTTGAGCGTTACATTGGATGGATTAAATGATGTTCATGTTTGCGGTGAAGTAGAGATGTGACGAAAATATAAGGTAAGAAATGTGAATGTTAATAATAATATTTAGTCGTGGATATTGAGAACTTCCTAAATCACTGACTAACTTTTTAAACATTATTTAAAACTGCATTTAACTTGAAACTTATGAAATATCTGCATTTAAAATGGAAAATCTGAAAATTAATATTCATTAAATAAAATACACACTCGTCGGACCTTGTATTCACACTTACTTGTTACCTGCTTACTTACACATACGTTATTTGAAGGGCACCAGCTATCACTCAGTGCAGCAATAATAGAATGAGACTCTTGACTATCTCTAGGGTGTGGGGTAATAAGCTTACTTTTGATAACATACCATATAAGTTCTGGGAAAAGGAGATTGGCGTTCGGTTTCCCCATTAATTTTGAGGTTAAGATATTTTACTATTATTGAAATAAAACTATGAATTCGTTTGATAGAACAAATTATATTCTTTAAATAATATATAAAAAATAGCGAGTCTTGTTGCGATAAAACAAATGAGAATGTGAAATTATGACATTGCAACTGAAAGAAACTAGGCATGAATTTGAATTCTTCTTGACCGGACATTAAACAATTTATACGAAATATTTCCCTCGCTGATTCACTTGACTGTACGTTCAACACTTTGAGTGTAATTAAGACGTATTCCTTTGATCTGGTGTTTACTGTAGATGTGTCACGCCTAACTTGGTGATACATCCTTGTGACTGCTTCTTCTCCATATCATCTGACTTCTTTGTAAGTCAATGTGGTATTACCTCTTGGCAGGTCCAGGGTTGCCCTCTCTGGCTTCATGGTAAGCCCTTGCGTCCGTGTCTTCAACTGAGTGAGCGACCAACCTTTTGGTCTCACTCTCTCAATGACCAATAATTAATGGCTCACTGAGTCTTCTCCATCTCTCGTTCACACTCGTTGACTGACCGACTGAGGGCTCTTCATCTCGTAGACTTCTTCACTGTTCAGCTTTTGTTTAACTAATGACTGACGCTACAATATGCATCCACCTTTTATAGACGTTGGTTGACACAGCTACGTAATCTCCAGAAATAACAATGACATACTCCCACAACGCCTCAAACTGTTGCATGTAATGGTGAAATCCCCCGGGGCTCCCTAAGAAACTCAAAGGACCAGAGCTCAGTGCTAAGTGAGCACGATGACGTAGCCATGAAGTGGCGATGACTTGGCAGAATCGTCAGTAGTGCAAAATATAACAACGTCATATCCAACATCTGATATATAACAATTCTCACTGTACATGTATTGAGTGTTATTTTACACACACGTATATATGCATACATCTAAGTACAATCCTGCAAGCGACAAGCATTGTAAAATTGAATTGAATAAGAATTATAACAAAATAATAGTAATCTCACAGATAAAATAATAATAATACGTACATAATAATAATAATATCAATAATAATAATAACACAGACGCAATAATAATAATAATAAAATACAGATATTACCTTGTAACGGGATTTGAACCGTTACAATGTACTAGTTGAGGAATTGTGTTAAATATATCGACGTATGAGGAGAGAAATTTACGTAAGTTTATGTTTAATTTATGTAACGCAGTTATGAATCAACGCTAGTAGCGACGTAAAATATCAAATAACCTGTAAATTTGTGCTGATGGCAATTCATTAGTGGACTCATAGGTTAATAATAGAGTGCGATCATGAAAAATTATTTCAAATAATTTATAGTTAAAAATATGATAGCATTTTCAAATATTGTTTCACATATTATTTAATACTTATACTGATTTTCGCTGAAACAACAGATTAGTGATGGCAGATATGATTTTAGTGTCTTCATAATGATATCTTATCGCTATTAACGAGTTAGTAAATTTCATCTATGATATTTCTTGATTACCTGCAACCATATGATCGAATATATGAAGCAATAGACCTAATTAAAACCTATTTGCAAGCTTGTTGAGACTGAACTGGAGAAACTTTTACATATTTCTTTGCGAATATTTTGAATATATCAAATCATGAATAAACATAATATCACTGAGTTACAATATGGGATGTGATTCACAACGAACACCTAAAGGCAACACTGATAAACATCATAGATCCACTGACCCTACTATTCAACGAATGCATGAAGAGAAAAACAATACCCAGCATATGGAGAAAGGCAAAAGTAATCACGCTATACAAAGGAAAAGGCTGCAAGAACGACCCCAGCTCATACAGGGGGATAGCACTGCAGTGTAATATCTTCAAGCTCTTCTCAAAGATCATACTACATCGCATACGACCAAGAATAGCAAGAGAGATACACTACCAAGCCACTACGGGTTCATGGAAGGCAAATCGACCTTACAGGCCATCGAAGAAATCATAGTTGAAATAGACAGCGCACTGACACAACCGCCAGCCCACTGTACGCGATTTTCATCGACTACGCAAAAGCATTTGACAGCATTGACAGAAAAATACTCATACAAAAACTTGAGAAAGGACTACCCGACTTACATCACGAACGGGAGATAATAAAGGCCATACTTAACGCAAACCAAGTGGAAATCTACGATGGAACCTCCACCACGCCCGCCTTAACGCAGACGAGAGGAGTCCTGCAAGAAGACCCAATGAGCCCTATGTTATTCAACCTGATGACATCCGACATCATAAACGTACTGGGGACTGAAAGGGTCAAACTAATTATGTACTCAGACGACATGGCGCTGATATCCGGGGATTCCAAGTATATACAGACTGCATTCAATAACCTCAGAGCATGGGCGGATAAAAACTCGCTAACCATCAACAGTGCTAAGACAAAAGTTATAATATTTAGAAGGGGAGGAAAACTGGCTACATATGACGTTTTCCACAACGGAAACGAACAACTCGAGATCGTGTCATCATTTAAATACCTGGGTATCACACTGCAGACCACAGGCTCAGCCCTCACACTGCACGGGAAGGAAAAAGCAGTGGCAGCAACCAAAGCAATGTACGAGAACCTCTCAGTGAACACTGCAATGGCACTATTCAAGCTTAAAGTGGTCCCGGCAGTTACGTATGGGATACAACTGCTATGGCACAAACTAACTGTTTCAAACATGAAAAGAATTGAAAATATAAAGGCCAGGTACTTGAAACAGATCCTACAGATCTCAAAATTTACAGAGAATCGAATGGTATACATAATGGCAGAGGAAACATTCTTTCTGGAAGACATCAAGAAAATTTTCGGGCTACCAGACACCGCCGCAGCGACTGCCATCCTTGAAGAAAGGATACAGAAAGCCCAGTAGATACCTGAAGGTTTCTACGAAACGGAAGTAATGAAGAACAGTGAATGGAAGGCTCAAACTACAAACTACGCCATGTATACACACGCTTCGGTATCCACGAATTTCACGGGGAAATATTCCTAACCAACAGATTTCACGGCCCAAACGAAGAATGTATCTGCCGTCTTTGCGGAATGACCTGTCCTAGGTACCACCTGATGAACTGCACTGAACAAACACAACGCATCAGCACGCTTGCCAAGGACTGGTAAAAAAACGAAGTGATGTACCAAAAGAAAATAATGACAAATTGTAACCTTTAACAGATATTGTGTTTTATTTCAAAAAATGAAGTTTTTCAAGGCTTTTAGTTTTGATGGGTGATTTTAATGTAGAATTTCCTCCTGTTTATGAATCTGAAATCATATTTTATGAATCAAGTAAGGATTTTACAGAACTTCAAATTAAGTAATTACTTAATCCATAATATCACTTACAGGGAAGTTTGGGAATTAAACACCAGTAAAGTAACTATAACTAACTTAAAATAAAAAGAGTCGAGAAAATAATTTATTATTTACCTTGTTTGTGAACATACGAGTATAAATTAAATTCTACAAATGGCGAGTCCAGGATTCAATTTTCATGACTTAAACTGTTGCTGCGGAAGTGTGACCTTCGGGATCGTCTGACGTGTTGCAACTCCGGATTTTCCCTCTTCATAGACTAGCAATAGTCAGCTAACATAACAGCATTTCACCTGACCTGGTAACGTTTTTCTATCTCTTTCATGTCCTGGTGGAACCGCTCCCCATGTTCTTCACTAAAATCTCCTAAGTTTTCAGAGAAAAGTCCAGGTGAGTATGAAGGAAATGTAGCTTGATACTCGTATTACAACCTAAATTTTTCATAGCCATCAACATATCTTCTACGATTTTCTTGAAATCCGGGTGCTTCCTGTTCCACAAAAAACTGTTCATCACATGCTTGAAACCTATCCAAGCCAATCTTTCCTCAAAGGTCATCAACGCCTCAAATTGTTCATCTGTCGTAAGGCTCCATATCTGTGGTCCCACAAAGATTCCTTCTTTTAGTTTCGCATCAGACAGGAGGAGTATTTCTGGCAGATGTACGTAAAACAGTCACCATCTTTATTCAATCCCTTTACGAACTGTTTCATGATCCCTAGTTTAATATGGAGAGGGGGCAGAATGTTTTTTTCTTGTTTCACCAAACATGATCTTATTATACAGTATTCTTGCCTCCTGGAACCATTGTTGTTCTAGATGGCCATTCCTTTCTAATCCAGTGTGCATCACGTCTACGGCTCTCCCACAGGCAGAGGAAACATGGATATTTTGTGTAACCCGACTGTTGTCCAAGAAGCATTCCTATAACTTTTAGATCAACACATATAATCCATTCGTGCTCTGAATACTTAATTAGAATAATGCAGGATCGCCTGAAGCTGGGAAGAGAGCATTCGTTTATTACAATTCGTTAAATTTGATACGTGACTTACATTTCCCTCTCACAATTATTGACTATTACCGAATATAATTTGTTTTGTCCTAGACGTTAACAATATTATACAGTCTAGGACAACATGTATCTTCCCCTACCTTAGCTTACTTAATTAAACAATTGTTATATTACTACATTAAAATGAGAAGTTAAAATCAGAGTGGAAAATTTAAAAGGAATTACGGCATTACGGCACACTGGCACCTTGGCGCAAGGCCATCCATGTGGAGGAGAGTATCCTCCTTTATCTCTCCTGACTAACACAGCAAGTCATAATATTCCACTTCTACCTCTCCTGACACGATCCACTACCACTTGTTGTACAGTCATCATATTACGTCTCTGCTGAACTTGTGTCTTACATTGTCTTCATGTTTCTACTTAATGCATTATTCTGTTTACATGTTACCTCCCATTACTCATTATACTATGTATAATTCAAGTCTACATGTCTATCATCACACCCATCAAAATCACATTTACTAACATTTACTAACAATGACGTTACTTTTAGTTAGTGCTAATCTCTTATTATTTCTATATGCAACATGTTTCTTAAAATACAAAAAAAAATTAGCTACCTTTCCTGGGGTGATCCATTCTTTATTTAACAATTTAGCTATTGTATAAAATTCCTCCTCTCTTTCTACTTTTAATTTATATTCATCACCAAGGTATTTAGTTCTCTGTGTGTTTGTTCCCTTACGTGTTCTCAATAAATGAGCTTCTTCCATTATTTCGCCACAAAATAAACAATGATTTTCATTATGGTTCTCTCTCAGTCCCTTGTTTTTATATAACCCCATAAGCCACCACACCACACTTCTTAGTTCCCGATTTGGGATTCTTTTTTTCTTATTGAGATGTTTTGGATAATTCCGCAAAATTCTGCTAGTGTTCTTTTGGTTTCACATTCAGCCCTAATCATCTGTTTCTCTATGTGACTCACTCTAATCGTTAATTTTTTAATGAATCTGTTCTCTTTGCTGTTTATCTCTTTATCCCAATATTCTCCCATTCCTATTTTACCTAGCATACTTTTCACTTTCGATAGCCAATAATCATCATCTAAGTGTCTCATCTGGTTTTGGTATGCTAGGTTCAATATTTCCCTCCCCTGTCCCCTTCTTAGTCTTAACCAATATTTTACTACTTTCCTGCTTGGATGCTGATATCTTCACATATACTTCTAGCTCTACTATTTGCAGTGCATTCTGGTAGACCCATTATTATTTTACAGAATTTAATACTTTATTACATCTAGTTCTTTTTTGTCTACTTCGATACCCCACATTTCTACACCATACAGTGATCTTGATATCACAAGAGCATTAAAACATTTGTGTGTAGCTTATATTCTGTATTTGGCATCTTCTTTTCTAAAGACCTTATACTTGATAGGGCGGCCAATCCTCTTATTTTGGCATGACGTATCTGTTCCTTCCACATCCCATTCTATGTTATTATGATTCCTAGATTTTCTAATTTATTTACAACTTCTAATTCAACACCATCTAACCATCAGCGCTTTTCGTTTCTCTTTAATTTATTTCCTCTTTCACACACCATTACTTTCGTTTTCTTGATATTTATTTTCAAATTCCATGTACTACAGTATTCTGCTGTTTTAAGACTATTTTGGATACCGGCTGTCGTTAGTGAGAGCAGCAAGATTTCGTCTGCGAGACTAGGCCAGGAATCTCTTTGTTGTTTAATCAAGGGCTTGTCCTATCCTCCTTCCCTTGCCATTCCATTACATCATTAATAAAAAGCAAAAACAGAATTGGTGATAGTTTACATCCCTGCTTAAGTCCAATGTTCGAGTGTATCTTGCCTACCATTAGATCTTCCTTAACTTTAATTGAGCGTATCACTCCTGCTTATAATTCTTCTATGGCTTTTATCACTTTACTTGACATCTCTATTCCAGCCAGCTTCGCAACGACCGCCCGTCTGCTAACCGAATCAAAAGGTTTTTGTAGGTCTATTGCTGCAATATATAATCTACCTCCTTTCCTCCTTATGTACTTGCCTATTAATGTTTCAATTATAAATATTCTGTCTGTAGTTCTCATTCTTTTCCTGAATCCTGATTGGTGCACTGAGAGGCTCATTTCATAATTCTTTTAGCTAAAATACCGGTGTAGATCTTACTGAGTGAATCCAACAAGGTAATACCCCTATAGTTGTTCGTGTTCCATCTTTCCCCCTCCTTTTTCTTTTATATATCGGGCAAATAATTCCTTCCTGCCAACATCTGGGGAATTTTCTGCCATCAAAGATTTTGTTAAATATTTTAATTATTATTTCTAGCATCTGGCTGTTATTTCCTATATCTTTCCAAAATTCATACGTAATTCCATTGGCAGCACCTGCCTTCCCACCCTTCCCCTTTTTCAATATATCTGGTACCTCAACTGTTGTTATTATATCGTCTAGTGCAGGCAGAGTAAACTCCACATGTCTCAGTATACGAATTTCATTTTTGTTCCTTTCCCATGTGTCTTTACCCCCTAATAACCCCTTAAAATACGTTAACCACTCCTCATTGGATATGCTTACTTGATCACAGCTATCATAATTTTTACACATTGTGCTAATTTTTTCCATACTTTCTTAGTTTCATTTTCTTTACAGTACTTAAGTAATAATTTTGCCTCTTTGTCCTGCCAGTTCCTTTTTCTATCGCTTATTAAATCTTTGTATTCCTTCTTCTTTTTACAAAAATCTGCTCCTAAATCCTGAGATCCCTCATTTATGTACATTCTCAAGGCCTTGATCACTTGATTTTTCTTTTCTTTACACTCCTCAGTATACCACACATTCCGTTTATATTGCCTTCTCTTATTCACAACCATTTTTTTACCAGCTACTTCTATTGATCTTTCAAGCATTCTTATTGCTTCATCCATGCTATTTTCCTCTATCATATACTCCATACCTATCTTCAAAATGTCAAAGGTTTTACCCCTATAGTAGTACATAAATTCTTCTCTCTTTTCCTCTCTCCATCTGTGTCTTACTCATTTTCTGTGTTGGTAGTTGAAATATTGTTTACCTTCTTGTTTATCTTCAATATTTATCTTTTCTTTCCGCCATTTTTGAATCTAGCCAATCCCAAATTTCTGTAATTAATTTTCTACCAATCACAGTCTTCTTCTTCTTCTTCTTCTTCTTCTTCTTCTTCGATTTTGAGTGTAACTTTTAAACTGACAAATAAACGTGAGAGGGTGTGATTAGTTTTATCCAGAATGGTCTCAAACCTTCCCTGAGGGTTTATAAACTGCGGCTTTTCAAGTCTCTTGGCCAATTGATCGTCAGCTTACTAAGTGTGTGTGTCAAGCAGGAGGTGGGAGCCGCCTCTTTCATCAGGCAGCAGTACAACGACAAGGTAATGGCCACATAACATCCTTACTTCTTGCTAGCTCCGCAGTTTAATCTGAGGGAAAGGTCCGAGTCCTTAACTATGTAACCTAGTTTTCCTAAAATTGTAACTTTCTGCTGGCTAACGTAATAACTTCATAAATTCTTTATCTGAAAATCGGGGATAGAGAGTGATGTACCCTCTCGAGCTCCCCTTCATCTTGGTTTGAGGTGACTACGTTTGTAACTGGCTTTCTTCCTTTCCGTAATGCATTGATTTATCATTATAGGAGTCACCTCCGTAGTTTGGGAATAGCCCCTGTTACATCGGCCTAGTGTCCTTATATCTAGGAGTGCAAGCATTCACCTCTTTTCATTTTGTGTTCGGGCCATTTATTTAACTGTCACTTCTTTTTACACGAAGGCCCTATAAGTTGGGTACGAGATACCCCCTGTTTCAATTTGTAAGTGGACCATGGAAGGACAAAAGCTGTAAGATATCTTTAGTGTTGCCTTGAGTAGGCTTGAGAACTGAGGGCATGTTAGCTCTTTTTCAATTGTTGTAAAAGTGCCTCTGGGAGGCCTGATATTGTAATTGCTCCATGTATTAGGGTATTTCTGCCCTTGAGTAAAATTGTGCTCTTTTATAAATTTGGGCTGAGTGCTCTAGAATTGTAAAGTGAGGGGCTTGAAGTCCAGATTTTTAAACAGTCACTAAATTTTAGATTTTCCCGACTTGTCTAACATTTGTCAGGATACCTGACGTTCCATTGTTATAAACATTTGTTAAGTTTGTTGTTTTTCGAAAATATAACCTTCAGTTTAAGTTTTAAATTCTTTTCTTGACATTGTAGTTAGACCCATTCATCCCAGCACCTTCTTTCACCTCTTCTGCTCCACGGGTACCTCCGTAACAGTTACTACTCCCTCAATGTTCTTACAATAAACAAGAGGACCCTCTTCAGTGAAATACTCACGAAATTCTTCTTCTCTTGTTCGGTACCAGGAAAATGTTGTACCTGGAGCTAGCAGTCTTTTCTCCTTTAAACGAGAACCCAGCATTTGTGACAATTCCTTTGAGAGTCCCAGATCTCTCACCAAGTCGTTTAGTTCACATTGAGTAAACAACTCTGGTTGTAGCTCTTCTGTGGTTATCAAGATTTCATCGCTGTCACTAGAACCAGACGATGATGATGATGACGATGATGATTGCAGGGTTGCTGGTGGGTTACACACAGGAATGCCAGGTCCATGTGGTACATGTCTGATTGCTGATTTCAGGTTTGGATATGCAATGCTTTTAATACTTTTCTTGTTATGGTCTTCAACTTTTACCATACAAAAATAACAATCATCAGTGTGCTTTGTTTGGGTTCTATCCACACCATCGGAATTCCAACAGGTAACGACTTCCGCTTCCCCTGAGTCCCGTAACACACGTATGACACACGCTGTCGCCTAACTTGACACCGAAATATGCCAGGTAATGAGGTTATGTTCTCTCTTCTCCATTTCAAAGTCAGTGAGCCGCAAATGAAACCAAAGGAGTTGGGATTGTTTACACACTGTCGTCTTGAGGAACTCGCCATTTGTACACTGATTTGCACTTGTAATATATATTAAATAGCTATTTAGAGCACGTTTCCAAACGGAACTAAACCAATTGCAGTGTTCCTCTGTAAACATAGACATCAGACTATCGATTCTACCACAATTGATAGTTTTCGATTACTCTAATGTACATATTTTATCCATCGGTGCACATTGTTAAGCGTGAATTTAAAAAAAAGGAAAATTACGTAATTACATAAAAACTGATACCATATTTGTAAACAGCTCTAAAAGTGATCTAAATACAACCATTGTCATGTAAAGCCCGAGAATGATGTTATCCAGTGTATTTTTAAAAAATAATATATTATGATAGGTAGCCATTGAAAGCTACAGACGTGAAACATTTCTTATCATGCGTGTGTTTAATGATTTCTTTCTAAAAAATAGATGAAATAAATTTTCCAGAAAGAAAAATTAGCAATCTTAGATCCTCGAATTTTTAAACCCGATATGTAAAAATTTGTTAATATGACAGAACTTTATATGTTGATAGAACTTGGCAACATGTTAGGATTTAATATTTAATGAGAATCTGATAACTCTTAAGTTTTATTTCCAAATAATTTCATTTTTTTTCCTAATATATCATTTCTTTAGTTACAAGTTAGTCAATTGGAATATTTGTTTTATTTATGTCAACTTAAAGAATTATACAATTTTAACTTTTTTATATGAGACTGAGGATATGTAGAATATAATTCATGTCAGGTCAGGAGATCTTCCATTAAATAATTACTATCCACAAGAAAATGTTAGGGAGGGAAATATTTTTATCTGTCAAGATGAGATCTTGGATGACGAAAATAAATTATTCTTAATTTTAAATCGAAAGTTATGATAAAGGTAATAACTTCAAGACAATTTTTGCAATGAAAACTTCAAAAAGAAACCAGTCAAAGAAAACAAAGAAAGTAGTACACCCCAACGACTAATAACTAATCTAAAAATTAAATAAAACATTATAACTTTATTGTAACTAAGCAGATAAGGGTAACGTCACAGTTATCTATATATATAAAATAAGAGTTTTGCCTGTACATTGCTCAGAATTTGAAAAGAATGATATTTCTGTATCGGTCATGTCCACAGTAACAAGAAAATGCATTTTTTACTTTTCCGTAATTTCTGTCTGTCTGTCTATCTGTCTGTCTGTATGTATGTACACGCATCACGAGAAAACGGCTGAAGAGAATTTAATGAAAATCGGAATGTAAAGTCGGGTGATGAACCGCTACAATCTAGGCTATAAATTATTTTAATCACGCTGAGTGAAATGGTAGTTTAGGGGAAGGCCTTCAAAATTTAATTCTCAACTATTTATGTTATTAGTGGTCGTGTCTTAATGAAAATCGCTAGACAAAGATGGAAAATAAGTCGCTACAATATAGGCTATACACTCTGAGAAAAATGGTAGTTTAGGGGAAGGCCTAAAATTTAATTGTCAAATATTAATTTTATTAGTGGTCGTATCTTCACGAAAATTGGTATGCAAAGTCGGGAAATACGTCGCTATAATCTAGGCTATAAATTATTTTAATCACACTGAGTGAAATTGTAGTTTAGGGGAAGGCCTGAAATGTAATCTATATATAAAATAAGTGTTTTGCCTGTACATTGCTCAAAATTTGAAATGAATGGTATTTCTGTATCTGTCATGTCCACAGTAACAAGGAAATGCATTTTTTACTTTTGCGTTATGTCTGTCTGTCTGTCTGTCTGTCTGTCTGTCTGTCTGTCTGTCTGTCTGTCTGTCTGTCTGTCTGTCTGTCTGTCTGTCTGTCTGTCTGTCTGTCTGTCTGTCTGTCTGTCTGTCTGTCTGTCTGTCTGTATGATTGTACACGCATCAATAGAATACGGCTGAAGAGAATTTAATGAAAATCGGTATGTAATGTCGGGTGATGAACCACTACAAGCTCGGCTATAAATTATTTTATTCACGGTGAGTGAAATGGTAGTTTAGGGGAAGGCCTGAAATGTAATTCTCAAATAAGTTATTTATGTTATTAGTGGTCGTATCGATAAATCTATATATATAAAATAAGAGTTTTGTTTGTACATTACTGAGAATTTGAAAACAATGGTATTTATGTATCGGTCATGTCCACAGTGACAACGAAATGCATTTTTTACTTTTCCGTAATTTCTTTCTGTCTGTCTGTATGTATGTATGTATGTACACGCATCACGATAAAACGGCTGAGGAGAATTTAATGAAAATCGGTATGTAATGACGGGTGATGAACCACTGCAATCTAGGCTACAAATTATTTTATTCACGCTGAGTGAAATGGTAGTTTAGGGGAAGGCCTGAAATGTAATTCTCAAATAAGTTATGTTATTAGTGGTCGTGTCTGTACCGGGCGGTACACCTCCACGCCGCTAATTTGAAATGTGCGCCAATTGAAACTCCTCTGCTGGAGGAAGTCTGAACTTTATTGACGGTATTAATTTTCAAGTTTCTCAGAAGATGTCACTACGTGGAAAATTTGGAGTTTTTGAACTGTGTCATTTTCGACGTATTTTTGTTTTGCTTGTAGTAAGAAGTGTGAACTTTCTCTTCTAGAGGACACTACTGAAGATCAACAATAGTGCACCCTAGCGCGGAGTGAAAGAACTATTTTTTGGAGAAATTTTTATTTCAAAAGTTTGTTTCTTGTTAAACTTCTTTCTGTTATTGTTTAAGTTGGCTGTATACCCCTCTCTTTCCCCTTGTTTTGTATTTAGCCAATCCCGAATTTCTTTTATTAATTTCTGACCAATCAGAGGTATCTTCCCCCAACTTGAATATGTTGCTGTATCCTACCCAATAAAGAGTTTGTGGGAGGGTGTTTTCATTCCCCTAACGCCTCGAACCTTCCGCGAGAGGATATAAACTGCTGATTTTAGGGTCTCCGGGCCACTTCTCTTCCATCTTTCAGTGTGTAAAGTACATAGCAGGGGGCGGGAAGCGCCTCTTTCTTCGGCAGCGGTCAACAACAAGGTAATGGCCAATTAATAACTTCTTTCTTTGCTAGCTCAGCAGTTTAACTCTCGGGGCGGGTCCGAAGTTTTCCATTATGTAACCTTCCTTAAAAATGTAAAGAAACTTGTATCTATTCTATCTTTTAAACTACGTATTGGGATAGAGAGTGCGTAACCCTCTCGAGCTCCCACTCATATTGTTTTGAGGTGAACTTATTTTCTCAACCTATTCTTCCTTAACATTATGTAAATTTGTTTCTTTTCTAAAGTCACCTCCGTAGTATGGGATTAGCCCTTGCATCAGCGGCCTAGAGCCAAATTAGGTTTTGAAACAAATACATTAGGAGTGCAGTTCGCCTCCTCTCAAATTTTTTTCTTTAGAGGTCATTGTAATTACCCTTTTTCGTTTTATTGACCTCAGTAGGTTGGGTATATTACCCCTGTGTCTATGTCCTGAGAGGACAACTTGAAGGTGGAGTTCGGTGTGGCCTTTGAGAGGCTTAAAGTTGAGAGCGAGTGGCTCTTTTTCGAAAATTGAGTGTTGTATGCCTCGTGGAGGCTTTTCAGTGTAATTTGGAGCAAATGCTCCTGAACATGAATGGGGTTTTCTGCCCCTCTGGTAAAACTTATTTTGAAGTAAGGTTGGGCTGATTGCCCAAGCATTGTGAAGTCAGGGCTCGAAGCCCAAATTCTGTAAATATTGTAACTACCCTTTTGAATTGCTACTCTGTACCTGCCATGTTTGTTATTTCTTTATTTTGAAAAGAAAATATAACCTTGTTAAATTTTAAATTAATTTTACTTTCATAGCTTGAGACCTGTTCACCACCCCGCACCTTCTTTCACGCATAACTACCACAAAAACACGGTAACAAGTGGTAGCAGAGCGTGGTTGAATGGGTCTCAATTTAGCCCCTTTTGACGGCTAAACATTGTTTTGTTCCGAACTCTAATAATTTTCTCAGTTGCTGGAATTTGTTGATTTTTTTTCAAAATTGTTCTGTCATCATGCCCGGCCCTCGCGATGTTCTCCATCTTAACTATTTGCGCAAGGAGGAGTTAATCTACGAATTAACTATTAGAAATGTGCAATCTGGAGGCACGGTTGCAGTAGACACAAATAAGCTTAGAGAGTCCCTTGATTTGCCCATTTCCATCCCCACCTTGGGAGAGAAAGAAGTTGACGACTCTCTTTCCACGATCGTCGAGAATATTACTGGGCTAGCTTCTGTAGTTAGTTTTTTGATGAAAATGATCCTTCTCCTAATCAAATTAAGCGCGTGCAAGCCAGGCTACATCACTTTTCAAATAGAGTTAACGATCTGTTGTCTCTGAAGTTGAATGACGTTCAGAGGAAGGAAGCTAGTACGCTGCTTGAAAAGATTTCTGAATTGTCTAGCAAGGTCACTCAATTGTTAACGGGGGAGGTTCCTCCCAAAAGCGATCTACCCACCACAGTGAATGTAGGTAGTGAGGAAGAGCCTAATAAGGGAGAAGCAAATAGGAAAACCATTGCTGCTCAAACAACCTCTGCCCCATTGGACGAGTCTGAACGCAGTAACTCATTAAATAATGTACGTTCTGAATTAACTTCCTTGCCATTGAAACCTTTACCTACTATGTCACCCGGGTTTAGTAGCTTGCCTCATCCATTGGCAATGTTGCTCAGAGGTATCTCTAAGTTTTCCGTTAATACCACCAGTGACGTAATTTCATTTTTAAGATTTCTAGTTGAATTTCAGGATCATGCCCTTGTGTTTTCTCTTTCTGCATGTCAAATTTTGCAAATTATCTATCCTTATGCAATTGGTATTCTCTCTGACAAAATAGTAAGAGCCATAGCTGAACAGTCATCTATTGAAGATTTTCACGCACACTTGCTTGCAAATTTTATTCCTGCCCGCACGAGGTCATCTCTGATTCAGAAGTACTATTACCGTGTACAGCGCTTGGATGAAAACTTGGCTGATTTCATACAGGACATTAAGTTTTATACTAGGGTGTTTGCTCTTCACTTCCCTGAGGATCAGATTGTACAAGCCATTGTGGAAGGTATCTCACCATCCTATAGGTCATATTTGTGTTTCGCGGCGTGCCCGCAAACTTTCTCTGAACTTGAAGCATTGACCGTCTCAGCGGAAGGAGTTAGATACGCCGATTCTTTGCGTGTCGCGAAAGAACCCCCTCCTTCTTTTAGTAATCCTCGGCCTCCACCTCGCCGACCAGTCAATCCCCGTAAATGTTATGCTTGCGGGTCGCCTGACCATCTTCGCAATAAGTGTCCACTGATCAAGTCGAGTGGGACAAGGAATGGGGCTGGTTCATCACAAGGCTGTTTTAAATGTGGGGCTTTCTCACATATCGCCAAGAATTGCCCAAACTCAAATAGCACCCCCTCCTGCTCAACTTCTGGTGCAAATTCCACCAATGCCAATAATAAAATGTGACTAGCGGCTTCGGCTGAGTCGACTAATTCTGCTTCCCAAGGCTCAGCCCCTGACAAAAAGGTCGTGAATTCAGGGAACGATCAGTCTTCAAATTCATCTTTTGAATGCCCTGAAGAATGTCTTAGGATTGCGGCGGATACCCCCGCACCTGTTCCTTTTCTTAAGATTGAGTTAAATAACGAGCCTATAACCGCTCTATTAGATTCAGGCAGTGTTTGTTCAATTATTTCGGACCAATGGTATTCAAAATTTAAGTCTGTTTGTAAATTACCTGACTATGATTCATCTCCTGTTCAATATTTTTCGGCTAATTCATCCCCATTAGAAATTCTAGGTTCTGTAAATGCCAAAATTCGTATTTTTAAATTTACATGGAAAATCAAACTGTTTGTGGCTAAGCACTTGTCTTGCCCCATCATACTGGGAGCGGACTTCATTTCTCACACTGGTCTTGTGCTCGATCTCCAGAGTAAGTCGTGCACATTCAAGTTTGCGTCCAATTGTAAAATTCCCTTGTAAAAGTGTAATTCTGTATCATGTTCATCTATTTCGCCTACCCAGGATGAGATGTTGTTAGACCTTAGACATCTACCTGAGGAGCAGGCTGATAGTATTCGTAAATTATGTCAGTCATTTCCAGAGGTGTTCTCTGATACTCTTGGTGTTACTGACCTTATTGAATACAAAATTGAGGTCACGGATTCGATTCCTGTCCGTTTTCCACCATATAGGCTATCTCCACCTAAAATGAAGGCATTGAAAGAAATCATCGATCAAATGTTGAAGGATGGTATTATTAGGCCCTCTAAGTCGGCGTATTCTTCGCCTATTTTTCTAGTCCCGAAACCCCAAGGAGGCTTCAGGCCTGTCATTGATTATAGGGCTCTCAATCGGAAGGTGGTGTTACAATCTGTGCCCCTTCCTGACCTTCATTCTTGTTTTTCATGGTTTCGTAAGGCCATGTTCTTTACTATCTTGGACTTGAATCAGGCCTATAATCAAATTCCACTTGCCGAAGAGTCTAAACACCTTACAGCGTTTGCCACGGACTGGAACTTATACGAATACAACCGCGTGCCTTTCGGGCTCCCCACGGGAGCGGCTGTACTCACTAGGCTGCTAGATAGGGTCTTCTCCGACATCAAATTTGAGTACTTATATCACTACTTGGATGATGTCGTCGTATTTTCAGAGACTTTTGAAGAACATCTAGATCATCTGCGAGAAGTCCTCGATCGCCTTCGTAAGGCTGGGTTAACTGTCAAGTTGTCCAAGGTTGCCTTTGCTAAGCCCTCTATGTCATTCCTAGGGCATATTGTGTCACCTGATGGTGTAGCAGTCGATCATTCTAGAACACAGCCCATCCGTGATTTTAAACCTCCCAAGGACATTAAAGGTATCGCCAGGTTCATTGGTATGGTGAATTTCTTCAGGAAGTTTATTCCTTACTTCGCTAATAGAGCGGCGCCCTTAAACCTTCTTCGTAGGAAAGGCATCAAATTCGAGTGGGGACCTTCTCAACAAGCCGCTTTTGAAGATCTTAAATTAGGTCTTTGTAATGCCCCTGTACTTGCTATGCCTGATTTCTCGAAGAAATTCATCGTCCAAACCGACGCGTCGTCGTCAACAGTAGCGGCAGTCCTTCTTCAAGAGACTGTACTAGGGAGGCGACCCATCGCCTATGCATCTAGGACTCTATCGGCTCAAGAAGCCAAGTATTCCATCTATGAGCTCGAAGGTTTGGCAGTCTTATTCGCCTTAGAAAAGTTCCGTCTCTATCTGGAACACGTCAAATTCGACCTGGAGACAGATAATCAAGCCTTAAGCTGGGTCTTAGGTAGGCCGAGTCGTACTGGTCGTATAGCCCGTTGGGCCGTCCGTATTTCTGCCTTCCAATTCGATGTCAGTCATATCAGAATTACCGAAAATGTTGTTGCTGATGGACTCAGCCGTATGTTTTCTAACGACGTCGAGACCCATGAACCGGTCGGCAGTTCATCACCTTCCGAGTCCATACTATCTGATGTTAATGCCATCTTAACAGATGCTCCCATGCTCTTTAGGGATATCGAGAAATACCAACGTGAAGATCCGACGCTGGCTCCGATAATGGAAACCCTTTCTTCTGGGGAACATGTTGTCCCTTATGTTCTGAGGAATGGTGTTCTATGTTGCCCTTCGAGGCATGATAAGATGATGAAAGTTGTTGTTCCAGCGGTTCTTGTACCTATGATCTTCAAGTATTATCATGAGACCCCATTAGGAGGGCATCTTGGTATCTTTAAAACTCGTGAAAAGATTCGTGAAATGTTCATCTGGAAAGGTATGGACGGTGAAATCCGTGAACTAGTAAAGGCTTGCAAACCCTGTTTGCTTAGTAAACCAACCATGTCCACCAAGGTAGGCCTTTTGTCTTCTCATCAAGCGTCGCGCCCTATGGAACGCCTGTATATTGATTATGTAGGACCCTTCCCCCAGTCTAAGGGAAATGCTAACAAGTTTATCTTTGTATGCGTAGATGGCTTTACTAGATTTTCCTGGTTATTTCCGACTAAGCTGGCTACCGCTCAGTCTACCATTACTTGCTTAAATTCTATTTTTGCCTCTTTTGGTCCGTGCCAATATATTGTGTCTGATAATGCTAAGGCTTTCACATCTAATCTTTTTCGTAAATTCTGTTTCGACTTGTCCATCTCTCATGTAACTACTTCTGCTTATTACCCTCAACCATCTCTGGCTGAACGGGTTAACCGTAATCTCAGGTCCGCGCTTATTGCCTATCATCATGAAGATCATTCAAGGTGGGATACGTCCCTGCATTGGTTAGCTTTTGCTTTGAATTCGGCGGTTCATGAATCACATAAATTTACTCCAGCTTCTTTGATGTTCAAGTTCGTTCCCAACACGCCGCTCTCTAACCTCTGGTCTCTGAGTGACATTCTACCCGAGACAATATATCCGGATAATATTAAAGATCTTTGGAAGAAGGCTAAAGCCAATCTTAAAGTGTCTCATGAAAAGGTTAGGGAAATATATGATCGTGGACGGAGACCCACCCCTTTGAAGGTAGGTGACCAAGTTATGGTCAAGAACTTTGTTCCCGCGGGCAAGCTTGCCCCCAGATTTCATGGGCCTTATATCATTCTCGATTTTCTTACGCCGGTTACGTTCTTATTAAGTAATCCAGCCACCGAGAGGATATTTAGGGTTCACCTGTCACAGGTGAAACCGGTGTAATTTCTGTGTTAACTTGCTTCATATTATCTTGAAAGGAATATGAAGGTTATATTTTTTTTTGAGTTTTTCACGTTGAAGGCATTCTGCCCCTTCTATAAAATTTAGTTTCATATGTAAGTATTTTTGTAAACCCTCCCCGCACCGTAAAAGTGCCATTCTGTCCTTACCACGGTCATTACCACGCTCCCGTCTCCTGCTATACACACTGTGGCTTGCTTATATTAAATGCCATGGATATCTGCACGCCGCTGGCCCCTCAACCTCTCCACCAAGCCTGTGCCCTCAAAAAAATTGATGATGGTCCAACAATTCTGCCGCCTAGTTTTAATGTTTCAGTGCCCCCGCAGCCGCGTGGCGCCGTGCCGCGACTGGGCTAGAGGAAGGGCCCCCTCGACCCCAGCGAGGACGACATGTGCACGGCGAGCCGGAGCTCTCCTTCCGGCCAAGGCTGATGTGCGGCGCACGACCTGCTACTTGCCCGCAGACTGTATATGTTCACCGCGGGCGCGGCGTGCTTCAACACCACTGCTCCCCTCATAGTGCGGGCGAGCGGTATCTCAGGGTACTTGAGGGGTCCCAGCGGCCTCCTTTGGACGCAAGCTGCAACGGCCGGTCTGACCATCCAACTTAATCAACATCAACTACATGGACAGTTACCTTAAGCAATGACTACACTTGGGAATTAAACAACAAAATCTGGTGGACTTAGAAAATTTTTCCTCGACTTTAAAACTAAAGTTTTCCTTCTCAATTCAACCTTCTACAAACATTAAAACAGTACTTCCGCTGTTACTACAAAAAATTTTGAAACTGAATCAAACCAAATTAAGAAAATCTTATTAACGCTTCTGCAATCAATCTTCATATCCACATCATAACTTGGATCTTGTCTCAAACAGATTTCAGGTGTCACCCCTGGAGGAACTTTTGGGGGGGGGGGAGGTCTGTACCGGGCGGTACACCTCCACGCCGCTAATTTGAAATGTGCGCCAATTGAAACTCCTCTGCTGGAGGAAGTCTGAACTTTATTGACGGTATTAATTTTCAAGTTTCTCAGAAGATGTCACTACGTGGAAAATTTGGAGTTTTTGAACTGTGTCATTTTCGACGTATTTTTGTTTTGCTTGTAGTAAGAAGTGTGAACTTTCTCTTCTAGAGGACACTACTGAAGATCAACAATAGTGCACCCTAGCGCGGAGTGAAAGAACTATTTTTTGGAGAAATTTTTATTTCAAAAGTTTGTTTCTTGTTAAACTTATTTCTGTTATTGTTTAAGTTGGCTGTATACCCCTCTCTTTCCCCTTGTTTTGTATTTAGCCAATCCCGAATTTCTTTTATTAATTTCTGACCAATCAGAGGTATCTTCCCCCAACTTGAATATGTTGCTGTATCCTACCCAATAAAGAGTTTGTGGGAGGGTGTTTTCATTCCCCTAACGCCTCGAACCTTCCGCGAGAGGATATAAACTGCTGATTTTAGGGTCTCCGGGCCACTTCTCTTCCATCTTTCAGTGTGTAAAGTACATAGCAGGGGGCGGGAAGCGCCTCTTTCTTCGGCAGCGGTCAACAACAAGGTAATGGCCAATTAATAACTTCTTTCTTTGCTAGCTCAGCAGTTTAACTCTCGGGGCGGGTCCGAAGTTTTTCATTATGTAACCTTCCTTAAAAATGTAAAGAAACTTGTATCTATTCTATCTTTTAAACTACGTATTGGGATAGAGAGTGAGTAACCCTCTCGAGCTCCCACTCATATTGTTTTGAGGTGAACTTATTTTCTCAATCTATTCTTCCTTAACATTATGTAAATTTGTTTCTTTTCTAAAGTCACCTCCGTAGTATGGGATTAGCCCTTGCATCAGCGGCCTAGAGCCAAATTAGGTTTTGAAACAAATACATTAGGAGTGCAGTTCGCCTCCTCTCAGATTTTTTTCTTTAGAGGTCATTGTAATTACCCTTTTTCGTTTTATTGACCTCAGTAGGTTGGGTATATTACCCCTGTGTCTATGTCCTGAGAGGACAACTTGAAGGTGGAGTTCGGTGTGGCCTTTGAGAGGCTTAAAGTTGAGAGCGAGTGGCTCTTTTTCGAAAATTGAGTGTTGTATGCCTCGTGGAGGCTTTTCAGTGTAATTTGGAGCAAATGCTCCTGAACATGAATGGGGTTTTCTGCCCCTCTGGTAAAACTTATTTTGAAGTAAGGTTGGGCTGATTGCCCAAGCATTGTGAAGTCAGGGCTCGAAGCCCAAATTCTGTAAATATTGTAACTACCCTTTTGAATTGCTACTCTGTACCTGCCATGTTTGTTATTTCTTTATTTTGAAAAGAAAATATAACCTTGTTAAATTTTAAATTAATTTTACTTTCATAGCTTGAGACCTGTTCACCACCCCGCACCTTCTTTCACGCATAACTACCACAAAAACACGGTAACAGTATCGATAAATACTACATAACTAACCTAACTTTAGTTATGTCGTAAGTTTTTTTTTTTTTTTTTTTTTTTTTTTTTTTTTTTTTTTTTTTTTTTGTAATTTTGCTTTACCTCGCACCGACACAGATATATCTTACGGCGACGATCGGATAGGAAAGGCCTGGGAATTGGAAGGAAACGGCCGTGGCCTTAATTAAGGTACAGCCCCGGCATTTGCCTGGTGTGAATATGGGAAATCACGGAAAACCATCTTCAGGGCTGCCGACAGTGGGGCTCGAACCCACTATCTCCCGATTACTGGATACTGGCCGCAATTAAGCGACTGCAGCTATCGAGCTCGGTATATGTCGTACGTTAGTAGTAGTTATGTAAGAAGTTATTAAATTTCCAATCACTTATGTCTTATACATTGTTTCCGTACCGCATAAAATCGGAGATATTCATGAATTTGGATTTTTTTTACTAAGTCCATATCAGCTTCGAGTCACAAAAAAATGGGTAAAGAGAATTTAGTGAAAATCGGTGTGTAAAGTCTGAGAATAAGGAACTACAATCTACGATATAAATAATTTTGTAGGACACCCTAATATCACAGAGTCGAAAGAAAACTAATGTGAAGGCCTGCAATATAGAAAGCTCATAATCGTTATCAACAATAACACTACATTGACCATTGTTTGTTGTGATGTACTTTTTGTCTTCTGTTTCCTCTCATCTCCGATAGATAGGATTACTGCAGCGTACCGAGGTTTTTTTAAAATTTGCTTGACGTCGCACCGACACAGGTAGGTCTTATGGCGACGATGGGCTAGGAAATGAATAGTGGTGTGAAGGAAGCGGCCTTGGCTTTAAATTACAGCCTGGTGTGACTGGTGTGAAAATAGAAAACCACGGAATACCATCTTTTTTTTGCTTAACGTCGCACCGACACAGATATGTCTTATGGCGACGATGGGATAGGAAATGTCTAGGAAGTGGAAGGAAGCGGTCGTGGCTTTAATTAAGGTACAGTCCCGGCATTTGCCTGGTGTGAAAATGGGAAACCACGGAAAACCATCGTCAGGGCTGCCGACAGTGGGGCTCGAACCCACCATCTCCCGAATACCATGTTCAGTGTTGCCGGCAGTGGGGTTCGAATCCACTATCTCCCAGATGCAAGCTCACAGCTGCGCGCCCCTAACCACACGGCCAACTCGCCTGGGCATACCGACTGTAATAGCCTGCCTGTATATTGGTGGGAAGTAGCTGGGGTGTAAGATAACTTTCTTCTTTAGCATGCCATTCCTCTGGTTCATACATTCTCTGATATATCTGGTACGTAACACACTGGTTCATCATAGTATTCGAGCTATTCAATACCTACTCTGAGGCACTGATTGGAATGAGTAGTGTGCATATTTAACGGAATAATGACAGAGGAGTGTTCACGACAGTTTGCGACCTGGCTATTCCAGCTCTGGAACTTTGGACTGTTAGATCGGCACCGTAGTACTGTTCGTTGAAAGTGAGAAATTGTGCGGTTTTTCATATGATCGAGTATTTTATATCATAACATTGCTTTCAATCGCTACATTCCTACCGAAGTTTTTGTAATGACCGATGTTGAATTCAGTTAGGAAAACCACCAAGTCAGTCTTTCAGAGAATCCCGTAGCGAAGCACGGGTACATCAGCTACTCATAAATAAAGACGACTACATCCAAAAACTATTGATTTCAGAGAAACAAACAACATAAAGGAAATAAAGAAGGACCCCACCAGGAATGTAAACACAAACATAAAAGAAACCGTAAAGGACACACAGTTCATAATAAACGAAAAAAAGAAACAAAAATTAGTCCCTATGAACCCGAGGTGCCGAAATTTAAAGTCTCTCCGAAAATTCCACAAAGAGAATTGCCCTGTTAGACCTATAATTAATTGTCGAAACAGCCTCACATTTCAATTATCAAAACTTTTACTTAAACACCTACATAACCACATCATATTAGAAAATAGCAATATCGAATTCTTTGGAAGCTATTTCCAAAATACAATCAACAGAAAGAAACGAGGAAACTATAATGGTATCATATGACGTGACCAAGATGTATTCCAACATTCCTATCAATGAGACTATCGACTTAATAGAAGCAAATTTAAAGAACCAAGACAGACAAAGTCACATAGAAATTAACGAAACGATAAACTTATTAACTTTAATATTAGAAAATAATTACTTTACATTCAACGCCAAGTACTACCAGCAAAACACAGGTTTACCAATGGGGGGTCTACTATCAGGTTTATTAGCCAATATTTATTTAAATAATCTTCAGAAAACCATCTTGAACACATATCAGAAAGAAATAAAATGATGGGCCCGTTTTGTTGACGACACGGTAGTATTTTAAATGGAGACCTCATTACTCCCGAAACATTTCTGGGTTGATTGAATTTGCTTGACAGCAACATTAAATTCACTATAGAGAAATAAGTCGATACAAAGTTAAATTTCTTGGACCTCGCATTAACAAAAACAAACAATAGGATAGATTTCGATATTATTAGGAAACCCACACAGGCCTTCACCACCATCAATAAAAACTCCAGCCACCCAGGAACTCACAAACAAGAAGCTATATTAATAGATTAGTAAAACTTCCCCTGAGTAATGAAAACTAACTGAAAGAAATTAGAATAATAATAAAATTGCTAAAGCAAATGGCTACAACGCAGAAATGACAGACAAAATTTAAACGTAAGGAAGACAACGGAGGAAAAAAGAAAAACCGTGAGAAAAGAAAGAAAATCTATGAACGTAATCATTTCGTAACGTTTACGTATTTTGGAAGTCAAGTTTTTAAAATCATGAATGTATTTAAGAAATTTCAATTTAAAACATCCTTTCGAACCAGAAGAAATATCAGAACATATATACAATGCACATAGTGTCAATAAAAAAGATATATATATACCAATTCGGGAGTATAGAGGCTCACTGTAAAATGTTTTATATAGGAAGAACTTAAATCAAAGTTATCGAGAACATTTCAAGGAAATAAAGCACAACAGATATTCAGCTTTTGTGCAACACATTTACAACAATAACCACAGCTTTTTAGGGATCGCAGAGGACATGAAATTAATTTTTAAGGGTAATCATGGATTTGAATTAAATACACGTGAAAACATTGAGATATTTTTGGTGCATACAAGGGATCCAGATAAACTTTTAAATGAAATAGTCGCAAGCAACATTTTGTTTGCAATCTTCAGGTGACGTAACACCAGGTGCTTGCAGCGCGTTTCCGTACTTAAAGCTGTCAGTACTCGACCAACAGCCTGAGCAGCCCTTCCTGTGGTATGTCCATAACTTTTACAACATTGTAAGTTTATATGTACTATTTTCTTAATTTTACACTTGATTTTCCTTTTTCTTATTTTTACAACTGATGTCAACGGGAAGTACTACCAGCAAAACACAGGTTTTTAAACATATTTTAACCTTTTTTGACGACACACTCAAGTGGGATTAAATTTAAATTTTAACACTGATGATGGACCTTAGTGTCCGAAAACCGGTTATGTTTTAATAAATTGTGTGCTGATACGACTGTATATAATTAATAATAATAATAATATTAATTAAAATAAAAACTGATTAATTGTTCAGCAAGATTTTAAAGTTAGTGGAGACACTGGGTTTACAGGAAAAGCTGAATATTGATGACATGTGTTCAGAAGTTGTAGAAATGGTCAATTTGTTTTCTGGTGCTGCTGAAAAGCTAAGTAAATCAGTAGCAGCATTGGCGGTTTAACTCAACCCACAAAAACTGAAGAATATTTTGATGGTACTTAAGTTGGTCTTAAGTATTTTCAGTAATATTAGAAGTGAAGCTTCCACGGTGTGAAGAATTATTTAATTTCGGTAATGGCAATAAAATGGAGAGATTACAGAAACAGATGCTCAGTAGATTTATTAAAAAATAAACTTGTTGTGTACTTGAACTCTGATGAGATTGTAAGGAATTTCTCAAGAAAGTTTTGTTGAGAAAGTAACTGTTACAAATTGCTTCTTCAAATGACAAGTACTTGTGAAATGTTCATTTCAATGTAAACGCTAACGAATTAATAGTTTGTAATAAATTAAGTGCCTACATATTTCACTCTGACGCTGTTCCTGGTCTCTTCTCTTAACCTTAATTTAGCGCTATATGGCGAGAAAATGGAAGTGTTCCTTATTTGCTATCTGGAATCGAACGACTGTTCCTTATTTGCCATCCGAAATTCTGGCAACGCGGCGTCTGTGTGGGGCCCACGGGCTGATCTAATGACGCTACTGATAAGCGCACTCACACGATCAGTCTTATTGCCAGTAATTTTTGCTACTGACAGTTTTATTGACCGTGTAAGGTCCGCTTTATAGTGGGTGCCTTGTATTTGTGGGGCGAAGCTACAGACGAATGTCCATATTTTACAACGAAGATAAACGAGTACATTCTGTAATTGGACCTCATTCAGGCCTAACGACTTGTGTGATGAGTCATGTTCATGTTGCTGCACAGAAAATGAGAGCAGCGAATAAAAGAACGTTATCGACTATAGACTCTTTGCCCCTTGTGCTCAAAGATACTCCATGACAAGAGCTCCGCATGTACAACAATACGTGTTGTAAACTGAAGACTTATTGCCTTAAAACTCACATAAAATTCGTGACGACGTACAATTAAGAAATGTAATAAGGTAAGCAGTCACACTATCAGATAACAGTGAACTTACACACTTGGTGACCACAAACCAGCTATCGTCATACACGACGAGGCGACAGCTGTGTAATGCCTCACCTACAAGGATAGTAAACGTAGCCTAATCAGTGTTACGCGCAATGATCAAAATACTCTGAAACTAAATTCTGTATTTTCTGGATTCTGATGAATATCGAAATACATTAACACTCCAATGACTGTAAATTTCAATCAATCGCTATAAAAAGGAACGCCGAACAGTTCACGCTGTTCCTGCAGGTCCAGCAAAACAAGATCACCACTATATTTACACAACTCCAGCAGCAATATTGAGGTGATTCCCATAGTCCTATTCAAATCCCGGTGACTCCATGTGAGATTTGTGCTGGACAAACCGGAGGCGGGACAGGTTTTTCTCCGGGGACTCCGGTTTTCACTGTCATCTTTCATTCCAGCAACACCCTCCGTTATCATTTCATAGCATGTCTGACTCATTAATAAATCACCTTGGGAGTGGCGACCCCATTGTAATAACAGCCTATATATGTTTCATTCATTACATCCCTGACCCGGTCAATGACTGGAAAACAGGTTGTAGGTTTTCATTCCTTTTTTCCCATAGTCCTACACCCCCTTTGGGTGGGGGCGGAAAAATAGCACACACGGTATCCCCTGCCTATCGTAAGAGGCAACTGAAAGGGGCCCAAGGTGCTTTGAACTTTGGAGCGTGGGTTGGCGACCACGGGGCCCTCAGCTGAGTCCTGGCATTGCTTCCACTTACTTGTGCCAGGCTCCTCACTTTAATCTATCCTATCCGGCCTCCCTTGGTCAACTCTTGTTCTTTTCAGACCCCGACGCTATTAGGTTTGCGAGGGCTAGGGAGTCTTTCATTTTCACGCCCTTCGTGGCCCTTGTCTTCCTTTGGCCGATACCTTCATTTTTCGAAGTGTCGGATCCCTTCCATTTTTCTCTCTGATTAGTGTTATATAGAGGATGGTTGCCTAGTTGTACTTCCTCTTAAAACAATAATCACCACCACCACCACCGCTGAACTTACCAGCTTATTAATTCTGCTCGAAAGGCTTTTCCTGAGTTACAGCGGCACAAAATTAAGCTGATAAGAACAGATATTTTTTATTAAAGAATGTTTTAAAGAAATGTACAATAAAAATAACAAAAAACACTACAATTTCATAATATAAAAACTGGCATAAAAATGTCCAGGACTGTTCTTTTATATCATGAGCACTACACTACACTACACTTCACTAAACACACACTACGAACTCACTACATCGCTGTAGTCCGTCACAATCGGTAAAGCAGTCTCTTTCTCCCTCACTGTCACAACCACGGCCTCATGTGACCTCACTACCCCGGTATTCACCTTGAGAGCCTGGGGGAAACCGTGGGGAAACCCCAGTCAGGGTACTTGGTCATCTCTGTCGGACACCGGTGATGTGCTCCACATAGATGTCACGAGTGAAGCTAATTGTGTCCGACACACATAGTTTCTTGAAAAGATTCAAGTATCTTTTGCTGCAGATGGAACGCAGCACTTTGTCATTAGCTGGGTCCCAAGATCCCAATGACCCAACTAGGATGGCATCAATCTCCACCGATTCGAAACGAGCACGAAGAGCCGTCGCCAAGGTCGCATATTTCTCTCTTTTGGTCTGTCTGGCATCTACGAAAGCAGATCTTCTATTATCGAATGGGATAGATACATCCAAAATTAAAGCTTTTCCATTCTTGACGATAACCAGGTCTGGTCGCAAGTTGTCATGTACCACCTGGTTCTCACTGAAGATATTGTACCTTGTAGCGGCTGCCCTTTTAACCCTGTTGACTACAGCATTGTGTCTCTGCTGATAGAGTGCAGAGTATCTCATGCAATGATTGACTACGTGAGGCAGGGTTTCATTTTCATAGCCGCATCTCCTACACTTCTTGTTGCCATCAGATGTAGATCGGCGACTCCCATTGAGCGGTAAGAGGTTTAGCCTAGCTCGGTGGATAAATCTCCAGTCTGCAAATCTGGTGTACAGACCGGTCCTCAAGAAGTGGGAGCTGGATGAGTCAGCGGCTACACAATCCATGACTTTTCCTTGATTGGGAAAATTGACCAGTCTGTTAAGGTGCTTAGACTGAAGGTTTGTTCTAAGGGTCTTCAGCACCTTATGACGGTCATTACCGTACAAGGTATTTTCATTGATTTTAATGCATGGGGCGAAGTCCTCCATTTTCCATGAGACTAGGTTTCTGGCCGATGCCTTTCTAGCTTGAGTCCAGACGGATTGAAGAGGATTAGAGTTCCATCTGAACTCTCCTTCATTGTTGCCATTTAAATAAGCAGAAAGATCATCATCTCTAGCTGGTCTTCCAATCCTCTTGTGGACCAAGATCTTGAGGTCCTCTAGTGCAAGCTCAGCAGTGCACCGATCCGTAGAGGTTAACAGCTTAAAAGCATTATCAATGAGATGGAAGTCGGAATCATTTTCCGCTACAGGCAACCCAATACATCCCGACTTCGTAGGGCCATAAAGGTAGTCGTTAGAGGCCTCTTGTGATAAGTATAAGGTCTTCTTTACTTCGGCCTTAATATAGCTGTCAAGTTTCGACCACTCGCCCTTCTGGTGTTGCGCATTCCTCATTAGGAATTGAAGTGAGGAATAGAAAAAGGCCTTCAAGGCATCAATTCGTTGCCAAGGAACCAGCTTAGACTGTAATATCTTCTGGGCAATTAAGATGACATCAGCAAGCTCCTTGGTGTTGGATGAGATGTGGAATCCAACCGGTTTCCACAGGAACTTCTCAAACTCTCCATCTTTAAGTGCTCTTATTTCTTCATCACCAATTTTAAACACAGAGTTCCTCGTTCCTACTGGGGTCACTCCAGACAGATGTAAACTGAAGGACTTCAACGCTTTAAGTTTGATGTTAATCTTCTGGGCTAAGGTATCGATGACATTAATATTATCTCGTAGTTTCGTCGGATCGTCTGACAAAAGGACAATGTCATCAGCGTATGCGAGAATCTGGTGTTCTGAATTCTCGCTCTGAATATTTCGTATAATGGGGTCAATCATAAGGTTGAAGAGAAGACCGCTCATTGGGCAACCTTGTCTTACGCCACATTCGATGGAAATGTTCTCTGAGACCCCATTACAAGTCTGTACACGGGTGGAAGAGCCCGTATACATAACCTTAATTATCTTCTTCAATTTAACGCCAACACCACTTCTGTCAAGCGCAGCAAAGATAGCGTCATGCGGCACGGAGCCAAATGCATTTGAGAAGTCTAGCCAAGCTGCCAAGAACTGTCCTTTCTCAAATCTTGCTTTATCGAACTTTGTTTTGAGCGTGAAGTTGTGCTCAAATACTCCATCATGTGGCAGAAAACCCTTCTGCGCTGGCGCTAGAATTTTATTGTCCATCATCCAAGTGGTAATCCTTTTAGCCAAAACACCTGAATACAGTTCATAAATAGTCCGCATGATGGCGATAGGACGCCAGTTGGTAATGTCATGCGGATCGCCTTTCTTGTAAATTAAGATTGTAGTCACTGGGGATCTTTTCATATTTCATACAGATGTTAAAAATTCGAGCCAGCAGTGTACAGGCTGGATCAACCATCTTCCAGTGTTTATAAGTTAGCCGGTCGTCCCCTGGAGCTGTGTTTTCACATTTCTGAAGGCGACTTTGTACTTCCATAGGCGTGATCCTGGAGGTGTTCACGCAAGGAGTATTCTCTGGTGGCCGAGAATTACAATCTGATAAGTAGCTCCGTTTACTTTCAGCTGTTTTCTTGAAGTGAGCAGTCACAATCTCATTGTCAATGTTACATCTCCGCCCATCCTCTCCCAGGATAAGCCGCACAGCTTTCCTTCTATTGTTCCGATAAACAGACTGAATATATTTCGGGTCCTCCGGGTCTTTTTTCTTCTGCATAGAGTCGCCTTGGTGTACAGGGATTTTAGCAAAGTTCTGTGCATCCTCGGTGACCTTACGTAGAATCCCTTCGAATCTCTGCCAGTTGTTATGAGAGATTCCTTCCCGAAGTATACTATCAAGAGCCGGAACATGGACGTGGAGAGGTGACTTATCATCCACATCAGCCCCAGGGGCTCTGAACTATGGAGCGTGGGTTGGCGACCACGGGGCCCTCAGCTGAGTCCTGGCATTGTTTCCACTTACTTGTGCCAGGCTCCTCACTTTCATCTATCCTATCCGACCTCCCTTGGTCAACTCTTGTTCTTTTCTGACCCCGACGCTATTAGGTTTGCGAGGGCTAGGGAGTCTTTCATTTTCACGCCCTTCGTGGCCCTTGTCTTTCTTTGGCCGATATCTTCATTTTTCGAAGTGTCGGATCCCTTCCATTTTTCCTTCTGATTAGTGTTATATAGAGGATGGTTGCCTAGTTGTACTTCCTCTTAAAACAATAATCACCACCACCATCACCTCATCCGGTATTCGTCGCTGGAAACAGGTCCCATGGTGGACGGACTAAATTGCAGCAGCCATACGTGATCGCCGACGGGCTCTTAAGCGTTATCGTCGTAATCCTACGATGGCCAATCATATCACATTTAAGCGTCTGCGTGCAAAGGCCAGGTTTTTGATTCGAGAAAATAAGAAAGCTACGTGGGAAAAGTATGTGTCTTCTATGACCGCACATACTCCATCATCGCAAGTGTGGACCAAACTCCGCCGTATTGTCGGTGTACAGAATGTGCCCTCAGGACCCGGAATCTCCATTAATGGAGATATAGTTATGATTCCTTCTGTCATTGCTTACCCCATCGCGTCACATTTTGCAGATACGCCCAGCTCGGCGAGATACGACCCCGTATTTCTTCAAATTAATCGCGAAGCAGAGGCACACCATCTCTCTTTCGCCTCCAGTGCTTCGCATCCTTACAACGTGCCCTTCATGGAGTGGGAGTTGCGAAGTGCACTCGCGCTACGAAGGGATACGGATCCTGGACCGGACAAAATCCATAATCAAATGCTTAAGCATTGACTCCCCCCTGTGGGTGGGGGCGGTAGAATCACACCCACGGTATCCCCTGCCTGTCGTAAGAGGCGACTAAAAGGGGCCCCAGGGGCTCTGAACTTTCGAGCGTGGGTTGGCGACCACGGGGCCCTTAGCTGAGTCCTGGCTTTGCTTCCACTTACTTGTGCCAGGCTCCTCACTTTCATCTATCCTATCCGACCTCTCTTGGTCAACTCTTGTTCTTTTCCGACCCCGACGCTATTAGGTTTGCGAGGGCTAGGGAGTCTTTCATTTTCACGCCCTTCGCGGCCCTTGTCTTCCTTTGGCCGATATCTTCATTTTTCGAAGTGTCGGATCTCTTCCATTTTTCCCTCTGATTAGTGTTATATAGAGGATGGTTGCCTAGTTGTACTTCCTCTTAAAACAATAATCACCACCACCATTCATCTATCCTATCCGACCTCTCTTGGTCAACTCTTGTTCTTTTCTGACCCCGACGTTATTAGCTTTGCGAGGGCTAGGGAGTCTTTCATTTTCACGCCCTTCGTGGCCCTTGTCTTCCTTTGGCCGACATCTTCATTTTTCGAAGTGTCGGATCCCTTCCATGTTTTCCCTCTGATTAGTGTTATATAGAGGATGGTTGCCTAGTTGTACTTCCTCTTAAAACAATAATCACCACCACCACCACCTCAGCTGAGTTTTGGCATTGCTTCCACTTACTTGTGCCAGGCTCCTCACTTTCATCTATCCTATCCGACCTTTCTTGGTCAACTCTTGTTGTTTTCCAACCCCGACGCTATTAGGTTTGCGAGGGCTAGGGAGTCTTTCATTTTCACGCCTTTCGTGGCCCTTGTCTTCCTTTGGCCAATATCTTCATTTTTCGAAGTTTCGGACCCCTTCCTTTTTTCCTTCTGATTAGTGTTATATAGAGGATTGTTGCCTAGTTGTACTTCCTCTTAAAACAATAATCACCACCACCATCTTAAAACAATAATCACCACCACCACCACCAGACGATTAAGTTAATAAAGGCTATTTCCCCGAAGTTGACTTACAGTATCCTAAAGAGTTACACACTTCTCATAATGACTTACCGTTCTGCCTTGAAAATATTAAGTCCCCGTACATCGCATCAACGACGAAAATGCTAATTGCTAATTTGTGTGATAAATCTAAGTATATCATTCATTACCGAAATTTAAAACAGTGTTTGCAGCATGGTTTGAAGTTATCCAAAATTCATCGCGTACTAGAATTTAATCATTGACCGTGGCTAAAGCCATATATCGATCTGAACAATAATTTAAGAACAAATGCACTTAACGAGTTTGAGAAAGATTTCTACATGCTCATGAATAACAGTGTGTTTGGTAGGACTATGGAAAATGTTGACAAACGCGTTGATCTAAAATTGATTGCAAACTGGGAAAATATTAAGAAAAGGTATGGTGCTAACTATTTAATAATTTAATCAAATTTCCACAGCTGTACTATCATACATGAGAATTTAGTTATTATACAGATGAATCGTGTTAAGGTTAAGTATGAAAAACTACCTACGTCGGCTTTGCAGTACTTGAATTCGCTAAAACACTCATGTATGAATTCCATTACGATTATATGATGAAGAAGTACGCGCATAATGCGCAATTGCTCTACACAGATACCGATTCGTTCATTTATCAAATCAAAACTGATGACAATTACAATGATATAAAGCTAGACTTGGGTAGGTTTAATACAAGTAAGTATCCTGCAAATAATCAATATCATCTACCGCTAGTGAACAAAAAGGTTCTAGGTAAAATGAAAGATGATTGTGCTGGGAATATTATCGATTCATTTGTAGCTACTAAATCAAAGTAATATTGCATAAAACTCTTAAATGAACTACAAATAAAGAGATTGAAGGGGGATAAAAAGAATGTAGTTCAGAATCAGCTAAGTTTTGAAAATTATAACAATTGTATTAAAAGTAATCTACCTATTTTACATAAGCAAATGTCCGTCATTAGAAGCAAGAACCACCAGTTGAACACTTATTTAATTAGTAAGGTAGCACTTAATAATGATGATTGCAAACGGTATGTCATTCCAAATTCTACCATCACTCTAGCCTGGGGTTCCCCCTGTGGGTGGGGGCGGTGGAATAACACCCACGGTATCCCCTGCCTGTCGTAAGAGGCGACTAAAAAGGGCCCCAGGGGCTTCCCCCTGTGGGTGGGGGCGGTAGAATAACACACACGGTATCCCCTGCCTGTCGTAAGAGGCGACTAAAAGGGGCCTCAGGGGCTCTGAACTTTGGAGCGTGGGTTGGCGACCACGGGGCCCTCAGCTGAGTCCTGGCATTGCTTCCACTTACTCGTGCTAGGCTCCTCACTTTAATCTATCCTGTCCGACCTCCCTTGGTCAACTCTTGTTCTTTTCCGACCCCGACGCTATTAGGTTTGCGAGGGCTAGGGTGTCTTTCATTTTCACGCCCTTCGTGGCCCTTGCCTTTCTTTGGCCGATACCTTCATTTTTCGAAGTGTTGGGCCCCTTCCATATTTTCCCTCTGATTAGTGTTAAATAGAGGATGGTTGCCTAGTTGTACTTCCTCTTAAAACAATAATCACCACCACTCCCTTCCAATTTTCCCTCTGATTAGTGTTATATAGAGGATGTTTGCCTAGTTGTACTTCCTCTTAAAACAATAATCACCACCACCACCACTCAGCTGAGTCCTAGCATTGCTTCCACTTACTTATGCCAGGCTCCTCACTTTCATCTATCCTATCCGACCTATCTTGTTCAACTCTTGTTCTTTTCCGACCCCGACGCTATTAGGTTTGCGAGGGCTAGGGAGTCTTTCATTTTCACGCCCTTCGTGGCCCTTGTCTTTCCTTGACCGACACCTTCATTTCTCGAAGTGTCGGATCCCTTCCCTTTTTCCCTCTGATTAGTGTTACATAGAGGATGGTTGCTTAGTTGTACTTCCTCTTAAAACAATAATCACCACCACCACCTCCCTTGGTCAACACTTGTTCTCCCCCTGTGGGTGGGGGCGGAAGAATAACACCCACGGTATCCCCTGCCTGTCGTAAGAGGCGACTAAAAGGGGCCCCAGGGCTCTGAATTTTGGAGCGTGGGTTTGGCGACCACGGGGCCCTCAGCTGAGTCCTGGCATTGCTTCCACTTACTTGTGTCGGGCTCCTCACTTTCATCTATCCTATCCGACCCCTCTTGGTCAACTCTTGTTCATTTCTTTCCCCCTGTGGGTGGGGGCGGTAGAATAACACACACGGTATCCCCTGCCTGTCGTAAGAGGCGACTAAAAGGGGCCCCAAGGGCTCTGAACTTTGGAGCGTGCGTTGGCGAGCACGGGGCCCTTAGCTGAGTCCTGGCATTGCTTCCACTTACTTGTGCCAGGCTCCTCACTTTTATCTATCCTATCCGACCTCCCTTGGTCAACTACCCCCTGTGGGTGGGGGCGGTAGAATAACACCCACGGTATCCTCTGCCTGTCGTAAGAGGCGACTAAAAGGGGCCCCAGGGGCTCGGAACTTTGGAGCGTGGGTTGGCGACCACGGGGCCCTTAGCTGAGTCCTGGCATTGCTTCCACTTACTTGTGCCAGGCTCCTCACTTTCATCTATCCTATCCGACCTCTCTTGGTCAACTCTTGTTCTTTTCCGACCCCGACGCTATTAGGTTTGCGAGGGCTAGGGAGTCTTTCATTTTCATGCCTTTCGTGGCCCTTGTCTTCCTTTGGCCGATATCTTCATTTTTCGAAGTGTCGGACCCCTTCCATTTTTCACTCTGATTAGTGTTATATAGAGGATGGTTGCCTAGTTGTACTTCCTCTTAAAACAATAATCACCACCACCACCACCACCTTGGTCAACTCTTGTTCTTTCCGACCCCGACGCTATTAGGTTTGCGAGGGCTAGGGAGTCTTTCATTTTCACGTCCTTCGTGGCCCCTGTCTTCCTTTGGCCGATATCTTCATTTTTCGAAGTGTCGGACCCCTTCCATATTTTCCCTCTTTTTAGTGTTATATAGAGGATGGTTGCCTAGTTGTACTTCCTCTTAAAACAATAATCACCACCACCACCACCTTCCTCTTAAAACAATAATCACCACCACCACCACCTCAGCTGAGTCCTGGCATTGCTTCCACATACTTGTGCCGGGCTCCTCACTTTCATCTGTCCTATCCGACCTCTCTTGGTCAACTCTTGTTCTTTTCCTACCCCGACGCTATTAGGTTTGCGAGGGCTAGGGAGTCTTTCATTTTCACGCCCTTCGTGGCCCTTGCCTTTCTTTGTCCGATATCTTCATTTTTCGAAGTGTCGGTTCCCTTCCATTTTTCTCTCTGATTAGTGTTATATAGAGAATGGTTGCCTAGTTGTACTTCCTCTTAAAACAATAATCACCACCACCACCACCTCAGCTGAGTCCTGGCATTGCTTCGACTTACTTGTGCCGGGCTCCTCACTTTCATCAATCCTCCGCTGAGTCCTGGCATTGCTTCCACTTACTTGTGCCAGGCTCCTCACTTTCATCTATCCTATCCACTATCTCTATACATGGATCGCTGATGGCAGGTCTCCGCTGCAGGAGAAAGTACGCCAAGTTGAGTGCGCGGTTCGCCATGTTGGCGTACCCAACCTAGAGCTCTCCTTATGGGGAAGCAATGATAATATAGTCAATTTTAAGTCGCAATTTATGGCGCATAGGAATAATTAAAAATATAGAGACATGTTCACTCAAAGCATAAGGACATTGGGATCACTGACACGTCATTCCGAGGTCACTAAATGTCCGGGATAGCAATAAACATGAGTGTATAATAACGGCCGACAAATATTAACTTAGGTGCTGAATTCATGCAATTAGCGATCGGTAACACAATACAAGTGAAAACCAGTTTCTGGAAACATTGCCGTAAATTGTATACATGTATGCCACGAAATTATGCATTCTTAAAATGATGTACCTATAAAAGTAGCTCACTATACAGGCCTAGATTCGACATACCATAATCGGTGCTTGATAATGAATTCCTGTTTCTATGAAATAACGCGCATATTATCAAATTAAAATATCAGTGAAGCAAATGTACACATTTATAAAACCAGCAAGTATTCAAAACTTATCAATATTTCACATTACCTGCAGGTTAATTTACTATTACAGACCTCTTTAATTAAATTCAGCTAGCAAAGCGATATTGATAGTCATCATCAGATATATGTAACACCAGAGTCCCAAATACCACGAATTGTATAATGGGATAGCCCCAAACACTCACCACACTTTCCCTTCTCCCACCCATAATTATTACTGATGTAAATAAGGTTAGAATTCCCCCAGACTTCATTTTCTAAGATTGTTATAAGGTCACGTCAATTATTTCATCGAAACCGTCAGTTTAATTACGAGAAATAATAAAAATATAAGTAAATTTTTTACTTGCAGTTAATGTTCAGTAAAATTGCAAACAGTTGGCTGTACATCACTTCTAAGGTGTACAGTTTGTCCATTTTTATCAAAACAGTCTTCCTCTAAGTGATCCGAGCAGAGAACAGCTGTTTTAGAAGGCTCCCAATTCTCTCGCCTGATACTCCTAATCTATGATCTTAGATGTTCGGGTCTCGAGAAAGGAAACCTACAAAAATTAATTGCCATTTTGCTCCCGGAATATGCGAAATAAGATACAATAAACCTAAAACTCAAAACGCTACCCTAGGAAGATTCTTATGTACAGTATAAAACTCCCCGATGAAATGATTTCTCCTTCTACTCATCGGTTCTGTTTGTACATCCATAAGCTGAACACTGCGGTATGTTAATACCCCGTAGAATGTTTTTTCATTCATATTTCAGATAAACACATCATCATCATCTGTCGGCTTTTTCCCTCGGACACAGCGATGGATCCCACCTCGACCGCCTCAAGGGCAGTGTCCTGGAGCTTCAGACTCTTGATCGGAGATACAACTGGGGAGAATGACCAGTACCTCGACCAGGCGGCCTCACCTGCTATGCTGAACAGGGGCCTTGTGAAGGGATGGGAAGATTGGAAGGGATAGGCAAGGAAGAGGGAAGGAAGCGGCCGTGGCCTTATGTTAGGTACCATCCCGGCATTCGCCTGGAGGAGAAATGAGAAACCACGGAAAACCACTTCCAGGATGGCTGAGGTGGGAATCGAACCCACCTCTACTCAGTTGACCTCCCGAGGCTGAGTGGACCCCGTTCCAGCCCTCATACCACTTTTCAAATTTCGTGGCAGAGCCGGGAATCGAACCCGGGCCTCCGGGGGTGGCAGCTAATCACGCTAACCACTACACCACAGAGGCGGACTCAGATAAACACATACATATTTAAATTGAATCTTGTAATCCACAAGTATACTACAAGGCAACGAACCTAAATTCGTAAAATACATTATTTACTTTGCAATAAGAAAGCACAGAACACTCGTGCAACTACAATCAAGAGGCCTGGCGTCACTGAACTAAGCATAAACAAAGCAAGCGCGCTCCTCGTGGTCTACTGCACCGTGCGCTCACTGCCATCTTACTACGCCAGTCATCTTCTATTCGGCTTACTGCTACCCAAGCTACCAGCCATCCAGGTATAGAGATCAGTGATCCTATCCGACCTCCCTTGGTCAACTCTTGTTCTTTTCCGACCCCGACGCTATTAGGTTTGCGAGGGCTAGGGATTCTTTCATTTTCCCGCCCTTCGTGGCCCTTGTCTTCCTTTGGCCGATAGCTTCATTTTTCGAAGTGTCGGATCCCTTCCATTTTTCCCTCTGATTAGTGTTAAATAGAGGATGGTTGCCTAGTTGTACTTCCTCTTAAAACAATAATCACCACCACCACCTGGTAGAATAACACCCACTGTAACCCCTGCCTGTCTTAAGAGGCGACTAAAAGGGGCCCCAGGGGCTTCCCCCTGTGGGTGGGGGCGGTAGAATAACACTCACGGTAACCCCTGCCTGTCGTAAGAGGCGACTAAAAGGGGCCCCAGGGGCTCTGAACTTTGGAGCGTGGATTGGCGACCACGGGGCCTTTTGCCGAGTCCTGGCATTACTTCCACTTACTTGTGCCAGGCTCCTCACTTTCATCTATCCTATCCGACCTCCCTTGGTCAACTCTTGTTCTTTTCCGACCCCGACGCTATTAGGTTTGCGAGGGCTAGGGAGTCTTTCATTTTCACGCCCTTCGTGGCCCTTACCTTTCTTTGGCCGATTACTTCATTTTTCGAAGTGTTGGACCCCTTCCGTGTTTCCCTCTGATTAGTGTTAAATAGAGGATGGTTGCCTAGTTGTACTTCCTCTTAAAACAATAATCACCACCACCACCCCACCCGACGCTATTAGGTTTGCGAGGGCTAGGGAGTCTTTCATTTTCACGCCCTTCGTTGCCCTTGTCTTCCTTTGGCCGATATCTTCATTTTTCGAAGTGTCGGATCCCTTCCATATTTTCCCTCTGATTAGTGTTATATAGAGGATGGTTGCCTGGTGTACTTCCTTTTTAAACAATAATCACCACCACCACCGTGTGTGTGTGTGTGTGTGTGTGTGTGTGTGTGTGTGTGTGTAAAACATTATGCTAGAGGTGTGTACTTTGTAATATATACATTAAGCTGTGTTATCACAATTCACTGTACATATTGTATAAAGATAGGGAGATGTCCGCTGAGAGCGTAGTAAGGTAAATGATTCAAGTTTAAATTAGTACATACAAGAATTGCGTCGAGGATAGGAGAAGTACGCAAACATCACTACGGTAAAATGATTCGAGATAAAACTTGTACATACAAGATGTAAATAAATAATGTAGAATTGTCATATTCTTTATTTTGGGATTAGGTATTACCGTCCTCCCGCTCCTTATTAGCAAGGTAGAGTTTTGTTCAATACTATATCACTCAAGGAAGAAGAGTAAGTACGTCAAGAAGGAAGGTGTTGAGCAGATTCGTAAGTATGTTATCGTCTAGCTCAGTAAGTATGTTGAGAAGAGCAACATCAGCAATTTCGAACTCTAGTATGTATGTATGTATGTTTTTAAACGGTAGTATGTGTCAAGTCTAAACTTGTACACTCCCGCTTTTGTAATGTATGTTCGATAGAGATGTACCTTGACAGAGGAGGTAGAAGAAGAGCAGCTTAGTAAGTATGTTGAGAAGAGAATTTTTTCTTTCTAAACAGTGTTTGATTCTAGTCATGCAATGCAGTGTTCAACAGCATCGAATTGTAGTATGCGATTCTAGTTGTAATAGGTTTTCTAACAGCAATATGTGTGTTCAAGTCTAAACATGCAGGTACGCGATATGTGTACTGTCTTATGCATAAGATCGCGTTGTATGTTCGATAAAGCTATGCCTTAACAGAGGAAGAGGCTATAACAGCCACCGCCATCTTGTGTCGTAGGCACCTAAGAGCTAATTAGCGATGCAGTAGCCGTAAAGAAAGCAGCACGGTACTCTGTTGCATAAAGATGGCTGCTGTTGAATATGTAGCTAAAGAGTGCAGCACTGTGCTCCCTTGATTAAAGATGGCGGATGACAGCTGTCAGAAAAGCACGTGGGTTTGTTCCCAAACAAGAGATTGTGGAATTTGCCGCCACCACATTTCAACAAACAAGAGCACGTGGAATTTGTCGCCACCACATTTCAACTAAAGAGTGCAACACGGTGCTCTGTTGATTAAAGATGGCGGATGACAGCTGTCAAAAAAGCACGTTGATATGTTTCCAAACAAGAGCACGTGGAATTTACCGCCACCACATTTCAAAGGTATGTAGCTAAAGGGTGCAGCACTGTTCTCTCTGGATTAAGGATGGCGGATGACAGCTGTCAGAAAAGCACATGGGTTTGTTTCCAAACAAGTGCACGTGGAATTTGCCGCCACCACATTTCAAAGGTAAGTAGCTAAAGAGGGCAGCACGGTGCTCTCTGGATTAAATATGGCGGATGATAGCTGTCAAAAAAGCGCATGGGTTTGTTTCCAAACAAGAGCACATGGAATTTGCCGCCACCACATTTCAAAGGTCCGTATAAAGCACTCCAAAAACGCAGAGCACAACTACACAAGATCTTCACGGAGTTTCTACACTTTGATCTTAGCCAAGAGGCCGAGAAGCGTCTTGAGACTGATCACTGACACGCCCTCAGTAGCAGGCGAGCGACACCTAGCGACCAGCTTACTAGAGTTGTCGCAAAGAACAATGTTTTAAGAAAATTCACAATAATAATAACAAAAAGCACTGCAAAATTCATGATATAAAAACTGACAAGAAAATGTCCAGAACTGTTCTTTTATAACATGAACACTACACTACACTACACTACACTACATTACACTACACTACACTACAAAAGCACTAAGAACTCACTACATTGCTGTAGTCTGTCGTAGTCAGGTAAGCAGTCTCTTTCTGCTACACTGTTACAACCACGGCCTCATGTGACCTCACTACCCCAGTATTCACCTTGAGAGGCTGAGGGAAACCGTGGAAAAACCCCAGTCAGGGTACTTAAGTCACCTCTGTCGGACACCGGTGATGTGCTCCAAATAGATGTCATGAGTGAAGCCAATAACGTCCGACACGCAGAGTTTCTTGAACAGATTAAGATACTTTTTGCTACAGATGGAGCGTAGCACCTTATCATTAGCTGGGTCCCAAGATCCCAATGACACAACTAATATAGCGTCCACCTCAACAGATGTAAAACGAGAGCGAAGAGCCGTCGCCAAGGTCGCGTACTTGTCTCTTTTGGCCCGTCGGGCATCTTCGAAGGCAGACTTCCTGTTCTCAAATGGTATAGAAATATCCAAGATCAGAGCTTTACCATTCTTTACTATGACCAGGTCAGGTCGTAGATTGTCCTGAACGACCTGGTTTTCACTAAAGGTGTTAAACCTTGTAGCAGCTGCCCTTCTGACCCTCGCGACTACAGCATTATGTCTCTGCTGGTAAAGTGCAGAGTACCTCATGCAATGGTTGGCTGCATGAGGGAGGGTCTCATTCTCGTAACCGCATCTCCTACACCTCTTGTTGCCATTAGGTGTTGTACGGCGACTCCCATTGAGCGGTAATAGATTTAGCCTGGCTCGATGAATGAATCTCCAGTCTGCGAATCTGGTGAACTACCGGTCCTCAAGAAGTGGGAGCTAGCTGTATCTGCGGCTACACACTCCATAAATTTACCTTGATTGGGCAGATAGATCGGTCTGTTAGGGTGCTTAGACTGGAGGTTTATTCGGAGTGTCTTCAGCACCTTATGACGATCGTTTCTGAACAAGGTTTTCTCATTAATTGTAATAGATGGCATAAAATCTTCTAGTTTCCAAGTTGTCTGGTTCCTAGCCGATGCCTTGCGAGCTTGAATCCAGACAAATTGTAATGGATTAGAGTTCCGTCTGAACTCGCCCTCATTGTGGCCATTAAGGTACGCCGAGATGTCATCTTGATCAGCTGGTCTACCAATCCTCTTCTGAACCAAGGTCTTAAGGTCCTCTAGAGCAAGCTCAGCAGTGCATAAATCCGTAGAAGTAAGGAGCTTGAACGCATTGTAGATCAGATGGAAATCAGAATCGCTCTCAGCGACAGACAAACCAACACAACCAGACATGGTTGGGCCATATATGTAGTCATTACTGGCCTCTTGTGGAAGGTAAAGAGTCTTCATAACTTTCCCCCTGTGGGTGGGGGCGGTAGAATAACAGCCATGGTATCCCCTGCCTGTCGTAAGAGGCCACTAAAAGGGGCCCCGCCAACGTTTATTGAGAACTTCATGTCCCTCCGTCTCTTTCGAGTCCGAGTAGGGAATGCATTTTCTCAATACTACGTTCAAGAAAATGGAGTACCTCAGGGATCGGTACTGAGTGTCACGCTGTTCGCAATCGCCATCAACGGCATAGTTGCCGCTGCTGGGCCCGCAGTCGTTCCATCGCTGTATGTAGACGATTTAGCTCTACATTACAGCTCCGGAAGGGTGGCGTTTGCAGAGAGACAGCTACAGCAAGCTATTAACCGAGTCGACAGATGGGCCCTGCAAAATGGTTTTCGATTCTCAGCAGCGAAAACCTCAGTTGTACACTTCTGTCGATGTCGCCCCCCTGTGGGTGGGGGCGGTAGAATAACACCCACGGTATCCCCTGCCTGTCGTAAGAGGCGACAAAAAGGAGCCCCAGGGGCTCTGAATTTTGGAGTGTGGGTTGGCGACCACGGGGCCCTTAGCTGAGTCTTGGCATTCCTTCCACTTACTTGTGCCAGGCTCCTCACTATCATCTATCCTATCCGACCTTCTTGGTCAACTCTTGTTCTTTTCCGACCCCGACGCTATTAGGTTTGCGAGGGCTAGGGAGTCTTTCATTTCACGCCCTTCGTGGCCCTTGTCTTCCTTTGACCGATATCTTCATTTTTCGAAGTGTCGGACCCCTTCCATTTTTCTCTCTGATTAGTGTTATATAGAGGATGGTTGCCCAGTTGTACTTCCTCTTAAAACAATAATCACCACCACCACCTCAGGGGCTCTGAACTTTGGAGCGTGGGTTGGCGACCAAGGGGCCCTCAGCTGAGTTCCCCCTGTGGGTGGGGGCGGTAGAATAACACCCACGGTATCCCCTGCCTGTCGTAAGAGGCGACTAAAAGGGGCCTCAGGGGCTCTGAACTTTGGAGCGTGGGTTGGCGACCACGGGGACCTTAGCTGAGTCCCGGTATTGCTTCCACTTACTTGTGCCAGGCTCCTCACTTTCATCTATCCTATCCGACCTCCCTTGGTCAACTCTTGTTCTTTTCCGACCATGACGCTATTAGGTTTGCGAGGGCTAGGGTGTTTTTCATTTTCATGCCCTTCGTGGCCCTTGTCTTCCTTTGGCCGATACCTTCATTTTTCGAAGATTCGGACCCCTTCCATCTTTCCTCTCTGATTAGTGTTATATAGGGGATGGTTGCCTAGTTGTACTTCCTCTTAAAACAATAATCACCACCACCACCACCTCAGCTGAGTCCTGGCATTGCTTCCACTTACTTGTGCCAGGCTCCTCACTTTCATCTGTCCTATCCGACCTCCCATGGTCAACTCTTGTTCTTTTCCGACCCCGACGCTATTAGGTTTGAGAGGGCTAGGGAGTCTTTCATTTTCACGCCCTTCGTGGCCCTTGTCTTACTTTGGCCGATATCTTCATTTTTCGAAGTGTCGGATCCCTTCCATATTTTCTCTCTGATTAGTGTTATATAGAGGATGGTTGTCTAGTTGTACTTCCTCTTAAAACAATAATCACCACCACCACCACCACCCCAGCTGATCCCCCTGTGGGTGGGGGCGGTAGAATAACACCCACGGTATCCCTTGCCTGTCGTAAGAGGCGACTAAAGGGGCCCCAAGGCCTCTGATCTTTGGAGCGTGGGTTGGCAACCACGGGGCCCCTAGCTGAGTCCTGGCATTGCTTCCACTTACTTGTGCCAGGCTCCTCACTTTCATCTATTCTATCCGACCTATCTTGGTCAACTCTTGTTTTTTCCGACCCCGACGCTATTAGGTTTGCGAAGGCTAGGAAGTCTTTCATTTTCACGCCCTTCGTGGCCCTTGTCTTCCTTTGGCCGATATCTTCATTCTTCGAAGTGTCGGACCCCTTCCATTTTTTCTCTATGATTAGTGTTATATAGAGGATGGTTGCCTAGTTGTACTTCCTCTTAAAACAATAATCACCACCACCACCACCACCATCCCCCAGCTGATTCCTAGCATTGCTTCCACTTACTTGTGCCAGGCTCCTAACTTTCACCTATCCTATCCGACCTCCCTTGGTCAACTCTTGTTCTTTTTCCCCCCTGTGGGTGGGGGCGATAGAATAACACCCACGGTATCCCCTGCCTATCGTAGGAGGCGACTAAAAGTGGCCCCAGGGGCTCTGAACTTTAGAGCGTGGGTTGGCGACCACGGGGCCCTTAGCTGAGTTCCCCCTGTGGGTGGGGGCGGTAGAATAACACCCACGGTATCCCCTGCCTGTCGTAAGAGGCGACTAAAAGGGGCCCCAGGGGCTCTGAACTTTGGAGCGTGGGTTGGCGACCACGGGGCCCTTAGCTGGGTCCTGGCATTGCTTCCACTTACTTGTGCCAGGCTCCTCACTTTCATCTGTGCTATCCGACCTCTCTTGGTCAACTCTTGTTCTTTTCCGACCCCGACGCTATTAGGTTTGCGAGGGCTAGGGAGTCTTTCATTTTCATGCCCTTCGTGGCCCTTGTCTCTCTTTGCCCGATATCTTCATTTTTCGAAGTGTCGGACCCCTTCCATTTTTCTCTCTGATTATATAGAGGATGGTTGCCTAGTTGTACTTCCTCTTAAAACGTTAATCACCACCACCACCACCACCTTAGCTGAGTCCTGGCATTGCTTCCACTTACTTATGTCAGGCTCCTCACTTTCATCTATCCTATCCGACCTCGCTTGGTCAACTCTTGTTCTTTTCCGACCCCGATGCTATTAGGTTTGCGAGGGCTAGGGAGTCTTTCATTTTCACGCCCTTCGTGGCCCTTGTCTTCCTTTGGCCGATACCTTCATTTTTCGAAGTGTCGGACCCCTTCCATTGTTTCTCTCTGATTAGTGTTATATAGAGGATGGTTGCCCAGTTGTACTTCCTCTTAAAACAATAATCACCACCTCACCACCGCAACCACGAGGCCCTCAGCTGAGTCCTGGCATTGCTTCCACTTACTTGTGCCAGGCTCCTCACTTTAATCTATCCTGTCCGACCTCCCTTGGTCAACTCTTGTTCTTTTCCGACCCCGACGCTATTAGGTTTGCGAGGGCTAGGGAGTCTTTCATTTTCCCGCCCTTCGTGGCCCTTGTCTTCCTTTGGCCGATATCTTCATTTTTCGAAGTGTCGGATCCCTTCCATTTTTCCCTCTGATTAGTGTTATATAGAGGATGGTTACCTACTTGTACTTCCTCTTAAAACAATAATCACCACCACCACCACTACCTTCAATTTTCGAAGTGTCGGACCCCTTCCATTTTTCCTCTCTGATTTGCGTTATATACAGTAGAGGATGGTTGCCTAGTTGTACTTCCTCTTAAAACAATAATCACCACCACCACCACTCTTGTTCTTTTTCGACCCCGACGCTATTAGGGTTGCGAGGGCTAGGGAGTCTTTCATTTTCACGCCCTTCGTGGCCCTTCTCTTGCTTTGACCGATATCTTCATTTTTCGAAGTGTCGGATCCCTTCCTTTTTTCCCTCTGATTAGTGTTATATAGAGGATGGTTGCCTAGTTGTACTTCCTCTTAAAACAATAATCACCACCACCACCACCGGTGCGGGCGCAGCAGTATCATCAACCCGAACCCCAGGGGCTCTGAACTTTGGAGCGTGGGTTGGCGACCACGGGGCTCTTAGCTGAGTCCTGGCATTGCTTCCACTTACTTGTGCCAGGCTCCTCACTTTCATCTATCCTATCCGACCTCCCTTGGTCAACTCTTGTTCTTTTCCGACCCCGACGCTATTAGGTTTGCGAGGGCTAGGGAGTCTTTCATTTTCACGCCCTTCGTGGCCCTTGCCTTTCTTTGGCCGATAACTTCATTTTTCGAAGTGTTGGACCCCTTCCTTGTTTCCCTCTGATTAGTGTTAAATAGAGGATGGTTGCCTAGTTGTACTTCCTCTTAAAACAATAATCACCACCACCACCACCTCTTTCATTTTCACGCCCTTCGTGGCCCTTGTCTTCCTTTGGCCGATATCTTCATTTTTCGAAGTGTCGGATCCCTTCCATTTTTCCCTCTGATTAGTGTTATATAGAGGATGGTTGCCTAGTTGTACTTCCTCTTAAAACAATAATCACCACCACCACCACCGGTGCGGGCGCAGCAGGATCATCAACCCGATCTGGATCCTGACCACCACCACCTCTCGTTCTCCTTGCCTTCCTCGTTGCCGGCTTCGGGAAGACCACCTCGTTCTGGCTACGCAACTGCTGGTCCCGGTGCCACTGCATATGGTTCCGAAGTCCCCCGGTGGTCGGGAACGTCTTCTCACATTCAGTGCAGGCATAGGCGAAGATGGTAGCAGTCTCACGTGCACGCCGTAATGCCTGCGGAGTAGAAGATCTAAACGAATGATTTGTAGGACGGAGGCCTAAATCACAACTACATTTACAACAAGTATTAATGGTAGAAGTGATACGGATGCCGTGGTTCCGCTCCAGGTGCCTCTCCAGCGACCTCCGTGTGGCCGTCCAGTCCTTGGCCTTGAACGTGGACCTGCAATTGAGTTCAGTACAATCAAAAAATTCCGCTGGTGGATGGCGGACAATCAGTGTGGATTCCCGGCGCCGGACTGGAAGAAGAAGCTCTTCATCAAAATCAGGAACATGCTGAATCACACATCTAGTAAAAGAATTAAATTTATAAGGAAAGAGAATGATACTTATCAGACCACCACATCGTGTATTTGAAATATCAAAGTAGAAGGCCGTTACCAGGCAACCTCGTGCGGGTGGAGTGCACTACAATGGCTGGCTTAATAGTCCGGCTGCAAGGTAACTAAGCAACCCCGTTAATTCTTTATCTGCATCATAGTTTCCATGGATTCTGAAAATAAAATGAAATGGGAGGATTTTAGAGTAAGCGAGTTACTAGGCAACGAAAGTTATCTATGGAATATAAGGAAAACCAACAAAATGGAGGACTTAGGGCAATAAAATATAACCAAATAACACAATTAAAAATAGATTAAATCACCACCCACACACAAGATAACACTAAATACCATAAAGCACCCTTAAAACTACACAAATACTCCCCGGAAACTATGAATAAAGAACAAGATCCCGTAGTAAGCACTCCAAAAACACAGAGTACAACTACACAAGATCTTCACGGAGTTTCTACACTTTGGAGCGTGGGTTGGGAAGCACGGAGCCCTTAGCTGAGTCCTGGCATTGGTTCCACTTACTTGTGCCAGGCTCCTCACTTTCACCTATCCTATCCGACCTCCCTTGGTCAACTCTTGTTCTTTTCCGACCCCGATGCTATTAGGTTTGCGAGGGCTAGGGAGTCTTTCATTTTCATGCCCTTCGTGGCCCTTGTCTTCCTCTGGCCTATATCTTCATGTTTCGAAGTGTCGGACCCCTCCCACATTTTCTCTCTGATTAGTGTTATATAGAGGATGGTTGCCTAGTTGTACTTCCTCTTAAAACAATAATCACCACCACCACCATCACAGAGTGCGCCGATCTCTCTGGCCTAAGACGGAGCCTCGGCCTGCAGGAAACACTCGAACGCATACTAGCCGATGGCGCGACTACTGCTGATCTCGTCGTCCGCTTTATGTGCGACAGTGGACTTATAAAGGGTATATCCCCCTGTGGGTGGGGGCGGTAAAATAACACCCACGGTATCCCCTGCCTGTCGTAAGAGGCGACTAAAAGGGGCCCCAGGGTCTCTGAACTTTGGAGCGTGGATTGGCGACCACGGGGCCCGTAGCTGAGTCCTGGCATTGCTTCCACTTACTTGTGCCAGGCTCCTCACTTTCATCTATCCTATCCGACCTCTCTTGGTCAACACTTGTTCTTTTCCGACCCCGACGCTATTAGGTTTGCGAGGGCTAGGGAGTCTTTCATTTTCACGCCCTTCGTGGCCCTTGTCTTATTTTGGCCGATACCTTCATTTTTCGAAGTGCCGGACCCCTTCCATTTTTCTCTCTGATTAGTGTTATATAGAGGATGGTTGCCTAGTTGTACTTCCTCTTAAAACAATAATCACCACCACCACCACCACCTCAGCTGAGTCCTCGTATTGCTTTTGATAATATACCATATAAGTTCTGGGAAAAGGAGACTGGCGTTCGGTTTCCCCATTAATTTTGAGGTTAAGATATTTTACTGTCATTGAAATAAAACTATGAATTCGTTTGATGGAACAAAATATATTCTTTAAATCTATATATATAAAATAAGAGTTTTGTCTGTACATTGCTCAGAATTTCAAAAGAATGGTATTTCTGTCTCGGTCAAGTCCATAGTAACAAGAAAATGTATTTTTTACTTTTCCGTAATTTCTGTCTGTCTGTCTGTCTGTCTGTCTGTCTGTATGTATGTACACGCATCACGAGAAAACTGCTGAAGAGAATTTAATGAAAATCGGTATGTAAAGTCGGAGGATGAGCCGCTACAATCTAGGATATAAATAATTTTATTCACGCTGAGTGAAATGGTAGTTTAGGGGAAGGCCTTAAATTTAATTATCGAATATTTATATTATTAGCGGTCCTATCGATAAATACTATATAACTAAAGTTATATGGAATTCAATTTACAGTCATTTATGTCTTATACATTTTTACCGTACCGGTTTTGATAACACAGATATTAATGAATTTGTATTTTTGTTGCTAAGTCCGTATCAACGCCGAGCCACGAGGAAATGGGTTAACAGAATTTAATGAAAACCGCTATATAGAGTCGGGGATAAGAAACTACAGTCCAGGCAGTAAATAATTTTATTTTCCCCGAGATGAAATGGTAGTTTAGGGGAAGGCGCCTAAAATTTAATTTTAAATACCGGTACCAATGTTATTGGTGCTATAGGAAAGTACGGTACTACATAACAAAAGTTGTAGACAATACAGTTTCCGATCATTTATGTTTCATTCAGTTTTACTGTACCGACTATGATAAGTGTGGTATTTCAGAAGGCCTACAATATCCAAAGCGCTTAACACTGATCAACAATTACTTTACATTGACCATTGTTGTGATGTTCTTCGTGCCGCTCAACTCCGATAGATGGGATTACTACTGCATACCGAGTATAACAGCCTGACTGAACACTGGCGGGAAATAGCTGGGGAGTTGGGAAACTTTCTTCTTTAGCATGCCATTCCTCTGGTTCATACATTTTCTGATACTGCGAGGAACGTAACACACTGGTTCGTCATAGCATTCACCAGTATTGAGTAATCGGGAGATAGTGGGTTCGAGCCCCACTGTCGGCAGCCCTGAAAATGGTTTTCCGTGGTTTCCCATTTTCACCAGGCAAATGCCGGGACTGTACCTTAATTAAGGCCACGGCCGCTTCCTTCAACTTCCTAGGCCTTTCCTAACCCATCGTCGCCATAACACATATCTGTGTCGGTGCGACGTAAAGCAAAAAAAAAAAAAAATGTAAATAGCATCATAGCATTCGAGCTATTCAGTCCCTACTCTGAGGCACTGATTGGAATGAGTAGTGTGCATTTTTAACGGAATAATGACAGAGGAGTGTTCATGGCAGTCTGCGACCTGGTTGTTCCAGCTCTGGAACTTTGGACTCTTAGATCGGCACCGTAGTACTGTTCGTTGAAAGTGAGAAAGTGTGCGTTTTTTTATTTGATCGAGTATTTTATATGATAACATTGCTTTCAATCGCTAAATTCCTACTGACGTTTTTGTAATGACCTATGTTGAATTCAGTTAGGAAAACCACCAAGTCAGTCTTTCTGAGAATCCCGTAGCGAAGCACGGGTACATCAGCTAGTAATATATAAAAAATAGTGAGTCTTGTTGCGATAAAACAGATGAGAATATGAAATTATGACATTGCAACTGAAAGAAACTAGGCATGAATTTGAATTCTTCTTGACCGGACATTTAACAATTTATACGAAATATTTCCCTCACTGATTCACTTGACTGTACGTTCAACACTTTGAGTGTAATTACGACGTATTCCTTTGATCTGGTGTTTACTGTAGATGTGTCACGCCTAACTTGGTGATACATCCTTGTGTCTGCTTCTTCTCCATATCATATGACTTCTTTGTAAGTCAATATGCTATTACCTCATGGCAGGTGGTATCCATCTCTGACTCCATGGTAAGCCCTTGCGTCCGTGCCCAGTCTAGGGACACCATGACCTTGAAGTCGGTGTGGGGGTTTGTGTGCTTGTTGATACCGAGGGCTGTGCCAGCTCAGGGTTACCCATGCTGGATAGGCCTCGGTGTAGGGCCAGACTAACAAGGTGTCCCCCGAGTTGCTTGAGAGGTGTCTGTCCTCTTTATTCTTCATCACTATTTCTACCCTTCTATTCTCACCATCTTTAATTTCATTCCTCTTCCTGTCTGGCCACCCTCTCTGCCTCGGGTAGATTAGGTTAGACATTAAAAAAAATTAAAAAAATAAAAAAATAAAAAAGCAAAAAAAGAAAAAAATTAAAAAATACGTTAGTACGGAGGCTTTATCCTCCCCCAATCACTAGTTTCAGGTCGTGGCGAGGTGATGCATGGCTACTGGGAGAGTAGTTCCAAGCGACCCCCTCCAGATACCGGGTCCCCCTGTGGGTGGGGGCGGTAGGATAACAACCACGGTATCCCCTGCCTGTCGTAAAAGGCGACTAAAAGGGGCCCCAGGGGCTCTGAACTTTGGAGCGTGGGTTGGCGACCACGGGGCCCTCAGCTGAGTCCTGGCATTGCTTCCACTTACTTGTGCCAGGCTCCTCACTTTCATCTATCCTGTCCGACCTCCCTTGGTCAACTCTTGTTCTTTTCCGACCCCGACGCTATTAGGTTTGCGAGGGCTAGGGAGTCTTTCATTTTCACGCCCTTCGTGGCCCTTGTCTTCCTTTGGCCGATATCCTTATTTTTCGAAGTGTCGGACCCCTTCCAATTTTCCGTCTGATTAGTGTTATATAGAGGATGGTTACCTAGATGTACTTCCTCTTAAAACAATAATCACCACCCCCACCATATACCGGGCGCCCTCTGGAGTATATAGCCTTGCCTCCGGTAAATCTCCTTGGCTCTGCCGGAGGTCGACCTCATATTTCCGTCAGTACTTGTGGGACAAAAGACGGAACCTCTTTCTCTTCCTTCTTTTACAAAGGGTGGCACCTTTCAAAAATCATCGTCAAATATTCTTAAAAAACGTAAGTGGTATACTCCGGTTCCTGTAGATTACATGAGTGACGAACGTCTTCCTCGATTCCTGGTTGCTTCGAGGGTCGATAGTAAAACTTTCCTTGACGAATGTCCTTGTATGATAAGCAATTCAATTGAAGAAATTGTTGCTGGTGAAGTCGACGAGATGCGCAAGCTCCGAGATGGATCCGTACTTATCAAGACATCTACGGCTGAACAGTCCAGACGGCTACTTAAAGCCAAGTTATTCGGTAAGGTAGAGGTGAAAATCGAGAAGCACCAAACCCTTAACTCCTGCAAGGGAGTTATATTCCACAGGGATTTGGTTAAGTCTTCCGATGATTCAATGATCCGGTAACTAGCACGTCGGGGTGTAACCGACGTGAAGAGGTTGAAGAGGCGTGTGGGTGATAGGCTACTCGATAGGGTGCTTTCATCCTTACCTTCGACGCTGAGACCATACCTGAACGAATAAAGGTAGCAATGTATCGCCTGACAGTTCGTCCGTATATTCCGGCACCAATGAGGTGTTATAACTGTCAAAAGTTTGGTCAAACCTCATTGCGATGTACAGGTTCGACGACCTGCAAAATGTGTGGGAAGTGCGAGCATGCTGGGGTTGAATGCACACCACCACCTGTGTGCGTCAACTGCCCGAGTACGCATGCTCCAATCTCCAAGGAGTGCCCCATATTCAAGCGGGAGAAGAAGATCCAGGAGAAAAAACGCTGGATAAGCTATCTTATCCAGACGCCCGGAGGAAGTTCAAGTCCATGGCTGCTCCGGAGTTCTCCATCACATTCGCGGAAAAGGTCGCAAACGTACGGATCACTCCACAGAGTTTTGTACAGAACACCGGTACTGAAAATGCATTGAAAAGTCAAAGCCAGCAACAAAATTCAGTAACTAAAGAAACTGGAGATTCAGCATGTGAAGCACCGAAAAGAGCGTTACTGTCGACGTTGCCTGGGAAGAGCCCTTCCCAGGAACGTTCGGCTGGGAAGTCCTCCCCCAACAGGGCGGGGGGAAAGACTTCCCGAAATAGAGCTGGAAAGTACAGCCTTCCTTCCAATGCCCAGATCATAAAGGAGGAGAAGGTGAAGCCACAGGACTCCCTCTAAAAATTGGAGAGGAAGCCTTCTCCAACTCAGTCGGGGTCCACAAGATCACCGAAGAAATCCGGCAAGCCATCTGCCGGCTCTCCTCCCAAAAAGAGAGAAACGGTGGGCAAGAGCGAGAAGCCCCGACGCCCTCTTGTTCGATCACTTTCTGGAGAACCTAGTTCTCCCAGGAAGAAGGCCCACTGTTCCAGACCAATGAGATCACCGTCCGCGGAGGGTCCAGTCACCGCGCCTCCTTCTTCGGAGGAGACAATGGAGACTGAACCAATCATTGTCGTGGATGGTGACGACAATGCCGACAACAACGGCGGAAAATGGCAGGTAGTTGACAAAAAAGAAGGGCAAGCAATTGTCCTAATTTCGCAACGCTACCAATCCACACAATGGCACTATTGCAGTGAACTGCAGTAGTTACCACTGTCGCCTAGCTGAGTTACGTCAACTGATATCCGTCTATGCGGTCTCCATAGTCTGTCTACAGGAATCTCGTTTGAGACCTGGACACGACACGACTATGAGAGGATATCGTCTTTTTCCAAAGACAGATTAGCTTTGGATGGCGCGGCAACTGGGGGCGTTTGTACCCTAGTTCGCTCCGACATCTTCAGCGAAGAAGTACCGCTCCGTACTCAGCTAGATGCAGTTGCAGTTCCGCTCCGTTTCCAGTAATGATCCCCCTGTGGGTGGGGGCAAAAGAATAACACCCACGGTATCACCTGCCTGTCGTAAGAGGCGACTAAAAGGGGCCTCAGGGGCTCTGAATTTTGGTGCGTGGGTTGGAGACCACGGGGCCCTTAGCTGAGTCCTGGTATTGTTTCCACTTACTTGTGCCAGACTCCTCACTTTCATCTATCCTATCCGACCTCCCTTGGTCAACTCTTGTTCTTTTCCGACCCCGACGCTATTAGGTTTGCGAGGGCTAGGGAGTCTTTCATTTTCACGCCCTTCGTGGCCCTTCTCTTCCTTTGGCCGACATCTTCATTTTTCGAAGTGTCGGATCCCTTCCATTTTCCCCTCTGATTAGTGTTATATAGAGGATGGTAGCCTAGTTGTATTTCCTCTTAAAACAATAATCACCACCACCACCTGACAACGGTTTGCAACGTGTACTTTCCACCGGACTACGATATTGAAACGCATGCACAACAAGATTTGATCGCTCAGTTGCCTCCTTGGCCTCAGGGGCTCTGAACTTTGGAGCGTGGGTTGGCGACGACGAGGCCCTAAGCTGAGTCCTGGCATTGCTTCCACTTACTTGTGTCGGGCTCCTCACTTTCATCTATCCTATCCGACCTCCCTTGGTCAACTCTTGTTCTTTTCCGACACCGACGCTATTAGGTTTGCGAGGGCTAGGGAGTCTTTCATTTTCACGCCCTTCGTGGCCCTTGTCTTCCTTTGGCCGATATTTTCATTTTTCGAAGTGTCGGATCCCTTCCATTTTTCCCTCTGATTAGTGTTATATAGAGGATGGTTGCCTAGTTGTACTTCCTCTTAAAACAATAATCACCACCACCACCATCAGAGAAATGATAACCTTCTTGCACTAAATCCCCCTGTGGGTGGGGGCGGTAGAATAACACCCACGGTATCCACTGCCTGTCGTAGGAGGCGACTAAAAGGGGCCCCAGGAGCTCTGCCCCCAGGGACTCTGAACTTTGGAGCGTGGGTTGGCGACCACGGGGTCATCAGCTGGGTCCTGGCATTGCTTCCACTTACTTGTGCCAGGCTCCTCACATCCATCTATCCTATCCGACCTCCCTTGGTCAACTCTTGTTCTTTTCCGACCCCGACGCTATTAGGTTTGCGAGGACTAGGGAGTCTTTCATTTTCACGCCCTTCGTGGCCCTTTTCTTTCTATGACCGATATCTTCATTTTTCGAAGTGTCGGATCCCTTCTACTTTTCCCTCTGATGAGTGTTATATAGAGGATGGTTGCCTAGTTGTACTTCCTCTTAAAACAATAATCACCACCACCACCCCAGGAGCTCTGAACTTTGGAGCGTGGGTTGGCGACCACGGGGCCCTCAGCTGAGTCCTGGCATTGTTTCCACTTACTTGTGCCAGGCTCCTCACTTTCATCTATCCTATCCGACCTGCCTTGGTCAACCCTTGTTCTTTTCCGACCCCGACGCCATTAGGTTTGCGAGGGCTAGGGAGTCTTTCATTTTCACGCCCTTCGTGGCCCTTTTCTTCCTTTGGCCGATATATTCATTTTTCGAAGTGTCGGATCCCTTCCATTTTTCCACTCTGATTAGTGTTATATAGAGGATGGTTGCCCAGTTGTACTTCCTCTTAAAACAATAATCACCACCACCACTTAAAACAATAATCACCACCACCACCATCAGGGATCGGTACTGAGTGTCACGCTATTCGCTCCCCCTGTGGGTGGGGGTGGTAGAATAACACCCACGGTATCCCCTGCCTGTCGTAAGAGCGACTAAAAGGGGCCCCAGGGGCTCTGAACTTTGGAGCGTGGGTTGGCAACCATGGGGCCCTCAGCTGAGTCCTGGCATTGCTTCCACTTACTTGTGCCAGGCTCCTCACTTTAATCTATCCTATCCGACCTCGCTTGGTCAACTCTTGTTCTTTTTCGACTCCGAGGCTATTAGGTTTGCGAGGGCTAGGGAGTCCTTCATTTTCACGCCCTTCGTGACCCTTGTCTTTCATTGACCGATATCTTCATTTTTCGAAGTGTCGGATCCCTTCCCTTTTATTCCTCTGATTAGTGTTATATAGAGGATGGTTGCCTAGTTGTACTTCCTCTTAAAACAATAATCACCACCACCTCAGCTGAGTCCTGGCATTGCTTCCACTTACTTGTGCCAGTCTCCTCACTTTCATCTATCCTATCTGACCTCCCTTGGTCAACTCTTGTTATTTTCTGACCCCGACGCTATTAGGTTTGCGAGGGCTAGGGAGTCTTTCATTTTCATGCCCTTCGTGGCCCTTGCCTTCCTTTGGCCGATATCTTCATTCTTCGAAGTGTCGGATCCCTTGCATTATTTCCCTCTGATTAGTGTTAAATAGAGGATGGTTGCCTAGTTATACTTCCTCTTAAAACAATAATCACCACTACCACCTCTCCTCACTTTCATGTATCCTTTCCGACCTCTCCTGGTCAACTCTTGTTCTTTTCCGACCCCGACGCTATTAGGTTTGCGAGGGCTAGGGAGTCTTTCATTTCCACGCCCTTCGTGGCCTTTGTCTTCCTTTGGCCGATCCCTTCATATTTCGAAGTGTCGGACCCCTTCTTTTTTTTCTCTCTAATTAGTGTTATACAGATAATGGTTGTCCAGTTGTACTTCCTTTTAAAACAATAATCACCACCACCACCACCACCACCACCACCACCACCTGTGTGCGTCAACTGCCCGGGTACACATGCTCCAATCTCCAAGGAGTGCCCCATATTCAAGAGGGAGAAGAAGATCCAGGGGTTAAAAACGCTGGATAAGCTATCTTATCCAGACGCCCGGAGTAAAGTCAAGTCCATGGCTGCTCCGGAGTTCTCCATCTCCTTTGCTGAAAATTCGCAAACGTGCGGATCCCTCCACAGAGTTTTGTACAGAACACCTGTTTGGGAAAGGGGGGGCAAGATGGTGACACGGGGCAAGACGGGGTGGGGGTTTCCTTGTCTTCATGGTGCTGCCACTGGCCTGAAAATGGAAATAGCTTGAATGGCAGATGCAGGTTACATAGTTTGTACGTCTTCTAGTCAGTGTGAGCTGTCTGGATGCTTGGAGTGGCCTTTTTACTGTTTCTCACCCCTGTGATCTTATACATATGTATCCTTTGGACTTTGATGAGGTAAGCTGGAATTGCAATACATTCGTTCTTGAACACTATCCATTAGACTGTACCTTAATGTATATATATTGAGCTCGTGGAGGTAATTCATAAATAAATGAAGATATTTTTATTCCGTTAGTCTCAGTATAACAATTGGGGCAAGATGGGGACGTCCCCGTCTTGCCCCAGTCCCCATCTTTCCCTAGTCCCCATCTTGCCCCAGTCCTAATCTTGCCCTTTAGGATGAATAGTATTTCCCCTATAGTTACTTATATAATTTCTAGTTATATTTCATTTTTATAAATTATGCCCCCTGGTATAGGCCAAGGGACCAAATACTGAGTGCAAAGGGTAGTGGATTTCTCAATCAGTCATTACTAGGGCCCGGATTTTTAAAAAATGCATATGCGCATATGCAATTGCATATTTTGACATATTTTGAGGGTTAGTGCATATTCTAGACGTAACAGCATATTCCGGTATATAATGTCTGAATTTAAGGATAATTACAAGAACTACTAAAATAAATCTGTTTTATACATCCCTAGCTAGTTGGCTATTTTATGTGCATCCCTCGCTAGTTGGTATTTTCGACTGTCTGTGTAACGGCACTTTACTTTCACAACTGACAATGGCAACAGATAGCTTAGGTGTGGGTAGGCAGGCTGGACTTTCCCTGAATTCCTTTCTCTACCACAGCAGATAATAATCTCAGGGGGCTGGGCACTTGGTCAGGACAGAAGTATCTTCAGTTCACTAGTTACGTTCCATTTTAGTGCCCTGCATCTCATTTCTAAAAGTGTTAGTTTTTAAAAAATGCCTAAGGAAAAGAGCAGCAGAAGAGATTTACTAAATCAGTGGGTGTTGGGTAATAGGGACTATTCAACAGATGGTGTCATCGTGTACTGTCAAGTTTCCTCAAAGGAAGTGAAATGTGAAAAGAAATTTCAGCTTGAACAGCATTCAAAAACTGCACATATTAAAGCAAAGGAGGAGAAGAACAGCACACCACAACAACTACTTTTTACACAGGTAAAGCCCAAGTCCTGTAGTCTTAATACATTTTCAAATGATCTTAGTAGGGCTTTCGTATGCAGCAACATTCCATGGAATAAATTAAACAATCCAGTTCTGCGATCATTTCTCGAGAAATATTGCGTAAATCAAAAAATCCCAGATGAATCAACTCTTAGGAAAAATTACCTACCTCCGCTATATGAATCTACCCTGGAATTGATCCGTTCTGATATCGGAAGGAACTGTGTCTGGATATCGGTGGATGAGACAACGGATTGTGTGGCCGTTACATAGCAAATTTCGTGGTTGGTAAATTACATCCAGACGTTCCCGGTAAACCACATCTTCTTGCTTGTAAAGTACTAGAGAAAACCAACCATAGCACAATAGCAAGATTTGTAAATGATTCTCTGCGACTATTGTGGCCATCTGAAATTGAGACTAATTGTTGTAAAGTGCTTGTACTACTCACAGATGCAGCTTCGTATATGTTGAAAGCAGCAAAGGCCCTCCAAGTATTTTATCCAAAACTCATACACGTAACCTGTTTAGCGCACGGATTACACCGCATTGCAGAAGAAATACGCGCAGTTTCCATCTGTTAACAATTTAATTGGATGTGGGAAGAAACCGTTTCTGAAAGCACCAGCTCGTGTCCAGTTCTACAAAGATTGTCTACCTGAAGTTCCTTTGCCACTTGAACCTGACCTGACTAGGTGGGGGACATGGTTATCTGCAGTATCATTTTATCAGGAACATTTTAATGAAGTGAAAGAAGTGGTTACAAAACATGAAGATGAACATATTGCGTGTGTCCGTGATGCAAAAGGTGTGTTTGAAACCGCTACTGTTTATTAAGATGTGAATTTCATTCATGCACATTTTTCTAAACTTCCAAAAGCCATTGAGAGCTTAGAATCTTCCGGTACTCCCCTCCATGAATCACTTGATCTCGTTGAAAAAGCTGCATCTCCGTTGAATTACGCTCCAGGCGAAATTGGAGAGAAGATTAAATGCAAGTTAGAAAAGGTGTTGAATTCGAACCCAGGACTGAAGAAGATTAAGTTAATTAGTCAATACTTGAGTGGAACTAGGGTATCCTTGCCAGATGTATGCTCCGAAACGTTGGTGCCCATGTATAAGTACTGTCCAATTACGTCAGTTGATGTAGAACGATCATTTTCAGCCTATAAACTCATTTTGACGGACAACAGGCATAGTTTGTCTCCAGAAAACATTGAAAGACTACTAGTTACTTATTGTGATGCTTCTTTTTGCAATAAATGATACCTGTAAATAGGTAAGTGAATAAAATTGAATGTTTTTAAGAGCATATTTCCTTATTTTCCGTGCATATATTGTAACTTTTTAGTGCATATTTGCATGCATATTTTCAGGTTTTTTAGTGCATATAAATCCGGGCCCTAGTCATTACCGACAGCAGTGACTACGCTGGCTAACGAACAGCGATAGCTGATGGAGCCAAGCTCTCTGCTGACTCGTTGGACGCGTGGGTTCGAGATTCACCGTCGGCCGTCCTTGAAATGATTTTCCGTGGTTTCCCATTTTCAACACCAGTCAAATGCTGGGACAGTACCGTCTGACAGTCCACGGCCTCTTCCTTCGACACCTTTGCCCAGTTTCATTCATCTTCAACCATTCCATCTCTCATCCTGACCCCCCCCTGTAGGTGGGGGCGGTAGAATAACACCCACGGTATCCCCTGCCTGTCGTAAGAGGCGACTAAAAGGGGCCCCAGGGGCTCTGAACTTTGGAGCGTGGGTTGGCGACCACGGGGCCCACAGCTGAGTCCTGGCATTGCTTCCACTTACTTGTGCCAGGCTCCTCACTTTCATCTATCCTATCCGACCTATCTTGGTCAACCCTTGTTCTTTTCCGACCCCGACGCTATTAGGTTTGCGAGGGCTAGGGAGTCTTTCATTTTCACGCCCTTCGTGGCTCTTATCTTTCTTTGGCCGATACCTTCATTTTTCGAAGTGTCGGATCCCTTCCATTTTTTCTCTCTGATTAGCGTTATATAGAGGATGGTTGCCTAGTTGTACTTCCTCTTAAAACAATAATCACCACCACCTTGAAATGATTTTCCGTGGTTTCCTATTTTCAACACCAGTCAAATGCTGGGACAGTACCGTCTGACAGTCCACGGCCTCTTCCTTCGACACCTTTGCCCAGTTTCATTCATCTTCAACCATTCCATCTCTCATCCTGACCCCCCCCCCTGTGGGTGGGGGCGGTAGAATAACACCCACGGTATCCCCTGCCTGTCGTAAGAGGCGACTAAAAGGGGCCCCAGGGGCTCTGAACTTTGGAGCGTGGGTTGGCGACCACGGGGCCCTTAGCTGAGTTCTGGCATGGCTTCCACTTACTTGTGCCGGGCTCCTCACTTTCATCTATCCTATCCGACCTCCCTTGGTCAACTCTTGTTCTTTTTGGACCCAACGGTATTACGTATAGAGGCCTAGAGAGTCTTAAATTTTCATGCCCTTCGTGGCCCTTGTCTTTCCTTGGCCGATACCTTCATTTTTCGAAGTGTCGGACACCTTAAATTTCTCTCTCTCTGATTAGTGTTATATAGAGGATGGTTGCCTAGTTGTACTTCCTCTTAAAACAATAATCACCACCACCACCTCTCATCCTGACGCGCAGGTCGCCCACGGGGGTCGACTTTAAAGACCTGCACACGGCTTCGCAGGAGGTCACACGAAAAAATAGGTCATTTAAAAATCCATACATTTTTATTAAACAATTAATTTAAATTGTATTCTTGCTCATTATGCCATCTACGAGCCTTATGATGGTTTATTATGGTGCAATACTGTTCGTTGATATTAGTAATTCAAGGTTATGGGAGTAGATTCAAATTTTAGTATAATTTTTACTGAAGAATGCAAGTTTCCAGGCCAGTGGCAGCACCATGGAGACAAAGAAACCTCCACCCCGTCTTGCCCCACATTGGTAGTATGCAAGATTTTTTGTGTATGGAGATTTTGTGTTTAACTTTTCAAAAACTATTTTAGTGCACTATGAGAAACAGATAGTGACGCAACAAAATGGAACTATATATGAACATATTATCAACATGTATAACGCACCTGAACTACTTTTTCCTTAGCGTCCCCATCTTGCCCCCCCCCCCCCCCCCCGCCCAACAGAAAATGCATTGAAAAGTCAAAGCCAGCATCAAAATTCAATAAGTAAAGAAACTGGATTTTCAGATTGTGAAGCACCGAAAAGAGCATTACTGTCGACGTTGCCTGGGAGGGGCCCTTCCCAAAGCCGTTCGGCTGGGAAGTCCTCCCCCAACAGGGCGCGAGGAAAGACTTCCACAAATATTGCTGGAAAGTCCAGCCCTCCTTGCGATGCCCAGATCATAAAGGAGGAGAAGGTGAAGCCACAGAGGCCCCAGGGGCTCTCCCCCAGGGGCTCTGAACTTTGGAGCGTGGGTTGGCGACCACGGGGCCCTCAGCTGAGTCCTGGCATTCCTTCCACTTACTTGTGCCAGGCTCCTCACTTTCATCTATCCTATCCGATCTCTCTTGGTCAACTCTTGTTCTTTTCCGACACCGACGCTATTAGGTTTGCGAGGGCTAGGGAGTCTTTCATTTTCACTCCCTTCGTGGCCCTTGTCTTCCTTTGGCCGATATCTTCATTCTTCGAAGTGTCGGATCCCTTCCATTCTTTTCCTCTGATTAGTGTTATATAGAGAATGGTTGCCTAGTTGTACTTCCTCTTAAAACAATAATCATCACCACCACCATGAAGCCACAGAGCTCCCTTAAAAAAATTGAGCAGTCTCCTCCAACTCAGTCGGGATCAACTGCAGCCCCAAGAAATCCGGCAAGCCTTCTGCCGGCTCTCCTCCTAAAAAGAGAGAAACAGTCGGCAAGTGAGGGAGGCCCCGACGCCCTCTTGTTCGATCACTTTCTGGAGAACCTAGTTCTCCCAGGAAGAAGGCCCACTGTTCCCGAACAGTGAGATCACCGTACGCGGAGCGTCCAGTCACCGTGTCTCCTTCTTCTGAGGAGACAATGGAGACTAAGCCACTCATTGTCGTGGATGGTGATTGTGACAATAACGGAACCGACAAAGACGGTGGAGTAACCTGGCAGGTACCCCCCTGTGCATGGGGGCGGTAGGATAACACCCACGCTACACTCTGCCTGTCGTAACAGGCGACTAAAAGAGGCCCCAGGAGCACTGAACTTTGGAGCGTGATTTGGCGACAATGGGGCTTTTAGCTGAGTCCTGATCTTCCTTCCACTTACTTGTGTCAGGCCCCTCAATTTCAACCACCCTATCCGATCTCACTTGGTCTACTCTTGTTCTTTTCCGACCCCGACGCTATTAGGTTTGCGAGGGCTAGGGAGTCTTTCACTTTCACGCTATTCGTGGCCCTTGTCTTTCTTTGGCCGATACGTTCATTTTTCGAAGTATCGGACCCCTTCCTGTTTTCCTCTCTGATTAGTGTTAAATAGAGGATGGTTGCCTAGTTGTACTTCCTCTTAAAACAATAATCACCACCACCACCACCTTCCATTTTTTCCTCTGATTAGTCTTATATAGAGGATGGTTGCCCAGTTGTACCTCCTCTTAAAACAATAATCATCACCACCACTTCTATGGAGTACATTACCTGTCTCGTTTCATACTTGAATATTCTTGTTATAAAATTGGTTGACGACCATCTTTTCAAATCCCTAAACGTAAAGGACCATCCATATTGAGCAAAGTGTACAGATATGACAAGAGAACATACTTCCTCGACATGTGACAGGCAACTTAATGAACGAGGAGCAGACTCGTAATGATATTTGTTGGGGCTTGACGGGAAATATGCGTCACGTACGGGCATCGTGACGCCACAAGCGTCGCTCGTGCTCGGCCGTCGGGTCGCCTTGCTTAAGTGAGGACGCTGAGGTGACGGATGACTGCTGTCCGCAGTGTGAAATGTCACAGCTCAGCTTCGCATACCTTCACACAGGCCACATTTTACATTCATGACTTTCAGTCTTACAATAGGACGCGGAAACCTATCGGAAACCGATGTGCGCCACGTCACTGGACTGTGTGAGTGCTCTAAAGTAATTTGGAACAGCTCAGCCTTTTAGTTGGACTAAACTACAGGGTACCTTGGACATAGCCACCCGTGTGCTATCTATTTCACTCCATACTGACAGACGATGTAACATTCGTGTCATTAGAATACCTATCAATGTTGAACACATTGAATACGTCAGTCGCTATCTTCCCCCTGCGGGTGGGGGCGGTAGAATAACACCCACGGTATCCCCTGCCTGTCGTAAGAGGCGACTAAAAGGGGCCCCAGGGGTTCTGAACTTTAGAGCGTGGATTGGCGACCACGGGGCCCTCAGCTGAGTCCTTCCCCCTGTGGGTGGGGGCGGTAGAATAACACCCACGGTATCCCCTGCCTGTCGTAAGAGGCGACTAAAAGGGGCCCCAGGGGCTCTGAACTTTGGAGCGTGGGTTGGCGACCACGGGGCCCTCAGCTGAGTCCTGGCATTGCTTCCACTTACTTGTGCCAGGCTCCTCACTTTCATCTATCCTGTCCGACCTCCCTTGGTCAACTCTTGTTCTTTTCCGACCCCGACGCTATTAGGTTTGCAAGGGCTAGGGAGTCTTTCATCTTCACGCCCTTCGTGGCCCTTGTCTTCCTTGGGCCGATATCTTCATTTTTCGAAGTGTCGGACCCCTTCCATTTTTCCCTCTGATTAGTATTATATAGAGGATGGTTGCCTAGTTGTACTTCCTCTTAAAACAATAATCACCACCACCACCACCACCCATTGAGCGGTAATAGATTTAGCCTGGCTCGATGAATGAATCTCCAATCTGAAAATCTGGTATACAGACTGGTTCTCAAGAAGTGTGAGCTTGAAGAATCAGCGGCTACACAATCAATAACTTTTCCTTGGTTGGGCAGATTGATCAGTCTATTAAGGTGCTTGGACTGGAGGTTTATTCTGAGAGTCTTCAGCACCTTATGACGATCGTTTCTGTACAAGGTTTTCTCATTAATTGTAATAGATGGCATAAAATCTTCCATTTTCCAAGTTGTCTGGTTTCTAGCCGATGCCTTGCGAGCTTGAGTCCAGACAGATTGTAATGGATTAGAGTTCCGTCTGAACTCGCCCTCGTTATGGCCATTAAGATACGCCGCAATGTCCTCTTGGTCAGCTGGTCTACCAATCCTCTTCTGAACCAAGGTCTTCAGGTCCTCTAAAGCAAGCTCAGCGGTGCATAAATCAGTAGAAGTAAGGAGCTTGAACGCATTGTCAATCAGATGGAAATCAGAGTCACTCTCAGCGACAGGCAAACCAACACAACCAGAAATAGCTGGACCATAAATGTAGTCATTACTGGCTTCTTGAGGAAGGTAAAGAGTCTTCTTAACTTCAGCCTTAATGATGTTATCCAGTTTAGACCACTCACCCTTATGGTGTTGGGCGTTCCTCATGATAAACTGAAGAGATGGGTAGAAAAAAGCCTTCAAGGCATCGATCCTTTGCCAAGGAGCCAGCTTGGAGTGCAGGATCTTCTGAGCAGTAGAAATTAGATCAGCTAGTTCCTTGGTGTTGGAAGAGATGTGAAATCCAACAGGCTTCCCCAGAAATTTCTCAAATTCTCCATCATTTAAAGCCTTTAGTTCTTCATTTCCAATTCTAAATATGGAGTTCCTAGTGCCAACTGGGGTTACAACAGACAGATGAAGACTGAAAGATTAGTGTTATATAGAGGATGGTTGCGTAGTTGTACTTCCTCTTAAAACGATAATCACCACCACCACCTCTCATTTCCTCCTCCCCTTCTGGGTGCTTTATTTCTTTCATGCAGCGAAATTTATATGGTGGGGAAAGGCCTGTTCACTGTCCTCAAATGTCCGCATATAAAACATCCCATATAATGCTTTTGATTTAACCAAAAAAGAATTAAAACTGATCAGTAGATCACTCTAACTGAGTACTGATAGTCCTGTTATCTGGTAATGAAAAGCACAAAACTCAGGCGTCATTAACGGCACGAGCATAATGTCCGTTATTGTTATCGTACTTTTAGTGTTCAAGCAAATCTTCCCCCTGTGGGTGGGGGCGGTAGAATAACACCCACGGTATCCCCTGCCTGTCGTAAGAGGCGACTAAAAGGGGCCCCAGGGGCTCTGAACTTTAGAGCGTGGGTTGGCGACCACGGGGCCCTTAGCTGAGTCCTGGCATTGCTTCCACTTACTTATGTCAGGCTCCTCACTTTCATCTATCCTATCCGACATCGCTTGGTCAACTCTTGTTCTTTTCCGACCCCGACGCTATTAGGTTTGCGAGGGCTAGGGAGTCTTTCATTTTCACGCCCTTCGTGGCCCTTGTCTTCCTTTGGCCGATACCTTCATTTTTCGAAGTGTCGGACCCCTTCCATTGTTTCTCTCTGATTAGTGTTATATAGAGGATGGTTGCCCAGTTGTACTTCCTCTTAAAACAATAATCACCACCACCACCTCAAGCAAATCTAATCAAGCCTCATCGCCTTCCCTGAATCTTATCTAGTTCACTGTTTATTCAATTACATTCATAGAATACCACCTAAAAGCTAACAATTCACTTCTAGGACCAAACGAAATAATTTACGTTCTTAGAACCACCTTCAACCAGTGGCGGCTCGTGATGATAGAAATGGGTGGGGCACATTCAACATATTAGGAACACTAGGAATCAATTAAATCAATTAGATTAATCTTAAATTAATCCGCCATTGAATATATTATTCATTGTAGAATTCCTCTGTATGAGCCTTTGGCTCGTTGGAATTATTGAAATAAATATGTAACTATCATCTATCTTCTTATTTCTTGTATATGAAACTGCGCTTGTAGGTTCTATTTTTATCTTTGAACGATTTATGCTAAGCTCTGGTCTTGGTCGGCCCATTTATTTAGCTAATAATCTGTTTTCGTAATTAAGAGATTTTGTTTGTAAGTAGCTCACTTGATTCATTTTAAAAGCACTTATGCTCGCACAGGAATACACTCAGATACATCACACTAATCTTCACACACTTTTCAGACTTACAATGAACATCGACACCGATGGACACGATTAATCTAACAGACGAACAAGGTAAGCACAGGTTTGCTTTTGCGCGCGTTAATAATACATATGCCGACACAAGAAAGTGTAGCTGGGTGCTATCTAGTAGGATGTAGGAGAAGTAAGTTCAAAATACGAACTAGCGCTGAAGTGTCACGTCGTAGAAATACTGTGACCGGGTCAATGGAATTTGCCATTACCCCCTTCAACCCTCACAGCTTTCAGAATGATGGGATGATGTTCAGGTATATGAAAGAGTCGGTCCCATCCGGGATTAGACCTTTACTATGTTGCCTAGTTTAGTCCAGGGCTGCTAGAACAAGAACAACCGTGGTGAATCATAGTCTCTTGAACTCACTGAAGGTGGTCGTGACAGTAATCGTGAATAATGTTGTTCTGATTTTTATAATAGTTTTTATCGGTGGAGGGGCACGTGACCATGTGTCCTAAAGGCAGAACCGCGCCTGCCTTCAACCAAAATTATATTTATATTTTATATATATTGAGCTATAATAGCGAACATTTAACTAAGTAACTTTAAAAACAATTGTATAACCAATAAGTATCCTAAAGGAATCTTACACAGGAGTAGATATTGCACCTTTCCTGCGTCCAGGGTGGGTCGCCAAAGAAATCCAGGCCAGCGTACTCTCAGGGTGCGACGATTAATTCTTTTTACGTGAGTTCCGAGAAAGATGAGAAGAAATTCTCGACGAGTGCCTTACCTGCCGGTAGTAATGATGTACGTCTCCATCCTACGAATCGTTGGTTTCCGCAAGAATATATAATTTATATTACTCCTTAATTCTAAATATGTATATTCAAAATGCTTAAGCTAATTTATGAATCCCAATATACCTTAATCATAATCATTTATTCAAATTCTTAGAATTGAGAAAAGAAAATGAAATGTAAAGAAAATTATTATCTCATACTAAATTTTTTAAACCTTATGTAGTAAATATGAATGTTGATCAAACACATTGCACCAGGAAAAGTTGACTTTAAAGAGCATGGGGTCTCTCTGAGGGGTACCTAGTTCTTAGGAGATGGTACAGAGAGGGAGGGTCGCAAGGTGAAATAATAGATATTATATCTTTCATTCCTTTATTCAATCTCTAGAGGTCAGCCTATTATATCGCCGAATCATAAATATTTACTTAAACATATTTCCCAATTTCAACAACAGAATATCGAAAAATCAAGTTGATCAAGTAATATTCAACAGAATAATGTCTTTCTCAATCAGTTATGCCCATCATAAGTTACATGACATAAATTAATAATAAAGAATGTTGTAAGTAAATAAGAAATCATAGTCTTTTCTATTGGCATTTGCGATTTCAGATTACGCTTTCTACATAAATTGAATAAAGTAAATTTGTTAATTCCTTCTTGTGAACACATCAAACTCAAATATGAAACACTTGAAATTAAGTATGATCCTCTAATATAACGTTCTGAGTATCGTCCTATTTTTTTTTTGTAAATTATTGTATACTTTACGTAAATACTGTAAATCGAGAGTTTATGATACACTTCCACTATGAATGAAGCACTCAAATGATATTTTTAAGTTCCAATAAATGAGAATATACGACGAGGGCACACTGTTATTTGAAAGTCTGTCTTTACCTTAAGAGTTGTAAAGCGTTAATTTTCCAAGCTTATGAAATGTTAAGTAAGTGAGCTATTAATGTTCTTTATCAGTAAGTTACGTTCAAAGTCAGAATTATATTACTCCCTCTAGGGACACCATGATCTTGAAGTCGGTGTGGGGGCTTGTGTGATGGTTGATACCGAGGGCTGTGCCAGCTCACGGTTACCCATGCTGGATAGGCCTTGGTGTAGGGCCAGACTAACAAGGTGTCACACGAGTTGCTTGAGAGGTGTCTGTGCTCTTTATTCTTCATCACTATTTCTACCCTTCTATTCTTACCATCTTTAATTTCATTCCTCTTCCTGTCTGGCCACCATCTCTGCCTCGGGTAGATTAGGTTAGACATTAAAAAAATAGGTTAGTGCAGAGGTTTTATCCTCCCCCAATCACAAGTTTCGGGTCGTGGCGAGGTGATGCATGGCTATGCCCCAGGGGCTCTGAACTATGGCCCCCTGTGGGTGGGGGCGGTAGAATAACACCCACGGTATCCCCTGCCTGTCGTAAGAGGCGACTAAAAGGGGCCCCAGGGGCTCTGAACTTTGGAGCGTGGGTTGGCGTCCACGGGGCCTTCAGCTGAGTCCTGGCATTGCTTCCACTTACTTGTGCCAGGCTCCTCACTTTCATCTATCCTATCCGACCTCCCTTGGTCAACTCTTGTTCTTTTCCGACCCCGACGCTATTAGGTTTGCGAGGGCTAGGGAGTCCTTCATTTTCACGCCCTTCGTGGCCCTTGTCTTCCTTTGACCGATATCTTCATTTTTCGAAGTGTCGGATCCCTTCCATTTTTCCCTCTGATTAGTGTTATATAGAGGATGGTTGCCCAGTTGTACTTCCTCTTAAAACAATAATCACCACCACCACCACCCGACGCTATTAGGTTTGCGAGGGCTAGGGAGTCTTTCATTTTCACGCCCTTCATGGCTCTTGTCTTTCTTTGACCGATATCTTCATATTTCGAAGTGTCGGATCCCTTCTATTTTTCCCTCTGATTAGTGTTTAATAGAGGATGGTTGCCTAGTTGTACTTCCTCTTAAAACAACAATCACCACCACCACCATCTGAACTATGGAGCGTGGGTTGGCGACCACGGGGCCCTCAGCTGAGTCCTGGCATAGTTTCCACTTACTTGTGCCAGGCTCCTCACTTTCATCTATCCTATCCGACCTCCCTTGGTCAACTCTTGTTCTTTTCTGACCCCGACGCTATTAGGTTTGCGAGGGCTAGGGAGTCTTTCATTTTCATGCCCTTCGCGGCCCTTGACTTCCTTTGGTTGATACCTTCATTTTTCGAAGTGTCGGACCCCTTCCATTTTTCCCTCTGATTAGTGTTATATAGAGGATGGTTGCCTAGTTGTACTTCATCTTAAAACAATAATCACCACCACCACCACTGATGCATGGCTACTGGGTGAGTAGTTCCTAGCGACACCCTCCAGATACCGGGCGCCCCCTGGAGTATATAGCCTTGCCTCCGGTAAATCTCCTTGGCTCTGCCAGAGGTCGACCTCATACTTCCGTGAGTACTCGTGGGACCAAGAAACGAAACCCCTCTCTTTTATTTCAATAAATTCAAAGGGTGACACCCTTCAAAATACGGCGTCAAAAATAGACAAGAAACGCAAGCGGTACACTCCAGTTCCAGTAGATAATGTAAGTGACGAACGTCTTCCTCGATTCCTGGTTGCTTCCAGGGTCGATGGTAAGAGTTTTATTTATGAATGTCCCTTGATGATCAGCAATTCCATTGAAGAAATTGTTGCTGGTGAACCCCCTGTGGGTGGGGGCGGTAGAATAACACCCAAGGTATCCCCTGCCTGTCGTAAGAGGCGAGTAAATGTGGTGTAACCGACGTGAAGAGGTTGAAGAGGCGTGTGCGTGATAAGCTACTCGATACGGGTGCTTTCATCCTTACCTTCGACGCCGAGACCATACCGGAACGGATGAAAGTGGCAATGTATCGCTTGACTGTTCGTCAATATATTCCGGCACCAGTGAGGTGCTACAACTGTCAAAAGTTTGGGCACACCTCATTGCGATGTACAGGTTCGACGACCTCCAAAAGGTGTGGGAAGTGCGAGCATGCTGGGGTTGAATGCACACCACCACCTGTGTGCGTCAACTGCCCGGGTGCGCAAGTGACCCACATTCAAGCAGGAGAAGAAGATCCAGGAGATAAAAACGCTGGATAAGCTATCTTATCCAGACGCCCGGAGGAAGTTGAAATCCATGGCAGCTCCGGAGTTCTCCATCTCCTTTGCTGAAAAGGTCGCAAACGTGCGGATCACTCCACAGAGTTTTATACAGAACAGCAGTATTGAAAACGCATCAATAAGTCAAAGCCAGCAACAAAAGAAATTCGCTAAGGAAACTGGAGTTTTAACAGCTGAAGGAACGAAAAGTGCGTTATTGCCGACGTTGCCCGGGAAGGCTGTTTCCCAGGAATTTGCCCCACTGGCTCTGAACTTTGGACCCCCTGTGGGTGGGGGGCGGTAGAATAACACCCACGGTATCCCCTGCCTGTCGTAAGAGGCGACTAAAAGGGGCCCCAGGGGCTCTGAACTTTGGAGCGTGGGTTGGCGACCACGGGGCCCTTAGCTGAGTCTTGGCATTGCTTCCACTTACTTGTGCCAGGCTCCTCACTTTCATCTATCCTATCCGACCTCCCTTGGTCAACCCTTGTTCTTTTCCGACCCCGAAGCTATTAGGTTTGCGAGGGCTAGGGAGTCTTTCATTTTCACGCCCTTCGTGGCCCTTGTCTTTCTTTGGCCGATACCTTCATTTTTCGAAGTGTCGGACCCCTTCCATTTTTTCTCTCTGATTAGCGTTATATAGAGGATGGTTGCCTAGTTGTACTTCCTCTTAAAACAATAATCACCACCACCACCTCTGAACTTTGGAGCGTGGGTTGGCGACCACGGGGCCCTTAGCTGAGTCCTGGCATTTCTTCCACTTACTTGTGCCAGGCTCCTCATTTTCATCTATCTTATTTGACTTCCCTTGGTCAACTCTTGTTCTTTTCCGACCCCGACGCTATTAGGTTTGCGAGGGCTAGGGTGTCTTTCATTTTCACGCCCTTCGTGGCCCTTGTCTTTCTTTGGCCGATATCTTCATTTTTCGAAGTGTCGGATCCCTTCCTTTTTTCCCTCTAATTAGTGTTATATAGAGGATGGTTGCCTAGGTGTTCTTCCTCTTAAAACATTAATCACCACCACCACCACTTAACCGGCGTCTTGTGTGGGCCATGGAAAGGGAGGGCCTCTTGTCTAACTACCAGTGTGGTTTTCGCTCTCATCGGTCTGCCACTGATCATCTGGTCAGACTGGAGAGCGCCATTCAGGAGGCCTTTCTCCGGAAGGAACACCTAGTCGCCGTGTTTTTCGACCTGGAAAAAGCTTACCATACTACCTGGCGATATGGGATTCTCTCCACTCTACACCAGTGGGGATTTCGGGGAAATTTGCTTACGTTTATTGAGAACTTCATGTCCCTCCGTCTCTTTCGAGTCCGAGTAGGGAATGCATATTCTCAATATTACGTTCAGGAAAATGGAGTACCTCAGGGATCGGTACTGAGTGTCACGCTGTTCGCAATCGCCATCAACGGCATAGTTGCCGCTGCTGGGCCCGCAGTCGTTCCATCGCTGTATGTAGACGACTTAGCTCTACATTACAGCTTCGGAAGGGTGGCGTTTGCAGAGAGACAGCTACAGCAAGCTATTAACCGAGTCGACAGATGGGCCCTGCAACATGAACCCCTGTGGGTGGGGGCGGCAGAATAACACTAACGGTATCCCCTGCCTGTCGTAAGAGGCGACTAAAAGGGGCCCCATGTGCTCTGAACTTTGGAGCGTGGGTTGGCGAACACGCGGCCCTCAGCTGAGCCCTGGCATTGCTTCCACTTACTTGTGCCAGGCTCCTCACTTTCATCTGTCCTATCCGACCTCCCTTGGTCAACTCTTGTTCTTTTCCGACCCCGACGCTATTAGGTTTGCGAGGGCTAGGGAGTCTTTCATTTTCACGCCCTTCGTGGCCCTTGCCTTTCTTTGGCCGATACCTTCATTTTTCGAAGTGTTGGGCCCCTTCTATATTTTCCCTCTGATTAGTGTTAAATAGAGGATGGTTGCCTAGTTGTACTTCCTCTTAAAATAATGATCACCACCACCACCACCACGATCTCCCTTGGTCAACACTTGTTCTTTTCCGACCCCGACGCTATTAGGTTTTCGAGGGCTAGGGAGTCTTTCATTTTCACGCCCTTCGTGGCCCTTGTCTTCCTTTGGCCGACATCTTCATTTTTCGAAGTGTCGGACCCCTTCCATTTTTCCCTCTGATTAGTGTTATATATAGGATGGTTGCCTAGTTGTACTTCCTCTTAAAGCAATAATCACCACCACCACCTGCAACATGGTTTTCGATTTTCAGCAGCGAAAACCTGAGTTGTACACTTCTGTCGACGTCGGCCTGTGCATCCCGAACCAGAGCTCCGCTTGCGAAACTGTGTCTTACAGTGGTTGACACCTGCAGATTCCTGGGTCTCCATTTTGATAAGAGACTTACGTGGCAGCCCCACATCCGTCAGTTAAAGGTTGCCTGCATGAAGAGACTTAACATGCTTACGTTTCTCAGCGGCACTACGTGGGGGGCTGACCGTGCGGTACTGCTACGATTTTACACGGCTACGGTCCTCTCCCGAATTGACTATGGAAGTGCGGCTTATGGCTCAGCGTCAAAATCTACGCTGAGCCTTTTAGACAGTATTCACCATTATTGGAGTAAGGCTGGCAACGGGTCTTTCCGTACTAGCCCCATTCCCAGCCTGCTCGCTGAAGCGGGAGTTCCACCTTTACGGATAAGAAGGCAGCAGTTACTCCTAACGTACGCTGCCAAAATTCGTGAAATGCCGCTACATCCAAGCTATCAATGCATCTATCGCACCCAATACCACCAGCGGTGCCAAGACCGGCCGAATGCCACACGGCCGGTTGGGTTTCGGATTGATAGCTTGTGTCGTGATTTGAATATTGATATCGGTGGTTGTCTTGAACGAACTCTTAGCGAGGTACCTCGGTGGTTGGTTCCGCGACCGGATGTTCGTCTAGATCTGCTCCGTGGACCCAAGGTGAACACGGATTCCTCCGTTCATCGGAGGTATTTCCAGGATTTTGTTCACCAATATCCGGCCGCGAGACTTATCTTCACGGATGGTTCTAAAATCGGAGATTATGTTGGTTGCTCTTTCGTCATTGATGATATGAGTAAGAAGATCTCGCTCCCTAAAGTATGTAGCGCCGGGCTGAGTGGCTCAGACGGTTAAGGCGCTGGCCTTCTAACCCCAACTTGGCAGGTTCGATCCTGGCTCAGTCCGGTGGTATTTGAAGGTGCTCAAATACGACAGCCCCGTGTCGGTAGATTTACTGGCACGTAAAAGAACTCCTGCGGGACTAAATTCCGGCACCTCGGCGTCTCCGAAGACCTTAAAGAGTAGTTAGTGGGACGTAAAACAAATAACATTATTATTATTAAAGTATGTAGCGTGTATACTGCAGAGCTTTACGCCATCTTAGAGGCTCTGCAGTTTGCATTGCGTGGCGAAAGAAGCCACTTTCTGTTGTGTACCGATTCGTTAAGCTCTCTGCAGTGTATTGAAACCTGTTTCTCGCAACACCCACTGGTGCAGCAGATACATGACCTTCTAGCCAGGTTAAGCGATGCTAGCACCAGAATTACTTTCGCGTGGCTTCCAAGCCACGTTTTGATTGCGGGAAACGAACTTGCGGATGAAGCAGCAAAGGAAGCTGCACTTTTACCTCCAAGACCCATCAATGTACCTGCTAAGGATATTTGTTCTCAGCTACGTCGAACCATCTTGGCGTTCTGGGAATCGGAGTGGCTAGATATCCGAACTCCCAACAAGCTGAGAGCAATTAAGAAGACAACTACCGTGTGGCGGTCCTCTTTCCGACCTTCACGGAGAGAGGCCATAGTACTGTGCAGGCTGAGGATAGGTCATTTACGATCCACGCACTCTTATCTCCTAAAGAGGGAGGAACCCACAGTGTGTTCTTGTGGTGCCGAATTCACCGTGGCCCACATCCTCACAGAGTGCGCCGATCTGTCTGGCCTAAGACGGAGCCTCGGCCTGCAGGAAACACTCGAACGCATACTAGCCGATGACGCGACTACTGCTGATCTCGTCATCCGCTTTATGTGCGACAGTGGACTTATCAAGGGTATGTAAATTACAAGTGTACTGTTACTCAGGGAACGTACGTTCCTTTTGATACGTTAGTAATCCTTTTGGCCTAGTTTTATAATAATTTTGTGTTTTATTTTGTACTGCGTTTCCAAAATCCTTTGTTGAATAAATAATTTTGTTTTATATTTTAAATTTCTTTTCCACTTATTTGTTCAGAGAGGATGATTACCTCGTTGTACTTCCTCTTAAAACAAAAATCACCACCACCACCACCACGGTATCCCCTGCCTGTCGTAAGAGGCGACTAACATGGGCCTCAGGGGCTCTGAACTTTGGAGAGTGGGGTGGCGACCCCGGGGCCCTTAGCTGAGTCCTGGCATTGCTTCCACTTACTTGTGCCAGTCTTCTCACTTTCATCTATCCTATCCGGCCTCCCTTGGTCAACTCTTGTTCTTTTCCGACCCCGACGCTATTAGGTTTGCGAGGGCTAGGGATCTTTCATTTCCACGCCCTTCGTGGCCCTTGCCTTCCTTTGACCGATATCTTCATTTTTCGAAGTGTCGGATCCCTTCCATTTTCCCCTCTGATTAGTGTTATATAGAGGATGGTTGCCTAGTTGTACTTCCTCTTAAAAAATAATCACCACCACAACCTTGGTGAAGTAGATGAAATGAGGAAATTGCGGGATGGTAGCGTACTCATTAAGACCAGTACGCTGTACAGAGTAAAAAGTTATTGGAAGCCACAATGTTTGGATCAGTCCCAGTTAAGATTGAGAGCCACAAGTCCGTTAACTCCTGCAAAGGAGTTATCTTTCATAGGGACTTGATTAAGGCCTCCGATGATGATCTTATCCGGAGCCTTGCTCGTAGAGGTGTATCCGACGTTAAACGTCTTAAGAGGCGTGTCGGTGATAACCTCTACGACACGGGGGCTTTCATCTTAACATTCGATCTCGAGAAACTGCCCGGACGTATTAAAGTATCCATGTATACACTCACTGTTCGACCAAATTTTCCTTCAACTATGAGGTACTACAACAGCCAGCGTTTTGGCCACACCTCACCACGCTGCCAGGGATCAGCAATATGCGGGGCATGTGGAAAAGCGGCGCATGCCAGTGCGGACTGCACACCACCACCAGTGTGTGTTAATTGCACTGGGAGCACGCCCCTCGATCCAAGGAATGCCCTACATTTAAAAAGGAGAAAAAGATCCAGGAGATTAAGACTCTGGATAAACTTTCTTATCCAGAGGCACGGAAGAAGTATAAATCAATGGCTCCTCCGGAATTCTCCGTCTCCTTTGCAGAGAAGGCTTCTAGTGTACGCACAAATCCCGTACGTTTTGTACCCTCTGTCCCACCATCAACTCTGCAAACATCCAGTAATCAGCAAGTAAACATCAAACCACAGGTTAAACAGACAGCAAGTACGTCATTGCCGAAGACGACCGGGAAAAATACTTCCCAGACACATTCGGCTGGGAAGTCCTCCCCCACAAGGGCGGGGGAAAAACTTCCCCAATAAAGGATGGAAAATCACCTTCCAGCCATCCTTCAACTGGCCCGAAAATGGAGGAGAAAGGGAAGCCTAAATGCTCCCCTACACGTTTGGAGAAGAAACCATCTCCAACGAGCCTGGGGGTCCCAGGATCTCCAAAAAAGCCTGGCAAGTCATCTGCCAGTCCTCCTCCGAAGTGTTCGAAAACGGTGGGTAAGAGCGAGAGGCCCCGACGTCCTCTTGTTCGATCTCTTTCTAGAGAACCTAGTTCTCCCAGGAAGAAGGCCCACTGTCCCCGATCAATGAGATCACCGTCCGCAGAGGGGCCAGTCACCGCGCCTCCTCCTTCTGAGGAGACAATGGAGACTGAACCACTCATTGCCGTGGATGGTGACGACAATACTGACAACAACGGCGGAAAATGGCAGGTAGTTGACAAAAAGAAGGGCAAGCAATTGTCCTAATTTCGACTACCAATCCACACAATGGCACTATTGCAGTGGAACTGCAGTAGTTACCACTGTCGCCTAGCTGAGTTACGTCAACTGATATCCGTCTATGCGGCCTCCATAGTCTGTCTACAGGAATCTCGTTTGAGATCTGGACACGACACGACTATGAGAGGATATCGTCTTTATTCCAAAGACAGAGTAGCTGTGTATGGCGCGGCAACTGGGGGCGTTTGTACCCTAGTTCGCTCCGACATCTTCAGCGGAGAAGTACCGCTCCGTACTCAGCTAGATGCAGTTGCAGTTCGCACTCCGTTGCCAGTAATGACAACGGTCCCACTCTAGGGACACCATGACCTTGAAGTCGGTGTGGGGGCTTGTGTGCTTGTTGATCCCGAGGGCTGTGCCAACTCAGGGTTACCCATGCTGGATAGGCCTCGGTGTAGGGCCAGACTAACAAGGTGTCCCCCGAGTTGTTGAGAGGTGTCTGTGCTCTTTATTCTTCATCACTATTTCTACCCTTCTATTCTCACCATCTTTAATTTCATTCCTCTTCCTGTCTGGCCACTCTCTCTGCCTCGGATAGATTAGGTTAGATATTACAGAAAAAAAATTAAAAAATTAAAAAAATTAAATTTAAAAAAATAATTAGGTTAGCACGGAGGTTTTATCCTCCCCCAATCACAAGTTTCGGGTCGTGGCGAGGTGATGCATGGCTACTGGGTGAGTAGTTCCAAGCGACACCCTCCAGATACCGGGCGCCCTCTGGAGTATATAGCCTTGCCTCCGGTAAATCTCCTTGGCTCTGCCGGAGGTCGACGTCATATTTCCGTGAGTACTCGTGGGACCAAGAAACGGAACCTCTCTCTTTACTTTCTAATAATTAAAAGGGAGGCACCCTTCAAAAACTTCGTCCAAGATTGCCAAGAAACGCAAGCGGTATACTCCAGTTCCAGTGGATTATGTAAGTGACGAACGTCTTCCTCGATTCCTGGTTGCTTCCAGGGTCGATGGTAAGAGTTTTCTTGATGAATGTCCTTTTATGATCAGCAATTCCATCGAAGAAATTGTTGCTGGTGAAGTCGACGAGATGCGCAAGCTCCGCGATGGATCCGTACTTATTAAGACATCTACGGCTGAACAGTCCAGACGGCTACTTAAAGTCAAGTTATTCGGAAAGGTAGAGGTGAAAATCGAGAAGCACCAAACCCTTAACTCCTGCAAGGGAGTAATATTCCACAGGGATTTGGTTAAGTCTTCCGATGATACAATGATCCGGTACCTAGCACGTCGGGGCGTAACCGACGTGAAGAGGTTGAAGAGGCGTGTGGGTGATAAGCTACTCGATACGGGTGCTTTCATCCTTACCTTCGACGCTGAGGCCATACCTGAACGAATAAAGGTAGCAATGTATCGTCTGACTGTTCGTCCGTACATTCCGGCACCAATGAGGTGTTATAACTGTCAAAAGTTTGGCCACACCTCATTGCGATGTACAGGTTCGACGACCTGCAAAATGTGTGGGAAGTGCGAGCATGCTGGGGTTGAATGCACACCACCACCTGTGTGCGTCAACTGCCCGGGTACGCATGCTCCAATCTCCAAGGAGTGCCCCACATTCAAGCGGCAGAAGAAGATCCAGGAGATAAAAACGCTGGATAAGCTATCTTATCCAGACGCCCGGAGGAAGTTCAAGTCCATGGCTGCTCCGGAGTTCTCCATCTCATTCGCGGAAAAGGTCGCAAACGTACGGATCACTCCACAGAGTTTTGTACAGAACACCGGTACTGAAAATGCATTGAAAAGTCAAAGCCAGCAACAAAATTCAGTAACTAAAGAAACTGAAGATTCAGCATGTGAAGCACCGAAAAGAGCGTTACTGTCGACGTTGCCTGGGAAGGGCCCTTCCCAGGAACGTTCGGCTGGGAAGTCCTCTCCCAACAGGGCGGGGGGAAAGACTTCCCCAAATAGGGCTGGAAAGTCCAGCCCTCCTTCCAATGCCCAGATCATAAAGGAGGAGAAGGTGAAGCCACAGAGCTCCCTTAAAACATTGGCCCCAGGGGCTCTGAACTATGGAGCGTGGGTTGGCGACCACGGGGCCCTCAGCTGAGTCCTGGCATTTCTTCCACTTACTTGTGCCAGGCTCCTCACTTTCACCTATCCTATCCGACCTCCCTTGGTCAACTCTTGTTCTTTTCCGACCCCGACGCTATTAGGTTTGCGAGGGCTAGGGAGTCTTTCATTTTCACGCCCTTCGTGGCCCTTGTCTTCCTTTGGCCGATACCTTCATTCTTCGAAGTGTCGGACCCCTTCCATATTTTCCCTCTGATTAGTGTTATATAGAGGATGGTTGCCTAGTTGTACTTCCTCTTAAAACAATAATCACCACCACCACCTTAAAACATTGGAGAAGAAGCCTTCTCCAACTCAGTCGGGGTCCACAGGATCACCGAAGAAATCCGGCAAGCCATCTGCCGGCTCTCCTCCCAAAAAGAGAGAAACGGTGGGCAAGAGCGAGAGGGCCAGACGCCCTCTTGTTCGATCACTTTCTGGAGAACCTAGTTCTCCCAGGAAGAAGGCCCACTGTTCCAGACCAATAAGATCACCGTCCGCGGAGGGTCCAGTCAGCGCGCCTCCTTCTTCTGAGGAGACAATGGAGACTGAACCACTCATTGTCTTGGATGGTGACGACAATACCGACAACAACGGCGGAAAATGGCAGGTAGTTGACAAAAAGAAGGGCAAGCAATTGTCCTAATTTCGCAACACTACCAATCCACACAATGACACTATTGCAGTGGAACTGCAGTAGTTACCACTGTCGCCTAGCTGAGTTACGTCAACTGATATCCGTCTATGCGGCCTCCATAGTCTGTCTACAGGAATCTCGTTTGAGACCTGGACACGACACGACTATGAGAGGATATCGTCTTTATTCCAAAGACAGAGTAGCTGTGGATGGCGCGGCAACTGGGGGCGTTTGTACCCTAGTTCGCTCCGACATCTTCAGCGAAGAAGTACCGCTCCGTACTCAGCTAGATGCAGTTGCAGTTCGCACTCCGTTGCCAGTAATGACAACGGTTTGCAACGTGTACTGTGACCGTTCGTGGACGCCGTGGTTTGTAGATAACCATGAACTATCAAATTATTTGCCGACTAGTATTCAGAAGGTTCGCATGATACTCCACTCAGGGCATGGCCCTTCGAAGAGTATTCGGTCACATTCAGATAACGACGACTGAGCTATAGATACTGCCAATCATAAAATGTAAATTCTACACTAAGGCAAAGTTTTCAAATAAATCGCAACAGAAATTGGAAGGATCACATTTTAATAAAAAAAAAATCAATTGATTGAATATGAACAACTGAAATGAACAACGTAAAATAAATCATATGCATTCATTAACATTAAATAAGGACCAAGTCCATCTTGCATTGTCCATCATAAACCGGAAATAATTATTTAACACAAATTCACAGAAATGTAGAATCTTATGGATATACCAAAGTCTATCGGGTCATATTATGTCATTCACTCGCCGTCGCAAATGTTAATTGTACCTGTCTACTCCGCCTTGCCTTTCATAGTTATCATTGTTCCTATCTGACTAACTAAATATCGGTTAACTTGAACCCCCCCAACAGATTTCAGCATTTATAAATGATCACACATGCCAACACAATACACATAAATGAGTAAAATGCACGTCGTTTCCACCCATCGAGCTGCTGGGCTGCACCTGAAATGAATCTTTATCTACTGGCATGAAAATATGAGTTGGTGCCGTCTGGACTGCGTCGAGGTCTGCCTTCACCGTCAGCTGAAATGCTACTACAGCATGAATCTACTATAAGCATCTACTACATGTACATCGATCGCAATAGGTGACTCTGATCTTAAACATAACTATCACTGAATTGCATTTTAAGACCCTAATCGTGCGCATATTCCAACATTTCATTACTTGCAACTACGAATCTTAATTTATTAATTCATGTACTTGATGACTCTCTTCAATACCAATGCCTAACGCTGGACTAGCTTGTCAATCATCTCACAAAATATGCGGCGGAAATTCTATTAACAACACCATTAACAACTTAACACGTCTCGAAACTCAATATAATTCGACACGCAAACCATAAAATCAACCTAAATTATCTCGTGTCCGCCACGCTTTATGACGACCCTACGCTCGTCATCTCATTGTATACCGCACAAAATCATCACATCCTAACTGCACAAGCAATATTAAGGAAGAGTCTTATTAACATTATACATGAACATTACCTAATACACCTTAATGAACATCCATATCACATCATGGAATTATACCAAGATCACGCACCAATATTTCACACACGCTATCACACTGCAACTTACCTGTAGTGAATGATATATTTTTGTTTCACAGCGATAAATAATTCGGACACAACGCAGTAAAACGTCTCATCCACGGTAATTGACGGCATACAATATTTACCCACGTATGATCAATCGCAACCCGACAATACAACCGAAAATCTGTTAGATCGTTCAAGTTAACACCCCCTTGTCACCTACGTGACATTGACAAAAGGACTAACGCTACTAAAGCATTCTAGGAAAGCAAAAGATAGACAAGTACAATAACTTATCTGGCTTCTTCATGGTAATTCCGCAGCGGTTTAATCATCATTTTTGTAATTCCGTCCATTCCGGCAGAGGCCTGAGTCCGCCAGGGCACTATATTGGTTTAGCACTTCATGTTGTTCATTTACATTTCCTGGTCAGATAGTGATTTAACATCTCCGGCCGCCACCTGAAACTTGTACAATATAATTAGGAATACAATTTCACACTAATTGTATCTTCACTATTCCAGTTTGATACTGGCCTGAGGAAACATATAATTCGAGGTTTGCAAATGATTTTGGCTATTATATAACTTATATCTGGGCTTATTCTTTATGTTTATCAATTACAGAACCAGATCTTTCAGCTTGCTTCAATTATCTTCCTTCATACAGTAATCAGTAAGTAAAACACGAACTCCTTCCATTATTATTTACAATAATAATAAGTTGCTTTCCATAAGCAGAGAAATCCTATGCTAGCTATACATGTGTTTTTGACATTTGAGGAACTGAATAACAACTCTAACCTTCATCATAGAAGTTGCTAAAGGAAAACACACACTATTGTTCTTCTTCTTACTATGACACACGTCAGCACGGGCCCATTAGATGATTTGCCATATGAAGTTTCATGCTAATCCATGGCCCCCTTTACAACTTCAAACTAGATATCATGTCTAGCCACATTCTTCTCAGCTGATGCTGACATTGTACTGAGCTCTTGCTTGTAGATAAAGCTGATCTTGACGTAATTCGACATATACCACGGGGTCTTGAGTTCGATCCACCGGCTCTCATCCATTATATCTATTCTACACTTACGAGTTGTATCGGTTCTTTTATAAATATGCGCGTAAGCCGCACATTGACACGTTACACCTTTTTCCAAGTTATTGATACACATTTCATTTCACTTATGACTTTCAATGACCGGCCGACATATTGCTACAGGTCATTGAAAGGTCATATTCCCCCTCTACTTGGAGAAGAAATTTCGAACATGGGGAGAAATTTCTTATTATATCAGTCTTTGACTGGCTAAATCCTTCCTTTCTTAAAATATCAATACTTCCAAGCCTCATTTCCGAACAACTCGTGCTTATCACTCAGATCAAATTCCGTGTATTTATTTGCTACGTCTCATCATTCATCTTCAGAAGTATGCATTGGTATCAGCTTTATGAACATCTACTTCCTCGCTCGTGAGATCGTTTCCACTCAAGTTATCGTCTGTTATATCGTCCTCAAAAACGAGATTGGCTTCTTCATCATCATCAGTAACAGGGAAATAATATTGTCTTAAATTTGCTGAATTGAATATTGACATATTTCTAGAATTCAAGCTCTGAATCTTATAAGCATTATTGCCCAGATCCTCTATAACCTTAAACGGACCAATATACAATGGGGCGAACTTTGAAAAGAACCTTGCTTTAGGGTCAGAAGAAACAGGTTTCTTAATCAACACATAAGTCCCCACTTCTAGCGGTTTCCGGAAGTTTCTGTATCTCATTTTCTTCGTTCTCTTCTCCGCCTGTTTCACCATGCATAGCCGCGCTCGTCGAACATTTTCTCCAGCCTGGGGTAATTCATCCATGGGTCTCTTAACAATCTCATTCCAAGGACGTTGAGGATAACGGTTCAGATGCAAAACGCTGGGGATATTATCAATCGATTCATGCCAAGTGTCATTAATACATTCCGCGATTGTTGGTAGAAACGTCGCCCATGCCCAATGACGTTCCGGACAGAAAATTCGGCAGTACTTTGCAATCTCGCGCATAATCCTCTCGGCGGCATTCGATTCCGGATGCCTGTATCCAACAACGAGTAAATTTTAATACCTAATATTGTGACCCATATGACCGGAAGTCCTCTTTTAATTTCAGATTCGCCCAATTGGCGGTCTTCCAACAACTCTTCGGGTTCAAATTCCCAAGATTCTATGTTTCCAATCACCCCTTTACGTTGCTCATTCAGTTGCTGCTTGAAATCTATCTTATTCTCCTTAAATTCTAATTTGGCGTTTTTTTCACCCCATTCCTCTCGTGGGAGTTATCATCAAATGAGGTTGCATTAGGATTGAGCATCCGGTCTGCAGCATCCTTTCTTTGTTGCCGCTGATACTCGAGACTCGACGCACCAATGCAATCTGCGTTCATCTCTTGACTCCTTATCGCTTCTTCCAAACGTTTAGTCTCTTGTTGGCGTTTTAATTCTTCTACATATTTCTTCTTTTCTTGGTCAACGTCTCCTTCTCGATTTTCACTTCTATATCCTATCCTTCCTTGACTTCTATTCCTCCGGTACGGCCATCTATCTCGTTGGAAACCCCAACGTGTTCCTCTTCTAAACCGTGGATATCTTCCATTACCATTCTGACATGATGTCCATCTCCGGTCGCGTTGGTTGTCTTCTGAATTATCATGTCTCTCCTGCTTCTCTCTCCTCATGCAGTAGCATTGATTATTCCCCCGACATTCATTTTCCTGTTCCACTGTTGTTGCGACGTTTACCACTGGATCTACATGCCTTATTATTCTATTTCCGACTTGCGTGTTTGTGCTGTCAAGCTGCCTCAAAATTGCCTCTGCTTGCACCGCGGACTGTACGTTCGTTGTTGTCATCAACCGTTGAACATCAGATGGAAATTGTTTAATTATGGCTCGCACCATTTCGAGTTCCGTTGGGGGTGAGTCAAGCTCTTTCAAACGGTGAAACTGCATGGTAAAATAGTCCGAGAAACAACTCGGTCCGCTGAGAGAATATTTTTTTGAATACAGCTCCAATCTGACATTTTGTTGAACGTCAATTCCCCAAAAACGTTCTAAGAACGCGCTCTTAAATCCGGCGTAGTCTTCAAAAATGTACCTGAACGCTTTGTACCATATCAGTGGTGCTCCGTCCAAATGTCGTTCCACTGCCTTTAATTGCCTCTCCGGCATTATTTTTGCCTCGCGGAAATACTCTTCGATTTCTCGAATGAACCCTCGAGGAGTCATCCCCGACTTTATATTTCCGGTGAACTTTTTGGTCTATCTTCGTTTGTGCGTATTACATTTATTATTTGGGTTCCGTTCGCCGTATGCGCAACACTATTCTCACTACTGTCCGTGTTATATACCGGTATTTCAAACTGATAGTCTAGCTCAGTTTTCCTTTCATTATCGACCGATGACTGTTTCTCCAAAGTCGTCAACACAAGTTTCTTGGTTGTTTCAGAATCAATCCTCATATTCTGGATGTTCTTCTGTACATTTTCCAACTCGTCACTTAATTTCTTTATCTGCTGATCCGCTTGGGTCCTGTTTCTATCTGTCTCATCAATAATGGACTGAAATTTACTATTAATGTGTTCTTTCGCCGTATCCATCTCCTCATGAACTCCTTTATTGATTTCTTCAATATTTTCAGTCACTTTCCTAAACTTATCGTCCCAACTAGTATCCGATTCGATAATTTTCCCTTGCATAATAATTACTTCTTCTTTTAATTCATTAATATCACGGTCAACTTGTGTTTGAATATCGTTCACGTTGACCTTCAATTCAGCTTGAAGTTCGGTGAACCTCTCGTTAATCTCTTTTCTATTCTCATTTATTGCTACTGTCACCTCACTTCTCAAGCTTTTCATGTCCTCCTGTATGTCCGCCTGTATTTCGGCTATTCGCGACCCTAGTGCTGATATTTCTTCCTGCATCACCCTTGAGTTCTGCATGACTAATTCTGAAACAACACGCTGATTCTCTTTAATCTCTCTACTGGTCTCCTCCTGCCTTTCTCGTATTTCTCTTCGCATCTCATTTGCCACTGCTTCCTGTGACTCTCTAACCTCCTTTCGCATTTCAATAGCTGCAATTTCCTGTGACTCTCTAATTTCTTTTCGCATTTCGCTCGCCGACATTTCCTGCGATTCTCTAATTTCTTTTAATGCGACTCCCTGCGACTCTCTAATTTCTTTCCGCATTTCATTAACGGTCGTTTCCTGGGATTCCTGCACTTTCGTCAATCTACCCGCTAACTCTTCTAGCAGTAACTTTACTTGCGCTAATGACGCCATTACTAATAACACCGATATTCAAGCAGTAAATGTCTTTATCCTACGTTCCTCAAATATCACCTAACCTATCACTATTGCTTTAGCAGCCACAAAATTCACTGATTAAGCCCTGACGAACCCAAGCTCATACCGAAATGACCGAATAATTACCATACTCACATGAATGAACGAATAATCTGACCCTGATTAATTTATCCTTCCAACTTCCCATTGCCAAACTAAGTCTTTACCATCATCGCTCCGTTGCCTACTATACGCATCATCATCGAGCGGACAAAATACATCATTATTTTCGTTCAATGCCTCGCGATTGACAATCAAAATATAATATATTAACCTGCTCACTCGTCAATACTCAGCCCAACGGTGGGCGACCAAAAACACTAATTCACTATGTGACCGTTCGTGGACGCCGTGGTTTGTAGATAACCATGAACTATCAAATTATTTGCCGACTAGTATTCAGAAGGTTCGCATGATACTCCACTCAGGGCATGGCCCTTCGAAGAGTATTCGGTCACATTCAGATAACGACGACTGAGCTATAGATACTGCCAATCATAAAATGTAAATTCTACACTAAGGCAAAGTTTTCAAATAAATCGCAACAGAAATTGGAAGGATCACATTTTAATAAAAAAAAAATCAATTGATTGAATATGAACAACTGAAATGAACAACGTAAAATAAATCATATGCATTCATTAACATTAAATAAGGACCAAGTCCATCTTGCATTGTCCATCATAAACCGGAAATAATTATTTAACACAAATTCACAGAAATGTAGAATCTTATGGATATACCAAAGTCTATCGGGTCATATTATGTCATTCACTCGCCGTCGCAAATGTTAATTGTACCTGTCTACTCCACCTTGCCTTTCATAGTTATCATTGTTCCTATCTGACTAACTAAATATCGGTTAACTTGAACCCCCCCCAACAGATTTCAGCATTTATAAATGATCACACATGGCAACACAATACACATAAATGAGTAAAATGCACGTCGTTTCCACCCATCGAGCTGCTGGGCTGCACCTGAAATGAATCTTTATCTACTGGCATGAAAATATGAGTTGGTGCCGTCTGGACTGCGTCGAGGTCTGCCTTCACCGTCAGCTGAAATGCTACTACAGCATGAATCTACTATAAGCATCTACTACATGTACATCGATCGCAATAGGTGACTCTGATCTTAAACATAACTATCACTGAATTGCATTTTAAGACCCTAATCGTGCGCATATTCCAACATTTCATTACTTGCAACTACGAATCTTAATTTATTAATTCATGTACTTGATGACTCTCTTCAATACCAATGCCTAACGCTGGACTAGCTTGTCAATCATCTCACAAAATATGCGGCGGAAATTCTATTAACAACACCATTAACAACTTAACACGTCTCGAAACTCAATATAATTCGACACGCAAACCATAAAATCAACCTAAATTATCTCGTGTCCGCCACGCTTTATGACGACCCTACGCTCGTCATCTCATTGTATACCGCACAAAATCATCACATCCTAACTGCACAAGCAATATTAAGGAAGAGTCTTATTAACATTATACATGAACATTACCTAATACACCTTAATGAACATCCATATCACATCATGGAATTATACCAAGATCACGCACCAATATTTCACACACGCTATCACACTGCAACTTACCTGTAGTGAATGATATATTTTTGTTTCACAGCGATAAATAATTCGGACACAACGCAGTAAAACGTCTCATCCACGGTAATTGACGGCATACAATATTTACCCACGTATGATCAATCGCAACCCGACAATACAACCGAAAATCTGTTAGATCGTTCAAGTTAACACCCCCTTGTCACCTACGTGACATTGACAAAAGGACTAACGCTACTAAAGCATTCTAGGAAAGCAAAAGATAGACAAGTACAATAACTTATCTGGCTTCTTCATGGTAATTCCGCAGCGGTTTAATCATCATTTTTGTAATTCCGTCCATTCCGGCAGAGGCCTGAGTCCGCCAGGGCACTATACTGGTTTAGCACTTCATGTTGTTCATTTACATTTCCTGGTCAGATAGTGATTTAACATCTCCGGCCGCCACCTGAAACTTGTACAATATAATTAGGAATACAATTTCACACTAATTGTATCTTCACTATTCCAGTTTGATACTGGCCTGAGGAAACATATAATTCGAGGTTTGCAAATGATTTTGGCTATTATATAACTTATATCTGGGCTTATTCTTTATGTTTATCAATTACAGAACCAGATCTTTCAGCTTGCTTCAATTATCTTCCTTCATACAGTAATCAGTAAGTAAAACACGAACTCCTTCCATTATTATTTACAATAATAATAAGTTGCTTTCCATAAGCAGAGAAATCCTATGCTAGCTATACATGTGTTTTTGACATTTGAGGAACTGAATAACAACTCTAACCTTCATCATAGAAGTTGCTAAAGGAAAACACACACTATTGTTCTTCTTCTTACTATGACACACGTCAGCACGGGCCCATTAGATGATTTGCCATATGAAGTTTCATGCTAATCCATGGCCCCCTTTACAACTTCAAACTAGATATCATGTCTAGCCACATTCTTCTCAGCTGATGCTGACATTGTACTGAGCTCTTGCTTGTAGATAAAGCTGATCTTGACGTAATTCGACATATACCACGGGGTCTTGAGTTCGATCCACCGGCTCTCATCCATTATATCTATTCTACACTTACGAGTTGTATCGGTTCTTTTATAAATATGCGCGTAAGCCGCACATTGACACGTTACACCTTTTTCCAAGTTATTGATACACATTTCATTTCACTTATGACTTTCAATGACCGGCCGACATATTGCTACAGGTCATTGAATGGTCATAGTACTTTCCACCGGATTATAACCTTGATATGCATGCACTACAAGATTTGATCGCTCAGTTGCCTCCTCCTTTCCTCATGCTGGGGGATGTGAACGCCCGTAACACACTATGGGGTTCTCCCTCTTCCTGTTCTAGGGGGAGGAAGCTCGAGCGAATGATCAACCTATTTGATCTTTGTGTGCTCAATACAGGGGAACCGACACATTTCAGTAGCGCGCATGGCACATTCTCACACCTGGATGTCACTTTGTGTAGCCGTGCGCTAGTTCCCCTGCTACGGTGGCAAGTTCACGACGACCTCTGTGATAGTGACCACTTCCCGATAATTCTGGCTCTCTTGGATCAAAGACTGTCCGAAGTACCCAAGCGCTGGTTACTTCGGCGGGCAAATTGGCCAGAATTTACAAAACGCGCAGTGATGGCTGATGATATGCTGGAGTCTGTTGACGACCACGTCTCTTCCATTACTACTGGAATTTTGGCTGCTGCAGAGGAAACAATTCCTTCCTCGTCCGGTATTCGTCGCCGGAAACAGGTCCCATGGTGGACGGACGAAATTGCAGCAGCCATACGTGATCGCCGACGGGCTTTTAAGCATTATCGTCGGAATCCTACGATGGCCAATCATATCGCATTTAAGCGTCTGCGCGCGAAGGCCCGTTTTTTGATTCGAGAAAGTAAGAAAGCTACGTGGGAAAAGTATGTGTCATCCATCACGGCACATAGTCCGTCATCACAAGTGTGGACAAAACTCCGCCGTATTGTCGGAGTACAGAATGTGCCCTCAGTACCCGGAATCTCCATTAATGGAGATATAGTTACGATTCCTTCTGTCATTGCAGACCACATCGCGTCACATTTCGCAGATACGTCCAGCTCTAGGAGATACGACCATGCATTTCTTCCAATTAAGCGCGAAGCAGAGGCCCACCAACTCTCTTTTTCCTCTAGTGCTTCGCATCCCTACAACGTGGCCTTCACGGAGTGGGAGTTGCGAAGTGCACTTGCGCAATGCAGAGATACGGCTCCTGGACCGGACAAAATCCATAATCAAATGCTTAAGCATTTGAGTGACAGATGTCTCATGGATATCCTCACCCTATTCAACAGAATATGGAGTGAGGGAGAGTTTCCATCTCAATGGCGTGAGGGAATTGTAATACCAATTCCCAAGCCAGGTAAAGATCCAAAACTTCTGGATAGTTATAGGCCAATATGCCTTACAAGTGGCCTCGGTAAGCTATTTGAAAGGATGGTTAACCGGCGTCTTGTGTGGGCCATGGAAAGGGAGGGCCTCTTGTCTAACTACCAGTGTGGTTTTTGCTCTCATCGGTCTGCCACTGATCATCTGGTCAGACTGGAGAGCGCCATTCAGGAGGCCTTTCTCCGGAAGGAACACCTAGTCGCCGTGTTATTTGACCTGGAAAAAGCTTACGATACTACCTGGCGATATGGGATTCTCTCCACTCTACACCAGTGGGGATTTCGGGGAAATTTGCCTACGTTTATTGAGAACTTCATGTCCCTCCGTCTCTTAGAGGTCCGAGTAGGGAATGCATTTTCTCAATATTACGTTCAGGAAAATGGAGTACCTCAGGGATCGGTACTGAGTGTCACGCTGTTCGCAATCGCCATCAACGGCATAGTTGCCGCTGCTGGGCCCGCAGTCGTTCCCTCGCTGTATGTAGACGACTTAGCTCTGCATTAAAGCTCCGGAAGGGTGGCGTTTGCAGAGAGACAGCTACAGCAAGCTATTAACCGAGTCGACAGATGGGCCCTGCAACATGGTTTTCGATTTTCAGCAGCGAAAACTTCAGTTGTACACTTCTGTCGACGTCGGCCTGTGCATCCGGAACCAGAGCTCCGCTTGCGAAACAGTGTCTTACCAGTGGTTGACACCTGCAAATTCCTGGGTCTCCATTTTGATAAGAGACTTACGTGGCAGCCCCACATCCATCAGTTAAAGGTTGCCTGCATGAAGAGACTTAACATGCTTAAGTTTCTCAGCGGCACTTCGTGGGGGGCTGACCGTGCGGTACTGCTACGATTTTACACGGCGACGGTCCTCTCCCGAATTGACTATGGAAGTGCGGCTTATGGCTCAGCATCAAAATCTACGCTGAGCCTTTTAGACAGTATTCACCATAGTGGAGTAAGGCTGGCAACGGGTGCTTTCCGTACTAGCCCCATTCCCAGCCTGCTCGCTGAAGCGGGAGTTCCACCTTTACGGATAAGGAGGCAGCAGTTACTCCTAACGTACGCTGCCAAAATTCGTGAAATGCCGCTACATCCAAGCTATCAATGCATCTATCGCATCCAATACCACCAGCGGTGCCAAGACCGGCTGAATGCCACACGGCCGGTTGGGTTTCGGATTGATAGCTTGTGTCATGATTTGAATATTGATATCGGTGGTTGTCTTGAACGAACTCATAGCGAGGTACCTCCATGGTTGGTTCCGCGACCGGATGTACGTCTAGATCTGCTCCGTGGACCCAAGGTGAACACGGATTCCTCCGTTCATCGGAGGTATTTCCAGGACTTTGTTCACCAATATCCGGCTGCGAGACTTATCTTCACGGATGGTTCTAAAATCGGAGATTATGTTGGTTGCTCTTTTGTCATTGATGATATGAGTACGAAGATCTCGCTCCCTAAAGCATGTAGCGTGTATACTGCAGAGTTTTACGCCATCTTAGAGGCTCTGCAGTTTGCACTGCGTGACGAAGGAAGCCACTTTCTGTTGTGTACCGATTCGTTAAGCTCTCTGCAGTGTATTGAAACCTGTTTCTCGCAACACCCACTGGTGCAGCAGATACATGACCTTCTAGCCAGGTTAAGCGATGCTAGCACCAGAATTACTTTCGCGTGGCTTCCAAGCCACGTTGGGATTGCGGGTAACGAACTTGCGAATGAAGCAGAAAAGGAAGCTGCCCTTTTACCTCCAAGACCCGTCAATGTACCTGCTAAGGATATTTGTTCTCAGCTACGTCGAATCATCTTGGCGTTCTGGGAATCGGAGTGGCTAGATATCCGAACTCCCAACAAGCTGAGAGCAATTAAGGAGACAACTACCGTGAGGCGGTCCTCTTTCCGACCTTCACGGAGAGAGGCCATAGTACTGTGCAGGCTGAGGATAGGTCATTTACGATCCACGCACTCTTATCTCCTAAAGAGGGAGGAACCCACAGTGTGTTCTTGTGGTGCCGAATTCACCGTGGCCCACATCCTCACAGAGTGCGCCGATCTCTCTGGCCTAAGACGGATCCTCGGCCTGCAGGAAACACTCGAACGCATACTAGCCGATGACGCGACTACTGCTGATCTCGTCATCCGCTTTATGTGCGACAGGGGACTTATCAAAGGTATGTAAATTACAAGTGTACTGTTACTAAGGGAACGTACGTTCCCTTTTGATACGTTAGTAATCCTTTCGGCCTAGTTTTATAATTATGTTTTGTTTTATTTTGTACTGCGTTTCCAAATTCCTTTGTTGAATAAATAATTTTGTTTTATATTTTAAATTTCTTTTCCACTTATTTGTTCAGAGAGGATGATTACCTCGTTGTACTTCCTCTTAAAACAAAAATCACCACCACCACCACCACCAATGACAACGGTTTGCAACGTGTACTTTCCACCGGATTATAACCTTGATATGCATGCACTACAAGATTTGAACGCTCAGTTGCCTCCTCCTTTCCTCATGCTGGGGGATGTGAACGCCCGTAACACACTATGGGGTTCTCCGTCTTCCTGTTCTAGGGGGAGGAAGCTCGAGCGAATGATCAACCTATTTGATCTTTGTGTGCTCAATACAGGGGAACCGACACATTTCAGTAGCGCGCATGGCACATTCTCACACCTGGATGTCACTTTGTGTAGCCGTGCGCTAGTTCCCCTGCAACGGTGGCAAGTTCACGACGACCTCTGTGATAGTGACCACTTCCCGATAATTCTGTCTCTCTTGAATCAAAGACAGTCCGAAGTACCCAAGCGCTGATTACTTCGGCGGGCAAGTGGGCCAGAATTTACAAAACGCGCAGTGATGGCTGATGATATGCTGGAGTCTGTTGACGACCACGTCTCTTCCATTACTACTGGAATTTTGGCTGCTGCAGAGGAAACAATTCCTTCCTCGTCCGGTGTTCGTCGCCGGAAACAGGTCCCATGGTGGACGGACGAAATTGCAGCAGCCATACGTGATCGCCGACGGGCTTTTAAGCATTAACGTCGGAATCCTACGATGGATAATCATATCGCATTTAAGCGTCTGCGCGCGAAGGTCCATTTTTTGATTCGAGAAAGTAAGAAAGATACGTGGGAAAAGTATGTGTTATCCATCACGGCACATACTCCGTCATCACAAGTGTGGACAAAACTCCGCCGTATTGTCGGAGTACAGAATGTGCCCTCAGTACCCGGAATCTCCATTAATGGAGATATAGTCACGATTCCTTCAGTCATTGCAGACCACATCGCGTCACATTTCGCAGATGCGTCCAACTCTGAGAAATACGACCCTGCATTTCTGCCAATTAAGCTCGAAGCAGAGGCCCACCATCTCTCTTTTGCCTCTAGTGCTTCGCATCCCTACAACGTGGCCTTCACGGAGTGGGAGTTGCGAAGTGCACTTGCGCTATGCAGAGATACGGCTCCTAGACCGGACATAATCCATAATCAAATGCTTATAGTGACAGATGTCTCAAGGATATCCTCAACCTATCCAACAGAATATGGAGTGAGGGAGAGTTTCCATCTCAATGGCGTGAGGGAATTGTAATACCAATTCTCAAGCCAGGTAAAGATCCAAAACTTCTGGATAGTTATAGGCCAATATGCCTTACAAATGGCCTCTGTAAGCTATTTGAAATGATGGTTAACCGGCGTCTTGTGTGGGCCATGGAACGGGAAGGCCTCTTGTCTAACTACCAGTGTGGTTTTCGCTCTCATCGGTCTGCCACTGATCATCTGGTCAGACTGGAGAACCCCCTGTGGGTGGGGGCTGTAGAATAACACCCACGGTATCCCCTGCCTGTCGTAAGAGGCGACTAAAAGGGGCCTCAGGGGCAGGCCTCAGGGGCTCTGAACTTTGGAGCGTGGGTTGGCGACCACGGGGCCCTTAGCTGAGTCCTGGCATTGCTTCCACTTACTTGTGCCAGGCTCCTCACTTTCATCTATCCTATCCGACCTCCCTTGGTCAACTCTTGTTCTTTTCCGACCCCGACGCTATTAGGTTTGCGAGGGCTAGGGAGTCTTTCATTTTCACGCCCTTCGTGGCCCTTGTCTTCCTTTGGCCGATATCTTCATTTTTCGAAGTGTCGGACCCCTTCCATATTTTCCCTCTGATTAGTGTTATATAGAGGATGGTTGCCTAGTTGTACTTCCTCTTAAAACAATAATCACCACCACCACCACCACCTCAGGGGCTCTGAACTTTGGAGCGTGGTTTGGCGACCACGGGGCCCTCAGCTGAGTCCTGGCATTGCTTCCACTTACTTGTGCCAGGCTCCTCACCTTCATCTATCCTATCCGACCTCCCTTGGTCAACTCTTGTTCTTTTCCGACCCCGACGCTATTAGGTTTGCGAGGGCTAGGGAGTCATTCATTTTCACGCCCTTCGTGGCCCTTGTCTTCCTTTGGCCGATATCTTCATTTTTCGAATTGTCGGATCCCTTCCATTTTTCCGTCTGATTAGTGTTATATAGAGGATGGTTGCCTAGTTGTACTTCCTCTTAAAACAATAATCACCACCACCACTTCTCTTTCTCTTCTTGTTTTTTCAAATATTCGAGGAACCATAATGGAGCTCCTTCCTGTTTCTCTTGTGCTCTTCTCATTTCCTCTTCCTGTTCCCTTCTTGTCTGTACTCTTCCTTGTGTTGCCATCTTTTGTCGAGTTCAAATATATTCGGTATGATCTCTCTAAATTCTTTATAAGTTCTCTATTTTGCAAAAATCCTCTAATTTGCCTAACAGTTCTCTAAGTTCATAGAATATCACATATAATATCACACAAACAACAATTTCTTAGTCTACTAAGTTCAAAGCAGTTCAAAGTTTGCACCTTATCCACTAGTGTAAAGTTTTTCTTATTCACTGAATGATAATATAGATGGACCTTCCTGGAGATCGGCACCATCCCACCAGATAGACCATCGACAACCAGACCTCGAGTTCAGATTTATGATTTTTATCTCATTTCGGAACATGTTACAAGAGAAAGAAATTAAAATTCCGCTATGCGGCATCCAATATTTACATGTATGGCCATCAGCCTTTACCATAGTTAAAATCAACTAAGTGTCAATTCATACATACTCAAAATCACCTTATCCTTCATTACTGTCGTTAAAAGAAAGCAATCATCTAATAAATAACAATAATTCCTTATCATTATCTATTCCTATTAATAGATTTGTATCTATATCCACCTTCCATCTTCTTTTCCTAGTATCGTTCCTATCATGTGTCCATTAACTGCTACATTCCTGGGAATTCTCCTTGTTACATCATTTCTTCATTATAACGTCTCATGATTGGATAAGTTTCACCTTAAACAACCATATCAACTGCTCATAATACATAGTTCGCTTCTGTATAGTTTTCCCACGGTATCTTTCTCTTCAACAGGTCCTACAATGTGGCAGTAATTAAATAAATTAATCAATACATTGGTGACTCTTTTTCTTTGCCCGATACCTACATTTCGAGCTTCAACACTGGACTGCCGATTAAGTAGTGTGGGTTATCGGACAATTTCTTACTCTGCCGCGGTGTCTTTCTCTTTAATCGCCTCCCGTTAGTGCGACATTTAACCATTTCCAGTACCTTTCTCAATAATTGCCCCACGATTGGGCAGCCATTTTAACTTGCACCCACCAATCGAGCGGTCAGTGCCAAGTTCTCCCGGTAACTCAATTTCTTCTCAGGGTATTCCATCTATCGCTCATAAAATCTGTGATTTTATATGGTTAGTTTTTTTACGTGGTTTCTCAAGAGACTCGGTCTGTTGAGATGCACATCATGGGAATACCTATAGGCTCAAGTAAGGACCTGTGGCCGATAACCTCAAAAAGAATCTCTTTCTGTTTGTCAAACTCATCAATTACTTACATCTACAAAACTTATTAGCTAACTTACAAACTAGCCGTTACCCAAAAGGAATTCAAAACACCGGCACTTTCTAAAAGAAAATAAGAGAAAATTTATTGAATAAATCATGTTCAATGTAAGTCAATGTGAATTCTGGGTAGTATTATCTTAATAATATTTAAGCATAAAGGATTAGAGTCAGCGCTGGTTCAAATAAAAGTAAAATAATTAAGCTTTAAATTATTTACATTCTTTCTCATTTAATGGCCCCAGGGGCTCTGAACTTTGGAGCGTGGGTTGGCGACCACGGGGCCCTTAGCTGAGTCCTGGCATTGCTTCCACTTACTTGTGCCTGGCTCCTCACTTTCATCTCTCCTATCCGACCTCTATTGGTCAACTCTTGTTCTTTTCCGACCCCGACGCTATTAGGTTTGCGAGGGCTAGGGAGTCTTTCATTTTCACGCCCTTCGTGGCCCTTGTCTTACTTTGGCCGATATCTTCATTTTTCGAAGTGTTGGACCCCTTCCAATTTTCCCTCTGATTAGTGTTATATAGAGGATGGTTGCCTAGTTGTACTTCCTCTTAAAACAATAATCACCACCACCACCACCATCTCATTTAATGTTAGTAGTATAATTGGATGGTTCGGCCGCCTCCTCCTCCTCCCGCCGCCTCCTCCGCCTCCTCCTCCGCCGCCGCCGCCGCCCGCGGGAAATTTGAATTTTGGCGGGAAATTTGAATTTTGGCGCGAGATTTGAATTTGTAAACAAAGCCACGGGCTTTTTGACAGCTGTCATCGACAACAACGCAACGCTAACCTCACTGCTGCCATCTTGACGGGCCTAAACCTCACTAGTGCCAACTTAACCTCACTAGCGCGAGGTAAACAAAGCCACGTGTTTTTTTGACAGCCACGTGCTTTTTGACAGACAACAACGCATCGCTAACCTCAGTACTGCCATCTTGACGGACCTAAACCTCAGTAGTGCTAACTTAACCTCACTAGCATGAGGTAAACAAAGCCACGTGCTTTTTGACAGCCACGTGCTTTTCAACAGATTTGTAAACAAAGCCACGTGCTTTTTGACCGACAACAACGCATCGCTAACCTCAGTACTGCCATCTTGACGGGCCTAAACCTTAGTGATACCAACTTAACCTCACTAGCATGAGGTAAACAAAGCCACGTGTTTTTTGACAGCCACGTGCCTTTTTGACAGCTGTCATCCGCCATCTTTGAGCACCGTGCTGCCCTCTTTATCGTAGTAGATGTAAATTCATCACCTGTCATCGGCAGTGCCGCCATCTTGACGGGTCTAAACCTTAGTGCTACCAACTTAACCTCACTAGCGCGAGATAAACAAATCCACGTGCAGCTGTCATCCACCATCTTTGAGCATCGTCCTGCCCTCTTTAGCTACTTACCTTTGAAATGTGGTACGTCACAGCTGTCATCCGCCATCTTGCATCCGAAACCTCAGTGCTGCACTCAATGTGGTGACGGCAAATTCCACGTTCTCTTGTTTGGAAACAAAGCCACGTGCAGCTGTCATCCGCCATCTTTAATCACCGTGCTGCCCTCTTTAGCTACTTACCTTTGACAGTTGTCATCCGCCATCTTGCATCGCAAACCTCAGTGCTGCGCTCTATGTAGTGGCGGCAAATTCTACGTGCTCTTGTTTGGAAACAAATTCACGTGCTATTTTTCTGACAGCTGTCATCCGCCATCTTTAATCCATAGAGCACAGTGCTGCCCTCTTTAGCTACTTACCTTTGAAATATGGTACGTCACAGCTGTCACCCGCCATCTTTAATCCAGAGAGAACAGTGCTGCAATCTATGTGGTGGCGGCAAATTCCACGTGCTTTATCCCCCTGTGGGTGGGGGCGGTAGAATAACACCCACGGTATCCCCTGCCTGTCGTAAGAGGCGACTAAAAGGGGCCTCAGGGGCTCTGAAATTTGGAGCGTGGGTTGGCGACCACGGGGCCCTCAGCTGAGTCCTGGCATTGCTTCCACTTACTTGTGCCAGGCTCCTCACTTTCATCTATCCTATCCGACCTCCCTTGGTCAACTCTTGTTCTTTTCCGACCCCGACGCTATTAGGTTTGCGAGGGCTAGGGAGTCTTTCATTTTCACGCCCTTCGTGGCCCTTGTCTTCCTTTGGCCGATATCTTCATTTTTCGAAGGGTCGGTCCCTTCCATATTTTCTCTCTGATTAGTGTTATATAGAGGATGGTTGCCTAGTTGTACTTCCTCTTAAAACAATAATCACCACCACCACCTCCACGTGCTTTACAAATCAACATGCTTTTTTGACAGCTGTCAACCGCCATCTTTAATCACCGTGCTGCCATCTATGTGGTGGCGGTAAATTCCACATGCTTTACAAACTTATATGCTTTTCTGACAGCTGTCATCCGCCATCTTTAATCTAGAGAGAAGAGTGCTGCCCTCTATGTGGTGGCGGTAAATTCCACGTGCTCTTGTTGGTAAACATAGCCACGTGCTTTTTTGACAGCTGTCATCCGCCATCTTTGAGCACCGTGCTGCGGGCAATTTCATCACCTATCACCCGCCTTTTTGACAGCCGTCATCCACCATCTTTAATCAACAGAGCACAGTGCTGCACTCTATGTGGTGGCGGCAATTTGAAAAATCTATGTGCTCTTGTTAGGAAACAAAGCCACGTGCTTTTTTGACAGCTGTCATCCGCCATCTTTGGGCACTATGCTGCGGGCAATTTCGTCAGCTGTCATCCGCCATCTTTAATCCAGAGAGAACAGTGCTGCACTCTATGTGGTGGCGGTAAATTCTATGCGCTTTACAAACCTATGCGCTTTTCTGACAGCTGTCATCCGCCATCTTTGAGAACAGTGCCGCCCTCTATGTGGTGACGGCAAATTCCACGTGCTCTACAAAGCCATGTGCAGCTGTCATCCGCCATCTTTAATCACCGTGCTGCCGGGTGACGGCAAATTCCACGTGCTCTTGTTTTTAGAAACAAAGCCATGTGCTTTTTTGACAGCTGTCATCCGCCATCTTGCATCACAAACCTCGGTGCTACACTCTATGTGGTGGCGGCAAATTCTACGTGCTCTTGTTTGGAAACAAAGCTTTTAATCCAGAGAGAACAGTGCTGCCCCGGTGGCGAGAAGAGTGCTGCAATCTTTAGTTTGAAATGTGGTGACAGCAAATTCTACGTGCTCTTGTTTGGAAACAAAGCCATGTGCTTTTTTTGACAGCTGTCATCCGCCATCTTTAATCAACAGAGCACCATGCTGCTATCATGCGGGTAATTTCGTCATCTTTAATCCGCAGAACACCTTAAGCACGTAGTAGCGGGCAATTTGAAAAGTTCTGTTAGCTATCATCCGCCATCTTTGAGCACCGTGCTACCCTCTTTAGCTAGATACCTTTGAAATGTGGTGGTGAAAAATTTTACGCGCTCTTGTTTGGAAACAAACTCACGTGCTTTTTTGACAGCCATCATCCGCCATCTTTAAGCAACAGAGTACAGTGCTGCCCTCTTTGTTGTGGCGGTAAATTCCACGTGCTCTTGTTTGGAAGCAAAGCCATGTGCTTTTTGACAGGTGTCATCTGCCATCTTTAACCAACAGAGCACTATGCTGCTATCATGCAGGCAATTTCGTTAGCTGTCATCTGCCATCTTTTAATGAACAGAGCACCGTGCTGCCCTATGCGGGGCAATTTCGTCGGCTGTTATCCGCTCGCATACCCGCAGTGACACATGTTTAGACTTGAACACACACATACTACTGTTCAAAATTATTACAACTTGAACTGCATACTAGTGTTCGATGTTGCAGAACACAGCATTGCGAGACTAGAATCAAGCACTGTTTAGAAAAACAAAAAATTCTCTTCTCAACATACTTACTGAGCTGCTCTTCCTGCTCAGTGAAGGTACATCTCTATCGAACGTGCATTGCAAAAGCAAGATTGTAAAACATAAGAAGACTAGAATCGAACACTGCACTTGATGTTAACTTCAACATGTGATTAGAACATTAAATCAGGTTCAAACATAGCAGGACTAGAATCGAACTCTTCCTACTCTTTCAAGGTACACCTCTATCGAACATGCATTGCAAAAAACAAGATTGTAAAACATAACAAGACTAGAATCAAACACTGCACTCGATGTTGTTAACTTCAACATGTGATTAGAATATGAAATGAGATTAAAACATAGCAAGACTAGAATCGAACATTGCACTCGATGTTGTTAACCTTAACATGTAGTCAGAACATTAATTGATATGCTCAAAACACTAGGTAAGTGATCAAGACTAGAATCGAACACTGTACTCGATGTCGTTAACCTTAACATGTGATCAGAACATTAATTGGTGTGTATAACTTCCTTTACCTTTACTTACTCTGTCAAGGTACATCTTTATCGAACATGCATCGCAAAGCGAGAGTGTGCAAGTTTAGACTTGAATACATACCACTGTTCAAAAAACATATATACACATACTATAGTGCGATGTTGTACTACACTATATTACAAGACTAGAATCAAGCATAGTTTAGGAAAAAATCTCTTCTCAACATACTTACTGTGCTAGACGATAACATACTTACGAATTTAATCAACATCTTCTTTCTTGCTCTTATTCTTCTTCTGCCCCAGGGGCTCTGAACTTTGGAGCGTGGGTTGGCGACCACGGGGCCCTCAGCTGAGTCCTGGCATTGCTTCCACTTACTTGTGCCAGGCTCCTCACTTTCATCTATCCTATCTGACCTCCCTTGGTCAACTCTTGTTCTTTTCCGACCCCGACGCTATTAGGTTTTCGAGGGCTAGGGAGTCTTTCATTTTCACGCCCTTCGTGGCCCTTGTCTTCCTTTGACCGATATCTTCATTTTTCGAAGTGTCGGACCCCTTCCATATTTTTCCACTGATTAGTGTTATATAGAGGATGGTTGCCTAGTTGTACTTCCTCTTAAAACAGTAATCACCACCACCACCATCTTATTCTTCTTCGAGAGGAAGGAGTAGGAGGAGAAGGTAATACCTAATCTAAAATAAAAGAATATGCCAATTCTACAGTATTTATTCACATCTTGTATGTACTAGTTTTATCATGAATGATTTTACTTGTAGTGATGTTTGCATACTTTTGCTTTCTCGATGTAATTCTTGTATGTACATGCTTTTACGCATCAGTAAAACTAATAACACAAGATTTGTTCTCTATGCCGTGATATATAATGAAAATAGAACGTTGATTTAGTTCTTCTATTTCTAAATCAGTTAGCACGCTAAATCTATTAGGTAAAAAAACTTGAAAGTCTTCGCAGACACATAAAATCCTTTCTCCAAATTTCGTTTTTAATCTTCGTAGTGAAATTACTTTAAATTGCTCATTTAGCGGTAGACTTGTTAACGGCTTGGTAGTTGGAGTTGAAATATGACCTAGCTGGTTAATCTTCTCCATGGTTTTTCTAAAAAGAATAAATATATAAATGTAGCGTTAGCACTTGCATCACACATAGTAATAATAGGATATAAAAGGGTAAGTGTGCTAGCCTAGAGTTACGATGTTCGGAAGAAAGCAAGTTTCAACCTATAGAGGTCAGACATGGCTGTGAGTTTGACATTATAAGATTAACCTCTTCTACAGCATGAAAGATTGAAGAGAATAACTATTTATCTATAGACTAAAGTTGCTATGTTCGGAAGAAACCAAGTTTGAACCTGTACAGGTCAGACATTGCTGTGAGTTTGAAATTATAAGATTAACCTCATCTACAGCATGGAAGATTGAAAGAGAACAACCATTTATCAATAGACTAAAGTTGCTATGTTCGGAAGAAACCAAGTTTGAACCTGTACAGGTTAGACATTGCTGTGAGTTTGAAACTATAAGATTAACCTCTTCTACAGCATGAAAGATTGAAGAGAACAACTATTTATCATTAGACTAATGTTACGACGTTCAGGAGAAACCAAGTTTCAACCTATAGAGATTAGACATTGCTGTAAGATTGAAATTATAAGATTAACCTCTTCTATGGCATGCAGATTAAAGAAAATAACTATTTATCAATAGACTAAAGTTACGGTGTTCGGAAGAAACCAAGTTCCAACCTATAGAGGTTAGACATTGCTGTAAGTTTGAAATTATAAGATTAACCTCTTCTATGGCGTGAGGATTGAAGAGAATAACTATTTACCAATAGACTAAAGTTACGATGTTCAGAAGAAACCAAGTTTGAACCTGTACAGGTCAGACATTGCTGTGAGTTTAAAATTATAAGATTAACCTCATCTACAGCATGAAAGATTGAAAGAGAACAACTATTTATCAATAGACTAAAGTTGCTATGTTCGGAAGAAACCAAGTTTGAACCTGTACAGGTTAGACATTGCTGTGAGTTTGAAACTATAAGATTAACCTCTTCTACAGCATGAAAGATTGAAGAGAACAACAATTTATCATTAGACTAATGTTACGACGTTCAGGAGAACCAAGTTTCAACCTATAGAGATTAGACATTGCTGTAAGATTGAAATTATAAGATTAACCTCTTCTATGGCATGCAGATTAAAGAAAATAACTATTTATCAATAGACTAAAGTTACGGTGTTCGGAAGAAACCAAGTTCCAACCTATAGAGGTTAGACATTGCTGTAAGTTTGAAATTATAAGATTAACCTCTTCTATGGCATGAGGATTGAGGAGAATAACTATTTACCAATAGACTAAAGTTACGATGTTCGGAAGAAACCAAGTTTCAACCTGTACAGGTCAGACATTCCTGTAAGTTTGAAATTATAAGATTAACCTCTTCTATGGCGTGAGGATTGAAGAGAATAACTATTTACCAATAGACTAAAGTTACGATGTTCAGAAGAAACCAAGTTTGAACCTGTACAGGTCAGACATTGCTGTGAGTTTGAAATTATAAGATTATCCCCTTCTATGGCATGCAGATTAAAGAAAATAACTATTCTATCAATAGACTAAAGTTACGGTGTACGGAAGAAACCAAGTTCTAACCTATAGAGGTTAGAGAAGAAACCAAGTTTCAACCCGTTGAGGTCAGACATAGCTATGTGTGCGTGTTTGAAATTATACCACGTCTATAGCGTGAGGATTAAAGAGAACAACTATTTATCAATACTCTAAAGTTACGGAAGAAACCAAGTTTCAGCCCGTTGAGGGCAGACATAGCTATACCTCGTCTATAGTATGCAAGAACAACTATTTATCAATAGACTAAAGTTACGATGTTCGGAAGAAACCAAGTTTCAGCCCGTTGAGGGTAGACATAGCTATGTACACGTGTTTGAAATTATACCACGTCTATAGCGTGAGGATTAAAGAGAACAACTATTTATCAATACTCTAAAGTTACAGAAGAAACCAAGTTTCAGCCTGTTGAGGGCAGACATAGCTATGTGTGCGCGTGTTTGAAATTATACCACGTCTATAGCACGAGGATTAAAGAGAACAACTATTTATCAATAGACTAAAGTTATGATGTTTTAGAAGAAACCAAGTATCAACCCGTTGAGGTCAGACATAACTATGTGTACGTGTTTGAAATTATACCACGTCTATAGCATGATGATTGAAGAGAACAACTATTTATCAATAGACTAAAGTTACGATGTTCAGAAGAAACCAGCTTTCAACCCGTTGAGGTCAGACATAGCCATACCTCGTCTATAGTATGCAAGAACAACTATTTATCAATAGATTAAAGTTACAATGTTTTAGAAGAAACCAATTTTCAGCTTGTTGAGGGTAGACATAGCTATGTGCGCGTGTTTGAAATTATACCACGCCTACAGTATGCGGGTTGAAGAGAACAACTATTTATCAATACTCTAAAGTTACGATGTTTTAGAAGAAACCAAGTTTCAGCCTGTTGAGGGCAGACATAGCTATGTGTGCGCGTGTTTGAAATTATACCACGTCTATAGCACGAGGATTAAAGAGAACAACTATTTATCAATAGACTAAAGTTATGATGTTTTAGAAGAAACCAAGTATCAACCCGTTGAGGGCAGACATAGCTATGTGTACGTGTTTGAAATCATACCACGTCTATAGTATGTTGATTAAAGAGAACAACTATTTATGATTAGCTTAAAGTTACGATGTTCGGAAGAAACCAAGTTTAAGCCTGTTGAGGATGGACATAGCTATGTGTGCGTGTTTGAAATTATACCACGTCTATAGTATGTAGGTTGAAGAGAACAATTATTTATGAATAGCTTAAAGTTACGGAAGAAACCAAGTTTCAGCCTGTTGAGGGCAGACATAGCTATGTACGTACCCCGCGTGAGGATTAAAGAGAACAACTATTTATCAATAGACTAAAGTTGCGATGTTTTAGAAGAAACCAAGTTTCAACGAATAGAAGTCAGACATACCTTAAAATCTTCGCGCTGCAAACTGTTACTCGGATGAATAAAATGCGTGCGTTCAAGCCTGAAACTTGAATGATAATATTCTGGTCGTACCTAAAAAAAAGAAGAAACATATATGAATGTAGTGTAGGATGCATCGTCTAACCTAATTATCTTTACAACTCAAAGTTCGAAAACATACCTTTAAAAAAAATGCACGTGCTGCGGACTGTTACTCGGATGAATAAAATTGTGTACTTTCGAACGGTACCTAAAAAAGAATAAACATATATGAATGTAGATGTCTAGCGTAGAAGTTGCTTTGCAAATAAAAAAAGTAACTAACAGTTCTACCTTACCTTAAGATAAAGGCTGAAGAATAATATTCACAGCAGACGGGAGATGTGTGTGTACGTAATAAACGCATACAGAGAACTGTAAGCACTTCGCGCAGACTGCAGCGGCTAAATATTCTGCTTGTTACCAAGCGGATGTGAAAAAATCGCTGACAAACTGCGGGTACAGTCGGAACGAATGCAACCAGAGCTCCCACCTATTGTCCTGCAGGCTGACGTATTCGAACCTCCTGTTGATGCCGAGGTGTCAGAATTTAAGAGTTCGAGCCTTGGAAAGTTAGCGTGTGATCCTCGACTTCTCGAGGGTACATACGTGGTATTCCTTACCTGTAGGTATTGAGCTAAAGCTAGATCATGTAATGACGATCGCGCAGGCCCCCTCGCCTAGCATTTACGGCTTCTAGTTCGAACCCGCTATCCCCGAAGTAGCGAGAATGATTGGAGAGTGTTGAGGGTGATTCATTCGTCGGATGGAGGCGTTAAGCTATGTGCAGGCTTCTTCTAGTCGGGGTACGCGATTCAAATCCTAGCAACTTATACCGTCGGGAAGGGCATCCGGCTAGATCATGCAATGACGATCGCGCAGGTCCCTCGCTTAACATTTACGGCTTCCAGTTCGAACCCGCTATCTTCCGAAGTAGCGAGAATGATTGAAGAGTGTTGAGGGTGATTCATTCGTCGGATGGAGGCGTTAAGCTATGTGCAGGCTTCTTCTAGTCGGGGTACGCGATTCAAATCCTGGCAACTTATACCGTCGGGAAGGGCATCTAGCTAGATCATGTTATGACGATCGCACAGGTCCCTCGCCTAACATTTACGGCTTCCAGTTCGAACCCGCTATCTTCCGAAGTAGCGAAAATGATTGAAGAGTGTTTGAGGGTGATTCATTTGTCGGATGGAGGTGTTAAGCTGGCTTCTTCGGTAGGAGTAGGCTATGTCGGGATATCGATTTAAAATCCTAGTCAGGAGGGGCAACCGGTCGTATAAAACTATGGTGTGAGGACGTTAAACCTTGTGCAGACTCCTTCGAAAACTGATTTTTTGAGTACAAGACTTGACGGTGATTCATTTGTCGGATGGAGGCAATAAGCCTTGTGCAGGCTTCTTCAGCGGGAGTAGGCTATGTGTCGGTACCGGGATATCTAGTTATAAAACCCGCTACAACAAATTTATCACGTATACTGCGATTTAAAATCCTAGTCAGGAAGGGCAGCCGGTCGTAAAACTATGGTGTGAGGCGGGGTGTGCAAGAAAGCCAGCATTAAGTAAGGGCTGTTGATGGGGACGTTAAACCTTGTGCAGACTCCTTCAAAAATGATTTTTTGAGTACAAGACTTGACGGTGATTCATTTGTCGGATGGAGGCAATAAGCCTTATGCAGGCTTCTTCAGCGGGAGTAGGCTATGTGTCGGTACCGGGATATCTAGTTATAAAACCCGCTACAACAAATTTATCACGTATACTGCGATTTAAAATCCTAGTCAGGAAGGGCAGCCGGTCGTAAAACTATGGTGTGAGGCGGGGTGTGCAAGAAAGCCAGCATTAAGTAAGGGCTGTTGATGGGGGCGTTAAACTATGTGCAGGCTCCTTCACCAGGAGAAGCCTACATGCCGGTACCGTGCAGGTTCTTTCGATAGTAGTAGGCACTGTGTGTGTTTTAACCTCTCCGTACAATCATGATATTTTACGTTAGGAACTTACATAGGCTAAATGCTACACATTCCGTGGCAGAGCCAGGAATCGAACTCGGACCTCCGAGGGTAGCAGCTAACTACTACACCACAGAGGAGTACTATTTCAGAATATTTTACAACCTTAATTAGTACTGTGTTTTAAGAGCTTACATGGGACTCAGCTAAGAAGACGTTCGCGAGTTACAAGCACGCAGTGTCCTCGTTCAAGGTCGAGCCGGAAGATACGTGTACAATTTCAGCTAACACACGCATTCCACACAACTCGCTCAGAATGACTGTGCCGATGCTTCAAGGACTGTAGAACAAATCTATAGCCTACAGTATGCATGCCTCTCACCCGGTAGTCTCGGGTTCGATTCTCTTGGGAATAAAAATGTGTTTAAATCGCATGAATTTGTTGAGTTATCCTTCCTGATGCAAAACTAGCAGTATCTAACCTCATACACTATAGTTTTCAACCGGTTGCCCCTTCCTGGCAACTCGGATTAAGAATCTGTTTTACAACGTCTAACACGGGGAATCGGGGATTTACAGCTGGATGCACTTCTTAGATTTTAAATCACGAACTATTGTTTTACGGCCGGATGCCCTTCCTGACGCAAAACTAAGATTTTTAAATCACAAGAATTTGTTTTAAGACTAGTCGCCCTTCCTGATGCAAAACTGGCAGTATCTAGCCTCTCACGTCATACACTATTGTTTCGACCGGTTGCCCTTCCTGACAACTCGGATTAAGAATCTGTTTTACAACTTCTAACACGAGAATCGGTGATTTACAGCTTAAAGATGGCAGATGACAACTGTCAGAAAAGCATATAGGTTTGTAAAGCACGTAGAATTTGCCGCCACCACATAGAGTGTAGCACCGAGGTTTGTGATGCAAGATGGCGGATGACAGCTGTCAAAAAAGCACATGGCTTTGTTTCTAAAAACAAGAGCACGTGGAATTTGCCGTCACCCGGCAGCACGGTGATTAAAGATGGCGGATGACAGCTGCACATGGCTTTGTAGAGCACGTGGAATTTGCCGTCACCACATAGAGGGCGGCACTGTTCTCAAAGATGGCGGATGACAGCTGTCAGAAAAGCGCATAGGTTTGTAAAGCGCATAGAATTTACCGCCACCACATAGAGTGCAGCACTGTTCTCTCTGGATTAAAGATGGCGGATGACAGCTGACGAAATTGCCCGCAGCATAGTGCTCTGTTGGTTAAAGATGGCGGATGACAGCTGTCAAAAAAGCACGTGGCTTTGTTTCCTAACAAGAGCACATAGATTTTTTCAAATTGCCGCCACCACATAGAGTGCAGCACTGTGCTCTGTTGATTAAAGATGGTGGATGACGGCTGTCAAAAAGGCGGGTGATAGGTGATGAAATTGCCCGCAGCACGGTGCTCAAAGATGGCGGATGACAGCTGTCAAAAAAGCACGTGGCTATGTTTACCAAACAAGAGCACGTGGAATTTATCGCCACCACATAGAGGGCAGCACTGTTCTCTCTAGATTAAAGATGGCGGATGACAGCTGTCAGAAAAGCATATAAGTTTGTAAAGCATGTGGAATTTACCGCCACCACATAGATGGCAGCACGGTGATTAAAGATGGCGGTTGACAGCTGTCAAAAAAGCATGTTGATTTGTAAAGCACGTGGAATTTGCCGCCACCACATAGATTGCAGCACTGTTCTCTCTGGATTAAAGATGGCGGATGACAGCTGTGACGTACCATATTTCAAAGGTAAGTAGCTAAAGAGGGCAGCACGGTGCTCTATGGATTAAAGATGGCGGATGACAGCTGTCAGAAAAATAGCACGTGAATTTGTTTCCAAACAAGAGCACGTAGAATTTGCCGCCACTACATAGAGCGCAGCACTGAGGTTTGCGATGCAAGATGGCGGATGACAACTGTCAAAGGTAAGTAGCTAAAGAGGGCAGCACGGTGATTAAAGATGGCGGATGACAGCTGCACGTGGCTTTGTTTCCAAACAAGAGAACGTGGAATTTGCCGTCACCACATTGAGTGCAGCACTGAGGTTTCGGATGCAAGATGGCGGATGACAGCTGTGACGTACCACATTTCAAAGGTAAGTAGCTAAAGAGGGCAGCACGATGCTCAAAGATGGTGGATGACAGCTGCACGTGGATTTGTTTATCTCGCGCTAGTGAGGTTAAGTTGGTAGCACTAAGGTTTAGACCCGTCAAGATGGCGGCACTGCCGATGACAGGTGATGAATTTACATCTACTACGATAAAGAGGGCAGCACGGTGCTCAAAGATGGCGGATGACAGCTGTCAAAAAGGCACGTGGCTGTCAAAAAACACGTGGCTTTGTTTACCTCATGCTAGTGAGGTTAAGTTGGTATCACTAAGGTTTAGGCCCGTCAAGATGGCAGTACTGAGGTTAGCGATGCGTTGTTGTCGGTCAAAAAGCACGTGGCTTTGTTTACAAATCTGTTGAAAAGCACGTGGCTGTCAAAAAGCACGTGGCTTTGTTTACCTCATGCTAGTGAGGTTAAGTTGGCACTACTGAGGTTTAGGTCCGTCAAGATGGCAGTACTGAGGTTAGCGATGCGTTGTTGTCTGTCAAAAAGCACGTGGCTGTCAAAAAAACACGTGGCTTTGTTTACCTCGCGCTAGTGAGGTTAAGTTGGCACTAGTGAGGTTTAGGCCCGTCAAGATGGCAGCAGTGAGGTTAGCGTTGCGTTGTTGTCGATGACAGCTGTCAAAAAGCACGTGGCTTTGTTTACAAATTCAAATCTCGCGCCAAAATTCAAATTTCCCGCCAAAATTCAAATTTCCCGCAGGCGGCGGCGGCGGAGGAGGAGGCGGAGGAGGCGGCGGGAGGAGGAGGAGGCGGCCGAACCATCCAATTATACTACTAATGTTCAAATTCATATTAGTTATTTACTTCTATATTCGTAGCCATGTTCCGAAATGTAATTGATTTTCTCCAATTATATTCAAGATATCACTGATCGATCACGGTCTCCATATAAATACTCGTTGTGAATACTGTCACGCTAATTATATAAATTATTCTCACCACATTTAAGTCATCTCACTGTGATAAAAATGGACGGTTTTCTAAATTGAAACGTAATAAAAATTAAATGTAATAAAGTCAGATTGCGAATGTAAATCTGATCATATCTTTACGTATGTATTTCCCAAACAAACTCTTGCGTGAGTGTGAAATCGTAAAACTGCTCTCCAAATTTTCCATTCATAAATCTGAACTCTGATTATTTGGTCACTTATCTTGAATACGCATAAATAACAACTTACGGGCTAAGACAATACCTCCCTAGAGCCTACGACATATGGGTCCTAACTAACCTCCCCCTGTGGGTGGGGGCGGTAGAATAACACCCACGGTATCCCTGCCTGTCGTAAGAGGCGACTAAAAGGGGCCCCAGGGGCTCTGCCCCAAGGGCTCTGAACTTTGGAGCGTGGGTTGGCGACCACGGGGCCCTCAGCTGAGTCCTGGCATTGCTTCCACTTACTTGTGCCAGGCTCCTCACCTTCATCTATCCTATCCGACCTCCCTTGGTCAACTCTTGTTCTTTTCCGACCCCGACGCTATTAGGTTTGCGAGGGCTAGGGAGTCTTTCATTTTCATGCCCTTCGCGGCCCTTGTCTTCCTTTGGCCGATACCTTCATTTTTCGAAGGGTCGGACCCCTTCCATTTTTTCTCTCTGATTAGTGTTAGATAGAGGATGGTTGCCCAGTTGTACTTCCTCTTAAAACATTAATCACCACCACCACCACCCCAGGGGCTCTGAACTTTGGAGCGTGGGTTGGCGACCACGGGGCCCTCAGCTGAGTCCTGGCATTGCTTCCACTTACTTGTGCCAGGCTCCTCACTTTCGTCTATCCTATCCGACCTCCCTTGGTCAACTCTTGTTCTTTTCCGACCCCGACGCTATTAGGTTTGCGAGGGCTAGGGAGTCTTTCATTTTCATGCACTTCGTGGCCCTTGCCTTTCTTTGGCCGATACCTTCATTTTTCGAAGTGTCGGACCCCTTTCATTTTTTCTCTCTGATTAGTGTTATATAGAGGATGGTTGCCTAGTTGTACTTCCTCTTAAAACAATAATCACCACCACCACCACTCCTAACTAACCATTATCCTATTCTTTATATTTAAAACACTTCAATTGAAATCATATCTGCGTGAAAAGAAATGAACATCTATCTAACTGTTCAAGTAGTTTCCGATCCACACACTCCTCCACTAACGGCTCAATGTGCTTTAGCTAACTGCTCTTACTCAATATCTCTCATGTGTACGAGCTACTCAACTCGTATGGTCAGTACAGAATGAAATTAATACGTATTATACTGAAACGTCATCGCACCAAAGAATATCACATGTATACTTAGTCATGAGCCTAGTAAACCGTATGTTAAAGAACTCTCTTGTACTCGGTACATGCCATTTACCAATGTCAGATAAAAACTGTCACGATTCATAATTCTACCATAATACATGTCAATCTTACCTTAAAATGGTCATCTGCGCGATATTCACACTTTGACATTTTCTTTCCATTTGACACAGAAACCTACCACATGTAACCCCCCTGTGGGTGGGGGCGGTAGAATAACACCCACGGTATCCCCTGCCTGTCGTAAGAGGCGACTAAAAGGGGCCCCAGGGGCTCTGAACTTTGGAGCGTGGGTTGGCGTCCACGGGGCCCTTAGCTGAGTCCTGGCATTGCTTCCACTTACTTGTGCCAGGCTCCTCACTTTCATCTATCCTATCCGACCTCTCTTGGTCAACTCTTGTTCTTTTCCGACCCCGACGCTATTAGGTTTGCGAGGGCTAGGGAGTCTTTAATTTTCACGCTCTTCGTGGCCCTTGTCTTTCTTTGGCCGATACCTTCATTTTTCGAAGTGTCGGATCCCTTCCATTTTTCTCTCTGATTAGTGTTATATAGAGGATGGTTGCCTAGTTGTACTTCCTCTTAAAACAATAATCACCACCACCACCACCACCACATGTAAATCTAACACAACGTTTCCTCGGCGAATAGCAATTCTTTCTCTTACCGCAGAATATAAACAAACATCTGTATTTCAAGTATTCCTTAATATGCTCCCAGAAATAACCACATTTCAACACCATTCCAATATACATTATCATACCACCGGCATACTTATTGCCGTATGCATATAGCCGATTACACCCAAAACTATATGCCAAACATTTTAGAATTGCCTTGTAATAAACGCATTTTAACAACCTCTTATCTTAAAAACAGCAGTTTGAGTTCAATGCCCTCTTTCTATGAAGAAAGGAATACGTAACTTAACTATATTCATCTGTGTCGCGCAGGTAAATTCGTGACGTAATCTTGGACTAGTAAACGAGATTAATCGAAGTTTCACTAGTTATATAGACTCATAGCTATTAGGTCTTCACAAGAAACACTTCTTTCATTTACTCATGCTAGCTTCTACTGTATGTATGCAAGTGCGGTAGCCTGTATATGATATAATAGAATTCTAATTCTACACTGCCATCTTATCTTATAGCCTTAAATATCTCACACTTCACTTTATGTTTCACACACGTTCTTAATTAATTCATAGATATCACCAATTAATCAGCACATGCCGAAGTTAGAGTGAGGGTGTAGATTGCAAGAAACTACTCTATTAAAAAATGTATGGACTTAGCTCGTCAGATGCTACGTTTGGTCTGGTTGTCGCTCCATTCCTAGGTTGTGGTTAGACCCTCTGTTAGGATCTGGATCTCTGGTTGGATAACGTCTTCCTGGTCATCAGCTGGTCACATGGCTCGCCGGTCCAATCCTCATCGGCCGGTCCTCTGGCTGGCCGGTCCAATCATCATCAGCTGGTCCTCTGGCTGGCCGGTGCTCATCCCCAGTTCAGTCCATCATGTAGATTTAGCAAGCAGTCATCATTCCAAATCTGCAGTCAACGTAGAAAATTCCTTTTGCGAAGCAATCAGTCATGATATATTCCATAGTTCTACTGCTATTCTAAACGACGTAGTTTTCTTCGGTTGGAATAAGTTCTCCGTATATAGATATTAAGTTTATAACCACAGGGGTAACTTTCTTCTCATACGAAATTATCAGTTCTGCAATATGGTGTATCCTTTTTCTTCAATCGCAGAGTGGCTGCTCACCGGATCCAAGTCAGACGTATCTCACCACAAATTATTTATTTCTATGATATCTCGTCTCTTTATAACATACGTAGGTGAATTATTTTATCGGATGTTATCGCCGATTGTAAAAACAGTCAATATCTTCCTCAGGAGTTTAGGGTAATCTTCAAATGTAAAGCTTCGCTTGTATTTGCGTCTTACTTCTGCAGTTGAAATTTTTTTAGAGTATACCTTTAAACAATCAGTCCGCTGCTATATTTTTTCAAAACAATTCAAAATGAGCCTCTACTGTCCTGCAGTGTCTTCCAAATCAGTCCGTTCCGTGACGTGCATGGTCTCCTATATGCTGTATTAATAAGAAGTTCATTGCCTTAATAGATCGCATGGGCCATACCTTCCTACGCCGCCATTTTGTAAATGGTCTACGAGATGCGAACGGGCACAAGGTGAAAATCTAGAAGAACCAAACCCTTAATTCCTGCAAGGGAGTTATATTCCACACGGATTTGGTTAAGTCTTCCGATGATACGATGACCCGGTACCTAGCACGTCGGGGTTTAACCGACGTGAAGAGGTTGAAGAGGAGTGTGGGTGATAAGCTACTCGATACGGGTGCTTTCGTCCTTACCTTCGACGCCGAGCCCTTACCTCAACGGATAAAAGTGGCAATGTATCGCTTGACTGTTCGACCATATATTCCGGCACCAATGAGGTGCAACACCTGTCAAAAGTTTGGCCACACCTCATTGCGATGTACAGGTTCGACGACCTGCAACATGTGAGGGAAGTGCGAACATGCTGGGGTTGAATGCACACCACTGCCTGTGTGCTTCAACTGCCCGGGTGCGCATGCTAATATCTCCAAGGAGTGTCCCAGCTATCTTATCCAGACGCCCGGAGAAAGTTAAAATCCATGGCCGCTCCGGAGTTTTCCATCTCCTTTGCTGAAAAGGTCGCAAACTTGCGGATCACTCCACCGAGTTTTATACAGAACAACAGTATTCAAAACGCATCAATAAGTCAAAGCCTACAACAAAAGAAAATCGCTAAGGAAACTGGAGTTATTAACAGCTGAAGGAACGAAAAGTGCGTTATTGACGACGTTGCATGGGAAGGCTGTTTCCCAGGAACTTTCGGCTGGGAAGTCCTCCCCCAACAGGGCGGGGGGAAAGACTTCTCCAAATAGGGCTGGAAACTCCAGCCCTCCTTCCAATGCCCAGATTACAAAGGAGGAGAAAGGGAAGCCACAGAGCTCCCTTAAGAAATTGGAGAAGAAGACTTCTCCAACTCAATCGCGGTCCATTGGATCCCCGAAGAAATCCGGCAAGCCATCTGCCGGTTCTCCTCCAAAAAAGAGAGAAACGGTGGGCAAGAGCGAGAGGCCCCGACGCCCTCTTGTTCGTTCACTTGCTGCAGAACCTACTTCTCCCAGGAAGAAGGCCCACTGTTCCCAAACAGTGAGAACACCTTCGCGGAGGGTCCGGTCACCGTGCCTCCTTCTTCTGAGGAGACAATGGAGACTGAACCACTCATTGTCGTTGATGGTGATTGTGACAATAAAGATACCGACAAAGACGGCGGAACATGGCAGGTAATAGACCGAACGAAGGGCAAGAAATTGCTCTGATTTCGAGGCTTTACCTATCCACACAATGGCACTATTGCAGTGGAAATGCAGTAGTTATCACTGTCGCCTAGCTGAGTTACGTCAATTGATATCCGTCTACGCGGCCTCCATAGTCTGTCAACAGGAATCTCTTTTGAGACCTGGACGCGACACGACTATGAGAGGATACCGTCTTTATTCTAAAGACAGATTAGCTGTGGATGGCGCGGCAACTGGGGGCATTTGTACCCTAGTTCGCTCCGACATCTTCAACGAAGAAGGACCGCTCCGTACTCAGCTAGATGCAGTTGCAGTTCGCATTCCGTTGCCAGTAATGACAACGGTTTGCAACGTGTACATTCCACCGGATTACGACCTTGAAAATCGTGCACTACAAGATTTGATCACTCAGTTACCTCCCCCTTTCCTCATGCTGGGAGATGTGAACGCCCGTAAATTACTATGGGGTTCTCCGTCTTCCTGTGCTAGGGGGAGGATGCTCGAGCGAATGATCAACCTGTTTGATCTTTGCGTGCTTAATACAGGAGAACCGACACATTTGAGCAGCGCACATGGCACATTCTCACACCTGGATGTCACTTTGTGCAGTCGAGCGCTAGTTCCCCTGCTACGGTGGCAAGTACACGACGTCCACTGTGATAGTGACCACTTCCCGATAATTCTGTCTCTCTTGAGTCAAAGGGAGTCCGAAGTACCCAAGCGCTGGTTACTTCGGCGGGCAAATTGGCCAGAATTTACAAAACGCGCAGTGATGGCTGATGATAAGCTGGAGTCTGTTGACGACCACGTTTCTTTCCCCCTGTGGGTGGGGGCGGTAGAATATCACCCACGGTATCCCCTGCCTGTCGTAAGAGGCGACTAAAAGGGGCCCCAGGGGCTCTGAACTTTGGAGCGTGGGTTGGCGACCACGGGGCCCTCAGCTGAGTCCTGGCATTGCTTCCACTTACTTGTGCCAGACTCCTCACTTTCATCTATCCTATCCGACCTCTCTTGGTCAACTCTTGTTCTTTTCCGACCCCGACGCTATTAGGTTTGCGAGGGCTAGGGAGTCCTTCATTTTCACGCCCTTCGTGACCCTTGTCTTCCTTTGGCCGATATCCTCATGTTTCGTAGTGTCGGCCCCCTTCCATTTTTCCCTCTGATTAGTGTTATATAGACGATGGTTGCCTAGTTGTACTTCCTCTTAAAACAATAATCCCCACCACCACGTTTCTTCCATTACTACTGGAATTTTGGCTGCTGCAGAGGAAACTATTCCTTCCTCATCCGGTATTCGTCGCCGGAAACAGGTCCCATGGTGGACAGACGAAATTGCAGCGGCCATACGTGATCGCCGACGGGCTTTTAATCATTATCGTCGGAATCCTACGATGGATAATCATATCACATTTAAGCGTCTGCGTGCGAAGGCCCTTTTTTCGATTCGAGAAAGTAAGAAATCTACGTGGGAAAAGTATGTGTCATCCATCACGGCACATACTCCGTCATCACAAGTGTGGACAAAACTCCGCCGTATTGTCGGAGTACAGAATGTGCCCTCAGTACCTGGAATCTCCATTAATGGAGATATAGTTACTATACCTTCAATCATTGCCGACCACATCGCGTCACATTTCGCAGATACGTCCAGCTCTAGGAGATACGACCCCCCTGTGGGTGGGGGCGGTAGAATGACACCCATGGTATCCCCTGCCTGTCGTAAGAGGCGACTAAAAGGGGCCACAGGGGTTTTGAACTTAGGAGCGTGGGTTGACAACCACGGGGCCCTCAGCTGAGTCCTGGCATTTCTTCCAGTTACTTGTGCCAGGCTCCTCACTTTAATCTATCCTGTCCGACCTCCCTTGGTCAACTCTTGTTCTTTTCCGACCCCGACGCTATTAGGTTTGCGAGGGCTAGGGCGTCTTTCATTTTCACGCCGTTCGTGGCCCTTGTCTTCCTTTGGCCGATATCTTCATTTTTCGAAGTGTCGGTCCCCTTCCATTTTTTCACCCTGATTAGTGTTATATAGAGGATGGTTGCCTAGTTGTACTTCCTCTTAAAACAATAATCACCACCACCATCAGGGGCTCTGAACTTTGGGCCCCAGGGGCTCTGAACTTTGGAGCGTGGGTTGGCGACCACGGGGCCCTCAGCTGAGTCCTGGCATTGCTTACACTTACTTGTGCTAGGCTCCTCACTTACATCTATCCTATCCGACCTCCCTTGGTCAACTCTTGTTCTTTTCCGACCCCGACGCTATTAGGTTTGCGAGGGCTAGGGAGTCTTTCATTTTCACGTCCTTCGTGGCCCTTGTCTTTCTTTGGCCGATATCTTCATTTTTCGAAGTGTCGGATCCCTTCCATTTTTCCCTCTGATTAGTGTTACATAGAGGATGGTTGCCTAGTTGTACTTCCTCTTAAAACAATAATCACCACCACCACTACTTCCTCTTAAAACAATAATCACCACCACCACCCCAGGGGCTCTTTTCCCTCTGTGGGTGGGGGCGGAAGAATAACACCCACGGTATCCCCTGCCTGTCGTAAGAGGCGACTACAAGGGGCCCCAGGGGCTCTGAACTTTGGAGCGTGGGTTGGCGACCACGGGACCCTCAGCTGAGTCCTGGCATTGCTTCCACTTACTTGTGCCAAGCTCCTCACTTTCATCTATCCTATCCGACCTCCCTTGGTCAACTCTTGTTCTTTTCCGACCCCGACGCTATTAGGTTTGCGAGGGCTAGGGAGTCTTTCATTTTCACGCCCTTCGTGGCCCTTGTCTTCCTTTGGCCGATATCTTCATTTTTCGAAGTGTCGGACCCCTTCCATTTCTTCTCTCTGATTTTTGTTAAATAGAGGATGATTGCCTAGTTGTACTTCCTCTTAAAACAATAATCACCACCACCACCACCACCACCACCCCAGGGGCTCTGAACTTTGGAGCGTGGGTTGGCGACCACGGGGCCCTTAGCTGAATCCTGGCATTGCTTCCATTTACTTGTGCCAGGCTCCTCACTTTCATCTATCCTATCCGACCTCCCTTGGTCAACTCTTGTTCTTTTCCGACCCCGACGCTATTAGGTTTGCGAGGGCTAGGGAGTCTTTCATTTTCACGCCCTTCGTGGCCCTTGTCTTCCTTTGGCCGATATCTTCATTTTTCGAAGTGTCGGACCCCTTCCATTTCTTCTCTCTGATTTTTGTTAAATAGAGGATGATTGCCTAGTTGTACTTCCTCTTAAAACAATAATCACCACCACCACCACCCCAGGGGCTCTGAACTTTAGAGCGTGCGTTGGCGACCACGAGGCCCTCAGCTCACGCTCTCGCACCGCTAAGTTACAGGGGCTGCACAGGCAGTCTCACTCGTATTCCAACACTCGTGCAGACCCTCTCGCACCACTAAGCCACTCAGGCCTTGACACTTATATCACTGAGCTACACTAGCCGCGACGTCTCCTTCCGTGCAAACTGATTCAACCTTTACTTCCACTCACCGTTCGTACCTCTTCACACTCGGTCCCCTAAGCCGCCCGGGCCGGTGCGCCACTGGACCACCCGAGCCGCCTAAGATCCTCACTCGCACTCAGACTCACTCACTCCCACGCTCAAACCCACTCCTCGCACTCGGTCCCCTAGACCACCCCGGCCGGCTCCACTGGACCTCCCGAGCCGCCCAAGCTCCTTGCTCGCACCCGGACTCACACACTTTTCACTCCCCCTCCCACTCCCACACTCTTGCCCAACTATTTTCACTCAGTCCCCTAAACCACTCGGGCCGGTGCACCACTGGACCACCCGGGCCGCCTAGGAGCCCTCAGTCACACTCGCACTCACTCTCCTCTCACTCCCCACTCACTCCCTCTACCACTCCCGCACTCACACACACTCACTCACACTCCGCTAAACTATGTGGGCAGCCTAGGGTGAAACCCTATACCACCAGGAGCCTTGGCCGCCTCACTGGACCTTGATAAGCGCGGGCTAAGTCGTCGCTAAGCCCGCAGTGGCCATATCATTGGCACGCTCCTGGTGGCAGGCGAACCACACGTTTGATCACTAATCGTTCTTAGCAACCAAGGCGAGCGCTGAACTTACCAGCTTATTAATTCTGCTCGAAAGGCTTTTCCTGAGTTACAGCGGCACAAAATTAAGCTGATAAGAACAGATATTTTTTATTAAAGAATGTTTTAAAGAAATGTACAATAAAAATAACAAAAAACACTACAATTTCATAATATAAAAACTGGCATAAAAATGTCCAGGACTGTTCTTTTATATCATGAGCACTACACTACACTACACTTCACTAAACACACACTACGAACTCACTACATCGCTGTAGTCCGTCACAATCGGTAAAGCAGTCTCTTTCTCCCTCACTGTCACAACCACGGCCTCATGTGACCTCACTACCCCGGTATTCACCTTGAGAGCCTGGGGGAAACCGTGGGGAAACCCCAGTCAGGGTACTTGGTCATCTCTGTCGGACACCGGTGATGTGCTCCACATAGATGTCACGAGTGAAGCTAATTGTGTCCGACACACATAGTTTCTTGAAAAGATTCAAGTATCTTTTGCTGCAGATGGAACGCAGCACTTTGTCATTAGCTGGGTCCCAAGATCCCAATGACCCAACTAGGATGGCATCAATCTCCACCGATTCGAAACGAGCACGAAGAGCCGTCGCCAAGGTCGCATATTTCTCTCTTTTGGTCTGTCTGGCATCTACGAAAGCAGATCTTCTATTATCGAATGGGATAGATACATCCAAAATTAAAGCTTTTCCATTCTTGACGATAACCAGGTCTGGTCGCAAGTTGTCATGTACCACCTGGTTCTCACTGAAGATATTGTACCTTGTAGCGGCTGCCCTTTTAACCCTGTTGACTACAGCATTGTGTCTCTGCTGATAGAGTGCAGAGTATCTCATGCAATGATTGACTACGTGAGGCAGGGTTTCATTTTCATAGCCGCATCTCCTACACTCCTTGTTGCCATCAGATGTAGATCGGCGACTCCCATTGAGCGGTAAGAGGTTTAGCCTAGCTCGGTGGATAAATCTCCAGTCTGCAAATCTGGTGTACAGACCGGTCCTCAAGAAGTGGGAGCTGGATGAGTCAGCGGCTACACAATCCATGACTTTTCCTTGATTGGGAAAATTGACCAGTCTGTTAAGGTGCTTAGACTGAAGGTTTGTTCTAAGGGTCTTCAGCACCTTATGACGGTCATTACCGTACAAGGTATTTTCATTGATTTTAATGCATGGGGCGAAGTCCTCCATTTTCCATGAGACTAGGTTTCTGGCCGATGCCTTTCTAGCTTGAGTCCAGACGGATTGAAGAGGATTAGAGTTCCATCTGAACTCTCCTTCATTGTTGCCATTTAAATAAGCAGAAAGATCATCATCTCTAGCTGGTCTTCCAATCCTCTTGTGGACCAAGATCTTGAGGTCCTCTAGTGCAAGCTCAGCAGTGCACCGATCCGTAGAGGTTAACAGCTTAAAAGCATTATCAATGAGATGGAAGTCGGAATCATTTTCCGCTACAGGCAACCCAATACATCCCGACTTCGTAGGGCCATAAAGGTAGTCGTTAGAGGCCTCTTGTGATAAGTATAAGGTCTTCTTTACTTCGGCCTTAATATAGCTGTCAAGTTTCGACCACTCGCCCTTCTGGTGTTGCGCATTCCTCATTAGGAATTGCAGTGAGGGATAGAAAAAGGCCTTCAAGGCATCAATTCGTTGCCAAGGAGCCAGCTTAGACTGTAATAACTTCTGGGCAATTAAGATGACATCAGCAAGCTCCTTGGTGTTGGATGAGATGTGGAATCCAACCGGTTTCCACAGGAACTTCTCAAACTCTCCATCTTTAAGTGCTCTTATTCCTTCATCACCAATTTTAAACACAGAGTTCCTCGTTCCTACTGGGGTCACTCCAGACAGATGTAAACTGAAGGACTTCAACGCTTTAAGTTTGATGTTAATCTTCTGGGCTAAGGTATCGATGACATTAATATTATCTCGTAGTTTCGTCGGATCGTCTGACAAAAGGACAATGTCATCAGCGTATGCGAGAATCTGGTGTTCTGAGTTCTCGCTCTGAATATTTCGTATAATGGGGTCAATCACAAGGTTGAAGAGAAGACCGCTCATTGGGCAACCTTGTCTTACGCCACATTCGATGGAAATGTTCTCTGAGACCCCATTACAAGTCTGTACACGGGTGGAAGAGCCCGTATACATATCCTTAATTATCTTCTTCAATTTAACGCCAACACCACTTCTGTCAAGCGCAGCAAAGATAGCGTCATGCGGCACGGAGCCAAATGCATTTGAGAAGTCTAGCCAAGCTGCCAAGAACTGTCCTTTCTCACATCTTGCTTTATCGAACTTTGTTTTGAGCGTGAAGTTGTGCTCAAATACTCCATCATGTGGCAGAAAACCCTTCTGCGCTGGCGCTAGAATTTTATTGTCCATCATCCAAGTGGTAATCCTTTTAGCCAAAACACCTGAATACAGTTCATAAATAGTCCGCATGATGGCGATAGGACGCCAGTTGGTAATGTCATGCGGATCGCCTTTCTTGTAAATTAAGATTGTAGTCACTGGGGATCTTTTCATATTTCATACAGATGTTAAAAATTCGAGCCAGCAGTGTAGCCCCAGGGGCTCTGAACTTTGGAGCGTGGGTTGGCGACCACGGGGCCCTCAGCTGAGTCCTGGCATTGCTTCCACTTACTTGTGTCAGGCTCCTCACTTTCATCTATCCTATCTGACCTCCCTTGGTCAACTCTTGTTCTTTTCCGACCCCGACGCTATTAGGTTTGCGAGGGCTAGGGAGTCTTTCATTTTCACGCCCTTCGTGGCCCTTGTCTTTCTTTGGCCGATATCTTCATTTTCGAAGTGTCGGATCCCTTCCATTTTTTCCGTCTGATTAGTGTTATATAGAGGATGGTTGCCTAGTTGTACTTCCTCTTAAAACAATAATCACCACCACCACCGTCCACGAGGTACTCAACTGAGTCCTGGCATTTCTTCCACTTACTTGTGCCAGGCTCCTCACTTTTAACTATCCTATCCGACCTCCCTTGGTCAACTCTTGTTCTTTTCCGACCCCGACGCTATTAGGTTTGCGAGGGCTAGGGAGTCTTTCATTTTCACGCCCTTCGTGGCCCTTGTCTTCCTTTGGCCGATACCTTCATTTTTCGAAGTGTCGGACCCCTTCCATTTTTCTCTCTGATTAGTGTTAAATAGAGGATGGTTGCCTAGTTGTACTTCCTCTTAAAACAATAATCACCACCACCAGCAGTGTACAGGCTGGATCAACCATCTTCCAGTGTTTATAAGTTAGACGGTCGTCCCCTGGAGCTGTGTTTTCACATTTGTGAAGGCGACTTTGTACTTCCATAGGCGTGATCCTGGAGGTGTTCACGCAAGGAGTATTCTCTGGTGGCCGAGAATTACAATCTGATAAGTAGCTCCGTTTACTTTCAGCTGTTTTCTTGAAGTGAGCAGTCACAATCTCATTGTCAATGTTACATCTCCGCCCATCCTCTCCCAGGATAAGCCGCACAGCTTTCCTTCTATTGTTCCGATAAACAGACTGAATATATTTCGGGTCCTCCGGGTCTTTTTTCTTCTGCATAGAGTCGCCTTGGTGTACAGGGATTTTAGCTAAGTTCTGTGCATCCTCGGTGACCTTACGTAGAATCCCTTCGAATCTCTGCCAGTTGTTATGAGAGATTCCTTCCCGAAGTATACTATCAAGAGCCGGAACATGGACGTGGAGAGGTGACTTATCATGCACATCAGCCCCAGGGGCTCTGAACTATGGAGCGTGGGTTGGCGACCACGGGGCCCTCAGCTGAGTCCTGGCATTTTTTCCACTTACTTGTGCCAGGCTCCTCACTTTCATCTATCCTATCCGACCTCCCTTGGTCAACGCTTGTTCTTTTCTGACCCCGACGCTATTAGGTTTGCGAGGGCTAGGGAGTCTTTCATTTTCATGCCCATCGCGGCCCTTGACTTCCTTTGGCCGATACCTTCAATTTTCGAAGTGTCGGACCCCTTCCATTTTCCCTCTGATTAGTGTTATATAGAGGATGGTTGCCTAGTTGTACTTCCTCTTATAACAATAATCACTACCACCACCACCATCCACATCAATAACAACGTTATCTTCTTGGCCTGGCTGATTGTCACCGACTGGATCTTGAGTAGCATCAATATCAGCCAAAGGGTCAAAACCCTCTCGAGGAAAGGCGTTCTCCTCGGAGGCACAGGAAGGTGGGAGAGTCTGAGACTCGGGAGATGTACCACGCAACTCCCTCGACATTAGGTCAGATTCAGAAGAGATGGAATTATCTGAAATACTGACAAGAAAATCAATATCAGGTGTGACATTTTGAATAATGTCGTCGTCATTACCAGTAATGAAGTCATCGGTGTCACTAGAGGGAGCCGTGGCCCGCCCAGACATTGTCGGCACCGGGTGGCTGTCACCAACACACCCCCTGTGGGTGGGGGCGGTAGAATAACACCCACGGTATCCCCTGCCTGTCGTAAGAGGCGACTAAAAGGCGCCCCAGGGGCTCTGAACTTTGGAGCGTGGTTTGGCCACCACGGGGCCCTTAGCTGAGTCCTGGCATTGCTTCCACTTACTTGTGCCAGGCTCCTCACTTTCATCTATCCTATCCGACCTCCCTTGGTCAACTCTTGTTCTTTTCCGACCCCGACGCTATTAGTTTTGCGAGGGCTAGGGAGTCTTTCATTTTCACGCCCTTCGTGGCCCTTGTCTTCCTTTGGCCGATATCTTCATTTTTCGAAGTGTCGGACCCCTTCCATATTTTCCCTCTGATTAGTGTTATATAGAGGATGGTTGCCTAGTTGTACTTCCTCTTAAAACAATAATCACCACCACCACCTGTCACCAACACAGCCCTTCTGTGGAGGATGAGCCACAGGAACGTCGCCCGACCCGATGTCCACAAGATTGGATGGGCTCGGGATTGGTGCGGGCACAGCTCGAACTACAGCCCGTTCCGTAGCAGGCACAGCAGGGACTACAGCCTGTTCCGGTGCGGGCACAGCTGGATCATCTACCCGTTCCTCTGTCCCCGGTTCCCCAGGGGCTCTGAACTTTGGAGCGTGGGTTGGCGACCACGGGGCCCTCAGCTGAGTCCTGGCATTGCTTCCACTTACTTGTGCCGGGCTCCTCACTTTCATCTATCCTATCCGACCTCCCTTGGTCAACTCTTGTTCTTTTCCGACCCCGACGCTATTAGGTTTGCGAGGGCTAGGGAGTCTTTCATTTTCATGCCCTTCGTGGCCCTTGCCTTTCTTCCCACTGTGGGTGGGGGCGGTAGAATAACACCCACGGTATCCCCTGCCTGTCGTAAGAGGCGACTAAAGGGGGCCCTAGGGACTCTGAACTTTGGAGCGTGGGTTGGCGACCACGGGGCCCTCAGCTGAGTCCTGGCATTGCTTCCACTTACTTGTGCCAGGCTCCTCACTTTCATCTATCCTGTCAGGCCTCTCTTGGTCAACTCTTGTTCTTTTCCGACCCCGACGCTATTAGGTTTGCGAGGGCTAGGGAGTCTTTCATTTTCACGCCCTTCGTTGCCCTTGACTTTCTTCGACCGATATCTTCATTTTTCGAAGTGTCGGATCCCTTCCTTTTTTTCCTCTGATTAGTGTTATATAGAGGATGGTTGCCTAGTTGTACTTCCTCTTAAAACAATAATCACCACCACCACCACCTTGCCTTTCTTTGGCCGATATCTTCATTTTTCGAAGTGTCGGACCCCTTACATTTTTTCTCTCTGATTAGTGTTATATAGAGGATGGTTGCCTGGTTGTACTTCCTCTTAAAACAATAATCACCACCACCACTCTGTCCTCGGTGCGGGCTCAGCTGGATCGTCAACCCGATCAGAAGTCACCGGTGCGGGCACAGCAGGATCATCAACCCGATCTGCCATCACCGGTGCGGGCGCAGCAGGATCATCAACCCGATCTGGATCCTGACCACCACCACCTCTCGTTCTCCTTGCCTTCCTCGTTGCCGGCTTCGGGAGGACCACCTCGTTCTGGCTACGCAACTGCTGGTCCCGGTGCCACTGCAGATGGTTCCGAAGTCCCCCGGTGGTCGGGAACGTCTTCTCAGACTCACTGCAGGCATGCGCGAAGATGGTAGCACTTTCACGTGCACGCCGTAATGCCTGCGGAGTAGAAGATCTACACGAATGACTTGTAGGACGGAGGCCTAACTCACAATACATTTACAACAAATATTAATGGTAGAAGTGATACGGATGCCGTGGTTCCGCTCCAGGTGCCTCTCCAGCGACCCCCCCCCCCCCTGTGGGTGGGGGCGGTAGAATAACACCCACGGTAACCCCTGCCTGTCGTAAGAGGCGACTAAAAGGGTCCCCAAGGGCTCTGAACTTTGGAGCGTGGGTTAGCGACCACGGGGCCCTCAGCTGAGTCCTGGCATTGCTTCCACTTACTTGTGCCAGGCTCCTCACTTTCATCTATCCTATCCGACCTCTCTTGGTCAACTCTTGTTCTTTTCCGACCCCGACGCTATTAGGTTTGCGAGGGCTAGGGAGTCTTTCATTTTCACGCCCTGAACCCTTGAACTTACCATTCCATCGTTGGTCGGCCACGGCTGCTATAGTAGAGCAATTTATAACTCTTGAATCTTGGGTCGTTGCGGGAATAAATTCGGTCCCGATCTTAACCGAACGATGGGGTTCAGAAGAAAGCCTAACTACTTGAAATGAGGAGCAAAAATGTGCTTACTAACTTTTATTAAACTGAAAGAGCACGATAACATCGCTAATTTAATATGCATTCTTGCCACAAAAATATAAAAAGATTTAATTATTGATTTTTGAAACGTTCCAAACACAGTCACATTACATAACGTCACTTCGTTTCTTCCAATGTCGAAGAGTTGCTTCAGAGAAGCTAATATGTTAGTGAACAGCGAAACTGAAAAACAAAAAAAAAAAGGAAGACCTGAAAACCGGGCGCCTATTTTCCAAACGAGAACTGAGAGTTAATCCACACGATCCGTGGAAAATCTGACTTTCAACAATTAGAACGCCTGATTTTCTCTTAATTAAGGTTATCCACCAGTCAAATACCCTTCACGGATACGGAAACATCCGCCGAATGGACCCTTAATCGAACCAAACTGACTATCAGTTGCTTTGGATAGGTTGCGAAATATTATGGGAAAGCATGGTGTTCACTACAAGTTAACAGCATCATTCACAATTGACCTAAATTCCACCATGTATTTGTCATTCATGACACCCTTAAGTGATACGTTAATCCCGATGCTAACTGTGCATCACCCAAACAACTGTTCGGAAGGAACCAACAACCACATGATCCGGGAGGATCTTACGTTAAGTCGTTCTAAAGGAACAAAACTGCGAAATGCAGGAAACACTTACTAATCATGCATTTAGAAGAAATGCCAAACACTGAAGTTAATCAAAAAGTGAAAAGTCACTTGAAAATATTATTATTGAACCGATTTTCAGGTTAGAAATGGGTTTATTATGCTTAATAAATTTACCAGTCCACGCTAAAATTTACTACAAATTTAAGGAATTCTTTCCCTTGAAAAACAATGCTACCAGTACAGATCTCTCTATTTACTGTCTGTCCCAACACACTACTGGTAAAGTGATTACTTACTTACTTACTATGAATAAGAATGAAAATACGACAAGGTGAAAATAAAATAAAATACTGGCTGACGAATCGAAACCGCATTCGCAACTCAAGTCTCATTCTAAAACACTGAGTGTCAATATGCACACCATCAAACGAAAACGGACGTTAAAACGAGAAACAATGAAGTTCGTAAAAATAAATTAACATCTCAAAGTCATACAGCTTAACACGCACGAAGAAACACAGTAAAAATATTTAATCTAGATCGGGTCGATGTCCCACACTTGGACAGCCCTCATTTATCAACAACAGTCCCGTTATCTCAATGAGAGCTTCGCATAGACCCTCTACAATAAATCATATCGTACTGTAACTGCTACCTTCCCCCAGGCCACTTCACAAAAGAAACAAAAGAAAACATCTAAACCGAGACTTGAGCGTGTACAGCTACCATCCCAGACCTATCGTCGGGCTCACTTGAAATCTGTACACCCTAAACCTAATCAGTATATACATGATGCCTTCCAAATCCTATCGTCGGGCGTGACCTAGGACGTCTCATCACCAATGACTCCAAGAATAAACACGTGACGTCCTAAATCTATCGTTGGGCGTCAAAGTGGGTCGCACCACGTCTCCCTTAACATATCAGGCGAACCGCAATTTCCAACAAACCTCCAACAGTAACACTGAATCTGGTCAGACAAAAAATACGCACGACGGAACTACGTCTCTTATCAAAAGAATGCAAGTCGAAACACGGTAAGTGCCTACCTCTCGAAAAAAAAATACAACAAGTGTCTACCTCATCATAATATGTGAACTCAAAAATAAATAGACGTGACGAACGATTCTCCACCTCGAACACAATCTCAGCCTGTGCACTGAAGTGTCAGGGCTGCCAATGAAAATTCCCAACACACGTTTCCCTTTTAGTGGATGCCTTCAAAATAATAATCACCATCACATTCGAAATTCTCAGATCGCCTATCATCAATTCCAACCATCTTATCCATGACCTCTCCAATGAACAAATTAAATATAACCCAACCGTGTGTCCAAAGTGCTCTTTAATCCTGGAGGCCGTACCTTATCTTAACAAAAATCACTGGATGTTTACTACCCAGACCTTTACATTTTACTAGAGTCGTTTTCACTTGGAATCGTTCTATCAATTTACAATGCTTCACATCATAGTCGTCTCAAGTTCGGATTGATTGCGGAAAACAATACAGCCTGTTTCACACAGCCTGTTCCTAAATACTTCCTCTACAAAAATGTCTCAACACTCTTTCTCATCGCTTTATTTCAGCGGTAACACTTCTCTCTCATCTCCACGTACATATAAATCCATCGCTTTCAATCCCTTTTCCTTCGAGACCCTTTTTCATACATCGATCCCCTGGTGAAAACGACAACCATTATTAAGCACATCTCTGACTTTACTATAATTACGACTTTCGAACCTCAAAAATCCAAGAGCACGCATCGACCTTTCGCAACGTTGGTATACACGATGTCTCAAAATTTCCTTCCCATTAATGACTGTGACTCTAACAAATTTCATTGACATTATCTAAACATGCTTACGATCCTTGTAAAAATAACTGGTTAACTGCACTCTAACATGGAAAAATTTCCTTATCCCGCGGTAGACATTATTATTATTATTATTATTATTATTATTATTATTATTATTATTATTATTATTATTATTATTATTATTGACCAGCATTTCTGAATGCAACTGACACCTGAAATTACAATATTCGCCACGACAAATTTACACTTATAACGTTCACAAATCCGCACTTTGAATGATATCTCATCTCAACACCAAATTTAAGCGTCGCATTTTACCGTTCTTGACATGAACTTTACACACTTAAAAATTTCACACGCTGACCAAAATTTACAACGCCTTTCGCCTGATAATTACGAATATCACCCGACAATCATCTGGAAATTTGGTTAGGACAGACAGTAACTAACTAAACTAACTACAACATAATATAAAATAGACAGACCTGCACAATGGTGACATTCTCAGCATTCTGATTGCATCATCCCAGCAACCTCGTACTTAGCCACTCATTTTTACAGATAACATTTTCATTTTTAAAAACTCACTCATCCAAACACTACCCTTCACACACACGAGATTAAAACTACCATATAAACAATGCACTTTCTCTGTAACTTGCACCACGAACTTCCCTCGTTCTGCAGTCGGCTATAACTGTCTGATGCGTCTCCCAGAGTGGTTTCTCTCCCCGTTGTTTCAACAAGAACAGGTGTTCGGCCGATAAGGGAGTCGAACTATTTTGAATCGCTTCCCCCAGACCTTCTTCACTTACAAGAGTACAGGAAATGATAAAAATAAAATCTGCTGTGTATTTTTCAACCAGCCTACACCTTCCCAGTTCGTCTGCAAACGTTCACAGCTTCTCCAATTCACTTTTCTTCTTACTAAATATATGGACTTTAGCCACGAACATGTATTTGATTATTGTCGGTCAATCTGGCGCGAAATTCTAATGACGACGGGCACGAGCTCCCGCGGCTTCAAGTTCCAGATCGACACTGAAAAATCTACGGTGGGGGGTTTCTTTTATAATTTCCGGAAGGACGCTATCCCCTCTATGAGGCTTGGTGGTGTAATCTGCCAAATTTGCTTCTAATAGACCAATTTTGATAAGATTTGTCCCAGAACTCCGGACAGACTTGTACTTATGTTCGATGTTAATTTTATAATTTTTCTGCATTCACAACAGGAGAAATAAATTGTTTCTGCCCGTGCGTTTCGCGCGTTTTTCTTCTGCCCACGACCTTGGCACGTGTAACTAGCTCGCTGTTCTCACGCTAACACACACTTGGGCTTAACTGCATCTAAAATTTTCCCTGGTGTCACTACCTCCACAGAGGGTATATGAATAATTTTGCTTATTTATTTCTTCCTTTACTATCTTGTCAAAATCCCTCGTTGTGCAGAATTCATTAATTTAGAAAATTGTCGGGCACTCGAGTTCCACCGAAGTGTCCCGGCAATCCACGAGCTCGCCTTGCGGGAACCTTCCCACGCAACATCGGGCTCTGGGGAGCGCAAAATGGCTGCCCTCAAACATACAGTAGTTTCTGAATACCAAATAAATATTTGAGAAAAATAAAAAATTTCTCACCGTAGAATTATGGGTTCATAATCCACCTACAACAACGAAATGTTTACCCAGAAAGGGGAAATATTTAAACAAATATATTCCTTCAAAATTCTAAAGTATACATGGGAATTTTGATACAGATGAACCATGATTCTACGTAAACTTTCCCAGCCGATCTCACTCTTGACGTAGGGCTCTGTTACTTTCACGTATTTCCCTGTTTTCTTCTTCCAACAATAGGATCGCGTTACAGATGTCATCAACAAAGTCTTCTCTTAAGAATGAACATTGTAAACATTCAGCGTCTTTCTCTTCTTTACTCCCGCTGCTTGCCTGTCCTTGGAGTGGTGCCTCGACCTGTCTTCCTCTCGACGTGACGATCATATTTACTGGTTGTACCTCTTCTTCTTCTTCTTCTTCTTCGGTGACCATTTCCCCAGCTGGTAAGGCTGCGTCATCCTGTAGTGGAATTCTCTCTTCGGCTCTATGGTCAATCTGTAAATTTCTTGTTGGGTTGCGGTCATCATTTAATTGGGAGTTGCTCGAAGTCTGTTTCTTGATGTTACTGATGATATGTGCGTCATTTGGTTGTCTTTCCTTCAGAATCTGGGATGAAAGACTCTGAACCTTTTCCTACTGGGAACTTGAAGTTGTTTTTCTTCTATCAAGAGTCGACATTGACTCCTGCTCAAAATCTGGCGCAAACGGGTTCAGACCGGAGTTTCGTTGGTCTTGCCTATGTGCCTTCTGGAACTCCAAACTTTCAGCCCCGAAACAATCGGTGTTGACGTCCTGGCGCTGTATAGCCCCCTGCCATTTTTTCCTTTCGTGGTCCTTCCTTAACCCGTCGGTGTACTGAACACGTTCACGGTACCGTTCATCCTCATCACGGCGGAAGTTCTGGGTTCGATTATTTCCCCAGTCCCTGCGGTTATTAAGTCCATTCCTGAAATTCCTCTGGTTTTCTCTGTCCCCATCGTATCGCCTCCAGTAAGGGTTCCTCCTTTGTGGATAATTCCAATTACCCCTACGCCTTTTCCAATCCTCATTTCGTGGATGCGAGGGTTCCCAGTTATTCCGAAACTCACGCCTCCGCTCAGTCGGCTGTGGTTTCCCCTGCTCAGGTACCTCTGGACTTCCCTCTGGAACCTGGCTAACAGTGTTTACATGTTGCTCATGCGATCGTCCCCCTCTGGGTGCTATTTGATTATGGGTATGATCCAATTGCCTAAGGATCATTTCTGCCTGCATTGGGGTCTCTACCTTTGATGCAATGAGCATCCTTTGTACTTCGGGAGGTAACTGCTTCTGGATGGCCTGTACCAACTCTTGCTCCGAGGGCGGCGCCTCAAGTTCTCTGAACTTTACCATTTGTGCAATAAAGTATTCACTGAACTTTGTAGGGCCTATTGCATTATACCGACGTGAGTATAGCTCTAATCTAAGACTCTGCTGAATTTCCGTACTCCAAAATTTATTAAGAAACGCCCTCTGGAATTCATCAAAGGTATCAAAGTGGTATCGGAAGCCTTTAAACCATAAAAGTGGTGCCCCCTCTAAATATCTTTCAGCTACCCTCAACTGACGTTCCTCAGGAATCTTGGCGTCCCGGATGTACTCCCTGAGATCCTTAAGAAACCCCTTCGGCGTGGTATGTGGACCTCCATTAAATTTCTTGGGCTGGTCCTCATGTAACTTGATCATGTTAATAACGTTTGTGACCCCTGAGCCTTGAGATCGACTGGTATCTACATTCGAGCTCTGACCGTTATTATTCACATGATTGATATTTGGCAATTGACCACTGAGGTCAGAGTTAACAGCTGTCGATGCTTGACTCAATACTTTGTCCACCTTGGACTGCATATCTACCACGCTGCTAATCCAACTGCTTACTTCGCTCTTAATGAACCCAACTTTCTTGTCTGTCTCTTCCTGGGCTGACGTGATTTCCCTTAAGTCCTGTTCTATACTAACTTGCCTGTCGTTGAATTCCCTGGTATGTTCGTTTTTCATTTCAACTAACTCCTCTTGAATTTCTTTAATTAAAATTTCGGAGTCCTCATTAGCCACTTGGAGTTTACTAATTGCTTCCTCATTAACTTGCAACAATTTCTTCTCCATGGTTTCGGTTTTTGATAATACCTGACTCTCCAATTCCACACTAATTTTATCTACCTTGTTGTTCAGTGACTGAATGTCCGCAGATAATATTTGACGTTGTTCCTCTATTATGGTTAGCGTTTTCCCCTTTTCCTTATCACTGGAGATCCGCATCTCTACGACCTGTTGTGTAATGTCGTCCTTAAATTCAACCTGGCTGTCGATCAGCTGCTTATGCGCCGCCTGGCTTTCCAGTAAATGCTTGTCAAGTTCCTTTCTCATCTCATCCTGACTATCACATAACCTACTGTACATGTCGTGGCTTTCGTCAAAACGCTTGTCCATATCGGTTTTTAAACTGTCATGGATTTTGGAAAACTGTTTGTCGAAATCGTTCTTTAAACTGACCTGCACTTCCGCAAATTGTTTGTCAATTTCATCCCTAATTTCCACTCGGCTATCATCAAAACGCTGGTTGAGTTTACCTATCTCACCCCTAACTTCCTCTTTAAGTTCGGTGCACATAGTGTATGTCTCACGAACTACGTTCTTCAATCCAGCCTTCAACTCATCACTAGACTCTTTACACCTAGCCTGGGTATCCTCAATACTACTCTTTAACTCGTCACTAGTGTCTTTCAAACTAGACTGTAACTCCTCCCGAGTGTCTTTCAAACTCGACTGCAACTCCTCAATCTTACCATCCAAACTTTCATTATGAGCCTTCATGTCCTCTTTCAAATTCTCCCTCTGGACTTTCGCGTCCTCCATCTTGCTATCAAAACTTTCTAACATTTGCCCTTTCGTATCCTCCATCTTACTACTCAAATTCTCATTCTGGACTTTCATGTCCTCTCTCAACTTACTATCCAAACTATCTATCTTACTATTCAAGTTCTCATCACGAACTTTCATGTCCTCTCTCAAACTCTCATTATGAACTTTCATGTCCTCCATCATCTGCCTTAGCAGATCCACGGTCACCTGACCTTCCATCTCACAATACCACAAAGAATACAATAATGAGTACGCTGGCTGTCGATGCAACCAGAATACTCCAAACTACTAAGGAAAGAATTCACTATTTACTGCGTTTTCACATACAAACGCTGTTATAATTTAATACCGAAACTGACAACATTCCAACAGTTGTCTTATAAAGTTTTTGTTTACATGGCTGGTATCACAAAATTGTTTAATGAAAAGGAAATTCTGAAGTTAATAAGTTACTCTGGATAAATATCCCAAATAGTTTCGCTTCCGTAAATTAAGTAAATAAAGAACATGTTAGCGCATAAACTTTGAATGTAATTCAGCATTACCACTTCCAAAACTTATATTGGCAACATGACATAAGCTTCAATACAGCTTTAAATACTGGTTTCCTAAAATGCATTGTGACTGTTATTATTATTATTATTATCTACCAAGTAGTTACGCTCCTCATTAAACGTATTAATATCTAGCACTCTCATTGGGCATAATTCGTTTAACTGTGGCTCAGCCATAATTTTCACCCGCTTGTATTATTTATAATGTGGCTTAAGCCTCAACATTATTTTATATTTTTCTAACATTTATTTTCAATGGATAATTTCATTATCGTTATCGTGGCATCATATCGTTATCGTGACTTTGGGCTCCTCATCGTTATCGTGACATTAAGGCCCCAAAGTTGATGGCGCCACTTCTACTACTGAACCCTTGAACTTACCATTCCATCGTTGGTCGGCCACGGCTGCTATAGTAGAGCAATTTATAACTCTTGAATCTTGGGTCGTTGCGGGAATAAATTCGGTCCCGATCTTAACCGAACGATGGGGTTCAGAAGAAAGCCTAACTACTTGAAATGAGGAGCAAAAATGTGCTTACTAACTTTTATTAAACTGAAAGAGCACGATAACATCGCTAATTTAATATGCATTCTTGCCACAAAAATATAAAAAGATTTAATTATTGATTTTTGAAACGTTCCAAACACAGTCACATTACATAACGTCACTTCGTTTCTTCCAATGTCGAAGAGTTGCTTCAGAGAAGCTAATATGTTAGTGGACAGCGAAACTGAAAAACTAAAAAAAAAGGAAGACCTGAAAACCGGGCGCCTATTTTCCAAACGAGAACTGAGAGTTAATCCACACGATCCGTGGAAAATCTGACTTTCAACAATTAGAACGCCTGATTTTCTCTTAATTAAGGTTATCCACCAGTCAAATACCCTTCACGGATACGGAAACATCCGCCGAATGGACCCTTAATCGAACCAAACTGACTATCAGTTGCTTTGGATAGGTTGCGAAATATTATGGGAAAGCATGGTGTTCACTACAAGTTAACAGCATCATTCACAATTGACCTAAATTCCACCATGTATTTGTCATTCATGACACCCTTAAGTGATACGTTAATCCCGATGCTAACTGTGCATCACCCAAACAACTGTTCGGAAGGAACCAACAACCACATGATCCGGGAGGATCTTACGTTAAGTCGTTCTAAAGGAACAAAACTGCGAAATGCAGGAAACACTTACTAATCATGCATTTAGAAGAAATGCCAAACACTGAAGTTAATCAAAAAGTGAAAAGTCACTTGAAAATATTATTATTGAACCGATTTTCAGGTTAGAAATGGGTTTATTATGCTTAATAAATTTACCAGTCCACGCTAAAATTTACTACAAATTTAAGGAATTCTTTCCCTTGAAAAACAATGCTACCAGTACAGATCTCTCTATTTACTGTCTGTCCCAACACACTACTGGTAAAGTGATTACTTACTTACTTACTTACTATGAATAAGAATGAAAATACGACAAGGTGAAAATAAAATAAAATACTGGCTGACGAATCGAAACCGCATTCGCAACTCAAGTCTCATTCTAAAACACTGAGTGTCAATATGCACACCATCAAACGAAAACGGACGTTAAAACGAGAAACAATGAAGTTCGTAAAAATAAATTAACATCTCAAAGTCATACAGCTTAACACGCACGAAGAAACACAGTAAAAATATTTAATCTAGATCGGGTCGATGTCCCACACTTGGACAGCCCTCATTTATCAACAACAGTCCCGTTATCTCAATGAGAGCTTCGCATAGACCCTCTACAATAAATCATATCGTACTGTAACTGCTACCTTCCCCCAGGCCACTTCACAAAAGAAACAAAAGAAAACATCTAAACCGAGACTTGAGCGTGTACAGCTACCATCCCAGACCTATCGTCGGGCTCACTTGAAATCTGTACACCCTAAACCTAATCAGTATATACATGATGCCTTCCAAATCCTATCGTCGGGCGTGACCTAGGACGTCTCATCACCAATGACTCCAAGAATAAACACGTGACGTCCTAAATCTATCGTTGGGCGTCAAAGTGGGTCGCACCACGTCTCCCTTAACATATCAGGCGAACCGCAATTTCCAACAAACCTCCAACAGTAACACTGAATCTGGTCAGACAAAAAATACGCACGACGGAACTACGTCTCTTATCAAAAGAATGCAAGTCGAAACACGGTAAGTGCCTACCTCTCGAAAAAAAAATACAACAAGTGTCTACCTCATCATAATATGTGAACTCAAAAATAAATAGACGTGACGAACGATTCTCCACCTCGAACACAATCTCAGCCTGTGCACTGAAGTGTCAGGGCTGCCAATGAAAATTCCCAACACACGTTTCCCTTTTAGTGGATGCCTTCAAAATAATAATCACCATCACATTCGAAATTCTCAGATCGCCTATCATCAATTCCAACCATCTTATCCATGACCTCTCCAATGAACAAATTAAATATAACCCAACCGTGTGTCCAAAGTGCTCTTTAATCCTGGAGGCCGTACCTTATCTTAACAAAAATCACTGGATGTTTACTACCCAGACCTTTACATTTTACTAGAGTCGTTTTCACTTGGAATCGTTCTATCAATTTACAATGCTTCACATCATAGTCGTCTCAAGTTCGGATTGATTGCGGAAAACAATACAGCCTGTTTCACACAGCCTGTTCCTAAATACTTCCTCTACAAAAATGTCTCAACACTCTTTCTCATCGCTTTATTTCAGCGGTAACACTTCTCTCTCATCTCCACGTACATATAAATCCATCGCTTTCAATCCCTTTTCCTTCGAGACCCTTTTTCATACATCGATCCCCTGGTGAAAACGACAACCATTATTAAGCACATCTCTGACTTTACTATAATTACGACTTTCGAACCTCAAAAATCCAAGAGCACGCATCGACCTTTCGCAACGTTGGTATACACGATGTCTCAAAATTTCCTTCCCATTAATGACTGTGACTCTAACAAATTTCATTGACATTATCTAAACATGCTTACGATCCTTGTAAAAATAACTGGTTAACTGCACTCTAACATGGAAAAATTTCCTTATCCCGCGGTAGACATTATTATTATTATTATTATTATCATTATTATTATTATTATTATTATTATTATTATTATTATTATTGACCAGCATTTCTGAATGCAACTGACACCTGAAATTACAATATTCGCCACGACAAATTTACACTTATAACGTTCACAAATCCGCACTTTGAATGATATCTCATCTCAACACCAAATTTAAGCGTCGCATTTTACCGTTCTTGACATGAACTTTACACACTTAAAAATTTCACACGCTGACCAAAATTTACAACGCCTTTCGCCTGATAATTACGAATATCACCCGACAATCATCTGGAAATTTGGTTAGGACAGACAGTAACTAACTAAACTAACTACAACATAATATAAAATAGACAGACCTGCACAATGGTGACATTCTCAGCATTCTGATTGCATCATCCCAGCAACCTCGTACTTAGCCACTCATTTTTACAGATAACATTTTCATTTTTAAAAACTCACTCATCCAAACACTACCCTTCACACACACGAGATTAAAACTACCATATAAACAATGCACTTTCTCTGTAACTTGCACCACGAACTTCCCTCGTTCTGCAGTCGGCTATAACTGTCTGATGCGTCTCCCAGAGTGGTTTCTCTCCCCGTTGTTTCAACAAGAACAGGTGTTCGGCCGATAAGGGAGTCGAACTATTTTGAATCGCTTCCCCCAGACCTTCTTCACTTACAAGAGTACAGGAAATGATAAAAATAAAATCTGCTGTGTATTTTTCAACCAGCCTACACCTTCCCAGTTCGTCTGCAAACGTTCACAGCTTCTCCAATTCACTTTTCTTCTTACTAAATATATGGACTTTAGCCACGAACATGTATTTGATTATTGTCGGTCAATCTGGCGCGAAATTCTAATGACGACGGGCACGAGCTCCCGCGGCTTCAAGTTCCAGATCGACACTGAAAAATCTACGGTGGGGGGTTTCTTTTATAATTTCCGGAAGGACGCTATCCCCTCTATGAGGCTTGGTGGTGTAATCTGCCAAATTTGCTTCTAATAGACCAATTTTGATAAGATTTGTCCCAGAACTCCGGACAGACTTGTACTTATGTTCGATGTTAATTTTATAATTTTTCTGCATTCACAACAGGAGAAATAAATTGTTTCTGCCCGTGCGTTTCGCGCGTTTTTCTTCTGCCCACGACCTTGGCACGTGTAACTAGCTCGCTGTTCTCACGCTAACACACACTTGGGCTTAACTGCATCTAAAATTTTCCCTGGTGTCACTACCTCCACAGAGGGTATATGAATAATTTTGCTTATTTATTTCTTCCTTTACTATCTTGTCAAAATCCCTCGTTGTGCAGAATTCATTAATTTAGAAAATTGTCGGGCACTCGAGTTCCACCGAAGTGTCCCGGCAATCCACGAGCTCGCCTTGCGGGAACCTTCCCACGCAACATCGGGCTCTGGGGAGCGCAAAATGGCTGCCCTCAAACATACAGTAGTTTCTGAATACCAAATAAATATTTGAGAAAAATAAAAAATTTCTCACCGTAGAATTATGGGTTCAGCCCTTCGTGGCCCTTGTCTTCCTTTGGCCGATATCTTCATTTTTCGAAGTGTCGGACCCATTCCATATTTTCCCTCTGATGAGTGTTATATAGAGGATGGTTGCCTAGTTGTACTTCCTCTTAAAACAATAATCACCACCACCACCATCTCCAGCGACCTCCGTGTTGCCGTCCAGTCCTTGGCCTTGAACGTGGACCTGCAATTAAGTTCTGTACAGTCAAAAAAGTCCGCTGGTGGATGGCGGACAATCAAAGTAGCCTCCCGGCGCCGGACAGGAATAAGAAGGTCATCGTCAACATCAGTAGCATGATCTGGATCCTGAGAATCACACATTTATTAATGAAAATAAAGCTTAAAAGAATAAAAAAGTGTGATATTTATCGGACCGTCGCATCATATAAATGATAGAACAAACAGGAAGGCCGTTACCAAGCAACCTCGTGCAGGTGGGCAGCACTCACTAGTCAAGGCAATGGCTGCCTTGAAAGGCCGGCTACTTGTGCCAGACTCCTCACTTTCATCTATCCTATCAGACCTCCCTTGGTCAACTCTTGTTCTTTTCAGACCCCGACGCTATTAGGTTTGCGAGGGCTAGGGAGTCTTTCATTTTCATGCCCTTCGTGGCCCTTGTTTTCCTTTGGCCGATATCTTCATTTTTCGAAGTGTCGGACCCCTTCCATATTTTCACTCTGATTAGTGTTATATAGAGGATGGTTGCCTAGTTGTACTTCCTCTTAAAACAATAATCACCAACCTTAGCTGTGTCCTGGTATTTCTTCCACTTACTTGTGGCAGAATCCTCACTTTCATCTATCCTATCCGACCTCTCTTGGTCAACTCTTGTTCTTTTCCGACCCCGACGGTATTACGTATGTAGGCCTAGGGAGTCTTTCTTTTTCACTCCCTTCGTGGCCCCTGTCTTCCTTTCGCCGATACCTTCATTTTTCTAACTGTCGGACCCCTTTCTTTTTTTCTCTCTGATTAGTGTTATATAGAGGATGGTTGCCTAGTTGAACTTACTCTTAAAACAATAATCACCACCACCACTATCCCATCCGACCGAGGATGGTTGCCCAGTTGTACTTCCTCTTAAAACAATAATCACCACCACCACCGCCACCACCACCACCTATCACACCTCTCTTGGTCAACTCTTGTTCTTTTCCGACCCCGACGCTATTAGGTTTGTGAGGGCTAGGGAGTCTTTCATTTTCACGCCCTTCGTGGCCCTTGTCTTACTTTGGCGGATATCTTCATTTTTCGAAGTGTCGGATCCCTTCCATTTCTCCCTCTGATTAGTGTTATATAGAGGATGGTTGCCCTGTTGTACTTCCTCTTAAAAGAATAATCACCACCACCACCACCACCACCACCACCACCACCACCACCACCACCACCACCTTTGGGCGACACCTTCATTTTTCGAATGTTGGACCCCTTCCATTTTTTTCTCTCTGATTAGTGTTATATAGAGGATGGTTGCCTAGTTGTACTTCTTTTTAAAACAATAATCACCATCTCCACCTCCCCTCCCAAAGCTCGAAATAGTGTTAGAAATTCCCAGATGCCTCGAATTACAAGTTTCCCAGGTGAGATCGAGTACCACTGCACTGTGGTCACTAATCACCTGAATTACGTCACAAGATATCTGACTAAAAACAATATGTAAAAGTGCTCGTTTACGTGTGTTCTTTGTAACGACTTGAGAAAAGCCAATATTCCACCTGCTCCCTGCGATAGGCCCCCCGTAGTTGACCCAGCCCAGTTTACTGACGGTAGGTTTAGATCCCCTATAAATATAATTATTTTTCGTAGCTTACATTTGTACATGTCATTCCTGAAAGACGAATGGTCGTGTTAAAAAATTATTTTGGCGGGCGGTAAGCTCCAATAATGACTATATTTTGTTTGTCCACCCTAATTATTTCGCTGTCATCGAGAACACATTTTAACGTACTTCTTAGCCCTGACCTAACACAAATGACTTGCCATCCCGTCTAAGCGTTAGACATTTTGACCTGAATACTTCTGAATTATATATATTATCCGATAGCCAACTTTCCGTTCCCACAATTATATCAGGGTAACTCGCATCAACTATGTTTTCGAATTTTGAGACTTTTTTGCCAATACTTCCGCAGTTTGCCTGCAACAATCTAAGAAATTTACCCGGTTCGGTATCACAGCCTCTCGCAATATCCTCTTGATGGCCCCGTTGTCCTTGAAGTTTCATCTCCCCCTGTGGGTGGGGGCGGTAGAATAACACCCACGGTATCCCATGCCTGTCGTAAGAGGCGACTAAAAGGGGCCTCAGGGGCTCTGAACTTTGGAGCGTGGGTTGGCGACCACGGGGCCCTCAGCTGAGTCCTGGCATTGCTTCCACTTAGTTGTGCCAGGCTCCTCACTTTCATCTTCCTATCCGACCTCCCTTGGTCAACTCTTGTTCTTTTCCGACCCCGACTCTATTAGGTTTGCGAGGGCTAGGGAATCTTTCACTTTCACGCCCTTCGTGGCCCTTGTCTTTCTTTGGCCGATATCTTCATTTTTCGAAGTGTCGGATCCCTTCCATTTTTCTCTCTGATTAGTGTTATATAGAGGATGGTTGCCTAGTTGTACTTCCTCTTAAACAATAATCACCACCACCAATCACACCTGGAGGTCACTTTGTGCAGCCGTGCGCTAGTTCCCCTGCTACGGTGATGGGTACACGACGACCTCTGTGATAGTGACCACTTCCCCATAATTCTGTCTCTCTTGAATCAAAGAGTACCGCATCGCGTCACCCCCCTGTGGGTGGGGGCGGTAGAATAACACCCACGGTATCCCCTGCCTGTCGTAAGAGTCGACTAATAGGGGCCCCAGGGGCCCTGAACTATGGAGCGTGGGTTGGCGACTACGGAGCCCTTAGCTGAGTCCTGGCAATGCTTCCACTTACTTGTGCCAGGCTCCTCTTTTTTATCTATCCTATCCGACTTCCCTTGGTAAACTCTTGTTCTTTTCAGACCCCAACGCTATTAGGTTTGCGAGGGCTAGGGAGTCTTTCATTTTCACGCCCTTCGTGGCCCTTGTCTTCCTATGGCCGATATCTTCATTTTTCGAAGTGTCGGATCCCTTCCAGTTTTCCCTCTGTTTAGTGTTATTTAGAGGATGGTTGCCCAGTTGTAATTCATCTTAAAACAATAATCACCACCACCGTATCGCGTCAGATTTTACAGATACGTCAGCTCTGAGACATACGGCCCCACATTTCTACCAATTTAGTGCGAAGCAGAGGCACACCATCTCACTTTCGCCTCTAGTGCTTCACATCCGTACAACGTGCCTACCACGGAGTGGGAGTTGCGGAGTGCATTCGCGCTATGCGCAGACACGGCTACCGGACCAGACAAAAGTACCCAAGCGCTGGTTACTTCGGCCGGCAAATTGGCCAGAGTTTTCGAAACGCGCACTGATCGCCGATGATATGCTGGTATCTGTTGACGACCACGTTTCTTCCATCACTATCGGAATTTTGGCTGCAGCAGAGAAAATGACTCCTTCCTAGTCCGGTATTCGTCGCCGAATACAGGTCCCATGGTGGACGGACGAAATTGCAGCAGCCATACGGGATCGTCGACGGGCATTATCGTTGGAATCCAACAATGGCCAATCGTATCACATTTAAGCGTCTGAGTACGAAGGCCCGTATTTTGATTCGAGAAAGTAAGAAAGCTACGTAGGAAAAGTATGTGTGATCCATCACGGTACATAATCCATCATCACAAGTGTAGACAAAACTCCGCCGTAATATCGGTGAAAAGAATGTGCCCTCAGACCCCCGTACACGAAATCACAATTAATGGAGATATTGTTACGAATCCTTCTGTCATTGCCGACCACATCGCGTCAGATTTTGCAGATACGTCAGGCCTGAGACATATGGCCCCACATTTCTTCCAATTATGTGCGAAGCAGAGGCACCCCATCTCACTTTCGCTTCTAGTGCTTCATATGCGTACAATGTGCCTATCACGGAGTGGGAGTTGCGGAGTGCACTCGGACTATGCACAGACACGGCTCCCGGACCAGACAAAATTATTTACCAAATGGTTAAGGATTTGAGTAACAGATGTCTCAAGAATATCCTCACCCTACATTACAGCTCCGGAAGGGTAGCGTTTGCTGAGAGACAGCTACAGAAAGCTATTAACCGAGTCGACAGATGGGCCCTGCATCATGGTTTTGAGCGGCAAAAACCTCATTTGTACATTTCTGTCGACGTCGGGTTGTACATCCTGAACCAGAGCTCCGCTTGCGAAACTGTGTTTTACTAGTGGTAGACACCTGCAGATTCCTGGGTCTCAATTTTCTAAGAGACTAACGTGGCTGCCCCACATAGTCAGTTGAAGGTTGCTTGCATGAAGAGACTTAACATGCTAAATTTTCTTAGCGGCACTTCGTGGAGGGCTGACCGTGCGGTGCTGCTAAGATTTTACATGGCAACGGTCCTCTCCCGAAATGTCTGTAGTAGTGCGGCTTATGGCTGAGCATCAAACTCTACGCAGAGTCTTTTAGACTACTCACCATAGTGGAGTTAGGCTTCCAACGGGAGATTTTCGTACTAGACCCATTCCCAGCCTACTCGTTGAAACGGGAATTCCACCTTTACGGATAAGGAGGCAGCAGTTACTCCTCATGTACGCTGCAAAAATTCCACAAAATGCCGCTACATCTAAGCTCTCAATACATCTTTACTACCCAATAATACCACAGGCACCAAAACTGGCCGAATGCCATACGGCCGGTTGGGTTTCGAATTGATAGGCTATGACGTGATTTGAATATTTATATCGGTGGTTGCCTTGAGGAAACGTTTAGCGAGGTACCTCCGTGGTTTGTTCCGCGACCGGATATACGTCTAGACCTGCTCCATGGACCGAAGGTGAACGAACACGGATTCACTCGTTTATCGGAGGTATTTCCAAGACTTCGTTAACCAATATCCGGCCGCGAAGCATATTTTCACGGATGGTTCTAAAATCGGAGATAATGTTGGTTGCTCTTTCGTCACCAATGATATGAGCACGAAGATCTCACTTCCTAGTGTATGTTGCGTGTATACTGCAAAGCTTTACGCAATCTTAGAGGCTCTGCATTTTCCACTGTGTGGCGAAAGGATTCACTTCTTATGTGTACCTATTCGTTAAGCTCTCTGCAGTCTATTGAAGCCTGTTTCTCGCAGCACCCACTGGTGCAGCAGATTCATGACCTTCTAGCCAAGTTGTGATGCTGGCACCAGAATCACTTTCGCGTGGCTTCCAAGCCACGTTGGGAGGGGGGGGGGCAATTTGCGGATTACCTCCAAGACCTATGAATGTACCTGCTAAGGATATTTGTTCTCAGCTACATCGAACCATCTTGTCGTCCTGGGAATCGGAGTGGCTAGCTATCCTAACTCCCAACAAGCTGAGAGGAATTAAGAACACAACTACCGTGTCCGGCCTTCACGAAGAGAGGCCATAGTATTGTGTACGCCGAGGATAGGTGATTTACGATCTGCGCAGTCTTATCCCCTAAAGAGGGAAAACCCCCAGTGTGTTCTTGTGGTACCGACTTCACCGTTGCCCACATCCTCACAGAGTGCACTCAACTCTCTGGCTTAAGACGGAGCCTTGACCTGCAGGAAACACTGTAACGCATACTAGCCGATGACGCGACTACTGCTGATCTCGTCATCCGCTTTATGTGTGACAGTGGATTAATCAAGGGTATATAATTTACAAGTGTACTGTTACTCAGGGAACACAGGTTCCCTTTTGATTCGTTAGTAAATTTTCGGCGTAATTCAATAATTTTCTTTTGTACTGCGTTTCCAAATTGCTTTGTTGAATAAATAATTTTGTTTTAATTTGTTCGGAGAGGATGATTTCCTCGTTGTACTTTCTCTTAAAACAAAAATCACCACCACCACCACCTTTGGCGTAGTTGCCAGTTGATGTGGGGACGGGCAAACAGAAGGTGAACTGAGCGATTTTGCTGCGTTAAACGGGACATTCGAACAGGACGTCTGCGTCTTGAGGACACTTCGCTTAACCTGTTCCTTACTGTCTCGTCAGCCACCGGGACAGCAGTGACGCTTCTGTGGTCTTCTTGCAGTTCTCTGGCAGTTGCTGAACGACGCCGCAACGCACAGATGGTCAGATATCGGTCATCCTTTAGGGTTGTCATGCGTCCACGACCGTGTCCAAGCTCCCTGTGGGTGGGGTCGGTAGAATAACACCCACGGTATCCCCTGCCTGTCATAAGAAGCGACTAAATGGGGCTCCAGGGGCTCTGAACTTTGGAGCGTGGATTGATAACCACCGGGCCCTTAGCTTTGTCGTGGCATTGCTTCCAGTTATTCTGCCAGCCTCCTCACTTTCATCTATCCTGTCCGACCTTCCTTAGTCAACTCTTGTTGTTTTCCGACCCCGACGCTATTAGGTATGCAAGGGTTAGAGAGTCATTCATGTTCACGCCCTTGTCTTTCTTTGGCCGATATGCTCATTTTACGAAGTGTCGGATCACTTCCATTTTTTCCCTCTGATTAGTGTTATATAGAGGGTGGTTGCTTAGTTGTACTTCCTCTAAAAACAATAATCACCACCACCTTTTAAAAACTCGTAAAAATCGCACCCGTTTACTGTCGTTTCTTGCGTAATTTAAAATATATTTTTGTCGTGGACTAAATTTCTGACATCATAACTAAATGTCATTTCCGAACAAGACCAATAAGAACAGGAACGTGCACATCTGACTGCAGCAATTGCTCAAAAGAAAGAAACGCCTAAAGCTCTGTAACTTCATGCTCATGAATTCAGGCTGCCGGATGATTTGTATGAAGAACTATTACTCCTTAGAAATGCCAAATATAAGGACCTTATGGTGTAGAAAATCGTCTGTGGCAATGATGTCAAAGCTTTACTTGGAATCACTACCTCATTGCGGACAAGAAGATGCAGTTCCAACGCTCACTTCCAAAGTTTAAATACGCTGACAACATTGTGTTAGTGTTGACATTCATAGCTTTTCATTTTTACGATCGCGGTTATTAAGGATACAACATTAAATAATACTTTAATTTTGAGTCATAGTCCATTGCCTGCTTGCAATGTGTACCAGTTATTAACTGTGAAATTGATTAATGCATGATCCAGTAAACTTTAATACAGCGTAGTTTCTGAATTAAAAATTCAATGTACGCAAAGATAGAAAAATTAACATCTATTGTTTCCCCTGGACCCTTCAAATATTCATGTCAATTGTCTTATTAAGACAAAACACCTTTTTCTATATATAATTTGCACAATTGCTTTAAGTGTTGTTGGTCTAGAGAAACCTCAGGACTGGCTTAAAGGGCACAATTGGAGAAACACGGGCTATGGGAAATGCTCTGGAAAACATGAGCTGCGTACACGTCATGAGGAAAAACCGCTAATGCGGAATTGGGGTGAATATTTAGTTATTTAATTAATTAATTAATCGGTTCATTCATGCATTGTTATTATTATCATTATTATTATTATCAGGAAGTTAATATTGCACGAGAATGAATATACAATTTTTTAATGAATTGAGGAGTATAACTTACGTTTTCTAATCCCGGAGGTTTTAGGAGTATCATTGACTTGTTCTTCCGGCTAAATTGGAGGATAAATTACTACATCCTCTGCAAATAACCTCAGCCTTTGTGGGTGGGGTTAACTTCGAATAAGTAGCCAGGTTAACTTGACCCCTACAGAGGTGGCGAATAAGGGGTTCGTACAGTACGTAGAGGCGGTACAATACAACCCTCGGACTTTAAAATACTGGGACACCCTCTCTCTAGGGGTCATAAATTTGGAAGGCCCTTGCCTTGGGTTATTGGTGAAGACTTCAACGTCATCTACGGTGGAGAAGATGGACTTCAATACGGTGGAGTTGGCGAACCTGCAGCGTCTGTACTGCAGAGGAGCTGCTACAAAAAGCGTCTGACTCCACGTTAAGCAGACACTACACGCTCAATAAAACTGTCAGTACCCAAAAATATTGACAGTAATACTGATCGCGTGTGGACTGGAATGATGCAATGACGGCCAGTACTGAAGCAGATCCGGATATTCTGATCTGCGGGCGTCAGTACTGTAGAGTGGTGAATGCGTTCGTCATTATTTTTGTCAGTATTAACGGAGCAGCGATGTGTTTCTCACCAAGGCCAAGTGGAACCGCCAAGTAGGCCTATCGAGCTGTCAGAATAAACGTAACACAATACTCCACAACTGCTGTACTGGTGGAAACTGGTAACATTATAGCGGAAAACTTTAAATCTTCAAAATTTATACCATTTGCAAGATTCCTCAATGTCACCGCTAATCTTTCTGCCGCCGATAAACGGGTCCGCATGCTTGTATTTTGCCTTATTAGAAAAGGCTCTACCCTTCCTAGTAATTTCGCAAAAGTAGGCCTACCTCACTCGTTAGGAGGTAGTTCTGATAACCTTCTGCTTCCATATATTGTACTTCCCTCAGCAACTTCATATGAGTAGTGGTTAGTGTGATTAGCTGCCACCCCCGGAAGCCCGGGTTCGATTCCCGGCTTTGCCATAAAATTTGAAAAGTGGTACGCGGGCTGGAATGGGGTCCACTACTCCACTCAGCCTCGGGAGGTCAATTGAGTAGAGGTGGGTTCGATTCCCACCTCAGCCATCTTGGAAGTGGTTTCCCGTGGTTTTCCACTTCTCCTCCAGGCAAATGCCGGGATGGTACCTAACTTACGGCCACGGCCGCTTCCTTCCCCTCTTCCTTGTCTATCCCTTCCAATCTTCGCATCCCCCACCAAGGTCCTTGTTCAGCATAGCAGGCAAGGCCGCTGGACGAGGTACTGGTCATCTTCCTCAGTTGTATACCCCGACCCAATGTCTCAAGCTCCAGGAAACTGCCTTTGAAATGGGATTCCTCGCTGAGTCCGAGGGAAAAACCAACCCTGGGGGGTAAACGGACTATAAGGTACAGCCCCAGCATTTGCCTGGTGTGAAAATGGGAAACTACGGAAAACTATCTTCAGGGCTGCCGACAGTGGTGTTCGAACCCACTATCTCCCGAATACTGGATACTGGCCGCACCTAAGCGACTGCAGCTATCGAGCTCGGTTCTTCTTGTTTACGTTTTGTGCAGAGTGCTAGTATGATAGCTACACATGCCCGTCTTTGCGATCCATTTTGATGGAATACCTCAATTTCAAGTTATAAATCTCATTCCGTATTGACGGTTATTGACTTTTTATTTTTACAGTAAGAATATCGCAATGATAAGCAAGTGCACTAGTACTGACCAAAATATTGACAGTATAAATGATAGTGTAAGTTCGCTACAGTATTGATGCGTACTCTCAGTATATATATATATTTTGCTAGTTGCTTTACGTCGCACCGACAAAGATAGGTCTTATGGCGACGATGGGACAGGGAAAGGCTAGAAGTGGGAAGGAAGCGGCCGTGGCCTTAATTAATGTACAGCCCCAGCATTTGCCTGGTGTGAAAATGGGAAACCACGGAAAACCATTTTCAGGGCTGCCGACAGTGGGGTTCGAACCTACTATCTCCCGAATACTGGACACTGGCCGCACTTAAGCGACTGCAGCTATCGAGCTCAGTACTCTCAGTATTATTGACTCAGTATTACTGACCGTGTAGGGTCTGCTTTAGGGGCGGCCTAATTTGAACCTGCAGAAGGTAAGAAAATTCCTTTGGCAGTGGCGAAGCCATCGTACAAACAGCCTATAAAATGAGTGCGAGTGAATCGAGGCCTCGGAAAATGCTAGGTCGTCCCACTGAAGTGACAGGCAGTTCCCGGTGCTCTGGGGGAACTGTGAGAAGTGGGCTACCAGACATCACAACAATCGGTATCATCAATGTCATGACTTAGAATGGCAAGTTGGAAGAGCAATGATGGGAATGAGTGAGACAAAATGGAAGGGGAAAGGTCAAAGAGAATTGAAGAAATTGTATAGAAGATATATGTTGTAGTGGAGGAAAGATGGCAACAAATAGTGTTGGTGTTGTACTGAGAGAAGACGTAGCGCACAGGATGATTGAAGTTAGACTTGGACTTGAGAGGTGAACCAGGAATTTTATACAGGTTTATGCACCCCTATCGGGGAATGCTTAGAAGAGTTTCTTGAAGAACTGGAAAGTGGTATTGAAGACAAAGAGATTGTAATAATGCGAGACATGTTGGAACTCGGAAAAGAGGAGATAATTGGCCCCTATAGTAATGGAAACCAAGATTAAGTAGGAGATTTGGTAATAGATTTTTGTAGAAGGAATGGATTAATCACAAAAATAACTAAATATGATTGGGGAGATAGAAAGACAATGCCATTGTTTGATCTTAGTCTGGTGGATAAGGAGAAACGTAGACAACTGGAAGATGTGACAACAATGCCAAGAGGAGACAATAAAGTGGTGGTAGCCAAATTAACACTTGGTAAAATAACGAAGTTAATAGAATTAAGGGAAAGAAAAATAAAGGGATGGAAGTTAAAAGAGAAAGATATAAAGGAAAAGTTTAAAGAGGATCTGAAGATAGAAATTACGAAAGATCTCGTGAATAGTGTGCAAGAGGAATGGACACGTTTCAGAAATGGTTTTGGAAAGTGTGCAGTAAACTCCTGTGGAAGTCTCTCAGGGAGGAACAAGGAAAGGAGACTCCTTCGTGGAACAGCAGGGTAAAGGAAGCAGTTAAAGATAAACATATATCTTGGAGGAAATGGATAGGCAGCAAAAGTACAGAGAATAAGCAGAAATATAAAGAAGCCAAAAAGGTATGTAAAAAAAATGTTTCAAGAAGAGAAAAGGAAGAGCTAGGAAAGTTTCACAGGAGGATGTAATTGGGGAGTACCTGTGGGTTGGTTGATGATAGACTAAGAAATAGGGAAGATACAAACTTTGTAAAAACTGAAACAGGGCACGACAATAAACCCAAAGAAGTGACATAATAAAAATATGGGAATTCTCGGAATTGCTAAATATTAAATACAGTGAACTGGCAGATGAGAAGCAGCAAGAAGAAACAACGGGAAAAGAAGAAGAACAAGAAAAAGAGATATCAATGTTAGAAACAGAGGAAGCCATACAAAAGATGAAGAGCGGTAAAGCAGCAGGAGTGGATGAGGTAACCACGGAAATGATAAAAGCAGCAGGACCAATAGTGACTGTATAGATTATTTAGAATAATCTGGAGGAAGAAAGAGATCCCAGAAGAGTGGAGAAAGGGTTGAATTGTCCCGATATTTAAAAAAAGTGATAAAAAGGAATGTAATAACTACATAGGGATCACGCTTTATGACCATGTAGCTAAGGTCTTTGAGAGAGTATTGAAAGAAAGAATGTGGAGGAAGCTAGAAGGAGAAGAACAGTATGGTTTTGAGGAAAGACAGATCAACGTTTGACCTGATGTTTTCATTAAGACAGCCCCAGGGGCTCTGAACTTTGGAGCGTGGGTTGGCGACCACGGGGCCCTCAGCTGAGTCCTGACATTGCTTCCACTTACTTGTGTCAGGCTCCTCACTTTCATCTATCCTATCCGACCTCCCTTGGTCAACTCTTGTTCTTTTCCGACCCCGACGCTATTAGGTTTGCGAGGGCTAGGGAGTCTTTCATTTTCACGCCCTTCGCGGCCCTTGTCTTCCTTTGGCCGATACCTTCATTTTTCGAAGTGTCGGATCCCTTCCATATTTTCTCTCTGATTAGTGTTATATAGAGGATGGTTGCCTAGTTGTACTTCCTCTTAAAACAATAATCACCACCACCACCTTTCATTAAGACATACGTAGGTGCTTTGAAAAGTTCTCGAAATGTACTAGAATTAAGTATCTTACCTCGGTGGAACTGCTTTTATTTTTCAACATAGTCTCCCTGTAGACTAATGCATTTGGTCCAGCGATGTTCCAATGTCTAGATCTCATCTCGAAAATGAGATTCCTTCAAGATTGCAAAATACCTCTCCAATTCGGCTGTCAGTTCTTCTCTTGTAGAAAATCTCCGGCCACCGAGGAAAATTTTCAGCTTGGGGAATAGATGAAAGTCTGATGGTGCCAAATCAGGTGAATAAGGTGCATGTGGCAACAATTCGTACCCCAGTTCATGAAGTTTTGCCATGGCAATAACACTTGTGTGCGGCGGAGCGTTGTCCTGATTAAAGATGACCTTTTTTCTTGTCAAACCAGGCTTTGTTTCGCGTATGATCTCCTGTAGTTGGTCTAGGAAGTTTGCATAGTATTGCCCCGTAATTGTTTGGCCAGTAGGAAGATAATCTATCAGCAGAATGCCTTTTGCATCCCAGAAAACTGAGGCCATGCCCTTTCCGGCCGAACACATTGCCTTTGCTTTCTTTGGTGGTGGTGAATCAGCATGTTTCCACTGATTTGACTGCTGTTTTGTCTCTGGGGTATAGTACTGGACCCAAGTTTCATCTGTAGTCACAAACCGGCGCAAAACATCTTTGAGTATTTTCCAGTTCTTGAATCAAGTTATCCTGGTGAGGGTCCCATACACTGGAACCATACTCTAGTTGGGGTCTTACCAGAGACTTATATGCCCTCTCCTTTACATCCTTACTACAACCCCTAAACATCCTCAAAACCCTGTGCAGAGATCTGTACACATTACTTACAGTCCCATTTATGTGATTACCCCAATGAAGATCTTTCCTTATATTAAATCCTAGATACTTATAATGATCCTCAAAAGGATTTTTTGGCCCCATTAACGTAGTAATTATAACCGAGAGGACTTTTCTTATTAATGAAACTCACAACCTGGCGTTTAACTCCGTTTTTTTCATCACACCATCGCCTGCTGTCTATCTCACAACATTTCCCGGTTCCATGGCCAAATGGTTAGCGTGCTGGCATTTGACCGCAGCGGTCCCGGGTTCGGTTCCCGGCAAGGTCGAGAAATTAAAAATTCATTGGTTTATTTATCTTGCACGGGGGCTGAGTTTATATGTTGTCTTCATCATCATATCATCCTCATCACGATGCCCAGGTCGCCTACGGAAGTAAAATCGAAAGACCTGCACCTGGCGAGCCGAACATGTCCTCGGACATACCATTTATTTTATCCCACAACTTTGCCGAGGTCATTTTGCGGTTTCTCACAATCTTGTAACTTATTCATTACTCTATGCAGGATAACATCATCTGCAAAAAGCCTTATCTCGCATTCCAGTTATTTACTCATATCTACTGTATATATAAGAAAACATAAAGGTCCAATAATACGGCCTTAAAGAATAATCGCCTCCTAATTATTACAGGGTCAGATAAATCTGTATTTAAGTAGAGTCAGTTTTTCTGAAGACTGCAGTGAAATATTTTGACTTTCAGATGGAATTTTCTACTGTGGGTAGGGGCGGTAGAATAACACTATCCCCTGTCTGTCATAAAAGGCGACTAATAGGGGCTCCAGGGGCTCTCAACTTTTGAGCGTGGGTTGGTGACCACGGGGCCCTTAGCTGAGCCCTCGCATTGCTTCCACTTACTTGTGCCAGGCTCCTCACTTTCATTTAACTATCCGATCTCCATTGGCCAACTCTTGTTCTTTTCCGACCCCGACGCTATTAGGTTTGCGAAGGCTAGGGAGTCTTTCATTTTCACGTCCTTTGTGGCCCTTGTCTCCCTTTCGCCCATACCTTAATTTTTCGAAGTGTCGGATCCCTTCCATTTTTCCCTCTGATTAGTGTTATATAGAGGATGATTGCCTAGTTGTACTTCCTCTTAAAACAATTTTTTTTTGTATTGGCTTTACGTCGCACCGACACGGATAGGTCTTATGGCGACGATGGGACGGGAAAGGGCTAGGACTGGGAAGGAAGCGGCCGTGGCCTTGATTAAGGTACAGCCCCAGCATTTGCCTGGTGTGAAAATGGGAAACCACGGAAAACCATCTTCAGGGCTGCCGACAGTGGGGTTCGAACCACCTATCTCCCGAATACTGGATACTGGACGCATTTAAGCGACTGCAGCTATCGAGCTCGGTCTTAAAACAATAATCACCACCACCACCAGATGAAATAATTTAGACTTTCAGTTGGAAAATGTACAAAGCCAACCGCTTTTGCATTCATATCTTCTAAACTACAAAAGTTTTAACAGAAATGCTTTGCATAGTAATGCATTCATTCTATATGATTGCGATAAAGTCGCTAACATGAATTTTCAGTTGACAATTTTCACTGTGAGCGTTTTCTCTCTCTCCAGTAAACATCTACTTTAGCATTTGGTGCCTTTTGGAAGCAAGCTTCTCAATTAGAGTGTGTAGGAAGCGGACCAGGATTCCAGAACTGGGCGAGTTCCAAAGGAAAGCAGCGCGACTTGTCCTGGGTGATTTCCGACAACAGGGCACTTTAACGAAAATGTTGCAAATTTTGGTCTTTGAATACGTGTGAGTAAAGAGAGGAGAAGGTTAACTAAGCGGTATGATGCTGACAGCGGAGTGATGGGTTGGGAAGACATTAGTAGAAAGATGAAGGTAAACTTGCAGTTCAAGATGATATACTGGATTAAGGTGACACTGACTACCGAAACATGATTTCCTGCCCATATCTTGGTATCCAAAACATGTTCTCAGACTAATGCAAACCATTTGCCTCCAACACCCACCGTTATTGAGATACACGACATCAAGACGTCACTGCTACACGGAACGTGGCTTTAGCTGAGTGCGCCACACACAGCCGCAAACGTAGATCTGGTGATTTCATGCAACCTCTACCCACGGTATCCCCTGCCTGTCGTAAGAGGCGACTAAAATGGGCCCCAGGGGCTCTGAACTTTGGAGCGTGGGTTGGCGATAACGAAGCCCTACCTGAGTCGTGTCATTGCTTCCACTTACTTGTGCCAGGCTCCTCACTTTCATCTATCCTATCCGACCTCCCTTGGTCAACTCTTGTTCTTTTCCGTCCCCAACGGTATTACATATGGAGGCCTAGGGAGACTTCAATTATACTCCCTTCGTGGCCCTTGTCTTCCTTTGGCCAATATCTTCATTTTTCGAAGTGTCGGATCCCTTCCATTTTTTTCTCTGATTAGTGTTATGTAGAAAACGGTTGCCTAACTGTACTTCCTCTTAAAACAATAATCACCACCACCACCTCATGCAACCTCTGGACGCCATAATGCCCACTTTCACTGACAATTAAAAAGTAGAAAATGAGATTGTTCGCCTTTGTATGAAAAAGAATGAAAACATTCAAAACTGTTCTCGATCGACGCTGTTGATCACAAACAAAACGTGACGTGACGGTTTTCGAATTTGATATCAGTATTAAAATGTGCACTAGAGACAGCCCTTGTCAATCAGAGTTATTGTTCAAAGAAAGAGGAATTAGCTATTGGAATAATGTAGCAAGAATGGTACTTCCTTCTTATAATCTCTCAGTAAACTAGGTGACTGTCTCGTCCTCATCGACTCCGGTTTTGCGACGTTAGCCCGATAGTCAAAATCGTCCTATTTGTAACATTAAGAGTTAACTTCATGACAAAATATGCTTTCTCCCTTTATATAGGCTTGAGACAGAGAAACCATTCAGCAGACGTGTGTAGATAAACCTTTTGTCTTTATAAATTTGTGATTTACAGTATATAGGCTAACACATAGTAAAGCATACATGAAGATGCAATCAATAATAAAAGTGATTCAAACAAAATATATCATAGTTCGAGAGATGCAACTCTGGTGCACGTATTTTTTCGCAAATGCATTTACACCTGGATTTGTCTTTGCTCCTTAATTTGAAATAAATATCGGAGCGAATTTGCTTGACATCATGCGCTATTCGGTGAGGAGCGTAAAACTTTCCATATAATTTGCTGTTAAACAATTGTAACCAATATTAGCTGTACGTGATGATGTGATCATTATTAACAGAATTTTAATATTCATCTTCTTCAAAGGAAAAATTTGCTCCGCTCATTAGCGAGGTCTCTGATTGTGATCCGTCTCCTCCATTCATTTCCATTGATTATTACGTCCTCCTCTAATTCACCTCCTTTGAGAGTGAGATGACAGTACCACTTCTGCTGTTCCCGAAATGAGGCATATCTAAGAGGTTTCTACATTTCCTCTCCACATGACTTGGCCAAACCATCTTAGTCTCGACTCCTCAATCTCCTTTTTAACGCTGATCACCATTACCGCATTTTCATTTATGCTACCTCCAGCTTTCTTTCAGAGGCTTTTGTCTATGGCACAGTTTCCAAACGACATGTCAAGGACGGGCGAAACGCACTCTTATAAATAAAACCTTTGTAGCAGCTCTTCATTTAAACACCTCTGCTCACCTCAGCTTCAATTTAACCCTCATTCTGCATAAATGAACTGACATTCTGGACGTCAATGGCTCAGTTTTCCCCATGCAGATGCACCACTCCAGTTCCTTAACACGGCATGTCTCACCCCTCCGCTCTCCAGTTTAGATTTCCATTTTGGCATAAATATGTCTTAGCTCTGGGGGTCATCCAGATATTTGGTAAAGTGACGCGACGAAATGCGTGACGGAAGTGTAACCATAGCAACCGTGCAGACTGTGATGTAAGGTATAGATGGATGGTCAGACAGTGTTACCTAGCAACCGTGCAGGCAGTGATGTAAGGTATAGATGGATGGTCAGACAGTGTTACCTAGCAACCATGCAGGCAGTGATGTAAGGTATAGATGGATGGTCAGACAGTGTTACCTAGCAACCGTGCAGACTGTGATGTAAGGTATAGATGGATGGTCAGACAGTGTTACCTAGCAACCGTGCAGACCGTGATGTAAGGTATAGATGGATGGTCAGACAGTGTTACCTAGCAACCGTGCAGACTGTGATGTAAGGTATAGATGGATGGTCAGACAGTGTTACCTAGCAACCGTGCAGACCGTGATGTATGGTATGCATGGATGGTCAGGCAGTGTTATCTACCGACCGTGGAGGCAGTGATGTAAGGTATGGATGGATGGTCAGGCAGTGTTACCTAGCAACCGTGCAGGCTGTGGTGTAACGTATGGATGGATGGTCAGACAGTGTTACGTAGCAACCGTGCAGGCAGTGATGTAACGTATGGATGGATGGTCAGACAGTGTTACCTAGCAACCGTGCACGCTGTGATGTAAGGTATGGATGGATGGTCAGGCAGTGTTACCTAGCAACCGTGCAGGCTGTGGTGTAAGGTGTGGATGGATGGTCAGACAGTGTTACCTAGCAACCGTGTAGGCTGTGATATAAGGTATGGATGGATGGTCAGGCAGTGTCACCTAGCAACCGTGCAGGCTATGTTTAATGACAGGTTGCCATCTGAAATTAGTTGCCGTTGGTGGATGCTCGTGACCGGGAGACATATTTATGACCTTTTGATTTCTTTTTTCCAACCACATATTCAGTTCCCCAGATGATTCAGCACACAACAAAATGTGGTTGGCATACCGTGTTTTCCACTCACTAATGTAAAAATCCATAAATCAGAATTAAATTGAAATACATATTAAAATCTTCATGAAATAAAATTCTCAATCGTCGGACCTTGTACTCACACTTAGTTCTTACCTGATTACTTACACATACAATATTTGATGGGCGCCAGCAATAATAGAATGAGAGTCTTGAATATCTCTACGGTGTTAGGTAATAGGCTTACTTAGGCGGCATAACATATAGGTTCTAGGAAAGGGATATTGTCCTTTGGTTTCCACATTAAATTTCAGGTTATCTAATTCTATCATTCAAATAAAATTATTAATTGTTTTGATGTTGATCAAAGTATATTCTATAAATATTGACTTTAAGTAGCAAGATTTGATGCGATAATTTACATCATAATATAAAACTATGACATTACAACTGAAAGAAACTAGGCATTACATTTGAAATCCTATTGACCGGATATTTAAAGGTTGTACAAAAAATTTATTCCTCACTGGTTCACGAACAGTACCTTCAACACTTTGGGTGTCATTACGACGTATTCCTTTGAATTGGTATCCTGTAGGTCTCTCAAGCCTAATTCGGTGACGTATCCTTTTTTTTATTTCACTGACGAGATATAGCAAGACTTGAAGTTAGATTCACACTTCACAATCAACTTTACAAGTACTTCACTGATAACTCTTGGTCTGAATTTCGACGACTCAATGTTCAGCTGTCACCTACTGACACAAGAACGCGACCTAACAGATTCACGAACCACTCGGAACATTTAATCCATATGGTGACTGACGAGTAAGTATCCATGTGACTGCTGCTTCTCCATTCCACTGACTGGCCAACTGTGGCCTTACTCTCCATACGACTATCCATGCACCAAGGCTCCATCCATCTGACTACAATACTTCATGGCAAGCCTCATATTCCAGCAGAACTGACCGACTGAGGCCTCACCTTCCATATGACTGACTCTATAAGACAGTGGTCCTAGTGTATATAGCCATTAGTTCACACCCACACGTAATCCCCTAAAATAACGATGATGTTACTTCCACCCGGAATTGCCTTGGGCACACTAGGAACTTCCCTAAAAATGAGCTCATCGCTAAATGCACACCATGACAGAGCGATGACTCGACAGTTAAGCTAGCAATATTGCAAAATGTGTTGCAATATCAAAAGTGATTTCACACAATTTATCTATATCGGATATTACGCAGCAACTCTTACTTTAAATGGCTTTAATGTTAATCTACACACACATATACTGGGACCTTTCCCACCGTCCCCCATGACTCATGGGACCATGTGACAACAAACCAACCCCTTCGGGTCACGAACACATGGGACCATGCTCCACGGAAGTCGATAGTCAAGGGATCTTTTTGGTCTGTGCCGATTTCTCCTCGTTGGGATTGTATACTTAATCCACTCACATGAAGAGTTATCGACCATTCGACTCAGCTAGATCAGAGCTACTCTCCCGTTCCTGAGGTCTGAACACGGACTCCTCAGGGCCGAAGGCCCCAGGGGCTCTGAACTTTGGAGCGTGGGTTGGCGACCACGGGGCCCTCAGCTGAGTCCTGGCATTGCTTCCACTTACTTGTGCCGGGCTCCTCGCTTTCAGCTATCCTATCCGACCTCCCTTGGTCAACTCTTGTTCTTTTCCGACCCCGAAGCTATTAGGTTTGCGAGGGCTAGGGAGTCTTTCATTTTCACGCCCTTCGTGGCCCTTGTCTTTCTTTGGCCGATGCCTTCATTTTTCGAAGTGTCGGACCCCTTTCATTTTTTCTCTTTGATTAGTGTTATATAGAGGATGGTTGCCTAGTTGTACTTCCTCTTAAAACAATAATCACCACCACCACCACATCAGGGCCGAAGAACGTTCGCGGCAAATAGAGGCTATCAAACATATACTACCTTAAAGGCCTACAATGAACGGAAGGGGATTTTTGGATGCTCGTTTTTCGGCAAAGAATAAGCACAAATAAGTTTTCCAAATTTACTAAGGCGCTCGTTGAAATATACACATACACTATGACATCCTTGGAAAATTAATATAAATTGACAAGTTGAATACAAATATTTAGCAACGGTAAAATCCGTGCTACCATCCATCCGTTAAACTTCATCCACATTCCATAAGAATATTTATGTGGATGACCACAGTTCCTAAGGATATTTCAAATGCAAGAATACTTCCATCCAAACTAACAAGCTGATGGATACCTGATTTGACATACACAGAAAAATATACATCCCCGAGGGATGACCAATCTCGTTGACATACTACGTTCATACCATCGGTTTTGTCTGTCTATCTCCCGTTGGATATCAAAACTGTTGAGTGTTACACAAACAAAATATAACACAGATTACCTATTTACAGTTACAATTCGAACCATTTTCCTCCAAATATCAGTATTCCCTGGGACCGAATCCCATATCATGAAGTTAAAATTTACTTACACTAATTCAACTACCCCGGAGTGGTCATTTTATCTTATATCTACCGCCACCAATTATCTATACGTAAATAAAAGTATACTGGAGAAATAAACATATGTTTACGTAAACCATGGAAAAGACAATAACATTGCGCGTCTCCACCAATTGGAAGACAAATGAAATAAAATCACACGAACACAGGCTCGACAACGAACCCGACACTTCCAACAACTACCAGTGAAACTTCACGAAGTCTAAACTCGCCCAGAACAGCACATAACATAAAACAAGATCACACTCTGAAAAAGAACACACATTATATAACAACACAAAGTATAAATGGCTGTATTTCATCTCGTAGCGCCCGCTACTTGAGCGAACTATTGGTCTCTTCTGTGCTCTATTGAGGTTCGAACCTGAGACTCTGGTCGTCTCCATCAGGGGCACTGAAATAAAAACCCTAATTAACCTAATCATGTCATTGACAGTCGTAAAAAAAATATTCTACATTGCTTTCGGGTCATGGCTCACGGACTGGGTGTGGTGGTTACATCAATATTCTGTCCCTCTTCTCACAGAAAACTGCAACGTTTTAAACGAAACATTCTCTGGCGAGGCAAGTTCTCTAAGCTGCTTCTCTCTCTGACCTGCCTCCTCGGGCAATAACTTACTGCTTGTCAAAGCTCCCTTCCACAACACGGGCGAAAGGACATTTAGCACGCACAATAGCGGCAGTCACGGGCTCGATAAACCCATACAATTGAGCTAATGCAGGGTACACCTGCTCAAATTAACTCATACTATCATTATGATCCAACAATACACTTCTCAAATTAAGCAGCCATATTATCGCAAAATTCCCTAATTTTGCCAGGAATCTGGAGTTCAACCACACATTTCTTCCCGTAGTCTTCATCGTACATTCGTCAGCCTTTACCAAAAAGCAATGTCTCCTAATCTCTCCCCTTAGAGGCGAGACTGTGGACCTGTCAGATACTACCCTATTGTTCGAGATCTATCGGTATCAAATCACCGATCAAAATACTTTTAGAAATAAATAATAGTAATAATAATAATAATAATAATAATAATAATAATAATAATAATAATAATAATAATAATAATAATAATCCATTAATCTGTTGCTTAAAATGTATCGGTATGAAACACTGATCAAGTTACATTAAGAAAATAATAATAATAATAATAATAATAATAATAATAATAATAATAATAATAATAATAATAATAATAATAATAATAATAATAATAATAATAATAATAATAATATTCAGACATGATCAAACTCAACTAGAAAAATCTCTACTTTATTAGCCTAGCTAATGTGTAGGGTGGGCCAGGTTTGAACCTCCGCACGCATTTTCTCGAACGTCTTCAGTTACAGCCAAACTTATACACTAGCATGCAAAAACAAACTACTGTCTCTACTTTTATGAATTGAGTGCTGTCACTATCCCACATTAACTTCTGTATAGGCACATGTTAATGATACTGACACCTACTAATCCCTGCTCGTATTATGCAGTCACGCAGATGAAATTATGGCATTAACCTGGCCAAATTTCTATTCATTTTTCCCCCCTCAAATCTTTCTCAGCACTCATGACAAATATATAATATAGCATGCGCATGCAGCTTCTAAAAGGGGTCCCAAACTCTATACATCCTTCCTGGTTCACTTCCTTCCCATATCTACTTACAAGAAACAAATTAAACAAGGGTCATCCGACCAGGCCCCAGGGGCTCTGAACTTTGGAGCGTGGATTGGCGACCACGGGGCCCTCAGCTGAGTCCTGGTATTGCTTCCACTTACTTGTGCCAGGCTCCTCACTTTCATCTATCCTATAGGACCTTCCTTGGTCAACTCTTGTTCTTTTCCGACCCCGACGCTATTAGGTTTCCGAGGGCTAGGGAGTCTTTCATTTTCACGCCCTTCGTGGCCCTTGTCTTCCTTTGGCCGACATCTTCATTTTTCGAAGTGTCGGACCCCTTCCATATTTTCTCTCTGATTAGTGTTATATAGAGGATGGTTGCCCAGTTGTACTTCCTCTTAAAACAATAATCACCACCACCACCACTCATCCGACCACTCCAGGTAATTAACCTATCAATTACCTCATCATTAACCCTATCCTTACAGTCACTCTATTTACAAGGGGAAATACTAACATTGGAAGAAAATAGCTCAATACTCAACAGTTTATGATGTTTTCTGGCCCCCGCCCGAAGTTTTCAGGGGCCTGCCATCGGTGCTCACTCCATGTCGCTGGCTCGTGCAGTCCTTGGTTCTAGGAGTGTGATGACTTTGCTGGAGTAATCCATCTTCCTGGTAAACAAATCACTGCAATTATATTTACACAATCTTGCACACTTGTTGATCACTCGACACCATCCAACTTCCCCTCTATCGTTCTAGACCGATGCTAGTTACGTGATGCTAATTATTATGGATATCTCAGCTAGTCTATTTCGTTAAATCAGGCGAACTGTAAATTCATGGTTTCCTCCTTCCCAAGTCTATCGCCTCCTACGTCCGTGACTTATATCAACCGTCCTTTCCTTACTTTCTTGTCTCGATTAAATCAGATCCTGTACTTATCATTCCCCTTCACTTGGTGTTATAATCTGTTCCGGAAATCCTGCTCTCAATGTTACATGGATTTAAACTGACAGTATTTCTTCACACGATCTGGTTTTCTTTTGAAACAAAGTTTACCAAATCCCAAAGTTAGACTCCTCGAAAAATGAGCCCCCTTACTGCTATAGTCATCAACCTCGCGATGAGCGTTCTCCGTCTAGAGTTCGTTCCCCCACGACGTACTCACCCTTTCGCAGTCACTACCTACGACATACTGACAAATATTCAGAGTTTACTTCGCGATCGGATGTCGCACAAATACCTTGTCATATAGTTACATTTCCTACTATCACTGCACACTGGAAAACACTTTTAAAACTTCACTCCCGTTTATTTGTGTCAGTTATTCAGACAAAGAAGAGGTAGACCTTGCTCGCGGACCGCACGTAGTTCCACATTCTGAAGCTCGTTTCTGACTAATCCCTCCTCGAGAAACTGCAACCACTTATAGCCAAACCGGGAATAGGGGTGGCTAGCGTGTCCTTCCCCCACTCTGATTCTGGCCTTTCCTGGATAAACCAGCCTGTCGAAATTAGCAATACGCTAGACTGTGTGACTTGGTTATGCACAAGTACGCTATGATATGCGGAGTTGAATATGTTCGGCGGATTTGCCGTAATTAATTAATAACATCGGAGGGGAGGTGGTGAATCCCCAAAGGCATCTGGCTTCAGCCATCGCGTCCGTACGCCTATGGGTATTATGTAAGTTGTTTACCAACGCCTTTCGCTTGGAGAGTATTTTCTACCAGAACTCCTGACTTTATAATTCCACCAAAATTCAGCACACTACTCTAACGGGTGCAGTATTGTTAATTAAACCTTATTTATGCCGAAAATGCATTAAAATTTGCCCGATTGCTTTGGCATCGCTGTACGCTGGCATATGTTTTCCAATATGGAGTCGCTAAATAGTGTTCTTCTCCTGCTTCTTCTATGACGTGTGCCTAGCTCGGGGATTCCTTAAGCCACCCAGTGGGCGGGTGAAGGCGCCTCTCTGGCGGGCTTCGTATTGCGCAACCTGACGATACCCCCAGCATCCACACAAAGAAAGCTTGCTGCCAGCTTCCTTACCAAGCATATCATTTGAAATAAATACTAATTGTGCCGGTACGGTCACAATACATAACAAGTTAACTACAATCACGCAAGCGATAATGAATTACTACACAGCGAAATCAGATTACAAAACTGAATAATAATAATAATAATAATAATAATAATAATACGAGTAGTATAATACAGGGATTCGGCGGCCTCCTCCCGCGGGAAATTTGAATTTTGGCGGGAAATTTGAATGTTGGCGGGAAATTTGAATTTTGGCGGGAGATTTGAATTTTGGCGACCCCCTGTGGGTGGGGGCGGTAGAATAACACACACGGTATCCCCTGCCTGTCGTAAGAGGCGACTAAAGGGGGCCTCAGGGGCTCTGAACTTTGGAGCGTGGGTTGGCGACCATGGGGCCCTCAGCTGAGTCCTGGCATTGTTTCCACTTACTTGTGCCAGGCTCCTCACTTTCATCTATCCTATCCGACCTTCCTTGGTCAATTCTTGTTCTTTTCCGACCCCGACGCTATTAGGTTTGCGAGGGCTAGGGAGTCTTTCTTTTTCACATCCTTCGTGGCCCTTGTCATCCTTTGGCCGATACCTTCATTTTTCGAAGTGTCGGACCCCTTCCTTTTTTTCTCTCTGATTAGTGTTATATAGAGGATGGTTGCCTAGTTGTACTTCCTCTTAAAACAATAATCACCACCACCACCACCTTGAATTTTGGCGGGAGATTTGAATTTTGGCGCGAGATTTGAATTTGTAAACAAAGCCACGTGCTTTTTACAGCTGTCATCGACAACAACGCATCGCTAACCTCAGTACTGCCATCTTGATGGGCCTAAACCTTAGTGGTACCAACTTAACCTAACTAGCGTGTGGTAAACAAAGCCACGTGCTTTTTGACAGCCACGTGCTTTTTTGACAGCTGTCATCCGCCATCTTTAAACTACAGAGCACCGTGCTGCCCTCCTTATCGCAGTAGCCGCAAATTCGTCACCTGTCATCGGCAGTGCTGCCATCTTGGCGGGCCTAAACCTTAGTGCTACCAACTTAACCTCACTAGCGTGAGATAAACAAAGCCACGTGCAGCTGTCACCAGCCATCTTTAATCTATAGAGCGCAGTGCTGCCCTCTTTAGCTACTTACCTTTGAAATGTGGTGGCGGATAATTTGAAAAATGCTTTGTTGACAGCAGCCATCTTTAATCACCGTGCTGCCCTCTATGTGGCGGCGGTAAATTCCACGTGCTTTGCAAACCTATATGCTTTTCTGACAGCCGTCATCCGCCATCTTTAATCCAGAGAGAACAGTGCTGCCCTCTATGTGGTGGCGGCAAATTCCACGTGCTCTTGTTTGGAAACAAATCAACATGCTTTTTTGACAGCTGTCAACCGCCATCTTTAATCACCGTGCTGCCCTCTTTAGCTACTTACCTTTGAAATGTAGTGGCGGTAAATTCCACGTGCTTTACAAACCCATGTGATTTTCTGACAGCTGTCATCCACCATCTTTAATCCAGAGAGAACAGTGCTGCCCTCTATGTAGTAGCGGCAAACTCCACGTGCTCTTGTTTGGAAACAAATCAACATGCTTTTTTGACAGCTGTCAACCGCCATCTTTAATCACCGTGCTGCCCTCTTTGTGGCGGTGGCAAATTCCACGTGCTTTACAAACCCATGTGATTTTCTGACAGCTGTCATCCACCATCTTTAATCCAGAGAGAACAGTGCTGCCCGCTATGTGGTGGCGGCAAATTCCACGTGCTCTTGTTTGGAAACAAATCAACATGCTTTTTTGACAGCTGTCAGCCGCCATCTTTAATCACCGTGCTGCCCTCTTTAGCTACTTACCTTTGAAATGTGGTGGCGGTAAATTCCACGTGCTTTACAAACCCATGTGATTTTCTGACAGCTGTCATCCACCATCTTTAATCCAGAGAGAACAGTGCTGCCCTCTATGTAGTAGCGGCAAATTCCACGTGCTCTTGTTTGGAAACAAATCAACATGCTTTTTTGACAGCTGTCAACCGCCATCTTTAATCACCTTGCTGCCCTCTTTGTGGCGGTAGCAAATTCCACGTGCTTTACAAACCCATGTGATTTTCTGACAGCTGTCATCCACCATCTTTAATCCAGAGAGAACAGTGCTGCCCACTATGTGGTGGCGGCAAATTCCACGTGCTCTTGTTTGGAAGCAAATCAACATGCTTTTTTGACAGCTGTCAACCGCCATCTTTAATCACCGTGCCGCCCTCTTTAGCTACTTACCTTTGAAATGAGGTGGTGGTAAATTGTACGCGCTCTTGTTTGGAAACAAACCAGCAATTTCGTTAGCTGTCATCCGCCATCTTTAATGAACAGAGCACCGTGCTGCCCTCATGCGGGGTAATTTCGTCAGCTGTCATCCGCTCGCATACCCGCAGTGATGCATGTTTAGACTTGAACACACACATACTACTGTTCAAAACTTATTACAACTTGAACTGCATACTAGTGTTCGATGTTGTTGAACACTGCATTGTATAACTAGAATCGAGCACTGTTTAGAAAGAAAAACAAAATATCTTCTCAACATACTTACTAACTGCTCTTCTCCCTCTATCAAGCTACATCTCTATCGAACGTGCATTGCAAAAGCAAGAGTATTGCAAGTTTAGACTTGAACACATACTACCGTTTATAGTTCGATGTTGTTGAACACTGCATTGCAATCAAACACTGTTTAGAAAAAAGAAAAAAATTCTCTTCTCAACATGAGCTAGACAATAACATACTTACGAATCTGCTTATCACCTTCTTTCTTGCTTTTCTTCTTTGAGTAATAAACAAAAACTCTATCTTGCAAATAAGGAGCGGGTGGAAGGTAATACCTAACCTAAAATAAAAGAATATGCCAATTCTACATTATTTATTTACATCTTGTATGTACAAGTTTTATCTCGAATCATTTTACCCTAGTGATGTTTGCGTACTTCTCGATGCAATTCTTGTATGTACAAGTTTAAACTTGCCGTACTACGCTCTCAGCGTACGTCTCTCTACAATATGTACAGTGAATTGTGATGTAAGACAGCGTAACGTAAGTACACACCTCTAGCATAATGTTTACACACACATGTGCTTTATGTAAAGTAGTACCTATCAATACTACTATGCCCCCAGGCTAGAGTGTTGGTAGAATTTGGAATGACAAACCGTTTACAGTCATCGCTATTAAGGGCTACCTTACTAATTAAATGAGTGTACAACTGGTGCTTCTTGCTTCTAATGACAGACATTTGCTTATGCAAAACAGGTGGATTACTTTTAATGCAATTGTTATAGTTTTCAAAACTTAGCTGATTCTGAACGACATTCTTTTTAACCCCCTTCAATCTCTTTATTTGTAATTCATTTAAGAGTTTTATGCAATATGTTGGCATTGCTTCCACTTACTTGTACCAGGCTCCTCACTTTCATCTATCCTATCCGACCTCCCTTGGTCAACTCTTGTTCTTTTCCGACCCCGACGCTATTAGGTTTGCGAGGGCTAGGGAGTCTTTCATTTTCACGCCCTTCGTGGCCCTTGTCTTCCTTTGGCCGATATCTTCATTTTTCGAAGTGTCGGACCCCTTCCATCTCTTCTCTCTGATTAGTGTTAAATAGAGGATGGTTGCCTAGTTGTACTTCCTCTTAAAACAATAATCACCACCACCTTATGCAATATGACTTGGATTTAGTACCTACAAATGAATCGGTAATATTCCCAACACATTCATCTTTCATTTTACCTAGAACCTTTTTGTTCACTAGTGGAAGATGATATTGATTATTTGCAGGATATTTACTTGTATCAAACCTACCCAAGTCTGGCTTTATATCATTGTAATAGTCATCAGTTTTGATTTGATAAATAAACGAATCGGTATCTGTGTAGAGCAATTGCGCATTATGCGCGTACTTCTTCATCATATAATCCTAATGGAATTCATACATGAGTGTTTTAGCCAATTCAAGTACTGCAAAGCCGACGTAGGTAGGTTTGTCATACTTAACCTTAACACGATTCATCTGTATAATAACTAAATTCTCATGTATGATGGTGCAGCTGTGGAAATTTGGTTTACTTATTAAATAGTTAGCACCATACCTTTTCTTAATATTCTCCCAGTTTGTAATCAATTTTACATCAACGCGTTTGTCAACATTTTCCATAGTCTTACCAAACACACTGTTATTCATGAGCTTGTAGAAATCTTTTTCAAACTCGTTAACCGCATTCGTTCTTAAATTATTGTTCAGATCGATATATGGCTTTAGCCACGGTGACTGATTAAATTCTAGTACGCGGTGAATTTTGGATAACTTCAAACCATGCTGCAAACACTGTTTTAAATTTCGGTAATGAATGATATACTTAGATTTATCGCATAAATTAGCAATGAGCATTTTCGTCGTTGATGCGATATACGGGGGCTTCATATTTTCAGGGCAGAACGGTAAGTCATTATGAGAAGTGTGTAACTCTTTAGGATACTGTAAGTCAACTTCGAGGAAATAGCCTTTATCAGCTTCATCGCCTAGGGCGTGCAGCTGTAAAGCATCAATTTCGCACTGCGTTAGCCAGCGGAAACCACTCACCGGTAGATGCTGACTCATCGCCCACCCATACGGATTATTAGCATCGAGATAAACGATATACTGAGATTCCTGACTAGAATCGAAACTCGGCATGTACTTATTATTTGCCTTGGAATACCGCCCGCTGCACTGACTTAGACCGCCTCGAATAGATGATTTTATAAAGTGCACCATATCAATATCAGTTAGCAGTTCCAAATTCACCTGCGTGTATTTTAACATCGCATCCCAACTTGCCCCAGGGGCTCTGAACTTTAGAGCGTGGGTTGGCGACCACGGGGCCCTTAGCTGAGTCCTGGCATTGCTTCCACTTACTTATGTCAGGCTCCTCACTTTCATCTATCCTATCCGACCTCGCTTGGTCAACTCTTGTTCTTTTCCGACCCCGATGCTATTAGGTTTGCGAGGGCTAGGGAGTCTTTCATTTTCACGCCCTTCGTGGCCCTCGTCTTCCTTTGGCCGATACCTTCATTTTTCGAAGTGTCGGACCCCTTCCATTGTTTCTCTCTGATTAGTGTTATATAGAGGATGGTTGCCCAGTTGTACTTCCTCTTAAAACAATAATCGCCACCTCGCCGCATCCCAACTTAACCCAGGCGCAGTAAAATACTGACATGGGTCAAGGCTGTAGGTTATCTTGCAAACACAGCGAAAATTTTCAAAAACATCAGCTAACAAAAGTACATCTGTCTTTAAATATAAATCGGAGTATTCACCCAGCGTTTGAATGTGGAACTGCTCCCAGATATGTTGTGCATGTAAATAGTCATCATCACTAATATCTACTGAATTCAGCGAGCTGTAAAAGGATTGTTTCGATGGTAAGGCACGTTATTCGAGGCGTTCTAAGCAGTCGAGATATTCATAACAAAAAACACCCTTACGCCGAAGTAAATTAAACTGCGCTTCTTCGGGAAAAACGCGTCGAATTTCCGTAAATTGTTCAGGCTGTAAATGACTAGAAAGTTTATCGAGGCTACTCGCCATAAAGCGAAACGAGTCAAGGAATCTCAGTTTTATAGAATGCTCAGCATCTACTTTTACAGACTTTGCAAACGCAATGTAGCGCTCTTTATTCTGAGGGATTATATCTACTTTTTCATCTGAAGCTCCAAATTGTGAAATGATGAAATGAGAGTCGTAACCAGATAAGTTATGAAAAATTACAGGGATAAATTTAGCTATACTTAAGATTACAGCTATAATGAGCGGCACATCTGTAGAAACCAGTTAAATGATCATGATAAAAAACTTTAGGGTCATTTTCGGAAAATTCCCCATCACAAATGCTACACTTTGTAGCACGTTCATGATCATTTAACTGAATTTCGGTGAGTGGCTTCATAGGAATATTACTATTTAGAATACGACCAAGACGAACTGCATCACTTTCAAGTCTTTCTAAAAATACTTTAGCAGCATCATGTCCTCGATACAGCTCTAACTTGTTAAGCGTACTATCGTAACTACACTTGATGTAATACGCGAAGCTATACGGGACATGCATGTGCGTAGTATTAGTGAAAGAGTTGTCAGGATTAGGTAAGCATGTGTTGCATTGCGTGAGGATGGCTTCAAAGTCTGCATAAATCACGAACGGTACCCACATCTGCTTGTGAAAATTTGTAAATTTTAAAACATTATTGCCTGTAGTAGGTATCTCGGTACGTACATGATTGCAGTCATTCTTGGAATGCTCCGTTAACTGATCTTCAGTTCTAAAATACTGCAAGCATTCATCACATAGCCACTTTTTACACTTATCTTTTGACAACTGACTACTAACAAGTCTACTCAGATTTTTAACCCAGCAAAAGTGGCTATTTTCACTGTTTTCAATATAGAGTAAGTTAACATGAGTACTCTTCTTATGACATGTATAATACAGAGGACCTACTACAGACTTTTTTTCTACACCATACACATTAATGCTAATGTTATTTAGTTCCTCAAAGCGCTTAATATCCTTTATCTGCACAGGAAATTCTATACTATCGAAATTTAGCTGCGTTGAATGGTGTGGATAGGATGATGTTCTATTCGCTACATTCTATTTAGCAGGATTTAAAGCCGACATCACCGCCCATGCAAAACATGCTTCGTCATTGTTTTGGATGTTTACAACAGCTTCTTTTCGCTGAATCCATGTGGGCAGCTCGATGTACGATGAACCTCGCATGGGATTGTACTTATTGATGTTAACTTCAAGATACATTATTTCAACTAAAGCCCACCCTGATTCCTTTTCCTGAAATTCCTCGCTCTTAGTTGAAATAATGTTAGAGACATCCCTAAGTACATCACCAAAATTAGTCGACTCACTTATGACAAAATTCTTCGTATTAAATGACTTAATGTCCGTTATTTCGGATTCATCCGTGCTTTTAATGTACAAGGCGAAAAGTTCAAAATTAACTTTAAACAAATTATGATTGGACAAAGATTTAGCAAGAAGCTGTTGTACATCCGGTTGAACGTAATTTAAAAAGTTTGAAGTGCTCTGAAACTTTTGCCCCAGGGGCTCTGAACTTCGGAGCGTGGCCCCAGGGGCTCTGAACTTTGGAGCGTGGGTTGGCGACCACGGGGCCCTCACCTGAGTCCTGGCATTGCTTCCACTTACTTGTGCCAGGCTCCTCACTTTCATCTATCTTATCCGACCTCGCTTGGTCAACTCTTGTTCTTTTCCGACCCCGACGCTATTAGGTTTGCGAGGGCTAGGGAGTGTTTCATTTTCACGCCCTTCGTGGCCCTTGTCTTTCTTTGACCGATATCTTCATTTTTCGAAGTGTCGGATCCCTTCCCTTTTTTCCTCTGATTAGTGTTATATAGAGGATGGTTGCCTAGTTGTACTTCCTCTTAAAACAATAATCACCACCACCACCTTCGGAGCGTGGGTTGGGGACCACGGGGCCCTCAGCTGAGTCCTGGCATTGCTTCCACTTACTTGTGCCAGGCTCCTCACTTACATCTATCCTATCCGACCTCCCTTGGTCAACTCTTGTTCTTTTCCGACCCCGACGCTATTAGGTTTGCGAGGGCTAGGGAGTCTTTCAATTTCACGCCCTTCGTGGCCCTTGTCTTCCTTTGGCCGATATCTTCATTTTTCGAAGTGTCGGATCCCTTCCATTATTTTCCATCTGATTAGTGTTATATAGAGGATGGTTGCCTAGTTGTACTTCCTCTTAAAACAATAATCACCACCACCTCTGAAACTTTTGGCTGGTGCGAATTCTGTAACTAGCAATCCTACTTTTAAATGCTGTATAAGATTCCTCGATGTTTGCGTTACTACCACTTCTACACGCATTATTTTTATGCGCATTACTCCGTAAGTGTCCCTGAAAATGCGAAGATGGTACATCAGTGTTACAGTGCTCGCAGTGAATAGTTTGAAGTTCATGATTTTTTCTAGGTTTTTTACTACTAGTACTTTCTACAGCTACATCAGTAGCTGCACGCTTTTTCCCTACTACTACCTGAGGGCAAGTAGATATTTGATGTACCTCTGATAAGTGAGCCTCGTTTCGCTCTACGTTAGCGAAATACACACTACAAACTTTACATAAAGCAGATGTTATGCTAGGGTGTTTTGATTTCATATGGCGCATGAAGTTATCACGCCTTGTAAACGTTATCCCCCTGTGGGTGGGGGCGGTAGAATAACACCCACGGTATCCCCTGCCTGTCGTAAGAGGCGACTAAAAGGGGCCCCAGGGGCTCTGAACTTTGAGCGTGGGTTGGCGACCACGGGGCACTCAGCTTAGTCCTGGCATTGCTTCCACTTACTGGTGCCAGGCTCCTCACTTTCATCCATCCTATCCGGCCTCTCTTGGTCAACTCTTGTTCTTTTCCGACCCCGACGCTATTAGGTTTGCGAGGGCTAGGGAGTCTTTCATTTTCACGCCCTTCGTGGCCCTTGTCTTCCTTTGGCCGATACCTTCATTTTTCGAAGTGTCGGACCCCTACCTTTTTTCTCTCCGATTAGTGTTATATAGAGGATGGTTGCCTAGTTGTACTTCCTCTTAAAACAATAATCACCACCTTGTAAACGTTACATTACATTCCTCGCAGCAGGGGAACATCTGAAAAGAGAACGACCAATAGAGATTAGGCGAAAGTTACGATGTTCGGAAGAAACCAAGTTTCAACGTATAGAGGTCGGACATGGCTGTGAGTTTGAAATTATAAGATTAACCTCTTCTATAGCATGAGGATTGAAGAGAACGACTGTTTATGAATAGACTAAAGTTACGATGGTTTAGAAGAAACCAAGTTTCAGCCTGTTGAGGTCAGACATAGCTATGTGTGCTTGAAATTATAAAATTAACCTGCCTATAGCATGAGGATTGAAGAGAACGACTATTTATCAATAGACTAAAGTTACGATGTTCGGAAGAAACCAAGTTTCAATGTATAGAGGTCGGACATTGCTGTGAGTTTGAAATTATATTAACCTTGTCTATAGCATGAGGATTGAATAGAACAACTATTTATGATTAGCTTAAAGTTAAGATGTTCGGAAGAAACCAAGTTTCAACGTATAGAGTTCGGATATTGCTGTTAGTTTGAAATTATAAGATTAACCTCTTCTATGACATGCAGATTAAAGAAAATAACTATTTATCAATAGACTAAAGTTACGATGTTCGGAAGAAACCAAGTTTCGGCCTGTTGAGGTCAGACATAGCTATGTGTGTGTTTGAAATTATAAAATTAACCTCGTCTATAGCATGAGGATTGAGGAGAACAACTATTTATGATTAGCTTAACCCTTTCGATCACAAATTATTTATACTGGAGAAAAAAATATTTTTCCTGTTTTAGAGGTGTGTGCTGGTTAACAGGAGTGTGTATACAAAAAATCATAATTTGATTTTGGTTATTTTTGAAAATGCAGCATGTGTACAAATGTAGACAAAGTTACTCAATGGTAATTGTACAATCAGTTCTTTCATATATACAGTGTATGCATTGTTATTGGAAAAACTTGTGTTTCTTACAATAAAAGGGCACTACTACTAGAATTCTGCACAGAATGAAAATGTAAACAATACATTTTAATATTGTTTGTCTAATAATGTGTATATTTGGCAATACATACATCAAATTACTACAATAATTCAACTACAATGAATACAAAAATTTGTTTGTCATTGAAATTAGCGGGAGTAAATCTCCTTGAATGCACATTATTCAGTCATGTCACTAACACACAGAAGAAAATCTATTTACTGAGAGTTCCTTAGTTTTTGTGATGGAAATTGGTGAAGCAGTTCCTTTCTTTGTTGAGACAAAGATATATGTTGCATTTCTGGCAGCGCCAACGTGACTTCCCTTTGCAGTCTGTGTTCATGCATCTACCGGGTAATGTTGCATCACTGTGGACAGTCATGTGGTCTACATTATCATAACAAACTTCCTCTGAGGGACGAACTTCTACACCTTGCAGTTTCGTTGTTGAGGAATCACTATTCTCACTGCCTGCACCAGGACGACCCCTCTTTTTTTCCCACTACATTTTTTCCTTGCTTCACCAGGGCTTCTGCAATTCTCAGACGAAAATGGAGAAGGTCTAATGTTTGTTTCATGGGAAGTCCTAATCTTGCAGCATCTGCTTGATATTCCAGCCAGCTATTGGTAATAGCCATATCTATAGCATGAAATATCATCTTGAGAGTCCATTTCCTAGTCTTGATGCAGATTCTATAAAGGCTTATAAGGAAGTCTAACTTGTCAACTCCACCCATTGACGTGTTATACAAATTCACTATTTCAGGCCGTGGGACCTGTATATATTCTCTCTTCTTTTTGTCCCACCTTCTCACAAGGTCTCTTTCACCAGTGCCAATGAAATTTGACGCTAAATTTACTGATCTGTTGTCCTGCCACTTTACGACAACTACATTACCATCACGACTGGAAACCTGGTCGCAGTATCCCCTTTCTTTCTTTTTCATGTCTTGATCAGAAATCAGGGGAGGATTGGAGAATCTATTCAGACGAATGGTACCAGCTGCAGCAATTTCTTTCATCCTCAAAGCTTCAAAGAAGTTATATGTCGAAAAGAAGTTGTCGAAGTATAGCTGATGGCCTGGAGCAGTCAGTCTTTCACATAAATGAAGTACAACAGAAGCCCCCTGACCAAACCTTTTTTTGCATGCCACCTTCAATTTCCGTGGTTGAACCTTGGTAGAGCAGGAAGTCATAAGCAAGTCCACTCCTCCCACACAGCAAAAATACCTTTATACCCCACGGGTTTGGTTTACCTTTCATGTATTGTTTTACATTGAGCTGGCCCTTAAAAGGTACTATTTGCTCATCTACACAAACTTTTTGTTCTACTTCAAGTTCCAGACAACGTTTCCTAATTGCATCATAGATGGGACGCACCTTCCAGAACCTGTCTCTACAGTTTACCCTTTTCTCTAAATTATTTACACAATGCAGTTGGTTTCTGAGCTTGGAAAATCTGTTAACTGACATATTATCTTTGAAAATATTTAGCACTAATGCAGTGTCCCATTACAACCGTAATCTAGGAAATCCCAGAGTGCCTGCATATATGTGTAGTCCAAAGAAAGTTGTACCGAGCTCGATAGCTGCAGTCGATTAAGTGCGGCCAGTATCCAGTATTCGGGAGATAGCAGGTTCGAACCCCACTGTCGGCAGCCCTGAAGATGGTTTTCCGTGGTTTCCCATTTTCACACCAGGCAAATGCTGGGGCTGTACCTTAATTAAGGCCACGGCCGCTTCCTTCCCACTCCTAGCCCTTCCCTGTCCCATCGTCGCCATAAGACCTATCTGTGTCGGCGCGGCGTAAAGCAGCTAGCAAAAAAAATAGAGAGTTGTAATTTCACTTAGACTGGTTGGTGCATATCTTGATTCTCCAACTTGATTTGCAAATATGTTTGTCATGTCGACAAATGTCTGCAACAGTGTTTCTGGAATATACTTGTAAAAGTAAGAAATTGGGTATGGAAGTTCTGTAATTTCATTATTCTCAGTGACCTTATCCCAATCCCAATCCCAATCTAGATTCTCCTGGAATGTAACACCACGCCGCCATTGAATATTGCCTTTTGGGGTTAGGTTCATCCACGAATATGAATCCTCTTCAACTGGTACTCCATTTTCCTCAGGTGTTGGGGTTTCATCATCGCGTATTTCATCTAACGTATCACCTCCTGGAAAAAATATAATAATTGAGTCTATGAGGCCTTCTAACATTTCAATGCAAAAACCAACAACAACAACAACAACAACAACAATAGTGAGTAATGTTAAACATACCTGGAGCTGGAAGTTGATCAAACAAATCATCTCGTTCCTCTTCATCACTATCACAACCCTCTATATCGGAAACATCTCCATTCTCCAGCAGCTTTAGTATTGCATCAGCTGAGAGAACTGTAAAAAAATGCCATTTTTTCATATGTAATGTACTAATTCAGACAAAAATAGGAACTATATGGAGTAATACTCATTTTATGACAACTCACGTCATCATAATGCATCCTCAGTAATAGTGAAAATAGCTTTACGTAACCTTAGTAACTTGGTTTAGTTTTCTATTTATTTGCTCCATGCAGGCATACTGTCTACATTTGTACACAACCTATTTGTAACATGATCTACTTCAAGTAAATGTGATTTGCACACATTTCTTCTCCATAATACCGAATTTACATATTTCTAATTAACATTTTTAAGTTTTCATAATTACATGCAGCTCCAAAGTCGTGAAATTAGATAAAATTCAGCAACTTACCAGCTGTGTTGTGTGTACCTTCTGCCATGCCTGTTTACAATATCTTCTGCTTCATCAAGTTTCTCGCAGAGAGCAGCACATCCTACAACACTGGATGGCTAGATATGTGTGTGTAGAGACACAATTTACGAAATTACAAAAAAGCGCCATTTTTCTCCATGAAACGTGATGGAAATCAATGTGTACAATTGGAGACATGGTGATCGAATGGGTTAAAGTTACGATGCTCGGAAGAAACCAAGTTTCGGCCTGTTGAGGACAGACATACCTATGTGTGTGTTTGAAATTATAAAATTCACCTCGTCTATAGTATGAGGATTGAAGAGAACGACTATTTATCAATAGTCGAAAGTTACGATGTTTTAGAAGAAACCAAGTTTCAGCCTGTTGAGGACAGACATAGCTATGTGTGCGTGTTTGAAATTATAAGATTAACCTCGTCTATAGCATGAGGATTGAAGAGAACAACTATTTATGATTAGCTTAAAGTTACGATGTTTTAGAAGAAACCAAGTTTCGGCCTGTTGAGGTCAGACATAGCTATGTGTGTGTTTGAAATTATAAAATTAACCTCGTCTATAGCATGAGGATTGAAGAGAACGACTATTTATCAATAGACTAAAGTTACGATGTTTTAGAAGAAACCAAGTTTCAGCCTGTTGAGGACAGACATAGCTATGTGTGCGTGTTTGAAATTATAAGAATAACCTCGTCTATAGCATGCGGATTGAAGAGAACGACTATTTATCAATAGACTAAAGTTACGATGTTTTAGAAGAAACCAAGTTTCAGCCTGTTGAGGACAGACATAGCTATGTGTGCGTGTTTGAAATTATAAGATTAACCTCGTCTATAGCATGAGGATTGAAGTGAACAACTATTTATGATTAGCTTAAAGTTACGATGTTTTAGAAGAAACCAAGTTTCGGCCTGTTGAGGTCAGACATAACTATGTGTGTGTTTGAAATTATAAAATTAACCTCGTCTATAGCATGAGGATTGAAGAGAACAACTATTTATGATTAGCTTAAAGTTACGATGCTCGGAAGAAACCAAGTTTCAGCCTGTTGAGGACAGACATAGTTATGTGTGTGTTTGAAATTATAAAATTAACCTCGTCCACAGTATGAGGATTGAAGAAAACGACTATTTATCAATAGTCTAAAGTTACGATGTTTTAGAAGAAACCAAGTTTCAGCCTGTTGAGGACAGACATAGCTATGTGTGAGTGTTTGAAATTATAAGATTAACCTCGTCTATAGCATGAGGATTGAAGAGAACAACTATTTATGATTAGCATAAAGTTACGATGTTTTAGAAGAAACCAAGTTTCGGCCTGTTGAGGTCAGACATAGCTATGTGTGTGTTTGAAATTATAAAATTAACCTCGTCTATAGCATGAGGATTGAAGAGAACGGCTTTTTATCAATAGTCTCAAGTTACGATGATTTAGAAGAAACCAAGTTTCGGGCTGTTGAGGACAGACATAGCTATGTGTGTGTTTGAAATTATAAAATTAACCTCGTCTATAGTATGAGGATTGAAGAGAACGACTATTTATCAATAGTCTAAAGTTACGATGTTTTAGAAGAAACCAAGTTTCGGCCTGTTGAGGACAGACATAGCTATGTGTGCGTGTTTGAAATTATAAGATTAATCTCGTCTATAGCATGAGGATTGAAGAGAACAACTATTTATGATTAGCTTAAAGTTACGATGTTTTAGAAGAAACCAAGTTTCAGCCTGTTGAGGACAGACATAGCTATGTGTGCGTGTTTGAAATTATAAGTTCAACCTCGTCTATAGCATGAGGATTGAAGAGAACGACTATTTATCAATAGACTAAAGTTACGATGTTTTAGAAGAAACCAAGTTTCAGCCTGTTGAGGACAGACATAGCTATGTGTGCGTGTTTGAAATTATAAGATTAACCTCGTCTATAGCATGAGGATTGAAGAGAACAACTATTTATGATTAGCTTAAAGTTACGATGTTTTAGAAGAAACCAAGTTTCAGCCTGTTGAGGACAGACATAGCTATGTGTGCGTGTTTGAAATTATAAGATTAACCTCGTCTATAGCATGAGGATTGAAGAGAACAACTATTTATGATTAGCTTAAAGTTACGATGTTTTAGAAGAAACCAAGTTTCGGCCTGTTGAGGTCAGACGTAGCTATGTGTGTGTTTGAAATTATAAAATTAACCTCGTCTATAGCATGAGGATTGAAGAGAACGACTATTTATCAATAGACTAAAGTTACGATGTTTTAGAAGAAACCAAGTTTCGGCCTGTTGAGGACAGACATAGCTATGTGTGCGTGTTTGAAATTATAAGATTAACCTCGTCTATAGCATTAGGATTGAAGAGAACAACTATTTATGATTAGCTTACAGTTACGATGTTCTGAAGAAACCAAGTTTCAACGAATAGAAGTCAGACATACCTTAAAATCTTCCACGGTATCTCCTGCCTGTCGTAAGAAGCGACTAAAAGGGGCCCCAGGGGCTCTGAATTTAGAGCGTGGGTTGGCGACCACGGGGCCCTCAGCTGAGTCCTGACATTGCTTCCACTTACTTGTGCCAGGCTCCTCACTTTCATCTATCCTATCCGACCTCCCTTGGTCAACTCTTGTTCTTTTCCGACCCCGACGCTATTAGGTTTGCGAGGGCTAGGGAGTCTTTCATTTTCACGCCCTTCGTGGCCCTTGACTTTCTTTGGCCGATAACTTCATTTTTCGAAGAGTTGGACCCCTTCCGTTTTTCCCTCTGATTAGTGTTACATAGAGGATGGTTGCCTAGTTGTACTTCCTCTTAAAACAATAATCACCACCATCACCACCACCTTAAAATCTTCGCACTGCAGACTGTTACTCGGATGAATAAAATGCGTACTTTCAAGCCTGTAACTCGAATGATAATATTCTGGTCGTACCTAAAAGAAAAGAACAAACATATATGAATGTAGTGTAGGGTACATCAGTTAGCCTAGCTATCTTTACAACTCAAAGTTCGAAAACATACCTTAAAAATGCACGTGCTGCAGACTGTTACTCGGATAAGTAAAATGCGTACGTTCAAGCCTGAAACGCGAATGATTATATTCTGGTCGAATCTAAAAAGAAAAGAACAAACATATATGAATGTAGTGTAGGGTACATCAGTTAACCTAGCTATCTTTACAACTCAAAGTTCGAAAACATACCTTAAAAATGCACGTGCTGCAGACTGTTACTCGGATGAATAAAATGCGTACGTTCAAGCCTGTAACTCGAATGGTACCTTAAAAAAGAAAAGAACAAACATATATGAATGTAGATGTCTATTACCTAGCGTAGAAGTTGCTTTGCAAACAGTAACTAACAGTTCTAGCTTACCTTAAGATAAAGGCTGAAGAATAATATTCACAGCAGACAGTACTTAGACGGGAGATGCGTACGTAATAAACGCATACAGAGAACTGTGAGCGCTTCACGCAGACTGCAGCGAGTAAATATGCTGCTTGTTACCAAGCGGATGTGAAAATCGCTGACAACTGCAGTACAGTCGGAACGAAGTGTTTATGCAACAAGAGCTCTCCTGAGGGTCTTACACTGAGTCCCGCAGGCTGACGTATTTAAGCCGGAATCGAACCTCCTGTTGATGCCGAGGTGTCAGAATTCAATATTTCTGCCGCGGATCGAGCCTTGGAAAGTTAGCGCGCGATTCTCGACTTCTGGACTTAAACGGGAGGGTACTAAGCTACATCCGCTGTATTCCTTACCTGTAGGCACTTAAAGGTATTGAGCTAAAACTACATTTAGCTAGATCATGTAATTACACGTTATGACGATCGCGCAGGCCCCTCGCCTAGCATTTGCTATCTTTTAGGGCTTCCAACAGTAGTAGTTCGAACCCGCTATCTTCCAAAGTAGCGAGAATGATTGAAGAGTGTTGAGGGTGAGTCATTTGTCGTATGGAGGCGTTAAGCTGTGTGCAGGCTTCTTCGGTAGGAGTAGGCTATGTACCGGTACAGGGACATCTAGTTATAAAACCCGCTACAACAAATTTATAGCGTATACTGCGATTTAAAATCCTAGTCAGGAAGGGTAACCGGTCGTAAAACTATGGTGTATGATCTAAGAGGCGGGGTGTGCAAAAAAGCCAGCATTAAGTAAGGGCTGTTGATGGGGACGTTAAACCTTGTGCAGACTCCTTCGAAAATGATTTTGAGTACAAGCCGTTGATGGTGATTCATCCGTCGGATGGAGGTAATAAGCCTTGTGCAGGCTTCTTCGGTAGGAGTAGGCTATGTACCGGTACCGGGACATCTATTTATAAAACCCGCTACAACAAATTTATCGTGTATACTGCGATTTACAATAATAGTCAGGAAGGGTAACCGGTCGTAAAACTATGGTGTATGATCTAAGAGGCGGGGTGTGCAAAAAAGCTAGCATTAAGTAAGGGCTGTTTATAGGGGGCGTTAAACCTTGTGCAGACTCCTTCGAAAATGATTTTGAGTACAAGACGTTGATGGTGATTCATCTGTCGGATGGAGACAATAAGCCTTGTGCAGGCTTCTTCGGTAGGAGTAGGCTATGTGTCGGTACCAGGATATCTAGTTATAAAACCCGCTACAACAAATTTATCGCGTATAGTGCGATTTAAAATCCTAGTCAGGGAGGGTAACCGGTCGTAAAACTATGGTGTATGATCTAAGAGGCAGGTGTGCAAAAAAGCCAGCATTAAGTAAGGGCTGTTGATAGGGGGAGTTAAACCTTGTGCAGACTTCTGTTAAACCTTGTACAGGCTCCTTCAACAGGAGTAGCCTACATGCCGGCGCCGTGCAGGCTCTTTCGATAGGAGGGGGGCTATATGCTAGCACTGTGTGTTTTAACCTCTCCGTACAATCATGATAATTTATGTTAGGAGCTTACACGGGCTACGTAAGTTACAAGTCGCTCATCAGCACACCGTGTCTTCGTTGAAGGATAGTGCAGCCGGAAGCCGAGTGTACAATTTCAGCTAACACATGCATTCCATACATCGCTCTGAATGACTGCGCCGATACAACTTCAAATATAGTGTTCTATGTAGTAGAACAAAAAATGTAACCCATAACCCGTTCCTAAAGCTTAAAACTGTAAATGTTTGAAGCTCCTGTTTTACAGCTCGATGTGGCTCCTAACGTAGCAGGGCCGGGATTAAAAATATGTTTTAAAGCCGAGTGCCTCCTCCTGACGCAGGAGTTTAAAACGCAAGAATTTGTTTTACGACCGGTTGCCCTCCCTGACGCGAGATTTTAAATCATAAGAATCCGTTTTTCAACTGGATACCCTCCTAGGATTTTAAATAGCAGTATCTAGCCTCTTACATCATACACTACTGTTTTCGACCGGTTGCCCTTCCTGACGTCAAAGAACTGGGAATAAGAATCTGTTTTACAACTACATGCTCTTTTTAACACTAGAATCGGGGTTTTACAGCTAGATGCACTTCTTAGATTTTAAATCGCTGTATCACGAACTATTGTTTTACAGCCGGATGCCCTTCCTGACGCAAAACTAGCAGTATCTAGCCTCTTTCATCATACACTATTGTTTTCGACCGGTTGCCCTTCCTGACGTTAAAGAACTCGGATTAAGAAACTGTTTTACAACTTCTAACACGAGAATCGGGGATTTACAGCTAGATGCTCTTCTTAGATTTTAAATCGCTGAATCATGAACTATTGTTTTACAGCCGGATGCCCTTCCTGACGCAAAGCTAAGATTTTAAATCGCAAGAATTTGTTTTAAGACTAGTTGCCCTTCCTGGTGCAAAACTGGCAGTATCTAGCCTCTTACACCATACAGTATTGTTTTCGACCGGTTGCCCTACATGACGTCAAAGAACTGGGATTAAGAATCTGTTTTACAACTAGATGCTCTTTTAAACACGAGAGTCGGGGTTTTACAGCCAGATGCTCAAAGCAGTATCTAGCCTCTTACATCATACACTATTGTTTCACGGTATGGCTGGTTGCCCTTCCAGACGCTGAAAGACCGGGATTTAGCCAGTTGCCCTTCCTGATACAACAAGACTAGGATTTATTTTTTTAGACATCACTTGGCTAGAAATATCCACACGAAATTATTATGTAGAAAGAGAATTGCTGGGCGGCTGAGAGCTGACGCAAGAGTGCGGCACGGTGATTAAAGATGGCGGATGACAGCTGTCAAAAGAAAGCACATAGCTTTGTTTCCAAACAAGAGCACGTGGAATTTGCCGCCACCACATAGAGGGCAGCACTGTTCTCTCTGGATTAAAGATGGCGGATGACAGCTGTCAGAAAACCATAGAGGTTTGTAAAGCACGTAGAATTTACCACCACCACATTTCAAAGGTAAGTAGCTAAAGAGGGCAGCACGGTGATTAAAGATGGCGGTTGACAGCTGTCAAAAAAGCATGTTGATTTGTTTCCAAACAAGAGCACGTGGAATTTGCCGCCACCACATAGAGGGCAGCACTGTTCTCTCTGGATTAAATATGGCGGATGACAGCTGTCAGAAAAGCATATAGGTTTGTAAAGCACGTGGAATTTGCCACCGCCACAAAGAGGGCAGCACGGTGATTAAAGATGGCGGTTGACAGCTGTCAAAAAAGCATGTTGATTTGTTTCCAAACAAGAGCACGTGGAATTTGCCGCCACCACATAGAGGGCAGCACTGTTCTCTCTGGATTAAAGATGGCGGATGACAGCTGTCAGAAAAGCATATAGGTTTGTAAAGCACGTGGAATTTAGCGCCGCCACATAGAGGGCAGCACGGTGATTAAAGATGGCTGAAAGCATATAGGTTTGTAAAGCACGTGGAATTTACCGCCGCCACATAGAGGGCAGCACGGTGATTAAAGATGGCTGCTGTCAAAAAAGCATTTTTCAAATTATCCGCCACCACATTTCAAAGGTAAGTAGCTAAAGAGGGCAGCACTGCGCTCTATAGATTAAAGATGGCTGGTGACAGCTGCACGTGGCTTTGTTTATCTCACGCTAGTGAGGTTAAGTTGGTAGCACTAAGGTTTAGGCCCGCCAAGATGGCAGCACTGCCGATGACAGGTGGTGAATTTACATCTACTACGATAAAGAGGGCAGCACAGTGCTCTGTAGTTTAAAGATGGCGGATGACAGCTGTCAAAAAAGCACGTGGCTGTCAAAAAGCACGTGGATTTGTTTACCACGCGCTAGTTAGGTTAAGTTGGTACCACTAAGGTTTAGGCCCGTCAAGATCGCAGTACTGAGGTTAGCGATGCGTTGTTGTCTGTCGAAAAGCACGTGGCTGTCAAAAAACACGTGGCTTTGTTTACTTCACGCTAGTTAGGTTAAGTTGGCACTACTGAGGTTTAGGCCAGTCACGATGGCAGCAGTGAGGTTAGGGATGCGTTGTTGTCGATGACAGCTGTCAAAAAGCACGTGGCTTTGTTTACAAATTCAAATCTCCCGCCAAAATTCAAATTTCCCGCGGGAGGAGGCGGTCGAACCCGCTTATTATACTACTAAGACAGGTATAATATTGTAACGGCGTTTGAACCGTTACGATACATAATGGCCCATGGGAGTCCGTAAGCATAGCAGTGAATAGAGGAACGAACTAAAAGTCAAGCCCGAAACTGGAGATCCAGAACTCCGGCTTAAGAATCAACACGGGAACTCCGAGCCCTACTGTAATTGTTCACAGCTGCTGGCACAAACGATCTATCCCACTATTTTCACACCTGTCACTTCAAAGTTACGAATAAGATAACTTGAGTCCACCCAGATTTCACTGTCATATACCCCGGTGAGTTGGGGTAGAATAGCACCCGGGGTATCCCGTGCCCGTCGTAAGAGATGACTGAAAGGGGCCCCAAGGACTCTGAACTTGGGAGCGTGTGTTGGTGACCACGAGGCCCTCAGCGGAGTCCTGGTATTATTTCCACTTACTTGTACCAGGCTCCTCATTTTCATCTATCCTCCCCCTGTGGGTGGGGGCGGTAGAATAACACCCACGGTATCCCCTGCCTGTCGTAAGAGGCGACTAAAAGCGGCCTCAGGGGCTCCGAACTTTGGAGCGTGAGGTGGCGACCACGGGGCACTCAGCTGGGTCTTGGCATTGCGGCCTCAGGGGCTCTGAACTATGGAGCGTGGATTGGCGACCACGGGGCCCTCAGCTGAGTCCTGGCATTCCTTCCACGTACTTGTACCAGGCTCCTCATTTTCATCTATCCTCCCCCTGTGGGTGGGGGCGGTAGAATAACACCCATGGTATCCCTTGCCTGTCGTAAGAGGCGACTAAAAGGGGCCCCAGGGGCTCTGAACTTTGGAGCGTGGGTTGGCGACCACGGGGCCCTCAGCTGAGTCCTGGCATTGCTTCCACTTACTTGTGTCAGGCTCCTCACTTTCATCTATCCTATCCGACCTCTCTTGGTCAACTCTTGTTCTCTTCCGACCCCGACGCTATTAGGTTTGCGAGGGCTAGGGAGTCTTTCATTTTCACGCCCTTCGTGGCCCTTGTCTTCCTTTCGTCGATATCTTCATTTTTCGAAGTGTCGGATCCCTTCCCTATTTTCCCTCTGATTAGTGTTGTATAGAGGATGGTTGCCTAGTTGTACTTCCTCTTAAAACAATAATCACCACCACCACCACTCGTGGCCCTTGTCTTCCTTTGGCCGATATCTTCATTTTTCGAAGTGTCGGATCCCTTCCATTTTTCCCTCTGATTAGTATATATTGAAGATGGTTGCCTAGTTGTACTTCCTCTTAAAACAATAATCACCACCACCACCACCACTCTTGGCATTGCTTCCACTTACTTGTGCCTGGCTCCTCACTTTCATCTATCCTATCCGACCTCCCTCGGTCAACTCATGTCCTTTCCCGACCCGACGGTATTAGAGTACTGCAGGCCTATGGGGTCTTTCATTTTCACTCCCTTTGTGGCCGTTGCCTTTCTTTGGCCGATACCTTCATTGTGGAAGTGTCGGAACCCTTCCATTGTCTCTCTGAGTAGTGTTATGTAGAGGAGAGTTGCCCAGTTTTGCTTCCTCTCGAAACAATAATCACCACCACCACATCATTCAGGACTTGTCCAGTTGTACTTTGAGGGACGAAACTGGGGTGGGGGGGGAGGGTAAGAACGGTAGGTGTAGACCAAGGTATGAATATGACAAGCAGATGTTGGAGTTACGTAGCACAGGTTGAGGTGGCATGGATGTTTCATCAAACTAGTCTATGGACTGTTGGCTCAAACAACAAAAAAAAAACAATTCCCATCAATGTACTGTCCAAAGTTCAGCGCTCAATACACGTTTTATAGGTAAGCTGAAAGGAGCTGTGTTGATTGCGGACACAAGATACCAATCCAGTTCTGCTCTAGATGTCATACAGAACGTTAGCTCTACCACTGTGTTGAGTTTTTAGTTCGTTTGCTTGTTTCGTTGTGCTAATATGGAATTCATTGAGACGGAGAAAGGTAAACCATGTCCATGTGCCCTACAGACCGTTGAGAATTAGTAAAAATGGTGTTACCACATGGATTTGTTCGAAGGAGAAAAACGAGGAAATGCAAAGGAAAATTATTTACTAAAGGTATGTAACAGAACTTACTCTTAACAGATTTTAATAATTTTAATATATATACCTCTCGATCATGTTTCAACACTGATTCATTTAAACTTTATTTGTATTAAATTATATTAAAATACATTATATTTACTCTTACCGTGGTTTGGTGGATCAGCAGAGGTGAAAGAAGGTGCTGGGATAAATAGGTCTCAACATACGAAATTAAAGTTAATTTAAAATTTAACAAGGTTATATTTTCTTTTCAAGATCAAGAATTAACAAATATAACAGGTACTTAGTAGCCTAGCAACAAATCGAGAATGTACAATTACAGTTGTTACAGGATTTGGGCTCCGAGAGCCAGACACACAATTCTTGAGCAATTAGCTCAACTTTAGCCAAATACCAGGTTTGACAAAGGGGCAGAAAACCCCAATCATGCCCAGGAGCACTTGCTCCCTATTACTCAGTAAAGCCTGCTCGAGGCACACATAAACCAACATTAAGAAAGAGGAACCCGCTCTCAAAGTTCAAGCCCATCAAAGGCCACACCAAACTCCACATTCAAGCTATCCTCCAAGTACAATAACACAGGGGTAAAAATACCCAACCTACTGAGGCCTATTCAGTGAAGAAACCGGACAATGACATGGCCCCAAAATACCAATTTGAGTGGAGGCGTACTTGCACTCCTAATACACTTTATTAAAACCTAAGTTGGCCCTAGGCCGCTTATGCAAGGGCTAATCCCATTCTACGGAGGTGACACGATAGAAAACTTTATGACATTACGAGTAGAAGGGAAACAGTTATGAAAACGTAGTCACCTCAAAAAAATGAATGGGAGCTCGAGAGGGTTAGGCACTCTCTATCCCAATTTGTAGTTTAAAGAGACATAATTTATACCAAGTGTCTTTTACATGTTAGAGGAAAGTTACATGGTAAAGGCTTCGAACCTGCCCCGAGAGTTAGACTGCTGAGCTAGTAAGAAAAGAAGTTATTAAAAGGCCATTACCTTATTGAAGAACTGCTGCCCGACGAAAGAGGCGCTTCCCGCCCCCTGCTACATAATACACTTAAGAGAGATGTTACTGAAGTGGCACAGAGACCAGAAAATCAGCAGTTTATATACCCTCGTGGAACATTCGAGACCTTTCATGAATGATAACACCCGCCCACAAGCTTTTTATTGGACGGCCAAAAGATTACATGTCAAAACTGGAGAAGAAAACCAGGATTGGTGGAAAATTAATTACAGACATTTACGATTGGCCAATTTCAAAACTGGCGGAAAGAACGGATTAACATTGCCAACTTAAACAATGGCTGAAAGAAATTTAATAAAGAACAAACTTATGAATAGCAAATTTCTTCAAAAAAAGGATCCCTTCACTTCTCACTAGGGTGCACCCTTGTAGTTCTTAAGTGGTGTCATCTAGAAGAGAATGTTCACACTTCTTGCTACAGAGAAAACAAAAATGAATCGAAACTGACACAGTTCAGAACACTTCAAAATTTACAATAGCGACATCTTCTGATAAACTCTAGAATTAACATGGTTGTTAGAGTTCAGGCTTCCTCCAGAAGAGGAGTTTCAACTGACGCAAAGTTTGAATTAGCGGAGCGGAGGTGTACCGCCCGGTACATTTACTATTTGTGATCCAATGTAATTTTTACCGGGCGAGTTGGCCGTACGGTTATCTGTGACCTTGCATCCGGAAGATAGTGGGTTCGAACCCCACTGTCGGCAGCTCTGAAGATTGTTTTCTGTGGTTTCCCATTTTTTTTGCAAGTTGATTTACGTTGCACTGACACAGACAGGTCTTCAGGCGACGATGGGACAGGAAAGGGCTAGGAGTAGGAAGGAAGCGGCCGTGGCCTTCATTAAAGTACAGCCCCAGAATTTGCCTGGTGTGAGAATGAGGGCTGTACCTTAATGAAGACCACGGCCGCTTCCTTCCCACTCCTAGCCCTTTCCTGTCCAATCGTCGCCTTAAGACCTGTCTGTGTCGGTGCGACGTAAAGCAACTAGCAAGAAAAGAAAAATATTTTTTTCCAGATTGACAAACTTGAAGTCTCTGCTCGTGTCATGAAGTGTGTAGAAAAGTTTTTAACTTAATTTGGTTGTATTTATTAGCAACCAAAGTAATTGCTTTTATTATTAAATATTTTTATTCTTATTGTTATTAATATTTAATTACTAATTATTATTTGTTTGCTTACTTATTTTAGGTAATGAAGTCGTGAGAATTGTAAATCATGACTGCATACCTGATGACGCTCAACTAGATGTAAAACAAGCAATATTTCGTGCAAAGAAACGGGCTAGAGAAGAGCCTAGTTCTTCTATACCTCAGATTTATTCTGAAGAATTTCAAAATTTGCATAATAAAGGATATGAACTTGTTACACACATTCCTCAGTTTGCAAATATTAAACATTCAATGTACTATGGAAGGAATAAGTATCACAGAGTCCAGAAAGAACCGAAGTTAGCGTCAGAAATCATCCTCACTGAAGAATTGTTGAAAATGTTTGACGGAAAGAGCTTTCTCTTTTCAGATGACTGCACAGATGGCAGAATGATAATTTTCGCCAGTTCTTTAGCTAAGGAAATGTTGCGAGAAAAAACGTTGTTTTTCGTTGACGGTACATTTAAGAGTGTAAGCAGCCAGTTCGCCCAACTATATACGATACACGTGGACCTGGGAAGTAGTGGAAATGAAACTAACATCACTCCTATTGTGTTTGCACTTCTTCCTGACAATAAAAAGGGAACTTATATTCGGATGCTCGAAAACATTGTGCAAGTTGTCCCAGAATGGAAACCAGAGAAATTCACAGTAGACTTTGAGACTGGTGCTATTTTTGCTCTAAGAGAAACATTTCCTCAATCTGAGATTCACGGATGTTATTTCCATTTCACGCACTGTCTGTAGAGGAAGGTTCAGGAAATAGGAATGACGTCTCTTTACAAGGAAAACGAAGAAATCAGACGAAATGTAAGGAAATGTGCTGCACTTGCTTTCCTGAAGCCTGAAGATGTAGAGAGTGGATGGATTCCAATTCACAGTCAAGCTCCGCCGGATGTGAAATTAACAGATTTCTTCGACTATTTTGTTGAGCAATGGCTGCTGAATGAGTCTATCCGGCTGGAGATGTGGAACTGTTTTAACGTTAGAAACAGAACAAACAATACCATTGAAGGGTGGAATTACAAAATCAATAGTAAAATTCGAAGGCCTCACCCAAGAATAAGAGATCTCATCACCTGTCTAAAGCTGGAAGCAGAGAATTCAGATCATTCAATTATGCGGATGGAATTAAATTTGGAAGGAACTAAAAGGAAAAGAAAGTAATGTAAACTGGACGAAAGAATTGCTCGAAGCACGAGAAAGTACAATGAGGATGGCAACTTGGAAAGGATTTTGGACATAATGTCAATTGTCCTCAGAATGGAGTAAGCGTAAGTGACGTTCGTTCAAAAAAGCGTATTGTACCAGGAAGGCCTAGGTCCTGGCACATATCAATTGAAAAACTTTATTTCAGCATACAATTTCCGTCCGACATGCGAACAGCGGAGCGAAGGAACATTCCAGTACGTACCAGACTCCACGAGCGACCAGGCGAGGCCAAGTGACGTCACCTACCGCTTGAAACTTGCCTTCCCTACAGATATTTCTCAAAAGAATTGTTCTCTCGCGAACTTTTTAACGCCTCAACCGATTTGAGCAGGACCAACGCTAAATTGTAGCAGACATCGTAAAAGTAAAATCCCGTAAATTTCAAAGCAAAGCAGTAGTTTTTGAGTTATAACAATATAAAGTTTAAGAAGATCGAGCACTCTCGGTCACATGACTTAGAACACCACCCTTCCTGGCGCAGATATATCTGCCACTAGGTCAAGGCTAACAAGCAGTTCAGTTCAGCAGTACAGTCTAGCAGTGCAGTGCAGAGCAGTGCAGTATGTGTGTGTGAGTGAGACAGAGGGGAGACTGACCCTCGTACAGTACACTCCTGTGGGTGGGGGCGGTAGAATAACACCCACGGTATCCCCTGCCTGTCGTAAGAGGCGACTAAAAGAGTCCCCAGGGGCTCTGAACTTTGGAGTGTGGGTTGGCGACCACGGGGCTCTCAGCTGAGTCCTGGCATTGCTTCCACTTACTTGTGCCAGGCTCCTCACATTAATCTATCCTATCCGACCTCCCTTGGTCAACTCTTGTTCTTTTCCGACCCCGACGCTATTAGGTTTGCGAGGGCTAGGGAGTCTTTCATTTTCACGCCCTTCGTGGCCCTTTTCTTCCTTTGGCCGATATCTTCATCTTTCGAAGTGTCGGATCCCTTGCATTATTACTCTCTGATTAGTTTTATATAGAGGATGGTTGCCCAGTTGTACTTCCTCTTAAAACAATAATCACCACCACCACCTCGTACAGTATGTCAGTGCAGTCTCGAAGGCAGTACTTTCCGTCGCGTTTCGCGGAGACGAAATTATTGGATAATCAATCGCCGTCGTACTTGTAAAAGACGTCGCACCGTAATTAGTCTATCGTGCCGCGACTACGATATAATTCACAGACATTTCGAAGTATAACGTGTGTGAGATCATTGAAGTACAAAGTTAAATATTGGACATTCACAAACTAGAACATGACGTGTGGACTTAATTAATTTCACATAATATTAAACTACTACAATAAACAGAAACTGTCGTGTACAATAACTCTAACTACTCTAAGACTTCCCCCTGTGGGTGGGGGCGGTAGAATAACACCCACGGTATCCCCTGCCTGTCGTAAGAGGCGACTAAAAGGGGCCTCAGGGGCTCTGAACTTTGGAGCGTGGGTTGGCGACCACGGGGCCCTCAGCTGAGTCCTGGCATTGCTTCCACTTACTTGTGTCAGGCTCCTCACTTTCATCTAGCCTATCCGACCTCCCTTGGTCAACTCTTGTTCTTTTCCGACCCCGACGCTATTAGGTTTGCGAGGGCTAGGGAGTCTTTCATTTTCACGCCCTTCGTGGCCTTTGTCTTTCTTTGGCCGATATCTTCATTTTTCGAAGTGTCGGATCCCTTCCATTTTTTCCGTCTGATTAGTGTTATATAGAGGATGGTTGCCTAGTTGTACTTCCTCTGAAAACAATAATCACCACCACTCTAAGACTCATTTTTCTAATACAGTACACCCTTGAATTGTGTCTCTTTATTTTACGTGTCATGACTTACTACAGTGATAAACTTGGTGAATATTAAGGACTTTTCCTATGTAATATAATTTTATGACCACCAGAAAGTCATTGTTATCTGCTAGGATAACGGTTCAAAGACTGTGGTCAGAGACGGTAATGAAAAATATTACACGTAACTTTTTCAAGTGTTTGAACTGTGTATTTAAGGACGTTCTCAGTGACGATTTAAAATAGTGTTTTATGCAGCAGGGACTGTAATCGTTCATTTAACGTCATAAAATTAACATACGAACTGAACTGTGTTTAACAGTGAGTGATAGCATCTGTAAATACTACTTGCGCTAAATGAACTTTCCGTGTGCTAAAATCACCTCTACGAGCAGCGGAAATCTTGATGAAATTCTACAAGATCCAGCAACCTTCAACATCATCTCATCTACGGTATCCATCGAGGGACGTCAACGTGGTTTCTTCGTGGAACATCGAGTTCGAGTCTTCGTCCGCACCCCGCGGCATGTTCCAGATTCCTATCAACATTTGTAAGCCAAATTTTCTTTATTAATTGAGTAGTCACAAACTGACTGACTTTTTTTTATCAATCTTGAACAGTGGTTTACTTAGTGCTGCGTGTGACGATATATCGTAGTTTTTCATCATTTCTCAGAAATCTTTAATGATAAATTTACTTTTCACAATTTAATATTCATACTACATAGAAGAACTCTAGGTTCTTCAAGTGTTCTATATTTCAAGGCTGACAAACTGAGAAACTTTCAACATAAATTTAAATTCTTATTTCAATTTTCAATTATAAGTGTGTGTTAATTTCATGAATTAATACTTAGAAAGACTTTAGGTGAAGAACGACACATCGTGTTTTCACAAAATAACTATAGGATTTGTGATATTTATTTATTTTCACGAACTGAATTCAAGAAGATTTACGTTAACATTTTTGATTTCAACAAAATATCTGAGTCATATATTGATATTGCAGGGTGATGAATCATTTAACATTATTAATAAATTGTTTGGAAAAGGTATAACCATCTATTATTCGCCCTGCGATTCTATCCTGCTCTGTACCGGCTCCAAAATCAACTTCCACTACCTGAGATACTTCTCATGCCCTATATCCCGAACTTTACCTGGTACAGTATGTTGTAAATAAGAGTGTATTATTAACAGGATGTATGTAAAATTATGACGATCTTATACATGAGAAATAATTATATGCCTAAATTAATATGTAAATAATTAATAGTGTTACGGAGTTTTCCGTGGTAGGTGGAGGTGAAAGAAGGTGCTGGGGTGAACAGGTCTCAACTTACGAAATCAAAGTTAATTTAAAATTTTAACAAGGTTATATTTTCTTTTCAAGATCAAGAAATAACAAATATAACAGGTACTCAGTAGCTTAGCAACAAATGAAGAATGTACAATAGCAGCAGTTTACAGGATTTGGGCTTCGAGACCCAGACACACCATTCTTGAGCAATTAGCCCAACTTTACCCAAATACAATGTTCGACAAAGGGGCAGAAGACCCCAATCATGCCCAGGAGCACTTGCTCCCAATTACACAGTAAAGCCTCCTCGAGGCACACAGAAACAAATTTTTGGGAAGAGCAACCCGCTCTGAAAGTTCCAGCCTATCAAAGGCCACACCAAACTCGACCTTCAAGCACATTAACACAGGGGTAAAAATACCCAACCTACTGAGGCCTATTCAGTAAAAAACAGGACGATTACATGGCCCCAAATTACCAACTTGAGTGGAGGCGTATCTTGCACTCCAAATACATTTCTATAAAACCTATTTGGCACAAGGCCGCTTATGCAAGGGCTAATCCCATACTACAGAGGTGACTTATAAAATATTTACGTTATATTAGGAAGGGAAGAAACGGTTGTGAAAATAAGTTCACCTCAAAACAATAGGAGTGGGAGCTCGAGAGGGTTAAGCACTCTCTATCCCAACATGTAGTTTAAAGCGATAGAATTTAAACCAACTGTCTTTTACATTTAGAGGAAAGTTACATGGTAAAGGCTTCGAACCTGCCCCGAGAGTTAAACTGCTGAGCTAGCAAGAAAATAAGTTATTAAAAGGCCATTACCTTATTGATGAAGTGCTGCCCGAAGAAAGAGGCACTTCCCGCCCCCTGCTACATAATTTACACAATGATAGATGTTACTGAAGTGGCGCGGAGACCCGAAAATCAGCAGTTTAAATACCCTCGTGGAACATTCGAGACCTTTCAAGAATGAGAACCCACACCCCCCTCACTTTTATTGGCTAGTATTAAGCAACATATCCATATTGGAGAAGATACACCTTATTGGTCAAAAATTAATTAAAGAAATTCGGGATTGGCTAAATTCAAAACGAGCGGAAAGAGTTGGTTTATACTGCCAACCCAAAAATGACAACAACAAATTTAACAAATCACAAACTTATGAACACACAATTTCTCAAAAAACAGTTCCTTCGCTTCGCACCAGGGTGCACCCTTGTAGTTCTTCAGTAGTGCCATCTAGAAGAGAATGTTCACACTTCTCACTACAGAGAAAACAAAAATAAATCGAAAAAGACACAGTTCAGAACTCTTCAAAATTGATAGTAATGACATCTTTTGAGAAATCTGGTAATTAACATTGTAGTTAAAGTTCAGGCTTCCTCCAGTAGAGGAGTTTCAACTGGCGCAAGGTTTGAATTAGCGGCGCAGAGGTACAAATAGTAAAAACGACAAACTTCTTAAAAAGTGCAAACAGTTATTCTGAAAAGCAAAAAATGGCAGCTAATTAAGGGACTAGGTCTTAATTATTTTTAAGGCCGAGTACGGTTAACCGTGCGGGTTCATGGCGTCCGTGGGTCTTACGAACCACTGCTGTTTACTTCATGTGCGGAGCTACACGGCAGGACTACCTCGAAAATAAGCGAGGTGCTCTAAAAAGTAGGGGACGCAGTCCCGGGTAGCGCTAACTATGAACCTTTACGCACTTGCACAAGTAATAAAAGCACCGGGTGAGTTGGCCGTGCGGTTAGGGGCGCGCAGCTGTGAGCTCGCATCCGGGAGATAGTGGGTTTGGATCCCACTGTCGGCAGGCCTGAAAATGGTTTTCCGTGGTTTCACATTTTCACACCAGGCAAATGCTGGGGCTGTACCTTAATTAAGGCCACGGCCTCTTCCTTTGCATTCCTAGGTCTTTCCTGTCCCATCGTTGCCACAAGACCTATCTGTGTCGGTGCGACGTAAAGCGAAATAGCAGAGAAAAAGTAATAAAAGTACAATATACGTAGATACTTTATTTCACGAAAGCTTATCTCCCAAATATGTGTCCGCAATCGCGACTGTCCGCAGTCAAGACTGTCCGCAATCGCGACGACACCAGTCGGAAGTAGAAGTTGTCTTGATGATACAATATCTGATGTACCTTATCGTTAATTTCCACGTTTGACTAATCTCCAGCTGACTCGGTACATGTTGACACCAGTTACAAGCGTTTATAAATGGAAAGTATTTGCATATGAACACCGTTATTACAGGAACAACGGCTGCATCAGCTTATGAGATGTGATCCTTACATGCCAGCCAGTTCACATGGTAATACTTGCCTGATGTTCTGATGAATTATGGGCCGGGTAATATACACGTTAGTCTTCAGGTTGTAATATTCATTCAGGAAATTGAATAACAAGCACTGTAAATTTAAGTCGAGTTTCGTAGACGTACTTTCCATTAATCGGATATATTTTTGTTGGTTCTTAACTAAACGTATTCAAAATTAGAACGAATATAAGGAAACATTATGATCACAAATATTCTCTCTTTCAGTGTAATTTATCTGCAAGGGAACGCACTACTGCGATTTCCTCTAGGTAATGCACTTTTTATCTTGGTGAACACCTGTGGGTGGGGTCGGGAGAATAACATCCACGGTATCCCCTGCCTATCGTAAGAGGCGACTAAAAGGGGCCACAGGGGCTGTCTCCCCCTGTGGGTGGGGGCAGTAGAATAACACCCACGGTATCCCCTGCCTGTCGTAAGAGGCGACTAAATGGGGCCCCTGGGGCTCTGAACTTTGGAGCGTGGGTTGGCGACCACGGGGCCCTTAGCTGAGTCCTGGCATTGCTTCCACTTACTTGTGCCAGGCTCCTCACTTTCATCTATACTATCCGACCTCCCTTGGTCAACTCTTGTTCTTTTCCGACCCCGACGCTATTAGGTTTTCGAGGGCTAGGGAGTCTTTCATTTTCACGCCCTTCGTGGCCCTTGTCTTCCTTTGGCCGACATCTTCATTTTTCGAAGTGTCGGACCCCTTCCATTTTCCCTCTCATTAGTGTTATATAGAGGATGGTTGCCTAGTTGTACTTCCTCTTAAAACAATAATCACCACCACCACCACCACCACAGGGGCTCTAAACTTTGGAGCGTGGGTTGGCGACCACGGGGGCCTCAGCTGAGATCTGACATTGTTTCCACTTACTTGTGCCAGGCTCCTCACTTTCATCTATCCTATCCGACCCCCCTTGGTCAACACTTGTTCTTTTCCGACCCCGACGCTATTAGGTTTGCGAGGGCTAGGGAGTCTTTCATTTTCACGCCCTTCGTGGCCCTTGTCTTTCTTTGGCCGATACCTTCATTTTTCGAAGTGTCGGGCCCCTTCCATTTTTCTCTCTGATTAGTGTTATATAGAGGATGGTTGCCTAGTTGTACTTCCTCTTAAAACAATAATCACCACCACCACCACCTCAGCTGAGTCCTGGCATTGCTTCCTTTTGCCAGACACTCACTTTCATCTATCCTACCCGACCTCTCTTGGTCAATCCCCCTGTGGGTGGGGGCGGGAGAATAACACACACGGTATCCCGTGCCTGTCGTAAGAGGCGACTAAAAGGGGCCTCAGGGGCTCTGAATTTTCGAGTGTGGGTTGGCGACTACGGGGCCCGCAGCTGAGTCCTGGCATTGTTTCCACTTACTTGTGCCAGGCTCCTCACTTTCATCTATCCTATCCGACCTCCCTTGGTCAACTCTTCTTCTTTTCCGACCCCGACGGTATTACGTATGGAGGCCTAGGGAGTCTTTCATTTCCATGCCCTTCGTGGCCCTTGTCATCCTTTGGCCGATAGCTTCATTTTTCGAAGTGTCGTATCCCTTCCATTTTTTCCTCTGATTAGTGTTATATAGAGGATGGTTGCCTAGTTGCACTTCCTCTTAAAACAATAATCAACACCACCACCTCCTCAAGGTGGTCGGCATGATGCTCTAATCTGACTTTGGGATCGATTATAAAACCTTTCTTGCTGCCCTGTCATTTCTTCTGGTGATCCCGTTTGTTGACTCGCGTTGAACCACTTCGTAAGCGGTGACACTCTTCACGGAGCTCTTATTTTATGATGGCGGGCATTGTATCATCGAAAGAGCAGTTTCCCAAGACGTGACTCATTGTTTCGTTCTCGCTAACGTCTTGAGGTCACCCCGGGATAATTCCAACTGAGGAAACATTAGCTGTCATTTTCATATCCTCGCGCCATTCACTACATATCGTGTACATAATTATTGGAGTAGGTATCGGATGACCCTGGACTGACGGAGAAAACGTGCAACCATGATTCTTCTTAGTTTTGGTTGAAATTTAAGTCTCGTTTCCTTCCCCTTTATTTGTGTAGGCGTTAGTAAGATAATTATTCCTTGAAGATGGAATATTTACAACCATATTATGCAGTGATAATCCTAGAGCAGTAAAGGTATGCAGTAACATCGAATCAAGGTAGATATTTAAATTCGTGCGAAAATTTATTTCATCTATAATCCAGTTAAGTGTGTTGAGGTGGATACTGGAGCGTCCCAGCTCCCAGTTCATAGAAAAAAGTGAATTAATTCTTGGGAAACCGTGTCCAAAGAGAATACAGCGTGTGGAATTAAAAGGAGCGAGGTGAGGTTGTCTCCCTGAGGAGCTCCTACTAATGGAATCCATTAACTTTAGGGTAATTTGTCAAAGATCTCGACATGAGCTCCCTTATGGTATCCAGAAAATTATGTTTTAATTAAATTTTGTTCAATTTTAAGAGTCATAAAAATTGTAGTGTGTCACAGACTGACTCAAGAAGGACATTCTGCTCTGTGTAACACATATTTGGTCATTCCTAGCGAGATACCAAATCAACGACAGCCTAAGTTACTGGACATTAATTCATGAATCTCGAATGAGGCTGTCAGTTGGGAATTCTGCTGTGAAGAAGCTTGCTTATAGGACGACAACTTCTACATGGTAATCTGCCTTGGTCCTTTTTAATAAGTAGATTGTTTTGCTCATATGTTTGGTCCCGTTTCTAAAATGTTCGAAGTGGTGTGGCTGCATTGCCGTCTATTTCATTCAGTAATTAATATCTTATGGGGACCAACTAATTGTTACAATGTCGGAAGAGTTTTACTTCAAGGTAAGGAAGAAAGTAAAACGAAATTCACTGCCTGTTCGGGTGAAATCGGTGTCTTCGATATAAAACCCTAAAAAATCCTTTTCAACCATCTGTATTTTTTTATGTTCGTCAAGCATTTTCACTCTAGGAGTTGTTGGGTAGCAAGCAGACATTCGAATGACGTGTAACGCTACGTGTTAGTGCGCTATTTCTGTCACCTGCGGACACAGGTATGTCCTGTGTAGTATTCAAACACGCCTGGACGATTCATTACCGTTTCTTACCGTGAGCCAACATAGCCTCTCAGTGGGTTATGCTGATGAATAACACCCACGGTATCCCCTGCCTGTCGTAAGAGACGACTAAAAGGGTCCCCAGAGGCTCTTAACCTGGGAGCGTGGGTTGGCGACCATGCGGCCCTTAGCTGAGTACCCCCTGTGGGTCAACTCTTGTTCTTTTGAGACCTCGACGTATTACGTTTGGAGGCCTAGGGAGTCCTTTATTTTCACGCCCTTCGTGGCCCTTGTCTTCCTTTGACCGATACCTTCATTTTTCGAAGTGTCGGATCCCTTCCATGTTTTTCTCTCTGATTAGTGTTATATAGGGGATGGTTGCCTAGTTGTACTTCCCCTTAAAACAATAATCACCATCACCTCACACCCTTCGTGGCCCTTGTGTTCCTTTGTCTGATACCTTCCTTTTTCGAAGTGTCGGATCCCTTCCACTTTATTCTCTGATTAGTGTTATGTAGAGGATGGTTGTCAAGTTGTACTTCCTCTCAAAATAATAATCACCACTCTCCAGCATATGTCTCTAGGTAATGCATAAAGATCACATAAATCTTTAGAAAGCGCCACCTGTAATAAGGAACTCGACCGAATACGCAGCCAAACGACAATAGCGCACGCAAGACTTCGCACTGATTCGTCCGAACTCGCCGTTCACAGGTTTCCGCTACCAATGGATGAGAAGCGTTTAGGACTGATAACTAGGAAAAGAGAAGACATACAGTACCTGACTGATCGGTTAGCAACACTGATGACTAATCATTATTATTTTGTTGTTACGGTCATCCGTCTGTACGGAAGTTCGGTCAGGATCTCGGGACGAAGTTTGAAAGGCAGTTAGGTTATGAAATACCATGTCTCCACCAAAGATCATACTCAATTGAAAAGCGAGCAGTTCTAGCCATAGCCCGACAAAGTAATTTCCATTGCATCAGACATTTTCGCAGAGCCAGCGTGCCCCTCTTATCTCATTCGTCCTGACCGGCTTTCCAGAGCCCATGGTTAGTGCGTGGATGTATAACACCTAAGGCTTTTTTAGGAGTCCAAATGCACAGAAATCCACGGGTGACCCGACGGTTACCTTCACCAGAACATCGGTAAAAGGAATTGCACGGATTCCAGTTTCGATCTCCATTCTCTCTAAGAACAGACGAGTTGAACGACACGTGTGGCCGGATGCTTTATCTTGATGTACCCATACCATACAGTGCTGAGATATGTGTGTTGTCCATGGGTGTTAAAACCTCTTGCTGATAGTATGTACAGTTTTCCTTTACATTATTAGTTACACGGCGAATGGTTAAGTTGCCATTGTAGCAGTACTCAGCGATGATCATGAAAACCCTCGGAAACCTTTCCTGGCATTCTTTATACAATGTTTGATAATTTTTTAGTCTCCAGAGCGGTTGTAAATCGACCGATGTTTGTTACAGTCACTAAGGTACACGTATCAACACATTTTTCTATCTGTCCCTGCCAGGTAGCCCTCATAGAGCTTTCTAGCGTCACTGCGACGTTCCGAAATGTGTCGAGGAATCGGCTTGTGAACTCCGCTCTTGTACCGCTTTTCTAATTGCAGGCCGTTGTTGATTATGGATTAAATTACCTGTTGAAATAGACATACCCAACTTACGTGCGATAGTCTTTGGGGGGGGGGGCAGGGTTACCACCTGAGACAAGAGCTTTCTCTTTCCTCACCACTTCCGGTGTACGGCTGGTGGCTGATCGTGGATCTGCCTGTTTTTTATCTCCTCTGGAATCAAAACCAGTCGGTCTTTGCCTTTTATGTTCGATACAGCACTGTTCCCGTTCTCTGATATCAAGAAATCCCCCTCCTGGCATATTCCTTCGATTGTAGAATTTAGCATAGGATATGGTTGTTATGTAGCCCCCGCAGTCCGTTGCGGCTAATGTTACGAAACTCTACACACACGTTCTCAGTAATGATGTGACTCATCACTCCACGTTTTGACGTGCTCAATTAGATAATAGCGCCGCCAAGGGCCTTCAAACTCGTCACCAGAGATCCCGAACGACCTTCTGTAGACTAGTCTGAGGCAACTCTCCGTGTCAACCTACCCCTACATCTACTCTAATCTCTTGGTCATATTCTAGCCTTTCTCCCTCCTACCATTCCTACCACCTACACTTCCGTCAAAAACCGACTGAACAAGTCCGGGATATCTTAAGATCATTCTATCTCTTGTTCAGGTAAAATTTAGCCAACTCGTTCTTCTCTCACGTATTCGATTCAGTATACATTCATTCGTAATTCGATCCATCCATCAGAATTCAGCTTTTTCTATAACAGGACCTTTGAAAAGCTTCTATCTTCTTTCTTTCTGAGCTAGTTATTTTAAGAGTCGATCCCTCTTTGCAAATGACGTATAAACTTTAAATTTCTGATGCCAATAAAATTCTTGGAATATTTTCTAGAAGTTTATTAATTAATCATCACCGGGTCTACGAGCGGAAAATCGTCCACGTACCCACTGGATGTTCCACAAGAATACATCGCTCGACTTAAACTGAACGCACTCGATATGGTACATCTTTATTTTAACTCATTATTATTATTATTATTATTATTATTATTATTATTAATATCATCAGTGAAGGGAATACTACATCTACTACTATCACATGGCATCTTATTGCTGGTACTATTAATTCTAATGCCAATACAGTGACCATAGTTCATTCAAATCGTCAATAAACTGAAGAAACGGCATATGGGCGTCTTACCAATTAATATAATTGACATTGCACATAATTAGAAGCCATTACTGGTATATTTTTTTCTTATGATTGAATAATAGTGATATTTTATCTTAGCTATTACCACAGCCTTCGTGATGAACAGGCCGTACTGTAGCTCGGATGATGTCACGAAAAGAGGTGAACTGTACAACCCGCGCAATGATACGACAGTGCCTTAGAGTTGAAAGAAATAATCCCTAATGTTTTATTAATATAACAGGTGAGATCATTAACACCTGTAATCATTTCATACCTCGTAAGTTAGGTCTATGTAATTGTACGAGAAGTAGGTTTAAAATGTGCTCAATGCACCACGTTTGATTTACTCCATATACCCAACAATTTTAAACTATTGTACATTGATGAAAATATGGAGACAACGAACGTACACATAATAATAATAATAATAATAATAATAATAATAATAATAATAATAATAATAATAATAATAATAAGGTTAGTTAGGGATATCTCAACACAGTAAGCAAAAACCTGTAATTTTGATCATGCTTTATTTGCAAAATACTTCAATTATTTCCCTGGTGATTTTGTACACAGTTAGTTTATGTTTTCTATTACCTATGGCAACAAATAACGTTTCACAATATTTTAAATTAACAAATAAATCAAATATACAATAATGTCCACTTCTCCCGCACTTAGGGAGAACCTATAAGACATCGGAATAGTTACACAACTATTGTACACAGTGGGTACTTACAAACTGTTCATCGTTTCCGTTTTCCACACACATCTCGTGGAACTATATCCTGCATTCCCCACTACATTGCACCCATGCCTCATTACAGTTGTCGTCACATACTGCGCAGTAACTCTCAGAGCAATCAAACCCTCGAGGAACTAGCTTCCCCGTTGCCAGCACACCGAGTTCTCGTTCTGGACTTCCGATTTCAAGGATTCTTTTCATTTTTTCGTTTTCTCTACCTTACATTTTCTCAGTAATCCTGTGAAGTCACGATGGCGCTCTTCTTCCTCCTCCTTTTCCACATGGGAGTCTTAATATCAGAACAGGAGACATTTCCTGGACTAGCAACTGAGAGGTGTTGATGCATGTTCCTGTGATAATGTAAGACTATTGGCATTACTTTCTACAGTGATATCTTCTCCAACATTTACATGTTTTGAACCATTTTCGTCCAGCACAAACTCATATTCAAAAATGTCTTCTTGGGGGATATCGAGATTGTATGAATAAATGCCACATTACCGAAATCCGCCAGTAAAATTTCCTGGCGTTGCCGATTTGTCCTAAGCCAGCTTTAGAAGGTTTCCAAAATTATCTTTAGTGATCCCTTTTCCCGGATGTGCGCGAACAAAGTTCGTGGTGGCCCCATTGTAAAAATGTCTGAAGGTCTTGAAGTAAGACACATCAAATACAGTAGAGACAATACGCGACACTTACGGATTTAGCCTTGATAAAATGGGAGACAATTCGACGGTGGCGCTCCTAGTGACTTGACCTGAAAAGTCGTGCTGATTTAAAATATCAATGGAAATGCATATACGAAAATGGATAAATAAATTACGTCTAGAAAGAAAGTATTATTGAGATATTAACTTCGAAGTTGCTAAAGCAATTCTGGATAAATGAATGAAGAATTATTTAAAAGGTTATTATTTAAAGACTGAAATTAGGCATTTAAACAAGATGTGAAATGGACTGCTGTGAAATGGGTTGATCTTTCATTACGGAGATATCCGTGGTAGGTAGAGGTGAAAGAAGGTGCGGGTGTGAATGGGTTTCAAGCTACGAAATTAACGTGCAATGTAAAATTAATTTAAAATTTAACTAGGTTATATTTTCTTTTCAAAAACAAGAGATAACAATCATAACAGGTACAGAGTAGCAAAAATGTAGGTACAATATTACTGGATTCGGGCTCAGTGCCCTTACTTCATAACTCTTGGGCAATCAGCCCCGCCTAACTCCAAAAAATAGTTTTAGCCAAGGGGCAGAAAACCCCATTCATGCCCAGGAGCACTGGCTCCAAACATTACACATAAAGCCTGCACGAGGCATACAGAAACAAATTTCAAAGAGCGATCCGCTCTCAAAATTGTAAGCCTATCACAAGGCCACACCAAACTCTACCTTCAAGCTGTCCTTCTAAGGACGTATTCACAGGGGTAAAATACCCAACCTACGGAGGTCTATTACATGAAAAGAAGGTTGATTACATGACCTCTAAAATAACAATTTGAGAGGAGGCGATCTTGCACTCCTAATACACTTTGTTTTTAAAACCTAATCTGGCTCTGGGCCGCTAACGCAAGGGCTAATCCCATACTACAGAGGTGACTTAGAGAAGAACGCTTTACATTACATAAACGAAGAATAGTTTGAGAAAATAAGTTCACCTCAAAACAAATGTGAGTGGGAGCTCGAGAGGGTTAGCACTCTCTATCCCAATATGTAGCTTTACAAGAAAAGATGAAAAGAGTAATTACATTTTAGGAAAAGGTTACATGATGGAAATGCTTCGAACCCGCCGCGAGTGTTAAACTGCCGACCTAGCAAGAAAAGAAATTATTAATAGGCCATTACCTGGTGTTGAACGGCTGAAGAAGAAAGAGGCGCTTCCCGCCTCCTGCTATGTACTTAATACACTGAAAGATGGAACAGAAGTGGCCCGGAGACCCTAAAATCAGCAGTTTATATACTCTCGCGGAAGTTTCTAGGCGTTAGGGGAAAGAAAACACCCGCCCACAATGTTTTTATTGGATAGGATCCCACAATCGATTCAAGTTGGGGGAAGATACATCTGATTGGATAGAAATTAATTTAAGAAATTCGGGATTGGCTACATGCAAAACAAGGGGAAAGAGAGGGGTATACAGCCAACATAAACAATGGCAGAAAGAAATTTAACAAAGAACAAACATTTGAAATAAAAATTTCTTCAACAAAATAGTTCTTTGACTCCGCACTAGGTTGCACTATTGTTGATCTTCAGTAGTGTCCTCTAGAAGAGAAAGTTCACACTTCTTACTTCAAGCGAAACAAAAACACATCAAAAGTGACACAGTTCAAAAACTCAAAATTTTCCACGTGGTGACATCTTCTGAGAAAGTAGAGAATTAATAGAATAGATAAAGTTCAACCTTCCTCCAGAAGAGGAGTTTCAACTGGCGCAACTTTTAAATAAATGGTGTAGAGGTGTACCGCCCGGTACAGACCTCCCCCCCCCAAAAGTTCCTCCAGGGGTTACACATGAAATCAGTTTGAAACAAAGTCCAAGTAATGATGTTGATACGAAGATAGATAGCAGAAGCATTTACAAGATTTCTTAATTCAGTTTCAAAATGTTGTTGTTGCAGGTGAATGAAAGTCTTTATGTTTGTAGAATTTGAATTTCTGAAGATAAACTTTTAATACTTAAAGGTGAAGAAAAATTTTGCAATGTCCACCAAATATTGTAGTTGAATTCCCAAGTGTAGTTATTGCTTATGGTGACTGTCCATGTAGTTGATGTAGATGGAGTCGAATGGCCGGACCGGCCGTTGCAGCTTGCGTCCAACGGAGGCCGCTCGGACCCCTCAAGTACCCTGAGATACCGCTCGCCCGCACTATGAGGGGAGCAGAGGTGTTGAAGTACGCCGCGCCCGCGGTGAACAGATACAGGCTGCGGGCATGTAGCAGGTCGTGCGCCGCACATCAGCCTTGGCCGGGAGGTGAGCTCCGGCTCGCCGTGCACATGTCGTCCTCGCTGGAGAGGAGGGGGCCCATCCCCCTCCCCAGTCGCTGCACGGCGCTGCGCGGCTGCGGGGGCGCTGAAACATTAAAGCTAGGCGGCAGAATTGTGTTGGACAATCATTTTCTTTGAGGGTACAGGCTTGTGGAGAGGATGAGGGGCCAGCGGCGTGTAGATATCCATGGCATTTACTATTATGAAGCCACAGTGTAAGGTGGAGCAGGAGACGGGAGCGTGGTAATGGCCGTGGCAAGAACAGGATGGCAGTTTAACGGGTCGGGGCAGGTTTTACACAAGGCTTACATCTAAAACCAAAATATTACAGAAGGGGCAGAATGCCTTAAAGTGAAACTCAAAAAAAAAAATATAACCCTCATATCCTTTCAAAATAATATGAAGCAAGTTAACACAGAAATTACACCGGTTTCACCTGGGACAGGTGAACTCTAAATATCCTCTCGGTGGCTGGATTACTTAGCAATAAGGTAACCGGCGTAAGAAAATCGAGAATGATACAAGGCCCATGAAATCTGGGGGCAAGCTTGCCCGCGGGAACAAAATTTTTGACCATAACCTGGTCACCTACCTTCAAGGTGGTGGGTCTCCGTCCACGATCATACCTTTCCCTAACCTTTTCATGAGATACTTTAAGATTAGCTTTAGCCTTCTTCCAAAGATCTTTAATGTTGTCCGGATCTATTGTCTCGGGCAGAATGTCATTCAGAGACCAGAGGTTAGAGAGCGGCGTGTTGGGAACGAACTTAAACATCAAAGAAGCTGGAGTAAATTTGTGAGATTCATGAACCGCCGAATTCAAAGCAAAAGCTAACCAATGCAGGGACGTGTCCCACCTAGAATGATCTTCATGATGATAGGCAATAAGTGCGGACCTGAGATTACGGTTAACCCGTTCAGCCAGAGATGGTTGAGGGTAATAAGCAGATGTAGTTACATGAGAGATGGACAAGTCAAAACAGAATTTACGAAACAGATTTGATGTAAAAGCTTTAGCATTATCAGATACAATGTATTGGCACGGACCAAAAGAAGCAAAAATAGAATTTAGGCAAGTAATGGTGGACTGAGCGGTAGCCAGCTTAGTCGGAAATAACCAGGAAAATCTTGTAAAACCATCTACACACACAAGGATGAACTTGTTGGCATTACCCTTTGACTGGGGGAAGGGTCCCACATAATCGATATACAGGCGTTCCATGGGGCGCGACGCTTGATGCGAAGACAAAAGGCCTACCTTGGTGGACATGGTGGGTTTACTAAGCAAACAAGATTTACAAGCTTTTACAAGTTCACGGATTTCACCGTCCATACCTTTCCATATGAACATTTCACGAATCTTTTCACGAGTTTTAAAGATTCCAAGATGCCCCCCCAATGGGGTCTCATGATAGTATTTGAAGATCATAGGTACAAGAACCGCTGGAACAACAACTTTCATCATCTTATCATGCCTCGATGGGCAACATAAAACACCATTCCTCAGAACATAAGGGACGACATGTTCCCCAGAAGAAAGGGTTTCCATTATCGGAGCCAGCGTCGGATCTTCACGTTGGTATTTCTCGATATCCCTAAAGAGCATGGGAGCATCTGTTAGGATGGCATTAACCTCAGATAGTATGGACTCGGAAGGTGATGAACTGTCGACCGGTTCATGGGTCTCGACCTCGTTTGAAAACATACGGCTGAGTCCATCAGCCACAACATTTTCGGTACCTCTGATATGCCTGACATCGAATTGGAAGGCGGAAATACGGATGGCCCAACGGGCTATACGACCTGTACGACGCGGCCTACCTAAGACCCAGCTTAAGGCTTGATTATCTGTCTCCAGATCGAATTTGACGTGTTCCAGATAGAGACGGAACTTTTCTAAGGCAAATAAAACTGCCAAACCTTCAAGCTCATATATGGAGTACTTTGCTTCTTGAGCTGACAATGTCCTAGACGCATAGGCGATGGGTCGCCTCCCTAGTTCAGTCTCTTGAAGAAGAACTGCAGCTACTGCTGACGACGATGCGTCGGTTTGGACGATGAATTTCTTCGAGAAATCAGGCATAGCAAGTACAGGGGCATTACAGAGAGCTAATTTAAGGTCTTCAAAAGCGGCTTGTTGAGACGGTCCCCACTCGAATTTGATGCCTTTCCTACGAAGAAGGTTTAAGGGCGCCGCTCTATTAGCGAAGTTAGGAATAAACTTCCTGAAGAAATTCACCATACCAATGAATCTAGCGATACCTTTGATGTCCTTGGGAGGTTTAAAATCACGGATGGCCTGTGTTCTTGAATGATCGACTGCTACACCATCAGGTGACACAATATGCCCTAGGAATGACATAGAGGGCTTAGCAAAGGCAACCTTGGACAACTTAACAGTTAACCCAGCCTTACGAAGGCGATTGAGAACTTCTCGCAAATGATCTAGATGTTCTTCAAAGGTTTCGGAAAATACGACGACATCATCCAAGTAGTGATATAAGTACTCAAATTTGATGTCAGAAAAGACCCTATCTAGTAGCCTAGTGAGCACAGCTGCCCCCGTGGGGAGCCCGAAAGGCACGCGGTTGTATTCGTATAAGTTCCAGTCCGTGGCAAACGCTGTAAGATGTTTAGACTCTTCGGCAAGGGGAATTTGATTATAGGCCTGATTCAAGTCCAAGATGGTGAAGAACTTGGCCTTACGAAACCATGAAAAGCAAGAATGAAGGTCGGGAAGGGGCACAGATTGCAACACCACCTTCCGATTGAGAGCCCTGTAATCAATGACAGGCCTGAAGCCTCCTTGGGGTTTCGGGACTAGAAAAATAGGCGAAGAATACGCTGACTTAGAGGGCCTAATAATACCATCCTTCAACATCTGATCGATGATTTCTTTCAGAGCCTTCATTTTAGGTGGAGATAGCCTATACGGTGGAAAACGGACAGGAATCGAATCCGTAACCTCAATTTTGTATTCAATAAGGTCAGTAACACCAAGAGTATCAGAGAACACCTCGGGAAACGACTGACACAGTTTCCGAATACTATCAGCCTGCTCCTCAGGTAGATGTCTAAGGTCTAACAACATCTCATCCTGGGTAGGCGAAATAGATGAACATGATACAGAATTACACTTTAACAAGGGAATTCTACAATTGGACGCAAATTTGAATGTGCACGACCTACTCTGGAGATCGAGCACAAGACCAGTGTGAGAAATGAAGTCCGCTCCCAATATGATGGGGCAAGACAAACGCTTGGCCACAAACAATTTGATCTTCCATGTAAATTTAAAAACCCGAATTTTGACATGTAAGGAACCTAGAATTTCTAATGGAGATGAATTAGCCGAAACATATTTAACAGGAGATGAGTCATAGTCAGGGAGTTTACAAACAGATTTCAATTTAGAATACCAATCAGCCGAAATAATGGAACAAACACTGCCTGAATCTAAGAGAGCTGTTATAGGCTCGTTATTTACCTCAATCTTAAGAAAAGGAACAGGTGCGGGGGTATCCGCCGCAATCCTAAGACATTCTTTAGGGCATTCAAAAGATGAACTTGAAGGCTGATCGTTCTCTGCATTTACAATCTGTTTACTAGGGGCTGAGTCTCGGGAAGATGGATTAGTCGACTCAACCGAAGCCACTAGTCACTTTTTATTATTGGCATAGATGGAATTTGCACCAGAAGTTGAGCAGGAGGGGGTGCTATTTGAGTTTGGGCAATTCTTGGCGATATGTGAGAAGGCCCCACACTTAAAACAGCCTTGTGATGACCCTGCTCCATTCCTTGTCCCACTTGATTTGATCAGAGGACACTTATTCCGCAGATGGTCAGGCGACCCGCACGCATAACATTTACGGGGATTGACTGGTCGGCGAGGTGGAGGCCGAGTGTTACTAAAAGAAGGCGGGGGTTCTTTTGCCACGCGCAAGGAATCGGCATACCTAACTCCTTCCGCAGAGACGGCTAATGCTTCCAGTTCAGAGAAGGTTTGCGGGCACGCCGCGAAACACAAATATGACCTGTAGGATGGCGAAATACCTTCTACAATAGCCTGTACAATTTGATCCTCAGGGAAGTGAAGAGCAAACACCCTAGTATAAAACTTAATGTCCTGTATGAAATCAGCCAAGTTTTCATCCAAACGCTGTACACGATAATAGTACTTCTGAATAAGGGAGGACCTGGCCCTAGCCGGGATGAAGTTAGCTAGCAAATGGGCATGGAAATCCTCAATAGATGATTGCTCGGCAATGGCTCTAACTATTTTGTCAGATAGAACACCAATAGCATAAGGATAGATAATTTGCAAAATTTGACATGGGGAGAGAGAAAACACAAGGGCATGATCCTGAAATTCCACTAGAAATCTTAAAAATGAAATTACGTCACTGGTGGTGTTTACGGAAAACTTAGAGATACCCCTAAGCAACATTGCCAATGGATGAGGCAAGCTGCTGAACCCAGGTGACATAGTCGTTAAAGGTTTCAATGGCAAAGAAGTTAATTCAGAGCGGATGTTACTCAATGACGCACGGCGTTCAGATTCGTTGTTCGATGGGGCAGAGATAGTTTGAGCAGCAACGGTTATCCTATTGCCTTCTCCCTTAGCAGGTTCTTCCTCACTACTTACATTCACAATGGTGGGCTGATCAGATTTGGGGGGAACTTCGCCGGTTAGCAATTGAGTGACCTTATTAGACAATTCAGAAATAGTTTCAAAGAGCGTATTAGCTTGCTTCCTCTGAACGTCATTCACCTTCAGAGACAACAGATCATTAACTCTATTTGAAAAGTGATATAATCTGCCTTGCACACGCTTAATTTGGTTAGGAGACGGATCATTTTCATCAAAAAAACTAACTACGGAAGCTAGCCCAGTAATATTCTCCGTGATCGTGGAAAGAGAGTCGTCAATTTCTTTCTCTCCCAAATTGGGGATGGAAATGGGCAAATCAAGGGACTCTCTAAGCTTGTTAGTGTCTATTGCAACCGTGCCTCCAGATTGAACATTTCTGATAGTTAACTCGTATATCAACTCCTCTTTGCGCAAGTAGTTAAGGAGGAGATCATCGCGAGGGCCGGGCATGATGACAGAACAATTTTGAAAAACTCAAAAAATTCCAGCAACTGAGAAAATTATTAGAGTTCGAATCAAAGCAATGTTTAGCCGTCAAAAGGGGCTAAATTGAGACCCATTCAACCACGCTCTGCTACCACTTCTTACGGAGATATCCGTGGTAGGTAGAGGTGAAAGAAGGTGCGGGTGTGAATGGGTTTCAAGCTACGAAATTAACGTGCAATGTAAAATTAATTTAAAATTTAACTAGGTTATATTTTCTTTTCAAAAACAAGAGATAACAATCATAACAGGTACAGAGTAGCAAAAATGTAGGTACAATATTACTGGATTCGGGCTCAGTGCCCTTACTTCATAACTCTTGGGCAATCAGCCCCGCCTAACTCCAAAAAATAGTTTTAGCCAAGGGGCAGAAAACCCCATTCATGCCCAGGAGCACTGGCTCCAAACATTACACATAAAGCCTGCACGAGGCATACAGAAACAAATTTCAAAGAGCGATCCGCTCTCAAAATTGTAAGCCTATCACAAGGCCACACCAAACTCTACCTTCAAGCTGTCCTTCTAAGGACGTATTCACAGGGGTAAAATACCCAACCTACGGAGGTCTATTACATGAAAAGAAGGTTGATTACATGACCTCTAAAATAACAATTTGAGAGGAGGCGATCTTGCACTCCTAATACACTTTGTTTTTAAAACCTAATCTGGCTCTGGGCCGCTAACGCAAGGGCTAATCCCATACTACAGAGGTGACTTAGAGAAGAACGCTTTACATTACATAAACGAAGAATAGTTTGAGAAAATAAGTTCACCTCAAAACAAATGTGAGTGGGAGCTCGAGAGGGTTAGCACTCTCTATCCCAATATGTAGCTTTACAAGAAAAGATGAAAAGAGTAATTACATTTTAGGAAAAGGTTACATGATGGAAATGCTTCGAACCCGCCGCGAGTGTTAAACTGCCGACCTAGCAAGAAAAGAAATTATTAATAGGCCATTACCTGGTGTTGAACGGCTGAAGAAGAAAGAGGCGCTTCCCGCCTCCTGCTATGTACTTAATACACTGAAAGATGGAACAGAAGTGGCCCGGAGACCCTAAAATCAGCAGTTTATATACTCTCGCGGAAGTTTCTAGGCGTTAGGGGAAAGAAAACACCCGCCCACAATGTTTTTATTGGATAGGATCCCACAATCGATTCAAGTTGGGGGAAGATACATCTGATTGGATAGAAATTAATTTAAGAAATTCGGGATTGGCTACATGCAAAACAAGGAGAAAGAGAGGGGTATACAGCCAACATAAACAATGGCAGAAAGAAATTTAACAAAGAACAAACATTTGAAATAAAAATTTCTTCAACAAAATAGTTCTTTGACTCCGCACTAGGTTGCACTATTGTTGATCTTCAGTAGTGTCCTCTAGAAGAGAAAGTTCACACTTCTTACTTCAAGCGAAACAAAAACACATCAAAAGTGACACAGTTCAAAAACTCAAAATTTTCCACGTGGTGACATCTTCTGAGAAAGTAGAGAATTAATAGAATAGATAAAGTTCAACCTTCCTCCAGAAGAGGAGTTTCAACTGGCGCAACTTTTAAATAAATGGTGTAGAGGTGTACCGCCCGGTACAAATGCATTACATTTTTGCTTTAGCATTCCTGCCTGAACTTTTACAGTTAGATTTGTCTTTTTTCTCATTTAAGAAACATTGTATCATCATATTAAGACACTAGTCAATAAAAATATCAGCACATTCCTTACACGCATGATGCAATGAATTAACATTTAAAAGCTGGACAATTTTCCTCTTAACATGAAGCCTACTAACAGAAAGAAAATCTATAAAATCCCGGCTTTAATCTGAGAAGAAGGATAAAAGAAGGAAAAGTATGAAAATATTGTCGATAGTGATGCTTTGAGGAATATTTACTTACAATTAGAGTAAAAATGTAACATTCCCTTGGGTGTATAGTCGAGGATTTTTAAAGTCGTTGGCCTGGAAATGATCTGAACAGATCTTATAATTCTTATAAAAGCGTAACGTCCCTTCTTTGTCGTAAACCTTATCCAAGTCACTTCTGTGATATTTCAAAACCCCCAGATCACACCTGCAACAACACATCGGTATTGAAGGTTAACTGCTGCACTATACAATAAAATATGCGTATTATATTTTAAGCCAGTTAAAATATGGGTCGAGAAGGTCAGAAGATTACGTAGTACTATAAAAATCTCTTTGTCACTGGAAGAATATATATGCAAACACAATAGTACTTATATTTTCTTGTCACGAGGGAAGCGAAAGAAAGGCAGCGCATTCTTCTCTACTTCATAGTTACTGCAGCCAAACACAGCACATACCTTTCCCCTCATGTTGAGAGGAGATATCACGCTACTGTTTAATTATGTCAACTCACTGGAAACGTATAAATAACACCAAAAACTTCACACACAAATACAAGTGCTCTTATGACAGAATCAGTAGTTCTCAGGTCAGTCCTCTAGAGAGAGCTCTAATAGCTGTCCCTCGACATCTCGCTGAGTGTCTCTACTGTATTTGGACACATCTAGCGGCTGGCAGCGGTGAGTACTGGGGGTGGGGCACCACATCACTATTCCTAAAGCTGATGGCTTATCAAGCACATCCGGATCTTTGCAGTGCTTTGAGTGTCCGTCGATTATAACCGATTCCTGTCCTGTGGTTTGTAACGGTTTAGGTTATCAAGGAATAATGAAAATACCTCAGTAGACATATACACTGTTTCAGACATTTTAACAACTGATCCACTGGGCATTCCTTTTGAGTAAGTGTCTCTTTGCCTTACCCCTTTCATTCTAACAAAGGGTGGGTAGCATATCCAACAGCATTACCACACAACATTACTGTTACCGTAGATCCCTTTTCTGCCGTGCTGCTGTGGAGTATGTTTTCCTTTCCTTTTTCACTTATAATCTTCCCTGCTTTAATATGAGCTGAACACCAGTTTCATCGGCACCAGGCTCTTGCAAAACCCAGTCATAACCATCCATTGCCTTTTGTTTATTAAATTTATTTTTCACACCATTCCCCTGAGCGAAACTAAATGCACGTTCTCTTAAGTCGGTTACTTACTTGTGACCGGCTCCTCACTTTCATCTATCCTATCCGACCTCCCTTGGTCAACTCTTGTTCTTTTCAGACCCCGATGGTGTTACATATGGAGGCCTAGGGAGTCTTTCATTTTCATGCCCTTCGTGGCCCTTGTCTTCCTTTGACCGCTACCTTCATTTTTCGAAGTGTCGGACCCCTTCCATTTTTTCTCTCTGGTTGGTTGCCTAGTTGTACTTCCTCTTAAATGCATAATCACCACCACCTCGTAAGTCGGTTACGGCAAGTCCAAAGCCTTTAGAATCGAGAAGAACAACATGGTTGACTAACTGGTCCTCCGTAGCTTTGTCCATTGTTGCTCCTTTTCCCAGTTGTATTCTGGATCTCAGTGTATTCCTTGGAACACTGAAATACTTCGCAACTGTTGCCAAAGGAGTTCCATTTTCTTTCACGTCCTTAATAACAGCAGCCATATATTCTGCATTACATCGTCCAAGCAGACCTTCGTACACATATTTCCGCGGCATCCTCCGCCTATATCCCCCTGTGGGTGGGGGCGGTAGAATAACACCCACGGTATTCCCTGTCCGTCGTAAGAGGCGACTAAGAGGGGCCCCAGGGGATCTGAACTTTGGAGCGTGGGTTGGCGACCACGGGGCCCTCAGCTGAGTCCTGGCATTGCTTCCACTTACTTGTGCCAGGCTCCTCACTTTCATCTATCCTATCCGACCTCCCTTGGTCAACTCTTGCTCTTTTCCGACCCCGACGCTATTAGGTTTGCGAGGGCTAGGGAGTCTTTCATTTTCACGCCCTTCGTGGCCGTTGTCATCCTCTGGCCGATACCTTCATTTTTCGAAGTGTCGGACCCCTTCCATTTTTCCTCTCTGATTAGTGTTATATAGAGGATGGTTGCCTAGTTGTACTTCCTCTTAAAGCAATAATCACCACCACCACCACTCCTCCGCCTATAACCAGTAAGATGCAAAACTATTAACGCGAAACTGCTACTTAATCATCAGTCTCCAACCTTCGTAATTTACGTTTAACTAAACAAACCAATACAAACATTATAATAAAATCGCATTACGAAAAGACGATGTCGAAAACGAGTGCCTAGTGATAGTCCAGTCCTTGCACCAAACGGAAAGGGCACATGCGCGAACTTTCTCCTCTTCTTCTTTCGGTGACACATCTCCTTCCCCACTCCCAGGGTTACAAGCTAGAAATTTAAGGAGGAAATACCTGTAGCTTTATGTATGCCTATACTGATAATTAGCATCGCATTTCTTCAAAATATTCGCTAATTAATCAACTTTCTTATAAGATCGATACGATTTCTAATTTTATATATTATTATATAGTCTTTGAAATACTTCAAAATAATAATGCTGTAGTAAGTTTACATTTAGTTCCCCTCTCCTCAAAACCTAAAATAGCAACTGTTTGGACGCGTAAATATATTTTCCTACGCGTTCTAGGCCAGTCATTAGTAGATATGACGAGTGAGAGATAGTCTCCCCCTGTGGGTGGGGGTGGTAGAGTGGCACCCACGGTATCCCCTGCCTGTCGTAAGAGGCGACTAAAAGGGGCCCCAGGAGCTCTGAACTTTGGAGCGTGGGTTGGCGACCACGGGGCCCTCAGCTGAGTCCTGGCATTGTTTCCACTTACTTGTGCCAGGCTCCTCACTTTCATCTATCCTATCTGACCTCCCTTGGTCAACTCTTGTTCTTTTCCGACCCCGACGCTATTAGGTTTGCGAGGGCTAGGGAGTCTTTCATTTTCACGCCCTTCGTGGCCCTTGTCTTACTTTGGCCGATATCTTCATTTTTCGAAGTGTCGGATCCCTTCCATTTTCCCTCTGATTAGTGTTATTAAAGAGGATGGTTGCCCAGTTGTACTTCTTCTTAAAACAATAATCACCACCACCACCACCTGAGAGATAGTCGTAGATTGCTTTTAGCGAGAAGTGGCAATTGTGATTACATAATGTTTAAGAGTTCGGAGTGTGACCGGCAGTAAGAATACACCCGAAGTTTACGCAGACATATTAAAAAGTGAGTAAATTAGATAAAATGTAAGGGAGACGGACAACATCGGTGTAATTTGTGTGACAAACTATTTGCTGACTTCTCAGGTCTTAGACAGCATCAACGAAGGATCCGTCAATCGCTACTTCCCTCGTTGGTGATTAAGAAATTGAATAGTTGTATTTGCGATTTTACATCACCTACAGATAGAAACATGGTTCAACATCTCAGATTTTGGTCCCTGAAAAGAAACCGTAGAAAATCAAACGATTTTTCCTTCATAAGGTGCACAGCTGTAAAACACGCGTAGATGGAGCAAAATTATACATTTACCACTGCCTTCGTTCCGGGACACATAATTTTCGAAAACTATGGGTAAAAGAAGAGGCGAAAGTTTGGGCATGCGCTCTCTCTGTTTGGCGCAAGGACTGGACTACCACTAGACACTCGTATGTCGAAATCTCCCAGCTTCTCGTGTCTGGATGCGCTTAAGAACAGTTGGTTGATGAGAGAGCTCTTGCATTACTGTAGTGATAAAGTAGTTAAAACCAACTGAATTAGCTTAATTGTTTGTATTTGTGATTCATTTAGTGCTATTTATATAGTGGTGTTTAATGCTTGTTGGTAGAAATTGGGAGTAGTGATATTTATTTAAATTTTACAACAAGTAATTTAGTTGGTCTTCAGTAAATTACGTTTTCTAGGTTAAGTAGGCTGGCTAGGTGTACCTTGTTTCGAATTTAAGTTTAGGAAATACTTTAGGTAATAATATTAACTTTAAACATATTTGTAAATATCTGTAAATATCTTACAAAGGCAGATTATCATAAGGAATAGTACCGTAACTTCCGCCGAAACTTCTCCGGTATTTCGTATAGATGTCCGTTCAAACTATCGCGAAGGTAATAATTTACTATATTAAAAAACACGATACGCCTGTAAACATTCATTTAAAAAGTAGTTAAAGAGATTACACGGTAATAGTTAACAGTCATTGTATTGTTATTGATTACTGTCGCTCTTAATATTCAAATATTGCATTGTTGGCTACAGTAGTGAACAAAGGGTGTAGTGTCGTCAAGTAAATATAAATAAAAATCAGCTGATCTTTTATTCCAATCACTTGTAGTTCTGAGTAGGTAGTTAAAGTATCCGTTAATTTATATTTCGCTCCCTCAATCTTTCACTATTTATGAGCGGTTAGCTAATAATAATAAAGTTAATATATCCCAGTAATTGCATTTCAAGTCCCTGGAGTAGTAGGAGTAATTTTGACAGAATTATTTGAGAAATTATTGTAGACAACATCGTATTTTTCAGTCGGCCTAATTAAGGACACTTTTATTCTCCGGCCCGTGGAGTGGGGAAAATAATACTAATACACCAGCTGTAATAACCACATAACCACATTTCAGGTCATAATTGTAGTGAAGATAAGGTATAATATATTAGATAGTATCTTGCCAGTTATATTCGTGTTTTTCTTCGTGTACGGCAATCCTTTCGATACTTAAGCATTTAACCAAACGCAAGGTCTCATTTCTATTAGAGCGTAGTAGTGTACCGTTCCCGTCTAAAATGCAGTCTTCAGTCAATACTGATCTGCATTTAGGGCAGTCGCCCAGGTGGCAGATTCCCTATCTGTTGCTTTCCTAGCCTTTTCCGAAATGATTTCAAAGAAATTGGAAATTTATTGAACATCTCCCTTGGTAAGTTATTCCAATCCCTAACTCCCCTTCCTATAAATGAATATTTGCCCCAGTTTGTCCTCTTGAATTCCAACTTTATCTTCATATTGTGATCTTTCCTACTTTTATAGACGCCATTCAAACCTATTCGTCTACTAATGTCATTCCACGCCATCTCTCCGCTGACAGCTCGGAACATACCACTTAGTCGAGCACCTCTTCTTCTTTCTCTCAATTCTTCCCAACCCAAACATTGCAACATTTTTGTAACGCTACTCTTTTGTCTGAAATCACCCAGAACAAATCGAGCTGCTTTTCTTTGGATTTTTTCCAGTTCTTGAATCAGGTAATCCTGGTGAGGGTCCCATACACTGGAACCATACTCTAGTTGGGGTCTTACCAGAGACTTATATGCACTCTCCTTTACATCCTGGTACTACAACCCCTAAACACCCTCATAACCATGTGCAGAGATCGGTACCCTTTATTTACAATCCCATTTATGTGATTACCCCAGTGAAGATCTTTCCTTATATTAACACCTAGATACTTACAATGATCCCCAAAAGGAACTTTCACCCCATCAACGCAGTAATTAAAACTGAGAGGACTTTTCCTATTTGTAAAACTCACAACCTGACTTTTAGCCCCGTTTATCAACATACCATTGCCTGCTGTCCATCTCACAATATTTTCGAGGTCACGTTGCAGTTGCTCACAATCTTGTATCTTATTTATCACTCTATAGAGAATAACATCATGCGCAAGAAGCCTTACCTCCGATTCCACTCCTTTACTCATATCATTTATATATATAAGAAAACATAAAGGTCGGATAACACTGCCCTCAGGAACTCCCCTCTCAACTATTACAGGGTCAGACAAAGCTTCACCTACTCTAACTCTCTGAGATCTATTTTCTAGAAATATAGCAACCCATTCAGTCACTCTTTTGTCTAGTCCAATTGCACTCATTTTTGCCAGTAGTCTCCCATGATCCACCCTATCAAATGCTTTAGACATGTCAATCGCGATACAGTCCATTTGACCTCCAGAATCCAAGATATCTGCTATATCTTGCTGGAATCCTACAAGTTGAGCTTCAGTGGAATAACCTTTCCTAAAACCGAATTGCCTTCTATCGAACCAGTTATTAATTTCACAAACATGTCTAATATAATCAGAAAGAATGCCTTCCCAAAGCTTACATACAATGCATGTCAAACTTACTGGCCTGTAATTTTCAGCTTTATGTCTATCACCCTTTCCTTTATACACAGGGGCTACTATAGCAACTCTCCATTCATCTGGTATAGCTCCTTCGGCCAAACAATAATCAAATAAGTACTTCAGATATGGTACTATATCCCAACCCATTGTCTTTAGTATATCCCCAGAAATCCCCCCCTGTGGGTGGGGGGCGGTAGAATAACACCCACGGTATCCCCTGCCTGTCGTAAGAGGCGACTAAAAGGGGCCTCAGGGACTCTGAACTTTGGAGCGTGGGTTGGCGACCACGGGGCCCTCAGCTGAGTCCTGGCATTGCTTCCACTTACTTGTGCCAAGCTCCTCACTTTTATCTATCCTATCCGACCTCCCTTGGTCAACTCTTGTTCTTTTCAGACCCCGACGCTATTAGGTTTGCGAGGGCTAGGGAGTCTTTCATTTTCATGCCCTTCGTAGCCCTTGTCTTCCTTTGGCCGATATCTTCATTTTTCGAAGTGTCGGACCCCTTCCATTATTTCACTCTGATTAGTGTTATATAGAGGATGGTTGCCTAGTTGTACTTCCTCTTAAAAAAATAATCACCACCACCACCACTCCCCAGAAATCTGATCAATTCCAGCCGCTTTTCTAGTTTTCAACTTTTGTATCTTATTGTAAATGTCATTGTTATCATACGTAAATTTTATTACTTCTTTGGCCTTAGTCTCTTCCTCTATCTCGACATTATCCTTGTAACCAACAATCTTTACATACTGCTGACTGAATACTTCTGCCTTTTGAAGATCCTCACATACACACTCCCCTTGTTCATTAATTATTCCTGGAATGTCCTTCTTGGAACCTGTTTCTGCCTTAAAATACCTGTACATACCCTTCCATTTTTCACTAAAATTTGTATGACTGCCAATTATGCTTGCCATCATGTTATCCTTAGCTGCCTTCTTTGCTAGATTCAATTTTCTAGTAAGTTCCTTCAATTTCTCCTTACTTCCACAGCCATTTCTAACTCTATTTCTTTCCAGTCTGCACCTCCTTCTTAGTCTCTTTATTTCTCTATTATAATAAGGTGGGTCTTTACCATTCCTTACCACCCTTAAAGGTACAAACCTGTTTTCGCAATCCTCAACAATTTCTTTAAACCCATCCCAGAGTCTGTTTACATTTTTATTTACCGTTTTCCACCGATCATAGTTACGTTTTAGAAACTGCCTCATACCTGCTTTATCAGCCATATGGTACTGCCTAACAGTCTTACTTTTAAGACCTTCCTTTCTATCACATTTATTTTTAACTACCACAAAAACAGCTTCATGATCACTAATACCATCTATTACTTCAGTTTCCCTATAGAGCTCATCTGGTTTTATCAGCACCACATCCAGCATATTTTTCCCTCTGGTTGGCTCCATCACTTTCTGAATCAGCTGTCCTTCCCATATTAACTTATTTGCCATTTGTTGGTCATGCTTCCTGTCGTTCGCATTTCCTTCCCAATTGACATCTGGCAAATTCAGATCTCCCGCTACAATCACATTTCTTTCCATGTCGTTTCCCACATAGCTGACTATCCTATCAAATAATTCCGAATCCGCATCAGTGCTACCCTTTCCCGAACTGTACACTCCAAATATATCAAGTTGCCTATTATCTTTAGAAATGAGCCTTACACCTAGAATTTCATGTGTCTCATCTTTAACTTTTTCGTAGCTTACAAATTCCTCTTTCACCAGAATGAAAACTCCCCCTCCCACCTTTCCTATCCTATCTCTACGATACACACTCCAGTGCCGTGAGAAAATTTCTGCATCCATTATATCATTTCTCAGCCATGATTCAACTCCTATTACAATATCTGGTAAATATATATCTATTAAATTACTTAATTCTATTCCTTTCTTTACAATACTTCTACAGTTCAACACTAACAATTTTATGTCATCCTTACTTGATTTCCAGTTCCCTGTTCCCTTATCACCGCTCCCTAGGCCATCCCGTTTCCCTGAATGTACCTCCCTATTACCCTTCCAAACAAATTTGCTAACTTATACGTACCACTGCGGTTTAAATGAAGGCCATCCGAGCGCAGATCCCTTTCTCCTACCCACCCATTAGGATCTAGAAATTTCACTCCCAGTTTCCCACATACCCACTCCATAGTCTCATTTAAATCCCCAATAACCCTCCAGTCAGTATCCCTCCTACACAGTATTCCACTAATAACAATCTCCGCTTTCTTAAACTTCACCCGTGCTGCATTTACCAGATCCCACACATCTCCAACTATGTTGGTACTTATATCAGCTTGCCTTACGTTGTTGGTACCAACGTGAAACACTACCACCTTCTCCTTCCCCTCCTCCCTCTCTTCTACTTTCCTCAACATCTGCCTCAACCTAATTCCTGGATAACATTCTACCCTGGTTCCCTTTCCTTCACACACTTTCCCCACGTGTCTAACGATGGAATCCCCCATGACCAGAGCCTCAACCCTACCCACCTCATTTGATCCCCTCCCCTCCTGGTCAGCCCTATCTTGATAGCTGCAGAAGCTACTTCCTCCTCCCTTTTTTCCTTCCCATGACCCCGTTCCACCTGTCTTTTCCTATCCTCTATTCTACATTTCCCTTTCCTACCTTTTCCCTTCCTCCTACTTCCACGCATCTCAGCAACAGTTCCCTGTCCCTCATCTTCCCTCTGTTGTTCTACCTGGAGTGACTCGTACCGATTTCGCACAGACACCTGTCCTGAATTCTGATCCTGAATAGAGCCCTTGGCCTGCAATCTCCTTCCCCTTAGAACATTAGACCACCTGTCTTCTACAACTCCTCCCTTTCCTTCCCCTCCCTCTTGTACACCTACTGTAACCTGTACATTGTTTGAGGGAGTCCTATCTTCCTTCCCGTCTTCTGTGAGAATCCTAATTATCTCCCTCAAACTTTCCAACTCCTCCCTCATACCCCTCAATGCCTCACCACACCCACAATAAGTACACTCGCGCTCCTTAGCCATTCTTTACGGGGGGGGGGGAAATTTTAAATTAAAAAAATAAAATAACTTATTTGCAAAAAAAAATTAATGAACGGAGGGATATATTGTCTGGGATAGTACACAACAATAAGGTAATTAATATACGACTACACTACAATACTACTTAGTCGTGCTCTATTATTATTTTTTTAATTTTTTTATCCTACAACCCCTAACAGGATAAAAGCTGCTGTTAATTACTGAATATCGAAAGTAATACACAAGAACTACACAATTCCAAACTGCAATTAAGCCTATCCTAATTTCAACAATATTTTAGTAAGAGTTTCTACGGATACCTCTACCACACCAGTACTACACAAATATTTTACAATAATAAAATAAGCACAGTAAATTCTAATAGGATATTACTCGTATACTACTGTACAGTACACTACAGTAATTTTTAAACTACTTTCAGACGTATCCTAATTACGATACCGGTACCGTATCGTATGTCACTACTAAGCACAATAGAAATGAAATTTGCAAGAACTACTGTACTCAAAGATTACCAACGAAGCTAAATGCTTAGACAAACTATTATTAGTATTACGGTCTAATAGATATACACGAAAGATAACACGAATATAGCACGCAAGATACGGCACTATCTAAATGTACTGTATCTATACTACAATGTATCTACACTACACTACACTGCGTTTGGTTAAATGCTTAAGTATCAAAAGGATTGCCGTACACGAAGAAAAACACGAATATAACTGGCAAGATACTATCTAATATATTATACCTTATCTTCACTACAATTCTACTGAAATGTGGTTATGTGATTATTACAGCTGGTGGATTACTATTATTTTCCCTACTCCACGGGACGGAGAAAAAAAAAGTGTCCTTAATTAGGCCTACTGAAAAATACGAGGTTGTCTACAATAATTTCTCAAATATTTCTATCAAAACTACTACTACTACTACTACTACTACTCCATGGACTTGAACTGCAATTACTGGGATATATGAACTTTATTATTATTAGCAAACCGCTCATAAATACTGGAAGATCGAGGGAGCGAAATATAAATTACGGTTACTAACTACCTACTCAGAAGTACAAATGAATGGAATACAAGGTCAGCTGATTTTTATTTATATTTACTTGACTACACTACACCGCTTGTTCACGACTGTAGCCAACAATGCAATATTTGAATATGAGGAGCGACAATAATCAATAACAATACGACTGTTAAATATTACCGTGTAATCTCTTTAACTTCTTTTTAAATGGAAGTTTACAGGCGTATCGTGTTTTTTAATGTAGTAAATTATTACCTTCGCGATAGTTTGAACGTATATCTATACGAAATACCGGAGAAGTTGCTGCAGAAGTTACGGTACTATTCCTTATGATAATCTGCCTTTGTAAGTACAACCAACGAATCTACAGATATTTACAAATATTTTTAAAGTTAATATTGTTACCTAAAGTATTACCTAAACCTAAATTCGAAACAAGGTGCACCTAGCTAGCCTACTTAACCTAGAAAACGTAATTTACTGAAGACCAACTGAATTACTTGTTACAAAATTTAAATAATTATTACTACTCCCAATTTCTACCAACAAGCACTAAACACCACTATATAAACAGCACTATATGAATCAGATATACACAAAATTAAGCTATTTCAATAGGTTTTCACTACTTTATCACTACAATAATGCAAGAGCTCTCTCAACAGCCAACCGTTCTCAAGCGCATCCAACAATGCAACCCATTCGGAGAGCTGCGTGTTCGGTTCGAAAAAAATATGATCGGGGCAAAAATAAATTAAATATCTCAGGATAAAATATACCATGGGTATGTGGACGGGAAACAGTAACATAATTCCGAAATAAAATTCAAAATAAGAGGTAAGATTAATTTATTATCAGAGAAAGCATTAGTGGAAATCGAAATAAACAAATTAATATGAAAACGAAAAAAAAATGGCTCAAATAAATGCCAGAAATTTCAATATGTGCCGTACACATAATTAGCACAACATTTTTTACATGTTACAAAAGGACGGGCAATGTCCCGTTTTTAAAATAAAAAATAATATTTACAAAATTAAAAAACAACAGCCTGGAGAAGAATGCACACTTCGCATCGAGTCAACGCAGTTTAGTTCATCTTATCGAATCCTGACGGATATCGTTCAATATACGGTTATAGGTCATATCGCGACAGAATAAAATTATGCTAAATCCGATCCATAATCAAAAATGATATATACAACACTTATCAACAAATCAATGTTTCAGTGTCCTAACTTATAGCTACACTGAATTTACTAACAGACCGCTCTGTTACAAATTGGATGGCTTGAAAGCCTACTTCCTAAATAAAATGAGCCCGGCCTCATATTTAAGAACAAGTCTTTATCAACGATGACAATGACATGATCAGCAATAAAACATGTATCACAATTCAATAAAAACAAAACACTTCGAAGAAACCTGTAAAATTCATGCAAATAAAATAAACAAAACAACTGTGTATCCATTATCTGAAATACAAGCAATAAAATGCTAAAGTCCTTCATATTGAAAAGAACACGGAACTCTTGGCTCAGCTATCCATGTGTTGGTCTTTCTCTTGACACGCTGCATTATAACTCAAGTGACACTTCTAATAACCCAGCTATGAAGCATCCTGCCTCGCAAGAAAAAGAAACTAACTACTTGGATTGGTAACTCCTGCCTGAGAAATTCTAATATATCTGGGGACATAAATTAGCACTGCCATTCACTTCTCTGTTCATTAAACTAACACAAGGCCTCGAACTCAACTTAAGGCATCAACACACATTCATATGACCTTAAATACATATTCCAATTTAACACGGCTATGATACGTCATACGGCACATCTGGCTTAACACTTCGGGGTCCATGAGTTCGACCCTTATAGTATCAATAAACATTCAAGGCAAATCAAGCCTCTCTCGCTTAACATGCAGCTAACACCAATATATTTCCCCTTTTTTTAATATACCAGGCACCCATGTCCAGTATTAACACACATTGTAATCTCAGTATCTGGCTAATCTTGCCTTTTTCTCGTAAATTCATAACACAATACCAAATACCTAGTCTTCTTTGCCAATCTAAAAGATACTAGTTCAACGGTGCACTTTAACGCTGGTTACAACTGCCATCCACTCTTATAAACATGCTACATGCTTTTAAAGAAAGAAATGTTCCCTACTGAAGTTTATTCCAAAACAAGCTTTAGGCTGTGCAGCCTTCTTAATAAAAGAGTCTAGATCTTGTTAGAAAAAAATTGGAATACATAGTCACCTCTTGACATACATATCCTCATCTACACCTAATAATTTCCCCCTTTCCCATCTAATAAAAAGGAAATAAAATAATATGTAAGAAACAGGGTTTAAACATGCATCTTCCCTGAAACATGACATTAATCTATAATAAGAAAACATAGCTCAGCCACAAAAGGACTGGCATTTATAGCTAAATTACTCTAGGATCGAATTAGCCTAATTTCTTCTATCTAAACATGCCTAGAAGGTTTTAAAATGAACTTCTGTTTGTCTCAGCTTCTTCATGGTTCCAGGCCGCTGTGTCTACAAGATTAAGCCATTATAGCAACAAACTGCATGGCGTTACCAAATACACTGCAGGTCCTTTCTTCTTCCATCATCTTTGAAATGTGGTGGTTCGCACACACCATTAAATTGAACCGAAACGATAACGACGATTCGCACACGTTCTTCGCGTTACCGGACGCGTACCGATCACGATATTTGCACTATACAGATGCAAATAACATATGCGGGTTTGGAAATATCGATAGTAACTATCGTCTTAGTTATATTCAATCCCGTGCCACAACCGCACTATGGTATATTGCATCATCATACGTGATCTTATATATATATATATATATAGCCTAGGTAATTGCTTTGTTACTGTACAATACACTTTCGTAATTACATTATAATCACTAGCATTTAGGTAATGTATTCTCATGAAATAACGTTTCAGCTTCACAAAAATATGTACATTTGTTTGATTAAATATCGTCACTGTAAAAGTTACTTTCATACAACGCTGGCTGAATATAAAGAACACCGACCGCACGGTTATCAACTTCAAGATAGAGTGAGCTTCCCATCTCCAGAAGCTACTACATTCACCAAACTTCCGGTATTAGTCATATCATCGGGGATTCCAATGATGCGATGACGCCATTGCTCTGCAAAAGCTCTGATTCAATAGAAATATATTTATAACTTTATTAATCTAGAATTAAGAACTGTAACTGTCTACAGGTAGTCTTTAACGTCTAACTTGCTTCTATTTCATATCAAAAATGTGGAGTATGGCTTTATAACTGATAACTGATTGTCTAATAAAATCAAGAGTAGTGCAGCACTGTAAATCTCAAAGTTGGTAAGACTGACTTCATTTGTTCTGTAGATTCCTTCATTCCGTAATATCCCTTCCAGGGCTGTGATTGGTCTTTTTTGAATCGGCCGCTCTCAAACACTCGTAAATTCCCCGATTGAATCACACGGAATGCCCGAGATATTCGCTGTTGTTATGAAAGATAAGAAGTTATTTCTGAAGCCATGCGCTGCCGGGATACTGCATTACGCAAATTCTATATTGCACCATGACTCCTTCTTGTATTAAATGCACAATATTACACCATATTACATATTTACTATTTGGGGCATATATGATATGGCACAGTAGGATGAATACTAAAGAAATAATCTTCTGTCTATGCGTTTATCTTTGTTGGTAATCCTTGAGTACGGTAGTTCTAGCGAATTTCGAACTTCCGGCCTAATTGCAATTTTCATTTCTATTTGTGCTTAATAACAACCTATTGTAAATAGAATACGTCTGAACGTAGTTTAAAAACTGTAGTAGTGTATTGTAGTGATATTAGAAATTAGAATAATTATTCTATTATTTTGAGTAGTCTTGCGAATTTCAAACTTTAATTGTAATTTCCATTTCAGTTGTGCTTAGTAATAACCTGTTGTATTATAATTAGGATACGTCTGGTAAAATCATTTTAGTGTATTATGCCTATAGTAGGTATCTTATTATAAATTAGTGTGTTTATTCTATTACTGTAAAATATTTGTGTAGTATAGTATCTGTAGAATCTATAGTATCTGTGGTATCTGTATTAACTCTCTTACTAGTATTCTGTTGCAGTAATTAGGGTAGAATTAACTGCAGTTTAGAATTGTGTAGACTTAATTCTTGTGTATTACTTTCGGTTTTCAGTAACTAACAGCAATTTTCTTTCCGTGAGGCTGTTGTAGAAGAAATATTCGTGCAACTAAGTAGTATTGGAATGTAGTAGCTGCTTACATAAATTACCTTGTTGTTGTGTGATCTTTGTGAACTATCCTAGACAATATTGCTTTCCTTTCATTTTTATTTTTCACAGAATAAGATATTTTATTTTTCCTTTTCTTCCCATTATTCCGTAAATAATGGCTAGAGAGTCCAAGAATAGCAACTGTGGGTGTGGCCAGGCATTAAGGAGTATGAGGGAGGATTTGGAGAGTATGAGGGAGATTATTAGGATCCTCTCAGAGGACAGGAAGGAAAGTAGGCCTCCCTCAAATAATGTACAGGATACAGTAGGTGTAAAAGAGGGATGGGAAGGAAATGGGGGAATTGTAGAAGACAGGTGGTCTAATGATTTAAGGGGAAGGAGGTTGCAGGCTAAGGGCTCTGTTCAGGACCAGAATTCAGTACAGGTGTCTGTGAGAAATCGGTACGAGTCACTCCAGGTAGAACAACCGAGGGAAGATGCGGAACAGGGAACTGTTGCTGAGCTGTGTGGAAGTAGGAGGAAGGTAAAAAGTAGGAAAGGGAAATGTAGTGTAGTGGAATGGAAAAGACAGGTGGAACAGTGTCAAGGGAGGGAGAAAAAGGAGGAGGAATTAGCTTCTGCAGCAGTGAGAAAAGATACCCCCTGTGGGTGGGGGCAGTAGAATAACACCCACGGTATCCCCTGCCTGTCGCAAGAGGCAACTGAAAGGGGCCTCAGGGGCTCTGAACTTTAGAGGGTGGGTTGGCGACCACGGGGCACTTAGCTGAGTCCTGTCATTGCTTCCACTTACTTGTGCCATGCTCCTCACTTTCATCTGTCCTATCCGACCTCTCTTGGTCAACTCTTGTTCTTATACGACCCCGACGCTATTAGGTTTTCGAGGGCTAGGGAGTCATTAATTTTCACGCCCTTCGTGGCCCTTGTCTTCCTTTGGCCGATATCTTCATTTTTCGAAGTATCGGACCCCTTCAATTTTTCTGTCTGATTAGTGTTATATAGAGGATGGTTGGCTAGTTGTACTTCCTCTTAAAACAATAATCACCACCACTGAGAAAAGATAGGGCTGACCAGAAGGGGAGGGGATCAAATGAGGTGGGTAGGGTTGAGGCTCTGGTCATGGGGGATTACATCGTTAGACATGTGGTGAATGGGTGTGGAGGAAAGGGAGCAAGAATAGAGTGTTATCCAGGAATTAGGTTGAGGCAGATGTTGAGGAAAGTAGGAGAGAAGGAAGAGTGAAAGGAGAAGGTGGTAGTGTTTCACGTTGGTATTAATAATGTAAGACAAGCAGGTATAAGTACCAACATGGTTGGGGATGTGTGGGATCTGGTAAATGCAGCACGGATGAGGTTTAAGGAAGAGGAGATTGTTATCAGTGGAATACTGTGTAGGAGGGATACTGACTGGAGGGTGATTGGGGATTTAAATGAGACTATCGAATGGGTATGTGGGAAACTGGGAGTGAGATTTCTAGATCCTAATGTGAAACATACTAATTTAGCATGGTTTTTAATGTGATTATACCGATGTCTCCAAGAGTGATATCTGGCTGTTCCTATAGTTATTGTATTTCAACCTTCTGTCGACAGAGGACAGCTCCCTCTGTCGCGAGCGTGAAGGATCTTTTCTCGGCGAGACCTTTTTAATATCTTCTCCTTGAAGTAATGTTGTGCTGTTTATGCTGGGGAAAGAAGAGATGTGTCACACACACACACCCCCTCTAGGGACACCATGACCTTGAAGTCGGTGTGGGGGCTTGTGTGCTTGTTGATCCCGAGGGCTGTGCCAGCTCAGGGTTACCCATGCTGGATAGGCCTCGGTGTAGGGCCAGACTAACAAGGTGTCCCCCGAGTTGTTGAGAGGTGTCTGTGCTCTTTATTCTTCATCACTATTTCTACCCTTCTATTCTCACCATCTTTAATTTCATTCCTCTTCCTGTCTGGCCCCCCTCTCTGCCTCGGGTAGATTAGGTTAGACATTACAGAAAAAAAAGAAAAAAAAGAAAAAAAATTAAAAAAATAATTTAAAAAATTAAATTTAAAAAATAATTAGGTTAGTACGGAGGTTTTATCCTCCCCCAATCACAAGTTTCGGGTCGTGGCGAGGTGATGCATGGCTACTGGGAGAGTAGTTCCAAGCGACCCCCTCCAGATACCGGGCGCCCTCTGGAGTATATAGCCTTGCCTCCGGTAAATCTCCTTGGCTCTGCCGGAGGTCGACCTCTTATTTCCATGAGTACTCGTGGGACAAAAGACGGAACCTCTTTCTCTTCCTTCTTTTACAAAGGGTGGCACCCTTCAAAAAACAGCGTCAAATTTTGCTAAGAAACGTAAGCGGTATACTCCAGTTCCTGTAGACTACATGAGTGACGAACGTCTTCCTCGATTCCTGGTTGCTTCCAGGGTCGATGGTAAAAGTTTCCTTGACGAATGTCCTTTTATGATAAGCAATTCCATCGAAGAAATTGTTGCTGGTGAAGTCGACGAGATGCGCAAGCTCCGAGATGGATCCGTACTTATTAAGACATCTACGGCTGAACAGTCCAGACGGCTACTTAAAGCCACGTTATTCGGAAAGGTAGAGGTGAAAATCGAGAAGCACCAAACCCTTAACTCTTGCAAGGGAGTTATATTCCACAGGGATTTGGTTAAGTCTTCCGATGATACGATGATCCGGTACCTAGCACGTCGGGGTGTAACCGACGTGAAGAGGTTGAAGAGGCGTGTGGGTGATAAGCTACTCGATACGGGTGCTTTCATCCTTACCTTCGACGCTGAGACCATACCTGAACGAATAAAGGTAGCAATGTATCGCCTGACTGTTCGTCCGTACATTCCGGCACCAATGAGGTGTTATAACTGTCAAAAGTTTGGCCACACCTCATTGCGATGTACAGGTTCGACGACCTGCAAAATGTGTGGGAAGTGCGAGCATGCTGGGGTTGAATGCACACCACCACCTGTGTGCGTCAACTGCCCGGGTACGCATGCTCCAATCTCCAAGGAGTGCCCCACATTCAAGCGGGAGAAGAAGATCCAGGAGATAAAAACGCTGGATAAGCTATCTTATCCAGACGCCCGGAGGAAGTTCAAATCCATGGCTGCTCCGGAGTTCTCCGTCTCATTCGCGGAAAAGGTCACAAACGTACGGATCACTCCACAGAGTTTTGTACAGAACACCGGTACTGAAAATGCATTGAAAAGTCAAAGCCAGCAACAAAATTCAGTAAGTAAAGAAACTGGAGTTTCACCATGTGAAGCAACGAAAAGAGCGTTACTGTCGACGTTGCCTGGGAAGGGCCCTTCCCAGGAACGTTCGACTGGGAAGTCCTCCCCCAACAGTTCGGGGGGAAAGACTTCCCCAAATAGGGCTGGAAAGTCCAGCCCTCCTTCCAATGCCCAGATCATAAAGGAGGAGAAGGTGAAGCCACAGAGCTCCCTTAAAAAATTGGAGAAGAAGCCTTCTCCAACTCAGCCGGGGTCCACAGGATCACCGAAGAAATCCGGCAAGCCATCTGCCGGCTCTCCTCCCAAAAAGAGAGAAACGGTGGGCAAGAGCGAGAGGCCCCGACGCCCTCTTGTTCGATCACTTTCTGGAGAACCTAGTTCTCCCAGAAAGAAGGCCCACTGTTCCAGACCAATGAGATCACCGTCCGCGGAGGGTCCAGTCACTGCGCCTCCTTCTTCTGAGGAGACAATGGAGACTGAACCACTCATTGTCGTGGATGGTGACGACAATACCGACAATAACGGCGGAAAATGGCAGGTAGTTGACAAAAAGAAGGGCAAGCAATTGTCCTAATTTCGCAACACTACCAATCCACACAATGGCACTATTGCAGTGGAACTGCAGTAGTTACCACTGTCGCCTGGCTGAGTTACGTCAACTGATATCCGTCTATGCGGCCTCCATAGTCTGTCTACAGGAATCTCGCTTGAGACCTGGACACGACACGACTATGAGAGGATATCGTCTTTATTCCAAAGACAGAGTAGCTGTGGATGGCGCGGCAACTGGGGGCGTTTGTACCCTAGTTCGCTCCGACATCTTCAGCGAAGAAGTACCGCTCCGTACTCAGCTAGATGCAGTTGCAGTTCGCACTCCGTTGCCAGTAATGACAACGGTTTGCAACGTGTACTTTCCACCGGATTATAACCTTGATATGCATGCACTACAAGATTTGATCGCTCAGTTGCCTCCTCCTTTCCTCATACTGGGGGATGTGAACGCCCGTAACACACTATGGGGTTCTCCGTCTTCCTGTTCTAGGGGGAGGAAGCTCGAGCGAATGATCAACCTATTTGATCTTTGTGTGCTCAATACAGGGGAACCGACACATTTCAGTAGCGCGCATGGCACATTCTCACACCTGGATGTCACTTTGTGTAGCCGTGCGCTAGTTCCCCTGCTACGGTGGCAAGTTCACGACGACCTCTGTGATAGTGACCACTTCCCGATAATTCTGTCTCTCTTGAATCAAAGACAGTCCGAAGTACCCAAGCGCTGGTTACTTCGGCGGGCAAATTGGCCAGAATTTACAAAACGCGCAGTGATGGCTGATGATATGCTGGAGTCTGTTGACGACCACGTCTCTTCCATTACTACTGGAATTTTGGCTGCTGCAGAGGAAGCAATTCCTTCCTCGTCCGGTATTCGTCGCCGGAAACAGGTCCCATGGTGGACGGACGAAATTGCAGCAGCCATACGTGATCGCCGACGGGCCTTTAAGCATTATCGTCGGAATCCTACAATGGCCAATCATATCGCATTTAAGCGTCTGCGCGGGAAGGCCCGTTTTTTTGATTCGAGAAAGTAAGAAAGCTACGTGGGAAAAGTATGTGTCATCCATCACGGCACATACTCCGTCATCACAAGTGTGGACAAAACTCCGCCGTATTGTCGGAATACAGAATGTGCCCTCAGTACCCGGAATCTCCATGAATGGAGATATAGTTACGATTCCTTCAGTCATTGCAGACCACATCGCGTCACATTTCGCAGATACGTCCAGCTCTAGGAGATACGACCCTGCATTTCTTCCAATTAAGCGCGAAGCAGAGGCCCACCATCTCTCTTTTGCCTCTAGTGGCCTTCACGGAGTGGGAGTTGCGAAGTGCACTTGCGCTATGCAGAGATACGGCTCCTGGACCGGACAAAATCCATAATCAAATGCTTAAGCATTTGAGTGACAGATGTCTCAAGGATATCCTCACCCTATTCAACAGAATATGGAGTGAGGGAGTGTTTCCATCTCAATGGCGTGAGGGAATTGTAATACCAATTCCCAAGCCAGGTAAAGATCCAAAACTTCTGGATAGTTATAGGCCAATATGCCTTACAAATGGCCTCTGTAAGCTACTTGAAAGGATGGTTAACCGGCGTCTTGTGTGCGCCATGGAAAAAGAGGGCCTCCTGTCTAACTACCAGTGTGGTTTTCGCTCTCATCGGTCTGCCACTGATCATCTGGTCAGACTGGAGAGCGCCATTCAGGTGGCCTTTCTCCGGAAGGAACACCTAGTCGCCGTATTTTTTGACCTGGAAAAAGCTTACGATACTACCTGGCGATATGGGATTCTCTCCACTCTACACCAGTGGGGATTTCGGGGAAGTTTGCCAACGTTTATTGAGAACTTCATGCCGCTCCGTCTCTTTCGAGTCCGAGTAGGGAATGCATTTTCTCAATATTACGTTCAGGAAAATGGAGTACCTCAAGGATCGGTACTGAGTGTCACGCTGTTCGCAATCGCCATCAACGGCATAGTTGCCGCTGCTGGGCCCGCAGTCGTTCCATCGCTGTATGTAGACGACTTAGCTCTACATTACAGCTCCGGAAGGGTGGCGTTTGCAGAGAGACAGCTACAGCAAGCTATTAACCGAGTCGACAGATGGGCCCTGCAAAATGGTTTTCGATTTTCAGCAGCGAAAACCTCAGTTGTACACTTCTGTCGACGTCGGCCTGTGCATCCCGAACCAGAGCTCCGCTTGCGAAACAGTGTCTTACCAGTGGTTGACACCTGCAAATTCCTGGGTCCCCATTTTGATAAGAGACTTACGTGGCAGCCCCACATCCTTCAGTTAAAGGTTGCCTGCATGAAGAGACTTAACATGCTTAAGTTTCTCAGCGGCACTTCGTGGGGGGCTGACCGTGCGGTACTGCTACGATTTTACACGGCGACGGTCCTCTCCCGAATTGACTATGGAAGTTCGGCTTATGGCTCAGCATCAAAATCTACGCTGAGCCTTTTAGACAGTATTCACCATAGTGGAGTAAGGCTGGCAACGGGTGCTTTCCGTACTAGCCCCATTCCCAGCCTGCTCGCTGAAGCGGGAGTTCCACCTTTACGGATAAGGAGGCAGCAGTTACTCCTAACGTACGCTGCCAAAATTCGTGAAATGCCGCTACATCCAAGCTATCAATGCATCTATCGCACCCAATACCACCAGCGGTGCCAAGACCGGCCGAATGCCACACGGCCGGTTGGGTTTCGGATTGATAGCTTGTGTCATGATTTGAATATTGATATCGGTGGTTGTCTTGAACGAACTCTTAGCGAGGTACCTCGGTGGTTGGTTCCGCGACCGGATATACGTCTAGATCTGCTCCGTGGACCCAAGGTGAACACGGATTCCTCCGTTCATCGGAGGTATTTCCAGGACTTTGTTCACCAATATCCGGCCGCGAGACTTATCTTCACGGATGGTTCTAAAATCGGAGATAATGTTGGTTGCTCTTTTGTCATTGATGATATGAGTACGAAGATCTCGCTCCCTAAAGTATGTAGCGTGTATACTGCAGAGCTTTACGCCATCTTAGAGGCTCTGCAGTTTGCACTGCGTGACGAAGGAAGCCACTTTCTGTTGTGTACCGATTCGTTAAGCTCTCTGCAGTCTATTGAAACCTGTTTCTCGCAACACCCACTGGTGCAGCAGATACATGACCTTCTAGCCAGGTTAAGCGATGCTAGCACCAGAATTACTTTCGCGTGGCTTCCAAGCCACGTTGGGATTGCGGGAAACGAACTTGCGGATGAAGCAGCAAAGGAAGCTGCACTTTTACCTCCAAGACCCGTCAATGTACCTGCTAAGGATATTTGTTCTCAGCTACGTCGAACCATCTTGGCGTTCTGGGAATCGGAGTGGCTAGATATCCGAACTCCCAACAAGATGAGAGCAATTAAGAAGACAACTACCGTGTGGCGGTCCTCTTTCCGACCTTCACGGAGAGAGGCCATAGTACTGTGCAGGCTGAGGATAGGTCATTTACGATCCACGCACTCCTATCTCCTAAAGAGGGAAGACCCCCCAGTGTGTTCTTGTGGTGCCGAATTCACCGTGGCCCACATCCTCACAGAGTGCGCCGATCTCTCTGGCCTAAGACGGAGCCTCAGCCTGCATGAAACACTCGAACGCATACTAGCCGATGACGCGACTACTGCTGATCTCGTCATCCGCTTTATGTGCGACAGTGGACTTATCAAGGGTATGTAAATTACAAGTGTACTGTTACTCAGGGAACGTACGTTCCCTTTTGATATGTTAGTAATCCTTTCGGCCTAGTTTTATCATTATATTTTTTTGTTTTATTTTGTACTGCGTTTCCAAATTCCTTTGTTGAATAAATAATTTTGTTTTATATTTTAAATTTCATTTCCACTTATTTGTTCAGAGAGGATGATTACCTCGTTGTACTTCCTCTTAAAACAAAAATCACCACCACCACCACCTCACACACACACAGGAGCGTCGTTTTTTCTTTTCTTATGGTGGTTTATAAGTTTAAATCTATGCAAAACTGCTGCATCATTTGCATGCTTCGATGAATGATATTGACGGTAATGTAACGTTTTAAATTTATTTGATGTATTAACTTTCTTTTTATTATGGCCGACCGAAGTCCATCTCGGTACTCGAAGCGAGAATGGCATGTGTATGAGTTGTGTAGGTGATTGTGGTGCGTCAAAATCTGGTCTCTGATTATTTTAAATGAATTTCTCGATGAAACATTTTGCCATTATTTTGAGGTATGGTCTGTGTGTCGGCCAGGTCTATTCTAGCCGTACGCAGTAGGGATGGCAGTTTTTAAAAAAATACCGATATATCGATATTTCGATATATTGAAAACTTATTTTCGATAATCGATATTTATTGCACATAATATATCGGTATATTCAAGCGATATCGATATATCGTAACCCAAGAGTACCTACAATATCATCACCAGATCTCAATGCATATATATCAATATTGGTTTATTCTGCCTGTGCACGCGACTGGTTGGTTGAGTTTATCTTGCTACTGGAATTCGCGGTTTAATTATCCATGGAAATTATCCATCAACGGCTGCTAATTTCAGATGACCACTAGCCTGCACGGTTGCTAGGGTTATACTTCCATAACACAAATTTTCATTCACCCGCAGCCACAAGACAGCAGTCGAGGCATAGATCCTGAATAAATAGCTTTTTAGAGTGAAAGAAGTAGTGTCAGTAATGCTTGATGTTCATATAAACCTCGTAAATTAGTAGAAATGGCTGAAAATAGTTAAGAATATGATGCAGCATCTACCGTGCAAGTATTTATGGTTTTATCATTGCATTGATAGGATAAACAAGGAAGAGGAAAGGAAGCGGCCGTGGCCTTAAGTTAGGTACCATTCCGGCATTCGACTGGAGGAGAAGTGGGAAACCACGGAAAACCACTTCCAGGATGGCTGAGGTGGGAATCGAACCCACATCTACTCATTTGACCTCCCGAGGCTGAGTGGACCCCGTTCCAGCCCTCGTACCACTTTTGAAATTTCGTGGCAGAGCCGGGAATCGGACCCGGGCCTCCGGGGGTGGCAGCTAACCACACTAAACACTACACTACAGAGGTCTTACCACGCTTACGTCTCTTGGTTAACTATTTTGTTGAAACATTCAAATTTACGTGCAAACCGGATTCAGAATGACATAAAATCAAATGAAATTTTCCAATCATTTAGTAATACATAGAAGCAGATTCGAACAAATCAAAACATTGTTGATGGCTTCAAGCATGCTGCACATTTTAACGGACTTAGATTCTTAGCTGCCGCCTTACCTTATAAAGTAAGGAATCAATCAAATTCGGAAATATATACAAACAAATTAAAATTTTTAATCATTCAGTATTATGTACAGATAGATACAAACAAATTAAATATTTCTTGATGGCTTCAAACAAGTTGCATATTGTTAATAGATCCCCGATTTATAGAACTTCAATATAATTTCAAATCCTTGTATTTTGGAAAAGAAATAATTTTATATCGAGATATATCGCTATTTTGTTTTGATAGTAGGATAATATCGGCATGTCGATATCGAATGAAATATCGATATTTATTATATCGGAACCTCCCTAGGTGTTATCGATGCCTACGAGATAAGTAAAGGCCTCACCATGCACGGTCTCTTCAAGTACTAAATTGACAAAGTAGCAGCAGTTCAAATATCGCCGCTGGATGTGAGGTTTTCGCTCCATTCCTCAGCACGATTCCAATTGGCATTAGGATGATAACTTGCACATAAAAGCACACTACAAATATAAAACATTGCGTTTTGAGTAGGAAAGTGATATTTCTATGACGTTTAATGAAGAAAAATAAATGTATCACCGAGTAATTCAAGATGAGCTCATACGAATCAGGTAGTATAATTGCAACCGGAAAGTACACATCCTAATAAAAATGAAAATACTTCATAGTATGTTTTAAAACACTGCAGTATTCACAGAGCCTTCGTCGATGAATGCAGAGTGGGTCTCGGCCCACAAGTGGCCACGGCTGGTCCGTGGTCAAACAGCTCTGCACTCCGACCGGCCAACCGACCAGAGGAAGGGTGGCTCTTCGTCTCTGTATTCGGGAGACTGGACAGGGCTGGACCTCACGGCTGGTCTCCACTGTCGGTTTTCCTGAGAATGGTTTTACGTGGTTTTCCATTCTCCTGCAATAAGGCAAATGCTGGGAGGGTTCCTAGTATAGGCCACGGCCGCCAACCCCCTCACCATCTCCGAGCATCTCCTTCGCCGTAACAAATCTCCCGGCCTCACAGACGGCGTCACCATCTAAGAGGCCCGCCTCCTCCTTCAGGGGAGGAATTAAAACATTTTAGTATTAGTACGTAACCTAGTCTTGCCATGCAAATACCCTGAAAAAAAGTGTTGGCATTGATTGCGACTAGTTTTAGTAGAAATGCTAAAACACGTGCTTTCAAAATGTTCACTACATACTACAGACTTCGAGGAAGGTTGCCACATGCTATTTTTCTCGTCACCGCGACATGACATAATTAAGACCCATTTTTCTCGTAGTTCCACATTTACTCGTGGAAATAAATGCCACTACCTTTCTGAAGTTTACTTTTGCAGAATGGTGCACAGCAATAAACCATTGTTTATCACGCGCAATAAACATCTTGTGAATAGAATGTTTACAATAAATACTCTCTCGGCTCTTGTATATTTATCAATATGCACAAAACATTTTCTTAATGTAAATCCACAGCCTGTTTAGAGTCATTTGACCGGGTCAGCAATGGAACGAATTAAGCCCCATCTAGCGGCGAGAATAGGATATTTTCCCGGCTGTCGAAGCCTGTCGCATTCCTCTGGGGCAATGATTAATGACTGACAAATGAAATGATATTTGAGAGTGTTGCTGGAATGAAAGATGGTAGGGAAAACCGGAGTACCCGGAGAAAAACCGGTCCTGCACAAATCTCATATGGAGTGACCGGGTTTTGAACCACGAAACCCAGCGGTGAGAAGTTGGCGCGCTGCCACCTGACTCACGGAGGCTTCTATTTTCATAACTTTACGTTTAAATATAAACCATATACTCATCACAAGCTGAATACACAAATCAACGCCTTTTATAATGAATTTTAAGGCTTATCTCACCTAAACTTACCTTTTTCCTTCACAGTTTCCATATAGTCTGTGTTGTTAAATGGTGGAGGGCTAACACGAAGTCTAGCGGTGACTCTGGAACTAGAACGTATTTCGCGCTGTGTAAACTGCCATGCGAAGGCAACTGTGTTACATATTCCACCGTTTGTATTCGAATTATAGTACAGCCTATCAGAGGCTCAGAGCAAGGTATTGATTAGATTGGATATTTCCAGGTTGCAATTCCACCTTCACTAGCACCATCTCTTGCAGAATTATCGGCGTTCTCTAGTGCGGATGTTGTTAATGAAAATAATAATTCAAAGAAAAACGATATATTAATGGAAAAACCGATATATTATTCGATAAATCGAATCAAAATTTCGATATCGATATATCGATAAATCGAAAGGAAAATATCGGTATTTCATAAAAACCGATAAATCGTTGCCATCCCTAGTACGCAGTATGTAGGTGATGGATCTACGCGTGACCGTGGGGTCACAAACGTCCTACTGTCATTTGCCCTTGGTGGGCTATATATCTACTACTGACGTGAGACCTTATTGATGAAATGTTGAACTGCACTCCACGAGTTGCCTTGATTTTATTTACTCGCACCAATCTGCCGGAATTATTTGCCTTTGGGGGCAAAAGGATCGCGTGATTGAATGAATGTGTAGATGAATGAGCTGAGTGCGAAGATCACGTATCGGTCTGTTGAATTTATGCCTATTTGTTCCCTATCGCGCCTCTTTTCTCCTGGGTGCGAAGTCTTTATTTTGTATGGTGTGCATCCTAGTTGTTTACGACCTGGAGCTCGCCATGTTGGTTTATTTCTTTCATGGCCGTGTGCAGGCAACACCTCCTAGATAATAAGGCCTAACAACAGCGTAGTGACGTCATGCTACGGAGGCGATGGCAATGCAGAGAAACGCGGAACATAGTTAAACACAGACATGAATTTCATATTTTTTGCCAATGGAATAATTTATTTACTAACAAATAGCGTTTCAAATTTGAAGAATATTGAATTATACTGTCGTTATTACCGTATTTTAGTGACTCTGCCATTAAAGATAAACAGCAGACAGTTGTAAAACACGACAGCATTTTGCAATGTTAACTCACTTAGGCCGAATTGCTAACATCACAACAGAATGTTACGAACATATTTCAATTTAAATAGGTATTACGTGATCTTAAAAGAAAACTAGCACGTATAATATTAGCATAGGCCTAACATCTAAGCTGATGTAGCATCACTAGCAGTATTTGCACATGAGCCTAGAATGTTTCCTCCCTTGAAGTTCATGTATGGTTTAATGAGAATTTCACCTACCATCGATGTTACTAATTTGTAATTCTGTTCGAAACCTTTATGTATTCCAGAAAGTATGTACATTTCTAACCAAATATTGGACTACCATTCGGACTGGAGCCTACTCTTTTAAAAGTATTGACATATTGTGGCAACATTAAATTGCTACTGTCTCATACATTTGTAAAAATCGCACGGCGCAACAGCCCTGAAGGGCTTGGCCTTGATCCTGCTCAGCCCGAAGGCCTGCAGATTACGAGGTGTCTTGGGTTCCGCATGACGAATCCTTTCAGCCGTTATTCTTGGCTTTCTAGACCTGGGCCGCTATCTCACCGCCAGATAGCTCGCAAATGTAAACACGCAGGCTGAGTGGACCTCAAACCAGCCCTCAGATCTAGGTAAAAATCCCTGACTTGGCCTGGAATCGAACCGGGGCCTCCGGGTAAGAGGCAGGCATTATATCCCCTCACCACGGGGTCGGCCATAAATTTGTAAACATGAGGAGATATCAGACAGAAGGTTGAACAAATAACAAGAAAATCATGCACATACTCCTTTATGAACTAAGAAATGTTTTAACTATGGCTATTAAATTAACTGTGGGGACATCATCCGCGGTGTCCAATTCACCAACTAGGACTAGAATTAACTTATTTATTGAATCTTTCTACACATTGTTACACTCATTCCTTGTGATGCAGCTATGATGTTTTGTAACTAAAGAATTTACCGCATTTATATTAGTAATTTTGTCCACATATACATTAGAAATATTTTTACTTTAATAAAACCCGTTTAGAATAAAGGCCATGTCTTATAAGATGATTACATATGCCATGCAGTATGGTTGCCTTGATGTATCGACGTACAGAAAAGTTACTTACGTTCCCTTCATCACAGTACAACAACCATCAGGTAACAACGTGTTTATTGTACTTTTCAGCTGTGTTGAAATTCTGTATATGAGATATGTACTATCTTCAATGGCTCTGTTTATTGCTCCTTTCTATTCTACATTTTTGCCTGGTTCTTTTAACTACTCCTCTTCCAAGACCATGATTGTCGGAGACAGCAGTGACTTATATCTTTTCCAACTGCCCATCATATTTATAGTCACATTCTGGCAGGATAAGTACCAGTTACTTCCCATAAAATATCACCGACTTTGAAATGTCTGTGGCATACCTGTAAAATAATGTATCACCGTGAGCGAAATTCGTGCATTTACAGAGTGAATCGGCCTACACCAGCAGCTCCTGTAGGTGGTATGTTTTAATGCGTATAATAATAATAATAATAATAATAATAATAATAATAATAATAATAATAATAATAATAATAATAATAATAATAATAATAATAATAATAATAATACCGTAGAAATAATGTATCCCATGATTGTGATCTAACATAACCTTATATCATTAAAGAGTAAATATGCCTACATATCATCAGCTGTTGCGTGTAGTTAAATACGTCAAAGGCCTATACTCATTATGATTGTGTGAGAATGCAATAATAATAGTTACTCACCATTGAGTTATTAGTAAATCTGTAGTCTTGTCTTGGAATTGCACGTAAACATATCTGCCGCATAACCTCGTCTTTCGTAAACTTAATGCATGCACTTCGTTATCACTGCCGGAATTCTCCTTAAAGTTGAGTACGCAACACATCAGTACCATTACGTACAACGGTATTAACAATTGGCACCATTAAACGAATTAAAACTCTTCTAATTTCAGCGTTACATGGCCAAACTCATTGCTGTGTTATTACTGAAAAGGTTCAAGCTTGCCTCCCGATTTTGACGTCACAGTATATTCCCAGAACAGTTGTGAGGCCTTATATATCTGGGAGGTGTTGGTGCAGGTCCATGTTTTCTGTTATTGTTTTGCTTTGCGTTCATTGCTCCATGGAGCATTGTCTTTGCCCCCCGTGGATGTGGATTATTTCCTTGGTCCGGCAGTTTTCTGATTTAATCACTTTTTTATTTTATCTGCTCCTTGGTGTGTGGGAATCGATATGAGAGGGGATTGTTAAAAAAAAGGGTGGATATTGAAAATGTCTCCCACGCTTGAAATTGCGTTTCTATTCCTCGCCGAAGGAAAGATTGAATAAAGATTGAGTTAATGATATTCAGCTCGCTGTTTTTAGTAGCGAGGTCAGTGATGGAATAAATGCTATCATCTCAAGCGTAACTGTGCCCTATGCATGTAAGAAAAGATGAGGTCACGAGACCTTGGTACGATTATCTTTTGGGCTGACGCTGAATATGTATGTATTACCTTGTTATTATTACTGGTTATTTCATCTAATTAATCCCTTTGATTTACGTTACATTACAATATATTCTCATCTGTCATTTATACGGATTTTTACTCGTAGTAGTGTTAGTTATTAGCTTTGATTGTTTGAGGAGGATAACGTTTTCAGCTCAGGGCTATGTATTTCGCCCTTCCTGATCGGGGATCCACGGCAAATTTGCTTCCCTACGACGGTCGTGATTCACTGTGTGTTTCCTTAAACCGCAGTGGTCAATGTAAGGTAGTAAACTTGTTTATAAGGGTTATAGGCAGGTACATTCAGGGAAACGGGGTGGCCTAGGGAGCGATGTTAAGCAAACAGCGAACAGGATATCAAGTAGGGATGACATAAAAATGTTAGTGCTCAACTGTAGATGGATTGTAAACAAAGGAATCGAATTAAGTAATTTAATAGATATATACTTACGAGATATTGAAACAGGAGTTGAATCATGGCTGAAATGATATAATGGATGCAGAAATATTCTCATGGAACTGGAGGAATGGTGGGAGGGGGAGTATTCATTCTGGCCAAAGGAGAATTTGTAAGCTACGAAAACGTTAAGGATGAAAAACACGAAATTCTGTGTGTAAGGCTCATCTCTAAAGATAATAGGCAACTTGATCTTTGGAGTGTACAGACCGGGAAAGGGTAGCGTTGGCGCTAATTCAGAATTATTTGATAAGATAATCAGCTATGTTGGGAATGATATGGAAATGTATGTGATGGTAGCAGGTGATCTCAATATTCCAAATGTCAATTGGGAAGGTAATGCGAACGACAGGAAGCAAGAACAACAAATGGCAACTAAGTTAATATGGGAAGGGCAGCTGATTCAGAAAGTGATGGAACCAACTAGAGGGAAGAATATTTTGGACGTGGTACTGATAAAACCAGATGAGCTCTATAGAGAAACCGAACTAATAGATGGTATTAGTGATCACGAAGCTGTTTTTGTCGTAGTTAAAAGTAAATGTGAAAGAAAGGAAGTTACCGGTATTAAAATTAGGACTATTAGGCAGTACCATAAATGGCTGATATTACAGGCATGAGGGAGTTTTTAAGAAGTAACTATGATCGCTGGAAAATGGTAAATAAAAGTGTAAACAGACTCTGGGATGGGTTTAAAGGAATTGTTGAGGAATGTGAAAATAGGTTTGTACCTTTAAAGGTGGTAAGGAATACTAAAGATCCACTATATTATAACAGAGAAGTAAAGAGACAAAGAAGGAGGTGCAGGTTGGAATGAAATAGAGTTAGAAATGTTTATGGAAGTAAGGAGAAATTGAAGAAGCTTACTAGGAAATTGAATCTAGCAAAGAACTCAGCTAAGGATAACATGATGGCAAGCATAATTGGTGGTCATACAAATTTTAGTGAAAAATGGAAGAGTATATACAGGTACTTTAAGAAAGAAACAGGTTCAAAGAAGGACATTTCAGGAATCATTAAGGAACAAGGGGAGTGTGTATGTGAGGATCATCAAAAGGCAGAAGTATTCAGTCAGCAGTATGTAAAGATTGTTGGTTACAAGGATAATGTCCAGATAGGTGAGTTGAGTAATACTAATGCAGTATCAAAATTTACCTATGACAACAAAGACATTTACAGTAAGATAAAAAAGTTGAAAAGTAGAAAAGCAGCTTGAATTTATAAGATTTCTGGTGATATACAAAAGGCAATGGGTTTCGATATAGTACCATATCTGAAATACTTATTTGATTATTGTCTGATTGAAGGAGCTATTCCAAGTGAATGGAGAGTTGCTATACTAGCCCCTGTGTATAAAGGAAAGGTTGATAGACATAAGGCTGAAAATGACAGGCCAGTCAGTTTGACATGCATTTCATGTAAGCTTTGGGAAAGCATTCTTCCTAATTATATTAGACATGTTTTCGAAATTAATAACTGGTTTGACAGAAGGCAGTTTGGGGTTCAGGAAAGGTTATTCCACTGAATCTCAGCTTGTAGGTTTTCAGCAAGGTATAGCAGATATCCTGGATTCAGGAGGCCAAATGGACTGCATCACAATAGACCTATCCTAGACATTTGATAGGGTAGATCATGGGAGACTACTGGCAAAAATGAGTGCTATTAGACTAGAAAAAAAAAGAGTGACCGAATGGGTGGCTATATTTCTAAAAAATATAACTCAGAGAATTAGAGTAGGCGAAGCTTTATCTGACCCTCTAACAATTAAGAGGGGAATTCCTCAAGGCAGTATTATTGGACCTTTATATTTTCTTATATATATTGAACCCTTTTGTCCATACTGAAGGATACCTACCTTCCTTACCTATCAGCAAAAGTTCATGAGATCTGTCTCTTGGGTCGTATCGGGTTCTTTGTCACTTGCTGAGGTAAAGGTAGGGTTCAGTAATTCTAATCTGTCTTACTCAAATGAAAGGTTTGTTAAAAAAAGATGTCCCTATTTATTCAAGTAATTTCTGAAGCATTTATGATTTATCAACGGTATCACTGAACTCAATTGTGTTCAATGGACACCACAATTATTTTTACATAGAAGGTCAGAACACTGGTGTGAGCCTTTGACGTAACTGCCTGATGGGCATCCTTACAAGAAACCATTGTCTCAATCATTAATTAAAGAAAGGAAAGTCTGGAAACCTTTAAATTCGTCTTCCATGTGAGACTACATGTACCATCATAGTGATTCTTTATAGTCCAGCCCTCGTAACACGAACTCTGGACTCTGGGTATAATTAATGCAGTCCAATCGGTGTGTGCCACACTGTGGTTATACGGCATGGACCCTTAATTGAATCGATGTGACCTGCGACTATGTCATGAACCGACATCTAAACTTTAAAGTCATTGTGGATGATGACCGCAAGGAAAAATCATGCTACAGTGGCATATGGCCCTAATCTAAGTCACTGAGATTGATGACCCCCTGATCATCCAAGTTTCTAAACTGAAGGCTAAACACAATTAAGTTACATCGGTTGATGACCAAAGTTTCCACTTTACTATCCCAGCACATTTTCTGCTCCATTAATCAAAGTCAAATAATGCAACAACAACAATGCTCACAATACTTTGTGGCAGTAAAATCCAATACCTTCGGATATGACCCCTTAATCGTTACGTTAACATTTACATATAGCCCAGAAAATAAACTACGATTTCCAGAATGCATCTTCAAGTTACTCGCTTGATTTTTAAAGATATTTCAAAATACGGTTTTCACTGAATATAATAATTAAATAAATTTAAATGATTTAATTAAACCTTAAAGAACAACAAATTCTATTTCCCCGGACGAATGGTTTCTTCACAAGTCCCCACACAATTTGTTATCATGTTTGATGTTTATCTGTTGATTCCTGTAGCTGGAAAAGAACTATTACATCATTCATGCCCAGTTTTATATCTTGTTTCATGACCTCACACTTTAAATCTAATCTAACCCTAGCCATTATTAACACTTGGATAACCCTAATAATTACGTACAAACCAAAAGCAACTCGTCGTATAATTACGAGGTCATATATCGTCATAACATTGTATAAAGTTTGCGCACCCCTCACAGACAAAACAATCATCACTACCGCCGCTCTATATTTTGGACAACCCTGAAATTGGCTAACCTTACTCATTATACTCCAAGTTCGCGGTCTCAAATGTACATTACGTTCTCAATTAAACAAATTCACAGTATCCAACTAATCGCACGTTATTCCCGGATGAAAATTTCAAATAGATTCCGTCGTCGCCACGAATGCAATCGCAATCCTACATGTAAACCACTACATGTTCCGTTATACAAACTGTCCCCCCTCGATCAGCTGCCGGTCTCGATACAAACGACCCTTCGCTGTCTGTCAGTCTCGATATGAAACATCTGTTCATCATGCCTGACTGACCTTAAAGGATGAAACATTTAACTTCGCAAAAGACTAATTACAAAATACGATATATTCTGACCAACCAAATATGCACATAGATTTACTTTAACAAGTCCCACAATAATTGTACACATCGCAAATTAATATCGGCGCGGATTCTCGTATTCTGCTTTCCATTCCCAACATTATAAAATCTTCCTTGGGCATTCCACAAGTCCCGGCTTCATTGACAGGTCTCCAACACCTAATTCACAAATCTCGTCTCGACTCACACGACAAAACTAACCTCTGTTTCCCAAACTCACGACTATCACTGACCAAAAAAACTGGAAATAAAATCCTTACTAGAATCCACGACGTCTAATGAGGCACAATGCTTTAATAATGAATAACTTCGCCTAAAATGATATCGTATTTTAATAACTCGATTTTCACAAAAATGATTTACAAAATTCCTGATATTATCGTCACTCGGACACGGCTTAAACGGACATAGAATACACTACTCTCATGACAAATTCACCGACATGCGTTACTCAACACTACGTACAGCGCTTCCATCCGATTGAAAATGGGTAACCACGGATCCCTTCTGCACCAACTCCATCAAAATTCCAGTTGAAAATTTTACGTCGACTGAACATCTTAATTTGACATCACAAAATATAGGCAATAAACACACAGAAATGACGATCTACATTGGACGTGATATCACTTCGAAACCCTATTTAATAACTTTTACAACATCATACGGCACTCGCAATACTTCAAAAATTTATCCAAGTTAAAAATAAAAACAAATGACCCTTTTCCGTCGTATTCTGACATTTACAAAGGCCACATAGAGGTGACGAACTGCGTCGTATATACCCCCTAAAATAAACTATAAGTTAGACATCATGAAACAAGATATAGTAGGTGGTAAGATTGTAAGTCACATACCTTAAGGCACGCCAGCATTCATCTTAGGGCTCACCTTTGACCCTGGCATTTTTATATTTCTGGCTGTACAGACCATCATATTCTTCCGGTTTCCTGCAAATAAAGCATTTAAAAAAATGCCCTTAACTTGTTCTTGTTGATCGCACACGACGGACTGTAATTATTTCCCACACACGAATTACTTTCTTTACCACACACAATTAATACAAATTTATCCGGTACCTTGACCGTCCTTTTTGTACAATTATTTCCACTCAAGAAAAAAACTCCACATGGAGTCAAGACCCCAGCCACATCGGCTAAAATCTGTTGGTTGGACTTAGTCTACTTTTGTCGTTCGTTTTTACTGAGCAGTTCAACCCTCCGTCTTCAGCCTCGTGATACAAAATGCAGGGGCTTCATCATGGCGTCCCTTCTTATTTATAGAAACTACCCCCTCTCTCCGGGCATTTTTCTTTGCCGCCAAGAAAATTTCCGTAACTTTTCTGACTTAACTGAACTGTTTTATTACAAGAGTTTTGCAGGTAACCACATACTTGCTACATTGCCGGCGGCAGTGTTCATGGAATTTAAATTTTATACATATTCAATTAGCTGGATAAATGACCTCATTTGATAGGCGCTATATTTTGTCGACTTGGCGTGGGTAAGCGAGACACGCGCGATCTTCTGAAATAATCCACCGAAATGACTTAGATTATTCCGCGGTCGACACGTGCGAATGACGTCACCTCTCAGAGCGTGGGACAGAAGGTAGCCACCCCCATGCCACGTGTCACTCCCGTGATATCGAGAAATCGAACTTCTTATTCCAATTGACAATTTAATACATAGTACTCTTAGGGCACAAAGGTCATGGGTTCAATATCAATGGTGTGTGTAAAGAAGTGGAATCAGAGATAAGGCTGTTTGCAGATGATGTTATTCTGTACAGAGTAATAAATATGTTACAAGGTTGTGCACGTCTGCAGGGTGACCTCTATAGTGTTGTGAGATAGACGATGGGCAATGGTATGATGATAAACGGGGTTAAAAGTCAGGCTGTGAGTTACACAAATAGGAAAAATCCTCTCAGTTTTAATAACTACGTTGATGGGGTGAACGTTCGGTGGTGGTGGTGGTGATTATTGTTTTAAGAGGAAGTACAGCTAGACAACCATCCTCTATATAACACTAATCGGAGGGAAATATGGAAGAGATCCGACACTTCGAAAAATGAAGATATCGGCCAAAGGAAGACAAGGGTCACGAAGGGCGTGAAAATGAAAGACTCCCTAGCCCTCGCAAACCTAATAGCCTCGGGGTCAGAAAAGAACAAGAGTTGACCAAGGGAGGTCGGATAGGATGGATGAAAGTGAGGAGACTGGCACAAGTAAGTGGAAGCAATGCCAGGACTCAGCTGAGGGCCCCGTGGTCGCCAACCACACTCCAAAGTTCAGAGCCCCTGTCCTCCTGTGGGTGGAGGCGGTAGAATAACACCCACGGTATCTCCTGCCTGTCGTATGAGGCGACTAAAAGGGGCCCCAAGGGCTCTGAACGTTGGAGCGTGGGTTGGCGACCACGGGGCCCTCAGCTGAGTCCTGGCATTGCTTCCACTTACTTGTGCCAGGCTCCTCACTTTCACCTATCCTATCCGACCTCCCTTGGTCTACTCTTGTTCTTTTCCAACCCCGACGCTATTAGGTTTGCGAGGGCTAGGGAGTCTTTAATTTTCACGCCCTTCGTGGCCCTTGTCTATCTTTGACCGATATCTTCATTTTTCGAAGTGTTGGATCCCTTCCATATTTTCCCCCTGATTAGTGTTATATAGAGGATGGTTGCCTAGTTGTACTTCCTCTTATAACAATAACCACCACCACCACCACCACTCAGAGCCCCTGGGGCCCCTTTTAGTCGCCTCTTACGACAGGCAGGGGATACCGTGGGTATTATTCTACCGCCCCCACCCGCAGGGGGGGGGGGGTGAAAGTTCCTTTTGGGGATCATTGTAAGTACTTAAGTGTTAATATAAGAAAAGACCTTCATTGGAGTAATCACATAAATACGGTTGTTAATAAAGGGTACAGATCTCTGCACATCATTATGAAGGTATTTAGGGGTTGTAGTAAGGATGTAAGGGAGAGAGCATATAAGTCTCTGGTAAAAACCTAACTAGAGTATGGTTCCAATGTATGGAACCCTCACCAGGATTACTTGATCCAAGAACTGGAAAAAATCCAAAGAAAAGCAGCTCGATTTGTTCTGGGTGATTTCCGACAAAAGAGTAGCGTTACAAAAATGTTGCGATGTTTGGGCTGGGAATACTTGGGAGAAAGGTGACGAGCTGCTCGATTAAGTGGTATGTTCCGAGCTGTCATTGAAGAGATGGCGTGGGAGGACATCAGTAGACGAATAAGTTTGAGTGGTGTCTTTAAAGTAGAAAAGATCGCAAAATGAAGATAAAGTTGGAATTCAAGAGGACAAATTGGGGAAATTTTCCTTTATAGGAAGGGGAGTTAGGGATTGGAACAACTTACCAAGGGAGACGTTCAATAATTTTCCAATTTCTTTGCGATCATTTAAGAAAAGGCTAGGAAAACAACAGATGGGGAATCTGCCACCTGGGCGACTGCCCTAAATGCAGATCAGTAGTGATTGATTGATTGATTGATTGATTGATTGATTGATTGATTGATTGATTGATTGATTGATTGATTGATTGATTGATTGATTGATTGATTGATTGATTGATTGATTGATTGATTGATTGATTGATTGATTGATTGATTGATTGAACATTACTATATAACCCCGAGTTTCATTGGCAGGCAAGAGTTGGCAACACTTACCAAGCTGAAGGTTTTGCGATTTGGAAATGACATGGCCGCTTCTCCCAAACTTGCTTTGTGTGCCTAACCTCAAATATGACCTTAAACATATCGCATATCTATTTCGTTACATAACCTACTAATTATATTATAGGAAGTTACTTTTAAATCATATATTACTTAATCAACTATTCACATGCCTTGTATTTATACTGATAATCTCAGCTAACAGGATGACCATGAGTACAAAACCACACGGCTCCAGTACATGTAGTTACTAGTTTGACCTGTAGAGTACTGTGGTTACCTGTGGCGCTAAACCCTCATGTTGGGATCTCCCAAAGTTACCTTAATAATAATAATAATAATAATAATAATAATAATAATAATAATAATAATAATAATAGTACCGGTTGGTACATCTATACGCCGCACATTTGAATTTTCCGCCTTAAATTACTCCTCTACAGCTGAAACTCTGAACTTTAAAACTGAATTAATTCAACCGTTTATCTGAAGATGTCACTGTGTTAATTTCGAATTATTTTGTTTACTTATTATCAAGAGGTGTGGACATTCTCTCACAGATGACTCTACCAAAAACTACGATCATGCACCCTGGTGCGAAGTGAAGGAACTTTTGTTGAAGAAATTTTGTATTTATAAGTTTAGGTCTTTACTAAATTTTGTTCTTTCATTTGTGGGTTGACAACATTAAGCTTTCTTTCCGCCTGTTTTGAACTTCGCCAATCAGTAATTTCTGTAATTAATTTTCCACCTATCAGAGGTATCTTCTTCGAATTTCCATGTGTAACTCTTAGCTACCCAATAAAGTTGAGTGGGTGTGTCTTTATTATTCATGAAAGGTCTCGAATCTTCCACGAGGGTTTAAAAACTGCTGATTTTCTCGGCTCTTCGCCACTTCAACAACATTTACCTTAGTGTATGGATGTATAGCAGGGGGCGGGTTGCGCCTCTTCCTTCGAGCAGAAGCTCTTCAGCAAAGGTAATGGACTTTTAACATCTTTATTTCTTTCTTGCTCAGCAGTTTAACCCCCGGGAAAGGTTCGAAACCTTTTCAAAGTATCCTACCTGTTCAAAATGTAACTTACTGCCGGCTTATGTAAACATTTTCTTATTACTTTAACTGTAAATCGGGGATAGAGAGTGTCTTACCCTCTCGAGCTCCCCTTCATTTTGGATTTGAGGTGACTACGTTTTCATAACCGATTTTCTTCTCTTCATTAATGTGTTAAATTATTTTTCTTATACGAGTCACCTCTATAGTATGGGAATAGCCGCTGTGTATCGGCTTAGCGCCACTTAGGTTTTAACAAGCTTTCATGTAGGAGTGCAAGTACTCGCCTCCATTCAGCTTTGTATTTTGGGCCATTAACTTAACCCGTTTTGTTTTCCTTCCTACGAAGGCCCAGTAGATTGGGTACGAGGTACCCCTGTTCCATTATAAGTTGTGCCTTGATGGCAGTTTAGTGTAATAATCTGTTATTGCCTTTAATAGGCTTGGACAATGAAGAGCGGCTCAGCTCTTTCTGGTATTTTGAAAGGTGCCTCCAGGAGGCTTGACATTACGAGGTGGGAGCAAGTGCTCCATGTAATTAGGGGTTTTCTGCCCTTTGGTAATTTGTGGTTGTGAGCTGAGAGCTCAGAAATTGTTAAACCTTGGGGCTCGTAGCCCAGAATTTGTAAAGACACCTTACTTGTGTTTTCGCTTGTTATTGTACCTGAATATTCATTGTTATTTCACTTAGTGAAAAACTGTTAAAACTTGTTATCGGTTGAAAATATAACCTTTATTTAAATTATAAATTCATCATTCGGACATGTAGTTAGATCCATTCCAGCCCGCACCTTCTTTCACCTCTGCTGATCCACCAAAACACGGTAATAATAATAATAATAATAATAATAATAATAATAATAATAATAATAATAATAATAATAATAATAATAATAATAATAATAATAATAATAATAATAATAATAAGGCTTTGTCTCAATACCTCCAGACGATCATAAATACAGTGTAGCTTTCACGGATTTCCTTTCTTGGAACTCCTGGCGCTATCATTCAAGGACTTAAGTTGCAATCCTTGTTACACCTAAATATTGTCTAGTAGCAATAGTTTGAATTAAATTACTTAAAGTGTACGTATAATAATGCCAACATCATGTAATAAAAGTTCAGGTTTTATAAACTGCATTTATTCTACATTTTACACTGTTTCTTTTTTGCACGTTCTCAATATCACCTAATCCAAGAAATAACACAAATGTGGCATCACTTGGTTATTAATCATCTGGGTTACTTTTAGACTTGTTGTGTATCAACAATACAACTCTCTGCTATAAATCTATTCTTGTAAGGAGAAGAAGAAGAAGAAAATAAAAAAGACCTCACCATCAGCTCCGAAAAATGAGTGAAACTCTTAATAGTATATTTTCGGTCAGGATTTTCGTCTTCCGTATATTATGTCTTCTGCCTTCATTCGAACTAAATGAGAATATTGGTTTATAGTTACTTGTATAGTTGGATTTTTGTCGTTGTACATGTTACGGAGTTTTCGAGGAACAGAGAGAGGTCGGGCGGGAATGGGTCTATATACGAGAGACAAAGACGAATTTAAAACTTTAAAGTAAAGGATACATTTCTTCTCAGAAATTAAATGTTAACAAACAAAATTATTCACTTGGTGAAAGAACAAAATGTCAGGTACAGAGCAATTTTGATGCAAAAAGTAGAAAACCCAAGAATTAGCAATTTACAAGTTTTGAGCTTCAAGCTCCAAATTTACTAGTTTCCAACGTCGCTGATGTTGCGTTTAGTTAGATAAGGAGAGATATCCCCCAATTGCACTTGCTCCAACAGTTACAATTTGCGGCCTTCCAAAGGCACCACTCAATATTACACAAATATCAGGAAAAGATCTTACATGCTCTGCAAATTCTACCAAGGAGGCTGCGCTCCCAATTCCTTACAGCCTACTCAAGGAAACTTTACACAAACTTCACAATGTAAGGCCTCTCTAGGAACAACCTACAATTTACAATACCTATTAGTTAACACAGAGTACCTAGTAGCCATCCTACTGGGCCTTCGTAAAAAGGAGAACAGTTTAAATTACTGGTTCAAACTAAAAAATGCATGGAGCGTACACTTGCGCTACTTGACAACCAAGTTTTAAACCGTACTTGGGCTTGCGGTCCAATGATCCAGAGGCTAATCCCACTCTACTGAGGTGACTAGAAGAAAAGTTAATTAATGATTTACAGGAGAAAACAGTTACAAAATCGTTGTCACCTCAAAATATATGAAGGGGAATTCGAGAGGGTAACGCACTCTCTATTCCCGATTTACAGTTTAAGCCTCTAGGACTTACATGAGGTTTTACAAGAGACGGAAGAAAATTTACATTTTTAGAAAATTTACAGTTACATAGTTAAAGGTTGGAACCATCACCTCGGGTCAGTTTGCGGAGATAACTACTTAGATGGAAAAACTGTTGCCCATTGCCTTAGCTGATCTGCCTGCCGAAGAATGAGGCCTCCGCCTCTTGCCTTAACACACACACTCAGTAATTTGACGATCTATAAGACAAGGTAACTTGAAAAAGCCGCAGCTTTTATACCTGAGGGGAAGCTCCGAGAAGGCTCTCGACTAAATCCGGACACAGCGTCTCATTTTATTGGATAATCAAAAGTTTCAAGAAACGTTTGATTGGCTGAAAAATAAATGCAGAAAATTTGCTATTGGCCAGACTCAGAAGCTGGCGGGATGAGAAGGAAATGTTTCAAACTTTGAATTACCAAAAATAATGAAAGTCAATTCAGTTGGGAAAACCTATAAACAGAAAACTCCTTTAAATCACTAGTTATTCCACGTTGCACCAGAGCGCATGACCTCAGGTTTTTTTCTATAGCCATCTATGGAGAAAAGTGCGAATTTCTTGATTTGCACCAAAACAAAACAAGGAAATCCAGTCAGTTTAGGAAACATTAAAATAACATATTACTCCGTTATTTAGTAGTAACATCTTCTGATCAATGCCCCAACTTCATGCACTAGCCGTTTCAAGTTTTGTATGATAGATGGCTCTCCTTAAGGTGCTTCTTTTAAATGTGCGGGGTTGAGGTGTGCCTCCCGCTACAGTACACACAACTTCTTGTCATTGTGGCAATGTATTTAAATTCGCAACACATTATATTTCCGTGAAAACATGCTATACAATAACAATTCAATGAAACATTTCCACGAGACACATTATGTCCCTCGAATTTTCATTACTCATGCTGTGAAAGCAACATACTGGTACCTAACCTACACTATTGGGTCTCATTATCTCAGTGAGAGCTGTTCAAGTAAATCCTGAAGTAAAAATTTTAGAGAACAGGCATGCAATATACTCAGAACCAAAGTTCTGTCGTTCAATAGTCTCAATTATCGAAATAATTCTCTCTATCAATATGTTTATATTCCCACAAACAACTCATAACATTCGTTTAGCCGCCTTAATCGATCAGCTGGTGGACTTGGCGCTACAGTACGGCTTGTACATCTCGATGGCAGGGCTAATATAATTATCTGTCTTTTAATATGGATATCATGTTAATTCCTTAAGGCAAAGGTGACCGGGCGCAGAGCTAACTCACCACTGTACTCCGCTGCGGTTACGAAAATGTGAAAGTCTTTACCTTTTACACCTCCAAGAGCCCTCATGGTCTGTATGGAGATGTCTACTTTCTGTTCCTTTGTTGTCTTTTTTTAAAGATGTTTAAACGTTCCAAGGAAGAGGCAAGTTACATTTTCAATTGTACCTGATAGTCTGTAAGGGTACCATAATAATTTATGCAATATATTTTTGAAAATAAACGGGAAATAGCGAGAGTTAACTAGGCCTCATGTCCAAAACATTTCTTCCATGTAAGAGCTAACATATCTTGCAGAAAGTATAATTCATTCTCTCAAAAATTCCACATCTATGGCCCGTGAGCCGCTCACTCGGCTAACGACCCCACATTAAGGCAGAATTTGAAATAACTTGTCTCGGTTCGGTTCGGTGATCATACCACACCGCTTTGATGGACATTTTCACGTTTGTGTAGCACTTGGCAGAAGTAGCGTAAACAGACCACCGTTACAACTTGCATAAATGAGCAAATATGATAACATCAGCAGTGTTTACAGTACAAATGCAGAAATGAACTGTGTACTTTATCGATGTAGGTTGGAGCTGCACCCAGGTACTCTTTGGAGTTTCTTCGATGTGCAGTCGCCGAGATTACCGTTTATGAAGATGTCTGTAGACTAAACATGGTGGATATTATCTTCATTGCCAAGGTTCTACGAGGTAAATAGAATTTAGTCTCGCAGACCAAATATTATTACCGGGTGCAAACAGTGTTCCTAGGCGGCTGCAGAGCTCCATATCCTTGTATCCCATTCTGCTCATTTTGACTTTCCAAATGCGCAATGAAGGAATAGAGTGACATAATAATATGTTGGCCGCATTGTAATTGATCTTGTGACCAAAGGCTCGTGAGTTACGGGCGGGCAATCTGAGTAATGGCATAGAAACTAGCCTCAAGATACGAAAAAATCTACAGCTCCAGCCCTTCCAGCAAGCAACTCAAATGAATACCTGCTGGCCAATGCTAAGCCGGCACACTGAGTACCTGGAGACACGCCTCTGCACCTCCCCCCCGCCCCCCACTCGAATTCGTTCGCCTCCGCACGTTTCCCTTCCCCGCGCGCTTGCCGGCTGCTCAACTGTCGAAGAGAACCGGTGCTACACTTTACGTACTCTATCAGCCTTCCTGATATCTTTCCTTTGTAATTTCCACATTGTATTAGACAGTTTACGTTTTCTGAAATGTTTATGAAAACTTTTGCACCGGGTGAGTTCACCTTGCGGTTAGATGCGCGCAGCTGTGAGTTTGCACCCGGGAGATAGTGGGTTCGAATCCCACTGTCGGCAGCCCTGAATATGGTTGTCCATGGTTTCCCATTTTCACACCACAAAAATGCTGGGGTTGTACCTTAATTAAGTCCACGGCCACTTCCTTCCAACTCCTAGGCCTTTCCTCTCCCATCGTCACCATGAGACCTATCTGTGTCGGTGCGACGTACAGCAATTAGCAAAATAGAAGTATTGTTAACTGTGTTTTGTTTCGGTTTCCTTTTCACTATTTTTTATGTTTCGAATAGACAAAAGATTGTTTTTGTGTACTATCAGTTATTGACGGGGAGTTTGCCCGATGTAATGTATACGGAGTCATTTATTGTGTTGCGTTGGTAATTGTTTGTTGTTGTACCAGTTCGTGCAATAGCCATTTAACTTTTTGCGTATCTAACTGCCATTATACCCAGAAGACTGTAGTGTGATACTTTGATATCGGTACTTGTTGAATACATAGACCTTGGTCAGGTGTGACGCAAAAGTACCGGTAAAGTAAGACTGCAGGTCTGCCTGTGATTACTATGTATATATCTACTGCATATATAAATGCGGATATTTTTAATTTTCAAGGCTTTTCTTTATTACGTCAAACTGTAGCCTACTACATTCCATGTCATACTCATATCAAAGTTGCCTATGCATTAAATTTATTTATATTCGACAACCATTGCTGCAATTGAAATGTGCTATGGCTGTCACTGCAAAACATAAATAAATCGTTCAGTACAAGCACAAATAAAAACATTCTACCTATAGGCCTATTCCTTATACCAGAGTACGCAATACGGAAAATACCAGTAGTTTCAAACTCGGAGTTTATATTTGTTGTTGTTGTAGTCCGCGATGTCGTTTCGTTATTACACAACTGATAGCGTACACAAAATGGGCGGGGGGAAGGGGACACAAAAAGAAGATCTGGACCTATAACCAGGTTTTGATATCCCGAGGTACCGAATCTCATTACATTCAATGAGATCCTCTACCCGGCCACGTCATTTATTTACATAAAAAGGTATTTAACATTGTTTAAAGGTGGGAAATTTATTTAGTGGTGGCTGATTTAATTTAATTAATTCCATATGTACGTCCACTCTAAAGGACACTACTGACAGCGTTAAGGCGTTTTAGAAGTAAATAATAATTTAAGCGTAGGTACCCCATCCCACGTTTGACCACGTCCGGTAGTAATTAACTCGGAGTTGTACCCACGAATGTCACAACTCACCGGAATTAGCAGGAATGAAAATATAATATTTGAATAAAATATGGGTATATTAGTTTAGGTTATTTATTACCATTTTGTGTGAAACGGAACGTTATTTAAAGGATTTCAATAATTATAGTACGAAAACAAGCAAAGTTTAGAGCCGGTCCCGTTGAACAACTAAGCAGCCGGCAAGCGTGGAGAGAAGGGAAACATGCGATGGCGAACCAATTGGAGTAGGGAGGGGGAGGTGGTGTAGAGGCGTGTCTCCAGGTACTCAGTGTGCCGGCTTAGCATTGGCCAGCAGGTATTCATCGCTGATCGCGCGGAATTTGAAATGTCGCCCCTTAATTAACGCCCTAATGAATGTTGGCAACCAAAATTGATGCCGAAATCTTTTTTACGTGTACCTCAATGTGTTTTCCAAGTTCCATCGTGATCGGCGAGTTAACTATTGCCGATGTTCCTTGTTAGTATATGATCGTCACGTTTACCAATTTCTGATGGCTTGAAATGTAGAGGAAGTAATGTTTACCATTGTAAGACATGTCCCCAAGAACTTTTCTTGTTCCCTGTATGTTATTCCGTAGACTAAGCAGAAATCTTCATGATGTACCCATGCACGGTAAATATGCTGTGTGTGCAAACATTACGTATTTAGCTTGAGATAGAGACCACATACTTGTACTACTGTATTTGTGTTACTGATCAAGGAAGTAATATACATTACTAGAGTATATTTCTAGCTATTCATGTTGATCAACGTGGTACTAGAGTAAAAACATACTATTTAGTAGCCTAATTCAACTTCATTTCTTAAGTACGCCGTAAAAGTTGGCGGTTAGGGGCGCATGGCTGTGAGTTTGCATCCGGGAGACAATGGGATCAAACCCCAGTGTCGACAGCCCTGAAGATGATTTTTCGTGGTCTCCCATTTTCACACCAGGCAAATGCTGGGGCTGTACCTTATTTAAGGCCACGGCCGCTTTCTTCCCATTCCTAGGCTTTTCCTCTCCCATCGTCGCCATAAGACCTACGGCGCGACGTGAAACAAATAGTAAATGTGTATCTGAAGTGCATTTATCTGCTAAAAGATGTGCTCTGTTTTTATTTAATTTAAAAGGGACGCAAACTTTTAGCACGATTGATCACGGTGACTAATTCTTCAAATATACACCTACCATGTGGAGGGTTCATATTGCTATAACTCTGAGTATAAGGTTTAGAATACTGAAGTTATCTACAAGACTGAATCAGACCGGGCGAGTTGGCCGTGAGCGTAGAGGCGCGCGGCTGTGAGCTTGCATCCGGGAGATCGTGGGTTCGAGCCCCACTGTCGGCAGCCCTGAAGATGGTTTCCCGTGGTTTCCCACTTTCACACCAGGCAAATGCTAGGGCTGTACCTTAATTAAGGCCACGGCCGCTTCCTTCCAACTCCTAGGTCTTTCCTATCACATCGTCGCCATAAGACCTATCTGTGTCGGTGCGACGTAAAGCAAATAGCAAAAAAAAAAAAAAAAAAAAAAAAAAAAAAGACTGAATCAGTTAAATGTAGGATTACGCGTAATAGAATCACATTAATTCATCGTCTAGAGACAGACGAAGACAAGTTACATAACTCCCTTTCAGGTAATGTTATACACATTATTTGTGATGTTTTTACTTATTTACGACCAACTGAACAATAAAATAACTTTCTTTGAAATCAATGTCTATGCTTCTGTAACAATAACTGGAACGTATTTGTCCCAGTTTATATCAAGGATAACAAATTGGCACTATTATCAAACTCTTATATTTACTGAACACTAGATCTATACACAGCCATTACTAACACCGAAAAGTTATATTTTAGCACGTATCACGTCATAATGTTGTGACTTTTGAGTTTCAACCCCCTGTGGGTGGGACACCTGCTTGTCTTAAGAAGTGACTAAAGGTGCCCCCGAGGCTCTGAAACTTGGAACGTGAGTTGGTGACCAAGGGGTCCTTAGCTGAGTCCCGACATTATTAGGTTGCGAGGTCTTTTTACTTTCTCACCCTTCGTGGCGCTTGTGTTTCTTTCGCCCATACCTTCATTTTTCGAAGAGTGGGATCCCATAAATTTCCCCCCCTCAAATTAGTGGTACCGGTGTATAGAAGATGGTTCCCTAGTTGTACTCCCTCTTTAAACAATAATCACCACCACCATTGAACATATGTTTGTCTATTGCCTGGTTTTTAATGTAACTTTCAGCAGCCTGGAAAATTGTCTTCAAGTGATCCATTACACGTCTCAATCGTACATTGGACGGCCCCTGTCCCGTTTAGCATTTTTTAAAAATGCAACTTCTTCAAATCGATCAACTGGTATCACTCAAGGCACACATGGAACTGAACAATCGGGTTCAGTTGACCAATTCTGGACAGGTAATATCAAAAACAGTGTCCTTTTATTGGGCATAACAAGTATTTTCGTGAACTATATTGTCAACAAGCACACTGAAGTATTTTACAGAACGGAAAATGCCGAAGGGCCCAGGTAAATAATTACTAGTAGGGCTTCTCATATCAGCATTTATTTGCTAGCAACGCCTCGACAATGTGAAATCTGCCATAGTAATGTGTTTTCACATTCAGAATGTACATTAGAATCAGAATTTATATAAATGGGCATGTTCTTTGATATCAGCTATTTTTCGTGGAGTATAATGCTGCTGTTCACGACTCTCTCTTATAATCCCCTGTGGGTGGGGGCGGTGGAATAACACCCACGGTATTCCTGCATGTCGTAAGAGGCGACTAAAAGGAGCCCAGGGCTTCTGTACTTTGGATCCCCCTGTGGGTGGGGGCGGTAGAATAACACCCACGGTATCCCCTGCCTGTCGTAAGAGGCGACTAAAAGGGGCCCCAGGGGCTCTGAACTTTGGAGCGTGGGTTGGCGACCACGGGGCCCTTAGCTGAGCCCTGGAATTGCTTCCACTTACTTGTGCCAGGCTCCTCACATTAATCTATCCTATCCGACCTCTCTTGGTCAACTCTTGTTCTTTTCCGACCCCGACGGTATTACGTATGGAGGCCTAGGGAGTCTTTCATTTTCACGCCCTTCGTGGCCCTTGTCTTCCTTTGGCCGATACCTTCATTCTTCGAAGTGTCGGATCCCTTCCATATTTTCCCTCTGATTAGTGTTATATAGAGGATGGTTGCCTAGATGTACTTTCTCTTAAAACAATAATCACCACCACCACCACCTCTGTACTTTGGAGCCTGGGTTGGCGACCACGGGGCCCTCAGCTGAGTCCTAGCATTGCTTCCACTTACTTGTGCCAGGCTCCTCACTTTCATCTATCATCTCCGACCTCCCTTGGTCAACTCTTGTTCTTTTCCGACCCCGACGCTATTAGGTTTGCGAGGACTAGGGAGTCTTTAATTTTCACGCCCTTCGTGGCCCTTGTCTTCCTTTGGCCGATATCTTCATTTTTCGAAGTGTCGGACCCCTTCCATTTTTCCCTCTGATTAGTGTTATATAGAGGATGGTTGCCTAGTTGTAATTCCTCTTAAAGCAATAATCACCACCACCACCATCACCTCAGCTGGGTCCTAGCAATTGTTACACTTACTTGTGGCAGGCTTCTCACTTTTCAGACCCCGGCGGTATTACGAATGGAGGCCTAAGGAGTCTTTCATTTTCATGCCATTCCTGGCTTTTGTCTTCCTTTGGCCGATACCTCCATGTCCTCAAGTGTCGGCCCCTTTCAATTTCTTTCTGTGATTAGTGTTATGTAGAGGATGATTGCCTTGTTGTACTTCCTCTTAAAACCACCACCAATCCCTCTCTTATAATGCATGTGTTTCTCCGGCATCACTATATTCTAGGAAAAGGCGGTCTTCATCATCGAGAGGGAGACATCTAGGTTTGTAAAACCTGAGCTACTTCCACATCGGTTACAAAATGCACAGCTCTAGCAACTCAATGTATTTTGCATGTGAGCTACTAATCGTAGGTAAATAAAATATAAAAAGTATGAGAATATGTTCTTTTTTGATTCCTAAAGATTACAATCCTTTTCTTAATCGTTGTTAACAGGTTGATTAGATTATCTGTTTGTCTTTTTCTACCACTACGAGAGCTAATGTGAGTCATCGCAGAGTTTCACTGAAGACCTTATAACTACATTTGGTGTGGACAAAATCAATAACTGGCCTGAGAGTATTGAACCAAGTAACACATTATAGAACATTATGTAAGTAAGTTAATTTTGCTAGGTCTTGAGTCAAAAAGAATATGAGTAAAGGAACAAGCGATTTTAGGCTGTTTTTCAGGAACTGCATTTCGGCCGAACGTGATTTTTCTAAATTTGTTTTTTAGTTTGATAGAGCTATCCAAAACCCACAATTTCAAAACTTTCCGGATGCTTTAACCCTTCAACTTTCCGCACAATTGCTCAAGTTTACGTTTCTCGTAGTGTGAGGGCCCTGCTTTGTCTGCTAAGAAAACATCGTTACGGCATTTTACTGAAAAGTTAAATTCTCCCGATCTTTCGGGCAGCGTTCGAGGATATGATTTCCTACCGGTAATTCATATTTTGTGGCTTTGGAAACTAGTTACAAATCTTACCTGTCTATAACTGCAGGAGTGAACATTCACTACATTCCTACTTTCATGGTGCATACGCATTCTCATTTCCGATTACTAATACGATTTTCATTGGTTTGCAGGAGCACGTATCTGGTGTATAACATCATCATGTACGTAATATTAATTTATATTCGGCAAAGCTTACAGTGAATTTTAGGTAGAGACTAGACGAATGATGTTAAGAGAACTATGGTTCAGTTCTTATGAGTTTCGACTTGACACTTCAGCGCTGCCTTTTGGCGGAGGCTGGGTGAATTAATAAACAGCCAATCATTGGCAGCCGATCGCTGCGATAGAGAGCGTCTCAATCTAGTTCAGGTTATCAACTGACGATCTGTTGTTTACTATTGTACCGGGCGGTACACCTCCGCTCCGCTAATTCAAACATTGCGCCGGTTGAAACTCCTCTACTGGAGGAAGCCTGAACTTTAACTACAGTGTTAATTCTCAAGTTTCTCAGAAGATGTCCCTACTTGTAAATTTTGAAGTTTTCTGAACTGTGTCATTTTCGATGTATTTTTGTTTTTCCTGTAGTAAGAAGTGTGGACATTCTCTTCTAGATGGCACTACTGAAGGACTACAATTATGCACCCTAGTGCGAAGTGAACGAACTGTGTTTTTGGATAAATTTTGGGTTCATAAGTTTGTTCTTTGTTAAATTTCTTTCAGTCATTGTTTAAGTTGGCAATATTAACCCTTTCTTTCCGCCAGTTTTGAATTTGACCAATAAGGAATTTCTGTAATTAATTTTCCACCAATAAGGGGTTTCTTCTTCGTCTAGTGTAGTTGTTTTTGCCATTATCCAATAAAAGGCTTGTGGGCGGGTGTTCTCATTCCTGAAAGGTCTCGAATGTTCCGCGAGGGTATATAAACTGCTGATTTTCGGGTCTCTGCGCCACTTCAGTAACATCTATCAGTGTGTAAAGTACGTAGCAGGGGGCGGGAAGCGCCTCTTTCTTCGGGCAGCAGTTCAACCAACAGGTAATGGCCGTTCTATAACTTATTTTCTTGCCAGCTCAGCAGTTTAACCCTCGGGGCGGGTTCGAAACCTTTTACCATGTAACCTTCCTCTAAAATGTAATAGACTCTTGGTATAAATTCTATCGCCTTAAACTACAAATTGGGATAGAGAGTGCCCAACCCTCTCGAGCTCCCTTTCATATTGTTTTTGAGGTGACAACGTTTTCTCAACCATTTTTCTTCGTTTCGAAATGTAATAAGTTTTCCTGTCGTGTCACCTCTTTAGTATGGGATTAGCCCTTGCATTAACGGCCTAGTGCCAAGTAGGTTTTAAACGAAATGTATTAGGAGTGCAAGTACGCCTCCACTCAAATTGGTATTTTGGGGCCATGTCATTGACCTGTTTCTTTACTTAATAGGCCTTAGTAGGTTGGGTATTTTTACCCCTGTGTTATTGTATTGGAGGACAGCTTGAATGTGGAGTTTGGTGTGGCCTTTGATGGGCTTGAACTTTGAGAGCGAGTTGCTCTTCCTTAAAATTTGGTTTCTGTATGCTTCGAGGAGGCTTTTCCGTGTAAAGGGGAGTAAGTGCTCCTAGGCATGATTGGGGTTTTCTGCCCCTGTGTTGAACCTTGTATATAAGTGAAGTTGGGCTTATAGCTCAAGAAGTGTGTGTCTGGCTCTCGGAGCCCAAATCCTGTAATCACTGTAATTGTCCATTCTCGAATTGTTGCTAGGCTACTGAGTACCTGTTATAATTGTTATTTATTGATCTTGAAAAGAAAACACAACCTTGTTAAATTTTAAATTAACTTTAATTTCGTAGATTGAGACATGATCATCCCAGCACCTTCTTTCACCTCTGCTAATCCACCAAACAACGGTAACAACTATAAACACTTGCTATCAACTGTGTGTTCATTGTGCTCAGTTCTTTGTCCGTTCACTCGGTGTTTCTTGACAAAGCACCAACAATGGCGGCTAGAAGTAATGAGTTGATTGACTGGTTGAAGGAGCACAATATTTCGGTTCGCCCCTGGCGTAGTTTTCACAGAAATTATTGTAGACAACCTCTTATTTTTCGGCATTTAAGGATACTTTTAATCTCTGTCCCGCATAGTAGGGAAAATAATAGTAATCCACCACCGGTAAAAATCATATAACCACATTTCAGTTTAAAATTCTAGTGTAGATAAGGTATATTTAGATAGTACAGTATCTTACCTGCTATATTCGTGTGTTTCTTTGTGTGTGTATCTATTAGAGCATAGTACTAATAATAATCTGTCTAACCATTTAGCTTTGTGGGTAATCTTTGAGTACAGTAGTTCAATGATGGTTATGAATTTCATGTTTTTGGTCCGTAGTGAACTGAGAATAATATATAAGTAATAATAATAACAACGTAAACGTTTCCACCTTTTCAATACTAAAATATATTCACAAAATTATAAATTTTTACAACACCCCATTTATACTTTATTCTTTGTTAAAAACCTCTTAGTACAGTATGTATATTCCTTGTATTATTAACTATTACCATAATAACATCTCATTTCACTTGTTATTATTTAAAATAACATTTTCTTAGGATTTCACCAAAAGTGATCTTTGCTCCAATACGGCTGATGATGATCCCTAGATGGGTCGAAACTAGTACCGTGTAATTTATAATTTTGTGAATATATTTTAGTATTGAAAAGGTGGAAACGTTTACGTTGTTATTATTATTACTTATATATTACAGTAGTTCAAGCAAATTACAAACTTGCAATTTCAATTTCTGTTTGTGCTTAGTAGTGACATAGGGTACCGGTATTGTAATTAGGATACGTCTGAACGTAGTTAAAAAGTATTGTAGTGTACTGTACAGTAGTATACGAGTAATATTACAAATTAGCGTGCTTATTTTATTATTGTAAAATATTTGTGTAATATAGTAGAGATATCCGTAGAAACTCTCTTACAAAAATTCTGTTGTTGTAATTAGGAGAGGCTTAACTGCAGTATAGGATTGTGTAATTTTTGTGTATCCCTTTCGGCATTCAGTAATTAACAGCAGTTTTTATCTGTTAGGGTGTTCTAGGATATAGTACTAGCGCTTTGCCCGCGGCTTCGCCCGCGTCATATGTCCCATTATATATTTTATTTCCCATTTTCTTTTGAAGGCCACCGAAACCAACCTTAGGCGTTCATCGACTTTTGTAAGAAATGTAAGACTTGTGATGTGTTTTCCCGTCCCGGCTCCGGCCGGAATTGAAAAGTTTCACGTGTTCGCTGTTAAATGAAATATAAAATTCCCTGTGATCTCGAAATGTTAATATTTTACATCACTTCTTTTGTAACAATTTATTTGCCTGCTTTATGAACGGACTGAAATAATGATGAAATATTAAGAATATATTCTAAATGAGCTTATTTAAATCGTCTTAATGTTAAAAATTAACTTTTAATTACGAAATCAAAGCACAGTTTCAAAACACAGTTATTTGCTATCGAACGAAATTATAATTTTAAAGATTTAAGGAAACGCATTATAATTAACTGTATCTAAAACCTAAGTATCAAATAACTTAAATATATTTAGAAAACATGAACTTTAATTTACTTAGTCAATGAATAAGTGACGTAAAATCGTACGTTTCGCATGAAAAGAAACAAAAGAAGAATTTTAAATATAAACATTCAGTTTAGAACTTATTGGCAGTTCTTCCTTCTGGTGCCAAAAGGATTAAGCTACTTGCAGAACTTACTTCGCAACAGGCAACATAAAATTGTCCGTGGGAAAAAACATTCTTCAAGCAGGTCGATTCCTGCAAATGTTAAACTGCGGCCTTCGGATTCATTACTAGTCATTTTTTATGTGTGTGCCAATTGCTTTACCGACACAGATAGGTCTTATGGCGACGATGGGGTAGGAAAAGCCTAGGAATGGGAAGGAAGCGGCCGTGAAAATGGGGAACCACGGGAAACCATCTTCAGGGCTGCCAACATTGGGGTTCGAACCCACTATCTCCCGGATATCCCCCCTGTGGGTTGGGGCGGTAGAATAACACCCACGGTATCCCCTGCCTGTCGTAAGAGGCGACTAAAAGGGGCCTCAGGGGCTCTGAACTTTGGAGCGTGGGTTGGCGGCCACGGGGTCCTCAGCTGAGTCCTGGCATTGCTTCCACTTACTTGTGCCAGGCTCTTGACTTTCATCTATCCTATCCGACCTCCCTTGGTCAATTCTTGTTCTCTTCCGACCCCGACGCTATTAGGCTTGCGAGGGCTAGGGAGTCTTTCATTTTCACGCCCTTCGTGGCCCTTGTCTTCCTTTGGCCGATATCTTCATTTTTCGAAGTGTCGGATCCCTTCCATTTTTTCCCCTCTGATTAGTGTTATATAGAAGATGGTTGCCTAGTTGTACTTCCTCTTAAAACAATAATGACCACCACCACCACTCTCCCGGATGCGAGCTCACAGCTGCGCGCTCCTAACCGTATGTAAAATGGCGGTCGGAGCAGTGTGAGTGTTAAGTGCTCTCTGTTATATCCTGCGAAAACAGCAAGAACAACCGCATCTAGGTATGAACTCTGTCACGGAAAACATTTGTACAGTGTTCTAGTTGAAATATATCACTAAAACATGACACTTAAAGAAGTTAATCGATAACAACTGTCTTTGACTTCCAAGCTCGCCTAGCAGCAGCGACCACCAGTGCTGGCGACACTACTACCAACCCACGACAAGAAATACAGAGCTTGACTGCCGACTTTGAAACCTTCAAGGACCAAGTGACCACTCAAATTGCCGAACTAAGGACTAGGATATCGACAAAGGACGAGACTCTAACCCGTTATGAAGAGATGGTTGACGATTTGGCTCAGTATAGCCTCCTACTGCACGGTACCTGATGAAGACGTGTTTAGAAAGTTACGGGCTTCATCAGGGATAAGCTACAACTGCTCTCTAGGAGACATTGACCGCTGCCACAGGCTTGGTGAGCGGAAACGTACAACAGCTGAAGCCGTAGTGACGGGAAGACGACCGATCATCGTGAAGTTCCTTAGGTTTCAAGATCGTAACCGGGTTTGGAGAGTTAAAAAACTTCTCAAAGGATCTAAATTTATAATAACTGAATCGCTTACGAGTATCCGGAAACAGATTTAAAACAGAGCTAGGGATATCCTAGGGCATAAGCGGGCATGGACAGTCGAAGGACGCATAGTGGTGTTACTAAATAATGGAAGGAAGGAATATATTAGTACTGTAGGTGACTTGAACAGAGCTCTAAACTCAGCAGGTGTAACAGTGAATTAAGGTTAGTCGTAAAATGTTCAGTAGTTTTCATGTGTATATATTTGTGTGTGAGTGTGTGCGAATTGAGTCAGCGAATGTACCTGGGAAATTCTCGGTTAAGTGTTTCTTTAGTTATGCATGATAACGGCTAAGACTAATGAGCCTGTGCTTGTAGCGGATGACCTGGACGTATTCCAAGACAGAGGGAACCCTCTTTCACAATCACCAGTAGCTCCCCTACCCCACAGGAATCCTATTGAAACGTGCCTTGTCGCAGTTTCCTAGAACCCTGCAATGTCTGATTATCACTTTTAAGTCACTTTGACGAAGTCGTGCTCTATGGTTTTCGGGACTTTTCTTTTGGTGTTTACTTTATTCTGTAAAAATATGGCGGCTGCTCTTCTCATAGCATTCGAGTATCGAGTACGACGTTTTTGGATACTTTTGTTTCTTCGCACAGACATGAATATACTTCAAAACGTCCGTTAGAAGGATCACCAGTATATCGCAATTTTTTTACGGTATTAGGTTCATCAACGAATGTCCAGTATAACGTTTGATCATGGTAAACTTCAAAGCGGAATGGAAATATTTGGCCTGCGGCCGTCAACTCACAAGTGCCACCATAAGTTGAATCTTCAGACATGAAAAGTCGGTACTCTTCTGAGGAGGAATAGTTATTACCAAGATGATTTTTTCATACAAAATGGAGAACTCTACCCAATTTTCCCCAACATACGAAACAATATCTCCACGAACTTCTTTATGCGTAACTGAGTAGAATATAAAGAGATCTAAATAGACACGCAGCGTCACCTACAACAGAAACAATGTTATGTGGCAACACTTCACCATTAATGTTTAGATAAGTTAGTGCCATTATGCTGTGCTCGTGAAAAAGATGTCTGGAGTCTGTTATTTAGCTGTCTCCTTGAAGTCACAAACATCAGTACATTGAATATTCTGATATAAAAAGTCGTTACTCTTCTTAAGAGTAATAGTTACTACCAAGGGCTGCCAAGGTTCAAAGCCTTCTTGCTCAAGAGTTCTATCACACTCAATTCATTACTGGTCGACAATATGCAAGTTGCCTCCGGTCTCTCCTTCGTCTCCCCCTGTGGGTGGGGGATGTAGAACAACACCCACGGTATCCCCTGCCTGTCGTAAGAGGCGACTAAAAGGGGCCCCATGGGCTCTGAACCTTGGAGCGTGGGTTGGCGGCCACGGGGCCCTCAGCTGAGTCCTGGCATTTTTTCCACTTACTTGTGCCAGGCTCCTCACTTTCATCTATCCTATCCGACCTCCCTTGGTCAACTCTTGTTCTTTTCCGACCCCGACACTATTAGGTTTGCGAGGGCTGGGGAGTCCTTCATTTTCACGCCCTTCGTGGCCCTTGTCTTCCTTTGGCCGATATCTTCATTCTTCGAAGTGTCGAATCCCTTTCATTTTTCCTTCTGATTATTATATAGAGGATGGTTGCCTAGTTGTACTTCCTCTTAAAACAATAATCACCACCACCACCGCCGGGAAAAGAGAAAACACTAGAGCGTGATCTTGAAACTCAACTAAGAATCCTAAAAAGGAAATAACCTCATTAGTAGAATTAATGGAAAATTTAGAAATTCCCCTAAACAACATAGCCAAAGGGTGAGGCTAATTACTGATCCCAGGTGACATAATAAGTAACGGCCTAGGGGGTGAAGATACTTCAGAGACAGCATTGTCCAAAAAGAATGGTGGAATGGATGTACGACGCTCAGGTTCATTTCCTAATGGGGCAGAAGTTTGTTGAGTAGCTACCGATTTTCCGCTTTCTACATTATTGGACGGGTCTTCTTCTCTTACGATGTTTACAACAGTGGCTTGGTCGGTTTTGGGAGTAGCAGTCCCAGTTAACAATTGACTAACTTTACTGGACATACTGGGAAGGTGTTCAACAAGATTACTTCCCTCCTTACCCTGAACTTCGTTTAACTTAAGAGACAATAGATCGCTAACTCTATGGTAAAAATGGAACAGTCTAGCTTTTACTCTTTTAAGTTGATTGGGAGATGGATCACTTACTTAAAAAAAACTAACTACAGAAGCTAGCTCAGTGGTGTTGTCACTGATGGTGGACAGAGCCTCATCAATATCCTTCTCTCTCAAGGTTGGGAGATTATTAGGTAATTCGAATGACTCTTTGAGCTTGGTGGTATCAGCCGCAACCGTGCCTCCAGACTGAACATTTCTAATAGCTAATTCATAAATCAGTTCCTCCTTGCGCAAGTAGCCAGAATGGAGGACTTCGCGAGGGCCGGACCTGATGACAAAAGATTTACAAATTTAGAAAATAGGAAAAGAAAATTCCATCGACTGAGAAAATTGTTAAAATACAAATCGAATATTATGCTTAGCCGTCAAAAGGGGCTTAATTGAGACGCATTCAACCACGCTCTGCTACCACTTGTTAAGGGGTTACCCGTGGACCAGTAGAGGTGATAGAAGGTGCCGAGATGAATGGGTCTAACTACAAAGTCAAAGTTAATTTAATAGTTTAACAAATGTTATATTTTCAAAAAACAACAATAACAATGACATAGCAACTTAGAAACAAGACCTAAAAAGATCCAAGACTTCAGAATTTTAACACTCTTGGGCTACAAGCCCCTAGTTTTACAATTTTGAGCTCCTAGCTCAACTTTAAAAAACCACAAATTTGTTCAAAGGGCAGAAATGCCCTAATACATGGAGCACTTCCTCCCAATTTACAATATCAAGCCTCCCAGAGGCTTTCTTACAATACTTGAAAAGAGCTGACGTGCTCACAGTATTCCCAACCTACTCAAGGCAACACAATGTGAAAATCTAATAATCACTGGCCTTACAAGGCACTATTTACAAATAGCAATCTTATTACACAGAGGTATCTAGTACCCAACCTACGGGGCCTTAGTGAAAAAAAAAAGGTTCAATAAACGGCCCGAGTACAACTAGAATGGAGTCAAAGATTGAGCTCCCCCAAAAAATTTACAGACCTATAGGGCACTTGGCCAACGAAACAGGGGCTAATCCCAAACTACTTGAGGTAGCGCGAATGGAGATAACTTCAATACATTGGAGAAACAGAATGCGGCACCTCAAATCAAGATGAAGGGGAGTTCGAGAGGGTATATCACTCTCTATCCCCGGTTTACAGTTAAAGATTTATGACATTTTACATGAGCCTAAAAGAGATTTAACCGGGCGAGTTGGCCGAGCGCGTAGAGGCGCGCGGCTGTGAGCTTGCATCCGGGAGATAGTAGGTTCGAATCCCACTATCGGCAGCCCTGAAAATGGTTTTCCGTGGTTTCCCATTTTCACACCAGGCAAATGCTGGGGCTGTACCTTAATTAAGGCCACGGCCGCTTCCTTCCAACTCCTAGGCCTTTCCTATCCCATCGTCGCCATAAGACCTATCTGTGTCGGTGCGACGTAAAGCCCCTAGCAAAAAAAAAAAGAGATTTACATTTAGAGAAGTTAGTTACATAGTAAAAGTTTCGAACCTTTCCCTCGGGTTAAACTGAGGAGCTAGCAAAAGTTGAAGATGTTAAGTGGCCATACCTTGTCGGAGTTCTGCTGCCTGATGAATGAGGCACATCTCGCCTCCTGCTTGACACACACACTTCGTTAGATGTTGATCAAATGGCCAAGAGGTGTGAAAATCCGCAGTTTATAAAGCCTCGGGGAATGTTAGAGACCTTTCATGAAAAATCAAGATACACCCACCGAATTTTATTGGTCAAATTTAAAAGTGGCCCTCAGAATCGAAGACGAAATACAGGATTGGTTGGAAATTAATTGCAAAAAATAGGTATTGACTGGATTCAAAACTGGCGGAAAGAAAAGATAAATATTGCCAACCCAGAAATGAATGAACATAATTTAGTAAAAAAAAAATTATGAATAAAAACCTTCTTCAAAAAAGTTCTTTCACTTCATACCAGGGTGCATGATTATAGTTTTCTAGTCGTGACATCTATGAGAGAGTGTCCAAACTTCTTGATGAACGGAAAACAAAAACAAGTTGAAATTCACACAGTACTGGAAACTTCACAATCACAAAATGAAGGTAGTGACATCTTCTGAGTAAAAGTTTAAATAGGTCTAGTTTCAAGTTCAGTGTTTCTCCTGTAGATGAGTTTTTGGGCCAATATTTAAATGCGCGGCGTTGGGGTGTACTTCCCGGTACACATACATTTTCTGATACTGCTGGTACGTAACACACTGGTTCATCATAGTATTCCAGCTATTCAATCCCTACTCTGACGCGCTGTTTTGAATGAGCAGTGTGCACACTTAAGGCAGAGGCACACTTGGTGGTAGTAGTAGTAGTAGTAGTAGTACCTGGTCTAGAATTACAATTTATGCCTGTTCCAAATTATAGCACCACAATTCACTGAATAACCCAAAATTCAACCCCGAAAAGAGCCGTTTCTGATGAAAAGCTTCTTCCTCCTTACTTTTATTAAATACTACATTCATTTAATATTCCAAATTAGCCATGAAGAGGGGGTTTCTCCTCTGGCTTGGAGGAAAAATTTGCCTCCGAGTCAGATAGATTTTTCTGCCGCCAGTGTAGTGAATTGACATTTTCCGACTCATCGGGCAGTCCTAGGGAACATATTAGTAAAACGGCATCGTTTTTTCCATGGGACTCTCCATTATTCGACCCTCCGTCCCCGGAAGAGAACGAAGAGTGTTCACGGGCCACGGCTGTCTGCGGCTTGGTCATTCAAGCTCTGGAACTTTGGACTGTTAGATCGGCAGCGTAGTACTGTTTGTTAAAAATGAGAAAATGTGTGGTTTTCATTTGATTGAGTATTTCATATGAAAGCATTGCTTTTAATCGCGCCATTCCTACTGACGTCATTGTTATGACCTATGTTCATTTCTGTTGGGAAAACCATTACGGCAGTCTTTCTGAGGATGTAAAAAGGCAGGTGGGGAGTGAGTGTCTGCCATTATAATGAAAAAACTCCCCAACCTGATTGTGACTGATAGTAGGAAAGTGGGACTACCATTACAATAAAAATTCCCTAACCCAGCATTCATAGGGGAAAAGAGTTCCCCATCGCGTTTCTAGGGTATCGTTAAGAGCTATGCAACTTAATGCAGTCTTGCTCACAACGTGTACACTACCTAACCTAGAATTCTGTGAACAATGTAGAATTCCGTAGCGAAGCACGGGTACACCAGCTAGTATTTAATAAAAGTAAGGAGAAGAAGCTTTTCTTCAGATACGGCTCTTTTCAGGGTTGAATTTTGGGTTTTTCCGTGAATTGTGGTGCTATAATTTGGAACAGGCATAAATTGTAATTCTAGATCAGGTACTACTACTACTACTACTACTACTACTACTACTACTACTACCAAGTGAGCCTCTGCCTTAAGTGTGCACACGGCTCATTCAAAACAGCGCGTCAGAATAGGGATTGAATAGCTGGAATACTGTGATGAACCAGTGTGTTACGTACCTGCAGCATCAGAAAATGTATGAACCAGACGAATGGCATGCTAAAGAAGAAAGTTTTCTAACTCACCGGCTATTTCCCACCAATATTCAGTCAGGCTATTATACTCGGTGCACAGCAGTAATCCCATCTATCGGAGTTGATTGTCAGCATAAGAGACAAAAAACATCGCAACAAACAATGGTCAATGCAATGTTATTGTTGATCAGTGTTATGCGCTTTCGATATTGTAGACCTTCACATTTAGTTTTCTTCCGACTCTGAATACCACTCTTAACATGGTCGGTACGGTAAAACTGAACAAAACATAAATGATCGAAAAGTGTATTCTGTATAACTTTTGTTATATAGTACTTTCCGATAGGACCAAAAACATAGGTATTTAAAAAGGCGCCTTCCCCTAAACTACAGTTTCTTACAGGGTGAATAAAATTGTTTATAGTTTAGACTGTAGTTTCGAATATTTTACTCTATACACCGATTTTCACTAAAAAATTTAACCCATTATCTCGTGGCTCGGCGCTGATATGGACTTCATCATCATCATCATCTGTTTACCCTCCAGGTTCGGTTTTTCCCTCGGACTTAGCGAGGGATCCCACCTCTACCGCCTCAAGGGCAGTGTCCTGGAGCTTCAGACTCTTGGTCGGGGGATACAACTGGGGAGTATGACCAGTACCTCGCCCAGGCGGCCTCACCTGCTATGCTGAACAGGGGCCTTGTGGAGGGATGGGAAGATTGGAAGGGATAGGCAAGGAAGAGGGAAGGAAGCGGCCGTGGCCTTAAGTTAGGTACCATCCCGGCATTCGCCTGGAGGAGAAGTGGGAAACCACGGAAAACCACTTCCAGGATGGCTGAGGTGGGAATCGAACCCACCTCTACTCAGTTGACCTCCCGAGGCTGAGTGGACCCCGTTCCAGCCCTCGTACCACTTTTCAAATTTCGTGGCAGAGCCGGGAATCGAACCCGGACCTCCGGGGGTGGCAGCTAATCACGCTAACCACTACACCACGGAGGCGGCTGATATGGACTTAACAACCAAAAATAAAAATTCATGAATATCTGTGCTATCTTAGCTGGTACGGTGAAAATGTACAACACATAATAGATCGGAAATTTAGTTCTATATAACATTAGTTATGTAGTATTTATCGATAGAACCACTAATAATATAAATATTTGAAAATTAAATTTTAGGCCTTCCTCTAAACTACCATTTCAGTCAGCTTGGATAAAATGATTTATAGCCTAGATTGTAGTGGCTCATCCCCCGATTTTACATACCGATTTTCATTAAATTATCTTCAGCCGTTTTCTCGTGGTTCGTGTACGTGCATACATACATAAAGACAGACAGATAGGCTGACAGACAGACAGAAAGAAATTACAGAAAAGTAAGACGTGCATTACCTTGTTACTGTGGACATGACCGATACAGAAATACCATTATTTTCAAATTCTGAGCAATGTACAGACAAAACTCTTTATTTTATACCGGGTGGTACAGCTGCCCCTATTCACGCAGTTTTATGCAACCCGTAGATTATAGTCGAACCTAAAAATATTAACCTTGACTACTCACTACAATGTCTGCTCTTACAACGCTTTCCATAATTCGTTTATTCGTCTCAAGCAAATCAGCATTAATGATAAAATACGAATTGATGGTAAAGAATCGTGAAAATTATGTGTCGCAGAAACGTCCTGTACAGAGAATATTATTGGTGAATGACTAGAAGTAGCAGCAACACAACAGCGCTAAACAGCAACCCGTGATAGCCGAGCTTGCTAAAAGTTAGAGGAGAGTGCCGGTGTTCGTTAGTAGACGGTTCGAGTCCTGTGTACGACGAACATTTTTATTGCGTTGTTGATGTTCGTGAGGGTCGTGTTGTTGACGACAAATCTAAATCATGATCAGTTCTCATATTGCAGGTACTCAGCTATGTTTGCTTTTTAAGGAGCTCTTCATCATCATCATCATCATCATCTGTTTACCCTCCAGGGTCGGCTTTTCCCTCGGACACAGCGAGGGATCCCACCTCTACCGCCTCAAGGGCAGTGTCCCGGAGCTTCAGACTCTTGGTCTGGGATACAACTGGGGAGAATGACCAGTACCTCGCCCAGGCGGCCTCACCTGCTATGCTGAACAGGGGCCTGGAGGGATGGGAAGATTGGAAGGGATAGGCAAGGAAGAGGAAAGGAAGCGGCCGTGGCCTTATGTTAGGTACCATCCCGGCATTCGCCTGGAGGAGAAGTGGGAAACCACTCAAAACCACTTCCAGGATGGCTGAGGTGGGAATCGAACCCACCTCTACTCAGTTGACCTCCCGAGGCTGAGTGGACCCCGTTCCAGCCCTCATACCACTTTTCAAATTTCGTGGCAGAGCCGGGAATCGAACCCGGGCCTCCAGGGGTGGCAGCTAATCACGCTAACCACTACACCACAGAGGCGGACTTTAAGGAGCTCTTAAAAGAGCTATTTGCAATAAAGTGAGATTGTACCGACAGCGGTGCGATGGGCTTATGCGTGGCCATTCGATTAATGAGGCAAATGTTCAAAATGACCACCTGCTTCGTTAATGCACATCTGAGCACGGTGGAGGAGAGACATTCTTGCTTGCTGCAACATATGTGGTGGAATCTGCCTGCAGTTTTCCGTGATGAGCCGCCGTAAATGATTCGGGCTCTCAGGCTCCTGCTCATAGACTCTTTCCTTTAAATAACCCCAGAGGAAAAAGTCGAGTGGAGTAAGGTCAGGTGATCTAGCCGGCCATGTGACAGGACCCCCTCGTCCAATCCATCGTCCAGGATATGTCCTATGCAAGTGGTTCCGTACTGCCAACGACCAGTGTGGGGGAGCTCCATCCTGCTGGAACCACATCCGTAACCGTGTCATAAGGGGCACATCCTCCAATAAGAGTGGGAGGTACTCACGAAGAAACTCTAGATAGCGTCGTCCCGTGAGGTTTCCTTCGAAGAAATATGGTCCAATTATCTTGTCACCTAGTATCCCGCACCACACGTTGACGCCCCATTGTACCTGAAATCGAGCTCCCCTGATCCAGTGAGGATTTTCAACGCTCCAGTAATGGAAGTTGTGACGATTAACAGTTCCGTTCTTGTGAAATCTGGATTCATCACTAAAGAGAATGTCCATTAAGAAATTCGCATCAGCTTCAACTCTTTGTAATATCCATTGCGAAAATTCTATCCGTTTTGGAAAGTTGTCTCCGTGAAGTTCCTGGTGCAGCTGTTGATTGAAAGGGTGGAATTTATGGCGGTGCAATATTCGCAGTACAGATACATGACTGATGTTCAATTCATTTCCTATGGCCCGTGAGCTTGTGTGCGCGTTGTATGCAATTGCATTTAGAACAGCTTCGTCGTTATTTCCAGACGTCACTGGAGCATCCCGAACGGGGGGTAACGTATGAAATGACCCCGTTGCACGCAACCGTCTTTCAACACGTCGAAATGTATCTGCAGTTGGCAGCCTTCGTCCAGGAAATCGTTCTTGATACAAGCGTCTGGCTTCCCGTGCATTTTGCCTTGCTTCTCCATAAAGTAGTACCATATTCACATAATCATCCCGTGAATACATAATGTTTGCTTTCGTGCTAACCGTACAGTACGTGCTCACACGTTGCTGCTAGGATTACGATATGCTGTTTCATGTGCCCTACGTATGAAGTGTAGACCGCTGTTAGTTGGTCTTCGAGTCGAACGTGCGCAGTTGCTTGGTTGAATGGGTGGGTCAGAATGTTGACAACACGTGCACTGCGCTTCATTCCCTGTAGTCGTTTGCCATATGGAAGTCGCATGTTATTATTCCTTTCGTATGTATGCTTTCTTTGTCATCATCATCATCATCATCATCTGTTTACCCTCCAGGTTCGGCTTTTCCCTCGGACTGAGCGAGGGATCCCACCTCTACCGCCTCAAGGGCATCCCCCTGTTGGTGGGGGTGGTAGAATAACACCCACGGTATCCCTTGCCTGTCGTAAGAGGCGGCTAAAAGGGGCCTCAGGGGCTCTGAACTTTGGAGTGTGGGTTGGCGACCACGGGGCCCTCAGCTGAGTCCTGGCATTGTTTCCACTTACTTGTGCCAGGCTCCTCACTTTCATCTATCCTATCCGACCTCTCTTGGTCAACCCTTGTTCTTTTCCGACCCCGACGCTATTAGGATTGCGAGGGCTAGGGAGTCTTTCATTTTCACGCCCTTCGTGGCCCTTGTCTTTCTTTGACTGATATCTTCATTTTTCGAAGTGTCGGATCCCTTCTATTTTTCCCTCTGATTAGTGTTATTTAGAGGATGGTTGCCTAGTTGTAGGGTAAAGTCAAGTTACTCCGTGATATCAAGTAACTCCGTGATAAATCGTATTTCCTGTATCACTACGTTGCTTCAATTCGAAAGGTTACAAAATTTTGCCAGCAGATGGCAGAAGAATCTAAGAGTCTTGAAAACCCTCGCGCTCCATCTTTGAGCAGTTCAAAGAGATTTTAGGAATGTATTCCTATTATGTTGTTATGTGAGCAGGTCGTGCACAGGGAGTGAAATCAGTAGTGAACATATTAGTTTCTTACAAACAGTTATTCTAGTGTATAAGTTTCATTTTAACACCAGTCACAGGTAAAATACAGATCATTCACATACAAAATTTGCTTGCACATAGTATCACGCGTTGAAGGTGTGTGAGCTTAGCAATAGGTTCGTTTTTCTTAGGTTAGACGCTGGGATGGCGCCAAAGCGGGATAATGTGGCGCGCTCTTACACATCTGAAACACTTAAAGAAGCGTTGCGGTTGGTGAAGGAAGAAGGATGAACAGTATACAAGGCCAGTAAACGATTTGGTATCCCGTGGAGTACACGTAAGGAATATTGCCAAAAAAATAGACGATCCAGGAAGCGCAACTCTTTGAAAAATTGGAAAGCCATTTGTTATGCCACCTGAACTTGAAGCGAAGATAGTGAACTACATAGCAACGATGCAGTCTTTGGCAGCTGAGAATAATGTCCACATTGTGACATTCCCGGCCCACACAACTTACCTTCTCCAGCCTCTGGACGTCGGGGTTTGTAAACCTCTTAACGAATCATGGAGGAAAGAGTTGGCTAGATTTTTGGTTGATCATCCTGGAGAGAAACCAGTTCTCTATGATTTCAACAGACTTCTGGCTACAGCTTACCAAGACGCCTTTCAGACCACCACTATCTGCAACAGCTTCGCAAGGACTGGGATTTTCCCCTACAACAAAGATGCTGTTTCCGATGATGGTCTTGCTCCTTACTTTGTTACACAGGGTCAGAGGCAGGAATCATGTGAAAAGTTAATGGCTACTCTAGAAGATATTTTGAAACTCCCTGCGTGCCAAACAGCGTGTAAAGAAAGAAAGGAAGAAAGCAAGAAAGGAAGGAAGAAGTGACCCTTCTAAGAAGGTAATTTCGCCAAACCACAACAAGCCAACGACGTCAGGATTGGGCAAATCCATGAAAACGATAAATCAGTCTAGGCCAGTTTAATGTTTGATCCCATGTGAAGTGCCAGAAAGTGTTAGATAATGTCTATTTTATGTGCGATGGCTGTCAGGAATCGGATAGTGACTACGAACAGTCAAGCAGACTGAAAACAAGAGCAGAATTTTGTTTGTGCATATTTTTTGTTGAATATATTTGGCTCTTTTTTTTCTTTATTACTATTTTTGTATGATGCACAGTTTCAATATGGCCAATACAAGATAACTGAAACTTATTCGTATTAATTGAACACTTCCATTACATAAAAAACTAGTTTCCATCATTAAAAAGTATTCTTAATGGTAAGCACCATACTGTCACGGAGTAACTTCAACACTATCACGGAGTAACTTGAATATCACGGAGTTACCTACTTCTACTACCAATATTTGTAAGTTAATTTCTAGAAATAACTTGTAGATATTTGTAATATATATGTAAGAAATGCTTCGTAGGACATCCTTCTTTCGCATGAAAAAAATGAAAACTGTTACGGAGATTTCCGTGGTAGTTAGAGGTGAAAGAAGGTGCGGGGGGTGAACAGGTCTCAGGCTACGAAATTAAAGTGAATTTAAAAGTTAACAAGGTTATATTTTCTTAGCAAAAAACAAGAAATAACAATAATGGCAGGTACAGAGTAGCAAAACCACAAATCGAGAATGTACAATTACAGGATTTGGGGCTCCGAGAGCCAGACACACAATTCTTGAGCAATTAGCCCAACTTTACGATAAACAGAATTCAACAAAGGGGCAGAAAACCCCATTCATGCCCAGGAGCACTTGCTCCAAATTACACAGTAAAGCCTCCTCGAGGCATACAACACTCAATTTTCGAAAAAGAGCCACTCGCTCTCAACTTTAAGCCTATCAAAGGCCACACCAAACTCCACCTTCAAGTTGTCCTCTAAGGACATAAACACAGGGGTAAAGATACCCAACCTACTGAGGCCTATTAAGTGAGAAAATTTAATTACCTGGCCTCTAAAATACCAATTTGAGAGGAGGCGAACTTGCGCTCCTAATACACTTTGTTTAAAACCTACTTGGCACTAGGCCGTTAATGCAAGGGCTAATCCCATCCTAAAGAGGTGACTTCAGAAGGAAATAATTTACATTACATTACGGAAGAAAGGGTTGTGAAAATAAGTTCACCTCAATGCAATATGAGAGGGAGCTCGAGAGGGTTAAGCACTCTCTATCCCAATATGAAGCTTTAAAAGAGAATAGATGCTAAGAGTCTTTACATTTTAGGGAAAGTTACATGGTAGAAACGCTTCGGACCCGCCCCGAGAGTTAAACTGCTGAGCTAGCAAGAAAAGAAGTTATTACTCGGCCATTACCTTGCTGTTGAACGGCTGCCCGAAGGAAGAGGCGCTTCCCGCCCCCTGCTATGTACTTTACACACTGAAAGATGTTACTGAAGTGGCGCAGAGACCCTAAAATCAGCAGTTTATATACTCTCGCAGAAAGTTCGAGGCGTTTCAGGAAGGAAAACACCCGCCCACAAACATTTTATTGGTGGATAAAGAAAACCCCTACACAAGATGAAGAAGAAACACACTATTGGTGGAAAATTAATTAAAGAAATTCGGGATTGGCTAAGTTCAAAACAAGGGGAAAGAAAGGGTTAATATTGCCAACTTAAACAATGACTGAAAGAAATTTAGCAAAGAACAAACTTTTGAAATTAAATTTTCTCCAAAAAACAGTTCATTCACTTCGCACTAGGGTGCACCGTTGTAGTTCTTCAGTAGTGTTCTCTAGAAGGGAATGTTCACACTTCTTACTACAAGCAAAACAAAAATACGTCGAAAACAACACAGTTCAGAAACTTCAAAATTTCCAAGTAGTGGCATCTTCAGGGTAACTTGAAAATTAACACATAAGACAAAATTCAGACTTCTTCCAGTAGGGGAGTTTCAACTGGCGCAAAGTTTATATAAGCAGCGTGGAGGTGTACCGCCTGGTACAGACCTCCCCCCCCCCCAAAAGTTCCTCCAAGGGGTAACACAGAATAACATAAACTTTTGTTTGAAAACAAGGTCCAAGTTATAATGTTGCTATGGAGATTAATTGCAGAAGCATTTATCAAAATTGTTGAAATTTGATTTGATCCAGTTTCAAAAATTCTCGTAGTAACTGCTGAAGTAATGTCTTTATGTTTGTAGAAGTTGAATTCAGAAGGAATTTTAGTTTTTTAAGGTTGATGAAAAATTTACTAAGTCCACCAGATATTTTAGGAAATCCAAAAAAAGGTAGTAATGTTGAACTGGAATGTCCATGTAGCTGATTAAATATTTTCAAGGTTGATTAAGTTGGATGGCCAGACCGGCCGCTGCAGCTTGTTTCCAGATGAGGCCGCTCGGACCCCTCAAGTACCCTGAGATACCGCTCGCCCGCACTATGGGAGGAGTAGTGGTGTTGAAGCACGCCGCGCCCGCGGTGAACATGTACAGGCTGCGGGCAAGTAGCAGGTTGTGCGCCGCACATCAGCCTTGGCCGGGAGGAGGGCTCCGGCTCGCCGTGCACATGTCGTCCTCGCTGGAGTAGAGGGGGCCCTTCCTCTATCCCAGTCGGGGCACAGCGCCGCGCGGCTGCGGGAGCACTGAAACATTAAAGCTCGACGGCAGAATTTTTGTTGAACCAGGATGATAGTAGGGTACATTCATTGAGGTGAGGTTGAGGGGCCAGCGGCGTGGAGAAATTCTTTTCAAAAGCAAGCCACTGTGTATAGTGGAGCAGGAGACGGGAGCGTGGTAATGGCCGTGGCAAGGTCAGGATGGCAGTTTAACTAATCGGGGAGGTTTACACAAAATAATTACACATAAAGGAAACAGCTCCCAAGGGCAAAAGGCCTTAAGTGAAACCCCTCAAAAAAATATAACCTTCCTATTTCCTTTAAAATTATATGAAGCAAGTTAACACAGAAATTATACAGGTTTCACCTGCGACAGGTGAACCCTAAATATCCTCTCGGTGGCTGGATTACTTAATAACAACGTAACCGGCGTAAGGAAATCGAGAATGACACACGGCCCATGAAATCTGGGGGCAAGCTTGCCCGCGGGAACAAAATACTTGACCATCACCTGGTCACCTACCTTCAAATTGGTGGGTCTCCGTCCACGATCATATCTTTCCCTAACCTTTTCATGAGACACTTTAAGATTGGCTTTAGCTTTCTTCCAAAGATCTTTGATATTATCCGGATTTATTGTCTCGGGTAGAATTTCACTCAGAGACCAGAGGTTAGAGAGCGGCGTGTTGGGAACGAACTTGAACATCAAAGAAGCTGGAGTAAACTTGTGAGATTCATGGACCGCCGAATTCAAAGCAAAAGCTAACCAATGCAGGGACGTGTCCCACCTAGAAAGATCTTCATGATGATAGGCAATAAGCGCGGACCTGAGATTACGATTAACCCGTTCAGCCAGAGATGGTTGAGGGTAATAAGCAGAAGTCGTCACATGAGAGATGGACAAGTCAAAACAGAATTTACGAAAAAGGTTTGATGTAAACGCCTTAGCATTATCAGACACAATATATTGGCACGGACCAAAAGAAGCAAAAATAGAATTTAGGAAAATAATGGTGGACTGAGCGGTAGCCAGCTTAGTCGGAAATAACCAGGAAAATCTTGTAAAACCATCTACGCATACAAAGATGAACTTGTTGGCATTTCCCTTTGAATGGGGGAAGGGTCCTACATAATCAATATACAGGCGTTCCATGGGGCGCGAAGCCTGATGCGGAGACAAAAGGCCTACCTTAGTGGACATGGTTGGTTTACTAAGCAAACAGGATTTACAAGCCTTAACTAGTTCACGGATTTCACCGTCCATACCCTTCCAGATGAACCTTTCACGAATCTTTTCACGAGTTTTAAAGATTCCAAGATGCCCGCCTAATGAGGTCTCATGATAGTACTTGAAGATCATAGGTGCAAGAACAGCTGGAACGACAACCTTCATCATCTTATCATGCCTCGATGGGCAACATAAAACACCATTCCTCAGAACATAAGGGACCACATGTTCCCCAGAAGAAAGGGTTTCCATTATCGGAGCCAGCGTCGGATCTTCACGTTGGTATTTCTCGATATCCCTAAAGAGCATGGGAGCATCTGTTAAGATGGCATTAACATCAGATAGTATGGACTCGGGAGGTGATGAACTGTCGACCGGTTCATGGGTCTCGACGTCGTTGGAAAACATACGGCTGAGTCCATCGGCAACAACATTTTCGGTCCCTCTGATATGCCTGACATCGAATTGGAAGGCAGAAATACGGATGGCCCAACGGGCTATACGACCAGTACGACGCGGCCTACCTAAGACCCAGCTTAAGGCTTGATTATCTGTGTCCAGTTCGAATTTGACATGTTCCAGATAGAGACGGAACTTTTCTAAGGCAAATAAGACTGCCAAACCTTCGAGCTCATAGACGGAATACTTGGCTTCTTGAGCCGATAGAGTCCTAGATGCATAGGCGATGGGTCGCCTCCCTAATTCAGTCTCTTGAAGAAGGACTGCTGCTACTGCTGACGACGACGCATCAGTTTGGACGATGAATTTCTTTGAGAAATCAGGCATAGCAAGGACAGGGGCATTACAGAGAGCTAATTTAAGATCTTCAAAAGCGGCTTGTTGAGAAGGTCCCCACTCGAATTTGATGCCTTTCCTACGAAGAAGGTTTAAGGGCGCCGCTCTATTAGCGAAGTTAGGAATAAATTTCCTGAAGAAATTCACCTTACCAATGAACCTGGCGATACCTCTAATGTCCTTGGGAGGTTTAAAATCACGGATGGCCTGGGTTCTAGAATGATCGACGGCAACACCATCAGGAGACACAATATGCCCTAGGAATGACATAGAGGGCTTCGCAAAGGCAACCTTGGACAACTTAACAGTTAACCCAGCCTTACGAAGGCGACTAAGAACTTCTCGCAGATGATCTAGATGTTCTTCAATAGTCTCCGAAAATACGACGACATCATCCAAGTAGTGATACAAGTACTCAAATTTGATGTCGGAGAAGATCCTATCTAGCAGCCTAGTGAGTACAGCTGCTCCCGTGGGGAGCCCGAAAGGCACGCGGTTGTATTCGTATTAGTTCCAATCCGTGGCAAACGCTGTAAGATGTTTACACTCTTCCGCTAGGGGAATTTGATTGTAGGCCTGATTCAAATCCAAGATGGTGAAGAACTTGGCCTTACGGAACCATGAAAAGCAAGAATGAAGGTCAGGAAGGGGCACAGATTGTAACACCACCTTCCGATTGAGAGCCCTATAATCAATGACAGGCCTGAAGCCACCTTGGGGTTTCGGGACTAGAAAAATAGGCGAATAATACGCCGACTTCGAGGGCCTAATAATACCATCCTTCAACATCTGATCGATGATTTCTTTCAGAGCCTTCATTTTAGGTGGAGATAGCCTATAAGGTGGAAAACGGACAGGAATCGAATCCGTGACCTCAATTTCGTATTCAATAAGGTCAGTAACACCAAGAGTATCAGAGAACACCTCTGGAAACGACTGACACAACTTACGAATACTATCAGCCTGCTCCTCAGGAAGATGTCTAAGGTCTAACAACATCTCATCCTGGGTAGGCGAAATAGATGAACATGACGCAGAATTACATTTTAACAAGGGGATTTTACAATTGGAAGCAAATTTGAATGTGCACGACTTACTCTGAAGATCGAGCACAAGACCCGTGTGAGAAATAAACTCGGCTCCCAATATGATGGGGCAAGACAAGTGCTTAACCACAAACAATTTGATTTTCCATGTAAATTTAAAAATACGAATTTTGACATTTACAGAACCGAGAATTTCTAATGGAGATGAATTAGCCGAAACATATTGAACAGGAGACGAGCCATAGTCCGGTAGTTTACAAACCGATTTCAATTTTGAATACCATAGATCCGAAATAATTGAACAAACACTGCCTGAATCTAAGAGAGCTGTTATAGGCTCATTATTTAACTCAATTTTAAGAAAAGGAACAGGTGCGGGGGTATCTGCCGCAATCCTAAGACACTCTTTGGGGCATTCAAAAGATGAATTTGAAGACTGAACGTTCCCTGAATTTACGACCTGTTTGCCGGGGGCTGAGCCTTGGGAAGCAGAATTAGTCGACTCAGCCGAAGCCGCTAGTCACTTATTATTAGTGACATTGGTGGAAGTTGCACCAGAAGTTGAGCAGGAGGGGGTGCTATTTGAATTTGGGCAATTCTTGGCGATATGTGAGAAAGCCCCACATTTAAAACAGCCTTGTGATGAGCCAGCTCCATTATTTGCCCTACTAGATTTGATCAATGGATACTTGTTCCGAAGATGGTCAGGCGACCCGCAAGCGTAACATTTACGAGGTGTGACTGATCGGCGAGGTGGAGGCCGAGTATTACTAAAAGAAGTCGGGGGTTCTTTCGCGACACGCAAGGAATCGGCGTATCTAACTCCTTCCGCTGAGACGGCCAATTCTTCAAGTTCAGAGAAGGTTTGCGGGCACGCCGCGAAACACGAATATGACCTATAGGATGGTGAAATTCCTTCTACAATAGCCTGTACAATCTGATCTTCAGGAAAATGAAGAGCAAACACCCTAATATAGAATTTAATGTCTTGTATGAAATCAGCCAGATTTTCATCCAATCTCTGTACGCGATAATAGTACTTCTGAATCAGAGATGACCTCGCGCGAGCAGGAATAAAATTTGCAAGCAAGTGTGCGTGAAAATCTTCAATAGATGACTGTTCAGCTATGGCTCTTACTATTTTGTCTGAGAGAATACCTATTGCATAGGGATAGATGATTTGCAAAATTTGGCATGGAGAAAGAGAAAAAACAAGGGCATGATCCTGGAATTCAACTAAAAACCTTAAGAAAGAAATAACGTCACTGGTAGTGTTAACCGAAAACTTCGAGATACCTCTGAGCAACATTGCCAATGGATGAGGCAAGCTGCTGAACCCAGGTGACATAGTAGGTAAAGGTTTCAGTGGAAAAGAAGTTAATTCAGAACGTACATTATTCAACGATGCACGGCGTTCAGACTCGTTGTCCAATGGGGCAGAGATCGTTTGAGCTCCAACAGTAATCCTATTGACTTCTCCCTTAGGAGGCTCTTCCTCGCTACCTACATTCACCGTGGAGGGTTGATCGATTTTGGGAGGAACTTCCCCAGTTAACAATTGGGTAACCTTACTGGATAATTCAGAAATACTTTCAAGCAACGTACTAGCTTCCTTCCTCTGAACGTCATTCAACTTCAGAGACAACAGATCGTTAACTCTATTTGAAAAATAAAATAGCCTGGCTTGCACACGCTTAATTTGATTAGAAGAAGGATCATTTTCGTCAAAAAAACTAATTACAGGTGCTAGCCCAGTAGTATTCTCGGTGATCGTGGAAAGAGAGTCGTCAATTTCTTTCTCTCCCAAAGTGGGGATGGAAATGGGCAAATCAAGGGACTCTCTAAGCTTGTTTGTGTCTACTGCAACCGTGCCTCCAGATTGCACATTTCTGATAGTTAACTCATAGATCAACTCCTCCTTGAGCAAATAGTTGAGATGGAGAACATCGCGAGGGCCGGGCATGATGACAGAACAATTTTGAAAAAGAAAAAAAATCAAAATTTCCAGCAACAGAGAAAATTGTTAGAGTTCGAATCAAAACAACGTTTAGCCGTCAAAAGGGGCTAAATTGAGACCCATTCAACCACGCTCTGCTACCACTTGTTACGGAGTTTTCCGTGGTAGTTAGAGGTGAAAGAAGGTGCGGGGGGTGAACAGGTCTCAGGCTACGAAATTAAAGTGAATTTAAAATTTAACAAGGTTATATTTTCTTAGCAAAAAACAAGAAATAACAATAATGGCAGGTACAGAGTAGCAAAACCACAAATCGAGAATGTACAATTACAGGATTTGGGGCTCCGAGAGCCAGACACACAATTCTTGAGCAATTAGCCCAACTTTACGATATACAGAATTCAACAAAGGGGCAGAAAACCCCATTCATGCCCAGGAGCACTTGCTCCAAATTACACAGTAAAGCCTCCTCGAGGCATACAACACTCAATTTTCGAAAAAGAGCCACTCGCTCTCAACTTTAAGCCTATCAAAGGCCACACCAAACTCCACCTTCAAGTTGTCCTCTAAAGACATAAACACCGGGGTAAAGATACCCAACCTACTGAGGCCTATTAAGTGAGAAAATTTAATTACCTGGCCTCTAAAATACCAATTTGAGAGGAGGCGAACTTGCGCTCCTAATACACTTTGTTTAAAACCTACTTGGCACTAGGCCGTTAATGCAAGGGCTAATCCCATCCTAAAGAGGTGACTTCAAAAGGAAACAATTTACATTACGTTACGGAAGAAAGGGTTGTGAAAATAAGTTCACCTCAATGCAATATGAGAGGGAGCTCGAGAGGGTTAAGCACTCTCTATCCCAATATGAAGCTTTAAAAGAGAATAGATGCTAAGAGTCTTTACATTTTAGGGAAAGTTACATGGTAGAAACGCTTCGGACCCGCCCCGAGAGTTAAACTGCTGAGCTAGCAAGAAAAGAAGTTATTACTCGGCCATTACCTTGCTGTTGAACGGCTGCCCGAAGGAAGAGGCGCTTCCCGCCCCCTGCTATGTACTTTACACACTGAAAGATGTTACTGAAGTGGCGCAGAGACCCTAAAATCAGCAGTTTATATACTCTCGCAGAAAGTTCGAGGCGTTTCAGGAAGGAAAACACCCGCCCACAAACATTTTATTGGTGGATAAAGAAAACCCCTACACAAGATGAAGAAGAAACACATTATTGGTGGAAAATTAATTAAAGAAATTCGGGATTGGCTAAATTCAAAACAAGGGGAAAGAAAGGGTTAATATTGCCAACTTAAACAATGACTGAAATAAATTTAGCAAACAACAAACTTTTGAAATTAAATTTTCTCCAAAAAAACAGTTCTTTCACATCGCACTAGGGTGCACCGTTGTAGTTCTTCAGTAGTGTCCTCTAGTAGAGAATGTTCACAATTCTTACTACAAGCAAAACAAAAATACGTCGAAAACAACACAGTTCAGAAACTTCAAAATTTCCAAGTAGTGGCATCTTCAGGGTAACTTGAAATTTAACACATAAGACAAAGTTCAGACTTCTTCCAGTAGGGGAGTTTCAACTGGCGCAAAGTTTAAATAAGCAGCGTTTTGGTGTACCGCCCGGTACAAAAACAACCGTAGTCTAAAGTTTCCGAATCCCTAGCAGAGAAAGCTTAGTATCACGGAGTTACTTAACTTTACCCTACTTCCTCTTAAAACAATAATCACTACCACCACCACCACCTCAAGGGCAGTGTCCTGGAGCTTCAGACTCTTGGTTGGGGGATACAACTGGAGAGTATGACCAGTACCTCGCCCAGGCGGCCTCACCTGCTATAGTGAACAGGGGCCTAGTAGGGGGATGGGAAGATTGGAAGGGATAGGCAAGGATGAGGGAAGGAAGCGGCCGTGGCCTTAAGATAGGTTCCATCCCGGCATTTGCCTGGAGGTGAAGTGGGAAACCACGGAAAACCACTTCGAGGATGGCTGAGGTGGGAATCGAACCCGCCTCTACTCAGTTGACCTCCCGAGGCTGAGTGGACCCCGTTCCAGCCCTCGTACCACTTTTCAAATTTCGTGGCAGAGCCGGGAATCGAACCCGGACCTCCGGGGGTGGCAGCTAATCACGCTAACCACTACACCACAGAGGCGGCTGCTTTCTTTGCAAAGGTGGCAAATTACTTTTGAGACTTAAGAACGTTAAATATTTATTACGAATGGCCTTACAAGTATAATATAAAAATAAAATTGAATAGCTCGTAACTAGATTCGAACTCTAAATGCCTGCTAACATATCGTACGCTCGCTGCGATTGGTGCCATGTAGCCACTGCAGGCGACAAAGTATTGGTCTCGTAGCTCTGTACTAATGGAATTACCGAGGCTATCGCTTCGATACTGATCGTTGATGTTAAAAGTTCTGAACTCGAATGTGCAAACACCACAGTGAGGCTCCGGTAAATAAGTAGGGGACTGGAAATAATAATAATATTGCATTGAAAATTACTCACTTGTGTTCAGGACTCCATTTTGAATATTATTACGTCCCGAAATGTGGCATTCTTAGTGATTTTGTCGGTAATATTGGTAATAATTGCACATATTAAGTATAAAGATGTGTTCATGATAGCCATCTTTGTTTGTTTCCAGAGATGTTATGGAATAGACTGGTTACTTTGACATTGGAAAGCATGGTAGCATGGAAGTTTCAATGCAAAGCATGGGTGTTGCAATAGAAAGCATGAATGTTGCAACATAAAGCATGGAAGTTACAATGCAAACATGTTATTGTCATGACAGATCTTGGCCTGGATTTTGCAAAGATAGGTTAGAGCCACTAAATTATACTTTTTTCTTGCCGTGCGGGCAGTATGCGCCGCGACGATAGTTTAGAGCCTGTCGAAGGGAGTGTGGCCCCCGAAGGGGGCCACTGTTCTCATGACAGAGCTTGGCCTGGATTTTGCAAAGATAGATTAGAGCCACTAAATTATACTTTTTTCTTGCCGTGCGGGCAGTATGCGCCGCGGCGATAGTTTAGAGCCTCTCGAAGGGAGTGTGGCCCCCGAAGGGGGCCACTGTTCTCATGACAGAGCTTGGCCTGGATTTTGCAAAGGTAGGTTAGAGCCACTAAATTATACTTTTTTCTTGCCGTGCGGGCAGTATGCGCCGCGGCGATAGTTTAGAGCCTCTCGAAGGGAGTGTGGCCCCCGAAGGGGGCCACTGTTCTCATGACAGAGCTTGGCCTGGATTTTGCAAAGGTAGGTTAGAGCCACTAAATTATACTTTTTTCTTGCCGTGCGGGCAGTATGCGCCGCGGCGATAGTTTAGAGCCTATCGAAGGGAGTGTGGCCCCCAAAGGGGGCCACTGTTCTCATGACAGAGCTTGGCCTGGATTTTGCAAAGGTAGGTTAGAGCCACTAAATTATACTTTTTTCTTGCCGTGCGGGCAGTATGCGCCGCGGCGATAGTTTAGAGCCTCTCGAAGGGAGTGTGGCCCCCGAAGGGGGCCACTGTTCTCATGACAGAGCTTGGCCTGGATTTTGCAAAGGTAGGTTAGAGCCACTAAATTATACATTTTTCTTGCCATGCGGGCAGTATGCGCCGCGGCGATAGTTTAGAGCCTCTCGAAGGGAGTGTGGCCCCCGAAGGGGGCCATTGTTCTCATGACAGAGCTTGGCCTGGATTTTGCAAAGATAGGTTAGAGCCCATAAATTATACTTTTTTCTTGCCGTGCGGGCACTATGCGCCGCGGCGATAGTTTAGAGCCTCTCGAAGGGAGTGTGGCCCCCTTATGACAGAGGTTGGCCTGAATTTGCAAAGATAAATTACAGCTACTAAATTAGAGGAGTTGTAACATCCATGCTTTATGTTGTAACTTCCATGCTTCTCACCTATCTGAAATTCCTTGCTTTGTTGTAAAGTCAAAGTAACCAGTCTATACTATAACATCTCTGGAAAAAAAGATGGCCATCATAAATATATCCTCCTACTTCTTGTGTGCAATTATTACCAATAAAAACGCACAAAATCACTAATAATGCTACATTTCGGGACCTAATAATATTCAAAATGGAGTCCTAAACACATGTGAGTAATTTTCAATGCAATATCATTATTATTTCCAGTCCCCTACTTCTTTACCACTGCCCACAGTGAACTAAAGAATCGCGTCTCTCTTACGCCCAGATAGTTGCAACAATTTTGTACGCGTTACTTGGTTGAATGAGTCCAGCGTTATGTTTCAGGTGGTATTCACAATCGGTGCGTATGTGGCGATATTTATGATACCTGTTTATTATAACTTCCGTAGAAGAATATCGGAGACTTCAGAAAGGTCTTCGTAAACGATGCCTAGGCGAATACGAAATGACATTAAAAAATGCATGACTCAAGAATGGTTGGAACCCTTCCTGCTTCATGTAACCTATCGAGGTACGTCTTCCATACGTAATCCGCGCAGCTATTTGCAACGTACAAGCGCCATCCTTGTAACTCTGTATTCACGAGGAGAGTGGAAGTTCCCGCTTCGACAAGTTACTGATGAGTTACAGCCTTATGGTCCCGTTTTACGCCTTTTTTGATCGCTCTAACGGTAGTAATTACATGGCGTAAGCTATCACATCTGCTGTACAGCATTTGCGTGCCACAGATTATAAACTACAGTGCAAAATACGTTTCTATCAATTTCGATGTGATGAGACTATACAAAATGGTGGTGCATTGACATGTCTGTAATTGGTCTTACCCTATCACGTTCTCTATGATACCACGACCGCCCTTTCTATCAAAAGAAAATGGCCTCTTGGACCAATCACGTGCGCAATTCTCTACCGACAGCTATAGGCGTGTTTATGGTTTGTACAGTATAGTAACATTTCGTAAAAATTAGTAGAGTATTGGACACCGCTCTACATAAAATGGTACACTGTTTTTGAGATGGACCTCACTTACTGCCTCTTGTACAATTTTTCCATTGTGCGGAGAAGTCTACATCGGGTTAACTGCACATAACATTGCTGTAAGGTGTTGCGCAAGATGGGACTAAGAGGCATTTACGTCCTAGCTGGTTGCATATATTCGGGAAAATAGGGGCAGCTGTACCACCCGGTATATCTATATATATAAAGTAGCTTGTCCTGACTGACTGACTGACTGACTGACTGACAGATTCATCATCACCGAGCCAAAACTACTGGACATAAAGAAATGAAATTTTGGAGATGTATTCATATTAAGATGTAGGTGCTCGCTAAGAGAGGATTTTTGGATATTCCGTCGCTAAGCGGGTGAAAAGGGGGGTGAAATTTTAAAATGTGTGTGTCTATATCTCAAAACTTTAAAAGTTTACAGATGTGAAAATTGGTATTTAGAATCTTCTTAAAAAATAAGGAAACACGTATTTTTTTGTTTTGAGACAATCCCAATAGGAGGGGCACAAAAGGGTGAAAAAGGGGTTGAATGCCTTTAATCGGGATACCGGTACTTATATCTCAGAAACTGAAGATATTACAGACATGAAAATTGGTACTTTTGATCTCTTTTAAAAATGAGAAACACGTATTTTTTTGGGGGGGAAATCCAATTAATGGGAGGGTGAAAAGGGGGTGAATTTTTAAAATGGGTGCATCTATATCTCAAAACTCTTAAAGTTTACAGATGTAAAAATTGGTACTTAGAATCTTCATTAAAAACAAAGAAACACGTATTTTTTTGTTTTCGGAAAATCCCAATAGGAGGGGTGAAAAGGGGTGAAAACGTGGTTGAATGACTTTCATGAGGATACTTATATCTCAGAAACTGAAGATATTACAGACCTGAAAATTGGTGTTTAGGATCTCCTTTAAAAATAAAGAAATACATATTTTTTGTTTTTGGAAAATCCAATTAATGGGGGGTGTGAAAAGGGGGTGAATTTTTAAAATGAGTCTATCTATATCTCAAAACTTTTAAAGTTTAAAGATGTAAAAATTGGCATTTAGAATCTCCTTTACAAATAAAGAAACACGTTTTTTTTTGTTTTCGGAAAATCCCAATTGGAAGGGTGGAAAAGGGTGAAAAAGCGGTTGAATGCCTTTAATGAGGCTACTTATATTTCAGAACCTGAAGATATTACAGACCTGAAAATTGGTATTTGGGATTTACTTTAAAAATAAAGAAACAGGTATTTTTTTGATTTTGGAAAATCCAAATAATGGAGGGTGAAAAGGGGGGTGAATTTTTAAAATGAGTGTGTCTACATCTTAAAACTTTAAAAGTTTACAGATGTAAAAAAATGGTATTTAGAATCTTCTTTAAAAATACAAGAACACGTATTTTTTGCTTTCTTTAAATCCCAATAGGAGGGGTGTAAATGGGTGAATAATGGGATGAATGCCTTTAATGAGGATACATATATCTCAGAAACTGAAAATATTACGGAACTGAAAATTTGTATATGGGAGCTCCTTTAAAAATAAGGAAACACGTATTTTTTTGTTTTTGGAAAATCCAATTAATGGGGGTTAAACAGGAGTGACAAACTGGGGTGATTACATTACAAGATATTACAATCATTCCGTATTGACGGTTTTCACTTTACAATGGCGAAAAATGAATGTATCCTCCTATTCAATACATCATATATTCCGTCATTAGACGGAGCAAACAAGTTCAGACATGTTTCGGCTCGTTTGAGCCATCTTCAGTGAAAAAATTAGGGGGGTTGGAATAATTTACATAATACGAGTTGAAAAAATGCTAAAAAACATAATGAAAGCGCAAATGAAAAAAACAAACAAAAGAGAGCCTAGACGGAAACAAAATAGCACAAATATACAATATTTACATCAATATGCAGAGCAAAAAACAACTTATTGCAACAAAATTCAGTGAAACAGGAGTTAATTTGAAATAATAATTGATACTAAAAAACTGCGTTAACCTAAGAAACAAGGGAATGAGAAAACAAATGATGCAGATGGAAATGAATAATAGTAGCACATGGTGAGGTTGTGGACCTCATAGTTTACAAATTATTAGTTTATAAAAACGACAAAACAGTTTTGAAATCGCTGTCAAAATCCTAGTGGAAATCCATCACATCAAAATGGTCAGGAGGAGAGCGGGAGCAAACATTTTGAGAGAAACCAAGCCTGAATTAACCTGCAGGCGAAAAGCCTGTGATGAGGAGAAAAAACACGTTAAATTTAAGGCTTCAGAAATAGCAGCATTCTTAATATCTTCTCAATCTAGCGGTCCCTTTCTTCATTATAGTTTCATGATGTTGGCTGGTGTTTTGCCTTATTATAGAGGGGTCGGAAGGGCCGCATATATAAAATATGAGAAGCTGTGTTAGGTAGAAGACAGATGCATAGTCAATTGTAGTAATCTAGTGGAAACCGTCAATGAAGTTCTAATCTGTAATGGAAAAAATGAGGTTGTATGAGAAACATGGGTTGATAAGTAAAAAGTGTGGAATGGTTGTGAAGAAAGCTTAAACTTACGGTGTGCAGTAGGTGGTTGTCCTCTCTAGTGGCCTGGCTTTCTCAAAGTAACGGTCTCGTTCGCGTGATCGAGTCTATTGTTGGTTCGGCTGTGTCTGCTAGGATGGAAGGAGCGGAGGGGGAAGGGGAGGTACAGGGCTGGTTTGAGGAAGGGAGGGGTGTTGAGTTGGAGAGATGGAGGTGGGTTTGTTTGGCAAATATAAAGAATGAATGTTTCAAGAGGATGTTAGTTTACTCGCTGACTTCTAAAGCTCGAATGGTGTGGCCTTCTTAAAGTGACGGTCTCGGTCGCGTGATCGAGTCTATTGTTGGTTGGCTGTGTTTGTTAGGTTGGAAGGAGCGGAGGGGGAAGGGAGGTGCAGGGCTGGTTTGAGGAAGGGAGGGGATGCTGAGTTGGAGAGATGGAGGTGGGTTTGTTTGGCAAATATAAGGAATGAATGTTTCAAGAGGATGTTAGTTTACTCCGATATGAAGTCAAACACAAGCTATCTTCCATCCTCAATCAACAACAAACCATTAAACCCAACACAGTGCACGTAGCTAAAGTAAACAAACTTAAGAAAAAAGTGAAACAAAACGACTTAATTATAACAAAAGCCGACAAAGGAAATGCTACCGTAATCATGGACAAAAGTGACTATGTTAATAAAGCACACACGTTTTTTACAGACAACAACTTCATAACCTCTAAAAAAGATCCAACTAATAAAATACAAAGAGACCTAAAAACCATCATCAAGAACATTTCATTTCTGTTTAATGACCTTGAAAAATCCAAAATGATTATCATGAATCCGAAACTTCCCACAGCCAAAGCGCTACCCAAGATCCATAAAACAGACATCCCCATAAGACCCATTATCAATTTCAGAAACAGTCCGACCTATGAAGTATGTCGTTTCATTCACAAATTCCTCAAGTCACACTATCGTTTTCAAGCCAACACATCAGTAAAGAACTCCTTAGAATTCTGCAATAAGATCAAACACTTTAATTTATCCAAAAACCACACTCTTCATTCTTTTGATATTACTAACATGTACGCTAATGTTCCCGTTAACAGCACCGTAAAATTGATCAAAAACAATCTCTCCAAATTCAGCAATTTAAGTATAGGCTAAATAGATGAATTTATTCGAATTCTGGAATTTACTTTGAACAACAATTTCTTCACTTTCTATAATGTCATTTACCAACAGATAGGTCTTCCCATGGGGTCACCAGCTTCAGGAATCCTTGCAGACATCTACATTGATCATTTAGAACATTCTCACATCATTGGCAAGATCAATGGCATCCAACACTGGACACGCTTTGTAGATGACACCTTTGTTATTTTAGACTCCCACGTTACCAACAGCAACACAGTACTTGGATTTCTCAGCTCTATTGACCCACATATAAAATTCACCATAGAGTCAGAAAACAATAAAGCCCTTAATTACCTGGACTTAACCATTATGCGCAACAGCAACAACACTTTATCCTTCAATATATACAGGAAACCCACCCACACCATCAATACCATCCATCAGACCTCTGTGCACCCAGACATACATAAAAAAGCAGCTCACAATAGCATGGTCCTCAGAGCATTAACTATCCCTTTATCTTGCAAGAATTTCAAAAAAGAAATTAATACCATCTACAACATTGCAGAACACAATGGTTACAATAGAACCTTCATCAGCAGAATCATCAATAGATACAAAAGCAGACCCAAGACTACCCTAGTAAAAGATTCTGCTCCAAAAGAAAAATTTTCCACATTCACTTTCGATAATGGTAGCATTTACCAAATTTCTAATATTTTCAAGAAACACAGCATCAAAATAGCTTACAGAACCTCCCACACCAACTCCAAACTCATTTTCAATCCACACACTGTCAACAATAACAATAGCAACATCAACAACAAATATTTGAACTCCGGAGTTTACAAATTAAAGTGCCAATCCTGTAATTCCAGCTACATAGGTCAAACAGGCCGCAATTTTGTCATAAGATACGCCGAACATCGCAACGCTCTCAAATATAATCGTTTTTCAGCTATGAGCGAACACCATAAAACATCCAGCCACGAATACACTTCAATAGACAAAGACCTGAAGATCTTGCATTATGAGCAAAAAGGCACCTTGCTCAACATTCTCGAGAGCATCCACATCGATTTAGATCAGTTTATGAACCCCACTCACAATTTAAATGAAGTCAGCGAGAAAAAGAACATTCTACTTGAAACATTCATTCCATACAGTTGTCAGAATTTCCATAACACAAACAAACCCCACCTCCATCTCCCCGACTCACCACCACTCCCCCCCCCCCCCTCCTCACACCACCCCTCCCCCTCCGCTCCTTCCAACCTAGCAAACACAGCCAACCAACAATAGACTCGATCACGCGACCGAGACCGTCACTTTAAGAAGGCCACACCATTCGAGTTTTAGAAGTCAGCGAGTAAACTAACATCCTCTTGAAACATTCATTCCTTATATTTGCCAAACAAACCCACCTCCATCTCTCCAACTCAGCATCCCCTCCCTTCCTCAAACCAGCCCTGCACCTCCCTTCCCCCTCCGCTCCTTCCAACCTAACAAACACAGCCAACCAACAATAGACTCGATCACGCGACCGAGACCGTCACTTTAAGAAGGCCACACCATTCGAGCTTTAGAAGTCAGCGAGTAAACTAACATCCTCTTGAAACATTCATTCTTTATATTTGCCAAACAAACCCACCTCCATCTCTCCAACTCAACACCCCTCCCTTCCTCAAACCAGCCCTGTACCTCCCCTTCCCCCTCCGCTCCTTCCATCCTAGCAGACACAGCCGAACCAACAATAGACTCGATCACGCGAACGAGACTGTTACTTTGAGAAAGCCAGGCCACTAGAGAGGACAACCACCTACTGCACACCGTAAGTTTAAGCTTTCTTCACAACCATTCCACACTTTTTACTTATCAACCCATGTTTCTCATACAACCTCATTTTTTCTATTACAGATTAGAACTTCATTGACGGTTTCCACTAGATTACTACAATTTACTATGCATCTGTCTTCTACCTAACACAGCTTCTCATATTTTATATATGCGGCCCTTCCGACCCCTCTATAATAAGGCAAAACACCAGCCAACATCATGAAACTATAATGAAGAAAGGGACCGCTAGATTGAGAAGATATTAAGAATGCTGCTATTTCTGAAGCCTTAAATTTAAGGTGTTTTTTCTCCTTATCACAGGCTTTTCGCCTGCAGGTTAATTCAGGCTTGGTTTCTCTGAAAATGTTTGCTCCCGCTCTCCTCCTGACCATTTTGATGTGATGGGTTTCCACTAGGATTTTGACAGCGATTTCAAAACTGTTTTGTCGTTTTTATAAACTAATAATTTGTAAACTATGAGGTCCACAACCTCACCATGTGCTACTATTATTCATTTCCATCTGCATCATTTGTTTTCTCATTCCCTTGTTTCTTAGGTTAACGCAGTTTTTTAGTATCAATTATTATTTCAAATTAACTCCTGTTTCACTGAATTTTGTTGCAATAAGTTGTTTTTTGCTCTGCATATTGATGTAAATATTGTATATTTGTGCTATTTTGTTTCCGTCTAGGCTCTCTTTTGTTTGTTTTTTCATTTGCGCTTTCATTATGTTTTTTAGCATTTTTTCAACTCATATTATGTAAATTATTCCAACCCCCCTAATTTTTTCACTGAAGATGGCTCAAACGAGCCGAAACATGTCTGAACTTGTTTACTCCGTCTAATGACGGAATATATGATGTATTGAATAGGAGGATACTTTCATTTTTCGCCATTGTAAAGTGAAAACTGGGGTGAATTTTTTGAAAGACTATATCTACAGAATATCTGAGAAACGTAAAATGTTATAGACGTAAAAAGTGGGTATTTGGAATCTCCTGTAAATGTAAAGAAAGATAGGTGATTTGTTTTCGGAAACTCCACGTAAGGGGAATAGAAAGGGGTGAAATTTTAAAAAGCGAATTTCTACAGTATATCTCAAAACTTAACATGTTACAGAAGTGAAAAATGGTATTTTTATCTCTATTAAAAATAAAGAAACGTGTATTTTCAGCTTTCGGAAATACCACTTGGGTGGAAGGGGGGGGGTAAAAGTGACTGAAAATGGTGTTGAATTCTTTTAATTAGGCTACTGATATCTCAAAAATGAAGATATTACAGACGTGAAATCTGCTTTGGAATCTGCTTTAAAAGTAAAGAAACACGTATTCTCGGAAAATCCAATGAAGGGGGGTTGGGGGAGGGTGAAAAAATTGAAAAATTAATTGAATTAATTGTATGAGAATACATACATCTAATAGAAACTAAAGTTGTTACGGACGTGAAAATTGGTATTTGAATCTCCTTAAACAAAGAAAAACGCATTTGGGGGGCGGGAGTGAAAAGGAGTTGAATTCCTTTCATGAAGACACATAAATCAAAAACTGAAGAAGTTAGAGTCGTGATAATTACTATTTAGAAGATCCTTTACTATTAAGGAAACAAGTATATTTTGCCGGAAAATTCACTTACGGGGCGGGGGGGGGGGGGGAGGGGAGTGTGAAAGGAAGTGAAAATAAAGTGAATTATTTTTATGGGGATACTTATATCTCAAAACTGAATGTAACAGATGTGAACATTGGTGTTTGGAATATCTTTTAAACATAAAGAAACACGTCTTCTATTTTTTGGGCGGGGGGTGTAAATAAACTTAACGGCGGTGGGGTGTAAAAGGAGGTGAGATCAATTCATTTTACTGTTCATAATGTACTTAAGGAGCCTCCGTTGCTCAGGCGGCAGCGCGCCGGCCTCTCGCAGCTGGGTTCCGTGGTTCAAATCCCGGTCACTCCATGTGACATTCGTGCTGGACAAAACGGAGGCGGGACAGGTTTTTCTCCGGATACTTCGATTTTCTCTCTCATCATTCATTCCAGCAACACTGTCCAATATTTCATTTCATTTGTCATTCAACGATCATTGCCCCAGAGGTGTGCTTCGGCAGCCGGCACAATTCCTATTGTCGCTGCTAGATGGGGCTTTATTCATTCCATTCCTGACCCTGTCGAATGACTGGAAACAGGCTATATAGTTTCGATGTACTTATTCTGATCATAAACCGATCATTTTTAATCTTTCCTGGGCTGGTTTTCAACAGCCATCTTTTCCTTCGTAGAACGTTCTTAGATTACAGTAGATCCTCCTGGCATGTAAATAAAAATTTAAACACATTTGAAATAAACGATAGGAATGAGATGGACCGTCAAATTGTTCACCTCTATAATAAGGTCAACAATGCACGGAAGTATGTCATTGGTATCGCCAGAAATTCCGCACACTTGCCTACGCGCGACGATGGTGCTGGTCACATTGTAACAATGACACTGGCAGCAGATGTAATTTACCGCCAAGTAGCGATCTTGCAGCTTGCTGTGGGGTTCAGAACATCTTTTAATAATAATAATAATAATAATAATAATAATAATAATAATTGTTACGGAGATTTCCGTGGTAGGTAGAGGTGAAAGAAGGTGCGGGTGTGAATAGGTCTCCAACTACGGAATTAAAGTTAATGTAAAATTTTAACAAGGTTATATTTTCTTTCCAAATAACAGTTCTTTTTCTTCGCACTAGGGTGCACTATGGTAGTTCTTCAGTAGTGTCCTCTAGAAGAGAAAGTTCACACTTCTTACTTCAAGCAAAACAAAAACACATCAAAAATGACTCAGTTCTCAAACTCTAAAATTTACAGGTAGTGACATCTTCTGAGAAGGTAGAAAATTAATACCGTCAATAAAGTTCAGACTTCCTCCAGCAGAGGAGTTTCAACTGGCGCACATTTTAAATTAGCGGCGTGGAGGTGTACCGCCCGGTACAGACCTCCGCCCCCAAAAGTTCCTCCAGGGGTGACACATGAAAACTGTTTGAAAACAAGGTCCAAGTTTTGATGTAGATATGGAGATTAATTGCCGAAATATTTTTAAGATTTTCTTAATATGGTTTGATTTAGTTTCAAAATTTTGTTGTTGCAGGTGAAGTAAAGTCTTTATGCTTGCAGAAGTTGAATTCAGAAGATAAACTTTAGTTTTTAAAGTTGAGAAAAAAGTTTTCTAAGTCCACCAGGTATTGCAGAAAAATCCAAGAGAAGGTACTAATGTCGAACTGGAATGACCATGAAGTAGATGTAGACTAAGTTGAATGGCCAGATAGGCCGTTGCCGCTTGCGTCCAGGAGAGGCCGCTCGGACCCCTCAAGTACCCTGAGATACCGCTCGCCCGCACCGTGAGGGGAGCAGTGGTGTTGAAGCACGCCGCGCCCGCGGTGAACATATACAGGCTGCGGGCAAGTAGCAGGTCGTGCGCCGCACATCAGCCTTGGCAGGGAGGAGATCTCCGGCTCGCCGTGCACATGTCGTCCTCGCTGGGGTCGAGGGGGCCCATCCTCAAGCCCAGTCGCGGCACGGCGCCGCGCGGCTGCGGGGGCACTGAAACATTAAAACTAGGCGGCAGAATTGTTGGACCATCATCATTTTTTGAGGGCACAGGCTTGGTGGAGAGGTTGAGGGGCCAGCGGAGTGCAGATATCCATGGCATTTAATATAAGCAAGCCACAGTGTGTATAGCAGGAGACGGGAGCGTGGTAATGGCCGTGGTAAGGACAGAATGGCAGTTTAGCGGTGCGGGGAGGGTTTACAAAAATACTTACAAATGAAACTAAATTTTATAGAAGGGGCAGAAAGCCTTAAAGGTGAAACTCAAAAAAAAATAGAACCTTCATATTCCTTTCACGATTATATGAAGCAAGTTGACACAAAATTTACACCGGTTTCACCTGTGACAGGTGAACCCTAAATATCCTCTCGGTGGCTGGATTACTTAGTAACAACGTAACCGGCGTAAGAAAATCGAGAATGATACAAGGCCCATGAAATCTGGGGGCAAGCTTGCCCGCGGGAACAAAGTTTTTGACCATAACTTGGTCACCTACCTTCAAAGGGGTGGGTCTCCGTCCACAATCATACCTTTCCCTAACCTTTTCATGAGACACTTTAAGATTGGCTTTAGCCTTCTTCCAAAGATCTTTAATGTGGTCCGGATCTATTGTCTCGGGTAGAATGTCACTCAGAGACCAGAGGTTAGAGAGCGGCGTGTTGGGAACAAACTTGAACATCAAAGAGGCTGGAGTAAATTTATGTGATTCATGAACCGCCGAATTCAAAGCAAAAGCTAACCAATGCAGGGACGTATCCCACCTGGAATGATCTTCATGATGATAGGCAATAAGCGCGGACCTGAGATTACGGTTAACCCGTTCAGCCAGAGATGGTTGAGGGTAATAAGCAGAAGTAGTTACATGAGAGATGGACAAGTCGAAACAGAATTTACGAAAAAGATTAGATGTGAACGCCTTAGCATTATCAGACACAATATATTGGCACGGACCAAAAGAGGCAAAAATAGAATTTAAGCAAGTAATGGTAGACTGAGCGGTAGCCAGCTTAGTCGGAAATAACCAGGAAAATCTAGTAAAGCCATCTACGCATACAAAGATAAACTTGTTGGCATTTCCCTTTGACTGGGGGAAGGGTCCTACATAATCAATATACAAGCGTTCCATGGGACGCGACGCTTGATGCGAAGACAAAAGGCCTACCTTAGTGGACATGGTGGGTTTACTGAGCAAACAAGATTTACAAGCTTTTACTAGTTCACGGATTTCACCGTCCATACCTTTCCAGATGAACATTTCACGAATCTTTTCACGAGTTTTAAAGATACCAAGATGCCCTCTTAATGGGGTCTCATGATAATACTTGAAGATCATAGGTACAAGAACAGCTGGAACGACAACTTTCATCATCTTATGATGCCTCGAGGGGCAACATAGAACACCATTCCTCAGAACATAAGGGACCACATGTTCCCCAGAAGAAAGGGTTTCCATTATCGGAGCCAGCGTCGGATCTTCACGTTGGTATTTCTCGATATCCCTAAAGAGCATGGGAGCATCAGTTAAGATGGCATTAACATCAGATAGTATGGACTCGGGAGGTGATGAACTGTCGACCGGTTCATGGGTCTCGACGTCGTTGGAAAACATACGGCTGAGTCCATCAGCAACAATATTTTCGGTACCTCTGATATGCCTGACATCGAATTGGAAGGCAGAAATACGGATGGCCCACCGGGCTAGACGACTAGTACGACGCGGCCTACCTAAGACCCAGCTTAAGGCTTGATTATCTGTCTCCAGGTCGAATTTGACATGTTCCAGATAGAGACGGAACTTTTCTAAGGCAAATAAGACTGCCAACCCTTCGAGCTCATAGATAGAATACTTGGCTTCTTGAGCCGATAAAGTCCTAGATGCATAGGCGATGGGTCGCCTCCCTAGTTCAGTCTCTTGAAGAAGGACTGCAGCTACTGCTGACGACGACGCGTCGGTTTGGACGATGAATTTCTTCGAGAAATCAGGCATAGCAAGTACAGGGGCATTACATAGAGCTAATTTAAGATCTTCAAAAGCGGCTTGTTGAGAAGGTCCCCACTCGAATTTGATGCCTTTCCTACGAAGAAGGTTTAAGGGCGCCACTCTATTAGCGAAATTAGGAATAAACTTCCTGAAGAAATTCACCATACCAATGAACCTGGCGATACCTTTAATGTCCTTGGGAGGTTTAAAATCACGGATGGCCTGTGTTCTAGAATGATCGACTGCTACACCATCAGGTGACACAATATGCCCTAGGAATGACATAGAGGGCTTAGCAAAGGCAACCTTGGACAACTTGACAGTTAACCCAGCCTTACGAAGGCGATCGAGGACTTCTCGCAGATGATCTAGATGTTCTTCAAAAGTCTCTGAAAATACGACATCATCCAAGTAGTGATATAAGTACTCAAATTTGATGTCGGAGAAGACCCTATCTAGTAGCCTAGTGAGTACAGCTGCTCCCGTGGGGAGCCCGAAAGGCACGCGGTTGTATTCGTATTAGTTCCAGTCCGTGGCAAACGCTGTAAGGTGTTTAGACTCTTCGGCAAGGGGAATTTGATTATAGGCCTGATTCAGATCCAAGATAGTAAAGAACTTGGCCTTACGGAACCATGAAAAACAAGAATGAAGGTCGGGAAGTGGCACAGATTGTAACACCACCTTTCGATTGAGAGCCCTATAATCAATGACAGGCCTGAAGCCTCCTTGGGGTTTCGGGACTAGAAAAGTAGGCGAAGAATACGCTGACTTAGAGGGCCTAATAATACCATCCTTCAACATCTGATCGATAATTTCTTTCAGAGCCTTCATTTTAGGTGGAGATAGCCTATAAGGTGGAAAACGGACAGGAATCGAATCCGTGACCTCAATTTTGTATTCAATAAGTTCAGTAACACCAAGAGTATCAGAGAACACCTCTGGAAATGACTGACATAATTTACGAATACTATCAGCCTGCTCCTCAGGTAGATGTCTAAGGTCTAACAACATCTCATCCTGGGTAGGCGAAATAGATGAGCATGATACAGAATTACACTTTAACAAGGGAATTTTACAATTGAACGCAAATTTGAATGTGCACGACTTACTCTGAAGATCGAGCACAAGACCAGTGTGAGAAATAAAGTCCGCTCCCAGTATGATGGGGCAAGACAAATGCTTAGCCACAAACAGTTTGGTTTTCCATGTAAATTTAAAAATACGAATTTTGACCTGTACGGAACCTAGAATTTCTAATGGAGATGAATTAGCCGAAACATATTGAACAGGAGATGAGACATAGTCAGGTAGTTTACAAACAGATTTCAATTTAGAATACCATTCAGCCGAAATAATCGAACAAACACTGCCTGAATCTAAGAGAGCTGTTACAGGTTCATTATTTAACTCAATCTTAAGAAAAGGAACCGGTGCGGGGGTATCTGCCGCAATCCTAAGACACTCCTTGTTGCATTCAAGGGATGGATTTGAAGATTGAAATTTCCCTGATTTTTCGATCTGTTTACCCGGGGCTGATTCTCGGGAAGATGGATTAATCGACTCAGCCGAAGGCACTAGTCACTTTATATTGTTGTTGGAAGTTGCACCAGAAGTTGAGCAGGAGGGGGTGCTATTCGAATTGGGACAATTCTTGGCAATATGTGAGAAAGCCCCACATTTAAAACAGCCTTGTGATGAACCAGCTCCATTCCTTGTCACGCTAGATTTGAGCAATGGGCACTTGTTCCGAAGGTGGTCGGGCGACCCGCAAGCATAGCATTTACGGGGTGTGACTGGTCGGCGAGGTGGAGGCCGAGTATTACTAAAAGAAGGCGGAGGTTCTTTCGCTACACGCAATGAATCGGCGTATCTAACTCCTTCCGCTGAGACGGCCAATGCTTCAAGTTCAGAGAAGGTTTGCGGGCACGCCGCGAAACACAAATATGATCTATAAGATGGTGAAATACCTTCCACAATGGCTTGTACAATCTGATCCTCAGGGAAGTGAAGAGCAAACACCCTAGTATAAAACTTAATGTCCTGTATGAAATCAGCCAAGTTTTCATCCAAGCGTTGTACCCGGTAATAGTACTTCTGAATCAGAGATGACCTCGCGCGGGCGGGAATAAAATTTGCAAGCAGGTGTGCATGAAAATCTTCAATAGATGACTGTTCGGCTATGGCTCTTACTATTTTGTCAGAGAGAATACCAATTGCATAAGGATAGATAATTTGCAAAATTTGACATGGAGAAAGAGAAAACACAAGGGCATGATCCTGAAATTCAACTAGAAATCTTAAAAATGAAATTACTTCACTGGTGGTATTAACGGAAAACTTAGAGATACCTCTGAGCAACATTGCCAATGGATGAGGCAAGCTGCTAAACCCGGGTGACATAGTCGGTAAAGGTTTAAGTGGCAAAGAAGTTAATTCAGAACGTACATTAGTCAATGAGTTACGACGTTCAGACTCGTTGTCTAATGGGGCAGAGATAGTTTGAGCAGCAACGGTTATCCTATTGACTTCTCCCTTAGGAGGCTCTTCCTTGCTCCCAACATTCATCGTGGCGGGTTGATCAGTTTTGGGAGGAACTTCCCCAGTTAACAATTGAGTGACCTTGCTAGATAATTCAGACATATTTTCAAGCAGCGTACTAGCTTCCTTCTTCTGAACGTCATTCAACTTTAGAGACAACAGATCGTTAACTCTATTTGAAAAATGAAACAGCCTAGCTTGCACACGCTTAATTTGATTAGGAGAAGGATCATTTTCATCAAAAAAACTAACTACAGAAGCTAGCCCAGTAATATTCTCCGTGATCGTGGAAAGAGAGTCGTCAATTTCTTTCTCTCCCAAATTGGGGATGGAAATGGGCAAATCTAGGGATTCTCTAAGCTTGTTTGTGTCTACTGCAACCGTGCCTCCAGATTGTACATTTCTGATAGTTAACTCATAGATCAACTCCTCCTTGCGCAAATAGTTAAGATGAAGAACATCGCGAGGGCCAGGCATGGTGACAGAACAATTTTGAAAACCTCAAAAATTCCAGCAACTGAGAAAATGGTTAGAGTTCGGAACAGAACAATATTTAGCCGTCAAAAGGGGCTAAAATGAGACCCATTCAACCACGCTCTGCTACCACTTGTTACGGAGATTTCCGTGGTAGGTAGAGGTGATAGAAGGTGCGGGTGTGAATAGGTCTCCAACTACGGAATTAAAGTTAATGTAAAATTTTAACAAGGTTATATTTTCTTTCCAAATAACAGTTCTTTTCCTTCGCACTAGGGTGCACTATGGTAGTTCTTCAGTAGTGTCCTCTAGAAGAGAAAGTTCACACTTCTTACTTCAAGCAAAACAAAAACACATCAAAAATGACACAGTTCTCAAACTCCAAAATTTACAGGTAGTGACATCTTCTGAGAAGGTAGAAAATTAATACCGTCAATAAAGTTCAGACTTCCTACAGCAGAGGAGTTTCAACTGGCGCACATTTTAAATTAGCGGCGTGGAGGTGTACCGCCCGGTACAATAATAATAATAATAATAATAATAATAATAATAATAATAATAATAATAATAATAATAATAAAAATAATAATAATAATAATAATAATAATAATAATAATAATAATAATAATAATAATGTTCTGGACCGTTGTCAAATGTGCGGACCCCCCTGGAAAATGGTCCTGGACGGGTAATGACTAAGAATGCAGTCCGGCCGCGGGTTCAGTACCGCCAAGGCACCTAAGACGACACCACGCCGGATCTCCTGAAGGATTTGATCCATATTAAAAACGCTTATAGGAAAAGATGGCAAAGATTTAGGGACCCAACTGACGGGTTGGAATATCTGGACCTAGCCCGGGAAGTACGAAATCGATTGCTGGAAAGAAAGATTGAAAATTGTGAGGAAACATACCATAATCTATTAGAAAACGAGTCAGATCGCGAATTTTGGCGGATTCTCGCAGAAAACGAGTCAGATCGCGAATTTCGGCGGATTATATATCTAAAACAATTAGCATTCAATTATAAATTTCAGTATAATACCGTAGCGAAGCACGGGTATCTTGCTAGTATATATATATATATATATATATATATATATAGATTACTCCTGCGCCTACCCGAAATGACTGCGGTGCGCGTAGTAATAAATGAACTGTTCCGGCAAGATGCAGGGTTGAGGCATGGATACTCTTGTGCGGGTCGTATCGTAATACCTTTTATCAATATTCTTTGATTCGGTACTTGCTAACCAAAGATAGCGTCGGGGTTGTTTGGTGAAGCTGACGTGCGTAACGTGGATTAGGACCTGTGCATATTTTGTGGCTAGATAACTGAAGATTTTCAATCCGCAAAGGACGATGGAGATTGGACCCAGCAGTAGAGACGAGCCTGAGCTGACGAAGGTGTATGCAGGGATGTAAGGCTGAGTCGCTCCATTATTTGTGCATGACGTTGGGGTACAGGATTTTTTGTAAAAAAAGCTGCAGCTATAAAATGTCAGGGATTCAATTTTATTTAAATGTAAATGTGCCTTAGCAGAGCACGGAGTCTTTCCTTTCTAACAAATCTGAGTGGCTTTAATTGTAAATATGTGTACATTTATTTGTGGGATAAGGTGTTTTACTTTCCATTTCATTTGGGGATTTTTAAGTTTCATTAATCGTTATCTATGATGAGTAGTCTGATAGATTCCGGATTTGATAATGTAGGGGAACCAGCGTAGTCAGTGGTATTATGGCAGAATAAGTTGTGTGCGAGAAGTAATGTAAGTATAAGAATTGCCCATAGGACCGAACCTGCCCTCCAATGATCTATTTAGCTATGGACTATTTCATATTATTGGTGTTGTTTTAATTGCCGTGTGTGTTGTTTAATTCACGCGTGTGTTGTTTGAATTACCGGGTATGATGTTTTGATTAATGCGCTTGTGACATGTAAATGCTGTAGGCTCGCCAGATAGAGATTAGACTCATGTTTAAGGATCCATAATAATAATAATAATAATAATAATAATAATAATAATAATAATAATAATAATAATAATAATAATAATAGAAGCCGGTGTCTTGATGTTCAGGTGTACGTGTTTGATTGACTACCATCGAATCAGCTGTGTGTGCGCGAAGATGTGGTTTACAAAGTTAGCATGACTCAGGGTGTGAGATATTGTTGTCAGATTGTAATTCCACATGTAGAGAGATGAATGAGGAATGGCCTCATGGTAATGACGATATGATGCGGTTTAAGGACGATGTTTGTTCTTCCTTTAACGAGCGGTTGGATGTCCCTAGCCCAGCCCGCTGTGAGGGATGGCTCACCAGAACCGTATTTTTTGTGCAAGATTCGTGTGCAATAGTTTTTGTGTGAGCTTCGACCCTGACGTAAACCATTTGCCTGACTGAAGTTTTGTTCTTGCGAACGTATTGATTGATTTATTGCATCAGCAGATTTAGATCTACTCCAGTAATACGCGACCCGGTGTTCTGTACTTCATTATAATTGTTTCTTGCATATTAAATGGCTAATAGGGTTTCAGGATCCCTGGAAACATCGTGGACTTTTGTACGGTCTTGGGCATGTGTACAGCTATCTCATAGGGTTGGGATAAATGATGTGCATCTCACATGCTTTGTGTATAAAAAATGTGTGTTTCTCATGTTCCTTTTTTGTGTTTCGTTTCTTGTTTGCGTTGTGATTCAACGTCGACAATGGTTGTTACCCATTGGTGCGGCGAAATTATGTATTTAGGTGAAGGTTCGATCCGAACCCAAGACTTTTGATGCTTGTATAGCTTGTATCATATCATGTTAAGTTATTCCATTGGGAAACCAATTTGTGGTAGGATAGGCGTCACTCAGACTTGTCTGCATTGAATGCTTAATTTAATTGCCCAGTAATATCGGAATAGCTTCAGGGATTTATGTTTAATTTTTCCGTACACGTGAAGCCATAACATATTTGCTTTAAAAATTGTAAATATTCGGACTATCCCTCAATATCAGATTTTAAAATAACCCACAACGATGCATAATCAGTTCTTGTAAATCACTTGTATATATCTTTCATTCCTCATAATCATCACGATTTAATAAACCGATTTGATTTCATTTTAATTTTATAAGGACTTGTTCTCATTCTAATGTAGATATGACACCCGTCTCTTATGCCGCTAAGTTATTTTATATTTGATACCGACTTGATTTTAACCCTTAAACGACCCTGGAGACCATGGGGGTAGGGGGCGGCTGCAGTGTGACTTGCGGTTAACTGTCTAGTCAAACGGAACTATAGTAAGGAAATTAACTGGTATAATGCAATAACTTTTTAATGAATAATTACACCATTTATTTTAAAGAACTAACCGCAAAATCATTCGTTGAAAGTATGTTTGGTCATATTTTCCATTTTTTTGGTCATATTTGCAAATTTGGTTTATTTTACGTGTTAGCCGGGCGAACCCTGGAGATCACATTAGTCATGGAAATGCTATTTTTCATATCATATTTTATGTATCATATCATCCTTTATAGGTAAATAGATAAGATAGATGATAGTACAGAATCACAAAAGGCCCGACACCCCCTGTGGGGGGTGGTGGTAGAATAACACGCACGGTATCCCCTGCCAGTCGTAAGAGGAGACTAAAAGGGGGCCCAGGTGCTCTGAACTTTGGAGCGTGGGTTGGCGACCAGGGGGCCCTTAGCTGAGTCCTGGCATTGTTTCCGCTTACTTGTTCCAGGCTCCTCACTTTCATCTTTCCGATCTGGCCTCTCTTGGTTAACTCTTGTTCTTTTCCGACCTCGACGGTATTACGTATGGAGGCCTAGGGAGTCTTTCACTTTCACGCCCTTCGTGGCTTTGTCTCCCTTTGGCCGATACCTTCATTTTTCGAAGTGTCGGATCCCTTCCATTTTTCTCTCTGATTAGTGTTATATAGAGAATGGCTACCCAGTTGTACTTCCTCTTAAAACAATAATCACCACCACCACGAGCACCGGACCTTGACAGTACCCAACAACGGGTTGAAGAGAATAATATGAAGATTAATGGAGGCAAATCAACTGCCACAACATTTACAAACAGGAGCTTAAAAACTGAATTTAAATATTCTTTGGATGAGGTAATTGTCCGAGAAGGTGGCAAGTGCAAAGAGTTAGGTGTGAGATTTGAACTAATTTGCACTGGAAGGTTCGTTTGATGACATGAGTCTATTAATAGAATTAATAGAGCAAAGTTGCTGAAGTATAGTTCGTCCAATATTGGAATATGCAAACAGTGTTTGGGATTTTCACCAGGAATCTATATATATATAAAATAAGAGTTTTGTCTGTACATTGCTCAGATTTTGAAAATAATGGTATTTCTGTATCGGTCATGTCCATAGTAACAAGAAAATGCACTTTTTACTTTTCCGTAATTTATGTCTGTCTGTCTGTCTGTCTGTCTGTCTGTCTGTCTGTCTGTCTGTCTGTCTGTCTGTCTGTCTGTCTGTCTGTCTGTCTGTCTGTCTGTCTATCTGTCTGTCTGTCTGTCTGTAGGTATGTACACGCATCACGAGAAAACGGTTGAAGAGAATTTAATGAAAATAGGTATGTGAAGTCAGGGGATGAGCCTCTACAATCTAGGCTATAAATCATTTTACTCTCGCTGAGTGAAATGGTAGTTTAGGGGAAGGCCTAAAATTGATTTCTCAACTATTTATGTTATTAGTGGTCTAATGAAAATCGGTATGTGAAGTTGGGGGATGAGCCTCTACAATCTAGACTACAAATAATTTTACTCACGCTGAGTGAAATGGTAGTTTAGGGGAAGGCCTAAAATTGAATTCTCAACTATTTATGTTATTAGTGGTCGTATTTTAAAGAAAATGGGTTTGCAAATTTGGCGAATAAGTTGCAACAATCTAGGCTATCAATAATTGTATTCACGCTGAGAAAAATGGTAGTTTAGGGGAAGGCCTAAAATATAATGCTCAAATATTGTTGTTATTAGTAGTCCTATCTTGATGAAAACCGGTACGCAAAGTCAAGAAATAAGTCGCTATAGTCTAGGCTGTAAATTATTTTATTCACGCTGAGTGAAATGGTAGTTTAGGGGAAGGCCTAAAATGTAATTCTCAAATATTTCTTATTAGAGGTGTAATCGATGAATGCTATATAACTAGGGTTATATAGTTTTAAATTTCCTATTATTCATGTCTTATACATTGTTACCGTACTGGCTATGATTACAAAGATATTAATGATTTTGGATTTTTGTTACTAAGTCCATATCAGCGCCGAGTAACCAGAAATGGGTAAGCAGTATTTAATGAAAATCGGTATGTAAAGTCGGAGAATAAGAAACTACAGTTTATGGTATAAAATATTTTACAAATCACCGAGTCGAAAGAAAGCTAAAAGTGAAGGCCTACAATATAGAAAGCTTATAACATTGATCAACAATAACATTACATTGACCATTGTTTGTCGTGATGTGCTTTGTGTCATCTGTTGCCCTTCATCTCCGGTAGATAGGATTACTGCTGCGTACATAGTATTTTTTATTTGATTTACGTTGCACCAACATAGGTAGGTTTTATGGCGACGATGGGATAGGAAAGGGCTAGGAGTGCCTTAGGCCTTAATTAAGGTACAGGCCCAGCATTTGACTGGTGTGAAAGTGGGAAACCACGGAATACCATCATCAGCGCTGCCGACAATGTGGTTCGAATCCACTATCTCTCGGATGCAAGCTCACAGCTGCGCACCGCTAACAACACGGTCAACTCGCCCAGTCGTACAGAGTGTAACAGCCTGCCTGAATATTGATGGAAAGTAGATGGGGAGTTAGATAACTTTCTTCTTTAGCATGACATTCCCCTGGTTTATAAATTTTCTGATACTACTGGTACGTAACACACTGGATCATCATAGCATTCGGGCTGTTCAATCCCTACTCTGAGGCACTGATTGGAATGAACAGTGTGCATATTTAGCGGAATAATGGCGGATGAGTGTTCATGGCAATCTGCGGCCTGGTCATCCCAGCTCTGGAACTTTGGACTATTAGATTGGCACCGCAATCTAACCGCAGCACTGTTCGTTAAAAGTGATAAAACGTGCGGCTTTCCATTTGAGCGAGTATTTTATATGATGGCATTGCTTTCAATCGCTACATTCATACTTAGGTTTTTGTAATGACCTATGTTGATTTCATGTTAAAAAAACCACAAAGTCAATCTTTCTGAGAATCCCGTAGCGAAGCACGGGTATATCAGCTAGTACCTAATAAAAGAAAGAGATGGTGTGCTGAGGAAAGCAGCCAGATTTGTAACAGCGGATTTCAGGAGAAAGAGTAGTGTGTCAAATTTGTTAGAGAAACTTAGGTGGGAAGCTTTAAGTAAGAGAAGGGGGAAAACTAGACTTATAGGATTTTATAGAGTCTATACAGGAAAGGAAGCATCCGTGAGACGCTTCAGTTAAAAAACAATTATATCGGCAGGACAGACCAAAAATATAAAATTACTAGCAAGATACCCGTGTTTCGCTACGGTATTATACTGAAATTTATAATTGAATGCTAATTGTTTTAGATATGTAATCCGCCGAAATTCGCGATCTGACTCGTTTTCTGCGAGAATCCGCCAAAATTCGCGATCTGACTCGTTTTCTAATAGATTACGGTATGTTTCCTCACATTTTTCAATCTTTCTTTCCAGCAATCGATTTCGTACTTCCCGGGCTAGGTCCAGATATTCCACCCCGTCAGTTGGGTCCCTAAATCTTTGCCATCTTTTCCTATAAGCGTTTTTAATATGGATAAAATCCTTCAGGAGATCCGGCGTGGTGTCGTCTTAGGTGCCTTGGCGGTACTGAACCCGCGGCCGGACTGCATTCTTAGTCATTACCCGTCCAGGACCATTTTCCAGGGGGGTCCGCACATTTGACAACGATCCAGAACATTATTATTATTATTATTATTATTATTATTATTATTATTATTATTATTATTATTATTATTATTATTATTATTATTAAAAGATGTTCTGAACCCCACAGCAAGCTGCAAGATCGCTACTTGGCGGTAAATTACATCTGCTGCCAGTGTCATTGTTACAATGTGACCAGCACCATCGTCGCGCGTAGACAAGTGTGCGGGATTTCTGGCGATACCAATGACATACTTCCGTGCATTGTTGACCTTATTATAGAGGTGAACAATTTGACGGTCCATCTCATTCCAATCGTTTATTTCAAATGTGTTTAAATTTTTATTTACATGCCAGGAGGATCTACTGTAATCTAAGAACGTTCTCCGAAGGAAAAGATGGCTGTTGAAAACCAGCCCAGGAAAGATTAAAAATGATCGGTTTATGATCAGAATAAGTACATCGAAACTATATAGCCTGTTTCCAGTCATTCGACAGGGTCAGGAATGGAATGAATAAAGCCCCATCTAGCAGCGACAATAGGAATTGTGCCGGCTGCCGAAGCACACCTCTGGGGCAATGATCGTTGAATGACAAATGAAATGAAATATTGGACAGTGTTGCTGGAATGAATGATGAGAGAGAAAATCGAAGTATCCGGAGAAAAACCTGTCCCGCCTCCGTTTTGTCCAGCACGAATGTCACATGGAGTGACCGGGATTTGAACCACGGAACCCAGCTGCGAGAGGCCGGCGCGCTGCCGCCTGAGCAACGGAGGCTCCTTAAGTACATTATGAACAGTAAAATGAATTGATCTCACCTCCTTTTACACCCCACCGCCGTTAAGTTTATTTACACCCCCCGCCCAAAAAATAGAAGACGTGTTTCTTTATGTTTAAAAGATATTCCAAACACCAATGTTCACATCTGTTACATTCAGTTTTGAGATATAAGTATCCCCATAAAAATAATTCACTTTATTTTCACTTCCTTTCACACTCCCCTCCCCCCCCCCCGCCCCGTAAGTGAATTTTCCGGCAAAATATACTTGTTTCCTTAATAGTAAAGGATCTTCTAAATAGTAATTATCACGACTCTAACTTCTTCAGTTTTTGATTTATGTGTCTTCATGAAAGGAATTCAACTCCTTTTCACTCCCGCCCCCCAAACGCGTTTTTCTTTGTTTAAGGAGATTTAAATACCAATTTTCACGTCCGTACCAACTTTAGTTTCTATTAGATGTATGTATTCTCATACAATTAATTCAATTAATTTTTCAATTCTTTCACCCCCCCACCCCCCGCCCCCTTCATTGGATTTTCCGAGAATACGTGTTTCATTACTTTTAAAGCAGATTCCAAAGCAGATTTCACGTCTGTAATATCTTCATTTTTGAGATATCAGTAGCCTGATTAAAAGAATTCAACACCATTTTCAGTCACTTTTACCCCCCCTCCACCCAAGTGGTATTTCCGAAAGCTGAAAATACACGTTTCTTTATTTTTAATACAGATAAAAATACCATTTTTCACTTCTGTAACATGTTAAGTTTTTGAGATATACTGTAGAAATTTGCTTTTTAAAATTTCACCCCTTTTTATTTCCCCTTACGTGGAGTTTCCGAAAACAAATCACCTATCTTTCTTTACATTTACGCGAGATTCCAAATACCCACTTTTTACGTCTATAACATTTTACGTTTCTTAGATATTCTGTAGATATAGTCTTTCAAAAAATTCACCCCAGTTTGTCACTCCTGTTTAACCCCCATTAATTGGATTTTCCAAAAACAAAAAAAATGCGTGTTTCCTTATTTTTAAAGGAGCTCCCATATACAAATTTTCAGTTCCGTAATATTTTCAGTTTCTGAGATATATGTATCCTCATTAAAGGCATTCATCCCATTATTCACCCATTTACACCCCTCCTATTGGGATTTAAAGAAAGCAAAAAATACGTGTTCTTGTATTTTTAAAGAAGATTCTAAATACCATTTTTTTACATCTGTAAACTTTTAAAGTTTTAAGATGTAGACACACTCATTTTAAAAATTCACCCCCCTTTTCACCCTCCATTATTTGGATTTTCCAAAATCAAAAAAATACCTGTTTCTTTATTTTTAAAGTAAATCCCAAATACCAATTTTCAGGTCTGTAATATCTTCAGGTTCTGAAATATAAGTAGCCTCATTAAAGGCATTCAACCGCTTTTTCACCCTTTTCCACCCTTCCAATTGGGATTTTCCGAAAACAAAAAAATACGTGTTTCTTTGTTTTTAATGAAGATTCTAAGTACCAATTTTTACATCTGTAAACTTTAAGAGTTTTGAGATATAGATGCACCCATTTTAAAAATTCACCCCCTTTTCACCCTCCCATTAATTGGATTTCCCCCAAATAAAAAATACGTGTTTCTTATTTTTAAAAGAGATCAAAAGTACCAATTTTCATGTCTGTAATATCTTCAGTTTCTGAGATGTAAGTACCGGTATCCCGATTAAAGGCATTCAACCCCTTTTTCACCCTTTTGTGCCCCTCCTATTGGGATTGTCTCAAAACAAAAAAATACGTGTTTCCTTATTTTTTAAGAAGATTCTAAATACCAATTTTCACATCTGTAAACTTTTAAAGTTTTGAGATATAGACACACTCATTTTAAAATTTCACCCCCCTTTTCACCCCCTTAGCGACGGAATATCCAAAAATCCTCTCTTAGCGAGTACCTACATCTTAATATGAATATATCTCCAAAATTTCATTTCTTTATGTCCAGTAGTTTTGGCTCGGCGATGATGAATCAGTCAGTCAGTCAGTCAGGACAAGCTACTTTATGTATATAGATAAGGAATTTTAGCTGAAGCGATTGGGGTAAATATTTATTTATTGGGAAGGCGTGAAGGAGTGGAAGAGTTTACCAGGGCAAGTTTCTGATCTTTTCCAAGATATGTACAGATATTCAAGAAGAGATTAAACAGCAACAAGGAAAATAAATGTTAGACGGCATTCGACCCGTGAAATAAGATTGTTTGTGTATAAATTCATTCCGTCCTCTGGTCTATGAAGATTGGACAGCCGAAGTAGTTGACTGCCTGTAGGGGTGAAGTACAGGACCTCTATGGCAGATGCGAAGGGCTTTTGGGAACTCTGAAAATAGAGGCAGAAAGGGCTCTGGTTTAAGAGACAGCAGGTCGTTATGCGTGTTAGGTACCAAAAAGGTTTCAGGAAAAAAGCATTTTAAATTTAAATCTTATGGCAGTTGTATAGTAATTCTACATACTGTATATGAGTGTGTACAGACGATATTAGCAGTAGAATTTTCAGCATCTCAGGCCCCCCCCCCGTTCATGAACATCAGCCACCTCCAGCTCGACTGAAATCCAGGAAGAGTTTTCTACAGTCTTCTGCTCCACTTGATTCTGACCCAAAAAAGGCCAGGGTTAAGCTATGGAAACAAAGGTACCCAGATCATCCGGAACGTGTTGAAATTGAAGAGAAGTTGCCACCTGGTCACGAAGAGGGATGGTGTATATGGAAGTCATTAAACAGACTGCGGACCGGTGTTGCAAGATCTAAGGACAATCTTGTGAAATGGGGCATCGTGCATTGTGGGGACTCATTATGCGAATGTGGAGAGGAACAGACTTCTACGCACCTCTTGCACTATCGTCTATGCCCAGATTCATGTACAGGGTTTAAATTGGCACTGGCTGGAAACAATGCCATCAATGTAGCCAAATACTGGTCACAACTTGTGTAAATAATGTATATATAGTGTAGATATTTTCATGTAATACTTCCTTTCTCCTTTTTTATTTTTTTACAATTAATTTGTTCATATGTCTTTCATTTTGAGTGATTAACATACTTCATATTTTTATTATTTAATTTTTTTGAATTGTATTTGAATTTATTTCTTAAGTATTGGTACCTCTGACACGAATAAATAAATAAAAAATAAATAACTTTTATTAAGTATGAGATCTGCGTTTAATAGAAAAAATTGTTTGTGTTAATTGTATAGTGTTGTATTTAGGAAACTTTCTTCCTTTTTAGAAAAATTTAGTGCCTGATAATAATGTATTTTTTTCTATCATTTGCCACCGAGGTAGACACCTCATTTGTAAATAAAGCGATTTTGAATCGATTTAATTCGATCTGATTTTGATATTAAATTACAGGTTTTCAGGACATAGAGTTAGTAAATAACACACTAGAGGTAGCATTGGCGCCACCGTCTACGAGAGAATCACTGTAGCGGGCGGAGCAGCTCACCCCGCCGTACTTTTAAAACTGTGTGGATGTAGATACGATTTGAATTTCGAACATGTAAACATTCTCACCGCGATGCTTCTCTCCAGTAAAAACGAGAGCCCTAAAAGCAAAAATACAGGAGAAATGAGTGATAAAAGAGGACGGTGTTCAGGTGCATTTAAGGAACACAAAATCAATTTGCTGTTCATATTAATTCTTCTTACAACATACGTTTAGAAGGAGGGCTCGTATATTTCGCTATCTTTTGTGTAAATGGCCAGGAATTTGCTATAATTCTGCCCAATGACCGAAAATGAGTTTTTAGGCCTAAAAACGTTGGCGAGATTTTGGGGTAAACTAGACAAAATATTGTCATCGCCGGTTTAGACGCTGGCTTTCTGAGCCCAAGTTGGCAGGTTCGAGCCTGACTCAGTACGGTTATACTTGAAGATGCTCAAATATGTCAACCTCTTGTAGATAAATTTACCGGCACATGAAAAAATTCCCGTAGGAAAAAATTCCGACACCTCAGCGTCTCTGAAAACCGCATAAGTAGTTGGTGGGACGTAAATCCATTATTATTATTATTATTATTATTATTATTATTATTATTATTATCGATGTTTTCTAAATGCGATTACAAGTGGAAATATGACACTCGCTTATGGTTTTAGCCTATTATGGAGTTTTTATTTAGCTTGTCGTGAAATGTATGATTTGCTTTAAGATTTTAACTTGTAAAATGTAAAATCGAAAGGGAAAGTCGTAAATTTTATGATTGAAGGGAACTGAAAAAATACAATAATTTTTACAATTTGCTTTACATCGCACCGACACAGATGGGTCTTACGGCGACAATGGGATAGGAAAGGACTAGGAGTGGGAAGGAAGCGTACATGGGCTTAAATGAGGTTCATCCCCAGCATTTGCCTGGTGTGAAAATGGGAAACTACGGAAAACCATCTTCAGTGCTGCCGACAGTGGGGTTTTAACCCACTATTTCTCGAAAGCAAACTTACAGCTGCGTGGCTCTAACCGCATTGTCAACTCGCTCGGTCATTAATTTACGTATTATGCTTGTATAGGCCTGAAATGCTATCGCCATTTAAGGGAATAATATTCACGAAAGTAAAGGACTCAGATGTTCACACGGTGTTGCTCATTTAGTCTGGTAAGGTATGAACGGGGACTGCTACAGTACACGTACTATACGAAGGGAAAGCAACAAACTGTATACACAGAAAATATATCCATTAGCTTTTAATACTATAAATACACACAGAAACTGAAAAAACGGAATACAGTTCCAGGCTATCATGCACAACTTTTCTTATTGTCCTTTTTGTACCAATTTACTCTACGTTGCACTGACACATATAGGTCTTACGGCGACTATGGGACAGGAAAGGGCTAAGAGTGGGAAGGAAGCGACTATGGCCTTAATTAAGGTGTAAAAATTGCAAACCATCTTCAGTGCTGCCGACAGTGGGGTTCAAGCTGACAGCTACGTGACCTCAGCCACTCGCTCGGTATCATGCACATGATTTTTCTGCATATTTGCTTTCAAAGGCATGGCCATTCAGTGAAAGGAAAATGTCATCCCTTATATTCCCTAAAACTTTATTTTCAGTCTTCAAGGAAAGATCCAAAGAAACTCATTCGCGCCGACAGGGGAATCAGTCGCGAAGTCAGCCCAAGTAGGCGAGGCGAAAGTATTATTCTATACGTACGGAAATGAATTTCAAGGAAACATACCTGGCAAATGATAGCCATTGCCCTTTATGAACATCTCTATGCAGCCATAAGTTGCACACAGGAGACTGGCATTTTCCTTCACAGAAGTATATACTTCAATTTATCGGGAAGCTCCAGTAGTGACAGTGCCAAACAATACAGCTTTGGCAAACAGCGCGTTCGTTCAACTTCGCACGCGACTGCAGCGCCAATGCTACCTCTAGTGTATAATATACACTGACTGACAGAGCAAATGCAACACCAAGAAGGAGTGGTCAGAACTTTATGCCAATTGCAGGGTAGACTGACGTCACTGAGGTATGCTCATGATGTGAAATGCGCCGCTGTGCTGCGCACGTAGCGAACGATAAATGGGACACGGCGTTCGCGAATGACCCACTTCGTACCGTGATTTCTCAGCCGACAGTCATTGTAGAACGTGTTGTCGTATGCCACAGGACACGTGTATAGCTAAGAATGCCAGGCCGCCGTCAACGGAGGCATTTCCAGCAGACAGACGACTTTACGAGGGGTATGGTGATCGGGCTGAGAAGGGGAGGTTGGTCGCTTCGTCAAATCGCAGCCGATACCCATAGGGATGTGTCCACGGTGCAGCGCCTGTGGCGAAGATGGTTGGCGCAGGGACATGTGGCACGTGCGAGGGGTCCAGGCGCAGCCCGAGTGACGTCAGCACGCGAGGATCGGCGCATCCGCCGCCAAGCGGTGGCAGCCCCGCACGCCACGTCAACCGCCATTCTTCAGCATGTGCAAGACACCCTGGCTGTTCTAATATCGACCAGAACAATTTCCCGTCGATTAGTTGAAGGAGGCCTGCACTCCCAGCGTCCGCTCAGAAGACTACCATTGACTCCACAGTATAGACGTGCACGCCTGGCATGGTGCCGGGCTAGAGCGACTTGGATGTGGGAATGGCGGAACGTCGTGTTCTCCGATGAGTCACGCTTCTGTTCTGTCAGTGATAGTCACCGCAGACGAGTGTGGCGTCGGCGTGGAGAAAGGTCAAATCCGGCAGTAACTGTGGAGCGCCCTATCGCTAGACAACGCGGCATCATGGTTTGGGGCGCTATTGCGTATGATTCCACGTCACCTCTAGTGCGTATTCAAGGCACGTTAAATGCCCACCGCTACGTGCAGCATGTGCTGCGGCCGGTGGCACTCCCGTACCTTCAGGGGCTGCCCAATGCTCTGTTTCAGCAGGATAATGCCCGCCCACACACTGCTCGCATCTCCCAACAGGCTCTACGAGGTGTACAGATGCTTCCGTGGCCAGCGTACTCTCCGGATCTCTCACCAATCGAACACGTGTGGGATCTCATTGGACGCCGTTTGCAAACTCTGCCCCAGCCTCGTACGGACGACCAACTGTGGCAAATGGTTGACAGAGAATGGAGAACCATCCCTCAGGACACCATCCGCACTCTTATTGACTCTGTACCTCGACGTGTTTCTGCGTGCATCGCCGCTGGCGGTGGTCCTACATCCTACTGAGTCGATGCCGTGCGTATTGTGTAACCTGCATATCGGTTTGAAATAAACATCAATTATTCTTCCGTGCCGACTCTGTTTTTTCCCCAACTTTCATCCCTTTCGAACCACTCCTCCTTGGTGTTGCATTTGCTCTGTCAGTCAGTGTACTAACTCTGTGACTGAAACCAAGTAACCAGTAACGCGCAAACTGCTTATTATATTTTCACCCACCTGAAGCCATCCCAGTGAAGGATCCATGCTTCTTATATACGACAAACGCTGGGAGAGCCCCTGTAACTAATACACAGCTCTTTATATTGTAGCTCAGGTTTACTTTTGAAATGTTGGAGTTGAAGCTAAAAGTGTGAAGGAGTAATGTTATTTCAAGGAAGTGAATCTCAAGAGATAAACCCATTTTAAATGTGAAAATACTTTATTCTTTATCATAAATGAGATATCTGAAAACACATGCTGAAGTGCATATGAAAGTGAAAATATCTAAGACGGAATTATTTATCTAACGTTGGAGAAATGTCAACATGTTTACTTGTAAATCCTTGGTTGAGCGGGACCCATGAATACTTGATACATAGCGCGCAAGCTCAAGCCCGGCTTTAATGGAGTCCCAAGTACGCGACAGGAATTCTTTCATCAGCCGGTCTTGTCGGCTCCGTGGGGCAAGTCAAGAATTCCTGATTGATCCTGACAGGGAATAGAAGAAGTTCGGCAAGATGCAGAGATTCTGTTCAGAATGAACAAACAGCCCGGGGGAGCTTACTTCTGTCTGTGTGGCGACGAGAGCTATGGGAACCATGTTCGATGCTGGAGTACTTTCTCAAGAGCGTTGAAGTGACAAATATGAAAATTGCAAGTGCAAAATGCAGTAAAAAGTGGAGCCTATTCATATCGTTATTGATATGAAAAGGTGTTCGCTGCAGATTTTACTGTGGTTTGTGCTCGATTGCAGGGATCGTGAAACAAACTTCACACAATAACTGTACGATGTCTTTCCATTAGGTGGAGGGAATTTCGATATTTATAATAATAATTATTATAATAGCCCGCCTCTGTGGTGTAGTGGGTTTCGTGATTAGCTGCCACACCTGGAGGACCGGGTTCGATTCCCTGCTCTATGACGAAATTTGAAAAGTTGTGCAAGGGCTGGAGCAGGGTCCACTCTGCCTAGAAAGGTCAAGTAAGTGGAGGGGTGTTCGATTCCCTCCACAGCCAACATCGAAGTAGTTTTCCGTGGTTTCCCACCTCTCCTCCAGAAAATGCTGGGATGGTACCTAACTTAAGGCCACGGTCGCTTCCTTGTCCTATCCTCTCTATCTTCTCATCCCTCCCACAAGGCACGTGTTCAGCATAAAAGGTCAGGCGAGGTACTGGTCCTCCTTCCCAGTTTTATCCCTGACTTTACGTCTCACACTCCAATACACTGCACTTCAGGTTGTAGAAGTCAGATTCCTTGCTGAGTCCGAGGGAAAAACCAAGCCCAGATAATGAATGACTAAGAAAGAAAAACATTTTAGATTCTTTTCTCTTACTAGCTGATGTACCCGTGCTTCGCTATGGAATTCTACATTTGCTAAAGAAGAAAGTGTCAACTCCCCAACTATTTACCGCCAATATTCAGGCAGGTTGTTATACTCGGCACGCAGCAGTAATCCCATGTATTGGAGATGAGTGGCAGCATAAGAGACAAAGAACATCACAACAAGACAGACAGACCACGCGTCACAAGGGATATGCGGGCGGAGCCCGGATCCTTTGTGCAATTTTAGCCCTTCGACCCGAAGGTCTTGAGTGCTGCTTTCGACCTGTAGGTATGTACTGAATGAATTGGGTTGGTGGTGGTACCGTTGGTTGGAAATCGCATTGGTCAGGATATGACCTGGACCCCGGGGGGTCAAAGGTGACTTAGGGACAAGCCCTAGGTAGTCATAATTTCCCGAAATGGGGTTTGAAGATTGGTAGTCTTAGTGGGTTGGTAGGTGTTTGAATTTTGAGAGTCATAATGTGGAATGCAAAGGGAGGGCGAGGGGTCACCCATCCAAGTGCTAACCATGACTAGGATGCTGAACTGTAATTATTTAAAGACTTAGCGGACGAAGAACTTGCTTGGAGAGGGAGAAGGTTGGAAGGAGGGGCTGAGAGGGCTGAGCCGGGGGAGTAACTTGGTAAGATTTGGTGATAGGTTAATTTATGATTAATTGCTTGGCAGGCAAGGTAGGAGTTACAGGGGTTACTTGATGAGCAATTAGTTGTAATAGCAACTGCAGGAGGAGGGAGGTATCTAGATTAATGGTCTGGGGCGGGCTGGCGGGCAGGCTGAGGCCGGGGGGAGGGGGAAAGTTGCGGTTTAGGCGCGGGGGAAGCGGTTGAGGGGGTTTGATGTGCTTGAAAGATTTGTAGTGGAATTTCATGGCTTTCTTGATGTAGGGACAGCCTGGGAACGAAGCAGCGTGACTTGCATTACAGTTGGCGCATTTGGGCTTTTCCCTGGGAACTGTGCAGTCGGGATGGCGATGCGGACCTCCACATCTATTACATCTTGCAGCGTCCTTGCAGGTGGCGGCGGTGTGGTTCAGTTTCAGACAGTTGTAACATTGGATTACTAGTGATGGATTTGGCAGTGCGTGAGTTCGATGTTGAGAGGACTTGAGAACAGTTTTTGGTTTACTTTTAGGGTTCTTGGGTTTGTTCTTGGGCAGGTCAGAGTGGTTAGTGCTATTGATGTTAGGCATGTCAGGTGGTGGTAATTCAGATGAAGTGGAGGGGGAAGAATCTTGAGTGGAGGGGGATAGAGGCTGAAACATAGTGGAGATGGTTTGAACTTCCTTGCTGGGGGGTTGGAGTGGTGCAGTCTGGATATCTTTTTCACTGGAGTGAGTGACGTTGGTTTGGGTATCATCAGTGAGAGTGGGTACTTGTTGCTTGGAGCTGGTGACCGGGTTGATGAGGATTGGACAGGGAATGTCCACTGAGCTGAGTTTGTTGAGAATGATGGGAATTGAGCGGTTACGGACGGGAGTGATGATCAGGTGGCTATTGTGAGTTTCTTCAATGATGGCAATATGATCTTGTATAATGGGCTCGATGGCCAGGATTACTGCTTGCCGGGTGAGAGGTACTGGTCCAGGGTTAATGAGTGGTACTATTAGGAATGAGCAATTGGACGATATGGGGAAGATGGAATTGTTCCGGGTGTAGTGGTACGGTTGCTCGAAACGATGTGCATCACTTGTTTCCTCGGCGTCTTGGGTAGCTTCTTCTATTTCTTCATGAGCCTGGTCTTCAGAGTTAACAGAAGCTGCGGTGTCTTTGTTGTTGGCAAGTGCTACTCTTACTTCTTCTTCTTCTTCGCTGAGGGGGGAAGAGATTGGAGAGGATTTAGTGGAGTCGACAAATGGAATGCCAGTGGTTTGAAGTAGGCTGGAGAGGCGGTGACAGAAACGGGGTTGGATGGGAATGATGTAAATTACGTGATTATCGTCCTCTTCTACGGAATGGATGCGGTTGGTTACGTGCTGAAGGGCAAGTGCTATTGTGCGTCTATGGGAAAGGAGTGACTGTTTTGAGGTATCAGTGGGGCTGTAGATTGCAAAGAAAGGATGGTCCTTGCTGAGTGGGACGGAGGAAAATGAGACGTTAAAGGGAGTGTTGAAATTGGAATATGGGCCCCAGCTACTCGGTCCACCGGGGGGATCCATATTGCGAGGGGGGGGGGCAGTGGGCTGGTTGGTCGGTAGGTATGGGGAGGAAGCAGCACTCAAGTGGTCAAACTCCGAAGAGGACCTGAGTCGAGAGAGGGCACTCGAGGGTACCAGTCGTGCCAGGTGTAGTTGAAACGGATCGCGCCGGGACAAGGCACGAACAGGCACACACCGAGTGCGGACAAATTTGCTTTAGTTTGGCCTGAAAAGGCCAGTCTGCTGCGCTGGTACTTGTGGACGGCCGGACTGCTGGTGTGGAAATGAGAGACCGCAGATCCGATCCGAACTCGTTTGCTACCCTCTAGCGCCGCCCGTAGGGCGGCGCCAGTGGTCTTGTAAGGTGGGACCACCGACCTATGCGGTCCTATGTCCCTTACCTACGGGGGGGTGTTGCTTGGTGCAAGTTATTGCATTCGGCTTTATTATGCTATATTTACTGATTGGGTTTATATTAATTATCTATATTAGTTTTAACATAAACTACCACTGCTAGTGCTACATGTGTTTGCTCTGTTGGTTCTAGCATAATTTATATGTACATTGTTTGATCTGGTGTTACTTTACAGCGACTTTCTGAGTGGTTTGCTTCGCCTGTAGAGCTGCAACCCTTGTTACTTGGTAGTAAGGCAGTTGGACTAGGAGCAGTTTGCCTTGATAACAACGACTTCCTGTGAAGTATACTTCGCCTGTTGGGCTGCAACCCTTGTTACACGGTAGTGAGGCAGTTAGACTAGGGGACGTATTGTACGCTAGGGAGCGAGGTGTTACTTGATAGTAGTGAGGCTTGCTCCATCAGGATATGCAATTGTTGTTACGAGCATGCAGTACTTGTGGGCGCGGGGCTGGTTTCTTCATTTAACATGCTGTTTTTCTTGCGTTTCTGGGGAGTTATTATTATTATTAACTGTAATTTGTACAGGGTGCAATACAATGATGTTTATTAGTTGCTTTTTAACTGCTTTTGTTCAGAATATTTACAGGGATGCTATTGTGCCTATGCATTAGTATATACAGTATGTTTTGTACATTTATTTACATTGATATATGTACATTTGTTTTGTACAATTATTTACATTGTAAGTAGTATGTACATTATTTGTAGTCACTTGGGCTTTAATAGTGTCGTTGTTGTTTATGCCATTAATAGTTGTAGGCTGATTGTAGGTTTTGATACTGTTAAATATCCCAATTGGTTATTCCTTGCTGTTGGCTAGAGTGGTGTAATTGACTTATAGCAGTATTAATGTTTTGGGGTGCTTCTTTTTAAAGTAAACATGTTCATCCATTTCTAATATTTCTTTGATTAATGGGTTTTCTGTTTTTGGAAGGGTACTGTAGAAATTCTTTGCCTGAGCAATAATTTCTTCTTTAATTGTTTTGATGCCGTATTTTTTATGAACATCGGAGTTTCTAGTATAGATGGGCGAATTATCAATGATTCTTAGCAGTTTGTTCTGTTGAATTTGAAGTCGATTTATGTAACAGTCCTTTGCAGTACCCCAGGCGGGGGCCGCATACAGTAGGATAGTTCTTATGAGTGCTTTAAACAGGATTAGCTTATTAGTGGTGGATAACTTGGATCGTCGAGAAATAAGGCTGTAGATACTGTGTGCTGCCTGTTGTGCTTTGGTGATGGCATGGTGTATATGGCTACGAAATTTTAGTCTTTGATCTAAGATGACTCCCAGGTACTTAGCCTCTGGGGACCATTGAATTTGGGTGTTATGTATTTTTATGAAGCTTGTTGGTTTATGATGCCATACAGTTGTGTGAAGAACTGCAGCAGTTTTGAGGGGGTTAACTTTAATACGCCATCTTTTGAACCATTCCATTAAATTGTCTATGGCCCTTTGTGTTTTTTCTACTGCCACCTTGACTTTGAAAGAATCGGCAGAGATTAGTGTGTCATCGGCATACATGGCTATATCTGTACCTTCAGTTTTTGGTATGTCATAAGCGAATATGAGGTATAGTAGGGGTCCTAAAATGCTGCCTTGCGGGACACCAGCCCTTATGTCTTTATATGTGGATTCTTTGCCGTTAGCCAGGACGAAAAATTTACGTTCATGGAGGTAGCTGCTAATTATCTTCCAGTACATTGGGTCAATTTTGAGATTTTTTAGCTTGAATAACAGTCCTTCGATCCAGACCCGATCGAAGGCTTCGGCGATATCTAGGTATACTACAGGCCTAGCTCTGTGGCAGTTAAGCGATTTTGTTATAATGTTTACTACTCTTATTAGCTGCTGAGTAGTGGAATGATGCGGCCTGAATCCAAATTGCTCGTTTGGGATGGCGTTTTTAACAGTATCAGATTCTAGTAATCTGTAGTGGATGAGTTTTTCTAGGACTTTTCCAAGGCTGTCTAGGAGGCTGATTGGGCGATAGTTGTTCGGGTTAGAGGGGATCTTACTGGGTTTTAATATTGGGATAATTTTTGCTATTTTCCATATGGTTGGGAAATAGCCGATTCTGAGGGCAGCATTGAATATTTCTACTATCCTTTCCGTAACCGAAATGGGCAGTTCCTTTAGTATTTTGTTATGCACCCCATCAGGTCCGGGGGCCTTTTGGTCCTTTAGCGACTTGATGATTCTTCTTACTTCCCTTACTGTAGTTAGTCTAGGAGTACCTTGTAGTTCAGAGTCTTTGTAACGTTTCACTTCTTCCTCAACGTTTTGAGTGAAAACTGGGTCATTGGGCGATGTGTTAGGCGTGAATCTTTTTTCAAGTCCTTGAGCAAGCATTTCTGCTTTTTCTAGGTCAGTGCTTGCTGTTTGGTTGTCTATTTTTAGTGTCGGGATATCACTTCTGGTGGTTTTTAGGGCCCTGGTCATGTGCCATAAACTGTGGTCCTTAGTTGAGAGGTTTTGTAGGGTGTTTTGCCAGTTTTTGTTAGAGAATTCTTGAAGAGCTTCCTTGCATTGTTTAGTTAATTGATTATAGAGTACTTTGTGACGGGGTAGCCTATATTTTTGCCAGAGTTTGCGTGCTGCCCTTTTTGATCTGATAAGGTTTAATAATTCAGGTGTAAGATCTTTCTTTTGGTTTTTTAACGGCGCCTTTTTGGAATATTTGGCTGCTGTTTTAATACTTGCAATGATTTCAGATATGGCTGCATCTATATTTTCTTTTGTGCGGATGGATTCAGGTTTGCCTTTGTAATATTGGTTTAGGATCTTTCTGAACTATACCCAGTTGATATTTTTAATATTGATGGCGTCCGACTTTTGTTTTGTAGTGGATGTTCCCACAGTCATTATGACAGGATTATGGTCAGAATCTGTTGCTATTAATGTTTGCAGGTCGACTGGAGTATTTACATCTCTGAGTACTGCAATATCCAGGACGTCAGGGTTGTGGCGAGGGTTCCTGGGCACGTAAGTAGGTTCCACTGGGCCGATGGCCACTACGGGGTTTTTGTTGCAGTAGCTGAGTAGTTTTTGTCCGGCTTTATTGATTACTTTGGAATTCCAGCTGGGGTGCTTGGAGTTTAAATCTCCTGCGACAATCGTTGGTAAGTTGTGTCCCATGAGGTAGTCCATGTCTGAGTGAAAAAGCTTTTTAGCTGGGGATTTGTAAGCCGAAATTAGGAGTAGTGGGCCAAGAGTAGTATGGATTTTGATTGCTGTTGTTTCGATTGTATTTAAGGCAGGGATGAAAATACGTTCGTGCTTTAAGTAGTGTTTTATGATGATTGCAGTGCCTCCTTTGTTCCTTACTCCAGGACGGTCATCTCGGTGGGTTTTGTAACCTGGTATTCTGAATTTACTTTTTTCTTTCAGACCAGTTTCTTGTAGCAGGGCGATGTCAATTTCTTGTTCTTTGAGAATCTGGGTGAATTCAATTTTCTTAGGGAGGATGCAGTCAGCATTCCATATAAGGATGCGAAGTTGGCGGCCTTGATGTGAGTTTCCTATGTTACTTCTTACTGCCATGGCTGAGGAAAATATATTGCAGGGCGACTTGAGCGCTAGTGCGATTTTCTGGCGGATAGAGGATGTTGAACATCATGTCATTTATTTGTGCAGCGATACCTGTTGAATACAGTCTCTCTGAGAGAAGGTGAAATTGTTCGTGTATTGGGAGATTGTGCAGTTGTTGCCGGGCTACTTCATGGTCGTCTGACAGTTGTATGCTGGGACGAACCAAGGTCGGTATTGTGCATGCTCTGGTTACTGGTAGTACTGCTGAGTGATCAGAGTGCGAGAGAGTATCTTCTTCTTTTTCATGTTGATTGGAAGGAAGAGGGGGGAACTGTTCTTCATCACGTATGTCCGGTGTGCTTTGTGTGACTTTCTGCAGTGGTTTCCTTGTTGGGGTTTGAGGTGGTGCTTTTTTCTCCGGTCTTTCTTGTCGAGTGCCCGAGGTGCTCCGATTTTTTGCGGCTACCAATGTCTTGCAACCTTTGTAGTTTGCTGTATGGCTACCCCCACAATTGCAGCATTTGAATTGTGTCCAGTCTGTCAACGTGCAATCCTGTGTTGAATGCTTGCCAGGGCACTTGACGCATCTGGGGGTCATTTGGCAGTTGCGCTGTGTGTGTCCTGGTAGCTGGCAACGTTTACATTGGGGTGGGCCTACGGGGTTGCGATATTTTTCTACTTCAATGTAGTAGTCTAGCAATGAGTTGAGATTATATATTTCTCTTGCTAGTGGCGTGTTTTTTAGTCGAACAGCGAAGAGCGGCATGGGTTGGCGAATGCGAATGGTTCGGTCTTCACCATCATCTCCTTCTGCTGCATACGATTTCGTGAGTTGCACTACTGCAGTGACAGGGAAATCTAGCTCTTGAAGGGCTTCAGCGATGTCGACGGGTCTGGTGTCAATGGGCAGTTTTCTGATGACTACCTGTATTGTTTCTGGTGCGGTTGTGGAGAAGGTATAGTAGGCCACCTTCTCTTCTGTTAACATTTCGATGGCCTTGTTATAATCAGTCATGAGTTTAAATTGATACTTTATGGCTCCCTTGGCAAGGAGTCTTGCCTGGAATCTGTCTTGGAAAAGATCTTTAAATTTTCTCCTTCTTTCATAAGATGGGCAGTTGTCCGTATGAATCGTGATTGGTGGTGGGGTTATTCTATGGCTGGGGTATTCTCTTGAGTTCGTCTCTGGTTCACTGTCGCTATTGGTGGCAGATGCGTCTTCTTCTCCTTCTTCTTCAGACGTATCTTCGTCTAGTTTTTGAAAACGGTTTTTTGTATTAATTTCTGTTTGCTGTGTCTGGATGCGTTGAGGCTTGGCAGAATGTTTTCTTGATACGGGAATAAATTGCCCTTGTCGGGTTTTCTTTTCCTTTGGAGGTATTTCACTTGGTGAGTTTTCCTGATATCCCTTGCGTTTGGGTGTTTGAGAGCGGGTGGGTTCGAGGTATGTTTCTCGTACTTGCTGAAGTGCAGTTGAGGGGTCAATCGGATAGTTATCCTTTATGTATTCAGCTGCTGTTATTCTTTCCGCGTCTTTGGTTATTACGGCTGCAAAGTGAGAATTTGAGTTTTTATTTGAAGCAGTTAGATCGTGGTCCGAAGTTCGCTTCTTCTTGCTGGAATTTTCTTCGTGAGAGTTACTATGTTCTTTAGGTTGAGCTGTCTTTGAGGTGTTGTATGCTCGGCTTCGTGACGTTTTGCTGGTGGGTGTTTCATCCCTTCCATTTGTTTTCTTTTGCTTCTTTGTTGGAATTGTTAGTGGGCGATGTTGTCTACTATCTGTTGAGTTCTTTCCCATGTTTCTGCCTTCTGGTGGTATCACTTGTCTCACGTTGCTTTCTTTGCTTTGAGGCAGCACGGAGTTAGTGTGTACTGAGGCAGGTTGTCCCTCGGAGCAATCTGTGGAAGTTGCGAGGTTGAAATTGTCTTGAATTTCAGCACTCAGGTCTTCAGGCTGTTCATTGATGCTGTCTGAGGTGGATGCAGGTCTGGTGCTGGCTGTGGCTGCGGTTCTCTGCTTCACTTGGTTGATTGATGGGTTGGGCGTTGCTGTAATTTTCCTATTTCTGTCCTGGGCTGGGTAGTGTGTAGCAGAGGGGTCACCTGCCGAGGCTACTCGATCCACCCCGACGCGGCTATCCTCGACTACGTTTGGTGTGTGAGTGCCAGGGTTTGACATGCTGGCAGTGTAGGTGTGTGTGTGTACCCAGGAGTGAGAAGCTAGCTAATGTGTGCCTACCTGCCTACTTGCACCAAGCTATCTGTAAGCCAAGGGCCCTGGGGCCGGCTATGGGGTGGTGGAGGGGGGTCTAACGCCCTGAAGGGGCGGACCTGCTGAGGCTTGGGAGTCCCTGTACCCGGGTGTCGTTGCTTCAGGCGCACGTATTTTTAAGTGGTGCCTCCCACGGCAAGAAGCAAGCGAGCGACCCAGGAGAGGGGGTGTCCGATGGGCGGCGGACCGACAAATTTGCTCCGAATGCGGCGTTGAAGCTGATGCTGGCGTTGCCGCTTGCAGTGGTGTGCCTGGAGAGCGAAGTTTACTCTGCGAGCTCCAGCTGGCAAATGATGAGAGACCGCAGATCCGATCCGAACTCGTTTGCTGTCCTCTAGCGCCGCCCGTAGGGCGGCGCCAGGGGTTTTGTAAGGTGGGACCTCCGACCTATGCGGTCCTATGTCCCATACCTATGGGGGGGTGTTGCTTGGTGCAAGTTATTGCGTTCGGCTTTATTTTTGCTATATTTATTAGGTGGGTTTATGGTAAGTAGTTTAAACATAAGTTACCACTGCTAGTGCTACGTGTGTTTGTTTTGGTGATTCTAGCATAACATATATGTATTATTTATGGTCTAGTGTCACTTTTCGGCGATTTTAGTGTAGTTTGTTTCGCCTGTGGAGCTGCAACCCTTGATACGTAAGTGTAAGGCAGTTGGACTAGCAAAGAGACCGCAGAAAGGTGGCCTCTCAGAGTATATCCAGAAAGTCGGACCGCGCTGGGAATCCCAAGATGGCGGCCGTTGCCGGGCGACTCTCAGTGAAGCTGGCGGCGAGCAAGCCGGGGCTCGCGCTGGCAGGCAGTCCGGTGAAGCGCTCCTGGCGGCTGGGTGCGGTACTGGGGGTACCGCAGGCAGGCAGGTAGGTGACGGGAGACGACTGAGCGCAGGCGGATTACAGGGTGCACGCTCGGTGACTGGGCTCTCTGGCGATGTTGACAGCACAGAGCATAGACTTGGAATGAATGAAAATGATGGCTGAATGAAAATGGTCAACGTAATGTTATTTATGATCAATTTTATGAGCTTTCGCTATTGTAGGCCTACACGTTTACTTTTTCATGACTATGAAATTCCACTCTTATCATAGTTGGTACGGTAAAATTGAATAAAATATAAATGATCGGAAATTGTATTCTGTATAACTTTTGTTACGGGTATGTAGTACTTTTCGATAGGTCCAATAACACAGGTATTTAAAATTTAAATTTCAGGCGCCTTCCCCTAAGCTACAATTTCATCTAGGGTGAATACAATTGTTTACAGCTTGGACTGTAGTTTCTTATTCGTCGACTCTATACACCGATTTTCATTAAATTCTCTTCAGCCGTTTTCTCGCGACAGACAGACAGTCAGACAGAAATTACGGAAAGTCGAAAAGTGCATTTCCTTGTTACTATGGACACGACCGATACAGAAATACCATTCGTTTCAAATTCTTAGCAATGTACAGACAAAACTCTTATTTTTAAGATAATAGATAATGAAGTCTACTGTGTAGCTCACTAACATTGTTCATAGTTCAGTTTCGTTGTGATATACACTTCCCGTATTAAGATTATTATCCTTAACATTAAACACCAATACTCTTAAATATACTGTAATTTCGAGCCTCTAAATAAACTTGAGGTAATCTCTCGTTCATTAACATCGTTACCTCATTAAAGATTGCTGTGAGTTTGTATCTGTTATATTGTCCTCTAATGTAGCTTAAATTGTCCCATTTAAAGCCTGGCCCACGTTGCAAGGGTAACCGGAGGCCCCGGGTTCGATTCCCACTCATGTCGGAGGTTTATACCTGGTTTGAGATGGCGGCCCATGCCTGGAAAGCTAGGAATAAGTGGTAAGGGCATTCGTCGTGCCACGATGTGGTCAGCAAGAAACAGTCTGTTGTACCACATAAATGATGGCCTGTATACGTTATCAGAGCTCATTCCGCTTTTTTTCTTGGTAACTTTATTTCTGAAATCATAATGTTAAACCATTAAAACATACGCAGTAGGCCTATGTGGTTACTGCTGCTTAAACAACATAGGCCCTATTTATGAAAAGCTATACTGAACTCGTTATGCAATATAACCAATTAAATAATTTATCACAGGTCAACTGGCTGAGTACTAAGTACAATAAAGGAACAATTATTCCTCACTGTGTATGAAATTTAGATTCTGAAATATTAGTAAACTAGTTGCGATAGTTGCATGACCAGTTATTAAAAGAAGAAAAAAACAGTAGGAAGAGGAAAGCTAGAAGGAGATGGACCAGAAGGGATGATGGAAGGGGATTGTTATCTTTAGTCCAGAATTAATTGAGGTTAGAGGACACTGAATCGTACAGGAATTTCTTAAGAGTGAGTGAAGGGAACTTCGGAAAGTTGCTCCAGTTTAGTTAGACCTAGAATAGCAAATGCTGCTGCATTAGTGTCCATTATAGCATGTACAATCATAAAGAGGATAAGGAGGAGGACTGATAGAAGGTATTGGGTTCAACCTTGGATTCAAAGGATAAATCATGGTAGGGGATTGTTGTCATTACCCCAAAATGAATTCAGATTTGAGGATCTGGAATGTTATAAATATGTTCTTCTTATGAATGAAGAAACGTTTGAAAAACTCATGCAGCTTGTTGGACCGAACATCACAAAACAGGACACAAACATGAAACAAGCTATATCTCCTAGAACAAGGTTAAAAATAATACCCAGGTTTCTTGCTACTGGATCATCTTACACAAACCTGATGTAGGCCTATGCCACAAGAATACCATTTGGAACGCTCTCACGTATAATTCCTGAAACATGTACGGAAATATACAATGCACTCATAAAGGATTATATGCAGGTAAAGTTCACTTTTTACTGTACATTATTTACATTTCATTCACAGTTAAGTGATCTTTTATCTCAGCTTCCATTATAACTTTTAAAATTTCATGTTTGGTTTGTAGTTGTAAAGTTTTATTTCTTATTTTCCTCACTGAGCTGGATATAAACCTGGCAAAATCATCATCATCTTCGTCCTTTTTGGATGTAAATGACTGCAATGCTGTAGCTGCAGAAGCTAAAACTTCTTCTTCCTCCCCTTTTTAGATGATTCCCCTGTAAAATAAAGATTTTCCCTTTCAGTGTTTACAGATAATTTCAGAATTTGAACATTAAAATTAAATTAAATATTGGTAGCTACTGCAGAAACAATACCTGATTCATTTGCAGTGTCAACATGTAGGCGTACTTGATCCTTGTTTATTTGCCTTTTCTTCTCCCTCATAGACAGACAAAAGATCTGATGTACCTGCAGTCTCCTCTTTTGTGTCCTTTAAAAGAAAAACATAAAATAAAATATCAATTGTAGGTTCCAAGAACTTCAGATGGGTGGCTACAAATTGCAAGAGATTTCCATGAGAGATGGAATTTTCCAAACTGTCTGGGTGCCTTGGATGGCAAACACATAACTTTTGCATCTCCAAGGTCAAGTGGCTCACACTTCTATAATTATAAGGGCAGTGCAAGCATTGTTTTGCTTGCACTAGTAGATGCACACTGCAGGTTTACATATGTTGACATTGGGACCAATGGACGAGTGAGTGATGGGGGAGTGTATCATTCCACATCGTTGTATGCTGCAATGCAGAATACTACACTGACTATTCCTCATCCAAGCAATTTACCTCACACAGAAAATGAAGTGCCTTATGTTATGGTGGCTGATGATGCTTTCCCACTGTCCAGTATTATAATGAAGCTTTTTGGATACAGAGGACTGACCAGAGAACAGAACGTTTTCAATTACGGGTTAAGCCTAGCAAGATGTTTAGTTGAAAATGCATTCGGAATAATGGCAAATGTTTTCAGGGTAATTTTAACCAAATTAGTGTTATCAGTGGACAAAGTTGAATCTATTACCCAGGCAACTTGTGCGTTACACAACTTCTTAACTGAATAAAACAGAGGGATATATTTAGCACCTCATAGTTTAGAAGAGGAAAACACAGAAGAGGGGACTATGAATTGTGGAATCTGGAGAAGGGAAAAATCCCTAAGAAGAATTTACAGACAAGGTGGAAATAGAGTTGCACAAACACCTATAAAAATTAGAAACCATTCCAAGGATTATTTCAGTGGTGCAGGAGCGGTTCCCTGGCAAGATCGGTGCGTGGATAACTTTAGATATTAATCACAGTGCAAATTAAATAGGCCATGTGTGCTTAAGTGTGTGTGAGTGTGCATGCATGTAGGTCCTTTATGGCCTATGTAGCCTGCTAAAACCGTTTCTAATAGCAAATTTATCATTTTAAATCGACCTGTAATTATTATACTGGATAAAGTATTAATCTGTTAAACCACTGTCATACTGTGTTCTAAAAGAGTAGTAATAATATAATAAACTATGGGACAAAGCTTGATGGCAGAAATGTGAACTCACTCACCTCATAATATAATGATCCCTTTGCATGTCTTCATCTATACTGGAGTCAAGATTAGATTTGCTATTTCTTGCAGAAACATGATCTACAAGAAACAGCAGCCTCTCATACCATGCAAATGAAGGTTTGTAGGTGTCAACAAGCCCCATTCCACTGTGGAAGGACTTCATATATTTGTTCCTGCAATTAATATTTATATTTAGTCAGATAAACATGTTTAGTAATAGTAATAACACAGTATCAAGTAATTAAACTGTGAAGTAGGCCATATGCATTAATACATATAAAAGCTTCGCAGTTCATATACACAATTGACGTATAGCAAAGAAAATAATAATATACATGGCCTATTTAATAATACACCTATAGAGATAGAACAGCAGTAGGTCTATGTATTAATATACTAACCTCTCATTCGTGAATTGTGTTCGAAGCCCATTGATTTTAGCCTTCACTTCATTAGAATTCGTGTTGGGCCGTATCTCGCTAACAACGTCTGAAATTTTATTCTCAGCATCCCTTCTGGCATTCCTATTATAATAAAGTGGTGATTTCACCAAGTATAAGCATGGATGCTTCTGGTATTCATCTATAAGGACACAAACAGCTTCTTTCGACCACATAGAGCCAGCCATTTTTGTTGTTTACGTTGTGTTTCATGGATTGTGCACTAGATGGCAGAAAGCGTTAACATCGGCTTTCCTGATTGGTTTTTGCGTACAATTATTTTAGGAAAATAGGACATGTCCTATTTGATACAACGTTTCACAAAACTGGAAGTTTTATCAAATTTTACCAAATTTTACCGTGAGCAATAGACAGACAGTTTTATAAAACGAGTTGTTCATTAGATTTGACCAAAAATTTTACCGTGAGCAACGGGCCTTATATACATGGGCATCATCCCACTTCCAAAATCACGTGATTATCGGTTTTGAGGGATTCAGACAACATGGGAATTGTGACAAATGCAGACTGTCTCTGTGTCGAGTATTACGAGGAGGAGAGGGGGGGAAACACATTATGACTCAATAAACAGAGAAATGGATGTGATGGTATATTTTCTAATGTTATTGAAAATTTGAATTCATTGTGACCAATAGTTTTTACTGTATTTAACTTTTTCTGAAACAATACGGTCTGTTTCAGTTTTTGCTAAATAATAGGTTGAAACCTGGGGATAAGCGGAGTGAAAATGCGGGCCGGAAAGGGTTACATTATTTCAAAGAAAACGAAATTTATTGAACATCTCCCTTGGTAAGTTATTCCAAACCTAACTGCCCTTCCTATATATGAATATTTGCCTCAATTTGTCCTCTTGAATTCCAGCTTTTTCTTCATACGGTGATCTTTCCTATATATATATATATATATACAGTGGCTCAAGGAAGTATTGGTCTGTCGAGATATGCTACATATGAGGACGAGGAATCTAAGGGAATGATGATCAAAATTGACATATACTAGAATCCCTGATTATTTATCATCTTGTGTAACATGTACATTGTAAGAAAAACATAATTCTTCCATGTCCATATAACTAAAAAGCCATAATTTAAAACAATCCTTTTCACTTGCCACCAAAAAAGTATTGGTCTGAATTAACATAACGCAATTTCTTGATCCTTCTTGAACGTTTCAGTACTTGGGAGGTCCTCCTTTCCTCTCTATAATCTCAGCTAACCTATTTGGCATCGATCGTACCAAGGTTTCCGTAGTTTTCTGTGGTATGTTATTCCATTCGGTGAGTAAGGCTTCTTTCAGGTCAGCTTTGTTTGATATTGCATGCTTTCTCACGTTTTGCTCCAAATAGTGCCACAAATTCTCGATGGGGTTGATGTCCGGAGATTGTTGTGGAATTTCCATCAAACGCGGTGTATTATATAACAGCTATAGCTTCGTGTTCATGGCTGTGTGTTTGGGGTCGTTATCTTGCGTAAACGTATACTTTGCTGAGAGTCCCATTTTTTGTACACTTGATGGAAGATGTGTCTTGAGGATGTTAACGTATGCTTTGTGATCCATAGTCCCTTCAATAAAGGCTAATTCACCTACACTATTCGCACTCATATAACCCCACACCATCAGGGAACCATCTCCATATTTCACAGTAGCTGTCAGGTTCTTCTCTTCAAGTTCAGAATTCGTCTTCCTCCACACAGTCACTTGTCTGTCTGACCTGAAGAGGGTAAATTTACTCTCATCAGTAAAAACGATTGTCTTCCAATCCTCATATCTGTCATTTCTGTGCTCTTTAGCGTACGCAAGTCTCTTCTTTCTGTTAGCCTTACTGATGTACGGCTTTCTAAGGGCTCTTCTGCCCACATATCCTCTTTCGCGTAGCACATTTCGGATGGTTTCAGATGACACTTGCACTCCTACATCTTGTTGTAACGCAGCTGTTACCTTCGGCGCACTTAGCTGAGGATTTTAGGCCACTTTACGCACAATTTGCCGTTTGTCTTGTACTGATAACTTTGAGGGACGGCCACTTCATTGTCTATTTTCTATTGTCTTTGTTTGTACCTGTACACAATGTTTTTAACCGTTGTAACAGCTCTTCCAATAATTTCACTTATACCCTTGAAATATTTACCTTCCTGAAATAGTCGCACTACAATCCTCCTTTCTTCAACTTCCGTTTCTTTCATTTTCCTTCCCAATGCTAGCTGAACACGGAAACAGTGCTGAATATTACCTTCCGACGTGTCAGCACAGACACAATGAGCCAGATGCAGAAGACAGCACGATATCACGATGATATCGTGTACTAGACCAATACTTGTTTGGCGTGTAATGACGCACGCCGTTGTATTACTGGTCCTTTTGGAAACAGCGTGAATATCCTTGGCTCTATATTCAACCTACTGATGTATTTGACTGTCTTACATATCTGCATATGTATAATTCCATTATATGCACCATTATTTGTACCATAGAGTTCCGTTCATACCACGGCTATGGGCAGACCAATACTTTTTTGAGCCACTGTATATATATATGCGTTAGGCCCTCTAAGGAGCACGTAGAACCATTAGTTAACATTCTTCTTCTTGTTTCTCTTATCCTCCCAAAACTTCTTCATCCTCGCACTGTGAGTCTGCCGTCTTTCTTGAGTCCATGTCTCCTGGAGTTTCAAGTTTCTTGTACATTGTCTGGCTTCAAAGCTGTGCAAGTTAATTTTGTGTCTAAATGTAGCCCGTGTAGTTGTCAGTGGGTCAACGCCGACTTCTGCGAGATCTTTTTGGGTGTCAGCAAGCCACCGTACTTTATTTTGTCGGGTTCCGCTGATAATGAGGAAGATTTTCTTGGTCAGTCGCGAGTCGTCCATTCGTGCTAGATGTCCGTAGAATTGCATACGTCTTTTCCGGGCGATTGAAATGAATATTTCGGTCAGCGAGTAGAGTTCTTCTGAGCTTTTTCGCATCCATATTCCATCTTGGAACTTTGGTCCAAATATTTTCCTAAGTATTTGCCGCTCCATTTTCTCGATGCCATTGATATTGATGGTCAGTGTTGATGTTTCAATCGCGTAGAGTGCTTCAGGAAGAACTACTGTATGATAGTGACGCAGCTTGGCTTGGATGGAAAGGGATTTCTTATTGTAGATATTCCAGGTGACTGTGTGGGCTTTACGTTATTTTTCGGCACGGGTTTTGTTGGCTATCCTGTCGTTACCAGTGCTTCCGATAATTTCACCTAAGTACTTGAAATGTTTAACTCGGGTGATATTGCCATATTTGGTCCCAAGTGATTCCACATTGGTGTTCTTGGAGTCCATGTATTGTGTTTCCTCATATGATATTTAGAGGCCAGTCTTAATAGCAATCTCATGCAGATTCTCAAGAGCAGTTCTGGCTTTCTCGGGAGTGCGGGTGATTATTGCTAGGTCGTCAGCAAAGGCAAGACACTTAATATTGATTCGCTTATCTCTCGTTCCCATATTTATTACGTGTACTTCTTTCTCCCATGTTCTAACGATCTTATCTAGTACAAGATTGAACAGCAGTGGAGATAATCCATCACCCTGCCCCACGCCTGTTCTTATCTCAAATGATTCGGAGATTTCGCCCATGAATTTCACTTTAGAAGTTGTGTTAGTTAAAGTCTGTTGGATTAACTTCGTTGTTTTGTTGTCAACACCATATTCATGAAGTACATCTAATAGGGTGGCACGGTCAATAGAGTCGTAAGTTTTTTAAAGTCAACAAAAGTGACCACTGTTCGAATTGATTGGCGATGTTGGAGAATCATCTTGAGGTTCCAGATCTGTTCTGCACACGATCAGTGAGGTCTGAAGCCCGCCTGGTATTCTCCAATCTTCCATTCTATCTGTTGTTCTAATCTGGTACGGAGAGCACGAGAGAATACTTTGTAAGCAATTGAGAGTAGAGAGATACCTCGGTAATTGTTCGGATCTGTCTTGTCACCCTTTTTGTGTAGAGGATGAATCAAAGCAGCTGTCCACTCTGCAGGTATGATTTCGTTGTCCCATATATCCGCAATGATGGCTTGTAATCGGTCAATAATGACCTCACCTCCGATCCTGAGCATCTCGGCAGTTACACCATCTTCCACTGGTGCTTTGTTGTTTTTCAGATTTAATACAATATTCTGTATCTCGTCATGTGTAGGTGGAAGTGAGTCATGGTTTGGGGTGGATATGCTGAATTGCAGTTTTTCGGCAGGAGGTTCACAGTTATGTAACGCCTCAAAGTACTGCTTTAAGATGTCACAGTTGGCTTTTGTATTCGGCTCAAGTGTTCCATCGATGCGACGAAAACAAATACTAGGGGGTTTGTAGTTAGTCATTTCTTCTCTAAAAGTTCTATAGAAATTTCGAGTGTTGTTCCTCTTGAAATCGTAATCGATTTCCGACAATCTATTGAGGTGGTAGGTACGTTTAACTCGTCTAATAGTTTTGGCTGTTCGCTTCTGTATTTCTATGAAGTTACTCCAATTTTCTGGTGTTTGGTGACTATGCCAATTCTTCCAGGCTTGCATGCAGGATTCCAGAGCTCTATCGCAATCGGCAGTCCACCACCTGTGTTTACGTCTTCGTGGAGTTTGGCCAAGTTTCTTCGCTGAGTCTTGAATCGTTGCAAGAAGGGTGTCCCATGTTCCTGTGTTAGTCTGCAATGATTCCATGAATTCCTGTGCGTGATTTTTTAAGTATTCTGGAACAATGCGTGGTATTTTAGGTTTCTGATAACTTTTCCGGTTAGGTCTGAAGCGGACTTTGATTTGTGAAAGATGGTGGTCGAACTCTACGTAACCCTTGCGAACTCGCACATTCATGATTTCAGGAGAGTATTTTCTTGTGATGGCTACGTGATCAATCTGGTATTCACCTATGTAGTTGATTGGTGATTTCCAAGTGGTCATTTTCCACAGAGGTTTCTTAAAGTGTGTGGACATTATTTGGAGGTTAGCCATTCTACATATGTTGATTAGGCGATGTCCATTGGCATTAGTCTTCTTGTGTGCTGAAAAGCACCCAATGATGCTTCTGTATTCTCGTTCCCTGCCTATTTGTGCATTGAAGTCCCCAAGGAGAATTTTAACTTGATGCTGAGGTATCTTGGCGAGTGCTCGTTCGAGTTGCAACCAGAACTTCTCAATTTTGTTTTTCTCAGTTTCACTGTTCACCGGAACATGTGCATTAACCAGTGTGTAGGCTTTGTTAGCACATTTAACCGTGAGTAGAGAGAGACGTTCCGAAGGTGATGTAAAATTTATCACCGAGTTCTGTATGCTGTTATGTACTAGGAATGCAGTGCCCAAAATATGCAAATTACTATTTGCGAGTTTAGTTGCCGGCCTCCCCTTATATATATTCGATATCCACCTGAATCAAAGTGATCGTAATCACGAAATCGCGTTTCTTGAACTGCAACAATAAGAATGCTAAACTTGTCACAGGTATCAGTCACAATATTGAGTTTGCCTGTTTTAGCCAGAGTCTGTACGTTGAGTGTGCCAATGAACTGCATTCTCTTGGGTTTCAGAAGTTTTGGGAAGCTCCGACTCTTCCCTGTATGATGTCCTGGTCCCCCAGAATCCGAATGACCAGGTTCGCCTTTACTGTTAGCAGTGCAGGCCTGAGGTAGTTGCTCTGTCACTTGTGTTTCCATCATGCTAAGTTCGTGGTTGATGTTAGCTGGTGGGCGTGATCCCGGGACGGATGAATCATTCATTTTGATTCACCCTCATCGTAAGGGTTGTTAGTCCATACGGGTAGCTGATGTTCTGCTATGATGTTTATTATTATATTATCACAGACCACCAAGATGGCTCCCAGCAGTAGGCTAAGATCTGTTGCCTAGAAACGCCTCAATGGAAGAGTGGAATTATATATCTAGTTGGTAGTATCTATGCAGACCAAGAAAATTTAGCGAGTGGGTGGTTGTTAGGGCAAGGTTAGTAACCAACATACACTCTTGGTAAGTTATCTATGGAGCAATTGTAGTTAAATCCAACATGGAGGCATTTAGGGCAATAATATGAAACAAAACTATGCCCTCAAATCAATCAAAACAAGCTCCAGACTCCCAAGACAACACGTTCACAAAACCAGCACACCAATCAAATGCTCAAATACTCCCTGATACCCACCGACACTACACAGGAAGCGAGAAAAGATGTCAAGATCGCGGAGCTCCACTTCATGACTCCACCTTGGGGCCATGATGTTAAAGATATCACTCAGACTTATTCGTCTACCAATGTCATTCCACGGCATCTCTCCACTGACAGCTCGGAACATACCACTTAGTCGAGTAGCTCGTCTCCTTTCTCCCAAGTTTTCCCAGCACAAATTTTCAACCTTTTCGTAACGCTACTCTTTTGTCATGCTTTGCTCTGCAGGTGCTCTGTACGGTTTTATTCCCGCCTTCATTCCCACCATCAGTAACTGTCGTTGAATAACCTGCTCCCTTGCATAACTGACGCAACGATTTCATTATTGAATTTAATGAACGTTCGCCAACATTATCCACACGATTTTCCGACATTACAGGCTTACTTGTACCACTCCCAAGAAGCAATTATTATCAGACAGTGATGTGTCCTCTCACCTGTACTCTTCGAAAGGTATATCCAGAAAGTTGTAGATTATATGAAAGGGAATCTAGGAGCCAAGAGATAAAATAGGTTTGCTGATGACAATGCCCTGTTAGCTGTGAGTGAAGAGCTGAAGACAATGTTGGAAGTATCGGGCCACTTGCTAACAGGCTACAACAAGAAAGTTACTTGTGAGAAGCACGCATCATACTGAACTCTGTGAGGGGAACATGCCAATAACACGGAAGAGTTTACGTACTTGGGACGCAATCCAACGGCTGATAGCAGAAGTTACCAGAATTAACTAAACTAAGACGCATTCAACAAAAATGCTAACCCATTCACGTTCAACAATATCAAATTGAGGCCAGGAAAATAACTGTTGGCGGTGAATATTCCACTGCCATGGATTTAGGAATGGTAGGAGGGCTGGTATGTGGTTAACATGGTACACGCCTGAGAAGAGCTGCACAACCACGGGACGATGACACGAGTTCGTTGTTATTGTTATTATTCTGTATAAATTATTCTGTATAAGTTATAAGATTGTGAAAAACTGTAAAATGACCTCAATAATGTTGTGAGATGGGCAATAGACGGGATTAAAAGTCAGGTTATGAGTTTCACTAAAAAGAAAAGTCCTTTCAGTTTTAATTACTGCGTTGATGGGGTGAAAGTTCCTTTTGGGGATCATTGTAAGTACCTGGGTGTTAAGATAAGGAAAGATCTTCACTGGGGTTATCATAAAAATGAGATTGTAAATAAAGGGTACAGATCTCTGCACATGGTTATGAGTGTGTTTAGGGGTTGCACTAAGAATGTAAAGGAGAGGGCATACTAGTCTCTGGTAAGACCCAAACTAGAGTATGGTTCCAGTGTATGAGACCCTGACCAGAATTACTTAATTCAAGAACTGGAAAAAAAAAATCCAAAGAAATGTAGCTCGATTTGTTCTGGGTGATTTCCTACAAAAGTGTAGCGTTACAAAATGTTACAAGGCATGGGCTGGGAAGACCTTTGGGAAAGGCGACGAGCTGCTCGACTAAGTGGCATGATCCGAGCTGTGAGTGGAGAGATGGCGTGGAATGACATTAGTAGACGAATAAGCTTGAGTCATGTCTTTAAAAGTAGGAAAGATCACAATATGAAGACAAAATTGGAATTCAAGTGGAAGAGTTAGGGCAACTATTCGTTAATAGGAAGGGATTGGAATAACTTACCAAGGGAGATGTTCAATAAATTTCCAAATTCTATGTAATCATTTAATAAAGAACTATGAAGACAACAGATAGGGAGTCTGCGACCTGAGCGACTGCCCCAAATGCAGATCAGTAATTGTTGATTGTTTGATATTATTACTATTGTTATTATATACAAGTTAAAGATCTCAATGCGAAATATTACGCAAATGGGCCAAGCTTTCAGTTCAAATATCCTATAAACATGAGCCTGTACTGAACTAAGACTGCGATATTCTCATCTCATTGCATCCTTGAAGAAACTGGTGTAAATATGCTATATTAAGAGGTAAACGTGTAATCATGATAAATCGCATTGCCTGTCGATTTAACTATTTTGCAGCTTTCAACACCCGTCAAAGAATAATAATACAATAGTTTCGTTGCATAAATTATAAGGTTTATTCGTGATTACGTACATAAAAAGCTTGAAAGTCATTCAAGTTATACTTGTACACAGTAGGTCACTGGATGTCGCTATAAGCGCTTCACATGGTTCTGCCATGCAGCACCAGACATAACCAGTCGATAAAAAGAGAGATAATATAGAAATCAGTGATTATGATAGTGCTTCTGGAGAGTCCGCAGAAACTGAGGATGAAGTTTCTCACATAGACCCCAATCAAGATCAACCGCTACTCGAATACTGTGCCCTTTTCAAGGCATGTGTGGTGGTGGTCCTCTTGATCAACTGTTGCCCTGGCTGCTCCTGCAAATAAAAACATCAAAAATACCTACCACTCACGTAGACTCTCTCTCCTTGGGTGTGGTACCGTCCGTCAGCTTTCCTCAAGGTAGTCGGGCCACACATGATGGGGGTGAGGGAGTAAAAATAACGGTGGGTAAGCTAACTACAAATAACGGTACCCCAAGACTGAATCGAATTTAAATGATCAAAAATTGTATTAACAAAAATTATCATGAGCAAATAAAAAGTAACTTCTTAATTTTAAAACGAAGTGAAAATAAAGTGGATTTTATGAAAATAATAAGAAATGACAAACTCTAAATCTTCCCAAACAAAACTGCCTCACATAAACTTCGATGTAGACCACAAATTAAAATAAATAAATGCTACCATAAAGTAATAATCTGTACGTCGATTGACGCTGCTATAGTCGACCAGTGGTGTACCAAAACTCACCACTCAAAGAAAGCATCCCAGGTTTTACAATCAAACTGAAATCTTTAACTAATGGAATTTATACAAATTATTAATTAGTTTATTCATTAATTAATTAATCTGAGACCGCAATTGGGTGTCTTATAATTCATACATCCAGACTTGTCAGTCTGCCAGTTACCCAACTGTTAACAACACTGTTTAAGTAAAAACAAATAAGAAAGAAAAGAAAGAAAACTCCATGAACACCTCGTTATATAAAAAAATCACTATTAAAATTATATAAACTTTGCCCCATAAAATAACTGGTGGCTGAATAAAATTGAACACAAAAACTGTGCTTCAGAATAAAATGAAATTAAATATGCAGTTAAATATTCTGCCATGACACCTTACATTTACTCAACTGTGACAGTTCCGGACATTCACAACAAAATTAAGATGTTAGGCTATGTGCCTCAGTCATTACATTAATCAAATCAACTCGCCTTTTTACACACTTTAATCTCACTTGCCGCTGTCTACACTTTATTGAGAATAACCAAAATGCGTTACTGTAATAGTTGATGGAGGCAGATTCCATCTAACTGAAGTAAATATGCGGCTTTGTTCATATAATCTTTTGATAAAGGTCGGTTCATTTGCATAAAATTTTCTTGTAGTGGTATTTAATTTTATTTATTTACGGTGTCTTCATGTTTACGTAAAGAACCTGTTGTGATCGATTTTGACTGTGAATACTAGGTGGTCCTATTAAACTAACCCTTGCAAATTTTATATTACAAAATATACACGGCACTGTAAAACATAGTGCTCAAAACAAAAGGAGAAATGAAAATAGAAAACAACCTAACTACACCCACACTCAATTTACAATAATATCAACGTGCCTTCGGCCATTACGCTTAAAAACACGGTAACATCAAAACATTAAAAACCAAAAATAATGAAAGGGAACAAAATCTCAAAAATAACGTGATCAACGCCTACGTCGAAAAATAAATCAAAATAATACGCAGAATCAAAAAATGTCGAAACTTCGCTGTCAGGAAACAAACTTTCTAAACGCTGAGGTGCATTTGGCGGCAATCCCATAACACAAGACATAATGCCTGAAACTACTATTCTTGAATTCAAAGAAAAGTGAAAAGGGAAATACGCATCACAATGATCACAATATAACTTTCAACATTATTCATTGCCAGTCCGCTCTGCTTCATGCCTCAACTCGGCCCATATAGAAGTATCTCCGAGCATTACGTCATCACTGGTAACATTTTTGCGTGCTTAAACCTTCCGCCTATAATTGTCATATGGATACTGTCGTATACAAAACTCAATATTTGTTGAACTGATAAAAATTCAATTCCCATTTCATCACATTATTTTTCTTTTCTACTTAGCATTATATATCAGCATAGCCTCGTTCTGTTCCACACAGGCACAACAACTTCATTAATTCATTCTGTCGTTCTCATAATCACAAATACGACATATGTACGACATGGTCCTCAAGAGTCTACTTTCCGTCTTATAACTATTACCATCAGGGATACGATTGCATATTTATTCTCATACTTCGATCTTTGATTTCTATTTCACTAATTGCCATGCATTTCAGGGCTGGACGGCAACGATTCCACACTTTAACACTGAATATGACAAAACAAGATTGCTTGCCAAACGTATTCAAAATAATCGTGCATTAGAAAACATACACCATTACAACAAGAAAAATAAATTCCAAAACGTCGTCTAAACTTCGATCACGCGAAGTAAAAAATGAATAAATCGGATACGCTACAATTACACGTCACGATACATGACGGCTCTCCGAAAGAAAATCACCTCGGCTGACTTGAAAATGACTTGACAACAAATCCACAAACAAACAAAATATATTATTATTATTATTATTATTATTATTATTATTATTATTATTATTATTATTGAAGTCAAAAATAATCTGAACCTGAAATACCTCATGTAACGTAAAAAAGATCCACGAATCTACATAAAACTCACGTCATGTGCACGATTCGAAATCAAATTGACAAGAAACTTCAAAAGAGTTTATTATTATTATTATTATTATTATTATTATTATTATTATTATATTGATTTTTCGAGCCCCTGACATTTACATCCCGATTCGTTAGATGTAATTGCCCTGGCCTCGCACATGTGTCTCGAAAAATTAACAGCAAAACGCAAATAAACTTTGCCTCTGATACGTGAATTATTCCTATATACAAAAGTACATTAAATCACTAGCCTAAAACGGCCACGAATTATTCATTGTTATTATTAATTACATACTACATAAATACAATATGCTCTTTACCTTTTGTGTGCCGACAGGTAGGCTGCATCCTCATTAGCCCCCGCTACCTCGTTTTTACTCCATCTTGCACATCTTGCTGAGGTTACATAACATTTCACACATACGAGTTGGAATCATTTTAATGGTGTAGCACTCGCAAATCAGTTGAAACACACGCACTCTTGAAGCTTATACAATAATATAATTTACACAATAGGCTATAAAAGAATCAGCAAACATAGAGTTGGGTTTCCATTGCCAGAAACAGAACTATCTCGCTACCTGAGTCCTTCCACCTGGCCTGCAAAGCTTGCTCCCTGCGTTATTTGTTCTAGGGATTAAAAGCCATTCACCTAGCTCGGAAAAGAAAGTACACGTCCAGTCCATTGTACCGTTGCATTCCGTAGTAAACAAGTCTCTCCCTCAATTAACACGACTAGTACTGGCTCCAAATGTCCCAAATGAACAGTAAATTTTTATACAATGCAAAATCTAATTGCTATGTTTTACTGGTCATGCACAGAGGAAAACTATAAAAAAATGTTGTCCTTCAGAAATGTTATAACTTCTCCGCTCAATTAATATTGCATAGGTTACTTGTGAGCTATGAAAGTGCTGCGAGCCTAAATATTCTGGAAAATACCATAATTCCTCTGCGTCCTTCGTGAGCTTAACATGTTAAAATGTCCATTTCTGAAAACATTATGGTAGGAAAATGTGTCAGAATGTACTAAGTGTCCACAACATTTTACTTAACATGGTCTCGTAATATTAAAAGAGTTTTTCAAGTCCATAAGCTGATACAACTCACCGATCACACACTAACTGATGACTGAAAAATAGTGGGTTTAGTTACCCTCTGCGCTGTCTGTCTTGGAGACTAGACCGTAAGCTCTCAAAATTCAACCAAGACTGGATGTTCCGCAAAGTGTCACCAACGGTTTTGTAAATTCAGTAAGCTCCGCCTTCCAAGTGCTCCAACTGGAGGGGTGTGGCGTAGTGATATGACACCTTGGATTAATTTTCCAACTGTCTGTAGATTTAACATTCAGTAAATACACTCAGATGATTCTAAAAATTAGTGTGCTTTTTACGTACCACTCAAATACCAAAAATGATCGTTCATTGTTATACACGCTCCCCCGCGTCACTGGGATTATTTGTGTTCGCGCCATGAGGTTCAGTTCTCCGGACGAAACCATTTTTCCAAACAACAGGCTTTAATGCTGATAACTTATTATTTATGAGATAATTAATCACATATTCACACAAACAATTCCTCAAATTTTATTCCCAGATTGGAACACAGTATATTTCTACTTCTCTCGTCACCAAATCATGAATAACTGGATAAATATTCCCGCTGGAACAGGGCGGTATAATTTTGGAATTTTCTGATTGGCTGAAATTTGGCGTCGTGTTCACACTCGGACTCAACCATTTTTCGCAAAGGGGTGACAGGTATTCTCTCCGTCTCTCTCACACAATAAGGAGTGGCGCATTTCGACGTCCCCTTCCCTGTGGGAAAGCTTTCTAGAATTTTTCGCATCAAGCGGCACCATAAAGTTTATTGCAGAATGCTCTTAGCCAAACCTATTCCCGGTACGTGATTTTAAAGAATTTCTGGGGATATATTTCCATCCTGTGTGGTCGCTGTGTTTAACTTTGTGAAATTACGGACTCTGGCTGGCTATCTGCGGTATTCATATAGATGAGTTTAATAATTTAATTAATTCCTCCATTCGGCTATTCGGCTTATGGGTGCAATACCTTGGTGGAAATGGTGAAACAAGATGGAATTATTTTCCAATCCCTAGTGCTGGTGGAGGAAGTGCTAGGAGGAGGAACATTGTAATGCATGTGTCAGGGATCCGGTAGGTCAAGCTCGACATGTCACTACCATACTGTAATCTTGGGAGCTATTTCTCCCCAATAGCGCTCCCCCTGTGGGTGGGGGCGGTAGAACAACACCCACGGTATCCCCTGCCTGTCGTAAAAGGCGACTAAAAGGCGCCCCAGGGGCTCTGAACTTTCGAGCGTGTGCGAGGGCTAGGGAGTCTTTCATTTTCACGCCCTTCGTGGCCCTTGTCTTCTTTTGGCCAATGTCTTCATTTTTCGAAGTGTCGGATCCCTTCCCTTTTTTCCCTCTGATTAGTGTTATATAGAGGATGGTTGCCTAGTTGTACTTCCTCTTAAAACAATAATAATCACCACCACCATCCCCAATAGCGTCTTGGAGGAAATTGTTAACTTCACAATTATATGGATAAGAAAAACCAGGGCAAAGAGGGATGCTAGTGATGCAACATTGGCAGAAATGAAAGCTGTAATAGGTCTCCCATACTTGGCCTGAAGATAAACATTAAGAAAACCCAGTTCATGGTCATCAGTAAACGGCAAGACGTCCTCGTGCAGCTCACTCTCGACAATGAACCTATCGCTAGGGTTCACCAATACAAGTATCTAGGATGTTACCTCAACCAGAAATGGGACTGCAGCCAAGAAATACGTGTCCGCATTGAACATGTGAGAAACATCTTCATGCAGATGAAGATAGTGCTCAACAACCGCAACCTACAACTAAATCTAAGGCTCCGTCTGGTCCGTGCCTACGTCTTTCCCATGTTACTTTATGGAATGGAAGGCTGGACAATTACTCAAGCCCTCTGTAAAAGACTGGAAGCATTCGAAATGTGGGTGTACAGACGGATGCTTCGCATTTCATGGACAGACAGAATCCGGAATTCCGTGGTGTTGGATCGACTTGGAAAGAAGACTGAAGTCATGCTGACCATTAAAAGGCGGAAGGTGGTTTACTTCGGCCATATAGTGCGGAATGATAAGTACAGGATCGTGCAGCTTGTTATACAAGGAAGAATAGAAGGACGTAGGAGTCCTGGTAGACGACAAACTCTATGGATGAAGAACCTCGTAGACTGGTATGGGTTGGACACGATGGCTCTGTTCCGTGTCGCTGCATCCAATTTCAAATCGCCATGTTGACCACCAACCTTCGATGGAAGATGGAACATTAATAAGAAGAAGAATACTTGGCTGGAACAATGATTTTTTCTCATACAAAACCTCAAGGACATGTTGCCAACCGATGGAACAGGAATTGAACGTTTCAGAATTACAATGAATACACGAAGGTTTCAGTTTTTATTACGGGCAGTAAGGTTCGATGATATTAGTGATCGTAATGAAAGAAAATCAGCTGATATAATGGCGCCTATCAGAGACATTTTCGAAGGATTTGTTATTCGTTGCAGAAATAATTACTCTCTTAGTGAGTATGCAACTATCGATGAGATGCCTGAGGCGTTCCGGGGTAAATGTTCCTTTCGGCAATTTATCCCCAAGACGTCCACGAAATATGGACTACAAATCCTCAGTCTGGCTGATGCACGTACATGTTATACCTAGCACATGGAAGTATATACAGGAAAAGTGAATCCCGAACTTTTCCAACTGAAGAATAGTGTAAAGATCATTGTTGAACGTTTGATCATGCCTATTTCAAACAGTGGACGTAATACTACTACCAATAATTGGTACATTTCCGTTCCCCTTGCAGAAACTCCCCTGAAAGACCATACATTAAATTTAGTGGGGACAATTCGAAGAAACAAGTCAGAAAGTCCTCAGCTCTTCAAGGAAGTGAAAGGGAAGCCGGTGAAAAGCAGTAGTTTGGTATTCAAAGTTGCTTTAGTGCTGGTTTCATAAGTTCCTACAAAGAAGAAAGTTATGTTGCTTTTATCCACCATGCACGAAACAGATAAAATCGAGGTGATGCTCACAAACCTGAAATTCTCACATTCTACAACCTAACCGAAGGGGATGTAGATGTAGTTGATCAACTGAAACAATTGTACAGTGTTGAAAGAGTGAGCAATCGATGGAGTCTCATTTTATGTTACACTCTACTGAACATTGCAGGCATCAATGCCTACATCATTTCGAAAAGCAACACTGAGCTAGGTACCAGAAGGAAGTGAAAGATCTATCCATGGAACTATGCAGCGACTTTTCAGAGATCAGCCTGACGATGAGGAACATTCGTCGCGATGTTCGAGTAAGGATCACTGAACTCCTTGGAAAAGAACAGATTTGAATACCCAGAGACAAAACCCCCAGGTTCCAGGGCGTTGCAACTTTTGTAACAGCAAAAAATCGGAAAGCGCACAATTCTTGCACCCAGTGTGGAATAATAATAATAATAATAATAATAATAATAATAATAATGTCATTTGCTTTGCGGCCGACTAAGTACTTTTACGGTTTTCGGAGACGCCGAGGTTGCGGAATTTAGTCCTGCAGGAATTCTTTTACGTGCCAGTAAATCTACCGACACGAGGCCGACGTATTTGTGCACCTTCAAATACCACCGGACTGAGCCAGGATCGAATCAGCCAAGTTGGGGTCAGACGGCTATCTGAGCCACTCAGCCCGGCGGGGTGTGGAACATTTGTCTACCGAGAGCTCACTGTTCGTGTGCTGGACTCAGGGGAAGCTCCAGTGCTGCAGGTGATACAGAATGAGGCAATCCTGCAGACAGTGCAGTGGCAGAGTGTGGAACATTTGTCTGCCGAGAGCTCACTGTTCGCGTGCTGGACTCAGGGGAAGCTCCGGTGCTGCAGGTGATACAGAATGAGGCAATCCTGCAGACAGTGCAGTGGCGGGGTGTGGAACATTTGTCACTGTTCGTGTGCTGGACTCAGGGGAAGCTCCAGTGCTGCAGATGATACAGAATGAGGCAATCCTGCAGACAGTGCAGTGGCAGAGTGTGGAACATTTGTCTGCCGAGAGCACACTGTTCGTGTGCTAGACTCAGGGGAAGCTCCAGTGCTGCAGATGATACAGAATGAGGCAATCCTGCAGACAGTGCAGTGGCAGAGTGTGGAACATTTGTCTGCCGAGAGCTCACTGTTCGCGTGCTGGACTCAGGGGAAGCTCCGGTGCTGCAGGTGATACAGAATGAGGCAATCCTGCAGACAGTGCAGTGGCAGAGTGTGGAACATTTGTCTGCCGAGAGCTCACTGTTCGCGTGCTGGACTCAGGGGAAGCTCCGGTGCTGCAGGTGATACAGAATGAGGCAATCCTGCAGACAGTGCAGTGGCAGAGTGTGGAACATTTGTCTGCCGAGAGCTCACTGTTCGCGTGCTGGACTCAGGGGAAGCTCCGGTGCTGCAGGTGATACAGAATGAGGCAATCCTGCAGACAGTGCAGTGGCAGAGTGTGGAACATTTGTCTGCCGAGAGCTCACTGTTCGCGTGCTGGACTCAGGGGAAGCTCCGGTGCTGCAGGTGATACAGAATGAGGCAATCCTGCAGACAGTGCAGTGGCGGGGTGTGGAACATTTGTCACTGTTCGTGTGCTGGACTCAGGGGAAGCTCCAGTGCTGCAGATGATACAGAATGAGGCAATCCTGCAGACAGTGCAGTGGCAGAGTGTGGAACATTTGTCTGCCGAGAGCACACTGTTCGTGTGCTAGACTCAGGGGAAGCTCCAGTGCTGCAGATGATACAGAATGAGGCAATCCTGCAGACAGTGCAGTGGCAGAGTGTGGAACATTTGTCTGCCGAGAGCTCACTGTTCGCGTGCTGGACTCAGGGGAAGCTCCGGTGCTGCAGGTGATACAGAATGAGGCAATCCTGCAGACAGTGCAGTGGCAGAGTGTGGAACATTTGTCTGCCGAGAGCTCACTGTTCGCGTGCTGGACTCAGGGGAAGCTCCGGTGCTGCAGGTGATACAGAATGAGGCAATCCTGCAGACAGTGCAGTGGCGGGGTGTGGAACATTTGTCACTGTTCGTGTGCTGGACTCAGGGGAAGCTCCAGTGCTGCAGATGATACAGAATGAGGCAATCCTGCAGACAGTGCAGTGGCAGAGTGTGGAACATTTGTCTGCCGAGAGCACACTGTTCGTGTGCTGGACTCAGGGGAAGCTCCAGTGCTGCAGGTGATACAGAATGAGGCAATCCTGCAGACAGTGCAGTGGCAGAGTATGGAACATTTGTCTGCCGAGAGTTCACTGTTCGTGTGCTGGACTCAGGAGAAGCTCCAGTGCTGCAGATGATACAGAATGAGGCAATCCTGCAGACAGTGCAGTGGCGGAGTGTGGAACATTTGTCACTGTTCGTGTGCTGGACTCAGGGGAAGCTCCAGTGCTGCAGGTGATACAGAATGAGGCAATCTTGCAGACAGTGCAGTGGCAGAGTGTGGAACATTTACTGCCGAGAGTTCACTGTTCGTGTGCTGGACTCAGGAGAAGCTCCAGTGCTGCAGATGATACAGAATGAGGCAATCCTGCAGACAGTGCAGTGGCGGGGTGTGGAACATTTGTCACTGTTCGTGTGCTGGACTCAGGGGAAGCTCCAGTGCTGCAGGTGATACAGAATGAGGCAATCCTGCAGACAGTGCAGTGGCAGAGTGTGGAACATTTGTCTGCCGAGAGCTCACTGTTCGTGTGCTGGACTGAGGGGAAGCTCCAGTGCTGCAGGTGATACAGAATGAGGCAATCCTGCAGACAGTGCAGTGGCAGAGTGTGGAACATTTGTCTGCCGAGAGTTCACTGTTCGTGTGCTGGACTGAGAGGAAGCTCCAGTGCTGCAGGTGATACAGAATGAGGCAATCCTGCAGACAGTGCAGTGGCAGAGTATGGAACATTTGTCTGCCGTGAGTTCACTGTTCGTGTGCTGGACTGAGGGGAAGCTCCAGTGCTGCAGGTGATACAGAATGAGGCAATCCTGCAGACAGTGCAGTGGCAGAGTGTGGAACATTTGTCTGCCGAGAGCTCACTGTTCGCGTGCTGGACTCAGGGGAAGCTCCAGTGCTGCAGATGATACAGAATGAGGCAATCCTGCAGACAGTGCAGTGGCAGAGTGTGGAACATTTACTGCCGAGAGTTCACTGTTCGTGTGCTGGACTCAGGAGAAGCTCCAGTGCTGCAGGTGATACAGAATGAGGCAATCCTGCAGACAGTGCAGTGGCAGAGTGTGGAACATTTACTGCCGAGAGCTCACTGTTCGCGTGCTGGACTCAGGGGAAGCTCCGGTGCTGCAGGTGATACAGAATGAGGCAATCCTGCAGACAGTGCAGTGGCAGAGTATGGAACATGTGTCTGCCGAGAGTTCACTGTTCGTGTGCTGGACTCAGGGGAAGCTCCAGTGCTGCAGATGATACAGAATGAGGCAATCCTGCAGACAGTGCAGTGGCAGAGTATGGAACATTTGTCTGCCGAGAGCACACTGTTCGTGTGCTGGACTCAGGGGAAGCTCCAGTGCTGCAGATGATAGAGAATGAGGCAATCCTGCAGACAGTGCAGTGGCAGAGTATGGAACATTTACTGCCGAGAGTTCACTGTTCGTGTGCTGGACTCAGGGGAAGCTCCAGTGCTGCAGGTGATACAGAATGAGGCAATCCTGCAGACAGTGCAGTGGCAGAGTGTGGAACATTTACTGCCGAGAGCTCACTGTTCGTGTGCTGGACTCAGGGGAAGCTCCAGTGCTGCAGATGATACAGAATGAGGCAGTCCTGTAGACAGTGCAGTGGCAGAGTGTGGAACATTTGTCTGCCGAGAGTTCACTGTTCGTGTGCTGGACTCAGGGGAAGCTCCAGTGCTGCAGGTGATACAGAATGAGGCAATCCTGCAGACAGTGCAGTGGCAGAGTGTGGAACATTTACTGCCGAGAGTTCACTGTTCGTGTGCTGGACTCAGGGGAAGCTCCAGTGCTGCAGGTGATACAGAATGAGGCAATCCTGCAGACAGTGCAGTGGCAGAGTGTGGAACATTTACTGCCGAGAGCTCACTGTTCGTGTGCTGGACTCAGGGGAAGCTCCAGTGCTGCAGATGATACAGAATGAGGCAGTCCTGTAGACAGTGCAGTGGCAGAGTGTGGAACATTTGTCTGCCGAGAGCTCACTGTTCGTGTGCTGGACTCAGGGGAAGCTCCAGTGCTGCAGATGATACAGAATGAGGCAGTCCTGTAGACAGTGCAGTGGCAGAGTATGGAACATTTGTCTGCCGAGAGCTCACTGTTCGTGTGCTGGACTCAGGGGAAGCTCCAGTGCTGCAGATGATACAGAATGAGGCAATCCTGCAGACAGTGCAGTGGCAGAGTGTGGAACATTTTTCTGCCGAGAGTTCACTGTTCGTGTGCTGGACTCAGGGGAAGCTCCAGTGCTGCAGGTGATACAGAATGAGGCAATCCTGCAGACAGTGCAGTGGCAGAGTGTGGAACATTTGTCTGCCGAGAGTTCACTGTTCGTGTGCTGGACTGAGGGGAAGCTCCAGTGCTGCAGGTGATACAGAATGAGGCAATCCTGCAGACAGTGCAGTGGCAGAGTATGGAACATTTGTCTGCCGAGAGCTCACTGTTCGTGTGCTGGACTCAGGGGAAGCTCCAGTGCTGCAGGTGATACAGAATGAGGCAATCCTGCAGACAGTGCAGTGGCAGAGTGTGGAACATTTGTCTGCCGAGAGTTCACTGTTCGTGTGCTGGACTCAGGGGAAGCTCCAGTGCTGCAGGTGATACAGAATGAGGCAATCCTGCAGACAGTGCAGTGGCAGAGTGTGGAACATTTACTGCCGAGAGTTCACTGTTCGTGTGCTGGACTCAGGGGAAGCTCCAGTGCTGCAGGTGATACAGAATGAGGCAATCCTGCAGACAGTGCAGTGGCAGAGTATGGAACATTTGTCTGCCGAGAGTTCACTGTTCGTGTGCTGGACTCAGGGGAAGCTCCGGTGCTGCAGGTGATACAGAATGAGGCAATCCTGCAGACAGTGCAGTGGCAGAGTGTGGAACATTTGTCTGCCGAGAGCTCACTGTTCGCGTGCTGGACTCAGGGGAAGCTCCGGTGCTGCAGGTGATACAGAATGAGGCAATCCTGCAGACAGTGCAGTGGCAGAGTGTGGAACATTTGTCTGCCGAGAGCTCACTGTTCGCGTGCTGGACTCAGGGGAAGCTCCGGTGCTGCAGGTGATACAGAATGAGGCAATCCTGCAGACAGTGCAGTGGCGGGGTGTGGAACATTTGTCACTGTTCGTGTGCTGGACTCAGGGGAAGCTCCAGTGCTGCAGATGATACAGAATGAGGCAATCCTGCAGACAGTGCAGTGGCAGAGTGTGGAACATTTGTCTGCCGAGAGCACACTGTTCGTGTGCTAGACTCAGGGGAAGCTCCAGTGCTGCAGATGATACAGAATGAGGCAATCCTGCAGACAGTGCAGTGGCAGAGTGTGGAACATTTGTCTGCCGAGAGCTCACTGTTCGCGTGCTGGACTCAGGGGAAGCTCCGGTGCTGCAGGTGATACAGAATGAGGCAATCCTGCAGACAGTGCAGTGGCAGAGTGTGGAACATTTGTCTGCCGAGAGCTCACTGTTCGCGTGCTGGACTCAGGGGAAACTCCGGTGCTGCAGGTGATACAGAATGAGGCAATCCTGCAGACAGTGCAGTGGCGGGGTGTGGAACATTTGTCACTGTTCGTGTGCTGGACTCAGGGGAAGCTCCAGTGCTGCAGATGATACAGAATGAGGCAATCCTGCAGACAGTGCAGTGGCAGAGTGTGGAAAATTTGTCTGCCGAGAGCACACTGTTCGTGTGCTGGACTCAGGGGAAGCTCCAGTGCTGCAGGTGATACAGAATGAGGCAATCCTGCAGACAGTGCAGTGGCAGAGTATGGAACATTTGTCTGCCGAGAGTTCACTGTTCGTGTGCTGGACTCAGGAGAAGCTCCAGTGCTGCAGATGATACAGAATGAGGCAATCCTGCAGACAGTGCAGTGGCAGAGTGTGGAACATTTGTCTGCCGAGAGCTCACTGTTCGCGTGCTGGACTCAGGGGAAGCTCCGGTGCTGCAGGTGATACAGAATGAGGCAATCCTGCAGACAGTGCAGTGGCGGGGTGTGGAACATTTGTCACTGTTCGTGTGCTGGACTCAGGGGAAGCTCCAGTGCTGCAGATGATACAGAATGAGGCAATCCTGCAGACAGTGCAGTGGCAGAGTGTGGAACATTTGTCTGCCGAGAGCACACTGTTCGTGTGCTGGACTCAGGGGAAGCTCCAGTGCTGCAGGTGATACAGAATGAGGCAATCCTGCAGACAGTGCAGTGGCAGAGTATGGAACATTTGTCTGCCGAGAGTTCACTGTTCGTGTGCTGGACTCAGGAGAAGCTCCAGTGCTGCAGATGATACAGAATGAGGCAATCCTGCAGACAGTGCAGTGGCGGAGTGTGGAACATTTGTCACTGTTCGTGTGCTGGACTCAGGGGAAGCTCCAGTGCTGCAGGTGATACAGAATGAGGCAATCTTGCAGACAGTGCAGTGGCAGAGTGTGGAACATTTACTGCCGAGAGTTCACTGTTCGTGTGCTGGACTCAGGAGAAGCTCCAGTGCTGCAGATGATACAGAATGAGGCAATCCTGCAGACAGTGCAGTGGCGGGGTGTGGAACATTTGTCACTGTTCGTGTGCTGGACTCAGGGGAAGCTCCAGTGCTGCAGGTGATACAGAATGAGGCAATCCTGCAGACAGTGCAGTGGCAGAGTGTGGAACATTTGTCTGCCGAGAGCTCACTGTTCGTGTGCTGGACTGAGGGGAAGCTCCAGTGCTGCAGGTGATACAGAATGAGGCAATCCTGCAGACAGTGCAGTGGCAGAGTGTGGAACATTTGTCTGCCGAGAGTTCACTGTTCGTGTGCTGGACTGAGGGGAAGCTCCAGTGCTGCAGGTGATACAGAATGAGGCAATCCTGCAGACAGTGCAGTGGCAGAGTATGGAACATTTGTCTGCCGTGAGTTCACTGTTCGTGTGCTGGACTGAGGGGAAGCTCCAGTGCTGCAGGTGATACAGAATGAGGCAATCCTGCAGACAGTGCAGTGGCAGAGTGTGGAACATTTGTCTGCCGAGAGCACACTGTTCGTGTGCTGGACTCAGGGGAAGCTCCAGTGCTGCAGATGATACAGAATGAGGCAATCCTGCAGACAGTGCAGTGGCAGAGTGTGGAACATTTGTCTGCCGAGAGCTCACTGTTCGCGTGCTGGACTCAGGGGAAGCTCCAGTGCTGCAGATGATACAGAATGAGGCAATCCTGCAGACAGTGCAGTGGCAGAGTGTGGAACATTTACTGCCGAGAGTTCACTGTTCGTGTGCTGGACTCAGGAGAAGCTCCAGTGCTGCAGGTGATACAGAATGAGGCAATCCTGCAGACAGTGCAGTGGCAGAGTGTGGAACATTTACTGCCGAGAGCTCACTGTTCGCGTGCTGGACTCAGGGGAAGCTCCGGTGCTGCAGGTGATACAGAATGAGGCAATCCTGCAGACAGTGCAGTGGCAGAGTATGGAACATGTGTCTGCCGAGAGTTCACTGTTCGTGTGCTGGACTCAGGGGAAGCTCCAGTGCTGCAGATGATACAGAATGAGGCAATCCTGCAGACAGTGCAGTGGCAGAGTGTGGAACATTTACTGCCGAGAGCTCACTGTTCGTGTGCTGGACTCAGGGGAAGCTCCAGTGCTGCAGATGATACAGAATGAGGCAGTCCTGTAGACAGTGCAGTGGCAGAGTGTGGAACATTTGTCTGCCGAGAGCTCACTGTTCGTGTGCTGGACTCAGGGGAAGCTCCAGTGCTGCAGATGATACAGAATGAGGCAGTCCTGTAGACAGTGCAGTGGCAGAGTATGGAACATTTGTCTGCCGAGAGCTCACTGTTCGTGTGCTGGACTCAGGGGAAGCTCCAGTGCTGCAGATGATACAGAATGAGGCAATCCTGCAGACAGTGCAGTGGCAGAGTGTGGAACATTTGTCTGCCGAGAGTTCACTGTTCGTGTGCTGGACTCAGGGGAAGCTCCAGTGCTGCAGGTGATACAGAATGAGGCAATCCTGCAGACAGTGCAGTGGCAGAGTGTGGAACATTTGTCTGCCGAGAGTTCACTGTTCGTGTGCTGGACTGAGGGGAAGCTCCAGTGCTGCAGGTGATACAGAATGAGGCAATCCTGCAGACAGTGCAGTGGCAGAGTATGGAACATTTGTCTGCCGAGAGCTCACTGTTCGTGTGCTGGACTCAGGGGAAGCTCCAGTGCTGCAGGTGATACAGAATGAGGCAATCCTGCAGACAGTGCAGTGGCAGAGTGTGGAACATTTGTCTGCCGAGAGTTCACTGTTCGTGTGCTGGACTCAGGGGAAGCTCCAGTGCTGCAGGTGATACAGAATGAGGCAATCCTGCAGACAGTGCAGTGGCAGAGTGTGGAACATTTACTGCCGAGAGTTCACTGTTCGTGTGCTGGACTCAGGGGAAGCTCCAGTGCTGCAGGTGATACAGAATGAGGCAATCCTGCAGACAGTGCAGTGGCAGAGTATGGAACATTTGTCTGCCGAGAGTTCACTGTTCGTGTGCTGGACTCAGGGGAAGCTCCGGTGCTGCAGGTGATACAGAATGAGGCAATCCTGCAGACAGTGCAGTGGCAGAGTATGGAACATTTGTCTGCCGAGAGCTCACTGTTCGTGTGCTGGACTCAGGGGAAGCTCCAGTGCTGCAGGTGATACAGAATGAGGCAATCCTGCAGACAGTGCAGTGGCAGAGTGTGGAATATTTGTCTGCCGAGAGTTCACTGTTCGTGTGCTGGACTCAGGGGAAGCTCCAGTGCTGCAGGTGATACAGAATGAGGCAATCCTGCAGACAGTGCAGTGGCAGAGTATGGAACATTTGTCTGCCGAGAGTTCACTGTTCGTGTGCTGGACTCAGGAGAAGCTCCAGTGCTGCAGGTGATACAGAATGAGGCAATCCTGCAGACAGTGCAGTGGCAGAGTGTGGAACATTTGTCTGCCGAGAGTTCACTGTTCGTGTGCTGGACTCAGGAGAAGCTCCAGTGCTGCAGATGATACAGAATGAGGCAATCCTGCAGACAGTGCAGTGGCAGAGTGTGGAACATTTGTCTGCCGAGAGTTCACTGTTCGTGTGCTGGACTCAGGAGAAGCTCCAGTGCTGCAGATGATACAGAATGAGGCAATCCTGCAGACAGTGCAGTGGCAGAGTGTGGAACATTTGTCACTGTTCGTGTGCTGGACTCAGGGGAAGCTCCAGTGCTGCAGATGATACAGAATGAGGCAGTCCTGCAGACAGTGCAGTGGCAAAGTGAACATAAGTGGTGAATAAAATTTGACACTCAAAACCAGATATTGTAGGTGCAGTCTTTTCGAGCGCGTGTGACTTCTCGCGTAGGAAATTTAATGTGACTTCTCCCGGGTTAAGTTCACGGAGATAAATCTAGAAGAAGAGAAAAACAACGGTTTCTAGGTAACATTGTTTGGCCGCTCATGCACTAGCTTAGATCACAGCCTGCATGATTGTTACGGTTACACCAAATACACTTTGCGAAATATACATTGATTGCCTGCGCACCTAGCGGGACGGCCTTCAAACGGGGTGTAGTAGTGCACTGTACTCTATGGATTATGCCGAAAGTGTCCGGTTCCGACTCGAGTTTAATTGAAAAGTGGTTACAGGAGTTCCCTTATTTCATGTCGGATGTGACATTTGCTGCAAGGAGGTGAGCGAAACTTGTTTTATATTTCCTCGTAACGATGTATTATCAACTGAGCAAAATAAAAATGGTTTTTAAATGATATCTACTAAAATACGTATAACTGAAGCTGCCTAACAATATTTTAGAACCTAACTGAGTCTACTTTAAGCAGCTAAATGAACATTTCAGCACTTAAAAATCCGAGCTCCAGCAATCAGTACTGCATGGTTTCTGTGGTGGTTGGAAGTGAACTGTGTTGTCTGAAAGTGCTGGAACAAACAAAAACACCCAGTCCCCGAGCCAGAAGAATTCATTAGACGCGATTCAAATCCCCGATATCCGGAATATTCTGAACCGAAGGCCTCAACGCTGACCACTCAGCCAAGGATTCAGACAAAACGAAATCATTATTGAGTTTCATTGTTTCTATCTGTATTGACATTCAACTATTGTAGTTTCAATCTTGCCGCCTGGTATTTAAGGTCCGGCGCCACCGTTAACATGTCTCTCTGTGTCCTGATTGTCTGCAGTGTACTGGTTAAACTTCCGTCACGGTAATATTCAGATGATCCACAGCCATATTTTATTTAGGTCAGTTCAATGGTACTAACGAGAAGCGAGTGAGGCTGATACACACACTGTCCATCAGGTGGACCATTAGAAGTAAAATCTTCTATCATAGTCCCGATTACTTACTGAATATTCCAGAATTGAAGGTAGACAGCTACATTCCTTCGAAGAGGTATGAGGAGGAGCGGTAATGCTGTATCTCGTCAAACAGCTGAATAAATGAACCTTTTTGTCAGTGGCAATTGAATATTTAAAGATGATTTTTGATATAATGTTAACTCATGTCCTTCGCATACATTGATCTAGAGTAGCCTTAAAATACTTGCTACGAAAAGAGTTATGTAGTTTTAAAAATATTCGACAATTATAAATTTTCTGCAGATATTTTTATAGACAATGAACTATTGAAGAAATGTCAACCAATAAAGATCCACAACATTACGTATCATGAACATTTCATGGAAATGCAGTGTCTGAGAAAATGAAGCATTTTATTCGGAAAAGGTGATTTTGAGTTAATTGTATTTAAAAGTATAAGTTTCCGCAAAGCTCGCCTAGAATCCTCCCCAAAACAACACTCCATTTCGCGATTGCAGCACAAGCAGGATGACCAACTAACAGAAGAGGTATTTCTCTTCAAAACAAGCTAAACCACTGCCTTCAGGAATGAATAGTCCCTGAGGAAATTGTGTAAATCTGCGGTACATTGCACAAAACGTGTCTTAAAATAGTGCACCAACATATTAAATACATTATTTAAACTAATAAATATTCAAATATTTGAATGAAACAAGTGCTACATTAAACAGAATGGTTCATGAGTTAATAAATGTCAAAATGTGAATATGTGAAAATTTGCCGAATGGGACCTTAACGACTTCTTTTGAGGCATTACCCAGTGGACATTAGACGGCAAGGGAGATTTTTTCCTTTCTGCTATTGACTTTACGTCGCATTTGCCTGCTGTGAAAATGGGAAACCACGGAAAACCATCTTCAGGGCTGCTGACAGTGGGATTCGAACCCAGTATATCCCGGATGCAAGCTCACAGCCGCGCGCTTCTAACCGCACGGCCAACACAAGGAAGATAAGGTTACTCTCGACGCTAGCAGAACTGAACCTCGGTGGTCTCTTCATGTGCGACTCTATGTGTCAATACGTGATTGAATACGGAGGAAGGAATACCCAGGACGTACTTAACGTGCGGCGCAGTTCAGCCTCAATTTGTTTGCTCGGGCCGTGTTGTAGCGAGACGCGGCTTTAGCGCAGATCCTCTGCTCGCCCGCGTCTTCCTTGTTTCCATTACCAGCCTGTCATATACTCACTAAGTTATACACCGTCCCCGCCACGAGATGTGTTTTTTCTCCGTGCAGGTCGCCGCTGGAGTGATAAAACTAACTTTCTCCCCGGGAGCTCCTTAAATTCAAGAACGTACTCCACGGTGCACTAAACTGAGGATATCTAAATATACCTTCCCATACCACAACTTAGAGCTGTCTACTTGCAACAGTATTCCAACATTCCCACATAACTGGCACTGAGCGACTTGGCTCTGCGGTCAGGGTCACGAACCTGCAAGTTGCATTCGATAGGTAGAGGGTTCGAACACTCTGTCGACAGCCCTGAAGGTGGTTTTCACGCCAGGCAAGAGCTGGGACTATACCCTAATAAAGGCCACGGCTACTTCCTTCCCGTTCGTTGCCATAAGACCAATCTCTGTCGGCAGGACGTGAACCAAATTTAACGCTAGAATTGGCAACTGTCGAATATTCGACACTTTGCTCCCTGCTGCAGTGACACTGTCCAATATTGGACATGGTCGTATTTCTTTTCGTAATTTCCTCATTTTTCCAACAGATTTCACGACAGTCCACTTCTTGTCGTTCTCGATATCCACAGCGGCTGAGTTCAGTTTCATTGATATTTACATCTTTGGGCGCAGTTTCATAGACATAAATGAGTGCAGTTTTCCGAAGATCTATTTGAGCGCCATTTCTGTAGTGTTTGTAAACAAACCTTCACGGACTCTCCTTTGCTCTTCTATTCCATTCTGTTTCGTAGTATTCCCTTCTTTATGAGTTATTTACTTATTATATATTTATTGTTAATTTAATGATTACCGGGCGAGTTGGCCGTGCGCGTAGAGGCGCGCGGCTGTGAGCTTGCATCCGGGAGATAGTAGGTTCGAATCCCACTATCGGCAGCCCTGAAGATGGTTTTCCGTGGTTTCCCATTTTCACACCAGGCAAATGCTGGGGCTGTACCTTAAAGAAGGCCACGGCCGCTTCCTTCCAACTCCTAGGCCTTTCCTATCCCATCGTCGCCATAAGACCTATCTGTGTCGGTGCGACGTAAAGCCCCTAGCAAAAAAAAAATGAATGATTATATACGTTTTCAGTACATTGTGTGTCTAAATATGGCATCTTCATTACGGAAAATCAGTTTTGAATTAGTGCGAAGTCTGTTAGAACATGAAAGAAACAGGTCTGACTTCGAGGTTACTAAGAATGATTCGACATATTCAGAGTCATATTTGGAATATTAATCAGCTATTTATTCGCATAAAATATCGCAAAATTATGATGAACCTCACATAAAGCAGCCTATCATAAGAACGTGGGTTAAGGTCACGCTTCGAAATGATTGCATGCCGATACACTTTCCCCAATATTTTCAACAATATACCTCTCAGAGTGATGACACTTTTGCTAATGTATTACGGATACATTATTGGAAATCTGGATATCTCAGTTTGTTTTTAACATATTTCAGTCTTGTGTATATATGATCGAAATTATTGTTATTTTGAATTCAGGAATTACACTTTTAAACAGGCTGTATATTTTTTTGGTGAAAACACTTATGCAATCTTGTGTCACCACGAATTTCTTCAGTGTATTAGCTTTACAAAGAAATATAAAACTTTTAGATTAGTTTCATATCTTGCGGATATTTTTTATTTTATTTAACGTGTTTTTTCTATTGGCTTTACGTCGCACCGACAAAGATAGGTCTTATGGCGACGATGGGACCGGAAAGGGTTAGGACTGGGGAGGAAGCGGTCGTGGCTTTAATTAAGGTACAGCTCCAGCATTTGCCTGGTGTGAAAATAGGAAACCACGGAAAACCATTTTCAGGGCTGCCCACAGTGGGGCTCGAAACTACAAGATTTAACATTGCCAGTCCTAGGGTTAAAATAAATACAGGATGAAGCAGAACTCCAACGATTTGGAAGTTGTTCAGGGAAACCTTCTGAGTATATTGGTATAAGGTAGCTCGTTACAGAGTAATTTCTGTGGAAAACAGCGAGAAAGCCTGCAATTTGCAATAACCAAACCGTACAGCAGAAAGGGCAGAGTAATGCAACAACCCTCAAATGAAACACGTACACCGTAGTCGCGGTGTGTTCAATCTGTTCTGCCAGTGTACTATACGTAACAAATGAAACACGTACACCGTAGTCCCAGTGTGTTCAATCTGTTCTGCCAGTGTACTATACGTAACAAATGCACAACTGTTCCCTTACAGGAAATTCCGAAATCCCGCCGTTTGTCAAGAACTAGTATTTGTTATTTTCGTTGCAATACAGGTGGAAAGGTTTCTCAATAACTATGCGTAGTAAAGGCGTCACAATAAAACGAGCAGTCATACCGAGCCAGCGTGGCTTACGCAAAGGGAAGACAGACACAGTTTTCCAGAGAAATCGGTATCCCCTGCCATTCATAAGAGGCAAGTAAAACGAAAACCATCGTGGTGGTGATTATTGTTTTACGACTAAGTACAACTAGGCACCCATCCCCTATATAACATTAATCAGAGAGAAAATATGGAAGGGGTCAGATACTTTGAGAAATGAAGGTAACTGCCAAAGGAAGAAAAGGGCCACGAATGGCGTGAAAATGAAAGACTCCCTAGGCCTCGAGTTCTAGGGTGTGTCGTATTTGAGGGCTTCAAGTATTGTCCCGTTTAAACAATTCCCTTGTGCTATAGTTAAAATTATTTATTTACAGCAGCATTTACCGATCATGCATTTCAGACCGTTATAATTCATCGAGCGATTCTATAATATGGATGAATTTTCTCTCTAAACTTAATTTAGATGCTGTTCCAAATATACTTATGATCTAAGTACGCCTGCTTCGAATGCATATATTGGAGGATTTTTGAATTCTTAAAAACAAATCGAATGATGGAAGTAATAGATATTCAGCAAACTGTGATACATTCAGAAATGAAATTTACATTTAATTTTGATCATTGGTGTTTGAAACTTCATGACTTGCTTAAGACAGATCTGGCATTATTTAAAAGGGCTAAAAGTGAAGAAAAATGCTGGTTTTAAACTTTTTTGCAGAAATGAAACAGAAAAATATTGTAATTTATTGTGTGCCTATAAAATATGTATAGTACAGTCAATTATATCTCAGTGTTTTTTTTAGTAAATGTCGTGCCGACATGACCTGTACATATTGGCAATCCTACATAGGACGTATGAAAGTGAGGAACGTGCCACAATCTCACTGTTAAGAGCGTGGATATGTTCCCCTAGCTGAATCTGGCATGGCCTTTACTATACGCCCTGCCTGAATAAATAGTTTTCTCTTCTGACCATGAAGGTATTAGGCTAGGGGCCTTCATTTTCGCGCCCTTTGTTGCTATTTCCTCTCTCCTGCCAATTACATTCATCCTTGGGAGTGTTCGACGCCTTACATCTTGTCTTCCTGAATAGTATTAAGAGAGAATGGTTGTACTTCCTCGTAAAACAGTAATCACCACGATCGCTTTCTAATCCACGTCTAGGTGTTACTCCTCAACCTCCTGAGTAATCAGAACCTCCCCCATTCAGGGCCACCTCGGTAGATCGATTAGCCGAGAGCCTGAAAACCAGCCAACTACCCCTTCCTATCCACCCACCACCACCACCACCACCACCACCACCACCACCACCTCCACCACTAAGAATCACCCCGCCATTGCACACCATGAAAAGTCTCATTTCCTCATAGCTTAGCACTTCAAACCATCTTCAACTGCCTTCTCAAAACAATTAAGCCCATTTATCATAGCCCTGGTCTTCAGGAACGAGGTGTGCTGCGTCGCAAATGCGGATTACTTAAGTTGTTATTTGAAATTTATCCTGCTTTACACAAATGACAGCATCAGTAACACCTGACGCACCAGAATATAAACATATATTCTTGCAGCAAAGAAAACAACAAGGTCCAAATGCAATACCGAAAGCAACATTGGGTAAGGTCAGCTCCTGGAATGGTCAGTAGTATAAATCACGGTTTATAGCGCCTCCACCTCCACCGGCTCCCAGGGGCCCGCTCCTCCGCACTAAGGTTAGCGATGCAAGATGGCGGATGACAGCTGTTACGTAGAAACTGCCCACTACTACGATAAAGATAGCAGCACGGTGCTCTGTTGATTAAAGATGGCAGCTTGTCAAAAATAATTTTTCAAATTATCCGCCACCACACTTCAAAGGTATGTACCTAAAGATGGCAGCACGGTGCTCTGTAGATTAAAGATGGCAGCTTGTCAAAAAGAATCCTTCAAATTATCCGCCACCACACTTCAAAGGTATGTACCTAAAGATGGCAGCACGGTGCTCTGTAGATTAAAGATGGCAGCTTGTCAAATATAATTTTTAAAATTGTGCGCCACCAGATTTCAAAGGTAAGTAGCTAAAGATGGCAGCACGGTGCTCTGTAGATTAAAGATGGCAGCTTGTCAAATAGAATTTTTCAAATTGTGCGCCACCAGATTTCAAAGGTAAGTAGCTAAAGAGGGCAGCACGGTACTCTCTTGATTAAAGATGGCAGCTTGACAAAAATAATTTTTAAAATTATCTTGCACCACATTTCAAAGGTATGTACCTAAAGAGGGCAGCACGGTGCTCTGTTGATTAAAGATGGCAGCTTGTCAAAAAGAATCCTTCAAATTATCCGCCACCACATTTCAAAGGTATGTACCTAAAGAGGGCAGCACGGTGCTCTGTTGATTAAAGATGACAGCTTGTCAAATATAATTTTTCAAATTACCCGCTACTACGTGCGTATGGTAGTAACCGTAAAGATAGCAGCACGGTGCTCTCTTGATTAAAGATGGCAGCTTGTCAAAAAGAATCCTTCAAATTATCCGCCACCACATTTCAAAGGTATGTACCTAAAGAGGGCAGCACGGTGCTCTGTTGATTAAAGATGACAGCTTGTCAAATAGAATTTTTCAAATTGTGCACCACCAGATTTCAAAGGTAAGTAGCTAAAGAGGGCAGCACGGTGCTCTGTTGATTAAAGATGACAGCTTGTCAAATAGAATTTTTCAAATTGTGCACCACCAGATTTCAAAGGTAAGTAGCTAAAGAGGGCAGCACGGTACTCTCTTGATTAAAGATGGCTGCTGTCAAAAAAAAAGCACGTGGATTTGTGTACTGATTAAAATCTCGCGCTAGTGAGATTAAGTTGGCACTACTGAAGTTTAGGCCCGTCCAGAGGGCAGCACTGAGATTAACTATGCGTTGTTGTCGATGACAGCTGTCAAAAAGCACGTGGCTTTGTTTACAAATTCAAATTTCCCGCGGGAGGAGGAGCGGGCCCCTGGGAAGGCCTACCGGGTGGCGGCGGAGGAGCGGGCCCCTGGGAGCCGGTGGAGGTGGAGGCGCTAGAACCCGTGATTTATAGTACTATGGTCACCACACAGGTCTACCACTTGTCGCTGGAAGTAAATTCAACAGTCACCACCAACACGTCTGCCATGTAATCGCTTATCGTTCCGAACGACCGAGTCATATGCTGAAACAACTCTAACCAGTCACGTCCTAGAACAGCGCTTAAACAGAATCTTCTATTATTATTATTATTATTATTATTATTATTATTACTATCACCACACCTATATTTATTATTCGTATACCGGATTTATTTTCTTAACAGTCGAAGTGAGGAGCGCAATAGCGCAACTGTACTGGAAACTAATTATGGTAATCTTCCCCTGGACTGGGGAGGATGCCCTCACTGTTCCATTTGGCAGCTACTCGTGAGTTCCACATTATTTTCTCTCGTCATGAGCCAAGACTGCTTTAAATACAGCTCTGTAGAGAAGAAATGGAATACACGGAGGAAGCAAATTGGAGAGGAGGAAAGAGGGAACTTGCCCCACTACAATGGTAAGAAGTAAAACTGTGATATGCAACATCGTGATAGACGGCGGAAACTCACACAGAACGTACAACAAGCAAGCGAATACTTTGTACCGTATTTCTGTACGCAACAGTGCTCGCTGGATGACTATGTCAGTTGCATGTTCAGGATAGTCAAGGAAATAAGGTAGCACACTCAACAGGCTTTATGTCTCAAGCTAAAAGGGCATAGAATACGAAACAAGAGCCTGCGGATGGGAACAAATTACAGGCCTGGGTGAAGGTGCATTTCTACAGGTAGGTATGTTACAGTTCGAATAGAAGACATTGATACAACAGAGGTGCGAGATTCATCCACATTTCTAGCCCTTCAGGCAAGCAGGCCAATGTTGAAAATATCCCAGGGATATGAGCTACGAAATTCAGGTTTAAACAAAATAATAACGTATGAGAGGTAGGTAAGGGTTATACTGCCCGAAGGCAGGTCCGAACCTCCGCAGAGGTGTTCCTGAGCCGGAGTTTACGTGCGGCAGGGTGGCCAAACGTATGAGAATACATTCTTTATTTATTTCTAGAAATGACAATCCTTTTCTTAATCATTGTTATCCAGTGGATTAGATTAGCAGTTTGCCTTTTTCTACCACTACGAAAGCTAATGTGAGTCAATGCAGAGTTTCACTTAAGCCGTTACAACTACATGCAATGTGATCATTTTTCAAAATATCAAAAAACACGTGAGGGTATTGACCCTAGGAACACATTACAGAAATAATTATGTAAATATGTTAATTTCGCTGGGATTTCAATAAAGAAGAAACTAGTAAAAACGGGGTTTTTGGCGGTTATTCCGGAACTGCATTTAGGCCGGAAGTGATTTTCAAAATTCGTTTGTTTAGTTGAATAGAGCCACCGCAGACTCAGAGTTTGAAACGTTCCTGGGTCCTTTAGCTCTTCAACTTTTGTGGGGCGACCTACCTTGTCTGATAAGAAAAGTTTTCAAGAGTAAAAGATAAATAGTCCTAAAAATAAAAGATAATGGATTTTAAAAAGTAAAATAAAAAAAAGATTGGAACGCTGTGGACCGCACCGAAAGTCTGGCAGCGGAAGACGAACTCTGGCGATGTCACAGGATGACGGACATCTTCACGTGACTGTGTTTTCAAACACAAGCGTCATTACGACGATGTAGCAGTGCGACATTATCTGCTTCCACAATTCAAAGACACCCGCTTTACGCACCGACTCAAAAGGTGTTACAGTTTTCAATGTCTGTTTGGGTGTGAAGTACTAACATGCAGCTCTCACGGTACTGTTCTACGTAACACCGCGTCACGCACTTTGTTACATGACACTATTCCGTTACATGGACCCCGGTTCTAAGACATATTTACTTCAATAACGTATAGAGGAGCTGGGAGGAAGTGTGTGTAAAAGAGCGGACATTCAGTTGTCAGAGACCTACGCCTTCTCCTTAAAGATATACTAGTATTTTTCTTAGTTCAGCACAAAACATGTCTCTAAGACTTTTGGCAGAAGTATGCCTTAGAGATGGGGATCATTCGAATATTTGTGTAACGAAAATACTGTCATGTAACAAAATGTGTGACGGAAGTGCAGGCTGTGATGTGAGGTAAGGATGGGTGGTCAGACAATGTTACGTAGCGACTGTGCAGGCTGTGATGTGAGGTATGGATGGGTGGTCAGACAATGTTTCGTAGCGACTGTGCAGGCTGTGATGTGAGGTATGGATGGGTGGTCAGACAATGTTTCGTAGCGACTGTGCAGGCTGTGATGTAAGGTATGGATAAATGGTCAGACGGTGTCACCTAGCAACCGTGCAGGCTGTGGTGTAAGGTATGGATGGATGGCCAGGCAATGTTACCTAGCAACCGTGCACGCTGTGATGTAAGGTATGGATGGATGGCCAGGCAATGTTACCTAGCAACCGTGCAGGCTGTGGTGTAAGGTATGGATGGGTGGTCAGACAATGTTACCTAGCGACCGTGCAGGCTGTGATGTAAGGTATGGATGGATGGCCAGGCAATGTTACCTAGCAACCGTGCAGGCTGTGATGTAAGGTATGGATGGATGGCCAGGCAATGTTACCTAGCAACCGTGCAGGCTGTGATGTAAGGTATGGATGGGTGGTCAGACAATGTTACCTAGCGACCGTGCAGGCTGTGATGTAAGGTATGGATGGATGGCCAGGCAATGTTACCTAGCAACCGTGCAGGCTGTGATGTAAGGTATGGATGGATGGTCAGACGGTGTTACCTAGCAACCGTGCAGGCAGTGATGTAAGGTATGGATGGATGGCCAGGCAATGTTTACCTAGCAGCCGTGCAGGCTGTGGTGTAAGGTATGGATGGATGGCCAGGCAATGTTACCTAGCAACCGTGCAGGCAGTGATGTAAGGTATGGATGGATGGCCAGGCAATGTTACCTAGCAACCGTGCAGGCAGTGATGTAAGGTATGGATGGATGGCCAGGCAATGTTACCTAGCAACCGTGCAGGCTATGTCTTATGAATGGTGTTCATTTGAAATTAGTAACTCTTGATGAATGGCCATGACCGAAAGACATATTTATGATTGTTTGATATTATCGTAGGGGAATTTGTTTTTTTTTTTTCATAATAACCTTGCCTCCTTTCATGATAAGGAAAAATAATAAAACGTGATTTTGAATTAAAATATTTGTATTTTATTTGGAGGGTCTAAATTACCGTATATTTTTTAATACGTAGACTTTCACGACCACTAAATGACATTATGATAATTATTAGGACGTGTAATATTAAATACCAGCTCTGAAGACGATCCTGGTGGCAGGATCGAAACGCGTCAGTTGGTATTTAATATTACACGACCTAATATCCCCACATAATTATCATAATACCGTATTTTTGTTTTGCCCTACGCCCTTGGAGAGGGGAATTTTGGAGATCATTTAAACTCGGGACCACTACTGTAGAAAGCACATTAGTGCCTCCAGAAAAAGTTCATTGGGTATGTTTGCACCATGTTCATATGAAACCATAAAACAACGGAAGACTTTCATAGGATTTCCGCAAAGTTCTTTGATATCTGGAAATTCGATTACGGAGGAATAGTTTGCAAACGTATTTGCTTGAAGTGTTCTGCCGACTTTAGGGAGTTCGTTTGCGCACCACACCGGTCTGCTATAAACACTAGGCACTCTCCAATCTGTTCTTCCCTTCTCTCCTCGCCGCTCCGCTACTACGGCCAGCTGACTGGCAACAAGTCTCCCTTTTATCTGGATGAAAAAGGTGTTGTAGTGAGTGGTATCCAGCATACAGACGTCATGGTCTAGGAAACGGGTGCACGAGAACGCAAGTCGCTTCCCCTCACTCGGCTTGTACTTCCTCACGTTGCTGACTCAGGGTTATTTTGATCTGTAAATAATGGTTGAAACATAGAGCCACAGGGTGCGGTATAAGGACTGACACAGTTTGCATTTGTATCAACATTTCTGCTTGGAGGGATGGCGCTCCATTTGATACTTCCGAAATCGAGATTGAGTTCATCAGTGTGAACTTTTATGTTTCAAATCGTTAAGTAACGTTATTCTACAGAAAAAATAACAACTTTTTGCCAAAGAGTGCAAATTTATTATCCTTCCCAAATAGTAGTGCATTCCATAAACCACCTTAATTTAACGAAAATCGGACAGTTTACATAAAACGGCAAACTTTTTACATTATGCTTAATTTAACTTTCACAAGAAACATAGTAAAAACATGCAATTACAACAATGAACGCAGAACAAAACAAGCCTTACGATGGTGTGATTATATTTTAGATTGATGGCCTGGCTTAAATTTTATTAGCGTTTAAACTCGACCGCACATACTTTCTGTCCCGACAGTAGTCTTTTCTTGAATATTTTCAAGAAGTTGGAGCTTTATCCAACACCTCCCATGGTAAATTATTACAATTCCTTCTGCTATAAACAAATATTTGCCACCATTGAAGCTACCATTGTACGAGCACGACTTGCACAGGGACAAGCAAACCACATGGCGCAACAGCTACGAAGGGCCATGGCCTACCAAGCGACTGCTGCTCAACCCGAAGACCTACAGATTACGTAGTCGCGTGTGGTCAGCACGACCAATACTCTCGGCCGTTATTCTTGGCTTCCGGTGATAAAGAAATACTGTAGTAAAATTAAATTAGGATTTTTTCATTATTTTCAATGTGTTAATGTAATTTGTACCTAAAATACAATTCCAAGAGCGACGTCTTTCATGACATCTTTGACCACAGTGGTGTAAATTTCCGGGAATTTAACGGAGGAAGTTTCTGCACGCGCTTCGCCTCGACGTGCGTACGATTTCTTTACATATAATCCAGGATATTAAAAAGTCCGCATGCAAATCTGCTTCCTTTTATAGAAACTTAATCTAAAAAGTTAAGATGGAGAAGTAACGTATTGGAGAATGTCTTGTGCGTTGGACAGCGATCACTACTGCACTTTAAACAACCAAGTGCTTTACCCTCACTACAAGTCCAGGAAGCTGTGGAAATACGTACACATTGAGTAATACGTGGTTGCCATCCTTCTCTGTCCCTTCACTACTCTTATGTTTCGGTGTTTTCCAAATTCGTACGTTCTTCATCACCAGATGTTTCATTCCATGCTTGAGTCAGGGTCGTGTTGTCCTTCCCAGACTGCTTCAGATGGTGCCGTCAGCTTCCGCTTCCAACGCTAGTGCTGCACCGTGTATGGTGAGCCATCTGGTGAATGTGCACGTACCACTTACACTTCTATTAGTAACGTTGGAGAAGTCTTCCCCTTGAACAGTCGACATTTTCTCTGAAGACGTAGGGCAAAGTTCTCTGCGAAACGTAAAGAATTTCACCGTAGCTATCATGTCTATATTGTACCCATACAGGGTCATTGAGGGCAACTATTACATAATTTGCTTTCACAAACAGATATATAGATGGAGTAGTTGGATGAGAACCTCCAGAAGTCACTTACCAGGTTTGAAGTCTCGTCCTCCCTACTTTCAATTCGTCACCGGCTGAACTCATAGCATACGGGCAATGGAATGTTCGAAACAGAAAAATAGGCACTAGATAAAATATAACGAAAGTAGGATTCTATAATGTAAGAGGAGTACACTAATATTATTAAATGAGAAGAATCTTTCTTGAAATATTATTTGCTAAACATTTTATTTATACTGATAAATCACACGAGATGGTGCCATACTACAACACATGAACAGGAAACAGTCAAGAATAATGCAAAATTATATATATATAGTATGCTTTCGTGTCCTTGTAGTTTATTCATAATTGTAGTTGGTCCTCGGCATACCTCAAATCATTCGGTTTATTATCACGGTTGTAGAAAGTATAAGTACGTTTTATTAAAAACACGAGATTGCATCGCCGTATATCAGACACATGGTCCATTTGACCACAACAATTATATATTTACACTGAACACATACGTGTATCCTGGGCTTACCTAACAAATTAAATTCAAAGGAAAATCAGCCAACGCTGCAATCGAACCCATCACCATAGAACACTTTCGGAAATAATAAAACACATAAACACATTACATAAAAACATATCAAATTTATATCACACAATACATCTCGAAGATTATGGCTTAACCAAGCCATAGTATCTGGTTAAATTCTTCGCTCCAACATGGATCGAACTCAGGTAATTCAGCTTCCAAGGTAAAAGAATTTAAAACTCCAATCACGAGCTAATTCAATGCATAAAATGGGAAGGGATCTATCCTTCGCAAAATCAGAAAATTATCCGCATTACTTATAACGTATCATTAGAATGGAATTGAGACTGCTCTGGTGAATGAAAAGGATCTCGCCAGTAAACACTAACCTGCTGGAAACGACAAGCATTCCTCCGACCCTAAGTCCACACGCAATAAAACTGTAAATCATGACAACAGCTGCGCGACAAACACATTGAAACCGTCGTTCTTTCTTTCTTTCTTTCTTTCTTTCTTTCTTTCTTTCTTTCTTTCTTTCCTTCTTTTTCCTTTCTTTCTTTTATATATATTCTCGGCTTGTTCTCAAGTACGCATTCATTTGAGAGCCATTATATTTTATTATTCATTATTTGGCTATATATTCAGCCCAATTCAATATTTCACAACAGCCACAAATATTATTATCTTTTATCATTCCAACAACATAACATGTTACAGCTTCACCCTTCCATACCATACCACGGCATCACAAATCCGTTCTATTAATTTACAGAGAAGACTCCATTCTTATAGGTTATTTAATTCTTCTCGCATATCCATATAATTCACAAAACACCTCGGTTTAGGGCATCTTCAATGATCATCTATTATCATACGGGATTTATAATACCTGAATCACCTTGAAGCAAACATATAGTTTATATTCAAACTACTATAAAAATCTTTACCAGATAATAACATTGCAAAGAAATTATAAGTTTAGCTAAATCACTATTCTTCCCAAATATGTGCTTCATATACACGAAGAACTTATGGAATCTACATAATAATTCATGCAAATAAACCTGCTAAATATCAATGATTATTCTTAAATCACTTAAAAATCCTAAAATAATAAATCTTTCCCCGTCACACGCATATAGTGTTCCCTACATTTCAGATGAATAATTATACATTTTAATATTTACAAAATAAAAATTGCTACTGGCATGCACATCTCGTGGTTTAGTATATTCAAATATGTACTTATCAAATGCTGGGCATGGTTTGCCGTCAACTCGATGTACACCTTAGGTGTTTACTCCTTCATGATGAGCGTTCTCCTCTATGATAGTCCTTGGTTCCTCTCCATACTGCCACGATCCATGTCTCGAACTGTGGTCTTCTTAGTTGAGTCTCTGGATGCTCCCTGTAGAAATGACTGCAGGCACTTAGGCGCGATTCTTGTAGGCTCCAGATCTCGGGTTCGACGATCACTCACGAATATATAGGCAAAATGGGAAATCAGTTATTAAACACTGTTTATGTACTTTCAAAAGTGATCTACTGCTGACACGATACACTGATAACTTTAAATATATCAATGCAAATAGTGGCAAGTTTGTAGAAATCACTGTTCATTTCCCCCTTAATCACACAGTCTATCACCACGAGTGTCCATGGAGTATGCAAACGCTAAATTTGTCAGGAACAATTATATAATTTTATTGAACGCCACTCACTCTTAAATGCTTTGGATCAGTTATTAGTAATTGCTGAAAATAATTAGCTGTCTCACTACTTCTTAACAATCTGACGCGTTTGCCCTTTCACTGATTATTGCACCATGAGCCTCAACTGACTGTGAAATATTGAATGTTGAGATAAGGCTTCTATTCATAAATACTGTACTTTTTCTTGTACCACACGGCTTATTTCGCGATATTTTACATCGCACTGATGTGTTTTCTCCTATGACACAACACTTCATATACTGATATCCAAGTTCACTCCTAACGTGTTAGTATTGCAGTTACACAAATGACAATGAGATACTGTATCGATGTCCTGGCTCTACTTATAGCCTCCGGACAAAATGATCGAGGGGAGGTAAATTATGCCCCTGCTGAATTTGACGGTCCGGTAATCGGAATCTTTCAGCGACGTGAAAACACTCAAATTACAGCTTGTGACCTCTACTTTCTATTGATTGCATATAGGCCTAAAGCGATCAGTGGGTCATTCACAATCTCAAAAGCGTCCTTTTAGAAAATCACGCGTCATGGTTCATCACGTAAGATCTCCCACTTTTTTCCACACGTTGTCAGATTTCAGCAGTCATCTTTACTTTGCGGACTGCTATATGGCAAGCGTCATTATTGATCCACCATTAAATTATTGCATTTATATGCATCAACAATTAGCATTAAATATATCGGTTCGAATGAGACCTGACTCATAAATTTCCAAAAAATATTTCAGATGAAGGTTTTCTTCTTCTTCCTCTTTTTAGTAAATTATAGTGAAGTGGCACCAGTGAATGAGGTGTTGAATTAGTAAAGGACATTTATTTCTCAGGAGTGAACACACCTTAACTCAGCCCACTCTCCGACAACCTACATTTCCGCGCGTATCGTCATCCTTCCTTCTCGCTCACACGAAATGAGAGCGGGATTTCAAGGTTCAGCAGTACTACGCTCTCCCTTTCTCGTTACAGTGCAGAAAACTGGCCTGGGATATCGCAAATCACATCCCGATTCGGCATGTAGACTGCTAATTACTACATTATATGTCACAGAATGGTGCGGAAAACGGCATGTATGATTAACTAAACCTACTAACATGCCTAAGGCATAGTGATGAACGGTTACATCCTTCCACCGCTCCGACTAGGAAAAATCACGATACTACGGATTTTTCTTATTCAACACTGTTACAACTTATTCAGTTTTATAAATTTCTATTCTTATTTCCGAAGTGTGATGTTTTCTTGCATTAGCTTACGTCTTTCCAATAATATTGGCAGATATTTTTGCATTTTGAGGTCTCGTTTTCCTGTACATTCTCTGCACTCATCATCATCCGTAAACTCATCATCATCATTAACGTCATGTAGACTTCTCCATCCCATAATAAATTAATCTTCGGAATCTCTTCATTATCTTCAGTATCATCGGTGACATCAATTTCTTCTTCATGTGATCTATCAGTAACTAATTATCATATTTTCCTTATAACTCCGCCTCTCGCGAAGTATTCCGTTGGTTGAGGATATGAACTACCTCTAAGACTCATACTTAATTTTATTCTTATCATATAGTTTTTCATACCATTAATCTATAGAGATGGTCTTAATATTACACTGTATATACACAATAAGCATTTCCATTCGGGTCGTAACTTGTCATTAGCCTACAAACCTTTCCTTTTGTCCACAAGCCCCTACTTCTAAAGCATGAGGTCTTAAGCCAAACATCCCTCGTCTATTATTCTGGGGGTGCGGCACAACCACTTTCTCTTTCTCCAGCCGCTTTCTCTTCACGTGTGCGTAGCTTGTCTGGAATGCTAAGCTGGGGCAAAATTTTCCTTTATTCATGTGTCTTCTGAATACATTCTGACGTATCATTTTATTGACGTCTTTCCACTCCAATTTTTTCCTGACGAACTGAATATCATCATGCAGCTGATTCGGCTCAGTAAAGCATCTCTTCAATATCCTGGACAACCGCTGGTAACTTCTGAAGTTTTCCATCCTTTTGGTCCATATCAAAAATTTCTGGAGCTCTTTGATTAAGCCCTCACGAAGAGCAACTTTAAATGTACTCTTCCGGACAACTGGTAACTCTCTCATCTTCTTCTTCTTCATCAGATATTTCACCTTATCGGTCTTCTTATTCTTCTTTGTCCTTTGTCTCAGCTTGCCTTTCCGAGTTATCATTATTTCCTGACCCGCTTCATTAGATGTGGTAGAGGATTTCAAATTCCTATCACAGTCTTCATTTATCTCACATATACTGTTAGTTTCAGCCTCCTCTATTCCGTTTACCTTAACATTGACATGATTACGCATCTCCCTAGACTGTATAAGAGCGGCATTATGTAATTTGAGGTTTTCCACCTCATCTTTGAGCTTACTAATCCATTTATCTTCTTTGTCCATCTTTATACAATTCTTATGAGCCTCCTGACACCCTTTGTCAGTCTTCTCAGGTAATTCCTGCAATTGACCATGGATTTCCCGTTGCTTTCTTCTTACATGTAAATCAACATCATTATTTACACAGTCTAGCCGTCTGTCCATTAAAACTTGTACATCATCTAACTTTTCCATTACAGTCTCGATGCGGATATTTTATTCTACGGCCTGGGGTTTACAAAACGCTTTCTGGTTGTCCATACGTTTAATGAGACATCCTATCAGTTCAGTGTTTTGATCAAGACGCTCACTCATTTTAATGAACTGTTCTGGAGTATCTGCGTTTGCCTGTTCCAAACATTCTTCCAATTTATTAAAATGTTCTTTACATTCTACGTTTGCCTATTCAACACGTCCCTCCATTTGATCAAAACGTTCTTTAATCTCTGCATTTGCCTGTTCAAAGCGTTCTCCCAATTTATTAAAACGTTCTGCCTGCCTTTCACTGTCTGACTTGGCCTGATCGAAACGATCTTTAATGTCTGTCATGAAGTTGTCCATCACTTCCTTTACTGCTTGCGCATCCATCACAACACTATTTTGAGAATTCGTACCCCAAAAATCGAACAAAACCATACTGTTTCCAAACCATGATTTAAATTCCTATTTTGATTAGGCGTGTTTTTTTAAATATATACTCAGATTACATCGACACAAGCTTCAAAACAGCCGTATCACGCCTCCTAATAAATATAAGTGATTTTATCAGTACGCATATTACTTATCACTCATCCTGCCCCGATGTATTCTTTAAATGATTTTAAATTAGCCCGTTAAAATGAAAATTGCTAAAATTAGCGACCTGTACTGGACTCGATAATTTACATATACCGGAAACATGGTATATTTAATAAAAATTGCATGTCATCACCTTCAAGATTGGTATAATGCTTTAGCAGATAATTACCCGTCTACGAGCTGTCAACATCGCATTGTTTATCACAACAAGTTTAAGAGTAACAGGACGAGGCATCCCCTCTTAACCACGACGTCTAAATCTGCAGTATATGAAATGTCCCCTAAACTACCAGGGCTTGCAACAATGCATCACCTTTGGCTTAGACCCATAACTAGCAGAATTTACTTTATCCTCAAATTTGGAAAAATCATCTTATTGTTTCCCTGGAATTTCAATCTCCATAATTTTCTTGGGTCTGTTATAATTTTGAGTGACTATCGTGTACTTTTCCATTTAATCTGGAGACACGATTTTTTATTCTTCTCCCTATCATTTGACTATAACTTAATTTATTTCTGTTAATCATTTAAATATCATTACGTGTGCTATCATTGTCTCTGGTTGTGGCTTAAGCACTCCATCCGACATATTTATTCACTATGAAGGCTGTATTCGCACGCTCTGATTCCCTTAACTTTGTATTCCTCTTTCCTATCAAAAATATTATTCGGAATAAATTCAATATTTCCATCTATTTAGTTTGTACCATACCAATTCGGTATTACTACTTGATATTGGGTATTCCCCTATTGCAGTAGCGGTATTCAAACTCATGTCTTAATATCTGGCTATGTATTTGTGAAAAAATTAACATTATCAGCAATTCAAATATGCAAATATTGTTGCGCCTTGTGTTGCGAAGACATTTAAAATCTACCGCAACACGGGTGTGAAACCTGCCTCTTACACGTCCGGCATCGTATTAGTGCCGTGACGTGGATATGAAACCTACCTATTCATGCACGGCGTCATTTAAATGGTACCGTGACGTGAAAATCGAACCTGGCCTCTACACAATGAGTGCCATTTTAATGCCGTAACGTAATATAAAACCGGCCCTTAACACGCTGAATGCCAGTTTAGTGCCGTAACATGGATATAACCTCTGCCCTTAGCACGATGGGTGCCAATTTAGTGTACCCATACTGGGTCATTGAGGGCAACTATTACATAATTTGCTTTCACAAACAGATATATAGATGGAGTAGTTGGATGAGAACCTCCAGAAGTCACTTACCAGGTTTGAAGTCTCGTCCTCCCTACTTTCAATTCGTCACCGGCTGAACTCATAGCATACGGGCAATGGAATGTTCGAAACAGAAAAATAGGCACTAGATAAAATATAACGAAAGAAGGATTCTATAATGTAAGAGGAGTACACTAATATTACTAAATGAGAAGAATCTTCGTTGAAATATTATTTGCTAAACATTTTATTTATACTGATAAATCACACGAGATGGTGCCATACTACAACACATGAACAGGAAACAGTCAAGAATAATGCAAAATTATATATATATAGTATGCTTTCGTGTCCTTGTAGTTTATTCATGGTTGTAGTTGGTCCTCGGCATACCTCAAATCATTCGGTTTATTATCAGGGTTGTAGAAAATATAAGTACGTTTTATTTAAAACACGAGATTGCATCGCCGTATATCAAACACATGGTCCATTTGACCACAACAATTATATATTTACACTGAACACATACGTGTATCCTGGGCTTACCTAACAAATTAAATTCAAAGGAAAATCAGCCAACGCTGGAATCGAACCCATCGCCATAGAACACTTTTGGAAATATTAAAACACATAAACACATTACATAAAACATATCAAACTTATATCACACAATACATCTCGAAGATTATGGCTTAACCAAGCCATAGTATCTGGTTAAATTCTTCGCTCCAACATGGGTTGAACTCAGGTACTTCAGCTTCCAAGTAAAAGAATTTAAAACTCCAATCACGAGCTAATTCACTGCATAAAATGGGAAAGGATCTATCCTTCGCAAAATCAGAAAATTATCCGCATTACTTATAACGTACCATTAGAATGGAATTGAGACTGCTCTGGTGAATGAAAAGGTTCTCGCCAGTAAACACTAACCTGCTGGAAACGACAAGCATTCCTCCGACCCTAAGTCCACACGCAATAAAACTGTAAATCATGACAACAGCTGCGCGACAAACACATTGAAACCGTCGTTCTTTCTTTCTTTCTTTCTTTCTTTCTTTCTTTCTTTCTTTCCTTCTTTTTCCTTTCTTTCTTTTATATATATTCTCGGCTTGTTCTCAAGTACGCATTCATTTGAGAGCCATTATAATTTATTATTCATTATTTGGCTATATATTCAGCCCAATTCAATATTTCACAACAGCCACAAATATTATTATCTTTTATCATTCCAACAACATAACATGTTACAGCTTCACCCTTCCATACCATACCACGGCATCACAAATCCGTTCTATTAATTTACAGAGAAGACTCCATTCTTATAGGTTATTTAATTCTTCTCGCATATCCATATAATTCACAAAACACCTCGGTTTAGGACATCTTCAATGATCATCTATTATCATATGGGATTTATAATACCTGAATCACCTTGAAGCAAACATATAGTTTATATTCAAACTACTATAAAAATCTTTACCAGATAATAACATTGCAAAGAAATTATAAGTTTAGCTAAATCACTATTCTTCCCAAATATGTGCTTCATATACACTAAGAACTTATGGAATCTACATAATAATTCATGCAAATAAACCTGCTAAATATCAATGATTATTCTTAAATCACTTAAAAATCCTAAAATAATAAATCTTTCCCCGTCACACGCATATAGTGTTCCCTACATTTCAGATGAATAATTATACATTTTAATATTTACAAAATAAAAATTGCTACTGGCATGCACATCTCGTGGTTTAGTATATTCAAATATGTACTTATCAAATGCTGGGCATGGTTTGCCGTCAACTCGATGTACACCTTAGGTGTTTACTCCTTCATTATGAGCGTTCTTCTCTTTGATAGTCCTTGGTTCCTCTCCATACTGCCACGATCCATGTCTCGAACTGTGGTCTTCTTAGTTGAGTCTCTGGACGCTCCCTGTAGAAATGACTGCAGGCACTTAGGCGCGATTCTTGTAGGCTCCAGATCTCGGGTTCGACGATCACTCACGAACATATAGGCAAAATGGGAAATCAGTTATTAAACACTGTTTATGTACTTTCAAAAGTGATCTACTGCTGACACGATACACTGATAACTTTAAATATATCAATGCAAATAGTGGCAAGTTTGTAGAAATCACTGTTCATTTCCCCCTTAATCACACAGTCTATCACCACGAGTGTCCATGGAGTATGCAAAAGCTAAATTTGTCAGGAACAATTATTTAATTTTATTGAACGTCACTCACTCTAAAATGCGTTGGATCAGTTATTAGTAATTGCTGAATATAATTAGGTGTCTCACTACTTCTTAACAATCTGACGCGTTTGCCCTTTCACTGATTATTGCACCATGAGCCGCAACTGACTGTGAAATATTGAATGTTGAGATAAGGCTTCTATTCATAAATACTGTACTTTTTCTTGTACCACACGGCTTATTTCGCGATATTTTACATCGCATTGATGTGTTTTCTTCCATGACACAACACTTCATAAACTGATATCCAAGTTCACTCCTAACGTGTTAGTATTGCAGTTACACAAATGACAATGAGATACTGTATCGATGTCCTGGCTCTACTTATAGCCTCCGGACAAAATGATCGAGGGGAGGTAAATTATGCCCCTGCTGAATTTGACGGTCCGGTAATCGGAATCTTTCAGCGACGTGCAAACACTCAAATTACAGCTTGTGACCTCTACTTTCTATTGATCGCATATAGGCCTAAAGCGATCAGTGGGTCATTCACAATCTCAAAAGCGTCCTTTTAGAAAATCACGCGTCATGGTTCATCACGCAAGATCTCCCACTTTTTACCACACGTTGCCAGATTTCAGCAGTCATCTTTACTTTGCGGACTGCTATATGGCAAGCGTCATTTTTGATCCACCATTAAATTATTGCATTTATATGCATCAACAATTAGCATTAAATATATCGGTTCGAATGAGACCTGACTCATAAATTTCCAAAAAATATTTCAGATGAAGGTTTTCTTCTTCTTCCTCTTTTTAGTAAATTATAGTGAAGTGGCACCAGTGAATGAGGTGTTGAATTAGTAAAGGACATTTATTTCTCAGGAGTGAACACACCTTAACTCAGCCCACTCTCCGACAACCTACATTTCCGCGCGTATCGTCATCCTTCCTTCTCGCTCACACGAAATGAGAGCGGGATTTCAAGGTTCAGCAGTACTACGCTCTCCCTTTCTCGTTACAGTGCAGAAAACTGGCCTGGGATATCGCAAATCACATCCCGATTCGGCATGTAGACTGCTAATTACTACATTATATGTCACAGAATGGTGCGGAAAACGGCATGTATGATTAACTAAACCTACTAACATGCCTAAGGCATAGTGATGAACGGTTACAATATCATGTCTACAAGTACGGGACGTGAAAGCACCAATGGTAACAACTAAATTACATGTGATCGTGCCTAAGAAATAGGCGCTTAATTCCGAAAATTATATTTTCTGTTTTTTGTTTGATTCAATTTGAAATTAAATTTCGGACATTTTATAAATAATTGTTGTTTCATGTAAGAACAATTGAGCATATTATATCGATTTAAAATTATTGTTGCAAAACCAGTAGTTTCACAAAAACTGGCTTTAAAGTTAAGTTAGTCTTTAATTTTCTTACAAAGTATTTGGAGATTGTTTTTGAAGTTTGCAGTGAAATCCATTGGTGCTACGAATTTTATACTGAGTGGCTCAGACGTTTGAGGCGCTTGCCTTCTGACCTCAGTCGGGTGGTATTTAAATGTGCTGGCACGTAAAATGACTCCTGCGGGACTAAATTCCGGCACCTCGGCTTCTCCGGAAACCTTAAAATACTAGTAGTTAGTGGGACTTGAAGCCATTATTATTATTATTTATAAAACACACTTAATAAAAAACCAAACCCCATGGCACTAGAGCTGTTGAAGGGCCTTGGCCTACCAAGCGACCGCTGCTCAGATCGAAGGCCTGCAGATTACGAGGTGTCGTGTGGTCAGCACGACGAATCCTCTGGGCCGTTATTCTTGGCTTTCTAGACCGGGTCGCTATCTCACCGTCAGATAGCTCCTCAATTCTAATCACGTAGGCTGAGTGGACGTCGAACCAGCCATCAGATCCAAGTAAAAATCCCTGACCTGGCCGCAAATCGAACCCGGGGCCTCCGGGTGAGAGGCAGGCACGCTACCCCTACACCACGGGGCCGGCAAAACACACTTAATACTATCACAAAATAATAATAGTATTACTTGTTATTAAAATAATAATCATCAACAACACCACCACCTCACGTACTGGACTCTGCAATGAATTCGTGAAGAATGATTGAGTGAAAGGGCATAGAAGCGTACGGAGCGTAACATGTAATTTAGTACGTCTAAAGTGACTTATTGTACACCGATTTTTAATTTAATCCGATATTTGTGAAAACGTTTCTTGTAGATTTTGTGAAAGAACTTTTTTTCATTACTCTGTGAATATAACCGTCGAAATTGTTACGAAGTTCATAAGAATATCTGGCTAAAATTAGAACTGGTTTTTGCCTGCATGCAGTTGTTGATTTTATCTTTATTTGTGAATGGTGTTGCCGCATCAGCTTTGAGTCATGTAGCACTACGGGGTGAGAAAGTGCTGGGTGACTAAGGGTGCTATTTCCCCATCACCCGGAACTTTAAATACCAGACGTTCCAAAAGCTGAACGCACCTCACCATTACTATTGATAACTTGAAGAGAGCCCTATCACCTGGCCCGGAGTGAAGATAAATTTCAATAACCTGGCCAGTAAACGAACCCAGACCTCTTGTATCTGAAAACCAACATGCTCACCGTTCAGCTACGGATTCTAACAAATAATAAAGGATTTTTCGGCACACGCTGTAGGGGCTTAAACGTTTCCTGCCCGGGATTCATCAGACAGTGATGATGCTGACGACTGAAGCTGGAGGGTTGTAAATCATTAAAAACACTTGAATTTCTGATTTACTTTTAAACGTTGAACTCCGTAAATAGGCAGTGAAAACTTGTGAATACTGTGTTATAGTGCAATGGCAACAACTTTTCAGCTGGCATACCATCATTAAACCTGCCATTGATGATCCAAAACCCTCCTGATCAAAAGTCATGGGAATTGTATTTTTCTCTAAGAAATGACAGAAAGTGCGTTTTTTTACTTTTACCGTATTTAATTACGCGCGCGCTACTACGAGAGTTCGCTCTGGAGGGAATGTAAATGTGCTCCGCGCGCTCAGGTGACCGGAGTTGTTAACGACGGCGTAATGTGAACCACCTTACTGAATTCACGTAGAAATGAGACATTTTGAAGAAACAATGAATTATTCTCTACTTCTAAGGAGAGCAAGTTTCCAAATAATTCTGCGAAGTGCACTGATGCATCAATCACTCACGAAACGAAGATGTTTTTCTCAAAAGCCAGAACTTACGGCGAAATACGAGATATACCACGTCATTCTGTCGTTGATATATCGGGAGCTATAGTCCGTTTTGGTTGAAAGCGTCCTGCGCGAGAAATAGTTGCGCATGCAGTGGTGGGAGCTATCGTCCCCCCACTCCTACAGCAGGTCCAGTCGCCAGGCTAGCGCTGAAGTGAAAACGTCTCTCAAGCGGCGCGTGTTGTTACGTGCGGGCTAAGTTGAAATTACTGAAGTGACGAGCATGGCTTCTAGGTCCTCTTCTAAATCTGGGAGACCACTGCGAGGCTAAGCACGTGAAAGTGTTTATACCATGAGTGAACATATGAAACATATCATCCAGATCTCAATCACACCGAGTCGGTTTGGGGAGATATCAAAGGAGAGGTCCGTGATAAGAATATATCTCACCGGGCGAGTTGGCCGTGCGCGTAGAGGCCCGTGGCTGTGAGCTTGCATCCGGGAGATAGTAGGTTCGAATCCCACTATCGGCAGCCCTGAAGATGGTTTTCCGTGGTTTCCCATTTTCACACCAGGCAAATGCTGGGGCTGTACCTTAATTAATGCCACGGCCGCTTCCTTCCAACTCCTAGGCCTTTCCTATCCCATCGTCGCCATAAGACCTATCTGTGTCGGTGCGACGTAAAGCCCCTAGCAAAAAAAAGAATATATCTCAATTAATAGTAATACAGCATAATTAGTTTTTTAGCATAAAAATGTGTGCCATAGCATCTCTAATGCCTTCACTGTTCATAAATGAGGCGCTCCTATTCCCAGTATAAATAAAAATGCTTATTCTGTACGAAATATTTCTCTGTCTTATAGATCACTCGTGACTTGACAGCAGACACACTCGACAAAAAGGAAGCTCTTTGCGGATATTGCTTGCACAGTATTCGCAAGACAAACGGAAAAAATGTTGCGACCACGTAAAAGACACTGAGCAGGAATACTGGGAGCGTGACAACACCATGCATAAGGAATTAGAATTAGACCAGTCCGACATCAACCTCGGTGAAACTTCAGATGACACTGATTCAGACGAGAGTGAAGATTATTCTGAATAATTTGTAAATACGATCCCTGAACTCTGAATATTAAACAAACGTGATCATAGAACATGTAAGAAGTCCGATAATATTTTTGCTCTGATTTTATGAGACAGATTTATATTGTCTATTGTTCCGGAGCATTTTGTTGCTGTTTTCGTTGTTTTTGTTGCTGCTGTTGCTGTAGGAGACCTGTTCTCTCAGTCATAACAATAGCAGGTTATTCAAGAGTATTATATATTATTATATTTCTTCTGATGGACAAGAAAAGTAGACATTGTTAATGTTATTATGAAAGTAGCTGAAGTATTTCTGCTAATGCTTCTTCTCTTCATTTTCGCGACAAATTTGCATTAATTAATCTCTTTTATACGTATTTCACTAGAAATCACGTTAAGTAGATTATATCTCCAGGCTGTCAGTGGAAACAACTTCCTCCTATTCGTTAGGCGATTGATGAACTGATAGCGCGTACCGATGCGCCTTTCCTTGGTATACAGTACAGTACAGTTTCAAACGAACTTCCTTTATTCGCAGTATTACCAGTTGCAAGTTACTGTCTTATGTTCAATTGATTTTCTATCAAATGGTTCAAACCTTTCAATTTTATATAACAGATTTCATATTCGTAAGAATGTATAATAAGAATGTGTAAGAATAAATTAAAGGCTACAGAGTGCCAAAATATTCACCTCCACTTTTACTATACACTGAGATTTATTTCAATTGTGTCGAAAGCATCATCCGATATGAATTCTTTTAGGCATGACCCTCTGATTTCTTGACGTCACCAACATTTACGACGAAAGTTACGAAGTATTTCCGTACTGGAATAGAACTGAAATTTTAGAATGTTATGCTCAAAGGCCTGTGTAGTTAATTGACAAGGTTTTAAGGCAGACAATCGAAAGATAAGACTCGATTTGTACAATGTACGGTACTATTTTATTTTCACTAGTTTATCATATTAAGTAATTCCTACACCTTTGAGTTAGTGTGATGTATGTACACCGATGAGCCATTGCATAATGACCACCCCGACCCGGGAACGTATCGCGCCTAAGCTTTCCACACTATTTCAGTCAGTTCCCAGGGCTACGTCCGCTGCCTGAACTCGACTGTGTCAGCTGGAGGAAAGGTTCAAGTTCTTCCCCCACCACCAGCGCGAACGCTCCCATAGTTCCTCGCACACGAGGCTAGGCCACACCTCCGGTCGTCCAGAAAGACGCTTACTACGAAGATGGACTATAGTTAAACAACAAACATACACTTATTGTACAGCAGCGAACGTCCAACCCGGCAACTCCGCTAGGGTTTCCAGGGCCAAGTTTGTTCTCGCCGGCCGGTAGGCTACTCTCTTCTAACACAACCAGCCAATGAAATACAAATCAATACAAAATCAACAATGGTATCCAGGAAATAGGCAGTTTTAATTTTAATTTAACATTCTTATGGGCTTCATAACGAGCCGAACTTTTACCGCTATGATCACCCAGTAATGACAAAGTGTTCTTTCACAAAATTTACAAGAACCTGTTTATCATATGAATTTAATACTTGGTACACAGATCAAGAACAAGGCGAAGTAATGTTTCGTAACAATCAGTGAGTGCTCCGCTGGGAATGGACAAAATATCGGCACTTTTTTGGTTCAAACTGCGTTAAAACTTTAACTGGGTACGACAAAACTTTGTACTCTACAAAATTAAATGTAGAATAAAATAAGATAAACTTTGGTGCAGCTTGTATCTATGTGGGACAAAGGGTAACGTATTAACCCAGGTGCCGACAATTTCTCCACGACAGAGTGCAGATATTCCTGCATGTTGCAATGTAAATAGTTAAAATGGTTCCTTAACTATGTATGTCACGATTTTTGAAGGGACAGCCCGCACATGACTTCCTTTACTAGTACACTCAGCTCTATCATGTATTATGTACACTGTCTAGCTCTTGTGAACTGCACATTTGTTAATTAATCCTTGAAAGATTTAACAGGGCATAGCCATTTCATCGTACTCTTGGTCCAGAACTAATGGGTTCATTTTGTTTGATACAAAGAATTTTCAAAAATTGTAATGAGTTTTACGGGGTAACATAAGCACCCGGCAACCTGCATCACTAAGATATAAACAACTCGACATTGTTTTGTATCAACGTCACAGCCTTCGTGATGCACAGGCCGTACTGTAGCTCCGATGACATCACGCAAAGGGACGAACAGTTCCCTTCGTCCGACCCGCGGAACGCAAGCACATGATAAGTCTGTGATATTCTCAAATGTTACATCAATAAAACAGATAAGATATTTTGATATCTTGAAATGTGATCAAATCGTAACGAATATCTTACTCGTCCATGTACACAACAAAACATAATTATAGTGTAGTAATAAAAATATGAAGCCAACGAACGTAAAAATGCTTTTCCACCATACCTCTAGATAATCCTACATACAGAGCTGTTTCCGTGGTTCCTTTTCTTGGAACTTCTGGAATTAGGTTGGATTACTCGAATGTCTAAATATTGTCTACTAGCAATAGTTTAATTTAAATTGTGTAATGTGTATGTATAACATGCCACAATTATTCAACAGAAGGTTGGCTTTGGTAAACTGCATTTTATTCTATATTTTGGACCGGATTCCGCTTTTATTGCACGTCTTCAGTATTACCTAACCCAAGAATTAACACAAATATAGGCTCACTTGTTTAGACATCGTCTGTGTTTCTTTTAGTATTTCTGTCTTCCTTCAGTTCCTCCTGCCGTCATTCGTAAGAAATTAGAATATTGATGTATAGTGCGCAGTACAGTGGATATTCGTCGTGATACAACGCTTTTGAGCCGTACCCTGACGGCCCATATGAGATATTAAGTCATATATTTGGCATATCGAATAATTGCATAAAAGTGGACTTCAGTCGGGCATTGGAAAAGTAGCAGATTACAGAACAGTTGAGACCGGAAGTCGTAATGTCGCTGTATGTTTCGCGAAGCTTGCCTGCAACCGTGGGAAATCCAAGAGTTAGCACATCCCGGCACGTCGTTGCTCACGGGGAGTGTTCAGCCAATTAGGAAGCGGGGGTGTGGCTAATACGAATTCTGGACGGCGCAGAATTAAAATCCCAGGTTGACCAATATTAATATCTGTGTGATGTATACAGCGATAAAGAGAAGTCAGTTCTGTTATTTGAGGGTTTTCTACTGGTCTGAGAGAGAGAAATAGGAAGGACTAAATTATGACAAGTATTTGAGCCGTAATTTGGTTATCATGAGTGCATCTGATATTAATTTTAACAAATTCCTTTTTTTTTGCTAGTTGTTTTACGTCGCACCGACACAGATAGGTCTTATGGCGACGATGGGATAGGAAAGAGCTAGGAGTGGGAAGGAAGCGGCCGTGGCCTTAATTAAGGTACACCTCCAGCATTTCCCTGGTGTGAAAATGGGAAACCACGGAAAACCATTTTCAGTGCTGCCGACAGTGGGGTTCGAACCTACTATCTCCCGAATACTGGATACTGGATACTTAAGCGACTGCAGCTATCGAGCTCGGTTAACAAATTACAAAGTCATTGTGTGTAATAAGAACTCTGGTTGAGTATTTGAACATACTTGGAATCCCCTAGCCACAATGGCATTGGCTATATTAAGCGCCCCACAGGTCGGGAGCGTTCTTCTTTCTGGGTGTGTTGTTTTGAAGTGAACATCGTTCCGTACTTCTCCTTTATCCGTGCGTGAATGCTGCCACGTGGGAAAAAGTCTAACGTTGTAAGGTCGCATTAAGACAGTGAATTTATCTTTGTGAACAGTGATACGTAAACAGGGTGCAGTTATAAGTCGCCAAGTGCGCTATATCGCAAGTTCTTAAACAGGCAGTGACATTACCCGCAAACTGGTAATCGAGTGAGAGACCCTCATGCGCAGTGTACTTTCGGGCCGGTCGCGTGTCGACCCGCGAGCCGCTCTAAATGACTGTATTTAAACCCTTAATATTTTTGTATAGTGAATATTACGTGTGTTTTGTGTTATTGTATTAACGTTGGCATAAATTACAGCTGACGAAGGGTTTATTCGGCAACGTGCACTGAGAGCGGTGAAGAGATATTGACCAGAATCCTGTGTGTTGCTGTTATACAGGAACTAACCTCAAGAAGATGGCATCGCATCGCCGTTAGAAGAAAGAAGGTTGTTTCCACGTGTTGAAAACCTGCTGAAGATGGAGTAGACCCCATAGAAGCCGGGATAGGATGTCATACCAACGTCCAGGTAGTTGCCAAGATAAGACGCATGTATTGTAATTAAATGGCATGTTTTATGAATTACGATTAATACTAGTAAGGCTTAGATTAGGGATTTTCTTTAGTGTAAATTTTGCCTGTCGGCATGTGTCCATTTTACATTTGTGATGCTGTAAATACGGACAGGAGGGGATCGCATGTCTTATCTTTATTTCTTTTACTTTATAACTAGCTAGATGGGATATTGAGGGAAATGTTAGAATTTATTTTTGATTTATTTGTGTGAATTATACATGTTATCTAGCTTAAGATTATTCCTGTGTTTTTGTTTAATAGAGGTAGAAGGATTAGATTGCCAAAATCATCAACCACCCGAGATATACTCGCGGTGTCGTGACTAAATTTTGTTTATTTATTTAGAAAGATTAATGACAGACAGGATGCATGTATTACATGAGCTGTGAGATGTGTGGAGCTGTATATGCACCGTTGACTACAATAGATTCTGGTAATGTGCGTTGGAAACTGTTTTGTACAATGATTTGAGAGGGAATCGAACCCTGATTTATAATGAGAAAGGTTGATAAGATTACAAGATATACATGAGATGTTAATGCATGCTGAAATATGAAGTCAATTATGCGGGCAGATTGCATGCCTGGTGATATTATAAGAATTGTGTGAAGTGAGAATAGACCTGTGATTGTATTCTGAGAGATTATTGAGAATCCGAATTGCCGTGAAATAAATGTCAGGCCAGTGAATATGATGTGTGTGTTGAATTATAGTAGCATACTGGCAATAGGTATGATTGTGTATGTGAATCTCCGAGCAGTTGTTGAGATATGAGCTCGCCCTACAGGTTAGCTTATCAGCCAAGGTTATACAGATATCGCGAAGTGAGAAGCAATTTTTGTAATACAATCTTGTCAAAACAGTAACCAATTGTCCAGAGCAGTCTTGAGTTTTAACATTCTTTTCAGCCCACTGCAAAGCAGGAAATATGCGACTGATGAAGGGCACTAACCGGTACGCAAATGCAGCAGAGGAACGCAATGTCGCCCATTGCTTTCCATGTGTTTATTAAAGTATATTATTTGCTTTTTCCCTTTATAGGATGGTGTTTTGATGTGATTGCATGTTGTTTTTGATCTGTTGCCTTGTCGATTAATGGGGAACAGCCCGAGTGCTGAGTGAATGGTTGTGGTTAATCTAGTTCTTACTAGATCGTTTGGTGAACCGCGTTTCACATCGAGTCAGTTTAGTATATAAGTTTTCCCCACCTGATCCAATGTAAATACTTAGATATTTTTATTGTTTTGTTTATTGTAAATATAGCGTAGGGAAATGCCTCATACCATGTCACACTGCGTCTTAAATCATTTTTAAAGGCAAGTACCCTGAATTATCAATCCGTATAATGTGACACTTAAAATGGTGCTACTCCACGAGAATAGGAACGTTGAACAATAACGTGGAGGTATTTCGAAACTCATAAATATTTAAAGTTGTGATTTGGGAACTTTCGTTTTATCATTTTATTTTGATCTGCGTAATTAATGCTAGTTGTCCATATTCATTTTAGTTGGTTTTAATTTCATTTCAATGCAAATTCATTGACGTTTTTTATTTGGATTTTTATTTGTTGTAGTATGATTCGGGGTTATTTTATGTAATAAACTCATCTGACCCCATATCAATGTTTCTCATTCGAAATAAACCTCCATTTTTGCTGTCATATACTTTGAGATGAGTTATAAACTTCTACTTTTAGACTTACTTACGCCAACTTACCCACTCTCTGCCCAACCGGAGTTAGTCGGATGTTTAATCAGGAAATGGAGGCATCGTCCTAGAGGGTTCCTACCCCTGGACACGGTACACTTCGATATTGTGGCAATGTGTTTAAATTATTAACATTATATTTCCACAAAATTATGCTATACGGCAAAGTTTTAATTCCACGAGGTACATTAAGTTCATTAAATTTACATTACCTACTCACGACACCAAAATATCATACCTAACCTAAACTACGACGTCTCGTTATCACAGTAAGAGCTGTTTTGGTAAACTGTGATGTGATACATTTAGAGAATAATCATACTTACAGTAAAAATGGTATGTCTTTTAACAGTCACAATTGTCCATAGAACGCTCTCAATAATATGTATTACATTCACTAGTAGAATGCATTACATTCATTTAGACCGCCCTGGCGCGCTTCCTGCACTGTACCTCACGGAGACAGTGAGCATGTGCAGTGTGGGGATTAGCGGCCATGAAAGGCTCGTTAACAGTAGTCAGAAATCATTTATACTCGTTGTAGTCTCTCTTAGCTAGAAGTTCCTCGCAAGTTTTAAAAATATTGATTGATACGATTTTTAACGTGTAATAGGTATAATATAGTATTCATCTTTCATAGACAATATATTTTGCACTGCCTTTCTTGTGGTCAATCCACTTTTCATGTAAGCTTTATCTTTTTTATTGCCCCCAAAGCGGGGAAGGAGAAATAAATGATCTTCTTCTGGAACATATAGCAAATTTACTCTTGACTTACTTTCAAACTTTTATTTAAGATATACATAAGAATGAAATTTTACCGATACTAATGAGTGGACTGCCCATTGTGAACTATTCCTCGCTTCCAGTTATGTCGCGGCTTTTCAGTTCGGAAATGTGGGAACCCTATCTTAAAACAATGATCATCACCACCATGAGCGGTTATCTAAACAATTAATGTCAATATGTTTATATTTGATTTTCATTTTTCATGAGACTCGCATAGTGTCTTAATAGATCATCTGTCTAAAAAATTATATAGGCCTGTGCACATTTTACCGCTACACGGAAAAGTATAGAATTGTGGGTATCATTTGGGCTTAGAAGCGGGAGACATGCAGAGGGTACAGATAATGTAGTCTTCTACGTCCAACAAAATGGTCGCTGATTTAACACAGAATTTTATGGCCACAAATATTCGTAAGATACATATTATCGTTCGGTAACGTTACCGCTTTGCAGACGAAACGGCAGTCAAACTTCCCGTCTCTCCGTCCACCAAAATGGCGTCCTTCTTCCATCCGTATGACGTACACTTGTTGCCCATTACACTATTTCCAGCGAGAATGAATATACAGTATATCACGTCTTAAATATAAAGAAATAACCTATGACCTCTAATGTTACTGAGCGAGTTGGCCGCGCGGTTACTGGCGAGCAGCTATAAGCTTGCATTGGGGAGATAGTGGGTTCGAACCCCACTGTCGGCAGGCCTGAAGATGGTTTTCCATTTATCACCAGACAAATGCTGGGGCTGTACCCACTCCCAGCCCCGCCCTGACCCACCGTCGCCATAACTCCTGTCTGTGTCGGTGCGACGTTAAAACATTGGCGGTGGGCTGTCACCATTTCTAAGGCCGCAGATTTCGCTGACTTATTTTATAGAAATAAGAGGCGCATGTTGTGTGGTTAATATATTTTATTCAATAGAACGTCGTATGTCGGTGTGATATGAGAAATGACTGGGTTCGAAAGTATTATTACGAATAAAAGTCTTAAATCTGTTATTCTATACAACAGATCCCGATGTGTTCACAACGACAGCTGAGCGCGCGAGTCAACACAGCGCCATCTTGTAACAGAGTATGTGTGTGACGTCACATGTTTAGCAGAAATATTTCCTCATTCGAAGCGTCATTTCATGAAAAGTACGTTTCTGTTTTTGTAACCTCCTCTTATATCTGCCAACGGAGACATTAGTTCTACCCAAACACTGAAAGCGTCTGACAATGTGGTACGTACCCCTCTAATATTACTTACCACGTGAATCAAACTGGGCAAGACGTGTGGTGTGTTCTTTGCCAAGGCAGTCATCTTGATGTAACCCAGGGTTTCCACGTTTCTCTGTTTGCATGCTCTCCTTTAAGCCAGCGCGCTCAAGAGACATGCTACAATAATTGCGCTATAAACAAACACTTACTTCGCTTGTAGAGAAGATTTCAGCTATCATGTTTTTGTTGCCGTCTCAACTTGAGATATTACGAGTTGAATAACTCAAAGACAATACAAAGATGGAATTTAAGCCGCTCGACTTCCGTCATGAACCTCTCTGAGCACGTAAACACATGCTTCATGTCTTCCATCTCAACAAATGCGGCTGTATATCGACTATCGCGTCATTAAACATTAAACTGTAACTATTAGGTTCTCCCGTAGGTCAAGATAACTTACAATTAAATAACATTTAGTAAATACGTGAAAACATATTTAACAACAGATTATACGTGAAAAATTAAACAAATTAAAACAGAAAACGTGTTTCGTTCTCCAAGAAAAAGTCAGATTCTACCCAATCATCCTTTTCGAAATTATGAATTTATTAATAGTGTTGTTTTTGAGTGAGCAGTCCGTAGACTGGTTTGATACAGCCCTCCATGCCACCCTGTCGTGTGCTAACCTTCTCATTTCTACCTAACTACAGCATCCTACATCTGCTCTAATCTGCTTGTCATATTCATACCTTGGTATCGTTCTTACTGCCTGCACTTCGCTCAAAAAACAACTGAGCAAGTCCTGGGTGTATTAACACATGCCCTATCATTCTATCATTTGTTCTCGTCAAATTGAGCCAAATCGGTCTCCCCTCACCAATTCGATTCAGTATCTCTTCGTTACTGACCCCATCTATCAATCTCTCCTTCAGCATTCTTCTGTTACACCATATTTTAAAATCTTCCATTATTTTTTTCTAAATTAGTTATCGTCTATGTTTCAATTTCATACATTGCCACACTGCAGACGAAAATCATCAAAACCTTCTTCCTAATTCCTATATCAATGTTGGAAGTGACCTGCCTTGCTTGTGTCCTCCTTACTTCTGCCAGTAACAATATCCATACCACTCGGCAAAAATAACAATATCCTCAGCAAATCTCAATTTTTATTTCCTCTCCTTGGATTATGATTACCTTCCCAAATTCCTCTTCGATTTCCTTTACTGCCTGTTCTATATAAATACTGCAAAGGAGGGGGTGGAACAAACTCACTCCTTTCCGTATTGCTGCTTGTTTTTCAAAGCGCTCGATTTAAGTAGTGTATGTTAAAACCACGTCGACTGATGAAACGAGAAGAATCACATGAGTAATTCTTCATTAAGAATCACGATCTCGCTAACAGTGTAAAAACTTTTGAAGGTTACTTATGCGTGATTTGTGTACTTAACTCCTCTAGTGTGACTGAAGTACATATAGTACGATTTATGGTATAATTTGTTCTGTTTAATGTTCTACATTTTTTCGTTAAAGGTTTTGTGCATTTTACTGCAAATATACAATCTAGCTCTTCCTGTCCGACTCCTTGGCTGAATGGTCAGCATTGAGCCCTTCGGTTCACAGGGTCCTAGGTTCGATTTCCGGCCGGCTCGAGGATTTTAGTCGCGTCTGATTAATTCTTCTGGCTCGAGGGCTGAGTGTTTCTGTTTGACCCAACACTCTTGTATTCGTATTTCCCCGTGTGCGTGGGGGCGGTAGAATAACACTCACGGTCTCCCCTGCCTGTCGTAAGAGGCGACTAAAAGGGGCCTCAGGGGCTCTGAACTTTGGAGCGTGGGTTGGCGACCACGGGGCCCTCAGCTGAGTCCTGGCATTGCTTCCACTTACTTGTGCCAGGCTCCTATCTTTAATCTATCCTGTCCGACCTCCCTTGGTCAACTCTTGTTCTTTTCCGACCCCGACGCTATTAGGTTTGCGAGGGCTAGGGAGTCTTTCGTTTTCACGCCCTTCGTGGCCCTTGTCTTCCTTTGGCCGATACCTTCATTTTTCGAAGTGTCGCATCCTTTCCATTTTGTTCCCTCTGATTAGTGTTGTATAGAGGATGGTTGCTTAGTTGTATTTCCTCTGAAAACAATAATCACCACCATCATCACCGCATCCAACCGTAAAACAGGCCCATATCCACTTGTGCGTCACCAAGACTATCGCATGCACTACGTAAACAAGACTCGCAACTGTAATGCCAGTACCACCAACTTATGCAGCAGGGTTTCGTCTAGAATTCAAATCAAACCACAGCTTTGTAAACCTTACGGTTCATAAGATATTAATTTATAATTGACCGAGGGTTTTAAATCCTATAAATGCCCTCTGCAGCTAATTAAAATATACCTCCACTCTGCAAATTTAATACATCCTACACCGAATTAATCAACAAATTCAAAATAATGTTTTTTAATAAAATAAAATAAAGCAAAATTAAAAATGGTCAACAAAGTGGCAATATTATATTTCCCGTAATATTTCAACAATTGTTAGAAGATTGAACATAGATTTTAACATAAATGGTTTTTCACTTCTTAACAACACGAATCAATTCATAATTGCAAAACGTGTGACCTGAGGAACGAGACATGTCGTGGATTGGACTCAGCGACGGACCCCACGTCTACCACCTCAAGGGCAGTGACCTGGAACGTCAGATACAACTGGGAATAGGGCCAGTACCTTTCCTAGACGGCCTCACCTGCTATGCCTTGTGGGGAAAATCTGAAGGTTGGAAGGGATGGACAATGAAGAGGGAAGGAAGCGACCGTGGCCATAAGTTATGTACCATTGCGGCATTTGCCTGGAAGAGGAGCGGGAAACAACGGAAAACCACTTGCAGGATGGCTGACGTGGGAAGGGAACCCACCTCTACTCAGTTGACCTCCCAAGACTGAGACGACCCCGTTCCATCCCTCGTAACAGTTTTCAATAATCGTGGCAGAGCCGGGAACCGAACGCGGGTTCCCGGGGGTGGCAGCTAATCACACCAATAGAGGCGGACCACATGTAATTCTATTTTAATTAAGTTGTTTCTTTTCAGGTAAACTGTTGTTAAATGATTCCTTTTTCCGTTATTCAATACATTTTATTTCATCACAAATTAGTTTGGGGAGACAGAAGAAACTATCAGTTATGTACCAACTCCGCCGAAAGTGAAAATAATAATATAAACAAATGAAACGAACTTCTCCCTCAGCTGTGTCGCACACATGGATTTGGCCTTCCTTACGCCAACCCTGTGAATTCGAGCAGGAGAGTGTTGAAACAAACGTATACACTCAGCCGCCGAGCCAGAAGAATTAATCAGACGCTATCCAGCCGGGAATCGAACCCGGGACACTCTGAACCGAAGGCCTGATCTCTGACTACTCAGCCAAAGAGTAGGACACAATAAATTAGACATTAATTCTAAGAAGTGGTTTACCTACAATTTCAAAACTTGTAACTGGTCAGTGATGTAACTTTGCGTATTTATTGTGTCCCTAATATTTTGTAAGATATAGAAGAAACCTAAGAATTTTAATCCCGAGGATGAATTAAGAATAAAACTGAGCATCTGACATGTATACAGGCGATATGACATTTCGTACTATTTAATTAATTTGGTGAAAATTCATTTACATGGCTTAATAAGTGGAAACGTAGCGCTATTTAAGACATTTTTTCTGAGTTCCGGAACTACTTTGCTGTATTTCATATAGTTTAAGATCGTTGTATAATTGCGAGGCAGTGAATGAACGATGCTGTGGAACCTGAATAGTGTTAGCTGTAAACAAATTTCCCCGATCATGCGCTTGACTCATCTGAACAAAGGACTTGGTCCATGCTAGGAATTGTAAATCGTACCCTGTACCTTTGTATAACGTCAGTTTTCTTTGAATAAAACTGACAGTTTGTATAGAGCGCAGTATAAAACAAACCGGAATATTTCGCAAAATTTATTACTTGTTTGCGATTAATGCGCTTTGTTTTAAATACTGCACCCCAATCAGCATGTCGCTGAGTAGCGGAGGAGAGCTCCCTGCAAAGTGTCTCCGCTCTCACTGTGACGTCACGCCAGCACGGCCGCACTGGGCTTGCCGCAACGGGCAGCCAGTTGAGCACCTCTGATCATGAGCAACAATACGTACGAATTTCTGGAATTTGCGTAGTTTTAATTTAGTATCTTTATTAAAATGGGAAAGCAAACATCCCAAAGAGTTAAATGAGGTGTTCTGTTCCAAAAAATGTTATGTTTGCCCTATCACCATCAATTTCCATTTCACATTCATATCTTTGAATTTTTGTATACATCTATAAAATTGACCGACATATTACTTCCACGTGATCCGAGTTGGCAGTGATTTTATCACTTTGAAAGTTTGAGTTTTGAAAGATTTCTCGAACCTGTACAATATATGTAAATAATAACTTCTACTATTTTCTGTTTAAAAGTATGAATGCTTACAGAACTGACCTTCGTAGTGCTGTATTTAATCCGAATCCCAGTCTTCAGCGTATTTTAAAAATGAAATTTCTTAGAGTACTAGAGTACTAGAGCTGAGACAGATACAATGCAACCGTTCCGGGAACACAACCGTTGTTAAGTGAAACCGTTGCAAGAAAGTAACAGTTTTCCTTTCCGTTCTTCACAGTTTCACAAGCGGTACGTATACAAAATCGTCGTTCGCAATCGTTGCATTTCTTGAATCTGGGGTTTTCCGATGTAATAGAATAACTCTCAGGTCAGGTAGGCCATTCCGGAGATCTGCGCTGCTGTTGGCCGATTCGCTTAACGTCACCAAAAGCGAGAATACTGTTCTAATGACAAATATAAGAACCAGTGTGTGGAACCCTCGAATTCAACCGCGGCGCGCCAGGCAACGCTAGAGTGGGCAAGCTCTACAGTACGGATCAGCTGGTCCTAGGAATGGTGCCAGAGCAAAGGTATTACTCCATAACTGATAAGTATACACACTGTTTCTTTAAAAAAACTATGAGGAATTGCAATTAAAATACCACCGCAGGGTACAATGGAAGAAATCATAGCTACGGCCCTCCTCACATGTTACTGAAAGCACACAGGTTACTGGAGTGTACATATACAGATAAATAGCACATAACTCCCAGCACATTATTTATTATCTCTATAATTAAATGGCTGTGTATTTATAACATGCTTCTTAATCCTCGAGTTTGCTTTGTTTACATGGATCTTGCTCGATAAATTTCGATTAGCATTTTTTTTGGCGCTTTTGAGCGATCCGCATCAGACATTACACTACAATGATCCAAATCTTGATCAACATTAGACTCACCTTTTAATTCCCCATTCGCTGCTGCATTCCGTCTTCACTCTTCTTTCTTCTTTTCCTGATGGTGTCGAGGTTATTTTTTCCTGTTGGGAGCTTCAAAAGACTTAATCTCACTTATTTGGTATTTCGGCAAATTATGGCAAATATGAGGCACTGGACGTAATTCCCATTTCACACGAGAGATATCCACTTTCTCTGCATTCACTATCAAATTATCTAATTTAACTATCAAATCTTCGGAGAAATGAACATGACAAATTCTGCTACTACGCGTTAAGTCAGTGTCCTTCCATGGCATATCTCTTGTCCATTTTTCAAACTGATTTTTCTCCTGCGGTGGCGAAAAAAATCGTATGTAATCAACTATTCTACCACATCCTGACATGCAGCGAAGCACAAAACGGTGCGGCTTAACTATTAAATTAATCAAGCCGCATAAGAAGTACACAACACAATGAACTGAGTTTAGGAACTGAAAGAAAAGAAAATTCAACTTATTGACTGAAGTATCTGACACAATAATGCATCCCGCACGTTTCCCTACCTGACTTCCCGGAACTACTGCAGCACGTGATACTGTATAGGCTTTTGTGTTTATGCTGTGTTGAGAAAATAAGGTGAAATTCTTCACGTTTCGCAGAGAACTGTGCTCTGCGTGATCAGCAGAAAATCTCGACTCTCCATGAGAAAGACTTCTTAAACAATGACTTTCTGAAATTTATACGCTATAATAGAAGTAGAAATGGTATGTTCATTCGTCACCAGATGGCTCCCCGTACGTGGCACAGCGCTAGCCCTTGAAGCGGTTCAGTTCGCTTGGAGCGAGCAAGCTGCTTAGTCGCCTAGCCGTAAGCGTGGAGGTAGGAGAAATGCTTGTCAACCAACTTCAGGCTTAGGGAGGGAGTTGTTTAATATACAGAATACCAACCTATTCTTGATGACGAGCCAGGTCTTTCTGAGTCCTCTCTAGCAATACCCTTGGTTGGAGCGATTTTATCTGATACCCCTCTCTTGTATCACGATATAGTAAATTTCAATTGGAAGATCCGCTCTTGGCTCCTATCGTCCAAGACTTGAAGGATGGGAACATTGTCGATCCGTACGTATTGAGGAACGGAGTTCTTCGTTGCCCCTCCCGCCATGATCGTAAGATGAAGGTTGTAATCCCATCAGTGTTGGTCCCTATGATCTTTAAGTATTTTCATGAAACTCCCCTCGCAGGTCATCAGGGAGTATTTCAAACAAGGGAGAAGATCAGGGAAAATTTCATCTGGAAGGGAATGGACGGAGACGTTCGCGAACTTGTCAAGGCTTGTAAGATTTGTAGGCTTAGTAAGCCATGTGTTAATTCTCGGGTTGGGTTGTTATCCTCTACCCAAGCTACCCGTCCTATGCAACGTCTGTATATCGATTTCGTAGGACCTCTCCCGAGTTCGAAATCTAAATCAAATAGGTTTGTTTTGGTCTGCGTGGATGGCTTCACTCGTTTTACATGGTTATTTCCGACGAGGATGCTAACGCTGAAACAACCATTAGATGTTTAAAAACCATATTTTCATCATTTGGTCCTAGTCAGTATTTGGTTTCAGACAATGCTAAAGCCTTCACATCTGATCTCTTTAAGAACTTCTGTTTTAGCCTGTCGATTACTCACGTCACGACTTCCCCTTACTATCCCCAGCGTTCGTACGCGGAGAGAGTTAATAGGAATTTACGCTCAGCCCTCATTGCTTTCCATCACCACGATGTTCAGAGGTGGGACACCACCTTGCCGTGGCTGGCTTATGCTTTTAATACTGCAGTGCATGAGGCGCACCAGTTTTCCCTTTTCTCTCTCATGTTTTCGTTTCTTTCGAACTCGCCGCTTTCCAATTTGTGGCATATTAATGATTTGTTGCCTGAGAGGGTGGATCCTCTTAATATTCGCGCTAACTGGAAGAAAGCTAAAGAGAATCTTCATGTCTCCTACCAGAGGAAAAAGGAGCGCCGATAAGGGGCGTCAGCCTACCAGCCTGGCTGTCGGGGATGAGGTATTCATTAAGAATTTTGTTCCCTCTGGGAAGTTGGCACCCAGGTTCCGTGGTCCTTTTCGGATTATTGATTTTCTTACCCCGGGCACCCTGTTGGTGAGAGACCCCGTGGCCGAGGGAGTTTTTCGTGTTCATTTTTCTCTGGTTCAGTCTGCTCAGTGAAGTTTTTTGCTATAATTGGTTGGCGAGAACCGATACGTCTGTGGTGTTAATTTCTGCGGGGATTGTTCCCCTGTTGCTTTACTAACTTCTGTATTTTATGGGGAGTTGTATTTTACTTAGTCTGTAAGAGTTTTTAAATTTGGTATGTGAGCCCTCCTGCAGCCCTACCTTGCCTCCTTCCTCCACGCCCGGCGCGCTGACCCGGGATTGTCTCCCTCCACCTTGACTCTTAGATCTTATCGGCTCTTGTGAAGACAAAACTGCTGGCCTTAAACTTGTATGTTTCAGCATTATGGAGGTTCCATCTTCGCCGTCGCTCCGTGAGAAGGGCCCCTCATGTGGGCGCGTTTTGGCATGCACTGACTCCATCGGCCGTCCTTCAGGGCCGTTTTTCTTCATGTTGTATGTTCTGCGCTGGCTAGCATCCGCCGCCAGTTGTGGCACGCATCGTCCATCTGGCTTATTGCATCTTGGTGTGCCTGGTTGCCGCGTGTTCGGCATTCGTCATTCATTTTGAGCCATGCCAGTTCGTCGTAACTTGGACTTGCAAGCCGGTAGCACGCCCGGAGATTCTATTCCAACTTATTCTAATCTTGTTATTCAGATGTTCACCTTGAAATATGGATTCTCACGGACTGGCTTTTATTGCCTTTGGCCAAGCTGAAAAGTGTTAACCTAATGAAATGTTAGGCCAATTGTTGGTGTACCGTAAGCAAAGACTCTTTCTCCAAGTGTTTTTTTTATTGCTCAAGCAAACTGTTATTTATTTGTTTGAAAAATGAACGTTTTATCAAGAGCTCTTGCGGTGTCTAAGTAAAAGAAGAAAGACTTTTTCCAACCTGGTTGGAAACTTAGGGAGGGAGGTCTGTACCAAGAGGTACTCTCCCTCGCCGTATTCTCTTAAATCTTCAATTTATACAGATCGATCTGCGTATATTGTATATTTGTAGTTAGTATGTTTTCTCTTTGTATCTTAATAAATACACATGTTGTCCCGTCCCCCTTATGGCCCCAGGGAAAAGCGAAAATTATTTCCGCCCTGGTGGCACCTTCCATATTATGTTGGCAAGCCTTCCTCCGCCCTGCGCACTTGTGTTGTCCCCCCACCTTGCCCCTCCTCTCCCCTGCAGAGGGATGGCACGGTGTTCGGAGGGAACTTGGTTCAGTTCGCTTGGAGTGAGCAAGCTGCTTAGTCGCCTAGCCGTAAGCGTGGAGGTAGGAGAAATGCTTGTCAACCAACTTCAGGCTTAGGGAGGGAGTTGTTTAATATTCAGAATGTAACATATTTGTTCTCTTGTCAGTAGAGGCTAAGGGCCTCAGTAAATAGTAAGAGGGCTTATTTCTGAAAAGGCTAATGTGTTAACTTGGTTTTTAAGTACCTAATTCAGTATGTTGTCACTAAAGGACATTGTTCCCGAGGCTGAGCCTCGATTTCTTGGTAAAATGAGTGTAGCCCTCAGGATAGTTGAATCAGTATGTGGCCTAAGGTCCCTGTAATTGCTAAGAATCGACAATTGTAATATTTGAATTGTCGGAGGGCAGGTCCCCCAATGAACACGAACTTTAATCATGTTCGCACTTACTACTGTAATAAATGTTCAGCATTGCAACGACTCGGTTTTCGCTGGCTGTGTTATCGTTTCCCTTGCTCGTCACTGGTATTCAACCTTCGGTCTTAAAGCCCACACCTTCCTTACTTCCATATCGCTGCCAATCCTTGGTGCACCTGGAATGAAACATCTGGCTATAAGGAACGTACGAATTTGAAAAGCACCGAGACGAAATAACAATATTGAAGGGACAGGGAAGAGAACTACCTACATAAATCCTTAATGGCTGGCAACCACGTATTACTTAATTGACAGCCGGTGTTCCTGTTGAAATTGTTAGGATTTCTACGTATTTCCACAGCTTCCCGTATAATCCTGGACTGGAGTGTCAAGTGTGGGTAAGAGCTCGAGCATCTAAAAACATGACATCATGACCAGACGATAGAGCGTGCTCAGCTATTGCCGATTTGTCTGGCTGGTTGAGACGAATATTACGTTCAATTTCCTTGATACGGGTACCAATGGACTGGCATAATCGGCGGATGGATACCTTACCGCAAGTACAGGGAATTTCGTATACCCCAGGATGTGAAAGTGGGGACAATTTGTCTTTGGTTATACCCAGACTGTGAGCAATTTTAGTGGCGGTGTTTGCGGAGGAGGTGGTGTGAATGTAAGGCACTTCACTTCTTCCTTCTGTGAGCCTCTGGGATGCAGGTTGGATCTTGACTGTTGCACGGTACAGTTACACTCAGTCATGAAATACAAAACTAATGGATATTTAGATACCGTAACATTTAAAACTGTTGCGACAATGCACGGTACGACTTCTCTGTAATGACAAAGGCTCTCTCACAACGGCCCGGACCTTAGCCCGACTCCGCAGGTTCGATCCTGGCTCAGTCCGGTGGTAGGCTATTCGAAGGTGTGAAAATACGTCAGCCTCGTGTCGGTAGATTTACTAGCACGTTAACCAATTCCGGAACCTCTGTGTCTCCGAAAACACATTATCTGATCGAATCCAAATGTTAACACAATATAAAGTGGAATGTTTCATACAGTGTTTATACATTTCCAGGGCACTCAAATGTTTTCGTTCATCCCCTGAGGAGAGAGGAGGGCCCCTTAGGCAGTGACGCCGTCTCTCAGGCCGGGAGAGTTGTTATGGTGAAGGAGATGTTCGGAGAATGTGACGGGGTTGGTGGCCGTGGCCTATACTAGGAACTGTTCTGGCATTCGCCTTAGTGCAGGAGAATGGAAAACCACGGGAAAACATTCTCAGGACAGCCGACAGTTGGGGTCAGCTGTGAGATCCAGCCCTGACCTGTCTCCCTATTGCAGAGGCTTAGAGCCGCGGTAGAGTGCAAAGCTGTTGGACCGCAGACCAGCCGTGGCCACTTGAGCGCCGAGACCCACTCTGCATCTACCGACCTATTTCCACGGAGAAAAAGTGGTGTTATCAATTTTGTAAGACAATGTTCATTGGACAGAATTGGAAAGCAGCGGTTGGTGCTGTGCCTGATTCCTATCCGTATCGGTAGGAGAACGTTATTTTGCAACAGTTTTATAGAACGGTTTTCTGCGCGCAACTGTTTCGGCGACCAAACTTGTCAAATAGCAACTGTTTTGCTCAGCTTTACACAGTACATTGTTCTCCCTTTTGCAAGACAGGTATCTTAAGAATCGAGGTTCAGGTTAATTAGTTGATTACTTAATTTACAACAAGAAGTAAAAAGTAATTTTCAAAATGATGGTTTTGTAGAAATTTTACGAGAAATTTCAGTACCTCAAAAACTGTTATTTTTCTGCAGCTTGAAGTGTATATGCTAATTGTAAGGCATACTGAATGCTATTGTGATGGGGGATATGAGATTGCAGGAACGAAATGTATAAATAGGTCTAATGTTCAATACAGGACGATGAATTTGCCAACCTCTTCAACTAAATCGAGAATATTTACCTTTCTTTGCAGATAGCTTGAATAAAATGACTTTGCTGTATTAAGTAAATAAAGACTCACAAGGCTAATATGAACTAACTGACTCCCGCTGATAATCCTGTTAAAATGGTGTATCTTGAGATAAATAACGTGGTCAGGCATAAAACAGGGTCCACAAATGAAATTACCACCACACAGTAGAAACTCCCTTGGCCTGTGCAAACAACGCGGCCAGTCCTGATTCGGTTAGGGCGCACGAACAATGCCGAGGGTCCTCAGGATCAATGGAGCGCTGATGACTGCCCAAAAGATCTCCCACCGCTTTGTACTGAGAATCGATATCACAAAAAATGGAGAAGGGGTTGAGATTCAAACGGTTTTTACACTTCACATATATTTAAATAACTGACAGGATTTCTACTACTATTCTCCAGTTCACTTTGTGCTCTATCCTCCTGGCCAGTGGTACTGAACCACGTGTAATAAAGCAGCGTGTGCTAGAATTATTTCACCGTATCACCACCTGTGTTGCTCCTACGCAACGTGTATTTCAAGGGCATCTCACCACTGTTTATTCAGACTGGTCTCTTCCACCTCATTGTTGCCATAAAGCTGCAGGTGTGCGTTTCTATAACACGACAACAAATGGAATTCGTGCCACTGATCTAGGGGCAGTGTGAGTGATTAATAGCTGAAGTGCCTTGTCCGGATGTGACGCAATACCGCTGGTCTTACGTAATCACATTTCTGAACATTTTGTGATGAATTATCTTTTCATATTAGTGTACTAGTATGTACCCGCAGCTTCGCCCACGTTTATTAATTCAACCATTTGTACCCGTTAATGCTAGACAACAGCCGGAGAACACTGAGACACCTCAGGTGTGCTCAGTTCGCAAATAGGACACCCAAGTAAAATAACCAAGGATGTGGCATATATAGGAAAATGAACTTAACTTATGGCATGTAATAAAGAAAATACAGAGTAAATCATATAAGGCATGGTTTATTAACAAAAAAAGTCTCAGGTTTGTCATCCTTCAACAAGTATGATTGTGGAAATGATCGCTAATAAAATTAAAAATGCGGCTCTTGACGTACGAACAAAATAATCAAATGGGGTGGTACATGATTTTTCGCCCTATCTTGCCCTAACAAATCACAATTACATTTTCATTTCGATAATTTTATTCAGGCAAACAGATTTCATTTAATTCACTGAAAGCTCTGGGTTCTGATGATCCACTCTGAAATATTAGAAAGAAGAAAATAAAATAAAATTTTATGCGATAATCATATCAAGTTTCCAACTATTTACCCAAAGTTTACATGTTTACCAATACATAATTTGGTGCTATAATTTCTCTTTAAACCTAATCGACTAAACGAAATAATTATCTGTTCGGTTACCAGTCGCTTACTGGATTAGCGAAATTAAAAATCAGTCAATACTGATCTGCATTTAGGGCAGTCGCCCAGGTGGCAGATTCCCTATCTGTTGCTTTCCTAGCCTCTTCCGAAATGATTTCAAAGAAATTGGAAATTTATTGAACATCTCCCTTGGTAAGTTACTCCAATCCCTAACACCTCTTCCTATAAATGAATATTTGCTCCAGTTTGTCCTCTTGAATTCCAACTTTATCTTCATATTGTGATCTTTCCTACTTTTATAAACGCCATTCAAACTTATTCGTCTACTAATGTCATTCCACGCCATCTCTCCGCTGACAGCTCGGAACATACCACTTAGTCGAGCAGCTCTTCTTCTTTCTCTCAATTCTTCCCAACCCAAACATTGCAACATTTTTGTAACGCTACTCTTTTGTCGGAAATCACTCAGAACAAATCGAGCTGCTTTTCTTTGGATTTTTTCCAGTTCTTGAATCAGGTAATCCTGGTGAGGGTCCCATACACTGGAACCATACTATAGTTGGGGTCTTACCAAAGACTTATATGCCCTCTCCTTCACATCCTTACTACAACCCCTAAACACCCTCATAGCCATGTGCAGAGATCGGTACCCTTTATTTACAATCCCATTTATGTGATTACCCCAATGAAGATCTTTCCTTATATTAACACCTAGATACTTACAATGATCCCCAAAAGGAACTTTCACCCCATCAACGCAGTAATTAAAACTGAGAGGACTTTTCCTATTTGTGAAACTCACAACCTGACTTTTAACCCCGTTTATCAACATACCATTGCCTGCTGTCCATCTCACAACATTTTCGAGGTCACGTTGCAGTTGCTCACAATCTTGTAACTTATTTATCACTCTATAGAGAATAACATCATCCGCAAAAAGCCTTACCTCCGATTCCACTCCTTTACTCATATCATTTATATATATAAGAAAACATAAAGGTCCGATAACACTGGCCTGAGGAACTCCCCTCTCAACTATTACAGAAGTCTGGAAATATCGTGATATACGTTTAAATGGTCTGCCTAACACAAAATCTAACTTCTGAAACACCACATCATAAATCCTGGATGCGAATATCAAAGAAAGTAACACTGCCCACATAGTATAACAACATTTGAGGAAATAAGACAAAAGGTGAACTCAAAACTACAATGACCATGATTACAATACTAAGTCACACTAATATTTACAAAATATTTTACAATATCTACACATTTGGCTACACGGAAGATGATCATAGCGTCATAATACCATCGAATAATTCTAGGATAGCTAAGTGTACCTCAAGGTTTCTCATATTCAAGCAGATGACCTGGATGAAAGTCCTCGAACATTCGGGAAAAGTCTCGAATATTGTTCCAGAACTACTGCGAGTTAACGCGAATATTACAGTTACAAATTACAGAGAACTCGGGATAGAACCTGAGTAGACATCATAACTCATCGAAGACGTAGTCAAACTCAAATATACGGAGATTCATTATCCAAAATCTCGCAAATATTCACCAATGTTACAATACCTAATTACCACTGGCCTCAATAATCATCTTCTGTAATCATGGCGTGACTCTATTCTCGAAGAAATACATCATTTATGCACTACAATTTAATCTCTCTCGAAGACAAAATTATCACATTAATAATAGTAAAAAATATAATAATGACCCATATTATACGATACATTTGTGATCCGCCCCGGGAGCTCATAAATTCATTACAATAGCATCGCGCAACAAGTCCTACGCGTATATAATTCTTCAAGATCCAATCCATCTACCGGTTCTCGAGTCTCGATTTAACTATCTCTACTCTGCATTTACATACACGGGTTCTGATTAAAAGTGACGGAAACATTTTTCAAGACTTAAGTTCAAATATCACACATCATTATATTCCAACGGATACCATATACAAGTATAATCCGCTTCTATGCGACGACTGTACATCCAGTAAAATCTAATCTATGTACTCGAATGTTCTGACATCGTTCTCCACCAATCGTGGCCATAATAAATGTATAAGATGAAACCATGAGAATTATTACCGCCTGATTCACTGAGCATAATTCACAAATCACGTATACCATTCAATATCACATTAGGCCTATCTAACGGAGATAAACATGTGAAGATCATCTATTGGTACTACAATAAGGTAAAGTACTACAACTACACAACTGCAAGACCATTTACCAATTATAACTACATAACAATCCCACTACAGAACAGATATCATTATACAATTGCGTCGACTTAGCTTTACGATGTCTTCATGATTCTGGACGGCTGGTTGTCCTCAATAGTACAATTATGTGTGCCTTCCTCTCAACCCATCGCTGCCAGTTTAGGCCTCCATCTCAGCATTCACACACACGGCGTTAGGTAACATCACCATGATGAGGTTCGTAACTATCTTCTTCTTGGTTTTCAAGGTGAAACTGGTACAATAAAAATTAATAAATTTTTTACACCACCAATTCCTGAAAATATTGTCCAAAGAATATACACTGTAGGAAGCTCGATTTATCTCAACATCTGTTGTATTATGTGCGTTGTCAAACAGAATTTCCCAAATGATATATATTTGTGGGATATACAACTACGTTAAATCAAAGTTCGACTTCTTCAGATCATGCATCAGGTATAGCCGTCCGCTATCGAACCAAGTCCTTCGCCTGAATGACGTGTCAAGGACTGCTCACGTACGACAACTCACTGACCCAGTAACCTACTTTCACCATCAGCTGGCGAGCTGGAGCCCTTGAAGCTTTGCGCACGCGTGCTCAACCGGAAATCTCGTCAAATTCACAACTGTAATAATTTCCCGCATGTGTTTTACTCGTGAGATAATATTCAGAAATGTTATCATTATTATTGTTACGCGGCTACCGGTGGATCAGCAGACGTGAAAGAAGGTGCCGGGATGACTGGGTCTAACTACAAAGTCAAAGTTAATTTAAAATTTTAACAAAGGTTATATTTTCTTGAAGCAACAAAATTTAAACAACTTAGTGAAATAACACTGACCCAGCAAATTAGACACAAGACTTTGAAAGATCCAAGATTTCAGAATTTTAACACACTTGGGCTATAAGCCCCTAGTTTTACAATTTTGAGCTCCTAGCTCAACTTAAAATCTTACAATTTTACACAAAGGGCAGAAATCCCCTAATACCTGGAGCATTTGCTGCCTAATTTACAATATCAAGCCCCGTAGAGGCACTTTTCCAACACTTGAAAAGAGCTGACACGCTCTCAGGTTTTTCAAGCCTATTCCAGGCAATACCAGAACTTACAATTCCTTGCCCACAAGGCACAACTTACGGAAAATGAATCAGGGGTACCTCGTACCCTACCTACGGGGCCTACGTGCAAAAGAAATAACAGATAAACAAATGGCCCGAATACAAAATGAAAGGAGACGAACACTTGCACTCCTCTATGTAGCTTCTTAAAACCTAAAAGGCACCAGGCCGATGACACAGGGGCTATTCCCAAACTATGGAGGTGACTCGTGTAAGAATTATTTAAGACATTAAGGAAGAGAAGAAAATCGGTTACCAAAACGTAGTCACCTCAAACCAAAATGAAGGGGAGCTCGAGAGGGTAAATCACTCTCTATCCCCGAATTACAGTTACAGATTTAATTAAGTTTTTACATATGACGGCAGAAAATTACATGTTTAGAAAGGTTACATGGTAAAGGTTTCGTACCTTTCCGCGCGTTAAACTGCTGAGCTAGCAAGAAATAAAGATGTTAAACGGCCATTACCTTGCTGACGACCTGCTACCTGATAAAAGAGGCACCACCCACCTCCTGCTTCACATCCGCACACTTAGGTAGATGTTGATCAAATGGCCAAGAGACGTGAAAATCCGCAGTTTATAAACCCTTCGGGAAGGTTCTAGACCCTTTAATGAATAACTTAGCCACACCCTCTCAATTTTATTGGATAGCTTACAGTTACACACCAAATCGAAGAAGAAGCCTGTGATTGGTAGGAAATTAATTACAGAAATTCTGGATTGGCTAAATTCAAGACTGGCGGAAGGAAAAGATAAATATGGCCAACCCACCAATGAATGAACGAAATTTAGTAAAGAACAAACTTAGGCATACAAAATTTCTTCAAAAAAGTTCCTTAACTTCGCAGCAGGGTGCATGATCATAGTTTTTTAGCAGAAACAGCTATGAGAAAATGTCCACACTTCTTCAAGAACGGAAAACAAAACAAGTTGAAATGCACACAGTTCGAAAACGTCACCATAAAAAAACTTATGGTAGTGACATCTTCTGAGGAAAAGTTTAAGTAAGTCAAGTTCCAAGTTCGGTGTTTCTCCTGTAGAGGAGGTTTCATTTAAAAGTGCGGCGTAGGGGTGTACCTCCCGGTACAATTATTATTATTATTATTGGAATACACATTACCTTTCCAGCACGCTGTTTAATAGTATCACAAGTCCTTTACTTAGTTGGATACAGCCGGTGACGGTCTACAGGTTCATCGTACGCTCGCGAGGCGCTCTCTCTTTCTTTCTTTCTTTCATAAACGGGTTCATTCCTAACCGCCGACACCAGTATAAAGTGTTATGGCTTAAATCAACTAATTAGAAGAGTACTAAGTCCACAGGTGAAGTAAATGTGAATGCAAAGAATACTAACTCCAAGATATACCACTCGGTTCATATGTTCGAGCCATCCGGCCTATCGAAACTGTCACACATTAGATGTTTCCAAACCATTTAATTAAACAAAGTAAACACATTGTATATTATATATACTAACACACATCGTTATTACAAGAATTGAATGAATTACATTAATTCATTTTGAATAATATTTTTACTTTCAATGCTTAAGATACCGGGTTGATGTATGGTAAAAGCATAATAAATAAATAAATAAATGATGAGAGCATGCTGTATAAATAATCATGTAAGGATACGCCTGTTGGGCTGGGCAACGAACACTTGCCCTTCCGAATATCACTGTCTCCTTGACTTGTTTAAACGGAGCAGAGAGCATTGACTGAGCTTCTATTGTTGTGTAGGCACAATATTACATTGAAAATGGCGGGCTTTGATGTGACGCTGTGAATGCGCTCCGTGTTTATCCCGCGCTAACTGCATTTATAACAGCATATATAGCCCGTAAGTTGTGTGAAAAGCGCTGTTAAATATTTAGTAACTAGTGAACGTTGGAAGATGTCTGCAGTCAAAGGTGCACACGAAAGAGTGGCTATGAACAGGTTCGAGGCACGCCTAGAAATTGTTGATGGCTCCCAAGGCTCCAGCACAAGCAACCCTGCTGGTAACTCCTTAACTTCCTTGAGGCAGGAATTCATGGAATTTAAGTCCGCGATAACCAGTGAACTCAAGTTGCTTAGAGATGAACTAAACAGTCTTGAACACAAACTGGAGGAACAAGACGAGCTACTGGATGAGGCAGAGCAGTACAGTAGAAGAAACTGCTTGCTGATACACGGTATCGCCGAGGAGCCAAATGAAGACATTTATAGGAAAGTGAAAAACGTATTCTCCAAACATCTAGAGTTGGAAGTGCCCATGGAAGGGATCGATAGAATCCACGGAATTGGAAAGCCTCAGAGGACAGCGGCAGAGGTACTAACAGCGGGTAAGCGGCCGATTATGGTCAAGTTCACTCGCTACTGGAAACGTGAACGCGTGTGGGTGCTAAGCGCAAGCTCAAAGGCACGAACGTCCCGACCACTGAATCGCTCACAAGAACACATAAGGCAATTTTAAATTCTGCATGGGACCGATTCGTCATGAGAAACGTGTGGACACTAGATGGTCGTATCGTAATACTGCTTCCAGACCACGAATGCGGATTTCAAATCTTTAAAATTTTAGTGGGATAAACGACTACAAGTATGTTTCTTGTAATTATTATAGTGTTCTTAAGAATGTGTGTGTAAGTGCCTGAAAGTGATTGTTAGCTGTCTCATTCTCCAGGTGAGTTTCCTTCTTTTAAATAGCATGTAATGTTGTCTTATAATCTACTTGTTTGAATTCTTAGTATTCAGCTAGACAGTTATTGTGCACCTCCCGGGTTCTCCCCTCTGTTGAACCAAGCATTGTCGTCCGCTTCTCACAGTCTGCGGTGTTGTCATGTAAATGCTCTTCGTCTTCCGGCGCATTACGATGAAATTCAAGCAATACTAATAGGAAATAATTTACTAACACTTTGCATTCCTCAAACCTGGCTGACTCCTAGCATTCCATCCTCCACGGTTGATATCGATCGATATGATCTAATACGCTTCGATCGGTCGGATGCAAGGCGTCGAGGCGGGACAGTGAATTATTTTAGAAATGACCTAAATACCCGAGTGGTATGTACATCTTCCCAGGGTGTTGGAATATGGTCGGAATTCATGTTCGTTGAAGTAAATATCAACAGACAAAAAGTGATGTTTTCTGTCATATACTAACCACCTGGTGTAACTGCTATGACCTAATTCGAAACATCTTTACTAGACTTCCAGGCTGTTTATGAACACATAATCATTATGGGTGACTTTAACTCTAACCTACTTAATACGACTCATGACAGTAATCGATTAGTAGATGGGTTTACTACTTGTAACATGACTATTCTCCCGCCACAACCCACGAATCACTTGTGGCAACTAACAGTCCATCGCACACACTCATCGATCTCATTATAACGAGCAACCCAGGTAAAGTAATAACCCATGGGCAAATCCCTGTACCATCCATTTCGACCCTCGACCTTATATATCTGTTCTATTCCCTCAAAGCGCTTAAATATAAACCCAAGTACATAACTGTCAGAAATACGATGGATATAAACTTGAATTATGAAGCTTATCAACTACCGTAGGATGATGTACGGAGTCTAAACGATACCGACGCTAAAGTTAACTTATTTAATATGATGGTAAGGAAATTATATGGCAGACATGCCCCTAATAGTCGAATAAAGTTTTCTCCCCCCTTCTTGCCCATGGCTAAATGATGAAACCAAGAGAATGATGGCCCACCGTGACTCGTTATTTCGACATTATGAACAAACCTTAGATGGCACTGACTTCGAATTTTACCGCATTTGAAGAAATCGTACAAAGCAGTTAATCAGAAATTAAAATGTACTTATTTCTAATCGTGCATGGGACCAACTTAGAGCTCTGGGAATAGGAAAACATCAACAGAGACAGACGGCTCCCACTTGACGAACTGAACAATTACTTTAGTAGAATAAATATTCAAACTACCCCAATTGACTGCACCGACTCATCGCCCTCCCCTCCAGCCAACCCACCATTCACATTTCACAGTGTCACAGGTGTAGATGATATTCCTATTACTTTTATACATAACATTATGGGTGCTGTCCTGCCAATACTGACGCACATACTGAACTACTGTTTACTAAACGGAACATTCCCTACTGCCTGGAAAACAGCCAATAGTACGGTACCTAAGAGTTTAGACCCACAATCACCCTCCGACTATCGTCCTGTGTCCATACCACTTGCGCTTTCTAAAGCCTTTGAACGTTTAATACACGAGCACGTTCTGGCATACCAACAAAATGCTCTTTTGGACCCTTTGCAATCTGGATGTAGGAAGGGTCACAGTACTGCGACATCACTTTTGAAGGTTACTGAAAACATTATAAACGCTATGACCAAACGACTGCTCACTATACTTATCCTTCTTGACTTCAGTACCGCCTTTGACACTATAGAAATTCAGACTATGATAAAGAAAATGGAACTCCTAAATTTCAACTTGACTGGGCTTAAGTTTTTTAGTTCTTATTTGAGTAACCGTCAACAGCGTGTAACAGTAAACGACAAAGCACCTAAATGGAAAATGAAACTAAGTGGTGCCCCACAGGGCAGTGTTCTACGGCCCTTACTTATCTGTATTTATATCAGTGACATACCATCTGTGACAGGAAATAACACACACCACCTCTATGCTGATGATCTTCAGATGTATCGACACTGCAAGACTTCAGACTTAGATGAAACAATACAAGATGTTAACAATGACCTCCGACGACTCAGTATATATGCACAACGAAATTCTCTTATACTGAACTCCACAAAATCTCAGGCAATCATAAGTGGATCACGAAAATCACTGAACTGTTCGAACTATATCGCAATCCCGCCTATCCTACTGAATGGTAACATTATTACCTACAGTTAAAGGGTTAAAAATCTGGGCGTAATTGTGAATAAAACACTTGATTGGTCTAGTCACACGAAAAATATCCGTAAAAATATTTTTGGTGTGTTTCACCCTCTTAAACGACAAAGGGGTGTATTTCCGTTTGAGCCAAAGGCCAAAATAATACACACACTGATTCTACCTATTCTTGATTACTGTGATGTTGTTTTAGTTGACATGACGAGAGAAGAAACACTTAAACTTCAACGAGCACTGAATTTCTGCCTGCGATTTATTTTAAACTAGCAGAAGTACCCGTTCTTCGTACGGGTTATCAGAAACTGGTTTTAGGTACTCATATTATCGATGTGATTGACTTCTTTAGATATTTATATCACTGGTGTATTTACTTAAGTACGTTGAAATTATTTGTCATATTTGGAATTATAGTGTAAGTATCTTCTTCCTCTTTTCTTCATGGGGGCCTCTAAATATTAGTTCTTAATTAGCGTCGACCTCTAAGATCTTTTTCTACCATGATTTTTCTTCATTTCCACCTAGATATACATACTCCCTTCACAAAGATGCAGCTTTAATGTAAGTATACTTCCGCTAGATAGTACCATAAATATAAATATTATTGAATGTATTTGTTTCATCCGACATTTCGTAACAATTGCAAATGATCAAGGAAATACGCGATGCATAAAAACTACTATAATCATAGCGAATTATAATTGTCAGGGCTTGTAACTCATGTCGCACATCATATAATGAATCTGAGTATAAATGTTGATAAATTTATTCAAGTTATGGGGGCACCATCTTAACAATTGTGTACAGTATATAGGTTGTTTTCATGGTTACAATGATCGTAAAAGTGGACCAAATTATCGGCACTAATAACATCAGTGATCCTACTACTCCATGATTTGATAGAAAATACTTTAAACTATAGGTAACAGACTCCGCAAAATACTGAAACCTAAGGCAGTACGTAAAAACGGAGGCCCGTCGGCAACCGCTGGTCGCCCTACTACGCAGATCTCCGGGGCTATTATTTTTATACTTCACTCCCTATCCATCCCCCCCCCCCAAAAGGAGAGCTATGAGCGTCTTACCCAATAGTTTATTTTTACCTCATAGTAAGTCATATGTGTAGCCTATCAATATTGGTTGGCAGCTATGCCTAAACGTACATGCATAATCTAGCTGCTGTAGAATCCTGGAGCTGACGTTGCCATGGTTACGGCCGTTCGTTTCTTTATCCGATTCCTAGAGCAGGGGTAGTGTGGTTCCAACACCTCCACAACGGTTGGTTTTAGGGCCTTAACACATTGTTTACGGACCCGTAGGTTTTACCGAGTTTTGTTATTTGCGTCAAGTGGCTTAAAATGAGCTTTGTCTCATCCTTGTACGACAAATTCGATTTCGCCTATATTAGCCTATTATTTTAATATTTTTAGATCTCCCCCCGTCGTCCCCCTCGAATTGTTTTGAAAATGAAATATAGCCCATGTTACTCACTGGCAATGTAAGTTTCTATAGGTGAAGTAATTTTTAAAATCGGCTCAGTATTTTTGAGTCTATCCGTTACAAACAAATATACACATTTTTCCACTTTATAATATTAGTGTAGAAGTATAAATTACATCCCTACACATACGGTTGCTGTCAGGACGGGCATCCGGCCGTAAAACAGAGTCAAATCTACATGTGCTACGCAGTTCGTACCCGCAACCCCACAGGTATGGGTAAAGCGATAGAAGAAGAAGATACTCATTTTAAAACTTCACCCGCTTTTTTATTCTTTTCACCCCCTTAAGCGGCTTTTCCAAGAAAGTGTGTTCATTTTTAGAGGAGATTCCATGTACCATTTTTAAAGTCTGTAATTCATTTTTTGAGATATATGTATTGTAACCGTTCGTCACCATACCATAGGCATGTTAGGAGGTCTAGTCAATTATATATGCCGTTTTCCGCAACATTCTGTGACATACAATGTAGTAATTAGCAGTCTACATGCCGAACCGGGGTGTGATTTGCGATACCCCAGTCCGAAGAGAGCAGTTTTCTGCGCTGTAACGAGAAAAGGATAGCGCAGTACCGCTGAACCTTGAAATCGCGCTCTCTTTCCGAGGAAGCGAGAAGGGAAGATGACGCTGCGCGTGGAAATGTAGGTTGTCGGAGAGTGGGCTGAGTTAAGGTGTGTTAACCTCTGAGAAATAAATGTCCTCTACTAATTCAACACGGCATTCGGCATTCACTGGTGCCACTTCACTATAATATACTAAAAAGAGGAAGAATAACAACACCTTCATCTGAAATAATTTTTGGAAAATTATGAGTCAGGTCTCATTCGAACCGATGTATTTAATGTTAAATGTTGATGCATATAAATGCAATACTTGAATAGTGGATCTGTAATGACGCTTGTCATATAGCAGTACGCAGAGTAAAGAGGACTGCTGAAATCTGACAACGTTTGGAAAAAAGTGGGAGATCTTGCGTGATGAACCATGACGCGTGATTTTCTAAAAGGAGGCTTTTGAGATTGCGAATGACCTACTGATCGCTTTAGTTTAATATGTGTTCAGTAAAAGGTGGAGGTCACACGCTATAATTTGATTGTTATCACGTCGCTGAAAGACTCCGATTATCGGACCTTCATTTTCAGCAGGGGCATAATTCACCTCCCCCCTGATCATTTGTCCGGAGGCTATAAGTAGAGCCAGGACCTAGATACAGTATCTCATTCTCATTTGTGTAGCTGCGGTACTAACACGGTAGAAGTGAACTTGGATATCAGTTGATGAAGAGTTGTGTCACAGGAGAAAAACACATCAGTGCGATCAATATCGCGAAATAAGCCGTGTGGTACAATAAAAGTACAGTGTCTATAAATAGAAGCCTTATCTCGATATTCAATACTACAAATATCAACGACAGTCAATTGCGGCTCATGGTGTAATCGTCAGCGAAAGAGCAAACGCGTCAGATTATTTAGAGGTAGTGAGACAGCTAATTATAATCAACTATTATTGTTAACCCATCCAAAGCATTTTACGAGTAAGTGACGTCCAGTAAAATTAAATAACTGTTCCTGACAAAATTAGCGTTTGCGTACTCCATGGACACTCGTGGTGATAGACTATGTGATTAATGGGGAAATGAACAGTGATTTCTACAAACTTGCCATTATTTGCATTAATCTATTTAAAATTAAGAGTGGATCTCGTCACAAGTAGATTCCTTTGAAAGTACATAAACAGTGTTTATTAACTGATTTCCCATTCTGCCTGTGTGTTTGTGAGTGATCGTCGAACCCCGAGATCTGGAGGCTACAAGAATCGCGCCTGAGTGCCTGCGATCATTTTCTACAGGGAACGTCCAGAGACTCAATTATGAAGACCACAGTTCGAGACATGGAACGGGTGAGGATAGGGAATAACCAAGGACTATCCAAGAGAAGACAGCTCATCATGACTGAGTAAAAATCTAAGATGTACCCCGAGATGACAGCAAACCATACCCATCATTTGATAAGTACACATATTTGAATATGTTAAACCACGAGATTTGCATGCCAGTAAGCAGTTTTTATTTTGTAAATATAAAAATGTTATAATTAATCATTTTAATGTAGGGAACACCATGCGTGTGTGACTCGGAAAGATTTATTATTTTACGTAGTTAGGATTTTAAAATGATTTAAGAATAATCATTAATATTTAGCAGATTTATTTGCATAAATTATTATATAGATCCCCTTAAGTTATTAGTGTAGATGAAGCACATATTTGGGAAGAATAGCGATTTAGCCAAACTTATATTTCTCCGTAATGTTATTATCTGGTAAAGATTTTCATAGTAGTTTGTATATAAACTGTATGTTCACTTCAAGATGATTAAGATATTTATAAATCCCGTATGATAACAAATGATCATTGAAGATGTCCTAAACCAAGGTATTATGTAAATTATATAGATATGCGAGAAGAATTAAATAACCTGTAAGAATGGAGTCTTCTCTGTAAATTAAATGAACGGATTTGAGATGCTATGGTCTAATATGGGAGGGTGTAGTTTGTGACACGTTTGAAATGTTGGAACGACGAAAGATTATAATAATTAAAGCTGGTGTGATATGTTGAATTAGGCTGAGTATATAGCCAGATAATGAATAATAAGTGACGGCTCTCAAATGTATGCCTACTTGAGAATAAGCCGCGATGATATATATTGTTCCGAGGTATCTGTGGAACAGAAGAGGTGAAAGAAGGTGCGGGGGTGAACGGGCCTCAAAATACGAAATTAACGTTAAGATAAAATTTAACAAGGTTATATTTTCTTTTCAAAATCAAGAAATAACAAGCATGGCAGGTACAGAGTAGCAAGGCAACAAAGTACAATTACAGTATTTACAGGATTTGGGCTTCGAGCCCCGAACTCACAATTCTTGAGCAATTAGCCCAATCTTACCCCAAAACAAGTTTCAACAGAGGGGCAGAAAACCCCATTCATGCCCAGGAGCACTTGCTCCAAATTACACAGTAAAGCCCCCTTGAGGCGCGCAGAAAACAAAATTTTCAAGAAAAAGCAACTCGCTCTCAAAATTTAAGCCTGTCAAAGGCCACACCAAATTCCACTTTCAAGTTGTCCTCGAAGGACATGAAAACAGGGGTAAATTACCCAACCTACTGAGGCCTATTAAGTAAGGAAAGGTTAATTACGTGGCCTCTAAATTACCAACTTGAGAGGAGGCGATCCGCACTCCTAATACATTTTGTTTAAAACCTACTTGGCACTAGGCCGTTCTTGCAAGGGCTAATCCCATACTAAAGAGGTGACATATAGAAGGAAACAATTTACATTACGTTAAGGAAAAAAGGTTGTGAAAATAAGTTCACCTCAATGCAATATGAGTGGGAGCTCGAGAGGGTTAAGCACTCTCTATCCCAATATGTAGTTAAAACAGAAAGAATTGACACCGAGTGTCTTTACATTTTTACAGGAAAGTTACATGGAAAAGGCTTCGGACCTGCCCCGAGAGTTAAACTGCTGAGCTAGCAAGAAAATAAGTTATTAAAAGGCCATTACCTTGTGGTTGAACTGCTGCCCGAAGAAAGAGGCGCTTCCCGCCCCCTGCTACGTACTTTACACACTGAAAGATGTTACTGAATTGGCCCAGAGACCCTAAAATCAGCAGTTTATATACTCTCGCGGAAAGTTCGAGGCGTTTCAGGAATGAGAACACCCTCCCACAAGAACTTTATTGGCTAGGGTTAAGCAGCATATCCCCGTTGAGGAAGATACACCTGATTGGTCATAAATTAATTAAAGAAATTCGGGATTGGCTAAATTCAAAACAAGGGGAAAGAAAGGGTTATACAGCCAACTTAAACAATAACAGAAATAAATTTAACAAGGAACAAACTTTCGAAATAAAAATTTCTCCAAAAAACAGTTCTTTCACTTCGCACTAGGACGCACCATTGTAGTTCTTCAGTAGTGTCCTCTAGAAGAGAATGTTCACACTTCTTACTACAGGCAAAACAAAAATACATCGAAAACGACCCAGGTCAGAAACTTCAAAATTTCCCAAGTAGTGACATTTTCTGAGAAACTTGAAAATTAACACATTAGATAAAGTTCAGACTTACTCCAGTAGGGGAGTTCCACCTGGCGCAAAGTTTGTATTAGCGACGTGGGGGTGTACCACCCGGTACATATATCAAAGAAAAAAAAGAAAGAAATTAGCGAGTCAGTGTGTTTTCGTAGCCAAAGAGATGGATACACAGCTGTTGTCATGATTGACAGTTTAACAACATGGGGCTGGTAGGGTCCGAGAGCGAGATTCTGTCGTTCCAAACAAGCTTAAAGTTAGAGTACCTGCAGAATTCCCTTTCATTTACCACTGCAGTCTCAATTCCATTCTAATGATACGTTATGAGTAACACGGATAATTTTCCGATTTTGCGAAGGATAGATCCCTTCCCATGCTTATGCAGTAAATTAGCTTTTGACTGGAGTTTACAGGAGTACCTGAGTTCAATTCATGTTGCAACGAAGAATTTATGCCAATACTATGGCTTGATTAAGCCGTATATTCAAGAAGTATTGTGGAAAATATGTTTGATATTTTCTATGTAATGTGTTTACGTGTTTTATTATTCCCCAATGTGTTCTATGGTGATGGGTTCGATTTCCAGCGTTGGCTGATTTTTCATCGAACATAATTTGTTAGGTAAACCCAGGACACACGTATGTGTTCAGTGTAACATATAATTGTCATGGTCAAATGGACCATATGTTTGATATGCGGCGATGCAATCTCGTGTGTAAAGTATATGTACTGATGATTTCATTCCAAATCATGATGATTAATAACTAATTAACAATATGATTAATTAATATCGATTTATGATAATTAATTAATCAATTAAATGGATGCTACTTAATATCCATTTTTGATTAGCTTATTAAAATATTAGATGCCATTTAATATCATTGTTATAAATAAATAAAATCACGTATCAGTGTGTATTAATCAAATGACTTGAGGTATGCCAAGGACCAACTACGACTGTGAATAAACTACAAGAACATGAAGGCATACCATGTATATATTTTTGCCTCAGTCTTGATTGTTTCTTTATCATATGTTGAAATATGGCATCATCTCGTGTGTTTTTTATCAGTATAATAAAATGCTTAGAAAAATATATTTGAACGAAGATTATTCTCATTTAATAAAAGTAGTGTATTCCTCTCAAATTATAGAGAATCCTACATTCTTCATATTTTATGTAGTGCCTATTTTTCTTTTTCGAACATTCCATTGCCCGTATGCTATGAGTTCAGCCGGTGACTCAATGAAAGTAGGGAGGACGAGACTTCAAACCTGGTAGGTGACTTCTGAAGGTTCTCATCCAACAATTCCATCTATACATATGTTTGTGAAACCAAATTATGTAATAATTGCCCTAAAATGTACACGTAAGTGTACAGTATCCTGACATAAATAGTTCAACTCCTTCCTCAATTCTTTTCACACCCCTCCCCTTTAAGTGGAATTTCTGAAAACGAATATTTGTGTTCTTTTATTTTAATGGGGGATTCCAAATATCAATTTTCATGTCTGTTACATGTTAGGTTTTTGTGATTGATTGTAGTAATTTCGCTGCTGTAGAATCCTAGAGCTGACGTTGCCATGGTTACGGCATTTCATTACTTTATCCGATTCCTAGAGCAGGGGTAGTGTGGTGCCAATATCTCCGTAATGGTTGGTCTTAGGACCTTAAAGCATGGTTTTCGGGCCTGTAGGGCTTACTGAGTTTTGTTATTTGCGTCAAGAGGATTAAATTGAGCGTTGTCTCGTCCTTATACGACAAATTCGATATTTAGCCTATATTAGCCTATTATTTTTATATCTCCACCCACGTGCCCCCAACTCGAATTGTTTTGAAAATGAAATGCAGCCCATGTTACTCATTTGCAATGTAGCTTTCTATAGGTGAAGTAATTTTTAAAATCGGTTCAGTAGTTTTTGAGTCTATTCGTTACAAACAAACAAATTTTTCCTCTTTATAATATTAGTATAGATATCGGGTACGATGTTCATATCACCCCATACTATCAGGCTCTCTCATGGCTGAAGCCGGATAAAAGTCGGCAGCTACACACTTTAACGATGTGTTAGCTGAAAGTCAGCGACTGTGTATTTCTTCTAAATTCACCTTCTTTATCATCATTTCAGAACTTAAATACACGTTCTAGATCCTTTCCTTCTAGTCCAGTGCACCGCACAAATTAAATTAATAGATCGTTTGTGGTGACCGGCGCCAGATTATGGAATTCCCTGGCAGAGCTTTTTATCAAGATTTAAAGACACCTGCCGAGACTACCTACTGAGGACAGCTGACTGAATGTGTGTGTGCCTGAGGATTAATCATTATTAAGAGATTTTAATATTAATTTTTAATATTAATTATACTATTAATTTAGTTAGTAATTTAAATTTATTTTCAATTCTATTAAGTTATGTAGTTTTAGCTGTTTTAAGTCTCTTAGTATTTTTTGTAAGATTTTGATTAGTGTGTGGTTAAGGACCTCTATCCATAATTTCGCCACTATAAAAATGCACTAATAATAAAGTAAATAAATAAATAAATTTTAGCCCACGTTTAGAAGAACGGCATTACATTAAGACGGTTTATTGTAATTCTACCAAGAACACATATGACTTTCAAACTCGGAAGAAAATGTTAAGATTAGAAATGTGTGAGGAATAATCCACTACTCAAGATGTGGATGATAGATTCCCATGAATTACGTAAGGAAGCAGATCGGTCAAAGTCCTTCCGTGACCGCATGCCTGATAGAAGGTCCGAGTTGAGCTCGTAGTTTCCCTGTAGCCCCTCAGTGGAGAGATGGCGTGGAATAACATGAGTAGGCGAATACCTTCAGGTGGTGTTTTTAAAGGTAGGAAACATCACAACATGAAGATAAAGTTGGAACTGAAGGGGACAAATTGGGGCATATTCTTCTGTAGGAAGACGAGTTAGGGACTGGAATAATTTGTCAAGAGTGATGTGCTATAAATTTGCAAATTATTTGCAATTATTTAAGAAAAAGAGTAGGAAAACAACAGATAGGGTATCTGCCACCTGGGCTACTGCCCTAAACACAGATTACTGCGTCTTGCCTGACTTCTGTACACTGCCTAGCGACAGGGCGCGTGCGAACGGGTTAGTACCGCCCTTAGTGAAAACGCTAGTCAACATTTGGTGTGACAGCTGTCAGATTGTGGAATGACTTCGACTCCAGTGTGCGTCAGATTTCGAAAAATAAATTGGCATCGAAGCTAATTCAGACGTTCTAATTTTATAAAAAGTGTGTACTGTTGGCAAGCAGCTACCATCTAAATAACGTAGGAGATATCATGGGAAAATGTTTGAGAGAGGCAAGCATTAACAAGCCACCCCTGTTATCCGTATGTGCCGCCTATCTCCGCAGAGATAGGTGGTGCGTGAGGTGCCGATTCGCGCTCCTCTGACGGTCTCCAATGAGTGTATCCGTTTGAGTTATTTATTCATTTTTGTTTTAGGTCTGATATGTGTTAAGTGTTAGTGCGATTGCGTAATATATGTGTGTGTGACCAGGGTATCGATTATTCTATTGTGTTAGCTGACACAGTAACTATACTGTGTACATCGCTATGCTGTAGTCCTGGGTGGTCGCCATTCCAGGTACTGACCACGCGCAATGTTGCTCTAGAATTGCAACGGGACTGCACTGGCGGTGTTTCGCAGTGGCTGACATATCTACAGGTATGTGAGTGTGCAAATGTTAAATTTAGAAAAAGCAGCGTTTTATTAGCGGTGCACCTGCCACTGCTTACTCTGCTTTTGTTGGTGTTTATGGTGTATATAGAGGCCGTGTAGTGGCGGGAACTACTTGGTAGGGGGGCGGAGGTTACTGATTCTCGTCTACTCGATTCACCGAGGGGGCTTTAGGTTTGCTTGGAGGCTGAGGATGAGTATTATTGATATGTGCGTTGGTGGCGGCGGTGGGATAGGATCGGTGTTTGATCCTGTGAGTGGCTGTAGCTGTGAGTTTCTACGGAGTTTCTGTTTACTTGACTTCTTACAATATGGGCAGCCCGTGCACTGTAAAACTCAAGGTAATAATCGTACTACGCAGAGTGTTTCAGTAAGAGAGTGCAAACATTTAGAGGATGCTCCACTGAACAATTTGATGTAAGGGAACCTGGGGTCGGAGAATCCAGCATAAGGAGATAATACGAATACAATCATATTACTGTGTATTTTTTATTCACATTTGTTACAGTTAACTGCAAATACCATAATTGACAAGATGAACGTGCCATTTGTACTTTATCTTACAAAATGTGCAAGCGTGACATCGGCGAAGAACATTCTGACAAATATCCCTGCTGTGTTTTGAGTCAAATCACAATTCTGGAAACTAATTCCATCTCCGCATCCACTGGGGTTTCATACACAAGTGACTTTAGATATCCTCATAGGAAATAATCAAGGGGATTCAGGTCAGGTGAACGTGCAGGCCATGAAATAGGACATCGCGTTCCTATCCAGCGACCAGAAAATACAGCATTGGGATAGTTGCGGACATCCGCACCGTCATGTTAATACGAACAGCCAAGGGAACTGGAACCATACAAATGGCTCACATTCGGCTACAGCCATATGGGATCATACGCCATGTTGCCGGAAGGCATGGTACACTATTGGTCAAGAGTCAAATGCCACCTCATCTGAAAAAAGAATGAATCCAGACTGATAGGTGAACAAATGACCTTCGGACCGTGCGAGGATCGACCGAACATCCCTCAGTTACCTTAACAACTTAATAATGTGATTAAAGGCTACCCGCTCGTAATTTCCGGTGACTTATTACAACGAGCATTACTCTTGGTAAAATGCAATGTTAGACAACTTTGAGATAGCCGTGTTGAGGCCATACATTTGGTTTGATTCAGACTATTGTGGAAATTGGGGGAGTTGGACTAAAGTACCCTTGAATAAATGTTCTTTTTTCTAGATGATCGTTCTTAGTCCGAGGTTCGAGTCGAGGGAGGCTCAATTCAATTAAATATTGTTTGTAAGTTGGATTTGGAAGCCATAAGGGTTTTGCTAGAGGACCTTAGGAGGGAATTGAAGGAAAAGAATGAGAACGTAAAAGAAATTATTGATCAGAAGACAGAAAAGAGTAATGGGACCGTCAAAGAAGTGATTTATACAAAAGCGAAATGCAGGTTAATGAAAATATGGAAATAATATACAAGGAGTGTAAGGAAGGGAGAGAAGAGGTGAATAAACAGTTGTGGAACTGTTCGGTTAGAGGAAACGATAGAATGTTATGAGAACTAGTGTAACAAATAACGGTACGCTCGTTAACAGTTCCATCTCCATTTTCCCTGTCGAATGTTCCCCTTGGGGCATATATTGCAGCAGAACCTTGGGCTTTAAACTAAGCCTGATCGAGCAGGTGACAGTGGACTCAAATGTTACCTGCGTTGATTTCTATGTATCCCTTTTATTATTATTATTTTGTTGTTGAAGCAGCATATTATAAAATACACCTGCTTCATGTACAGATAGGTACTACAAGTTCTGCCAATTAATACGCAGTTGATCCTACTTTATTGTGAATTGTTTCAAATTATGATAAGAGAAAATTTCTTGTTAGCTGTTTATCTTTTGCCCTTGAGATTTAATCTTTGTTGTCACCTGTTTGTGGTGTATGGTCCAATGAAGTGTGATACTCGCGTATTGTCCTGTAGGCTATGTGTCTTGTGCTTGGCTTTTGCCTTGATGTAGGCCTATTGCAGCCAAACCTACACCAAGCACGGGAAATACAGCATTTTACAGCTGTTTGTGAAAGCTATGAAGTGTTCATTGTAGATGTCAGTTGGATTAATATTTAAAATTAGGCCACACTTCCTTATAGACAACTTTCAAAGGTTACCTTTCAGCTATTAATCTCAATAAGATGCGGTAACTGGAAAAATTGATATGTCCCTTAGATTATAAAATATAATCAACATTAAGCAATTGTAGTGTTACTCAATGGGGATGTAATACTGGAAAAATACGATCGTAACGATGTTGTATTCTACCGTAGGTCCCTTTCGGTTTTAAGGATTTTCGTCATTATTACCCATTCATTTCGAGTTTTTATTGCAATTTACGCTTAACCAAAACAGCCAAGCAGGGTACCTCTCATGTTCCGATTTCGTGCCCTTTTCGAATGTCACGCTTTGACAATTCTCCTTATAACCTCTCAGAACATACTTCGAACCAACCCCCTGTCAGCTGATCCTGATGTCCGCTTCACGCCGCGACATGGGCGCACTCTAGGAGTATTATTGCTCTAAGGCTGTGAGTGACGTGTTATTTCCTCATTCTCTTTCCTCCTTCATGATAATATATTCCCTTGCTAGTGTCGGATGTTGTCAGTAAGTGTAGTATTTGTGAATTTGTTTTCAATCCATATTCATTAGTTTTCTGAGTACGGAACTACATTTTACGAGGGCTGTTTAGCACGGTCGTATTGCACCAGCCGTTCTCGTGGCAGTAGCACGCTGGCAACAGAGGTAAGGCGATGCTCATGTGTTTTCCGAAACGTCAATTTAGAAGAAAATCAGTGCGGAGTATAGGCTATTTTATACGAGAGCTGGAAGAGATCCAGAAGGAAGCAGCACGATTTGATCTGGTGATTTGTGACAAAAGAATAGTGTTACCAAAATGTTACTATTATTGAGCTCCGAAGACTTGGAAGTAAGGAGACGAGCTGCTTGACTAAGCATACTGTTCATAGCTGTCAGTGGGGAGATAGCGTCGAATAACATGACTAGACGAATAAACTTGGGTGGAGTTCATAAATATAGGAAATATCGTAGTGTATATACACTGATCAGCCAGAACAATACGACAACCTACCTAATAGCCGGTATGAGCACCTTTGGCACAGATAACAGCGGCGACGCATCTGTGCATGGAAGCAACGAGGCGTCTCTGGAGGGAGTTGGCATCACATCTGCTTACACAAGTCACCTAATTGCCGTAAATTCCGCGGAGGAGACGGTGAGCTCTGACGCCACGTTCGATCACATGTGAGATGTGTTCTGTCGGGTTAACATCTGGCGAGTTGGGAGGCCACCACATCAATTGGACCTAGACTTTGTGTTCCTCGAAACATTCCATGATCTTGTGACATGGCGCATTATCTTGTTGAAAATTGCCACTGCCGTTGGGAAACATGTACGTCTTGAAGTGGTGGAGGTGGTCTGGGGCAGAGTACGACATTTCTCGGCCGTCATGGTTCACTAGAACCATGGAAGCCCACGTGTATTTTTCCCGGAGCATAATTGAGCCGGCGCCAGCTTGTCTCCGTCCCGCAGTACAGGTGTCAAGGAGCTCCTTCGGACCGGCATGATGAAGAAAGTTTCGGGATTCATCAGGCCATGCAACGCTCTGCCACTGCGCCAACGTCCAGTGACGATAGTCACGTGTCCATTTCAGTCGTAGTTGCCGATGTCGTGCTGTTAATACTGGCACATACATGAGTCGTCAGCGGAGGATCATCCTTAGGAGAGTTCGCTGCACTGTGTGTTCAAACACACTTGTTCTGTGCCTAGTGTTGTGTGTGTTCTCCGCGCCTACAATCTCCGCAGCCCGCCCGACACATGGATGTCTCCAGAGACCACGAGGCAGACTGCAGTGCGCTGACGTGATCGTTTGTGACGTCAGCGAGCGCTATAAAAAGAGCAACGTTTCTCGCCTCCCCAGGACTCCTACAGTGTCCAACGACCAGACTACACCGCAAGTCAGACACGGAGCTACCCTATTAAAAATGTGTTCTGAATAGGTGGACTGATTCCTGGCCGTGAGGTTTCACCTCTGGACATTGCCTCATTCAACCTGCATCCCGTAGCCACGTCGACCACCCATCCAAGCATTTTGCTACTCACTCAAGTCCCCTACAGTGCTCCGACTCCAATCATAGCATTCCGCTATATATGAACACTAGACGCAAGTTCCTTGCAAGTTATACGCCTCCTGTTAGCATTCTGCTAATACGAACTCTCTCTACAAGTTCCACTTGTTATTATACATTACCGATAGTTTTCGACTATCAAGAACATTCTCACATTAGAACAGACTGTCTCATCAAGACAAGATTGAATGTATACAGGAATCGCCATTTGTACCTGTGTAAATAATACTCAGGCCCTCAGCCTACATTAAACGTGTGCAACTCAACAAGCTTCAAGAAAAGTTTCGTTCTATTTCATGTACATATTGTATAAATGTGTTGAAGCAATAAACTTTTATGTTGTGCCTTGCATACAACACCTAGCATTAAAGTCTGATGTTAGTTCCGGCTCAGATCACCGCCTGTCATGTTTTACCAGTCTGTCCAGCCTACGACGTCCGACATCTGTAATGAGGGTTGGTCGCCCAACGTCTCGACGTTTGGACGTGGTTTCACCTTGGTTACGCCACTTGTTGAAGACACTCCTCGAACACGTGACAAGTCGTGCAGTTCCCGAAGTGCTCGTGCTGAGCCTCCGGGCCATCAAAATGTGCCGACACACAGTGCACCGAACTCGCGTCGTCCACATTCTACACACTCACTGATACTCCATGCACCGTGCGTGTGTCTGACTAGCAGTCATTCCTCGTCAGGTGACGCTGCTATCGCCTGGTGGGGTTTAAAGTGGTCATAATGTTCTGGCTGATCAGTGTATATAAAATATGTTTTTGTCTGTACATTGATCAGAATTTATAATAATGGTATAGTGTTCACAGGAACAAGTAAATGTACTTTTTAACCTTTCGTAATTTCTGTCTGTCTGTATGAATGTATATATACAAGTATCACGAAAAAATGGCTGAAGAAAATTTAAAGAAGATTGGTATGTTAAGTCGGGGAATGACGCACTACAATCTTGGCTATGAATAATTTTATTCACGCTGAGTGAGATGGTAGGTTGGTGACGGCATAAATGTAATTATCAAGTATGTCTGTTCTTAATGGTCCTATAGATAAAAACTACATAACCAAAATTATATAGAATTACATTTCCGATCGTTTATGTCTTATACATTTTTACTGTACCAGCTGCGATAACATATATATTCGTGAATTTTGATTTTTGTTGCTAAGTCCATATCAACGCCAAGCCACGAGAAATTTGGTGAACAAAATTAAATGAAAATCGGTATATGAAATCTGGGAATAAGGTGCTACAGTCTAGGCTATAAATCAATTTTATTCACGCTGGATAAAATTATAGTTTAGGGGAAGGTACCTATGCTATTGGTGCTATCGGAAAGTATTACATACCATAACAAATGTGATAGAGAATACAAGTTCGAATCATTTATGTTTTATAGAGTTTTATCGCACCGACGAGGATAATAGAATAATGAATTCAGAGTTTTGCTGCTTAGTTGTTAACATGGAAATATTACTTAATGGTGTCAACTGGTGCGATTGTCGTAAGATCATCGCTCCGTATCGACAACGAAAATTCTAAAGATGATTACAAAAAATGAGATAAACCTTGAACAGACAATCGCTTGAAGAATAAGGCAAGAGGAAGTCATGAAATCAAGCAAGAACTGTTTTTACATTACATGCTCTAATAGACCATTGTCGGAAGAAAATTAGTATGTGAAGGCCTACAATATCGAAAGCTCATAAAACTGATGAACAGTGACATTATGTTGACCATTGTTGTGATGTGGTTTGTCTACTCTGCTGCCACTCATCTTCGATAGATGGGATTACCGCTCCGTCCCAAGTGAGGCAGCATGACTGAATATTGGCGGAAAGTAGCAGGGAGTTACACATTCTGTACACACTGTGCAGTCAACGGCCCGTACTGCAGCCAGTACGAAGATAAAGTTGGAATTCAAGAGTACAAGTACTCGTTTATAGGAAGAGGAACGGAACAATTTACCGAGGGTAACGCTGTGTCCATTACCAAATTCTTTGAAATTATTTAAGAAAAGACTTAACCGGTCACCTGGGGGTCATCCCTAAATGCAGACTATTGGTGATTGATTGATTGATTGATTGATTGATTGATTGATTGATTGATTGATTGATTGATTGATTGATTGATTGATTGATTGATTGATTGATTGATTGATTGATTGATTGATTGATTGATTGATTGATTGATTGATTGATTGATTGATTGATTGATTGATCATCAGTTTTCTTCCTCTATCCAGGTTCAAACCTTTTATGTGCTTGATTTTCTATTAAGTTAATATGTCTGCACTTCAGACACAGTTCCCTTCGATATTTCATTTCTAAGGCTTATGGAGAAATGACTGCAAGTCCGACTCCTTGGCTGAATGGCCAGCATTGAAGCCTTGCGTTCAGAGGGTTCCGGGTTCGATTCACGGCCGGGTCCGGTATTTTAATCGCGTGTTTGTGTTTGTCGGAACACTGTTCTCTTCATATTCAGACAACAAAGAACACTAACAACCACCACAGAATCGCATGTGCGATACAGTTCACACTCGCCATCTCACAGGCGTGGGAAAAGCGTTAGAAGAAGAAGAAGAAAATGGAGACAATATTGCAACTCGCTTATTTTAAACATATTAGAATACTGTTCGCTAATAAAGCAAAATTTCTTTTACGGATAAATTGACAAACACTCAGAGAAATTTCGTATCAGTTTTGTTCGTTTAAGTACCTTCCATCTTTCGATTACGAATATGCATGTAGAAAGGAAATTATTTTTATTTTATCAGGGAAGTTGGAAGGTGGAAAATAAGCTAAGAAACAAGTGACGAGATCTATTATGATTGCAATTTTAGATAAATACTACATATATACCCAAAAGTCTACTTTCACTCTGGGAACCATACAGAAATAAGCAAATGGAAGTCTTCAACAAATCACCACAGATTTGCATTCTGGGGGCTCGCCTATGTGACAGATTCGCTTTCTGATGTTTACCTAGCATTTTCTTAAATAATTGGAAAGAATTTGGAAATGAATTGAACATGACCCTTGGTAAATTATTCTAATTCCTTACTCCTCTTCGTATAAATAAAAGTGCATCCCATTTTGTCCCCTTGAATTTCAGCTTTATCTTCATTCAGTCATCCTTCTTACTTTTATAAGCACCACTCAAACTCATTCCTGCATTAATGTCATTCAACGCCACCTCCCGAGTGGCAACTCGGAACATACCATTTAGTTGAGCAGCTCGTCTCTTTACCAAATGTTCACAGCGCAAACCTCGCAATATTTTCGTGATGCTGTTCTTTTTTTCAGAAATCTTCCAGAACTGACCGAGCTCTTTTCCTTTGCATTTTTTTTCCTTTTCTCAAATCCAGTAATACTGGTGAGTGTCCCATACACTGGAACCGTATTCTAGTTGCGGTCTTACCAGATACTTATATGCCCTCACCTTTACATCCTTACTACAACTCGTAAATACCCTCACAACCATGTAGAGAGGACTGTAACCTTCATTTACAATACCGCTTTTGTGATTACTCCTAATTCCTTATATCAACAACTACGAACTTACAGTGATCTCCATAAGAACCTTTCCCGCCATCAACGCAGTAATTAAAACTGAGAGGACTTTTCCTATTTGTGAACTCACTTTTGACCCCGTTTATCATCACACCGCTTATTTGAGTACCGGTTTATTTTTTAATTTTTTTTATTAGAGAACTTGTCCATTGTGAGTATCGTTTAAAAATTGTTGAAGCTTAAAAGTGTACATATAAAATAAGTCCAGGTCACATATCTATTTACGTTTCCTTTACATCTTTAAAACGTAATAATAATAATAATAATAATAATAATAATAATAATAATAATAATAATAATAATAATAATAATAATTGTACCGGGAGGTACACCTCAACTCCGCTCAATCAGAATAAGCGCCTTAATGAACTCATCTATCGAACAAAAGTGGTAACTGATACTATATGAATTTGGAACTTTAATCAGAAGATGTTACCACTGAGATATTAAGTAATTTTGTTATTGTGAAGTTCCTGAACTGACTAAATTTCTCCTTGTTTTGTTTTGCTATACATCAAGAAGTTTGGACATTTTTCCACACATGTCACTACCAAAAACTCTGATCATACACTCTGGTGCAAGGTGGAAGAACTGATAACTTAAAGAATTTTCGTATTCCTAGGTTTTCCACAATTGAATCTATGTTCATTTATTTTTGGTTTGGAAACACTTCTTTACCTTTCCACCAGTTTTGAGTCTAGCCAATCAAAATTTATGCAATTCATTTTCAACCTATCAAAGGCTTCTTGTTGATTTTGAGTGTAACTTTTGAGTTTAACCAATAAAATTGAGAGGATATGTAGGCATTAGCCCAGAATCCTCTAGAACCTTGCCTGAGGGTATATAAACTGTTTTTCATGTTTCCTTATCAATTGATCACCGTTTTGCTAAGTGTGTGTATTAATGCAGGAGGCGGGGCGCCTCTTTCTTCGGCCAGCGGAACATCTACAAGGGGATGCTCACATAAATTCTCTTTTCTGTAGCTACCTCCGCAGCTCTATCCGAGGGGAAGGTCCGAATTCTTGACTATGTAAGTATATCTTTCTAAAATGTAAATTTTCTTTCTGCTAATGTAAAACTTCATGAAGTCTTTAATTGTAAATCGGGGCTAGAGAGTGAGGTACCCTCTCGAGCTCCCCTTCATCTTGGTTTGAGGTGACTACGTTTTGTAACTGTTTTCCGCCTGTAATGTGTTAAAGTGATTTCCATGCAAGCCACCTCAGAAGTTTGAGAATAGCCCCTGTTTCATCGGCTGAAAGCCCTGTAGCATTTTATATTTTATTATCTGGAGCGCAGTGTTCGCCTCCATTCAGTTTGTGTTCGGGCTATTTATTTAACCTGTTCTTTTCCGCAAAGGCCCTGTAGGCTGGGTAGTAGATACCTCTGTGTAATTCTATTTATATTTCTAATTCGTGCCTTGAGAGGCCAGAAAGTGTTATATTTTGAGATAATTATGCCTCGTGTCGGCTTCAAGAAACTGAGAGCCTGTTACTCTTTTCAAGGTTTTGTAATAAAGTGCCTGTGGCAGGCTAGATGTTTTAATTTTTTGAGCAAGTGCTCTTGAATTAGGGGATTTCTGCCCTTGACTATGTTGTTCCTCATTTTGAAGTGAAAATTTGATAAAATTGAGCTCGTTGCTCAGAATTTTAGACTAAGGGCTCGAAGCCCCAAATCTGTAAATATTCAACAATCTTGGATTTTCCCAAATATAGTTTCAAGGTGTCATGTTGTTAGTTGTTAATTTGTGAAATTCTAAAGAAATATAACCTTTGTTAAAACTTTAATTCAATTCTTGATATTGTAGTTAGACCCATTCAAGCCCGCACCTTCTTTCACCATCTCTGCGTTCCACAAATACACCGGAATAATAATAATAATAATAATAGTAATAATAATAATAATAATAATAATAATAATAATAATAATCATTGTTCCTGGGGTTTCGTTGATCACAGAGAGGTGAAAGAAGGTGTGGGCTTCATTGGGTCTATCTACAATTTCAAAGATTCTTTTAAAACTTAGAAATAAAGGTTATATTCCTTTTCAGAAAATCAAACTTAACAACAGTGTCTCAGGTACAATGATAATTTTGATATAAAAATAGAAAACCTCCAGAATAAGGAATTTAACAGTTATAAGCTTCAAGCCCCAAATTTAGAAGTTTACAATGACGCCGATATGGCGTTTAATTAGACACAAGTTTCCAGAGCACTTTGCTCCGACCGTTAATAATTTACGGCCGTCCAAAGGCTCCACTCAATATTACAGTAATATTAGCAGTCTCAGAAAAGAACTTACATGCTCTCCAAGGACATCTATGGAGAAAAGTTCAAACTTCTTGCTGTACCAAAACAAAATAAATAAATCCAGTTAGTTTATGAAACTTTAAAATAACACAATACTCTGTTATTTATGAGTGACATTTCCCTATTAACGTCCCAACTACATGCACTAGCTGTTTCGAGATTTGTATGAGAGATAGCGGTCTTAAGGCGCTTCTTTTAAATGTGCGGAGTTGAGGTGTACCTCCCGGTACAATAATAATAATAATAATAATAATAATAATAATAATAATAATAATAATAATAATAATAATATACCTGGAGACTTATTTACATAATAAGTTTACCCTTAGAACTTGAAAATCTACAATGAATAGTGACATGAGTACTGTATTCAAGGAGAGATCAATTCCAATTTCCCGAAATGTATATCATTCTTCAGAAAAATTCTCACTATATAGGAGTAAGTAATTGCAATGAGCTGGTTAGCATATCATTCTTCTTACGGCTATTATTCCCTTAACAAAATCTTCGGGAATTTTGAAAGGACATCTGTAACATACCTAACCTCGTGGCCGTAAATATGTCCTTTACCAGCTGATATTGCAGTAAGAGATCCAGTCAATCAATCAATCAATCAATCAATCAATCAATCAATCAATCAATCAATCAATCAATCAATCAATCAATCAATCAATCAATCAATCAATCAATCAATCAATCAATCAATCAATCAATCAATCAATCAATCAATCAATCAATCAATCAATCAATCAATCAATCACCCAGGTGGCAGATTCTGCTAGTTTATCTAGAGAAATTGGTAATTTGTCGAACATCTTTATTTCAGTCAACTCCTCTTCTATGAAGACTTCGTGGGAATGTAATGAATTAGAGCTACAAGCAAACTCAAAGCAGATCAAACTATTCAATCTGAAATCCTAATGAGGCGAAAGAATGTTGAATGATCACCCTGCGGACGTGCATTTTCGTACCACTGCCTTACCTTACTTAGTTTTCTTGGAAATCCTGTGGCTTTGAATTGTATTGACAAAGCGGATCTTTAAATTAGTAGCAACAGTGATTTAAGTCAATACGGACCATCGGTGGCCAGTATAATCAAAATTATAGCTACTGAGTAATCACACGACCATTCGTTTGCCATAACTCATCAAACTTTATTAATGTATTTTGCTAAATGATAGGGAAGCCAGCATTCATGAACAAGCGCTGCCCTGCATCACCAGGCGTAATCAGTAGACATCTGTACAAATAACCAATAGAAGCTGCGAATATCCCGCAAATCTGGTGAAATATGCATGTAAATATGTACTTATTTTTATCCTATTAAACACTTGTATCAAATGCAAACCTAACATTTCTTTACTAGACACTCGCGATTCACCCACGCCGCTACATGAAATCATGAGAATAAACAACTGAATGGAAAGCAAAAGAACACACCAGTTAGCTGGGTGTCTTCCACCAGTACAAGCAATCTGTGAGACGTATCAATCTACCAGTCTTCACTGTTAAAAAAGATATGCACACTGCCCCTAGATAAGACACAGTGTGTTGTGATAAATCAATTAGTAAGGTTTTGAGAAAACCGTTTAAAAACCACACATACATCCCTCTTTCATTGAAAACAGCACGCCCTGCTCTTGCTGTCCATAATTTGTTTGCAGTACACCACAACAGTCTTCTCTGATAGAGCTAGCTTCAGTGCGGAGAATGATGTCTCTACATCAGAGGCGCTCACGCGGGCGGGCAGGAAGGCGATGTGCTTACGTCACAGAGCAAGAAGTTCTCCCAGTCACTCTCGATCACCGCGGCGAAGTGGAGGCATTTCCCAGACTGCGATTGATCTATCACATCCCATAGATTTTCAATGAACAATAAGTATTAACTTTTCATATTTTAGTGGAAGTTATTTATATAAAATTTAAACGCACAGAGATGAATGAAACAAGCGTCGTCGGCCAGTGATTGCTACTAACTCGAGCATTGGACCCGTGTTGTTTGTTGATCTGTTTCGTGGGGTTGGAATGCGGAACAAAGAGCCACATGGGCCGTCACATACTGGAGTTCTTGCTTGTGATTGGTTCTTTCTTGTGCTATAAATGATTATACATGTTGTTGTAATATAAATGATTCAGTTTCATGTGCTCGTAGTGGAAATATCAAACAAAGAAAATGCGGGAATGATGCGATTTTGAAATTACATCACACCGGTCAGAGAGTAGTTCAGCGCTAGGGTCATGCGTTTCTACCGTGCAATCCGAATTTAATTCTAACCATTATGTAATTGAACGATTTTTAAGACAACCATTTGATATACTTTCTGTTACGAAAAAGGCAGAATTATAAATGAAGGACAAGCGCGTCCAACTCTGAATGTAACCACACAACTCAAAGATCCTCATGGGTCGACGCCCCGAACAAATAGCAATTTTCTTTAGCTAGACCATTGGATTAGTGGATGTTAGATCTTGATTAACCTTTTCCGTTGGTCTTGTTTGTTGTTTTCTCTTGAAAAATGTATCTGGCATAACGGTCTTTTTGCGTTGATGTTTGCAATTTTTTTCGCTCACAACCGCTAAACCAGAAGTCAGTAATCGCCGCTGAAGAAATCGCGTCATCTTCAAGAAATAAGCTATTTATGTTCATTGCATTTTGATCGGACACAACACACAAGCCAGAGCCTCGATTATTTTTGTAATGTACGTAATGAATTACAGTTTTCACTATTAAAATTTAAGAGTTGATTTAGAAGCATTTCTAATATAATACAGAGTTACGGTTGCTTGGGTTTAAAATTATCTGATAAACTCACCAGCATTGCTCACCGCAAATAACATCAGTTAGGTTATTTATTTGAAGACGTACTGTGTATCTTGTTGTCGTTTTTGTTGTCCTTCAGTCTTGGGTAGTAAATATCTATGACCTCGCGCGTGATGTAACTCCCTCGCCATTCAGAGGGTAGCTTCTTTCAATCGGACGCTAGATAAGGGTTAAATACCATTTTCAAATTCAGAGAACGGGTAAATTCAAACAAGACTACAACACTGTGCAAAATCAAGCAGTAAACTTTGTTGAATAATGTAAATATTTTACTTTTTGCTGAATGAATAGCAGGAGATGCTACTTTTTAGAAATGGAAATAGTGTCATTCTATCCAAGGAATTGTAAATCGTAGCTTGTATGCTTAAACCCGCTACCTTTACAAATTGTAACACAAAAATTGTAACGTGTTAGTTTTCTTTTAATGTATAAATATAAGCAAATAAAACTAAACGTTTATATTGAGTGCAGTATAAATCAAACCGTAATATCTTGCTATTATAGCGGTTTTTTTCCTAAATACTGTACCCCGCTCAGCATTTCGCTGAGTAGTGAGGAGAGCTTCCCAATGACAATCGAAAGTCATTGTTCCCTTCCCTGCAAAGTACTTTGTCTCTCGTTTCACTGTGAACTATGCTGCCCGTATTTACGTCACATCAGCCCGGCCGCACTGGGCTAGCCTCAGCGGGCACCCATCTGAGCACCTCTGCTATGGGCGAGACAGGACAGTAACTTAAACATTCTGGTATATCAGTACCAGTCAAATATTTTGTTTATAGCTGTCATGATGTCGTAGTTCGCATTTCGTTTAAGGGCATCACGATATTTTGTTTGCAGGCGGAGTACGAGGTTTCGTGCGGTACCTTCCATTTCACCCTTCACGTTCTCCACAATGCCCAGGGAATACCCAAGAGGCAATCCACGTGTTTCTAACTTCTTCATTGATTCTGGTATGATTTGGTAGTGCGTCTTGATAAGCGCCACTTAGCTTTGAACCGTTTCACTGCCGAAAGAGTTCACGATATTAATTACTTCACATTTTGTTGAAGACTGCATGTAAAATACGTTAAAATATGGATAATAAAAATCGAAAACGTGCACAATAAATCCGAAATGTGAAATGAATACACTAATCTAAAATATATAAACTATTAAACTTATAAGTCGTCCAATTTCACCTTCGAACTCACTTACTTGGTTTTAGAGGTCTACATATCGGCAAACAAGTCCGATGTATAGTAAATCAGTCACACGGTGACCCATACGTCAGCAGTCCTTCCAATATACTCTAGAGTCCAATGAGAAAATTTGCGCATTTAGTCTTCTCCAAAGAGCTCACAACAAACAGGTACGCAGGAAACAAGCAGTGAATATTGCAGTGGCATAAGTTTGTTGGCCTGAAGCCGATAGCCGACACATTACAAGTTTGTAAGCGGCGATTAAGTACGTCGGTAAGTATTGGGGATTCCCATTCCATCAATCACGGAAAATCTGTTTAGGGAACTAATATTAAATTTGTGCGTATTAATATTTCCCAGTGCACAGTGTTCTAATTAACAACAATACAGGCATAGCAAAGTTTGTAAGTAATGATGTTTCCTGCTATCTCCTCGCTGTCCTAAGGCCAGCTGCGACAAGTACTTCCCCAACTGAGAGGGCACCATACATTGCACGAAGGAAGAAGAAAACCACTTAACAGAAGAGAGAAAACTTTGGCTATTGTGCAGACGTGTCTCCAGCTGAAACAGAGCGGAGAAGGATAATGGAATACGAACGTTGAATTTAAAACTAATTGTTCGTTCATTAGACGGTTATGATGCGAGATGTGAACATGATTATGAGTTGTGCCTGAAGTAGCTCAGCTTCCAAAATCCTCTAAACGAGCTTACTCATGCTCCTCCAGAGCATTCTTTGTAAATAGCTCCTGACTGTTTTGCCTGCTCTTTAAATTGGTTTCATGAACATTTAATGAGAAGTGCGTTATCGTATGCCGCAGGTCGCGGTCAGAATTCATCCATTCTGACGTCATAACGCAGTCAGTTTGGTGAAAATCTATTCATATATTTACTTCTTATCCTGCAGTTCTTGATGTGAAGCTTGCTATTGTGTCGTAGGAGGCAAAGGTGTTTTTGATCGCACTTCTATATATAACGATTGTCTTGTGAGGTCGTAGGTTAGTCTCGAAAGAGAGACTTTGCCACGTAGAGAACTTTTTTAAGATACATGGACTTCACTCTTTCTAGTTGAGCTAGCTTATCCTTCGATGTGTTCACGGGTAATGTCTAAGGAGTATGTCATGATGGGGTCTGTTTGTACGTAGACTTTTTCTCTTAGCAGCTTGTAAGTTATTAGGAAAGCTCAGCCATCTGTTGATTGGAGAGTTTAGAGAATCAAAGATTATCTAGCAGAGAATAGTAACTGTATACTCTCTGGCTCGACACAAACACGGCTGCCTGCAATGGCATTACTAAGGATGAAAGTTATATATAACAGAATAATAAAGGAAGTATTAGTTGCAGAGGAACCTGCCAAGTACAGAATGTGTTGCGGACTTCGCGTGCAATTATTGGTGCGCTTACATAATGACTTTATTTTATGATTACTCAAAGTTGGCTGAAATTAGATTAGAAATGATTCTCCGGCAGGCAATTTCGGAGAAAATAAAAAAATGAAGTAAATCGGGCCAGTAGAACGGACGGACGGTTTTTCCAAATCTATTTTAGTAAACTCGTTTAATACATAGATTATCTCTCAAAAGATTGATCATAGACAAAAACATATTGTCGTCAATGAAGCAATGCCTCGAATCTCACAATGCTCTTCCCGTCCATTAATTTCCTCGCCTCGCATCCCCGTACGGTTATGCAGTCCAACACAAGAATTTCCGGTATGCATGCTATGCATGTGCGTAAAGGAAAATTAACCGTATGTAGGGTATTGTGAAGGAGTGTGTAAACCTGTGCGGTTGTACACAGGAAGATGAACACAACGATAACTGTTCGGAAGTGGCTGGGAGGCGTGACCATGTGACATACGAGACATTGCTCCTTACGTTGCACAAAATGCTCTCGCTATACGGAGAAAGAAAAGTAAGTGGTCAACAGAATCATTCCAGTGGAAAAGTCAAAGGAGTCCTCTTTGAGAACTCCACAAAACATCGTTACATAGTGGTGTGTGACGCATTCTAATTCATCCTCGCACTTCTTTGATGCGCACTCTTCTGACTCATACTGTTATCACGAAGCTAGTGGCTTTACGTCGCTTCGACACAGATAGGTTTTATGGCGACGATGGGAGAGGAAAGGCATAGGAGTTGGAGGGAAGCGGCCGTGGCCTTAATTACGGTACATCCCCACCATTCTCCTGGTGTGAAAATGGGAAACCACGGAAAACCATCTTCAGGGCTGCCGACAGTGGGATTCGAACCCACTATCTCCCGGATGCAACATATCAAGAAGGTAGTGTCCAATGAAACTAGAGTGTTTCTCTAGGGATGACAAGATATTCATGTCGAAATAAATTCGGATCTGCAACACTGACTGGACAGGATACACACATAATCGCAAAAAGTCGGTTGTACACCTGTAAAACTAAGGTTACGGAGTTCAGTGGAGGCGAAACAGTATCCAGAAAGGATGTCTTGACCTATGCCAACGTGCAGCTGGAATTTGTAAACACCTACAAGTATTTGCGACTGGCGCTAAGTTAATTTTTTTCTTTTCTGCTAGCTGCTTTACGTCGCGCCGACACAGATAGGTCTTATGGCGACGATGGGACAAGGAAGGGCTAGGAGTTGGAAGGAATCGGCCGTGGTCTTAATTAAGGAACAGCATTTTCCTGCTGTGTAAATGGGAAACCATGGAAAACCATCTTCAGGGCTGCCGACAGTGGGGTTCGAACCTACTATCTCCCGAATACTGGACACTGGGCGTACTTAAGCGACTGCAGCTATCGAGCACGGTGGCGCTAAATTAGAGCGAAAACATTCACGAAGCACATAATGGAAAGGTGTATCACAGCAACCAAGGCATATACTTGACTTAAAAACCTGGAAACATTGTCTCTTGGAACAGCCCTCAAATAAAGATTGCTACGATGGGCTGCTATGCAATAAGAGAAATATGGCCCCATCTTTCTCCCGCAGATTGTGGAGACTAGATCAGTGAATCCTAGCTAGAGATAGAAAAGCACTTATTTTGTTTCCCCCATTTTTACGCTTTTTAAAGAGACAAAGCTTGCATGATAAGTTGATTGATAACTACAAGGGTCGTATAAAGTACCTAAGTATATAAATGATTGGTTTACCATATTATAACAGTCTTATTACTTAATTAAATTCTAAACTTTTAAATCTCATTTTTGGTCGCGTATTAGCATCAACTCAACTAAAGTTAGGTTGAATGGAGAATCCCACCTTCAAATACTTGTTTGATTTTACTGATAGTCTATGATATTATGTAACATAATCCAACTTAAAATCTGATTGCATTTTTTAAAAGTACATGTTTCATTCCTAGTGTGGTACATCTCCAGCTAAAAAAAGATACAAAAATTGGCATAAACCAAATAAAAACACGTATGATGATGAAGATGATGATCATGGTGATGATCATGTTGATATGATAAAATGTTCCTTTATGTTGGGTTAATACCTCAAAAAGTCAATGTTCGAGTTTAATATAAACATCTGACGGAAGGTGTCCTCTTTGTTGAAAAGCTGGAGAGGTACTGTTAGTATCTTGAGGATAGACTTAAAATATAACATTTTAAAATACGATGATCGGGAGAGAATCCTAAAGAATAACCGAAGTTGATGTTGATTTTTGGTTTTAAAGTTTGAAGTTGTTGAAGGGAGTCTCCCTGCCGCACCGGCTATCAGCTGACTGAGTGTGCGTCACAACTTAAACCTTTAAAACAACAATCAACCTCAACTTCTTTAGGAGTCACCCCGATCATCGTATTTGAGGTCATTGCTCAAGATGTTAAAAGTACATACCTCCAGCTTTTCAAGAAAGAGGATCTCTTACGTCAGACATTTTCTTAAACTCGAACATGGACTTGTTGGGATTTTAACCCATAAAGGAACATTTTATCTTATCATCATCACCATCTTAAGTGTTTCGTATTTCCTTTACGCCATTCTATATTTTTAATTGAAGATGTTCCACATTAGGAACGAAACCTGTACTTGTTTAAATAATGTAATTATATTTTAAGCTGGATTGTGTTACATAATTGCATAGTGTAACAGTAAAAAAAATATAGGAAGGTGGGATTCTCCATTCAACCTAACCTTAGTTAATGAAAATCGTATCAGTCAATAATGTTGAACTCCTTACACCACAAAGATATAGCTAAAAGTATAAATGATTTCTTACTGTTGTTAACGAGCCTTTCATGGCTGCTAACCTAAAGTCCCTAATAAATTCGTTATCCGAATTAAATTTCTAACAAAAGTTGTAAAATGTGTGAGTAAAGCTGCCTCTTGCTCCTATCGTCAATCATAAAACTTCTATGGAGTCCAGATGATATTTGTCAGCGCAGTAGGTTCATATAAATCACATTTCTCTTTGTGTACATCACGTGGCTGAGTGGATGACGCCTCGGTTCTACTTGTGATGTCGATTATGTAAGAGCATTGCGGTTATCCAAGACTACGCGTAGCAGGCCGGCGTGTTTGCTAGCAGGCGCAGATTTGTCGAATGGAGTTTCAACCTGGAATCTATCACAACATACACATTGAGGACAGGGTGAAAATCAACCGCTTTTCCCTTTGCGAAAACCAAATGAACATAAATACGTCCCTGAGTCTTGGCCATTCATCAGCGGCTGCTAATTTCAGACGAGGACAGGCTGCATACCTTACGTCCCAGCGGGCACGGGTGCTAGGTTACACATTTTGTGACGATAACTTCCGTAATGCAATTTTCAGATGACCTCCGGCTTTCAGATATATTTAAGTCAATAAATTGCTATTTTCTCAGCTACACAGAGAAACATCAGATCATTGTTATCTTGTTAGTCTCAGAAGACGAATTATTCGCCCTTGCTTTGCTTACAGCCCCGCTTGTACGTCTAATATGTCCAGAATCAACATCTCATAAAATGGCGACGTTGTAATATTGCTTACGTCCCACAGTCCAAAAATATGTCCATGTTAAAAGTCATCATTGTGGAAGCCACACTATTGTCATACGCCAGGCATGAATACTGACGAATGGAAACAACCAGAATTAGCTCTCCGACGCGTGTATACCATTCACTGTACCATTGATTGCACCAACCACAGATTATGTATCCAAATAGGATATCACTAGCCACTGGCGTAGCCAAGCGGGGCCCAGGGAGCCGCCCCCCCCTCCCCCAAATGTTTCCTGAAACTAGAGCGAGGATCAGTCGTTGTTTTACGTACGGTACGAACAACTTTAAAACTTACGCCGAAATGTTAAATTAACGTAGCGACAAAGAATCTACTAACAAGGCTCAGTAGGGCCATACATAACTTTCCATATTTGTACTGCTTGAATGAAAGCAAAACACTTAGGATTGTGATGCCTGGGGATATTTCCCTGTAGAGGCCTCAGTATTGGGAATGTAAGCGTGTGTTGAAAAATGTCCAGAGATCGCAAAAAGGGCAATTAGCAAGGGATTACTCAGTAGGGGTCCAGAACGTGACCACCGAGATAACGGGGGCCACGGCCAAAAGTAGTTGCAAGCTTACAACATCGTGTCGGTTCCAGGAAACAACAGTGTCCTAGGGAACATCGGGTTGTACCATGGTTGAGAGATGTGCTATGTTTATGTTGCGGCGTTGGGAAGACTGTGAAAGGAGTGTGAGCTGAACGTTAGTTCCTCATTTCTTGTCACATAAGTAACATTACTGGAGATGTGCCGTTTTGTCATAAAGAAGCCAAAACTATGTCCGTTCACGGTAAGAATTGAAAAACTTTTCTTTATTCTAATTGCAGCAAGACAGGTTGCAGATGCGTGTGTAAGTTCTATAGGTAGGGACTGATTGGAACCTCAAATGGCACCATCAAAAGTGCGGGTAAATATTTTCTAATTAGCGGGCAAGATAACTCAGTTCCAATGGTTCTATCCACGAATACTAGACTAAACGGTACGTGTCACGCGCAGGTTCGCTTTGGCTGGTTACGTCACCTGGCCCCACTGTCGGGCTTGCAGTGAACATGAGCCACTATAATTGTGCGTCCCTGTTAATGATTCGCTTTTGTATTTAACCACTTGGATTAATATATTTCTCAATTTTGTCAGATATAATTGCCAATTGTCATGTGTAGATAATTATGTTGTAATTTATTTAAGTATTTTTCGGAACATTACAAGTACTCGTAATATAATTGGTACTGTTTTTGTGGTGGACAAAGGTGAAAGAAGGGGTAGTATAACTGGAGAGTTATTGCACCGCCGCCGCCGCAGACGTCTCCGTCGCCTCCACCTCCACATGCCCCTCCGCAGAGGCCTCCGCCGCAAGACACGTGCTCTTGTTTGTAAACAAAGCCACGTGCTTTTTGAGAGCTGTCATGCGCTATCTTCCATCGCTAACCTCAGTGCCGCCATCTTGATGGAGCTAAACCTCATAGTTACAAACTTACGCACGTGATGGTGGGCAGTTTGAAAAATTCCACAAGCTTTACAAAGCCACGTGCTTTTTTGACAGCTGTCATCCGCCATCTTGCATCGCTTGCCTCAGTGCTGCTATCTTTATGACACAAAACCTCATCGTGGTGATGGGTAATTTAAAACCCACGTGCTTTTTGATAGCTGTTATTCGCTATCTTGCTTTGCAAACATTTTATTGCTGCCCTCTTTACGGCACTGCCAGCAACTTGAAAAATTCCGCATGCTCTTTTGACAGCAGCCATCTGTAATCAACAGAGCACCGTGCTGCTATCTTTACGGCTACTACCTTAGGTATGTGTTGGCGGGCAAATTCCACGTGCTTTCTTGACAGCCGTCATCCGCCATCTTGCATCGCAAACCTCAGTGCCGTCATATTTAGCCACTGCATTTTAAATGTGGTGGCAGGCAATTTCTGCATGCTCATTGACAGCTAACAAGCTGACAGCGGACATCTTTAATCAACAGAGCACAGTGCTGCTATCTTTACGGCTACTACCTTAGGTATGTGTTGGCGGGCAAATTCTACGTGCTTTTTTTAACAGCTGTCATCCGCCATCTTGCATCGCAAACCTCAGTGCCGTCATCTTCAGCTACTACATTTTAAATGTGGTGACAGGCAATTTCTACATGCTCATTGACAGCTAACAAGCTGACAGCGGCCATCTTTAATCAACAGAGCACCGTGCTGCTATCTTTACGGCTACTACCTTAAGCACGTGGTAGCGGGCAATTTGAAAAATTCCGTTAGCTATCATCATTAAACAGTAAAACTTTAGTGCATTCGCGAACCTGACTTCTCGTCTACCATCTTGGAGGGGACTATCCTTAGTTTACGACAAGATGCCCTTCCCGACGCTAATTACACAAGATAGCGCTTAGAGGCTACTACACAAGATCGCGGCGGCTGTTATGACCTACTCCTCCTCTGTCAAGGCATAGCTTTATCGAACGAGCATCGTGAAAGCAAGAGTGTGCAGCGTTGCATGTTTAGACTTGTACACATATTATTGTTCAAAACATACTATGACTAGAATCGCATACTTTAGTTCGCAAGACTAGAATTAAACCCTGTTTATAGATATACCTTTTCCCTTCTCAACATATTTACTCAGCTGCTCTTTTAAGACGATAACATACTTACGAATCTGAACACCTTCTTTCTTGGCATATTTACCTTCTTCGAGTGATGATTAAAACTTTCAAGAGGAAGGAGTGGGAGGAGGAGAAGGTAATACCTAATATAAAATAAAAGAATATGCCAATTCTACATTATTAATTGCATCTTGCATGTGCAAGTTTCATCTTAAATCATTTGCTGTAGTCATTTCCGCTTCATATATGTACATATTACTATGTCGGTGTACCTCACCCATCTTAAACAATAATGCAATTCCGCTAAATTTTATATGTACAAGTTTAAACTTGAATCATTCGCTGTACTACACGTTTAGTGTACCTTTCCCTTCTTACTATCTTTACACAATATGTACAGTTAAATGTGAAGTACGACAGCTTAGCCTATATGTTACAAAGTACATAGCTCTAGCATAATATTCACACACACACATCTGCTTTATGTGAAGTAGTACATATCAGTACGACTGTGTCCCCAGGCTAGAATGTTGGTAGAATTTGGATTGACGAACCGTTTGCATTCTTCATTATTAAGGGCTACAATAATTAAATGAGTGTACAACTGATGCTTCTTGCTTCTAATAACAGCCATTTGCTTATGTAAAGTACTGTAGACCGAGCTCGATAGCTGCAGTCTCTTAAGTGCGGCCAGTATCCAGTAATCGGGAGATAGTGGGTTCGAGCCCCACTGTCGGCAGCCCTGAAGATGGTTTTCCATGGTTTCCCATTTTCACACCAGGCAAATGCCGGGGCTGTACCTTAATTAAGGCTACGGCCGCTTCCTTCCCATTCCTAGGTCTTTCCTATCCCGTCGTCGCTATAAGACATATCTGTGTCGGTGCGACGTAAAGCAAATAGCAAAAAGTACTGTATATGGATTACTATTAATAAATTTTTTATAATTTTCTGAACTTAGCTCATTCTTAACTATATCCTTTTAATTCCTTTCAATCTCTTTCTTTGTTGTTGATTTAAGAGCATTATGCAACATGATTTGGATTTAGTACCTACAAATGAATCGATAATATTTCCAGCACATTCGTCTTTCATTTTACCTAGAAGTTGTTTGTTTGCTAGTGGTAGATTATAATCATTATTTTCAGGATAGTTACTAATATCAAACCTACCTAAGTCTGGCTTTATATCATTGCACTAGTCATCAGTTTTGATTTGGTAAATATACGAATCGTTATCTGTGTAGAGCAATCGCGCATTATGAGCGCACTTCATCTTATAATCGTAATGGAATTCATACATGAGTGTTTTAGCTAATTCAAGTACAGCAAAACGAACGTAGTTAGGTTTGTATGATAACTACATTTTCATGTATAATACTACAGCTGTGGAAATTCAGTTTACTTATTAAATGGTTACCACCATACCTTTGCTTAATAGTTTCCCAGTTTGTAATCAATTTTACATCAACGCGTTTGTCAACATTTTCCATGGTCTTACCAAACACACTGTTATTCATGAGCTTATAGAAATCTTTCTTAAACTCGTTAACTGTATTTGTTCTTAAATTATTGTTGAGATCCATATATGGTTTTAGCCACGGTGACTTCACACGAATTAGAGATTAGCATCTTTGTTGTTGATGTGTTGTACGGAGACTTCATATTATCAGGGCAGAACGGTAAGTCATTATGAGAAGTGTGTTAACTCTTTAGGATACTGTAAGTCAACTTCAAGGAAGTACCCTTTATTAGCTTCATCGTCTAGGGTGTGCAGCTGTAAATCATTAATTTCGCACTGCGGTAGCCAGCGGAGACTATTTCATGATAGATGCTGACTCATCGCCCATCCATACTGATTGTTAGCATCAAGATAAACAATATACTGAGATTTCTGACTAGAGTCAAAACTAGGCAGGTACTTATTGTTTGCCTTAGAATACCGCCCACTACACTGACTTAGGCCACCTCGAATAGACGATTTTATAAAGTGCACCATATCGATATCTGTTAGCAGTTCCAAATTCACTTGCGTGTTTTTAACATGGAATCCCAACTTAACCCAGGCGCTGTTAAATACTGACATGGATCGAGGCTGTATGTTTTCTTGCTAACACAGCGGAAATTTTCGAAAACATCAGCTAACAAAAGTACATCCGTCTTTAAATATAAGTCAGAGTATTCGCCTAGCTTTAAATGTGGAAGATGGCGCGCGCTGTACAACGCGAGAAAAGGTGCTCCGCAATCCATCTGCTATATCTGCCAGATAATAATTATTTTAATATCCGTGTGCGTGCTAGTGCTTTATTTAAGTGTGAACTTCAATAGCCGTGAAGTACTATGACGCTGAAGACCATAAACGAACGTCTTTCGAAGCTAATGGCAGAATTCCAAGCACGCTTGGAGGAAGCCATGGCTGCTGGCGCGACCAGTGCTGCCAACCCAGGCGACACACTAAACGGCCTCGCTTCAGAGTTCCAGGACTTTCGGGAAATAATTTCAGAGGAATTAAGTGAAATGAAGAAGGAGGTAAGCCATTTACAGGAACGTCTTGACCAGCAGGACATCCTAATTGACGAGGCAGAGCAATATAGCAGAAGGAACTGCCAACTCCTTCATGGTGTCTGCGAGACCCCCAACGAGGACACGTACGCTGTGGCGCTGGGTACGTTAAAAAAAGAGTCTGAACGTCGAATTGTCTATAGACAGCATAGATCGAGGTACAGTAGTTTAAATACAAGGTAGTATGAGTCAGAAAATCAACAAAATTAGTCAATTAAACCTCTGAGCTTGAAGCTCCAATTTTACAAGTATTATTTGAGCACTATTGCTCCATACACCCAAAAGTTAAGGAGACAGGTCTCCCCATTGCATTTACAGAGTATATCTACATGAATAGTAAGAGCTTCTACGCTTCGATTTACTTGTGCCAGGCTCCTCAGTTTCATCTATCCTATCCGATCTCTTTAGGTCAACTGTACTTATTTTTCTACCCCGATGGTATTAGAGCACTCGCGCCCTAGGGAGAATTTCATATTTACGCTCTTCACGGCCCTCGTCTTTCTTCGGTCGATACCTTCATTTTCTGAAGTGTCGGATCCTTCCATTTTTCTCTCTCTTATTAGTGATATATAGAGGATGGTTGCCCAGTTGTCCTTCTTATTAAAACAATAATTACCACCACCACCTTTCTTCCCACTCCTAGCCCATTCCTGTCCCATCGCCGCCATAAGACCTGTCTGTGTCGGAGCGACGTAAAGCAAACTGTAAAGAGTGATTCATTTTATTGTAAAACATCTCTGCACAGCGTTCGTTTTACATATGTAAATTAATGCTGTATAATATATCTAGTGAATATTAATTAGTGGAGAATAATTATAATTAATGTTCACTCTTCTTCTTGTTAGAGAATGAGAATGCTAACATAGTTATCAAGTATGGAGTAACAGTCTTCACATTATTTTATAGCTTGCTTTTCTTAAAGGCATTAAGTGCTACTATTACAGTTCGTGTGTGAAATTACAGTACATTACTTTATTTAGTATTCATTTTAAGGATTTAGTGAGGCGATTTTCTTCTGTGTTGTACGAATTCATAACCAATTTTCATCCCATGGTGAATACAAAGGTAATGCTTATTATATATTTTTCAGTGGTACAAAACACCTCGATATTTTAGCGTGTTTGTATATCGATCAAATTACGATAGACACCCACAAAAAATGTCAGCACTTTTATTCCCGAAAGACGAAAAGCTCTGAGGCCCAGCCTAGATCTATTCTAATAGATTTTCCGGAAATAATAAAGTTTATCGTAAGAACCACATATTATCCATGATAGGATAACTGTCCATCATCACTTTATCCAAAATAATATAATGCAATATTTATATGTCGAACGTACAAATATTTTGTTTCGCAGTGGATTACTTTCAATTTTCATTTCGATTTTTGATTGTTCACAGACGTGTAATTTCGTGGCATAACTGTGTATGGTAACGATTTATCGCACACTATCAGCTGGGTTTAGTAATTTATATGAGGGTAATGGCTTCTCAAATGGAAATGTGGTGACAAACCCACGTGTACATTTTCTGTTACCACCGCAATGAATGGTCAATCACCTGATTTTACCATGAATTCGATGTAAAATGCGAATATTACCGTTTCTTTAAGTATTAAGCTGGCCATACGCCCACTCCATATGTGCGTTGTGTAACAGTATCATAGAATACAGTACATAGGTTAGTATATTTTCAAATCAGTCACTACTGATCTGCATTTAGGGCAGTCGCCCAGGTGGCAGATTACCTATCTGTTCTTTTCCTAGCCTTTTCTTAAATGATCGCAAAGAAACTGGAAAAATATTGAACATTTTCCTTGGTATGTTATTCCAATCCCTAACTCCCCTTCCCATAAACGAATTTTTGCCCCAATTTGTCCTCTTGAATTCCAACTTTATCTTCATACTAGCTAATGTACCCGTGCTTCGCTACGGGATTGTCAGAAAGACTGACTTATTGGTTTTCCTAACTGGTCATTACAAAACCGTTAGTAGGAAAGTAGCATTTAAAAGCACATAAAATACTCGATCAAACGAAAACCCGCACATTTTCTCACTTTTAACGAAGAGTACTACGGTACCGATCTTACAGTTCAAAGTTCCAGTGCTGGATTGAAAACTCCTCTGCCATTATGTACACACTGCTCATTCCAATCAGTGCCTCAGAGTAAGGATTGCATAGTGTGTTACGTACCAGTAGTAACAGAAAACTTATGAACCAGAGGAATGGCATGCTAAATAAGAAAGTTATCCAACTCCTCTGCTACTGACCGCCAGTATTCAGGCAGGATGTTACACTCGGTACGATCGGGCGAGTTGGCGCGCAGCTGTGAGCTTGCATCCGGGAGATAATGGATTCGAACCCCACTGTCGGCAGCCCGGAAGATGGCATTCCGTGGTTTCCAATTTTCACACCAAATTAATGCTTAGGCTGTACCTTAATTAAGGCCAAGGCCACTTCCTTCACACTCCTAACCCTTTCCTATCTCCTCGTCGCCATAAGACCTACCTGTGGCGGTGCAACGTAAAGCAAATTTTTAAAAACTCGTTATGCAGCAGTCATCCTATCTATCGGAGATGAGTGGCAACATAAGACACAAAGCACATCACAACAAACAATGGTCAATGTAACATTATTGTTGATCAATTTCATGAGCTTTCTATATTGTAGGCCTTCAGATTTAATTTTCTTTCGACTCTGTGATATTAGAGCGTCTTATAGAATTATTAGCTGACGTACCCGTGCTTCGCTACGGGATTCTCAGAAAGACTGACTTGGTGGTTTTCCTAACTGAATTCAACATAGGTCATTACAAAAACATCAGTAGGAATGTAGCGATTGAAAGCAATGTTATCATATAAAATACTCGATCAAATGAAAAACTGCACACTTTCTCACTTTCAACGAACAGTACTACGGTGCCGATCTAACAGTCCAAAGTTCCAGTGCTGGAACAACCAGGTCGCAGACTGCCGGGAACACTCCTCTGTCATTATTCCGTTCAATATGCACACTACTCATTCCAATCAGAGGCTCACAGTATTGATTGAATAGCTCGAATGCTGTGATGAACCAGTGTGTTACGTACTGTACTATTATATTTATCCGCGAGAATGGATATTTAACGCAGTAAAATTTTTGCAGTAGGACGCCGCTTGTGAGGGCGTGATGCTATACAGAGCGCGGGAATCGAGAAGGTGATTTCCCGAGGCAAGGCGTGGTTATGTGTGAGGAAGAGAGAAAGAGAGATGGAATTTTGTCTGGGGGAGAGACCTGCCATATTAACAGAGATTTTTAGCGGGAGCAGACAGGCCCACCACATTACGGAAATTGAGTTGTAATGCCCGTAATTGAAGGTTTCTCAGTAAAATAAAAAGATGGAAATGATTGCTAGAATTTTACGAAGCTATAGATACCTCTAGGTTTATTAACATAGAATTAGATCAATAAATATGTACCAAGCAGAACCACCGTGGGAAGCTCTGTAGTGGCCACATTCCAGACTCAAGTTGTTTCTCGGGACTTTCCCTGGCGTCCTTTGTTGTGTTGCCTCATATAAAAGCTGAGTGATATGGGGGAGATGATCCAGTCGACGATCATATTGCTGCCAGCACGCGTCGCACGTCTGCCTAGATTGCGCCAGAAACCTTTTGTTTAGAACAAAGACAGTGTGTAATTATTACAGTGCGATAACTTTGATCCAGTGGATCGGTGACTTACAGAGTTACAGGTGGTGGATTTATAGGTGGCGCGATGTTCAGATACCTATCAATGAGATCGCGTGTGGTTAATTGTTTCAGTAACAAAAGTACGCCGTACTTGTAGACTCGGATAAATAGCGGCAGGGGCGAAGCTCCCGCGATGCCGAGGAAGTGTGGACAATAGGCTAAGGGGGTCTATATTTATCCTCTGATAGACTGTTGAATCCAAATTAAGCGGGCATAAAAACACAATAACCGAGTGGATAGTCTCTAGAGCAGAAAATAGTTTGTGGCATTGTGCACAAGTTACCGAGTATTCAGTTATACGAGAATGGAGGACGAGGAATGTATATTGCAAAGTGTTAGCGCTGTATGTTAGCTCAACCTAAATGAAGTCCAGAATGTTGCGTTGTGTTTAAAGTGAATATTTCATTGTAGTAAGAAGTCGAGATATTCCGAGGGAAGTGAGGTGCAAGAACTTCAGAACGTGGCTTTGAAGACGCTACCTTGAACGAGGCATCCCTCAAGAAGAAGACAGCACCATGGGCCAGCGGGGCTGGAAGACCGGACTCCAAGAATCGGCCCTGGCTGAGACCTCTACCGTGATGGGCTAAATCATGCTAGCCTACCCGGAGGGAGAGAGGAGGAGATCACCATAATGAGATAAGTGGACCATGGGATACTAGACATATGGTAGAGTTAAGGTGTCACGCAGAGATAGTAGAATTAAACTTGTAAATATTAATATAGGATTTGACTGTGGCCCATCAGGCTGCATATTAAGATTGTTTTGATATATCTAAGGGTAAGAGTAGTTAGATTTGTTTTTTCATCTTTATGTAAAGCAGACAATGATTTAATCTTGATAACACGGCAAGATGTTGCGTGCCATGCGGATATAAGTTGCTTGAGAGTGGTAGACGGGATATGTCTTTGTGTCGGTCGTTGGATACGTTTTCTTTTCTCTTGTATGATTAGGGTAGTTGTATAATCATCCTTTAATCTTATGGGGAAGGGCAGACATTTCTGTGTGATGTTAGGGGTGCATGCTAATCGTATTTCGATCATAGGCATGGCTCTATTTATGCAACTTAGATGAACGTGATCTGTAACGCTGGTGGAGACATTAATATTATTGGACTCTGTGCGACTCTGCCAGACAGGGCTTGAACCACAGACCTTAGGTGACTGTGACCTCGTCGTAAATTTGACGATATTTGATTTATCGGGGTGTAGTACGATCGTAGACGTTTTATGTTATAATTGGGGGCGCGTGGTTGTTTGTCAGTGAAAACGGATACATAGTGTAAGATGTATTTCCTCACTTATTTTGTGGCTATTTTGCTTTGTCAAGCGTAGATAAATAAAAGCCCCTTTGTGAAGTTAGCTCTGGGAGCACGAGAACCGGGATACTGGGTCACAGCCGGTCGGTGTGTTTACAAATTTCTTTGCTTAGGGCGAGTCCCTCATGGCTAGACGAAGCAGGTCAATGCACGGCCCGCACTCTGGGGGTAGCACAGCCATCTTGGTGTAGCCCGCGGGAAGGTCATTTTTCCTTTGAAACAGAGATGTTTTCTGGGGACACTGTTACCTCATTCATTCGAACGTTTATCTCCTTTCCTTTATTTTTTTGTTGTTTCTGCATTTCTTATGGTTGCATATTTACCCTTAAGTTATCTTGCACGATATAATTATTGTGAGAGTCCATCTGTTGACACGAAATTTTGCCTGGGGGACGTGGGTTCACGTCCGTGTAAATATGAAATTGAGGGCGCTAGAGTAGGTTATCTGAGATTATTTTTATTACTTATTGTGCTGCTATTTTTGTGTATATAAATATCCCGGTATGGGAGGAAACTTTCATAATAGCGGTAATCTCTGCGGGTATCCTTAATTCTACCATCATATCATTTTATGTCGCAGGCATAGGGATGCTGTTTCCATGTGGGGGAACACATCCGGTCTTTCTTGGTTCACAGATCGACAAACTTCAGCATAACGTCATCATCCAGATTGTATTTTCTTTGTTTTCCTTTTAAATTTTAGATGTGAGCCTTTGGGGCACTTATTTGGGCACTCCAGGTGCAATCATTGTAATAATTTGAGTTATGAATACAAACTTATGCTCAAAATTCTGATCACAGCAAAAGTGTTCCTCATTTCGTAGTTTAATGTAATTGTACGAGTTCCCCATGATCCTCTCGTCATAAGAACCCAACTATCGTCCACTTCTGCCGACTGCAGCTGAGCTGGTGCCCGTATGCAAGAACAGATGAGCAGGTAGGTATGATCCTGCAGTGTTTATGTGCCCTGTAGGGTATAGTACTTGCAGTATCAGAAAATGTATGAACCAGCGGAGTGGCATACTAAAGAAGAAAGTTTTCCAACTCCCTAGCTATTTCCGCCAATGTTCAGTCAGGCTGTTATACTCGGTACGCAGTAGTAATCCCATCTATCGGAGTTGAGCGGCACGAAGAACATCACAACAAACAATGGTCAATGTAAAGTTATTGTTGATCAGTGTTATGCGCTTTGGATATTGTAGGCCTTCCGAAATACCACTCTTATCATAGTCGGTACAGTAAAACCGAATGAAACATAACTTTTGTTATGTAGTACCGTACTTTTCAATACCACCAATAACATAGGTACCGGTATTTAAAAATTAAATTTCAGGCGCCTTCCCCTAAACTACCACTTCATCTCGGGAAAATGAAATTATTTACAGCTTAGACTGTAGTTTCTTGTTCCCCGACTCTATATAGCGGTTTTCATTAAATTCTGTTAACCCATTTTCTCGTGGCTCGGCGTTGATATGGACTTAGCAACAAAAATACAAATTCATTATAATATGTGTTATCAGAGCCGGTGCGGTAAAAATGTATCAGACATAAATAATTGGAAATTGAATTCTATATATAACTTTAGTTGTATAGTATTTATCGATAGGATTGTAAATAATATAAATATTCGATAATCAAATTTAAGGCCTTCCCCTAAACTACCATTTCACTCAGCGTGAATAAAATGATTTATAGCCTAGATTGTAGCGGCTCATCCCCCGACTTTACATACCGATTTTCATTAAATTCTCTTCAGCCGTTTTCTCGTGATGCGTGTACATACAGACAGACAGACAGACAGACAGACAGACAGACAGACAGACAGACAGACAGACAGACAGACAGACAGACAGACAGACAGACAGACAGAAATTACGGAAAAGTAAAAAGTACATTTTCTTGTTACTATGGACATGACCGATACAGAAATACCATTATTTTCAAATTCTGAGCAATGTACAGACAAAAATCTTATTTTATATATATAGCTAGATTCTGATCTTTCCTGCTTTTAAAGACACCACTCAAACTTAATCGTTACTGACGTCCTCCCACGCCATCTCTCCACTGGCAGCTCGGAACATACCACTTAATCGAGCAACTCGTCTCCTTTATCCCTAGTCTTCCCAGCCCAAACATTGTAACATTTTTGTAACGCTACTCTTTTGTCGTAAATCGCCCAGAACAAATCGAGCTACTTTTCTTCGGATTTTTTCCAGTTCCTGAATCAAGTAATCCTGGTAAGTGTCCCATACACTGGAACCATACTCTAGTTGGGGTCTTACCAGGGACTTTACATACTTACAACAACCACTAAACACCCTCATAATCATGTGCAGAGGTCTGTACCCCTTATTCACAATCCCATTTAAGTGATTACCCCAATGAAAGTCTTTTCTTATACACTGACTGACAGAGCAAATGCAACACCAAGAAGGAGTGGTCAGAACTTTATGCCAATTGCAGGGTAGACTGACGTCACTGAGGTATGCTCATGATGTGAAATGCGCCGCTGTGCTGCGCACGTAGCGAACGATAAATGGGACACGGCGTTGGCGAATGGCCCACTTCGTACCGTGATTTCTCAGCCGACAGTCATTGTAGAACGTGTTGTCGTGTGCCACAGGACACGTGTATAGCTAAGAATGCCAGGCCGCCGTCAACGGAGGCATTTCCAGCAGACAGACGACTTTACGAGGGGTATGGTGATCGGGCTGAGAAGGGCAGGTTGGTCGCTTCGTCAAATCGCAGCCGATACCCATAGGGATGTGTCCACGGTGCAGCGCCTGTGGCGAAGATGGTTGGCGCAGGGACATGTGGCACGTGCGAGGGGTCCAGGCGCAGCCCGAGTGACGTAAGCACGCGAGGATCGGCGCATCCGCCGCCAAGCGGTGGCAGCCCCGCACGCCACGTCAACTGCCATTCTTCAGCATGTGCAAGATACCCTGGCTGTTCCAATATCGACCAGAACAATTTCCCGTCGATTGGTTGAAGGAGGCCTGCACTCCCGGCGTCCGCTCAGAAGACTACCATTGACTCCACAGCATAGACGTGCACGCCTGGCATGGTGCCGGGCTAGAGCGACTTGGATGAGGGAATGGTGGAACGTCGTGTTCTCCGATGAGTCACGCTTCTGTTCTGTCAGTAATAGTCACCGCAGACGCGTGTGGCGTCGGCGTGGAGAAAGGTCAAATCCGGCCGTAACTGTGGAGCGCCCTACCGCTAGACAACGCGGCATCATGGTTTGGGGCGCTATTGCGTATGATTCCACGTCACCTCTAGTGCGTATTCAAGGCACGTTAAATGCCCACCGCTACGTGCAGCATGTGCTGCGGCCGGTGGCACTCCCGTACCTTCAGCGGCTGCCCAATGCTCTGTTTCAGCAGGATAATGCCCGCCCACACACTGCACGCATCTCCCAACAGGCTCTACGAGGTGTACAGATGCTTCCGTGGCCAGCGTACTCTCCGGATCTCTCACCAATCGAACACGTGTGGGATCTCATTGGACGCCGTTTGCAAACTCTGCCCCAGCCTCGTACGGACGACCAACTGTGGCAAATGGTTGACAGAGAATGGAGAACTATCCCTCAGGACACCATCCGCACTCTTATTGACTCTGTACCTCGACATGTTTCTGCGTGCATCGCCGCTCGCGGTGGTCCTACATCCTACTGAGTCGATGCCGTGCGCATTGTGTAACCTGCATATCGGTTTGAAATAAACATCAATTATTCATCCGTGCCGTCTCTGTTTTTCCCCAACTTTCATCTCTTTCGAACCACTCCTCCTTGGTGTTGCATTTGCTCTGTCAGTCAGTGTATTAACACCTAGGTACTTACAATGATCCCCAAAAGGAACTTTCACCCCATCAACGCAGTAATTAAAACTGAGAGGAATTTTCCTATTTGTGAAACTCACAACCTGACTTTTAACCACGTTTATCAACATACCATTGCCTGTAGTCCATCTCACAACACTATCGAGGTCACCCTGCAGCCGCTCACAATCTTGTAACTTATATACTACTCTGTACAGAAAAACATCATCTGCAAACTACCTTATCTCTGATTCCACTTCTTTACACATATAATTCATATATATAAGAAAATATAAAGGTCCAATAATACTATCTTGAATAATTCCCCTCTTAATTATTACAGGGTCAGATAAAGCTTCGCCTACTCTAATTACCTGAGTTCCATTTTCTACATAAAATATAGCCACCCATTCAGTCACTTTTTTTCTAGTCCAATAGCACTCATTTTTTCCAGTAGTCTCCCATGATCTACCCTATCAAATGTTTTAGACAGATCAATCGCGATACAGACCAATTGACCTCCAGAATCCAAGATATCTGCTATAACTTGCTGAAATCCTACAATTTGACATTCAGTGGAATAACCTTTACTAAACACAAACTGACTTCTATCAAACTAGTTATTAATTTCGAAAACATGTCTAATATAATCAGAAAGAATGCTTTTCCAAAGCTTACATGCAATGCGTGTCAAACTGACTGGCCTGTAATTTTCAGCTTTATGTCTATCACCCTTTACTTTATACACAGGGGCTACTACATCAACTATCCATTCATTTGGTATAGCTCCTTCGAAAAAACAATAATCAGATAAGGTTTTCAGGTACGGTATTATATCCCAACCCATTGCCTTTAATATATTCGCAGAAATCGTGTCAATTCCAGCTGCTTTTCTAGTTTTCAACGTTTGTATCTTATTGTAAATATCATTGATATCATAGGTAAATTTTAATACTTCTTTAGTATTACTCATCTCCTCTATCTGTAACCAACAATCTTTTCATACTGCTGACTGGATACTTCTGCCTTTTGAAGACCCTTGCATACACACTCCCCTTGTTCATTAATGAATCCTGGAATGTCCTTCTTTGAGCCTGTTTCTGCCTTAAAATACTTCTATGTACTCTTCCATTTTTCACTAGAATTTGAATGACAAACAATTATGCTTGCCATCATGTTATCCTTAGCTGACTTTTTGCTGGATTCAATTTCCTAGTAAGTTACTTCAATTTCTCCTTACTTCCATAACCATTTCTAACACTATTTCGTTCCAACCTGCACCTCCTTCTTAGTCTCTTTACTTCTCTGTTATAGTATAGTGGATCTTTACCATTCCTTACCACCTTTAAAGGTACAAACCTATTTTCACATTCCTCAACAATTTCTTTAAACCCATCCCAGTGTCTGTTTCCATTTTTATTTACCATTTTTCAGCGATCATATTTATTTTTGAATGTCCTCCATGCCTGCTTTATCAGCCATATGGTAATGCCTAATAGTCTTAACACCCTCCTTTCTTTCACATTTGTTTTTAACTACGACAAAAACAGCTTCGTGATCACTAATGCCATCTATTACTTAGGTTTCTCTATAGATCTCATCTGGTTTTATCAGCACCACATCCAAAGTATTCTTCCCTCTAGTTGGTTCCGTCACTTTCTGAATCAGCTGCCCTTCCCATATTAACTTATTTGCCATTTGTTGTTTATGCTTCCTGTAGTTCGCATTACCTACCCAACTGACATTTGGTAAATTGAGATCACCTGCTACTATCACATTCCTTTCCATATCATTTCCAACATAGCTGATTATCTTATCAAATAATTCTGAATCAGCGTCAGCGCTACCCTTTCTTGGTCTGCACACTCCAAAGACATCAAGTTGCCTATTATCTTTAGAGATGTGCCTTACACCCAGAATTTCATATTTTCGATCCATAACTTTTTCGTAGCTTACAAATTATTCTTTTGCGAGAATGAATACTCCCCCTCCTACCATTCCTCTCCTATCTCTACGATACACACTCTAGTTCCGTGAGAATATTTCTGCATCCATTATATCATTTCTCAGCCATGCTTCAACTCCTATTACAATATCTGGTAAGTATATATCTATTAAATTACTTAATTCGATTCGTTTGTTTACAATCCTTCTACAGTTGAGCACTAACATTTTTATGTCATCCCCACTGGCGTAGCCAAGGGGGGGGCCCAGTGGGGCCGGGCCCCCCCCCAAAATATTTCCGGAAACTAGAGCGGGGATCAGCCGTTGTTTTACGTACGGTACGAACAACTTAAAAACGTACGCCGAAATGTTAAGTTAACGTACCGACAAGAATCTACTAGCAGGGCTCAATAGGGCCATATATGTCTCCATATTTGTAGTGCTTGAATGAAAGGAAGACACTTAGGATTGTGATGCGCGGGGATATTTACCTGCAGAGACCTCAGTATTGAGAATGTAACCGTGTGTTGACAAATGTCAAGACATGGAGAAAGGGGCACTTAGGAAGGGATTACTCAGTAGGGGGCCGGAACGTGACCACCGAGATAATAACATCATGTCAGCTTTTGCATATCGGTTCCAGGAAACAACAATGTCCTAGGGATCCTCGGGTTGTACCGTGTTTGAGAGCTGTGCTGTGTTTAAGTTGCAGCGCTGGGAAGACTGTGACAGGATTGTGAGCTGCACGTTAGTTCCTCTTTTTGTGCCATATACAGTAGAGTCTCGCTCATCCGACCTTCGCTTATCCGACATTCCGTGTTATCCGACACTGTTAGACTTAATTTCAACTTTTGGTGGAGACTAAATTCAGGCACACCCGCTGTGGAGGGTGCGACCATGGGACAAGCACTGGTCTGAACGCTGGCGGTAGGAGTGGGTTTTTCTCAAGGACAGGTGCAGTGAGTCTTCAGTCATTGTAGTATTGGTTGGGTGCGGATGTTATAGTTTTCATATCCTCTGTGAGTATGGCGAGTAAATGGAAGAAAGTGATTGTTTCTATAGAACGCAAACTGAGTGCATTAAAGAGACTGGACAAAGGGGAAATTCTTCGTAATGTGGCTTCAGATTATGGTGTTGGACGTGTTACAGTGGGAGAGTGGAAAAAACAGAGGGAAGAAATTGAAAAGTTGTGCTCTACCAGAGCAGAGAAAAATGAAAAAATGTCCGTACGGAAAAGTAAGTGAAGCATTATTTCTCTGGTATCTCAACACCGGGAAAACGGCCTGCCAATATCTGGCACCATTCTGCAGGAAAAGGCTGTGTACAGTATTTCCAGAGGGAGTTTAATGAAGGGGACCCTAATTTTCCTGCCAGTGCTGGGTGGTGTGATCGGTGGCAAAAACGGTACGGTATTAGGTAACTTAATATCTGTGGAGAAAAGTATCTTTTCGTAAGACATCTGGAATGTTTTCGTTTAATGTACTGTACAACTGAATAGAGCACCGTAAAGCAAGCCTTCCTGTTTGTTTCAGTTCATTTTCAAAGTCATTCTGTATTATCCGACGTTTTCGGTGATCCGACGTACTCCAGGTCCCGTTTACGTCGGATAATCGAGAGACTACTCTAAGTAACTTTTTTTGAAGAGGGACCGTTCTGTCACTGAGAAGCCAACACCATGTGCATCCTCGGTAAGTTATGAAAAAGTTTTTTTACTTTTAAAATAGCAAGACAATCGCGGAGTCGTGCCTAAGTTCGATACGTAGGCCTATATATTTTATCAAATGCCCGGAGACTGATTGGAATCTCAAATGGCACCATCAAAAGTACTCGTTGGCTGAGTGGTCAGCGTACTGGCCTTCGGTTCAGAGGGTCCCGGGTTCGATTCCCGGCCGGGTCGGGGAATTTAACCTTCATTGGTTAATTCCAGTGGCCCGGGGGCTGGGTGTTAGTGCTGTCCCCAACATCCCTGCAACTCACACACCACATATAACACTATCCTCCACCACAATAACACGCAGTTACCTGCATATGGCAGATGCCGCCCACCCTCATCGGAGGGTCTGCCTTACAAGGGCTGCACTCGGCTAGAAATAGCCACACGAAATTATTATTACCATCAAAAGTGCGGGTAACTATTTTGTAATTGGCGGGCGTGATAACTCAGTTCCAATGGTTCTATCTTCTCATCAGGACGGCCCAGGCTTGAATCGCAGTCGATACATGAAACATTTTTAAAATGGGAAGTCACGTTCTATTGATACGGATTCTACTTAAAACACAGATCCCGTCCCTTACGTTTCCTTACACTTTAAGCCAGAACCGCATCATTTATGGTGGCGTATTTTGAGTATCCAACCATTCTTCGGACTTACCTTGTACCTTAAGTGGTGAGTGGATGCAGTGGCGTACCCACAAAATAATTTCAGTCCAGGACAGTAGTGTGGATACAACTTTTCCTTGGAAGGGGGTGTGAAAAGATTTTTTATTTTTTATTTAGAATTTGCTTTACGTCGCACCGTAGGTCTTATGGCGACAATGGGAAACGAAAGGGCAGAGAGTGGGAAGAAGCGGCCGTGGCCTTAATTAAGGTACAGCCCCTGCATTTGCTTGGTGTGAAAATGGGAAACCACAGAAAATCATCTTTAGGTCTACCGATAGTGATGTTTGAACCCACTATCTTCCAGATGCAAGCACACAGCTGTGCGCCCCTAACCGCACGGCCAACTCGCCCGGTGGATATAAAAAGAAAGCTGGTCCTACCGAGTGCGGTGACGGATCTTCAGTAGATATTGTTGGTTTTGATTATTACCATGTACAATCATAGCCTCTGTACTATTAACATACACCAACTGCATTATTGAAACTGTTCGTAAAATTGATAATATCATTCTTCGTTTGTGAGGAAGTAGAATCTTTATTTAATTTCTCTTCTTAAAAAAGGAACCACTTTGGTACTACACTCCGTGAAGGTGACTACCGTCCAGGCCGTAGATATTTCGATTACGGGAGACTCAAGGAAAACTCTACTGCACCCCAAAACAAGGCTGTATCCTTCCCATCCCATGCCTTTCTTAACTCTGCCAGTGCCGGGAATCGAATGCAGAATGCCTTAAGTCAAATTCGTAAATAAGGAGACCTAAAAGTAACCAGCCGGCCTCACGATGTAGGGGTAGCGTGCCTGCCTCTTACCGGAGCCCCCGGGTTCGATTCCCGGCCAGGTCAAGGACTTTTACGTGGATCTGAGGGCTGGTTCGAGGTACACTCAGCCCACGTGTTTATATTTGAGGAGCTATCTGACGGTGAGATGGCGGCCCCGGTCTAGAAAGCCAAGAATAACGGTGGAGAGGACTCGTCGTGCTGACCACACGACACCTCGTAATCTGCATGCCTCCGGGCTGAACAGCCGATGGCGATGGCGCTTCGGGGCTGTTACGTCATGGAGTTTGGTTTGGAAAAGTGAACACAGAAGGAAGCGACACCCCTGCAAGGCTCCTTAGCTTCCAGCTAGTTCTTCTGTCCGGCCTCGTGCATTTAGGACAGTTCGAATCCACTATCTCCCGGATGCAAGCTCACAGCTGCGTGGCCCTAACCGCTTTGGAACTAATAGGGCAAGGTAAACCCTACATAGCATGTGTTGTAACGCGTGTTTTTCTTTACCAACTAACAAAATATCTATACCCACACGTTTACATTATTTATTTATTTATTTATTTATTTATTTATTTATTTATTTATTTATTTATTTATTTATTTATTTATTTATTTATTTATTTATTTATTTATTTATTTATTTATTTATTTATTTATTAGTGCCTTCAGTACAGTGGCGAAGTTAGGGCTCTAGGCCCTCTCGTACACTTAAGCACATACTAATCAGAATCTTAAATAAAATACTGAGATACTTAAAATAGTTAAAACTACATAAATTAATAGAACTGAAAATACATTTAAATAAATTACTAAATTAATATTAGAACTAATTAATATTTAAAACTCTTAAAAATGGCTAATCCTCAGGAACGCACACATTCATACTTCAACCATTCAGTCAGCTGTCCTCAGCACGTAGTCTCGGCAGGTGACCTTAAATCGTGATTAAAAAAAGCTAGTTTCTCTGACCTGAACTGGCAGGGGATTACATAATCTGTCGACAGTCACCACAAATTGTCTATTAATTTTATTTGTGCGGTGCAGTGAAATAGAAAGAATGAATCTAGAACGTGTATTTACATTGTGAAATGATGATAAAAATATGAATTTAGAAGAAATATACATTGGCTGACTTTCAGCTACCACTCTGATCACCATCGTTAAAGTGTGTAGCTGCCGACGTTTATCAGACATCAGCCATGAGACAGCCTGATAGTATGGGGTGATATGAACATCGTACCCGATATTGTAAATAAATCGCAGGCAGGAATTCAGTGTTCGTTGAAGTTTAAGTGTTTCTTCTCTCGTCATGTCAACTAAAACAACGTCACAATAACCAAGAATAGGGAGAATGAGTGTCTGTATTCGTTTGACCTGTAGCTCAAATGGAAATACATCCCTCTGCCGTTTAAGAGTGTGAAAAACTCCAAAAATCTTTTTACGTATTTGTTTCGTCTGATCAGACCAAACAGCTGCTTGTAATCGGGAGATAGTAGGTTCGAACCCCACTGTCGGCAGCCCTGAAAATGGTTTTCCGTGATCTCCCATTTTCACATCAGGCAAATGCTGGGGCTGTACCTTAATTAAGGCCACGGCCGCTTCCTCCCCAGTCCTAGCCCTTTCCTGTCCCATCGTCGCCATAAGACCTATCTGTGTCGGTGCGACGTAAAGCAAATAGCAAAAAAAAAAAAAAAAAAAAAAAAAAAGCTGCTTCATTCATCATTACGCCGGGTTTTTAAACCGTTTTACTCTAGAGAATAATTCAGTAGGATTGGCGGGATTGCGACATTGTTTGAGCAGCTCAGTAATTTTCGTGATCCAATTATAATTGTCTGAGGTTTTTTGCAGTTTAGTATAAGAGAGCTTCGTTGTGCATATACAGTGCACTGAGTCGTCGGAGGTCCCTGTTAATATCTTGTCGTGCAGTATAGATATATTTGAAGATCGTCAGCACAGAGGTCATGTGTGTTATTTCCTATCAGAGATGGTATGTCATTGATAAAAATACATAAAATTAGGGGCCGCAGAATACTGCCCTGTGGGGCAACACTAAGTTTCATTTTCCATTTTGAGGCCCTGTCGTTCACTGTTACACGCTGTTGACGGTTACTCAAATAAGAACTAAAAACCTTAAGCACAGCCAGGTCGAAATTTAGCAGTTCCATTTTCTTTATCATAGTCGGAATTACTATAGTGTCAAAGGCGCTACTGAAGTCAAGAAGGATACGTATAGTGAGCAGTCGTTTGTCCCTAGCGTTTCTAATGTCTTCAGTGACCTGCAAAAGTGCTGTCGCGGTACTGTGACCCTTCTCAAATCCAGATTGTAAAGGGTACAAAAGAGCATTTTCATTTAGGTATTCCAGAACTTGCTCGTATACTAAACGTTCAAAGGCTTTAGAAAGCGCAGGGAGTAAGGACGATAGTCAGAGGGTGATTGTGGGTCTAAACTCTTAGGTACCGATATAATATTGGCTGTTTTCCAGACAGTAGAGGAATTTCCGTTTAGTAAACAATAGTTCAGTATGTGCGTCAGTACAGGCGAGATAGCACCCATAATGTTATGAAAAAAGTAATAGGAATATCATCTACACCTGTAGTCTTTGATTTAATCGAGTACAAAGCCTTTTAACCTGATTTTCTGTGACACTGTGAAATGTGAATGGTGGATTGGCTGGAGGAGAAGGCGGTGAGTCGGTGCAGTTAATTTGGGTAGGTTGATTATTTATTCTACTAAAGTAATCATTCAATTTGTCAAGTGGAATGTCAGCAATTGTCTGTCTCTGTTGATGTTTTCCTATTCCCAGAGCTCTAAATTGGTCCCGTGCGCGATTAGAATTTAAGTTGTTAGTTAAATTCCGAACATATATACATTTAAAAAAATTTCTGATAACTGCTTTGTGCGATTTCTTAAGATGCGGTAAGATTCGAAGTCTGTGTCATCTAGGGTTTGTTTATAATGTCGAAATAACGAGTCACGGTGGGCCATCATTCTCTTGCCTTCATCATCTAGCCATGGGCAAGAAGGACGAGAAACCTGTATTCGACGCGCGTGTGTGTATATCTTTGCCGCATTATTTGTATAAAATGTCACTTCCTTATTGCTTATCACATGGCCATTATTATAATAACATTACCGTATTTATTTTAAACCAGAATATTGCATCCTTACTCAAACTGTTTATTCTTGCATTCATTTCACTTGTACTCGGAATATATGAAATGCTGCAGTTATGTTGGGATGGGAGTAACAGAGGTAGCTGTGGGACGGGGGACGGGGGACGGGGGGGTTTCGCCCAAGAAGTCCAGACACCCCAGGAGTTTTAACGAATGTACTTTTATTGAGCATTATATATATATAATGTACATTAATATTAGCTTACGGAGTCCGACTCTTTGGCTGAATGATCAGTGTTGAGGCCTTCGGTTAAGACGGTCCCGGGTTCGATTCTCGGCTGGGTCGGGGATTTCAATCGCGTCTGATTAATTCTTCTGTCTGGGGACTAGGTGTTTGTCCCAACATATTCATATTCAGACAACATACTACACCACCAACCACCAAAGAAACACACAACACTGATTACATCCCTCTATACAGGGCTGGCGTCGGGAAGGACATCCGGCCGTAAAACAGGGCCAAATCCACATGTGCGACACAGTTAGCACCCGCGACCCCACAGATGTGGGAAGAGCGGTGGAATAATAATAATAAGAAGAAGAAGAAGAAAACTACTATTAGCTTCCGGAATCCGCACGAATCCACCACTCTTAGTTGGATCCAAGGACACCCACTTCCTTTTTCGGTATTCTACACCACCTAAACTATGGAAGTTTGGACACCTATCAAAATAAAATTCTGGATGAACGCCCCCCCCCCCCAAACTGAAATCCTGGCTACGCTACTGGTCATCCCTACCTGATTTCCAGTTCCCTGTTCGCTTATCACCGCTCCCTAGGCCACCACGTTTCCCTGATTGTACCTGCCTATAACCCTTCTAAACAAGTCTCCTAACTTATACGTATCACTGCGTTTTAAGTGAAGGCCATCTGAGCGCAGATACCTGTCTCCTACCCACCCATTAGGATCTAGAAATCTCACTCCCAGTTTCCCACATATCCACTCCATAGTCTCATTTAAATACCCATTCTCCTCCCAGTCAGTGTCCCTCCTACACAGTATTCCACTGATAACAATCTCCGCTTCCGTAAACTCCATCCGTGCTGCAGTTACCAGATCCCACACATCCCCAACCATGTTGGTACTTTTACCTGCTTTTTAGTACCAACGTGAAACACTACCACCTTCTCCTTTCAGTCTTCCTTCTCTCCTACTTTCCTGAACATCTACCTCAACCTAATTCCTGGATAACGCTCCACCCTGGATCCCTTTCCTCCATACACTTTCCCCATATGCCTAACGATGGAATCCCCCATGACCAGAGCCTCAACCTTACCCACCTCATTTGATCCCCTCCCCTCCTGGTCAGCCTTCTCTTCTCTCACTGCTGCAGAAACTACTTCCTCCTCCCTTTTCTCCCTCCCATGACCCTGTTATACCTGTCTTTTCCTTTCCACTACACTACATTTCCCTTTCCTACCTTTTCCCTTCCTCCTACTTCCCCACATCTCAGCAGAAGTTCCCCGTTCCTCATTTTCCCTTGGTTGTTCCACCTGCAGTGACTCGTACCGATTTCTCACAGACACATCTCCTGAATTCTGATCCTGAACAGAGCCCTTAGCCTGCAATCTCCTTCCCCTTAAAACATTAGACCACCTGTCTTTTACATTTCCCCCATTTCCTTCCCATCCCTCCTTTACACCTACTGTATCCTGTACATTATTTGAGGGAGGCCTACTTTCCTTCCTGTCCTCTGAGAGAATCCTAATTATCTCCCTCAAACTCTCCAACTCCTCCCTCATACTCTTTAATGCCTGGTCACACCCACAGTTCCTACACTTGCACTGCGCAGTTATTATTTAGGGATTAATGGGAAGAATAGGAAAAATAAAATAACTTCTTCTGTGCAAATGAAAACGAAAGGAAAGAAATATTGTCTAGGATAATTCACAAAGATCACACAACAACAGGGTAATTAATATAAGTTACTACTGAGTACTTAGTTGTACGAATTTTTGTTTTCTACAACACCCTAACAGAATTAATATTGCTGTTAATTACTGAAAACCGAAAGTAATACACAATAATTAGGTCTACACAATTCTAAACTGCAGTTAAATCTACCCTAATTACTGCAACATAATTCTAGTAAGAGAGTTAATACAGATACAACAGATAGTATAGGTACTATACTACACAAATATTTCACATTAATAGAATAAACACACTAATTTATAATAAGATACCTACAATAATACACTATAATGATTTTAAACTACGTTCAGACGTATCCTAATTACAATACGTTATTATTAAGTACAAATAGAAATGAAAATTGCAATTAGGCCTAAAGTTTGAAATTCGCAACAACTACCGTACTCAAGGATTACCAACAACGTTAAACGCGTAGACAGAACATTATTTCTTTTTGTCGTAACTTGCGTAAAGAAGGAATATTTAGCTATAGATCCTTGATACTTTTGTTTTTATTTGCAGTGATATTTCTTACAAGGATTAAAACTTTGTAAAATACGTTTTACTTCTAAAGTTATACAGTCCTTTAAATGCATTACAAAGAGAAAGTGTGATCCAGACCGTGGGAGAATGTCATTTATTGTGTATCATTTATTGAACCACAATTCGTGTAGTGCTTACTAGATTCAGCGCTTTGCCTAGTCTAAGCGGTCACCTTCTACATCAGAAAGGCCTTTCACTTGAAGGATATTTTGAGGACATCGCGAGGATTTTTTGGCACATAATTTTCTATAAGCTTAGGATTTTTTTCTATTGCTATATTTCCTTTTTAATGTAGTAATTCTGTCTACTCTGATGATAAATATGCTTAAAATGCTTTGCGCATACAGGGCGATATTAGCTAATCTACATATATAAAATAACATGTCCTGACTGACTGACTGACTGACTCACTGACTGACTGACTGACTGACTGACTGACTGACTGACTGACTGACTCACTGACTCACTGACTGAATGACTGACTGACTGACTGACTGACTGACTGACTGACTGACTGACTGACTGACTGACTGACTGACTGACTCACTGACTCACTGACTCACTGACTCACTGACTCACTGACTGACTGACTGACTGACTGACTGACTGACTGACTGACTGACTGACTGACTGACTGACTGACTCACTGACTCACTGACTGACTGACTGACTGACTGACTGACTGACTGACTGACTGACTGACTGACTGACTCACTGACTGACTGACTGACTGACTGACTGACTCACTGACTGACTGACTGACTGACTGACTGAATGACTGACTGACTGACTGACTGACTGAATGACTGACTGACTGACTGACTGACTGACTGACTCACTGACTGACTGACTGACTGACTGACTGACTGACTGACTGAATGACTGACTGACTGACTGACTGAATGACTGACTCACTCACTGACTGACTCACTGACTCACTGACTGACTGACTCACTGACTGACTGACTGACTCACTGACCGACTGACTGACTCACTGACTGACTGACTGACTGAATGACTGACTCACTCACTGACTGACTCACTGACTCACTGACTGACTGACTGACTGACTGACTGACTCACTGACTGACTGACTGACTGACTGAATGACTGACTCACTCACTGACTGACTCACTGACTCACTGACTGACTGACTCACTGACTGACTGACTGACTCACTGACCGACTGACTGACTGACTGACTGAATGACTGACTCACTCACTGACTGACTCACTGACTCACTGACTGACTGACTCACTGACTAAATGACTGACTCACTGACTGACTGACTGACTCACTGACTGACTCACTGACTGACTCACTGACTGACTGACTGACTGACTGACTGACTGACTGACTGACTGACTGACTGACTGACTGACTCACTGACTGACTGACTGACTCACTGACTGACTGACTGACTGACTCACTGACTGACTGACTGACTGACTCACTGACTGACTGACTGACTGACTCACTCACTCACTGACTCACTGACTGACTGACTGACTGACTCACTCACTCACTCACTGACTCACTGACTGACTGACTCACTGACTCACTGACTCACTGACTGACTGACTGACTCACTGACTGACTGACTGACTGACTCACTGACTGACTGACTGACTGACTCACTGACTGACTGACTGACTCACTGACTGACTGACTCACTGACTGACTGACTCACTGACTGACTGACTGACTGACTGACTGACTGACTGACTGACTCACTGACTGACTGACTCACTGACTCACTGACTCACTGACTGACTGACTGACTGACTGACTGACTGACTCACTGACTGACTGACTGACTCATCACAGCCCAGCCAAAACTACTGAACATAAAGGAATGAAATTTTGGGGATGAATTTATATTAGAGTGTAGGTGTTCACAAGGGAGGGTTTTTGTATATTCTGTCGCCAAGGTGGTGAACAGGGGGTGAACTGTTTAAATGAGTATATCTCAAGACTTAAAAGTTTACAGTAGCTAAATTGGAATTTGGAATGTCGTTTAAAAATAAAGGAACACATCATTTGTTTTCGAAAAATCTTCTTAAGCGTGTGAAGGAATTAAAAATAGTTGAATTATTCGTATGAGGGTACTTGTTTCTACAAAATGTGAAGATATTACAGACGCGAAAATTGGTATTTGCAATCTCCTTTAAAATAAAGGGATGACTCTTTCTCACATGTGCAGTTCTATCTGGCATAGTCATTTTAGCCCCAAAAGGCAATACCACAAACGTGGTTTACAAATAGTTTCTGGGGTAAGTGAAACTCAATTTTCCGGTAAGATTTTATACTTTAAGGATTTTCAGATAATGTTTTAGTACAGACTCGAAGAACGATTCCTTTTATCAAAGTACGAAATCCACGCGCGGGAAGCGGCAGGTAACTGCTAGTTATAAAGACATCTCGAAGTGGTCTACCCCTGATACGGGGTTCGGGATGAGGTGAGATGAAATTAAATGGCATGGTTTTACCATTGGGTGCCATTCCTGCCGTCAACCTAGGTTGAGCAGTTCAATGAAGACTAAATGAAGGACGGTGAATGGATTTGAGCGATGGAGTGAGAGCAATCGATTGATGCCTCTGAATAGCAAGTGTATGAGTGTGAGAATGGGAAACCAAGGAAAACCACACTCAGGACTCTGGCAGTCCCCGTAGTGAGTTAACACGCTCGGACTTGGAGTCTAACATTTTACAAAATATAAACGTCTTATAAATAGCCCTTGGATGAATCTGGTACTAATTCTTCATTAGAATAGATATTTTACCTAATTATCAAGAAAATATCCCCAGGGGAAAGGAATTGTAAAACAAACACGGTAACCCCTGCCTGTCATAAAAGGTGATTAAAAGGGGCTCTCGGCATGGGGCCCTTAGCTGAGTTCTGGTCTTGCTTCCACTTACTTCTGCCAGGCCCCTCACTTTCATTTATCCTATCCGTCCACACTTGGTCAAATCTTGTTTTCTTCCGACCCCAACATTATTAGAGCACTCGAGGCCTAGAGAGTCTTCATTTTCATGCCCTTCGTGCCCTTGCCTTTCTTTGGCTAATGCCTTCATATTTCGAAATGTCGGATCCTCCCATGTTATCTCTCTGTTCAGTGTTACATAGAGGACCTTGCCTAGTTGTACTCGCTCTTAAAACAATAATCACCGCAAATAGCTTGTGGTTAAATATATCTTTTATCAAATGTATATCTACCAAAGCGGACCTTTATTACTTTATAGTGATGGAGTTTAATTTTTTTGTACCGAAGGTACACCAACTCCGTACATTCAAACTAAACGCCTTTTAGAAGGCCATCTGTATCGTGCACTTCAAGCTCTATAGTGGAAGACGTTTGAACGTTTATCGTCAGATGCCTCTACTATCTACATATGTGCCCTATCTGGTGTGAAGAAGAACAATTCATTTTTAAAGAAATTTGTAATTTCGGGGTTTGCAATTTTCTCTCTTCCCACCTGTTTAAAATTTTAGCTAATAGGGAATTTTTTATATTTATTCCATCAACCAATCAAAACTGTGATTATGTCCAGGGCTTCGGCTCAGATAAGTCTGGAATCTTCCTCTCCCCTATAAAACCTGGGACCTCTTGGGCCATGCGGTCCTCCGATCACTCCCGTCAAGAAGTTTAGAGTGTGTTCGTAGTGGAGGCAGGAGGGCTTGCATCATCCATATCCGGAAGGCCCACCACCTCAAGGTAATGACGGACATCTGTTAATCATGTATAGCTAACCCGAGGGGAAGGTTTCAAAATCCTTTCTTAATGTAAAGTTCTACCCTGAAGGCCTTAGTCGTATAGGCTTAGCCTCTCTAACTTCGGGCCATAAGCTCACATACGGTCGTAAGTATTTGCAAGTGAATTTCAAAGGTGTACAATTGTTCGCCACCTAACATTTTGATTTCTGCCAATAATTTTAATCTTTTATTTTTCAACTAAGGCCAGTTAGAACGGCTTTCGTTGATTCTGTTAAAGTGTGACTTCCAATTTAAATGTAACTTATACACTGGAAACTGTTTGTATTAATGTAAAATACAGATTGAGCCAGGGAAACGCTTGATTGTAATAAGTTTGGAGAGTAATCGTGTGGAGCAAAGACGCCCTTTTAAAAAATGTAAATTTTAGAGCTCAGTCTGCTAGTGGATCATTAGTGCTCTTGGCTATTGTGTAATGTATGAGCTATCTAACTCACCTCCTTATTATACCAGATTATTTGCTATTGTTTAACGAAGTTAAAATCTCAAAAGAAACAAAAATCAAGGAAAGGAATATAATTACAAATTTTAAAGTTTTAAATTAAAATTCGATCTTGTTTTCTATCCACGAATTCATCACCGCACTTTCTTACACGTCTCCGTTCGACTGAATCCCCGGAGCAATTTGAATTGTCTGCATTACTTTAAATATTAGAATTCACTTTTGGGACAGTCGGATCCCCCGCCTGTCGTAAGAGGTGATTAAAAGGGGTCGCAGGGGCTCTTAACTTGGGAGTGTGAGTAAGCAACCACGGGGACCTTACCTGAGTTCTAACATTGCTTCCACTTACTCTTGCCGGGCTCCTCTCCCTTGGTCAACGCTTGCTCTTTTACAGCCCCGACGGTATTAGAGCACTCGAGGGATAGGGTGCCGACACCTTTATTTTTCGTCGTGTGTTATCCCATTCATTAGTATTGATACTGATAGTTGCCTAGATGCAAGTCCTGTTAAAAAAATAATCACCACCCCTAACACCACTTTTAGAATCATAATGAAAATCAATTAATACTGGTCTGCACTTAGGGCGGTCGCCAGGGTGGCAGATTCCCTATCTGATGTTTCCTAGTCCTTTATTCAACAATTTAAAAGAAATTGGAAATTTATTGAACATCCCCCTTGGTAAGTTATTCCAATCCCTTATTCCCCTTCCTACAAATGAATATTTGCCCCAATTTGTCCTCTTGAATTCCAACTTTATCTTCATATTGTGAACTTTCCTACGTTTAAAGACGCCGCTCAAACTTATTCGTCTACTAATTTCATTCCACGCCATCTCTCCGCTGACAGCTCTGAACATACCACTTAGTCGAGCAGCTCGTCTCCTTTCTCCCAAGTCTTCTCAGCCCAAACTTTCAAAGAATTTTTAACGCTACTCATTTGTCGGAAATCACCCAGAACAAACCGAGCTGCTTTTCTTTCGAGTTTTTCCAGTTCTTGAATCAAGTAATCCTGGTCAGGGTCACATACACTGGAACCATACTCGAGTTGGGGTCTTACCAGAGACTTATATGACCCCTCCTTTACATTCTTCCTACAACCCCTAAACACCTTCATAATCATGTGCAGAGATCCGTACCCTTTATTTACAATCCCATTTATGTGATTACCCCAATGAAGATCCTTCCTAATATTAACACCTAAGTACTTACAATGATTCCCAAAATGAACTTTCACCCCATCAACCCAGTAATTAAAACTGAGAGGACTTTTCCTATTTGTAAAACTCACAACCTGACTTTTAACCCCGTTTATCAACATACCAATGCCTGCTGTCCATCTCACAACATTATCGAGGTCACATTGCAGTTGGTCACAATCTTGTAACTTATTTATTACTCTGTACAGAATAACATCATCAGCAAAAAACCTTACCTCCGATTCCACTTGTTTACTCGTATCATTTCAATATGTAAGAAAATATAAAGGTCCAGTAATACTTCCTTGAGCAATTCCCATCTTAATTATTACAGGGTCAGATAAAACTTCGCCTACACTAATTCTCAGAGATCTATTTTCTAGAAATGTAGCAATCCATTCAGTCACTCTTTTGTCTAGTCCAATTTCACTAATTTTTGCAAGTAGTCTCCCATGATCCACCCTATCAAATGCTTTAGACAGATCGATCGCGATACAGTCCATTTGACCCCCTGAATCCAAGATATCTGCTATATCTTGCTGGAATCCTACAAGTTGGGCTTCAGTGGAATAACCATTCCTAAAACCGAACTGCCTTCTACCGAACCAGTTATTAATTTCGCAAACGTGTCTAATATAATCAGAAAGAATATATTCCCAAAACTGACGTACAATGCATGTCAAACTTACTGGCCTGTAATTTTCAGCTTTATGTCTATCACCCTTTCCTTTATACACAGGGGCTACTATAGCAACTCTCCATTCATTTGGTATAGCTCCTTCAACCAAACAATAATCAAATAATTACTTCAGGTATGGTACTATATCCTAACCCATTGTCTTTAGTATATCCCAGAAATCTTATCAATTCCAGCCGCTTTTCTAGTTTTCAACTTTTGTATCTCATTGTAAATATCATTGTCGCGATCAGCACTGTCATTCTCCTCGGTTTCAATTAGTTTGCTCCCACTGATATTTTATCATACATCCTTCAGGCTACTTAGCGATAAAGATCTGTTTCCTAACTTTTCCTCAACACCCACATCACTGAAATATCAGCTCTTGCTTGTCTTAGGGCTCACGGAATACTGATATTACCCCAGAACTCTAATAATCCAACATTCGTGCTGTGTGCGGCAATCGAGATATTTTATCTAATGTAAATCCAGGACGCAATATCGTGAGAACCATCAAAATATACTTGTGACATTCTTACCAATAACAAATGACATGGCCTGGTGACCTAAAACTACCTGCGTGCGCTAACCTCATTGGTAGAGACAGGTAACACCATTCTGGAGAACGATATTTGGACTTCAAACTGCAGCACAATACGGTAAAAAATGACCAGTATAATCTTTCAAAGAATAACCTTATTCAAACTGATCTAAAATAATTATATTAGTTCACTGATACTCCATTCCCCCTGTGGTGGTATAATAACACCCACGGTATCCCCCGACTGTCGTAAGAGGCGGATAAAAAGCGGTCCGAGGGTCTCTCAACTTTTGAGCGTGAGTTGGTGAACACGGGGTGTTTGAAAGGGGCGTCAAGGGCTCTCGATATGGGGCCTTTAGCTGAGTCCTGCAATTGCTCCCACTTGTGCCAGACTCCACAACTATCCTATTCGACCTCCTTTGGTGAACAGTTGTTCTTTTCCGACCCCGACGGTACTGGAGCACTCGAGGCCTAAGGTGTCTTTCATTTTCACTCCCTTCGTCGCCCTTGTCTTTCGTTAGCCGACATCTTCATTTTTAGAAGTGTTGGATCCCTCCCATTCTCTCTCTCTGGTTACCCCAGGGGCTCTGAACTATGGAGCGTGGGTTGGCGACCACGGGGCCCTCAGCTGAGTCCTGGCATTTCTTCCACTTACTTGTGCCAGGCTCCTCACTTTCATCTGTCCTATCCGACCTGCCTTGGTCAACTCTTGTTCTTTTCCGACCCCGACGCTATTAGGTTTGCGAGTGCTAGGGAGTCTTTCATTTTCACGCCTTTCGTGGCCCTTGTCTTCATTTGGCCGATACCTTCATTTTTCAAAGTGTCGGACCCCTTCCATTTTTTCTCTCTGATTAGTGCTATATAGAGGATGGTTGCCTAGTTGTACTTCCTCTTAAAACAATAATCACCACCACCACCATCTCTCTCTGGTTAGTGTTATATACAGAATGGTTGCCTGGTTGGGCTTCCTCTTAAACCAGTAATCACCACCGCCACCAACAACAACAACAACTAAAATTAGAGGTTCAGTCTTTTGCTAGTGAGATATTGCCGAAATCGTCTGGGAAGAACTCTTCCCAGACTAATTTAACTGAGAAGTTCTCCCCACAAGGGCAGGCATAAAGACTTCTTTAGCAAAGGTTGGAAAAATCTCCTTCCAGCCATCGATCTACTGTCCTGAAAATGAGGAGAAATGGAAGCATAAATGCTCCCTTACACGATTGGAGAAGAAACCCCCTCCAACGATATCGGCGATAAAGCCTGGCAAATCGTCTGAAAGCCGTCCTTGTACACAAGGGTGAGGGATCGCGATGTCCCTGTACTCGATCATATTCTGAGGAAAGTATTTTTATTGGGAAGTGCTACCGATTAACGAGATCACCGTCCGCGGAGTGACCAGTCACCATGTCTCCAACTAGTGAGAGACTATGGAGACTACCTCTCATCGTTGTGGACGGTGGCGACAATACTGACAAAAACGTCGGAAATTCGCAGTTAGTGTGCTGAACGATGGGTAATCAATTGTCCTAATAACGTTGCGGTACCTATCCACACGACGGCAGGATTGGAGTGGAACAATATCGCCTAGCTGAGTTACGTCAACTGATAAACATTTCTCCGGTTTTCATAGTCTGACTACAGGGGCCTCGTTCGAGACCTGGACAGGACTATGAGAGATATCGTCTATATTCTAAAGACGGAGTAACGGACGATGGCGCGGCGACTGGGGGTTCTAGTCCGCTCCGACGTCTTCAGCGACAAGCTACCAATCTGCACTCAGCTAGGTGCAATTACAATTTCACATTTCGTTGGCAGTAATGACAACGGTGTGCAACGTGTACATTCCACCGGACTACGATATTGAAATCCATGCAATCCAAGGTTTGATAGCCGCATCTTTTGATATCCAACATCAAGTTTTTAAAAGTTTTGACTATTGTCATCTGAATGAGGTAGCAGATTTTAGATAGAGAGGTGACCGTCGGAGATGGAATAATCTCCGCAGTGTACCTAAAGGAAATATATAAGATGTAAATAAACTTCTTATTGAACCCAGTGCGCTATTTAATAAGAAAACACATCGAAACAAGACAGTTCGAGAAAATGAATGTTTTATGCGCCGTGCAAGTAACCTCTCCTGCCGAGACGGCCATATCCGAATTCATGAAGAATAACCATACCCGTTTCGTAACAGATGAAGAATTTTAGAAAGCGGGTCCAACTATAAATTTTTCATTTTTCATGATCAGACTGGGCCCAAAACCTGAGGCAACGTAATCCAGACTGTGTGGACGAACAGCAAGATTCTGTTCATTACATCGTGACCCTACAGAGTGAACATGGAAGGAGAAGCGCTCCTTCTCACTGTAACCTCTACTGTTGATTGTAGAGTTCAGCTTCTTCAGAATCGAACTTTCTAAGTCCTTACGAAAATATTTTCTGGGGACCTCCCCCTTGGGTGGGGGCGATAGAATAGCACACACGGTATCCCCTGCCTGTCGTAAGAGGCGACTAAAAGGGCCGCAGGTGCTCTAAACTTTGGAGCGTGGGTTGCCGACCATGGGGCCCTTAGCTGAGTCCTGGCATTGCTTCCACTTTCTTGTGGCAGGCTCCTCACCATCATCAATCCTATCCGAACTCTCTCGGTCAATTCTTGTTCTTTTCCGATCCCGACGCTATTAGGTTTCCGAGGACCAGGGAGTCTTTCATTTTCACGTCCTTTGTGACCCTTGTCTTCCTCTGGCCGATACCTTCATTTTTCGAAGTGTCGGGTTCCTTCCACTTTTTTGCCTGTGATTAGTGTAATATGGAGGATGGTTGCCTAGTTGTACTTCCTCTTAAAACAATAATCACTACCACCACCTTTCCGGAGATCCGTTGAAGCTCTTTTCAGCTGTGTAAGAATGGGGCGAGGAAGCAAGAAGAGCGGCGTCAGGACTCACGCTTCATTCCAAAGCTGCCAATGTAAGTGGCGGTAATGAATTTTGCAGCGAAATCCGTAAGAGAAATTACCTACTGAAACTGACGAAATTGCTCTTCCAAATCACATCGTGGTTCTTTTGGAAACCCTCAATGTCCCAAATCAATCTAGAAACGGTTTCTCAAGCTCTAGTTTTCGGGTACTTGTTTCGTATTGTTGGAGAGAGGAAGGAGTGTGACATTGCCTAGAGGTTCGACACCTCTACCGGAACTGATTATGGGTCACGGCAGAAGAGGACTTCGATACCCAAAACCTTGTTTTGTTGCTCTTAGTTTGTTAAAGCGGCTGTGCCCTACTGCTGGAAGTACTCAAAACTTATAATACGAGGAATTAGTACTTCTTCCCTTTCTGAAGGTGCTCTATTCAAGTATGACGTCAAAGAATATCAGCAAACTATTCAAGTTCGTAAGACCTCTAACAACTGATATTGCGTTGGCAAGAACACAGGAAGTTAGCCGTTCGGTACATCACTCCAAGCCAAGCATAACTGGTGGCCATTCAAATTATAGTGAAAAGTGGAAGGGTATGTATAGGTACTTTAAGGCAGAAATAGGTTCAAAGAAGGACATTCCAAGAATCATTAATGAACAAGGGGATTGTGTATGCGAGGGTCTTCAAAAGGTAGAAGTATTCAGTCAGCAGTATGAAAAGATTGTTGGTTACAAGGATAATGTCCAGATAGCGGCCGTGAGTAATACTAAAGAAGTATTAAAATTTACCTATTATAACAATGACATTTACAATAAGATACAAATGTTGAAAACTGGAAAAGCAGCTGGAATTAATAAGATTTCTGGGGATATACTAAAGGCAATGGGTTGGGATATAGTACCATATCTGAAATACTTACTTGATTATTGTTTGGTTGAAGAAGCTATACCAAATGAATGGAGAGTTGCTATGGGAGCCCCTGTGTATAAAAGAAAGGGTGATAGCCATAAAGCTGAAAATTACAGGCCAGTCAGTTTGACATGCATTGTATGTAAGCGTTGGGAAAGCATTCTTTCTGATTATATTAGACATGTTTTCGAAATTAATAACTGGTTTGACAGAAGGCAGTTTGGGGTTTAGGATAGGTTATTCCATGAATCTCGGCTTGTAGCTTTTTAGCATGATATAGCAGATATCCTGTATTCAGGAGGCCAAATGGACTGTATTGCGATTGACCTATCTAAGGCATTTGATAGGGTAGATCATGGAAGACTACTGGAAAAAATGAGTGAAATTGGACTAGAAAAGAGAGTGACTGAATGAGTGGCTATATTTCTAGAAAATAGAACTCAGAGAATTAGAGTAGGCGAGGCTTTATCTGACCCTGTAATAAATAAGAGGGGAATTCCTCAAGGCAGTATTATTGGACCTTTATGTTTTCTTATATATATCAATGATATGTGTAAAGAAGTGGAATCAGAGATAAGTCTGTTTGCAGATGATGTTATGCTGTACAGAGTAATAAATAAGTAACAAGATTGTGAGCGGCTGCAGGGTGACCTCGATAGTGTAGTGAGATGGACGGTGGGCAATGGTATGATGATAAACGGGGTTAAAAGTCAGGTTGTGGGTTTCACAAACAGGAAAATTCCTCTGAGTTTTAATTACTGCGTTGATGGGGTGAAGGTTCCTTTAGGTGTTAATATAAGGAAAGACCTTCATTGGGGTAATCACATAAATATGATTGTTAATAAAGGGCACATATCTGTGCCCAAGATTATGAGGCTATTTAGGGGTTGTAATAAGGACGTAAAGGAGAGGGCATATAAGTTTCTGGTAAGACCCCAACTAGAGTATGGTTCGAATGTATGGACCCTCACCAGGATTACTTGATTCAAGAACTGGAAAAAAAATCCAAAGAAAAGCAGCTCGATTTGTTCTGGGTGATTTCCGACAAAAGAGTAGCGTTACAAAAATGTTGCAAAGTTTGGGCTGGGTAGACTTGGGAGAAAGGAGACGAGCTGCTCGATTAAGTGGTATGTTCCGAGCTGTCAGTGGAGAGATGGCGCGGGAGGACATCAGTAGACGAATAAGTTTGAGTGGTGTCAAAGTAGGGAAGATCACAATATAAAGGTAAAGTTGGAATTCAAGAGGACAAATTGGGGCAAATATTCGTTTATAGGAAGGGGAGTTAGGGATTGGAATAACTTACCAGGGGAAATGTTCAATAATTTTCCAATTTCTTTGCGATCATTTAAGAAAAGGCTAGGAAAACAACAGATAGAGAATCTGCCACTTGGGCGACTGCCCTAAATGCAGATCAGTTGTGACTGTAGTGATTGAAAAATTCATCCAAGAAAATATTTAAATTGTGAGATAAAGGGGGCCATATACCAGTTCATACAGGTAAAATCACTGAATTTACAAGCTTTACCGAACGTATCACTCCGTTGGATGGGGTTATCTAGACAGTCGTCATAATAATTCCTTAAGAATATTGTATGTCTATGCCTGCCATCTGGCGGGGATTTTTTGACGCGGCCTATTCGCGAAAACCTCGCATAGAGCAGGCGGTATGGGAGGATCGAGATGGCGGTGGTCAAGATGTAAGTAGTTCGAACTCATGACGATACAGATAGCTGTACACCTATCTCATCATGGCGAATGCAAACAATGCCATCGCTGATAGAAACACATTTTTCTTTTAACCCTAGAATGGTAGACATAATCACCCACCTATTATTAGTAGACATACGTAAAAATGACGTGTCAAAGGAATTTTTGGTAAATGAGCAAGTAAATCCACGTGCAAGTTATCTATATTTACAAAAACAAATAATTTCACTCTGTTGTCCACTGAAATTCATTTCGTCCAGTCATTATGAGTTTATCACTCTGAACTAGAGGATTAGAAACACTTCCACTGGGAGCTCCACGCTGAGTAGATGTTCTGGAGGTCTCCTTTTGCCGTTTCTTGCTGCTATTTCCAATATTCTGTAATATTTTCTTCCTTTTACCTCCACTTGAGACGGGATCCTTCTTTCCGGAGTTGCTATGTTCTTCCACCTCTACGTCACGTATTACTTCACTCAGTTCTTCATATATGATATCATCTTCAATTGGCACATAGTCTTCATCAATGTCAGAATTATATTCCTCAGAATCAGAGCACACTTCCACATTGTCTTCTTCGGTTCTAGGACATTTCGTACCACGGACATTTCGTACCACCGGTCATTTCGTACCACTTGACCGGCTGATTACCTGCGAACTTTCAGCTAATGACTTTAAAATATTTAGGAGAGGACATTCCGTACCACTTGAAAGAGTGGGAAGTATTGCGAAGTAAAAACGATATCCTAATGAATGTGTCCAAAAGTATATAGGCTATCCATTGTCCACTACTGGCGCCGAAGCCTCCGCACGGTGTGACCACTACCGATGTTAATCTTCCGTCGGGCCTAACTGATGTGATTGGCACGCGTGTTAATTCTTATCTCGTATTCGTCATTCGCGGGGACCTAGCTACCTCCACCTTTCAGTAGTTTCTTTTTTCCGCGTGACCTTCAAGCCCATAACTGCAAGTTCATCAGAATACTGTATTTTATTTTACTTACTTGATAATGAAATAATGTAGTTGTTTATAAATATTCACAATAATAGTAATATTATCCATCCTTATGCTCGTCAGGCACATTGCGCCCGAACACGATGTATATTTCTATTCTATTAGTTTGTATCAGAATGTATACGGTACTTAAAAATTCGATTTTCTTATGATAATATTTATTTAAACATGAGTGATTAGTATAGTTTAAAGGGCAATTATGGATATAATATAGAAGTTTTCTTTAGTAAATGTTTTAAATTATTTTTGTTTCTGAATTCTAAAGTGAAATTCACACCCGCTGGTGAGGAAATGGAATTCCAATTTGACAACAAGTGGTACGGATTGTCCTGGCGTAAATATTTGTAGATTACGGGAAAACCGTTCACAAGTAGATAACGACCTAGGTGGTACGAAATGTCCTCAAAAATCAAGTGGTACGGAATGTCCGTGGTACGAAATGTCCGGACACCGTCTTCTTCACCTTCCGACTCATCTGACAGCTCTCCTAAAACGCTGCTATCGCCTCGTCATTATCCAGATACTTCGCCATTCTGCAATTAGAAATAATTATTATTAATTAAACACTTATTGTACATAAATGTGTGTGTGTACTTGTATATTATATGTGTTTATTATATATATCATATACGTTGTGTAGGTGAAGAGAAGATCCATTATTGGTAGACATACGTCAAACAGACGTGCAAAAAATTTACGTGCATTGGTAGAGTACGTCATACTTACGTGTAGAGTTTCAATGGACGAGAGCTATAGACAAACTGGGGGGAGCACGGGTGCCATTCGTAGCCACTTCTGTTTCACAACTGATTAGGGGATGCACTTCCGGCCGGACAAGCGATAACGTTGAGTGGGGGAAAGGAGGGATGCGCCTGTTCATAATAGACACGTCATTTTTACGTAGTCTACCATTCTAGGGTTAAAGAGTACTAAAAGCCGTGGTCGTGAGAGGGTCATTGTATTTTACTTGTCAAGAAGACATAGAATTCTATAATTGGTATCAATTTCAACGGTTGAAACCTTCTCAATATCGCTGTGAATGGCAGACAGAATTAAGGATGTGCCTTTCAGTCAACATTTACATGGTGAGTATGATATTAATAAACTGATTTTCCAAGACGTCAACAGAAAGTTCATCGGGGTGGACGGATACGTTTACTCTCCCCCACCGTATTACATCTCACCCGACCTAAACACCATCGAAAACCTGTGGGGCGTGTTGGAACAGCGGGCAAAACGCATCCCCGCAATTTACCCCCTGTGGTGGGGGAGGTTTCCCCTGCCTGTCGCAAGAGGCGAATAAAAGGGTCCCCAGGGTCTCTGAATTTGGGAGTGTGCGTTGGTGACCACTGGGCCCTCAGCTGAGTCCCGACATTGCTCCCACTTACTTGTGCCCGGCTCCTCAGTTCCATCTATCCTATCATATCTCTCTTGGTCAAGTCTTATTTTCCAACCCCGATGGTATTAGAGGTCCCCAGGCCTAATGAGTCTTTCATTTTTAGGCCCTTCGTAGCCCTTGTCCTTCCTTTGCCGATATTTTCACTTTTCGGTATGTCGGATCTCTCTATTTTTCTCTTTGGTTACTGTTATATAGAGAGGATTGTTGCCTGGTTGCACTTTCTATTAAAACAATAATCACTGTTACGGGGATAGCCGTGGAGCAGAAAGAGGTTAAAGAAGATGCCGGGGTGAATGGGTCTATCTACAATATCAAAATTAATTTAAAACTTGAACTGAAGGTTATATTTCTTAAGAAAACAACAACTTAACAATTTTTCACTTAGTGAACATAACAACATATCAGGTACAATTAGCAATCTTGAAACAAGACTAGGAAAATCCAAGATTAGTGATTTTTACAGATTCTGGACTTCAAGCCCCTAATTTTACAATTCCGGAGATACCGGAACCAGTTTACGACTTTAATTCAAACCAGGAACCATTTACTCAAGGGCAGAGATCCTCTAACTCGAGAGCACTTGCTCCCTAAATACAATATCTGGCCTTCTAGGGGCAATCTTTACAATAATCAAAACTAGAAAAAAGAGCTAACAGGTTCTCGAACATTCATCCAATTTTAACAGCCCGCCACACAACTCTTACACTCTCTAGCCTCTCTAGGCACAATTTACAATTGACATGACTTTTACAGGGGCATTCATAACCCAACCTACTGGGCCTTCATGGAAAAGAAGAGGTTAGATAACACGGAGACGAACACTTGCACTCCTCCTAACGGGGCCCTTGGCCCAGAGATACAGAGGCTACTGAGATGACACGAATAGAGATTGAATTAATGCATTAAGGAAAGGAAGAAAAAGAGTTACAAAATGTAGTCACCTCAAACCAAGATGAAGGGGAGCTCGAGAGGGTAACTCACTCTCTATCCCCGATTTATAGTTAAAGCCTTATGAAGTTTTATATTAGCCAAAAGAAAATTTACATTTTAGAAAACTAGGTTACATAGTTAAAGATTCGGATCTTTCCCCTCGGATTAAACTGCGGAGGTAGCTACAACCAAAAAGATATAATTTATGTGGCCATTACCTTATAGATGTTCTGCTGACCGAATAAGGCGGCGGCCCCTCCTCCTGCCTTAACACACACTCTTATACCGGCGGTGATTAATTGACAAGGAAACTTGAAAAGTAGCAGTTTATAAACCCTCAGGGTGGGTTCGAGATCATTCAAGACTAATCAGCACACGTCCTCTTAATGTTTATTGGTTAACACAAAGCGGACAAGAAATGTGGGATTGGTTGAAAATTAATTTTTAAAATTTATGATTTGTCCAATTCAAAACTGGCGGAAAGAAAATGAAGTGTTGCCAATCCAAAAATAAATGAACAGTGATCAGTTATGGACAACCTGGAAATACAAAGCTTCTTTAAATTATAAGTTATTTCACTTTGCACCAGAGTGCATGATCATAATTTTTAGTAGTGCCATATGTAGAAAAATGTTCAAACGTCTTGAAGTATAGAAAAAAAGAAGAAGAAGAAATTCAGTCGGTTTAGAAACCTTCACAATAACATAATTACTTAATATTTCGGTGGAGATATCTTCTGATTAAAGTTCCAATTTGTCGTGTCATCAGTTTCACTGTTTGACCAATAGAGGAGTTCATTAAGGCGCTTATTTTGAATGTGCGGCATTGAGGTGAACCTCCCGGTACAGACCTCCTATCCCCCCAAATGTCCTTCCTTGGGGTGACACAGAGGAATTTTAAGAAAACATTTCCAATTAAAAACAAATTTTCTAATTTTTTAAAAGTTGATTAGTAGAAACAAATTTGTAGATTCAAATTTAGAGTGTCCTTGTGGCGTTGAGGTGTACCTCCCGGTATAATCACCACCACCATGCCCCTGTGGGTGGGGGCGGTAGAATAACACCCACGGTATCCCCTGCCTGTCGTAAGAGGTAACTAAAAGATGCCCCAGGGGCTATGAACTTTGGAGCGTGCGTTGGCGACCATGGGGCCGTTAGATGAGTCCTGGCATTGCTTCCACTTGTTAGTGCCAGGCTAGTCACTTTCGTCCATCCTATCTGACCTCCCTTGGTCAAATCTTGTTCTTTTCCGACCCCGACGGTATTACGTATGGAGGCCCAGGGAGCCCTTCATTTTCACGCCCTTCGCGGCCTTTGTCTTCCTTTGGCCGGTACCTTCATTTTTCGAAGTGTCAGACCCCTTCCATTTTTTCTCACTGATTAATGTTAAATAGAGGATGGTTGCTTAGTTGTACTTCCTCTTTAAACAATAATCACCACCACCACCACCACCAGCAGCAGCAGTAGCAGCACCTTCCACTTCACTTGCACCTTCCATGAGGTTTCTTTGTTCTTCAGATGGAAAGCACATACTTGAGTTTTAATGGGTTTGGTTTGAGATTATTGGTCTCATAGTAGTGAGACAAAATATCCAATGTTTAATTGAAATAGTTTCCTACTGTTTCAAAGCATTCACTTTGAGTAGCCAGGGTAAAATTATCAGCGTGTAGGAAGCTTTTAATTTGAGGTGGATGTGACTGGTCGTTGGTCTATATATTGAAAAGTAAGGGAGCCAGCACACTTCCTTGAGGAAGGATATTCGTTTTCGTTAGCCATCGACTTCACTGACCCTGAATGTCGACAAAGAATCGTCTGTTCTGTAAAAGGGAAGCAACAATCCTGGTAAACTGGAAATCCTTTGTAATGCTGTACAGTTTTGTGTCATTATTTGATGCTGTACGGTGTCATAAGCACAAGAAAGGTCTACAAACGGTACTCCTGTGATTTTTCCAGATTGAAAACCATCCTCTGTATACTGCGATAGTTTTACTGCTGTTGCAGTGCGTTTCATGCCTAGCTTAAAACCAGCATGTTCTGGGGTTAACAAAGGCTCCACAGTTCGTGCAAGACGGTTAAGAAGCATTCTTTCAAAGATCTTGTAGAGGTGACACAAAAGGACCATCGATCGAAAGTTCTTTGGGTCATTAGGGTCCTTGTCGGGTTTAAGGATAGGGACTACTCTAGCCTTCCTCCCGATTTTTTTAATGTGACAGCACTCCAAGCAGTTATTGAAGAGTTGGAGAATCTATTCTTTTGTACCATTTCCAAAATGTTTGATTTGCTCTATAGGAATGTCTTCTAGACCAGGTGCTTTTCTGTTCTTAAACATCTTGATGGCGTTTTCCAGCTCGCCAGAAACAAAAGGTTTGGATACTTCACAGGTTTCATCTTGAATGTTTCTTATTAATTCAGCTCTACGTTTAACTTTGCATTCAACAAGAGCTGATGGGCGATTTTATTTGGTGATACATTATAAAGAACAGCTGCTTTGGTGGAGTCATTGTTCACACGTTTCACTTGTCTCCTGGCTTTCATGCTGCTCTGCGACACATCCAATTCTTCCATCAAACGAATCCAACGTCTCCTTTTCAATTTACCAACAGTCTCTCTCAGTTTATGGTCAGCCTGTATTGTTTCCTCACTAAAAGGATTCGCTTAAAAGGCGAAATGTAGTTTTCCAGATCTTTTACTGAACAAGGATCTCAAACTTGTATGTACTCTGTTCTCCAGCCATGTGGTATTGAGTTGCGCAAACATTTCATGATAGCATCAGTGGACTTATCATATGATTCTGGACTTGGCTCAATGTTCAAGGCCGTTGCATACAGACTCTTTGTGAAGTTAGCTTTCTGGAACTTGTATCTTCTTCGTAAAGGTATTATTGGAGGTCGAACCGCTGAGAACACCTGACATTTAATTGGTCTGTGCTGAGTATGACACATAGGTTCATATACTTCCTTTACACATCGATGGGATATGGTATCAGCCACAAATGTGAGATCTGGATTGTATCCGCGTCTGCATATGCCACAATTGAAGTGGGGTGGAAGCGTGTTGTCATGAACTGAAGATAAGTGATTCATTTCATCCCAGTTTATGACAGCTAGTCCATCTTCGTTGTTATCACCCAAAATGGAGCTTTGGCTACTGAAGTACTCCAGGACAAAATGGATCTTACATCCTTGAAGGTTGAGGGGCTGGAAGAAGTGAAGTGGAATATTTGGTGGTTTATAAACTAACGTTATCACACAGCTTGATAATTATAATGATTTCAGTTTTATACAATCATCTTCAAAAACGGAGGTTGATATTATATTGAGTTCAGGGCTTGCAAAAATGGCACTGTCGTATTTTTCATGAGGTCTCTCGGCGATAACTGACATTTCTGGTAATTTTGGTAGGTTTTGTGTACTGCTTCTTGAGTCTCCTGAACACAAAGAACGTCATATGTGTGAGAGTGGCACATTTGCTGTAATATGGCCTCTTTATTCGATGTCATGCCCTCTAGGTTACCTGACAGGATTGTTAGCTTTAGTTCTTAAAAGTACCCTTTGAAAAATTTGTTAACCATACTGAGGATTCTATAGTGCTACTGCAGCCATACTAATCCGTTGCCCAGGAGACACCCGGATGTATGACAATGTGACATTATTTAAATACACCATGCTGGGAGATTGCTGTGGTATTCGCCGGTTGCTTAGTTGTACTTCCTCATAACACTCTTGCACTCAGCCTATATGCGGGGGTTGGCTGCAAGCAACTGAAACACATTTTTGTGATTTTGCAACCAGATTACAAACAATGAACACGTAAACAGTTCAGCACTTAGCCTATATGCGGGGGTTGGCTGCAAGCAACTCAAACTCATTTTTGTGATTTTGCAACCAGATTACAAACAATGAACACGTAAACAGTTCAGCACTTAGCCTATATGCGGGGGTTGGCTGCAAGCAACTCAAACTCATTTTTGTGATTTTGTAACCAGATTACAAACAATGAACACGTAAATAGTTCACCACATATTAAAATAAAATGAGTCACACTAATATAGGAAGCTATGATCATACGCCTTTGCAGGCGAGATGTAGTGTCTACAGTGTGCTATGTCTTCTGGTATGGGCTATACCAAATTTGATACTTTCAATGACCTGTCTCAGTCTCATCCTTGGCGTTGACAATATGAAAGTGACTGAGGCATGAGTGATGCTAGTAATACCATTCCTTATGCAGCCAGTCCCTGTTATGAATGGTGTGAAAATATCGCCCATACGGTTGGTTGGTTGGTTGGTTGGTTGGTTGGTTGGTTGGTTGGTTGGTTGGTTGGTTGGTTGGTTGGTTGGTTGGTTGGTTGGTTGGTTGGTTGGTTGGTTGGTTGGTTGGTTGGTTGGTTGGTTGGTTGGTTGGTTGGTTGGTTGGTTGGTTGGTTGGTTGGTTGGTTGGTTGGTTGGTTGGTTGGTTGGTTGGTTGGTTGGTTGGTTGGTTGGTTGGTTGGTTGGTTGGTTGGTTGGTTGGTTGGTTGGTTGGTTGGTTGGTTGGTTGGTTGGTTGGTTGGTTGGTTGGTTGGTTGGTTGGTTGGTTGGTTGGTTGGTTGGTTGGTTGGTTGGTTGGTTGGTTGGTTGGTTGGTTGGTTGGTTGGTTGGTTGGTTGGTTGGTTGGTTGGTTGGTTGGTTGGTTGGTTGGTTGGTTGGTTGGTTGGTTGGTTGGTTGGTTGGTTGGTTGGTTGGTTGGTTGGTTGGTTGGTTGGTTGGTTGGTTGGTTGGTTGGTTGGTTGGTTGGTTGGTTGGTTGGTTGGTTGGTTGGTTGGTTGGTTGGTTGGTTGGTTGGTTGGTTGGTTGGTTGGTTGGTTGGTTGGTTGGTTGGTTGGTTGGTTGGTTGGTTGGTTGGTTGGTTGGTTGGTTGGTTGGTTGGTTGGTTGGTTGGTTGGTTGGTTGGTTGGTTGGTTGGTTGGTTGGCTCGGTGAGGAAAGCAAGGGGAAAATACTTCACTCCTCATTTCCCTAGTACGCCTCTTCAGTGACGCCTAGTCTATTTATGACAGCTGTTGGCGGAGCTTCAGAGGATCAAACCAGCCTTCGGGCTGACTACCCAACATACATACATGAACATTTAAGAAATGAATATTCCTTGGACATGTTGGTATTGGTAAAGCCGGGAAAACATCTTAAAGTTTGAAAAAAAAAATTGGAAAATAATTAATGGTTGTCAGTGACAGAAAGGTCAGACATTGTCGCGTCTTTCTTGTTTACTCTTAAACCTGAGAGAAAGAACACTTAATTCTGAATAATTTTATATCAATACGATGTGTGCGCTGCAATTCACTCAGTTGTTCACTGTACACGTAACTGTCATCGATGTCAGGTCCCGCTGCGAACATTTTCAGGGGTAAAATCGTCACTTCCAACTAACGGAATCATTTTAGACAAAAAAAATCACTTTTACTCTGAAAATCATTTGACAATTCAAGGATATCGTAATCATTCGGCCTTGAACATGGCCCAGCCATTACGAGAAAAGGATGACGCAAGCACGTACAAAAACGGAGTAATGAGAGGAAATGTAATTGTAGTTCTCGAAGTACAGCAAACACACGATGTACGTAAGAAAGGAAATAAACTCTGAACTAAACTGATAGCAGGAGCAAATCGTTGTATTCATAAGCCAATTAAAACACAGATCGACACAATAAAAACTTCGAACAACCAAAATCTAAACATTCACGATCAACAGATTTCATTTGTCGAAAATAAAAATATTTCGTAGGGCTGGTGGGTGTATCTGTTGAGTAAAATGCTAATTCAAAGCTTTACGTTGGTGTCACCATCATCCGTGAGCCTTCTCGCCATAACGTCTCACGCCGAGTGCAGTAATCACCACCACCACCACCACCACCTTAGACAGGGGTGAAGTCTTTCACCTTTGTTGTTCATGGATTATCTACTGAAAGTTACGGGCAGGGTGGAAATGTAGTAGACGTACTTTGCTGCAGTCTAATACGTGCAATGAGCAAAGTGATGCCAGTTGGCGATACATGTGCTCTTGTTATTACAATTTGCTTACCGTCACACCGAAACAGATGGGTATTATTGCGACGAATGCACAGGAATATGCTAGGAGTGACCGTGGTCTTAATTAAATACAGCTCCAACATTTGACTGGTGTACAAAAGTGGGAAACCACGGAAAACCATCTTCTGGGATGCTAACAGTGGGGTTCAAACCCATTATCTCTCAAATGCAAGCTCATGACTGCGCGCCCAACTCGTTCGATGAACAGTATTCTCCCAGGATGATAGTATCAATGTGCGATCTGTCAACACCGGGACGAAATTACATATGTTTCAAACGGTATGTCTTGAGAGTGATGTCTGGGTGTGTAACACACATAAATGTAGCGAGAATGACTGCAGACCTAAATGGCATCAGAGAATTTGGAATGAGGAGATAAAGGCTGAGTTAGGAATGAAGGCGATTGAGGAACCTGTACGCATAAACAGGTTTCCGTGACGGAGCCATGAGAGGGGAATTTAGAAAGATAGGTTACTTAGGAGAACAGTGGACTCAGTTATGGAAGGTAAGAGAAGTAGAGGACCTAGACGACGATGGTTACACTCAATATCTAATAACTTAAATATAGGAGATATTGAAGTATAGAGCTAGTTTCAAATCGAAGATTATGGAGGCGTGTAGTCAATTCACAGAGGCTTGCAGACTGAACAGCCTATAATGAAGATGGAAGTAGTATTATTATTACAGTAGTACAGCGAAACACCCCCAAGCTCTAGGCATGACGAGGGAGGTCGCTCCTATACACGATCGTGCACCTTGAAACAAGGATCCGTCGATAGGGGACAAAATTAGTAAGCGTTTGATCTCAAGAGTTCACCTCAATAATCCCCACCCCTTGTGGATGGGGACGGTAGCAAAACATCCACGATATCCCCTGCTTGCCGTAAGAGGCGACTAAAAGGGGCCCGGGGGCTCTGAATTTTGGAGCTTGGTTTGATGACTACGGTTCCCTTAGCTGAGTTTCTTCCACTTACTTGTGTCAGGCTCCTGACTTTCATTTGCCCTATCCGACCTCCCTTGATGAACTCTTATTCTTTACCGATCCCGACGCTATTGGAACACTCGAGGCCTAGGAAGTCTTTCCTTTCCGTTCCCTTTCCTGGCCTTTGTCTTCCTTCGGTCGATACTTTCATTGTTCGAAGTATCAGATCCTTTCCCTTCTTTGTCTCTGATTAGTGTTGTACTTCCTCTTAAAACAATAATCATCACTACCACTGATTAATCCTCGCCTAAGACGGAACCTCAACCTGCAGGAGACACGCGGCTACTGCTCATCTCGTATTTCACTTTATGTATGCCAGGGGATTAATCAAAGACATGTAATTGTTTTTCTTTTTTTGCTATTTGTTTTACGTCGCACCGACACAGATAGGTCTTATGGCGACGATGGGGCAGGAAAGGGCTAGGAATGGGAAGGAAGCGGCCGTGGCCTTAATTAAGGTACAGCCCCAGCATTTGCCTGGTGTGAAAATGGAAAACCACGGAAAACCATATTCAGGGCTGCCGACAGTGAGGTTCGAACCTACTCTCTCCCGAATACTGGATACTGGCCGCACTTAAGCAACTGCAGCTATCGAGCTCGGTGATATGTAATTTCAAGTGTTCTGTTGCTGAAGGAACTTACGTCCCTTTTGATTCGTTTGTGACCTTATCGGATAAATAAACTAATTTCTGTTTTATTCTGTAATTCATCCGTTGAATAAATACTTTTGTTTTATTTTAATTTATTTTCCACTTCATTTGTTCAGAGAAGATGAAGTTCCTCGCCACCACTGCTGATCTCAATAACAGGAACTAACTCAGCTCTCATCACGATATAAATTTGAGAAAATATTTTTACGTTTATCATAGTTATTTTTAAAAAAGGCAGCGGCTTGGGAATAACATATCTTTTAACACAAACTGCGAAACTGTATTTCGGGGTGAAAATAAAATTGTAATCTAGTTGGAATAAATCACCGAATTATGCCTGTGAGGTTTGATCGGCGCCCGTGTGCGCGCGCAAGTCTTGCTCCCGCTGGCGTTGTGGAGAGGGCGCCGGGCTGAACACGACGTCAGTCGCCCCTCGTGGTGGGTAGCACGCGCGCCGCAATGCCTTCCTCGACGTCATTGTTGTGTTGCATGTGTATTGTTCGTGTGCAGTGAGTGATAGTGCGCCATGCTGTAAGTGGTGACAAGACAACTGGATCTGTGTTTCTCGTGTGTGAGTGTCTGTAGACCGAGATGGTGTGACAGCCATGTACTGTCAGAGGGCAGGGGATCGAGACAGGATGGCCGCCCGTCTGGGCGTGGCTCTGGTCCTCCACTTCGCCATCGCCGCCGTCACGGGAGTCAGCGAAGGTAAGGTCCTCCCCCCGCCCCTTGAGGTAGCTAGTGTTCGCGAGTTTGACGGACAGGACAGCAAGAGCGGCGTCCTCCACATCCGAAGGTCGTGGGTTTAAACGCGGGTTTTTGAAGGATGGAGAACTCCACATCGTGAGATGATGATATGAAAAAGATCACTGGTGACACGTTTAATGTTTCGAGACTAAAATAATTAAAACTTAACCACTAATCACCAACTGACATCAGTTCCTCTGTTAACTGATAGAGTAAAAGGGTATATATAATTTGACAGGAAGGCAGCCTAATTGGCACCAAGTGAACATTTCTGCTCGCGATGGCGGAGGCCACACAATTATTATTATTATTATTATTATTATTATTATTATTATTATTATTATTATTATTATTATTGGTGATTTAACATCACACTAAATGATCGAAAGTTTCAGGCGACGATGGTACAGGACAATGTTAGGATTGGGAAGTTAGTAGCTAAGGCCGTAAAGAAGGTACACGGTCAACTTGCCCAAGGTGCCATCATCTGCCGAATGCAAGTCCACAGCAAAGCGACTCGTCCCGCTCCTCCAAATTTCTTGGTGTTATAATTTCTCCAAGAGGGAACCCCTGTGGGTAGGGGTGGTAGGTCCCCCTGTGGGTGGGGGTGGTAGAATAACATCCACGGTATCCCCTGCCTGTCGTAAGAGGCGAATAAAAGTGGCCCCAGGGACTCTGAACTTGGGAGCATGGGTTGGGGATCAGGGGGCCCTCAGCTGAGTGCTGGCGTTGTTTCCACTTACTTGTGCCAGGCTCCTCACTTTGATGTATCCCATCCGACTTCCCTTGGTCAACTCTTGTTCTTTTCCGACCCCGACGCCATTAAGTTTGCGAAGGCTAGGAAGTCTTTCATTTTCACGCCCTTCGTGGCCCATGCCTTTCTTTGGCCGATACCTTCATTTTTTTGTCATGTAGAGGTTGGTTGCCTAGTTGTACTTCCTGTCCAAACAATAATGATCACCACCACCACCGGGAGTGCTAGAATAACACCCACGATATCGTAAGAGGTGACTAACAGGGTCCTCGAGGTTCTCATCTTGGGAGCGTGAGTTGGCGACCACGGGGCCCCAGGGTGAGCACTGTCATTGCTTCCACTTACTTGTATCAGGTTCCTCACCTTCATCTACAATATCCGACCTCCTTTGTTCAACACTTGTTCTTTTCCTACCTCGACGGTATTAGAGCACTCGAGGCCTTCACGCCGTTGGTGGTTCTTGTCTTTCTTCGGCCAATACCATCATTATTCGAAGTGCTGGATCCCTTCCGTCTTTTTCCCTCTGATTAGTGTTATATAGAGGATAGCTGCCCAGTTGTACTTCCTCCATCACCTCCCTATGAGAGTAATTAGCGTAATGAAAGGTTTTCTAATTCGCTGTACGTGAGCGCGTTAATAAACATAGTAAGGACAAAATTCAAATTCTGCAGTAACCGCACTGTTAAAGAATATTGTAGACATTCCGTGTGACATTATTGACTAATATTGTAACGATTTAGCTTTCGGTGTGTACGGGATATAGGAGGAAGAAATCGCATAAAACCAAGTGAGTTCGGTTCTATTAGCTGATATTTAACATTCGGGACAAAACACGCTATGGTAGCCCTGAGTATGGTTTTCAATGGTTTCACAATTTCGCACCAGGCAAGTGCTGGGATTGTACCTTAATTAAGACCACGGACCCATTACTCTGGTATCTAGACGTTCCATGTTTTATCATTACCAGAAATTGCGTTTGAGGTGATGTGACAAAAAGGGAGGAACCTGGAAGTCGTTCATGATAGAGAGACCACTCAGTTACTCATATTGTAAAGAATGGCTAGAAAAACTGCAGAAAAACAATTGTTGTGTCGATTTTTCATGAAACACTGGTAATCATTATAAATGAGTGCTATAATGATTTGCAGCAGCTTCTGGATCGTCTTATACAGCGAAGCCAAGCGTTTCGGACAATATCCAACTGTTGTAGTCAGTCATATGAGATTAATTCGAGTTCTCCTTTGACTGACTGCGAAACATTTAAACTTAATGATAACTCACATAATTCATAATCAGTGAGTGGCGGTACAACGCAAATACAGACGGTGCGAACAGCTCTGACAGACGAGAAGTGACTTTGAGCATCTCATCAAAAGAAGATATCATATATCAGGTTCAGAAACAGTGCCGGGGCTGTATGTGGGACAATATACAACATTATTTAAACGCACATTACTGATATACCAGAAGTTACTTACGGAACTTTAGCGCTCACACACATTTGTCCAAATAAAATTTAAACAAACAGGAAATGTTCAGTTATTTCGTTTTGCCGACATGTCAATTGCATTTCATAGTAAAGCAATTATTACCTTTAATTCATCACATTTTCACTAATCAATCACCATAATAATTCTATTGACATTGCTTAAAATCTGTCTTGGCCTAATTTAGACCTGCTTACTAGAATCCGAGCTGTCAGTGGAAAGATGCCGTGGAATGACATTAGTAGAAGAATAAGCTTGAGTTGTGTCTTTAAAAGTAGGAAAGATCACAAAGATAAAGTTGGAACTCAAGAGGACAAATTGGCGCAAATATTCGTTTATGTGAAAGGGTGTTAGGTATTGAAGTGACTTACCAAGGGAGATGTTCAATAAATTTGCAACAGATAGGAAAAATGACACCTGGACGACTGCCCTAAATGCAGTTCAATAGTGATTGATTGATTGATTGATAGTGCTTAATTATATCTGCGATTCGTGATGAAATTCGTCGGATATGTGTTATGCTGTCAGAATAGAGAGTTATTGTAACAGCGAGTCTAGAAATTGTACTGTAGACTATGTTATATTCCGAACATTCCAAACTTGTAAGAAATCTCAGAGAATTACAGTATGTTCTGACGGTCGCCTCGCGATAAAGTATTGTAAAATGAAATGTCGTATGGCTTTTAGTGCCGGGATATCCCAGCACGGGTTCGGCTCGCCAGGTGCAGGTCTTTCTATTTGACTCCCGTAGGCGACCTGCGCGTCGTAATGAGGATGAAATGATGATGAAGACAACACATACACCCAGCCCCCGTGCCATTGGAATTAACCAATTAAGGTTAAAATCCTCGTCCCGGCCGGGAATCGAACCCGGAACCCTCTGAACCGAAGGCCAGTACGCTGACCGTTCAGCCAACGAGTCGGACTAAAGTACTGTGTATACACCAGACTTCGCTCAAAATACAATTATTCTCAATTATTCTGAACATCCATCATTCGGAAATGTCAATTTCTAATAGTGAATGGATTTAATTGCCATTGATGCTTTCACGGCCCGTACTTATGCCATGTCATGTCGAGATAAGGTGAAACATTGCTTCTCGTAGACAGTCGAGATTTTCTTCTCAAGTTCTCTGCGAAACGTAAAGAATTTCACCTTATTTTCTTGACACGGCCTGTATCATGTCTACAATGAATGTATCTGTTCCTACGGTGAGAGAAGGCCGTTCAATCATTGGAAGGAAAGAAACATTCCAAGTTAACCAGATTTCCGAGTGAACAGGTCCTCCATTTTCACCCGCACTCACAGGGCGACTTAGATCAGCGATTACGGGCGCGCAGAAGTGAGCTTGCTTTCCAGAGATAATAGCCCCGAACCCCACTGTCCGCAACCATGAAATTTGTTCTCCACTATTTCATATTTTCACACCAATTAAATGCTGGGTCTTTACCTTAATTAAGGCCCCGGCCGATTCCTTCCTAGTCGTAGCCCTTTCCTATCCTATCGTCGCCATAAGACCTATCTGTGTCGGTGCCAAATTGTCATTTGTAAAAACAAAACACATTCATTCGCAGGATAATTTTAATGAGGTTGAGTGTAAGCCAGTTCTATTCACCTTGCCGGGCACAGTGACACCAATATCGCGAGTTCGATTCCGGGGCAAACCGGTGATTTTAAGGTCCTACTGTAAAGTCGGTGGCTTTACAAACACGCAAAGGAACTACATGCGTCACACAACTCCGGCAACTCGGAGACTCCGAAATCCCTAATATAATTATTGAATCGTAAAAGGATTATTATAGCGTCTGACGCCTTAGATAAATAGTGCAGGCAGTTGTCTTCGACTCAGAGGATCCCGTGTTCGATTTTTGACCGGACCGGATATCATAGGCATGTTTGGCTAATTATTCCGCCTAGGGGCCTGAATCTCCCCTATGGATGCGGAACGTGGGGGAGAATAACACCCACTGTATCCCCTACCTGCCGTAAGAGTTGACTTAAAGGGATCCGAGGGGCTCTTAACGTAGGAGCGTGGGCCCTTAGCTGAGTCCTGGCATTGCTTCCACTTACTTGTGCCAGGCTCCTCACTTTCATCTATCCTATCCGACCTCCCTTGGTCAACTCTTGTTCTTTTCCGACCCCGACGGTATGAGAGCACGCGAGGGCTAGGGAGCCTTTCATTTTCACGCCCTTCGTGGCCCTTGTCTTTCTTTGACCGATACTTTCATTTTTCGAAGTGTCGGATCCCTTCCATTTTTCTCTCTGATTAGTGTTATATAGAGGATGGTTGCCTAGTTGTACTTCCTCTTAAAACAATAATCACCACCACTACAAACTCCTGGGCATAACTTGCTAAAGTGAGAGCCCAGTGGAATGTTTCAATGTGATGGCCATGGTTCGAATACCAGGCGGTAAATATGATATTATTTAAGTCCGAAACTTAAAGATTTTCTTCACTGCCTTAAAATACCGATTCAGTATGCCTTTTACTACATTAATAATCATAATTACATCTCGTGTGTGTTATTATAAACTTTCGACGATTTACCAGATTTGTTTAGCTCTACATGTTAAGCAATATTAATGTAGGACAAACATGTATTAGATACACCTGTCCTAGTGCTTACTTTATGTCTTTTCTTTTCCTCTCGAACATGTTCTTGTTTTGTTATCCTCCCCTGTAAGATCCACTGTCTGTTTAATCGTTTGATAAATCTATGGAATTCTTCCCCTTTTGTGTTTTAACCTTAGATTCATTATCAACTTAACTGAATCTAAGTGTTCCAGTCTATCGAAATTAATGTCATTGTTGTTGTTTGACTCATTAGTCCATAGACGCGTTTAATGCAGCTGTACATACCACCCTATCCTGTGCTATTTTTTCATTTCTTCGTAACTACTGTACCGTACATCTGCTCTAATCTGCTTGTCATATTCATACCTTGGTCTGCCCCTACGGATCTTACCCCCTACACTCCCAAAAAGAACCAACTGAACAAGTGCTGGGTGTCTTCTTCTCGTCAAATTCAACCTAATCGAACACCTCTCACCAATTCGGTGTACTAACCTCACTTTCTGTAACACGACATTTCAAGAACTGAGCTAGTTATTGTCATGTTTCGCCACGCTCCATACGAACATATTTCCATTTCCTATATCAGTGTTCGAAATGAGCAAAATTTAATTTCTGGTGCTAGTCTACATTTTAGGTCCTCGTTACTTCTGCCATCGTTAGTTATTTTACTACCCAACATTCATCTACTTCCTTTAAGTCTTCATTGCCTAGTCGAATATTTTCTGCTTCCCTGACTTCGTTCGACTGCACTCCGTTACTTTGAAATGAATGCAAGATTAATAAATAATAAAAACAGAAAGAAAATAAAATACATTTAATTAATAAGTGAACGACACATTTCGTTCCTAAAAGAGTATTATCAAATCACCTTCATTACGGCCTGCTCATGGCTCAATGGTTAGCATGCTGGCTTTTCGTCCAGGAAGTAACGGGTACGATTCCCGGACGAGTCGGGTATTTTTACATTTATTGGTTAATTCCCATTACTTGGGGCTGAATTTGTGGAATATCACCCACGGTTTCCCATGCTTGTCGTAAAAGGAGACTAAAAGGGATCCAGGGTTCTTAACTTTGTAGCATGGGTTAGCGACCACGGGGCCCTCAGCTGAGTCTTGGCATTGCTTCCAAATACTTGTGCCAGGCTCCTTACTTTCCTCTATCGTATCCGATCTCCCTTGCTCAACCGTTGTTCTTTTCCGACCCCCACGGTATTACAGTACTCGAGGCCTAGGGAGCCTTTCGTTTTCACGCCCTTCATGGCCCTTCTTTTTCTATGGCCCATACCATAATTTTTTCGAAGTGTCGGATAGGCCCACCTTCCACGTATTTCCTCTTATTATTGTAATAGAGGGTGGTTGGCTAGTTGAACTTCCTCTTAAAACAATAATCACCACTACTAATTTTAATATTTGTGGTGAAGTGTTCTCGAATTTCCGAAATTTGCCAGAAGGGGAGAGAGTTCTCCGTGCGAGTAAGGTACTCAAAGATTGAGACTGTGGATATCAACAGCTACCTCCAAGCTCCCTGTGACCTGTCAACGATTTGTACTGAACTTTTTTCCGGGCAAAACATTTTAAGAATGTACATGCAGTAACGCGAACATTTGTTAGATTTTCCCAGCTTACTGGTTACTTAACACTATAATAATGTGCAAGTTATATGTTGACCTAGACCTTATAACTGAGATATTTTCCTTCCCCTTTCTCGTTTTTGATTGTTCTCCTACAATAACGTGACTTTGTATTGCATTAAAACATATCCAGCCACAGGAAGAACCTCCTCCTGAGGTCCCCTCTTCAACTCTAGCCGTATAGGGCTGCTCTCTCCTCGTGATGCGTACAAACAAAGCCCAGCTACCAATGACCCACATGTTCACGATCTTCAATTGCCACAATCACAACTTTAATCAACAGTAGCATGTTTTATCCTAAGGAGGTACATGATTTAGAAATACATGTACATGTGCACCTGTCAAACACGAGTTGTCATTTCACCCACGATGAAGTTTTAGTGACACAACACAATGTCAGCTGCACTCAAGTGCTCGTTTTATGTAAATAATTGTGTTCTTGTAATACTGTAGTTCTTTTAGTTTCATAAGTTATTTTATGTAGCATTTTGAGTTTAGCCTTATCTACAGTCTACCACTCTAATTTTAATGTTAAGGATAATAGGGCTGAAGATGCCTATTATATTAACCTATAGACGAAACATGTCCCGTTATTTTAACATGTAACATCGATTTTCATTTTTATTCAGTCACAAAGAGCATTGAAATGGTGCACTTCTATGAAATAATTCCTTCATGAGCTGTAATAATTTTTCATAATGCATCATTACAGACCGTTCGCCTTTAAACTGTTCAGTCATCAAGCTATTGTGAATAAGCTAAATGCATGGCTCTGCGACTTAGTTCAGTTCATTGTTCTCCCAGTTCCTCCATTAAACACCTTGAGTCGGTCCATTGTTCACCTAAGTAACCTATCATTCGCAACCTCCGAATAATAATAATTGCAGAGGAAAGCCAGTGGCTTCTCCAAGACAGTTGTTCAAACAGAGAGATTCCACAGAGGATGGCAGGTAGGCAGTAATGTTCGCTTTTTGCATTTTAAGAGCTTAGCGTAAAAACCGTGAAAACTGGTATACTTGTGTATATCCCATTATGGCAAACAACATCACATACGGGTGTTATAGTATTAGCCCCAGTTAAGAATATTGGTAAATCTAAAACACTGAACGTAAGTTGAATTATAAAACTTGAAATTTTGTTTGCCGAACGGAAACGAAAAGTAATTCATGCAATAGAGGGTCAAACACCTTGAGTCGGTCCATTGTACACCTAAGTGATCTATCATTCGCAACCTCCGAATAATAGGCTAATAATCATAATAATAGCGGAGTGTTTGTACAAGACCGTTGTTTGATTTAAACAGGGATGATGGTCTCCATGTGCTCATGGGCGCGGTAGAACGACACCTACGGTATCTTGGTTGAGTCCTGCCGCAGTGATCTTAATTTATAAGCATGGTTGGAGACCACGGGGCCCTAACTGATTCCTGGCATTGCTTCCAATTACTATTGCCAGGCTCCTCACCTTCATATTTCCTAACCTAGCTTCCTTGGACTCCCTGTGGGTGGGGGCGTTAAAACATCCCCTGCCTGTCGTAAGGGGCCACACGTGCTCCGATCTTGGAAGCGTGGGTTGGCAATCACGCGGCCCTCAGCTGAGTCCTGGCATTGCTTCCATTTACTTGTGCCAGGCACCTCACTTTCATCTATCCTATCCGACCTCCCTTGGTCAACTCTTATTCTTTTTCGACTCCGACGGTTTTAGAACACTGGAGGCCTAGGGAGTCTTCCATTTTCACTCCCTTCGTGGCCTTTGTCTTCCTTTGGCCGATACCTTCATTTTTCGAAGTGTCGGATTCCTTCCATTACTTCTTTCTGATTATTGTTATATAGAGGATGGTTGTCTAGTTGTACTTTCTCTTAAAACAATAATCACCACCACCACCACTGCCTCCCTTGTTCAACTGTTGTTCTTTTCCGACCCATGATAGCGTTGCGAAACTGTGAACTTGCATCCTGGAGATAGTGGGTTCGAACTCCACTGTCGGCAGCCCAACATGGTTTTCCGTGGGTTCCCATTTCCACACTAGGCAAATGCTGGTGCAGTATCTTAATTAAGGCCATGACCGCTTCCTTCCCACTCTCAGGCCTTTCCTATGCCCTGTGTCCGTGCCAAGTAAAGCTAGTTATATTCCGTTCCCGACGCTGTTAGGTATCGAGGCCTAGGAAGTCTTTAATTTTCACGCCCTTCGATGCCCTTGTTTTTGGCCGATATCTTCATTTTTCGAGGTGTTGGTTCCCTTCTTTTTTTCTCTCTGATTAGTGTTATAAAAAGGATTATTGCCTAGTTGTACTTTGCCTTAAAACAGTAAATCACCAGCACCCACAATCCCCTGCCTTAATAAGAGAGTGCTAAAAGACGCACCTGAGTCTCTGAATCTCTGGCTGGCGACGACGGTGCCTTCAGCTGAATCCTGGCATTGCTTCCACTCAGTTGTGCCAGGCTCCTCACTTTCATCTGTACTGTCCGACCTCCCTTGGTCAATTCTTGTTCTTTTCCGGCCCGGATGGTATTACGACATTCGAGAGCCATGCAGTCGTTCGAGGCCTTTCCTTTTACCAATAACTTCATTTCTGGAAATATCTGAGGCTGTGTGTTCTTAGCCCACTGCATGAACTGTTTTCACTTCTCTGAGCAGTTCCGTACATCGCGGCTTATTCTCTGAGTTCAGGTACTCAGTCTTTTCTAAAGAGTGTCTAAGGGCAGTCATTGCAGCTAATTGTTGTACGCAACATCGGTCTGATTTACAAGTTTTTAAAGGTTGTCCTGTATGAGCATTACTACTGTCTTCTTCTTCTTCTTCTTCTCTTACTCTGCTTACCCTCCAGCGCCGGTTCTTCCCTCGGACTCAGCGAGGGACACCACCTCTACCGCCTCAAGACCAGTGTGCTGGAGCTTCAGACACCGGATCGGTAGTTAAACTGGGGAGGATGACCAGTACCTCGCCCAGGCGGCCTCGCCTGCTATGCTGAACAGGGGCTTGTCGGGGGATGGGAAGACTGGAAGTGATAGACAAGGAAGAGAGAAGGTAGCGACCGTGGCCTTATGTTAGGTACCATCCCGGCATTTGCCTGGAGGAGAAGTAGGAAACCATGGAAAACCACTTCCGGGATGGCTCAGGTGGGAATCGAACCCACCTCTATTCAGTTGACCTCCCGAGGATGAGTGGAGCCCGTTCCAGCCCTCGTACCACTTTTCGAATTTCGTACTAGAGCCGAGAATCGAACCCGGCCCTCCGGGGGTGGCAGTTAATCACACTAATCACTACGCCACAGAGGTGGAGAAATTACTACTATACTATTAAAAAAAAACGGAACTTGTCCGATTGCGGAAAACGAAAGGTTATGAATATGACTTTCAGTTAAGGAAACTCAAATATTGATATGAACGATTTATTTGCTTCAGGGGCTCTGAACTTTGGAGCGTGGGGCGGCGACCACGGGGCCCTTAGCTGAGTCCTGGCATTGCTTCCACTTACTTGTGCCAGGCTCCTCACTTTCATCTATCCTATCGGACCTCCGTTGGTCAACTCTTGTTCTTTTCCGACCCCGACACTATTAGGTTTACGAGGGCTAGGGAGTCTTTCATTTTCACGCCCTTCGTGGCCCTTGTCTTTCTTTGACCGATACTTTCATTTTTCGAAGTATCGGATCCCTTTCATTTTTCTCTCTGATTAGTGTTATATAGAGGATGGTTGCCTAGTTGTACTTCCTCTTGAAACAATAATCACCACCACCAGCATTTATTTGCTTCATTTCACTGAGCATCTTTGGCGACCAAGGCCTACGCTAACGACTAATGCGACGCCACACATTTTGTCACGTCATCGCCCTCTACTATGACTAGCGCAGTCATGGTCACGTACACAATATTTTCGGATGACCCCGACCAGAGCCATGCGTGTTGGAGCCCAACACATTTCATGAAGAAGAAGCATTAGAAGAAGCCATGCGTATATTCATATCAATATGAATGTAATGCTTGCCATAATTGACAAGGCGTGCTGAATAGTTTGAAAGATATCGTTTATAGTTCTCAGCTACTTTCCATTCCTCAAATCGTAATGTGTTTCCCTCACAACCGTGTGAAAATATTGTGGGTTGAGAGCTTCTCATTGCATTCTCCATCGACAGTATGTTTCAAATGTGTCACATTATGAAGCTAGATTTAGCAGTAATTCTTCGTGTGAGTTATATGAGTGATATATTATGCACTAATAGGTTCCGCCACGGTAATCTTATCGCGCAGTCATGTAATTCAGTTAGTTCATTCAGGACCGAGTAGTGCTTTTCTGGTTTTTGTTTTATTTGATCGGCCAATCACAAATGTTAATCTCCTGTAACGTGGATTGGGCCATTTTGTATTCAGCATGTGTACGACGTACGTTGGGAGTTCATTCAGTAGTCGAAGCTAAGGTTAGGAGGGACCTTTGATCACATTCAGTTTATTACTAACGATAATACAACACAGAACTGGAGATTCAGCACGTGGTTCAGGATAACGCGATATGCCAGATAACTAATCCTAGAATCCTCTTAAATAATTTCAAAGACGTTGGAAATGTATCGAACACCTCCCTTGTTAATTATTCCATAACCTAATTCCTCTTCCTATCCTCCGGTAGAATAACACCCACGGTATCCCCTGACCTCACTGGCTTGTCCCAGGGGCTCTCAATTTGGGAGTGTGGGTTTGGCGACCACAGGGCACAGAGCTGAGTCCCGGCGTTGCTTCCAGTTACCTGGATCGGACTCCTCACTTTCATCTAGCCTATCCGACGTCCCATGGTCAACTCTTGTTCTTTTCCGACCTCGAAGATATTAGAGCACTGGACGCCCAGGGAGTCTTTCATTTTCACGTCCTTCGTCACCCTTGTATTCTTTTGGCCGATACCTTCAATTTTCGAAGTGTCATATCCCTTCCATTATTTCTCTCTGATTAGTGTTATATAGAGGATAGTTGCCCAATTGTACTTCCCCTTAAAACAATAATCACCAACACCACCACCTCAAACTGGCCAGCAGTTGTCTTGACAGTTCGAAGCCCATTATTGGCATCTGTGCCACGAGCTAGCAAGTATCATTTAAATTTACTATGAATGATAATGTACTCTTTTAGTGAAATTCCATGTTTTTTTTTGTAGTCGAGGAGAAAGTGAGATAACTTAAGGTGATAATATGGGAGTGATAGTGAGCTATTGCATTCGTGAGACCATACACTAACATGTTACATTGGCTCAGACTACCTATAGACTGAACTGATATGTTCATATCGCACGAAATGACGCACATCACGAAAACTTGACCATAAACTCTGGAAAATTTCTACTTCTACTAAATAAATATCCCTTTCATTAGTGATCACATTAATTCTGTAATACACTAAGATGTCAAAACATGAACAGTCATTTTCCGTGTTCCGTTTAGAAGTTAAAACACAGCTACAGACCCGATAACCTTGTGAAAATATATTCATGTTTAAGAAAGATTTTTCTTGCTTAAGCCTGGTTATATTTGATATCACCCTTGCCTTTTATGTGCTTGCTAATTCACTAACTACACAGGAAAGTCAATCCATCTTCTTGCACATATACTGTTCATTCCTTTTCTAACATTACATGCCTTTGTGTCGTTATTCACCGATTCTATGCCTCTTTGTCGAGTTTCAAACTCCAATACTTTAGCAGGTTGTATGTTAGTGGAATTAGAATATTGTCGAGCCGAGTAGAAGATGCACCGAACGATTTGCAGTGCGCATGATGGGTGCTACGCTCTGGTGGCAAGTCACTTAAACAATCAGGGAGCGTCACAGTCGAGTGCCTGTGCCTGTGTTGGGCTTGTTTATACTGTTTGTAGTGTTCTCGAAACAGTAGAAAAAATGTTCTGTGGTTGATTGCAACTTCACGTATATTAACTGTCCTCCTGGCACAAAGTTTTTTGTTTCCAAATAAAAAGCAGCATGAAATTAGAAGAAATGCCTGGATTGCGGCACTGAAACGTGGGACTAGTGATGGTAAACCACGAATAACTCGCGTGTTTGTAGTCGGCATTTTGTGAATGGAAGGCCTTCGAGAGATCCCGACAGTCCTGGTTATGTGCCGAGATTGTTTATAAAACCGCTTGTTTCGATCGAACGTCAGCACCGAGTGACGACTAGATACAAGAGGCGAAAATGCTGAAACTAGTACCACGGAAGATTTTCAAATTCATACAGACTGAAGTAATGACCACCAATGGTAACAAAACCAGTGTGAACGTGTTATTTTCTGCTCTGAAAAATAATTGTGAAGTGGAAGTTCAACAAATTTTCCAATTCCTCTAGTGAATATACAGACGACGACTGACACTTATTTTAAGAGAGATTGTGGTTTTCACGTGGACTTCGTGGACACCAAATATACATTTCATGGATACAGACCAGTGAAGGACAAAGAACAGCATCTTCTTGAAATAGCAGGTTGCTAAGTTTGCAGTGTTTCGTTTTCTCTTATCCTTGTTACCCTCTGTTCATCAGAACTGTACATTTACCGAAGAAAACATGCTGCTTCTACTGCTAATGAAATGTAAACTCGGTATTAGTTTCGCCACTCTAGGCACAATTTTTAACTGTCATACGACTACAGTATCTGATATTTTTAAATTCGCTCTCCATCATATTTTTTAGAAAACAAAGGAGTGGATTTTCTGGTCACAATGATCCACTATGAAAAGCACAATGTCTAATGCTCTTGAAAAACACTTGAAAATTGCACGTGCATTATAGATTGCAGTGATGTGTCCTGTGAAAGGCCTAACAGTGCTCATCAAAGAATTTTAATGTTTTCTCATTATAGGAATTAATTTACAGTCAAATTTCTGGTGTACATTCTGGCTGGCCGAAATGCGTAACTTCCTTTGCTGGAACCAGGAAGGACATAAAGATTGTTCCCCTGTCTCAACTGCAATTGCACGCTTCTGTCAATTTGTTACTTAATTTTCACAACAAAATTTAAATATATTATTTGGAAACATGCACTGTTTTGTGGAAGCTAGTGATATGTTACCTCCACGCAAATTATTCACAAGATAACATCTTAATAATTTATTAACTGTTTGTTTGCCCAACTGGTTAAGACACTGAAATAAGAAGTCCATTAGCTCTACGACGCTTTCAACAATGTTTTGAACTATGCAAGTAGAGGTACAGAAAGATTCACCTTCACACTCTGCTTTCAAGATTTTCGAGAAAGCACAGTCTATGACCTTAACTTTTACTTGAGGATTCAACATTTTCACTTTCCGACGCGTAATAAATTGGCCGCTTATTTGATGGTCCGTTTAGTATTTCTTCTGCATTTCCTCCTTTAAAATACTCCGCAATATTGTTTTAAGGTTCCTTCCATTGTTGCAGAGAGGACGTCCGGGAAGAATCTCTCTCAGTATTGATATAAATACACAATGCAGCATATGTTTACAGCATTGTGAAAGTCCGGCTTTGCAATCGCACTCATCTGATTCAACCTTTCTGCCGCAATCAATTTGTAAAAAGATTAATCTTGCGTAAATAAATTGTAAAAACAATTAAAACTGCAATAGATACAAATACTGTGCTACATGTGCTTACTTACAGCATAAGGCGGCTGATGGATGTCTGTCTCTCTCAAACACAAGCAGGTCATTTCTTCTCCCTACGCTTCCGTTGCTTGTAGTATGCGATGACTGTCACAGTTTTTTTTTTTGTTTTTGCACCCTTCTTTAAAGTAGCTCTAAAATACCTTGCATCCCACTGAACTTAAAGACATTCTACACAAATATCTAGAGACGACATCTAAACATTCAATTCTTCTCTGCGCTTGTAGTTGCACAAGCTACTACCGTCCCCCTGAAAGACTACACAACTCACCGCTACGAGCGCCAGCAACTAAAATCACATGATGCGCACGAGCTCTATAGCGATAAACATTTAATAGATCAAACTCCGAACCAGCAGGAGATTTGGGTTGTTCTCGGCGACGGTAACGAGATGGCGCGGGCGTGGTATCTGAAATCATTCGGCAATCTGAGCTGAGACAGGGAACTTTGTTAAAGAATTCTTCAATGCTGAGTCATAAGCTATTCAGTCTGTTGCCCATAATTAGAATGCTTCAAAATGTTAAGATGTACTTGTTCGAAAGACTGAAAATGTACATAAACATGCAGTGTGCTTTTAGTCCAGAGGACATGCATACATCGAGAAGATATGTCCTAATTCATAGGCAACTTTAGTTTGAGAGACACAGCATTTTACACAGGAGATGTAGGTAAATCTCACTTTGACTCTTCACAAATGGAAATGAAAGTGCACAGCCTGTTTCAGATCATTCGATCTGGTCGGGAATGAAATGAATGAAGCCCCACCTAGCGGCGAGGATGAGAATTGTTCCGGCTGCCGAAGCCTGTCGCAGTCCTGTGGGGCAATGATTATTGATTGACAGAGGAAATTAAACGATATTGGAGAGCGTTGCTAGAATGAAAGATGAAAAGAAAAAATGGAGTATGGCCTACGCGGAGTAAAACGTTACTTTCTGGCCGCGGGCGGTAGAATAACACCCACGGTATCCCCTGCCTGTCGTAAGAGGCGACTAAAAGGGTCCCCCGAGTGTTTCCCCCCTGTGGGTGGGGCTTCCACTTACTTGTGCCATGCTCCTTACTTTCATCTATCCTATCCGAACTTCCTTGGTCAACTCTTGTTCTTTTCCGACCCCGACGCTATTAGGTTTGCGAGGGCCAGGGAGTCTTTCATTTTCACGCCCTTCGTGGCCCTTGTCTTTCTTTGACCGATACTTTCATTTTTCGAAGTATCGTATCCCTTTCATTTTTCTCTCTGATTAGTGTTATATACAAGATGGTTGTCTAATTGTACTTCCTCTTAAAACAATAATCACCACCAGCACATCCACAGCTGCCCTGTGCTGCTTCCTGCTTGTGAGCGGTAGTTCCTCATAGTGCCTTATGACGTATAGTTCTTCATATGTAGAACAGTGTGTTTGCTCAGTCTGAGCCGGAATGTTGAGCGGTTGCGTTAGGCTTCAAGTACAGTGAATCATCGATTGCCATCCGTCTGATACTCAAACTGTAAGCACTACACATCACTTACTTTATGTCCCAAATCACCGACATTCGCGATGTATAGATGCAATCCCAACAGCATGCACTTTACTAATATATCTGACATAAATTCCTTTGTAACCGTAAAGCTGGCTACGGACAAAAAGCGTTTGTATCTCTGGATTTTTTATGACAATGTCCGATGATACTCACTTGAAAGCGCTCCTAAAATGAAAACCTTTACTATCTTAAGATAGTAGCAAAGTCCGTGTTATCCCACTATGTTTTATTTAAGTTTGTCAACATTGGGGTATTTCATGTAATTCATAACGCAAAACTCTTGGAATTATTGAGATATTACAGTGAGTGGAGGTCACGTGACCTAGAGACCTGCTGGAAATTTCTGGAAGGGATACAGTACGTAGAATGGCAAATCACTCCCTGTAGACTGTGTTACAATGGCAGGAGCTTCAATACTGAACTCTGAGACGCAGAAGGAAAACTTATGTCCTCACTTTTTAGCTCCAAATAACTTGGAGGTTATAATTAAGAGAACTAAGTTAGTAGTACGGTGGTGACTGTATTTTCACTATTAATTTTTATTTAAACTTTTTTGAATTAATTTAGTAAATTGTTTGACGGTATTTAAGTAGGGAATCTAAAATTTGGGTACAGTACTTGGCCACATCACTCCTCGATGTCTTTTACTTTCAAGTAAATGAAGAAATGCTTATTCTGGGCACAATATTATTTTGTTAAGGGAAGTTTATTTACTCCATTCTACGTTTGTCGGTAAGTGTGTCTTGAATTTTTAGGGATTCAGTTCTTCTTGGTGAGTGCTAAATGTTAACTGGTTCAACCAGGGCGTAACTGTTGTGGGTATTCTTGCTACGGGTGCTTTGATGGAGCACAGACATAATTCTGCTGACGTAAACCGCATTGAGGACTTACGGGAACTTGTGAAGAGAAGCGTTGCTTAAGTACGCATAACAAGTAAAATCAGATTATTTGGAAAGCTAACCCATTTTTGATGTGACCATCCCACGATGCAGGAAGTAGTCCAGTTCTTCATTTAAAAATTTGCCGAGGAGAACTGAGGCCGTAATCAGTGCAAGAGGAGGACACACAAAATATTAATAGATTGACGATAAGCACCATACAATTGAATTTTGCGCTATTTTCGTAAATGAAATTTACCAAAAATGGTTAAAAGCACTCATAGTTCAGGTGTATACCTGGTAATTATTTGACAAATGTTAGTTCCCCTTGACAGATGAATGAAAATGTTTAGAAATATTAATCCAGGTACCGCAGTGTACAATGTGACCTTGATTGTGTGGAATACTGGTTTACAACCTGCAGAAAGTTTTAAAATACCAGGATTCAATTATTCAGAAATGAGAGTACAGTCGACTGTACGAAATTCCTGAGGAGTTGTGTTGCACATAGGCAGATGTAACCGTATAGGAGGGTGGTGCGAAACCTCGCCTGACAGGGGAATCTTCATAGTTCTCTGATCTTCCCCCTGTGGGTGGGGCGGTATCCCCTGCCTGTCGTAAGAGGCGACTGAAAGGGGCCCAGGAGCTTTCAACTTGGGAGCGTCGGTTGGCGACAACGGGGCCCTCAGCTGAGTCCTAGCAATGTTTCCACTTACTTGTGCCAGGCTCCTCACTTTCATGTATGCCATGCGACTTCCCTTGGTCATCACTTGTTCTATTCCGACCACGACGAGGGCTAGGGAGTTTCTCACTTTCACGCCCTTCGTGGCTCTTGTCTTCCTTTTGGCCGATACCTTCATTTTTCGCCATTGTCTGCGGATTCCCATAAATGCAATGACGGAAATTTCCGTCCATTCTATAGTTCTCTTTTATTTTTCCAAGGTGACATCCTTTTGTCAACTCCCCTTCTCCTCCGGCCGGGACGGTATTAAGTTCGTGAGACATGGGAAGTCTTCCATTTCCATGCCATCTCCCGTCCTTTGAGCAGTACTTTAATTCTTCGATGGAATGAATCAGTTCCATTCTTTCCTATAGTTTCACTTATGAGAGGATCATTTCCTCTTGTAGACTCTTGTGGTCATCAGCCGTATACACTGTAATCACATCCATCCACAGTCGGAATGTCGTATTCAAGTATGATTTTGTTCAACCAGAATTATTTGTGATACGTTGGCCATCACATATTATAGCATATGTGTGATGAATGATTGCATGGGAATTCGCTGTTCATTTCGAACATTAAATTTTAACGATCCCCTCCGACCTTTCAATTAACGAACATATTAAATTACGTTATATACATCATTTTGTTAATCGTATTATGAAAACTGGCGATGGAAATATTAGAGAATTTTATATAGGCTATTTGCACTCTGTATTTATTCAAACTACATTGAATTATATACGTGATTAATGACTGAAGTTCATGGGTTCACTTAATTACATAGGTATTTCAGATTAACACACGTAAACATTCTTAGGCATGCGACAAGAAATGGCTCAGAATTGTTACACTTTCATCATTGCCACTGTTTTGTTAACTGACCTTGAGAAAATATTCAGGCGGATGACCTTCGATGTTAGGCCCATTAAAACAACAAGCAACAAAGAAAAGATACAGACATTTATTTCAAAAATCAGTTACGTGACATCTGACCCAACGGCGAATAGACGAGTGAAGCAAAAGCATTTGCAGAAGAGAAAACGGCCCTCCAGCATCAGTTCACTGAATTACAAGATATAATTTTGACAGAAACATTAAAAAAGTACCTTTAGTAAAGTCTTCCATTTCCATACCTCACTCAGATCATTGACAGAAGACTAAATATTGCCCCAGGGGTTCTGAACTTCGGGTCCTATGGGCTCTGAACTTTGGAGCGTGGGTTGGCGACCACGGGGCCCTCAGCTGAGTCCTGGCATTTCTTCCACTTACTTGTGCCAGGCTCCTCACTTTCAACTATCCTATCTGACCTCTCTTGGTCAACTCTTGTTCTTTTACGACCCCGACAGTATTACGTATGGAGGCCTAGGGAATCTTTCATTTTCACGCCTTTCGTGGCCCTTGTCTTCCTTTGACCGATATCTTCATTTTTCGAAGTGTCGGATCCCTTCCAGTTTTTCCTCTGATTAGTGTTATATAGAGGATGGTTGCTCAGTTGTACTTCCTCTTAAAACAATAATCACCACCACCACTAGCTAATGTACCCGTGCTTCGCTACGGGATTGTCAGAAAGACTGATTTATTGGTTTTCCTAACTGGTCATTACAAAAACGTTAGTAGGAAAGTAGCATTTAAAAGCACATAAAATACTCGATCAAACGAAAACCCGCACATTTTCTCACTTTTAACGAACAGTACTACGGTACCGATCTTACAGTTCAAAGTTCCAGTGCTGGATTGACCAGACCGCAGATAGCCGTGAAAACTCCTCTGCCATTATGTATACACTGCTCATTCCAATCAGTGCCTCAGAGTAAGGATTGCATAGTGTGTTACGTACCAGTAGTAACAGAAAACTTATGAACCAGAGGAATGGCATGCTAAATAAGAAAGTTATCCAACTCCTCTGCTACTGACCGCCAATATTCAGGCAGGATGTTACACTCGGTACGATCGGGCGAGTTGGCGCGCAGCTGTGAGCTTGCATCCGGGAGATAATGGATTCGAACCCCACTGTCGGCAGCCCTGAAGATGGCATTCCGTGGTTTCCAATTTTCACACCAAATTAATGCGTGGGCTGTACCTTAATTATGGCCGAGGCCGCTTCCTTCACACTCCTAACCCTTTCCTATCTCCTCGTCGCCATAAAACCTACCTGTGGCGGTGCAACGTAAAGCAAATTTTAAAAAACTCGCTACGCAGCAGTCATCCTATCTATCGGAGATGAGTGGCAACAGAAGACACAAAGCACATCACAACAAACAATGGTCAATGTAATGTTATTGTTGATCAATTTCATGAGCTTTCTATATTGTAGGCCTTCAGATTTAAATTTCTTTCGATTCTGTGATATTAGAGCGTCTTATGGAATTATTGATAGCGTAGACTGTAGTTCGTTATTCTCCGACTTTACACACAGAATTTCATTAAATTCAGTTTACCCATGTTTTCGTGACTTGGCGCCGATATGGACTTATTAACAAAAATCCAAATCCATGAATATCTCTGTGGTTATAGTCGGCAAGGCAACGATGTATAAGAAGTAAATGATCGGAAATTTACTACTATATAACTTTAGTTATGTGGTATTTATCTATACGAACGCTAATAACATAAATATTTGAGAATTAAATTTTAGGCCTTCCCAAAACTACTACTTTTCTCAGCGAGAATACAATTATTTATGTCTTAGATTATAGCGACATACTTCCCAACTTTGTCTACCGATTTTCATTAAGCTACGGCCACTAATAACACAGATATTTGAGAACTAAATTTTTGGGCCTTCCCCTAAACTACCATTTCACTCAGCGTGAATACAGTTATTTATGTCGTAGATTATAGCGACTTATTCACCGACTTTCCATACCGATTTTCATTAAGATACGACCACAAATCTATATATATAAAATAAGAATTTTGTCTGTATATTGCTGAGAATTTGAAAAGAATGGTATTTCTGTTTCGGTCATGTCCTCAGTAACAAGGAAATGCACTTTTTACTTTTCCGTAATTTCTATCTGTCTGTCTGTCTGTATGTATGTACACGCATCACGAGAAAACGGCTGAAGAGAATTTAATGAAAATCGGTATGCAAAGTCAGAGAAAGCTACTACAATCTAGGCTATAAATCATTTTACTCACACTGAGTGAAATGGTAGTTTAGGGGAAGGCCTACAATTTAATTCTCAAATATTTGTATTATTAGTGGTCCTATCGATACATAACTGAAGTTATATAGAATTAAATTTCCGATCATTTCTGTCTTATACATGTTTACCGTACTGGCTATGAACGCAGATATTCATTAATTTGTATTTTTGTTGCAAAGTCCAATTCAACGCCGAGCCACGAGAAAATAGGCTAACAGAATTTAAGAAAACCGGTATATAGAATCGGGGAATAAGAAACTACAGTCTAACCTATAAACAATTTTATTCACCCTGGATGAAACTGTAGTTTAGGGAAAGGCCCTGAAAATGTATTTTTAAAATACCCATGTTATTGGTTCTATCGAAAAGTACTACATAACAAAAGTTATAGAGAATACAATTTCTGATCATGTAAGCTTTATTAAGTTTTACAGTACAGACTATGATAAGAGTGGTATTTCAGAATGGGAAGAAAACTAAATGTGAAGGCCTACAGTATCGAAAGCGCATAAGATATATCAACAATAACATTACATTGACCATTGTTTGTTGTGATGTTGTTTGTCTCTTATGCTGCCATTCAACTACTAGAGATGGGATTACTGCTGCGTGCCGAGTATAACAGCCAGACTGAATATTGGCGGGAAATAGCTGGGGAGTTAGAAAACTTTCTTCTTTAGCATATCATTCCTCTGGTTCATACATTTTTTGATACTGCTGGTACGTAACACACTGGTTCATCACAGTATTCCAGCTATTCGATCCCTACTCTGAAGTGTGCTCACTTCAGGCGGTGGTTGACTTAGTGGTGGTAGTATGACCTCGTCTAGAATTACAATTTAGGCCTATTCCAAATTGTAGTACCACAATTCACTAATAAACTCAAAGTTCAACCCTGAAAAGAGCCGTTTCTTAAGAAGGGCTTCTTCCTCTTCACTTCTATTAAACTTTACATTCATTTTATTCCAAATTAGCAGTGAAGATAAATTTTTCCGCTGCCAGTGCAGTGAATTGAGATTTCACGACTCATCGGGTATTCCTAGGAAACAGATTAGTAAAAGGGCATACATTTTGCCCTGGGACTCTCCACTATTCGATACTTCACCACCCTCTCCACCGAAAAAAGGCTGAGAGTGTTCACGCATCACGGCTGTGTGCGGGTTGGTCATTGCAGTTCTGGAACTTTAGACTGTTAGATCGGCAGCGTAGTAATGTTCGGCTAAAGTGAGAAAATTTGTGATTTTTGTTTGATCGAGTATTTCATATGAAAGCATTGCTTTTAATCGCGCCATTCCTACTGATGTCATTGTAATGGCCTATGTTACTTTCAGCGGCGAAAACCACTAAGACCGTCTTTCTGAGGATGTAAAAGGTAGGTGAACAGTGAGTGTCTGCCATTAAAATAAAAACTCCCCAACCTGATTCTGTCTGATGGTAGGCAAGCGGGCCTACCATTACAATGAAAATTCCCTAACCCAGTCTTCATATGAGAAAGGACATTTGGTGACTTCTCCGTCGCGTTTCTAGGGTAACGTTAAGAGCTATGCAATTTAATTCAATCTTGATCACAACGTGTACACTACCTAACGTAGAATTCTGTATACAACATAGAATTCCGTAGCGAAGCACGGGTACATCAGCTAGTTCAATTATAAATTCCATTATAATACCGTAGGGAAGCACGGGTATCTTGCTAGTAACATAAATATTTGAGAATAAAATTATCGACCTTCCCCTGAACTACCATTTTACATAGCTTGAATAAAGAAAATGTATGCGTAGATTGTAGCGACATATTCTCCGACTTCCTATACCAATTTAAATTAAATTCTCTTCAGCCGTTTTCTCGTGACGCGTGTACAGACAGACAGACAGACAGACAGACAGACAGACAGACAGACAGACAGACAGACAGACAGACAGACAGACAGACAGACAGACAGACAGACAGACAGACAGACAGACAGACAGACAGACATTACGGAAAATTTTAAAAATGCATTTCCTTGTTACTGTGTACAGGACTGATACAGAAATACCATCCTTTTAAATTCTGAGCAATGTACAGCAAAACTCTTATTTTATAAATATATAGATACTACAAACCAATATTCATGCCATCAGAAATTGTACGGTAGCATATTATAAGCGGGGGTACACATTTAGGAATCAGAAAAATATGTAAAATGATTTGAACGATACTGCAAATAGCAGAGCAGCGAGAATCTTCCTTTCAGCTTGCTAGGGACATCCACCCACCGCAAGAAGTATTCTTACTTGTATAGAAAAATTAAAACAGTAACTACTTACATGTGCCAAAAAAGCTACCATTCTCTCTCTTTCTCGAGGCCACTGGACTCGCCCTCTGTGGGTGGGGAAGGTAGAATAACACTCACGGTATCCCCTGCCTGTCGTAAGAGGCGATTAAAGGGGCCCTAGGGGTTCTGAACTTTGGAGCGTGGATTGGCGACCACGGGGCCCTTAGCTGAGTCCTGGCATTGCTTCCACTTACTTGTGCCAGGCTCCTCACTTTCATCTATTCTATCCGACCTCCGTTGGTCAACTCTTGTTCTTTTCCGACCCCGACGGTAGTACGTATGGAGGCCTAGGGAGTCTTTCATTTTCATTCCCTTCGTGGCCCTTGTCTTTCTTTGGCCGATACCTTCATTTTTCGAAGTGTCGGATCCCTTCTGTTGAATCCCTCTGATTAGTGTTGTATAGAGGATGCTTCCTTAGTTGTACTTCGTCTTAATACAATAATCACAACCACCACCACTCGTGGCAATATTACAGTAGGAAATTACTTCGGTAGTAAAATAAGTAACGATGGCAGAAGCAGGGAAAGCGATGCAGACTAACACAAGCATGGAAGGTGCAAACACATTTGTCCACTTCGAACATTGGTACAGAAATTAGAAGGTTTCCTTCTGCAGCGCTGCTTCGTATGGAAGTGATTTCTTTTTGCTAGTTGCTTTACGTCGCACCGACACAGATAGGTCTTATGGCGACGATGGGATGGGAAAGGGCTAGGAAAAGGAAGGAAGCGGCCGTGGCCTTAATTAAGGTACAGCCCCAGCATTTGCCTGGTGTGAAAATGGGAAACCACGGAAAACCATTTTCAGGGCTGCCGACAGTGGGGTTCGAACCTACTATCTCCCGAATGCTGGATACTGGCCGCACTTAAGCGACTGCAGCTATCGAGCTCGGTCGTATGGAAGTGAAACAAGGACCGTAACCAGCTCCTAAATAAGGAGAATAGAAGCTCTTGAAATGTGGTGTTTCAGAAGAATGCTGAAGGTAAGACTGGTTCAGTTGGTGTTTGAGGGAAGTGTAAGTGATAAGAACGCCAGGGGTAAACCAAGGTATGAATATGAAAAACAGATGAGTAGTTATTTATTTAGTGGAAATTTGGCTCAGGATAGGGTGGCATTGAGCGCTGCATCAAAGCGGTGTATGGACTGATGACCTGACGGCAGCAACCTTATCCGAAATGGAAACGAAGAATGAGATAAACAATTGAACTGTTCAAACAGAATAGATTTATATGGCATATTCTGTCACAGAACAATTTCTACCTCATTCACATCATTGACAGAAGACTAAATAGCAGTAATCCCTTGGAGCGTCGTTCACTGCTGGTGGTCAGCTGTACTTATATTATCTGCCGTTGTCCGAGTGAGCTTACAGAACAAACGTGTTCGATGCTGAATCAGCCATTCGCAGATTTTTTCAAACACGACTCTGGAAATACCATCACATTTTGTCGTCTCTATTGTCGTCAATGAACAGGCTTAACTGAAATAGGCTGAGCAGAGCTTTATTGGAATTGGAATAATTACGAGACATTCCGCGAAAAGGTTCTACCTCTGATTAGAGCCAGTAGTATTATACAAATAAAGAGATATTGCGTAATACAAAAAGGAACTATCCTGCCATTTCCGAAGAGTGTGGAATAAATTAGATTGGGGTATAATACCATATTCTCAAGTGCAAGTACTTAATTGGTTACTGTTTACGTCAAGGAGCTACACGGAATGAATGCAGAGTTGCTATAGTAGCCCTTGTGTATAAAGGAAAGGGTGATAGATAAAAGCCAGAACTTACAGGCCAGTCAGTTTGACATGTGTTGCATGTTAACTTTGGGAAAGAATTCTTGCTTATTATATTACATATGTTTACAAAATTAATAACTGGTTCGATATAAGGCATTTCAAGTTTAGGGAAGATTTTTCAACTGAAGCTCAACTTGTAGGATTCCAGTCAGCATTTATCTTGAATTCAGGTCGAATGGACTGTATCGCGAATGACCTATCTAAAGCATTTAACAGGGTAAATAATGGGGAACTACTGGCAAAAATGAGTGCAATTGGACTGGAAAAATGGTGACTGAATGGGTGGTTATATTTCTAGAAAATGGAACTGACAGAATTAGAGTACGTGACCCTGTAATACTTAAGAGTGGAATTCCTCAACGTAGTATTATTGGACATATATACAGTATGCTGAGTATGCTATGTTAAAAGTGCATTTAACCAGGATATTTTACAAGGATCGCAGGCATTTAGAAAATTCCAGTAAAATTCGATCGATTTATATTTATTCATGCGAAGTAAAATTTTGGGACATCGTGTATATCAATGATACGGAAAATCGCGGTGTGTTCTTGGATTCTCGAGGTCCGAAAGTCGTAGTAATAGTAAAATAAAAAGGTGTATTTTATAATGGTTGTTGTTTTCACTAGAGGATTGAAAAATGAAAAGGGTCTTGGAAATATAAGAAAATGGATTGAGAGCGAAGAATTTATATACAGTATGTGGAGATGAGAGGGATAGGAATATTGAAGGTGAAAGGAAGCCTGGATTTTAAGTGATACCGCTGGGATAAGGCGAGGAGAATGAGTTTGAGACAGGCTATGTTTGCCGAGGAAGTATTTGGGAAACAGGCTGTATTGTGACAGGCTGTAGAGTATTCCGCTACCAATCCGAAATTTGAGACGACTACTGTGTGAAGCACCGTAGATTTCTAGTAAGATCCCAAGTGAAAACGACTCTAGTAAAGGTTAAAAATCTTGGTAGTAAAAGTCAGGTGACTAGTTACGTAAAGCACGTATGAATATTAAGATAATGTGACCTCAAGGATAAAAGAGCATTTAGAATACATGGTTGGTGTTGTATTGAATTTCGTTTCACTGGATATGTCATTGATATAAATATTTGGAATTGACGGTAGGCGATTTGAGAGTTTCTAATGCGGTAGTGATGATTATTATTTTGAATACATCCACTAAATGGTAGACGTGTGTTGGGAATTATCATTGCTTCCCTAAAAACTTCATTGCACAGGCTGAGATTGTGTTTGAGTTGGAGAATTGTTCGTCACGTATATTTATTTTCAGTTCACGTATTGTAACGAGATGGAGACTTACTGCATTTTCCGACTTGCATTCGTTTAATAGTAAGAGACGTGCTTCCATGTGTATTGAAATGTCAGAGTTGGTTTGAAATTGTTAGTTCGCCTGATATGCTAGGGGATGCATAGTACGACCCATTTTTACGCCCGACCATAGATTTAGGACGTCACATGTTATCCTTGGAGTTACTGATGATGAGACGTCCTAGTTCACCCCGACGATAGAATTTGGAAGGTATCGTGTACATAGAGATTAGTGTTAGGATGTACAGATTTTAAGTGAGCCCGACGATAGGTCTGGGATGTCGGCTGTACATACTCAAGTCTCAGATTAGATGTTTCTTTTGTTTTTGCGAAGTGACCTGGGCGAAGGTAGCATCTACAGTAAAATATGAAATATGAATAGGGTTAGATCGGTAATAATGAGGCCAACTAGTGCGTAGCTCCAACAGCTGGAAGGTGTTCCCTAAGTAACGGGGCCGCTATCGGCGAATGAGGGTTGCCCAAATATTGAATATCGTCCTGCTGGAGATTGAATATTTTACTGTAATTCTCCATGCGTGTTGAGTTTTAATGACTTCGATATGTTATTTTATTTTACGGACTTAATTGTTTTGTCGTTCTGACGTCCGTTTCGTTTTGATAGTGTGCATATTGACACTCAGTGTATTAGTGTGAGACTTGAGTTGCGAATGCGGTTTCGATTCGTCAGCCAGTAATACTATTTTATTTTCAATCTTTGTCGTACTTTCATTTTATTCGTAGTTGAATTCGATTAAGTAATCACTTTATAGGTAGTGTGTTGGGACGAACAATAAGTATATGGATCTGTAATGGTAGTCATTGTTTTTCAAAGGAAATAATTCCTTTAAGCTGTAGTATTTTTCAATGTCGACTGGTAATTTTATTGAGCGTAACAAAACCATTTCTAACCTGGAAATCGGTTTGATAATAATACTTTTCAAGTGATTTACCACTTTTTAATTAACTTCAGTGTTTGGCATTTCTCCTAAATGCGTGATGAATAAGTGTTTCCTGCATTTCGCAGTTTTGTTCCTTTAGAACGACGTAACGTAAGATCCTCGCAGATCATGTTGTTGTTGGTTCCTTCCGAACAGCTGTTTGGGTGATGCACATTTAGCATCGGGATTACCTTATCACTTAAGGGTGTCATGAATGACAAATACATGGTGGAATATTATTTCGATTGTGAATGATGCTGTTAACTCGTAACGAACACCATGCTTTCCCATAATATTTCGCAACCTATCCAAAGCAACTGATAGTCAATTTGGTTCGATTAAGGGTCCATTCGGCGGGTGTTCCGTATCCCTAAAGGCTATTCGACTGGTGGATAACCTTAATTGAGAGGAAATCAGGCGTTCTACTTGTTGAAAGTCAGATTTTCCACGGATCGTGTGGATTAATTCTCAATTCTCGTTTGGAGTAATAGGTGCCCGGTTTTCAAGTCTTTCCTTTTTCAGTTTTTCAGTTTCGCTGTCCACTAATGTACTAATTTCTCCGAAGCAAATCTTCGATATTGTGAGAAATAAATGAACGCTATGCCATGTGACTGCATTTGAAACATTCAATATTAAATAATTCATATTTTTTTCTCAAGGATTTATATTAAAATAATAATGTTGTCGTGTCATTTCGATTTTAATAAAAGTTAGTAAGCACATATTTGCTTCTCATTTCAAGTAGTTAGGCTCTCTTCTGAACCCTATCGTTTGGTTAAGATCGTGACCGAATTTATTCCCGCAACAACCCATGATTTAAGAGTTCTATACTGTTCTACTGTAGCAGCCGTGGCCGACCAGCGATGGAATGGTAAGTTCAAGGGTTCAGTATAGAGTAATATATAAGTTACAAGATTTTGAACAACTGAGAAAAGATTTCAAGAATGTTGTGAGATGGACAATAGGCAAAGGTGCTATGTTAAAAGTCAGGTTGTGACTTTCATTGACAGCAAAAAGCCTACTGCGTTGTTGCAAGTGGGGATCACTGTAAGTACCTAGGTGTTAATACCGTATAAGGAAAGATCTTCACTTGGGTAATCACGTAATGGGACTGTAAATAATGGGTACAGATCTCTGAATTTAGGGTTTGTAGTAATGATGTAAAGGAGAGGGCATATAAGTCTGTGGTAAGAACCCAAATAGAGTATGGTTTCAATGTATGGGAACATCACCAGGATTACTTGATTCAAGAACTGGAAACAAATCCAAAGAAAAGCACCTCGAGTTGTTTTGGGTGATTTCCGAAAAAAAGAGTAGCATTACGAAATGGTTGTAAAGTTTGGGCTGGAAAGACTTGGGAGAAAGGAGGCGAGCTGTTCGACTAAGTATTATATTCCGAGCTGTCAGTGGAGTGATGGCGTGGAATGGCATTAGTAAACGAATACGTTTGAGTGGTGTTTTTAAAAGTAGGAAATATCACTATATGAATAGAATAGAATAATTTTTATTGTTATTAGGCAACCTGCAGTTGCAATGGACAGAGTCATAGGTTACAAAATATTACAAGTATCTCATTAAACACAGGAAATAAATACAACTATATACACAAAAGTTAAAATAAACGTAACATTATTCGTCCAAGAGAGTGATAAATAGCTAGTAATTTACCAACGTGTTAGGATGGCGTTGGCCTTTATTACACCCCCCGCCCCCCCTTGAAACCTTGTTATTGTTTCTTCAAATTCAGATACTGAGTAGAAGTTATTGGATGTCAACCAAATTTTAAGGGTTCTTTTGAAGTTACATAGTGGCATATCCTTTACTTGGGCAGGCAGTTTGTTGAATAATTTAATGCCATTATACCTATAGTTTTCTTATGTTTTTCCCAACAGCATGTGGTAAATCTAAATCGTTCCTATATGTTGTGCCATATGAGTGTACATTGCTGCGAGTTGTTAGGTCGATGCGATTTTGTTTAGTATTGAGTATACTATGATAAATGTATAATGAGGGAAGAGTGTTAATTGCAAGGTCTTGGAACATGACTCCCTTATCGCCTTACCTTTAATACATCTTATTGCCTTCTTTTTCCACTTGAACACATCTTGTGCCCCTGTTGAGTTACCCCATAACGTGATAAGTGTTAATGAAAGAAGGCATCACCTGACTACTACTAACTGATCCTTTAAGTCTGAGGAACAAAAACATCACTCTAGCCAGTTTTGTACATAACATTTGTGTGTGTGTGTTCCAGGTTAATTTACAATCCAGATACAATCCCAATCATTTGACAAGATTTTGAATACTATTACCCAGACCAGAATCAATTAAATTGAAGTAGATCACTTCTGTCTTGTTATTATTTAGGATAAGTTTATTTGCCTTCAAGCAAGAGAATGATTTGTGCAGCATTTCTGTCCTTTCCTCCTCAACGTATTTTAAGTCTCTATTCCTTGTTATGATAGTAATATCATCTTCATCGAGCACTGAACTACAGGGTAAATTACTAACAATATCATTTATATACGCAAGGAAGAGGAAGGCTCCTATATCTGAACCCTGAACCACCCCTGTTTTCACTTTGAGAGCCCCAGATCGTTGATTTTCTATCAGTACAATTTGATACCTGTAGCTAGGATGTTATTAATAATAACTCTAAATCTTCCACGCCATAGTAGCTAAGCTTACTTATTGTGCGGTACTGAATCAAAAGCTTTGCTGAGGTCTGAAAGTGTAGCACTTGTAATGTGGTGAGACTCAAAGATTTGAATTACTTCAGTCACAACAGCTTCAACGGCTTTAGTGGTGGATTTATTTGTCCTGAACCCAAACTGTGCGGCATTTATTAAATTAAACTTTTCAAAATGTACAGATAGCTGTTCCTTTATACAATGTTCTATTATCTTAGATATGATTGGAACAATTCAAATGGGCCGATAACTGCCTGGATCTGTAACATCTCCGCCCCAGGGGCTCTGAACTTTGGAGCGTGGGTTGGTGACCACGGGGCCCTTAGATGAGTCCTGGAATTGCTTCCACTTACTTGTGCCAGGCTCCTCACTTTCATCTATCCTATCCGAACTCCCTTGGTCAACTCTTGTTTTTTTTTTCGACCCCGACGCTATTAGGTTTGCGAGGGCTAGGGAGTCTTTCATTTTCATGCCCTTCGTGGCCCTTGTCTTCCTTTGGCCGATATCTTCATTTTTCGAAGTGTCGGACCCCTTCCATATTTTCCCTCTGATTTGTGTTATATAGAGGATGGTTGCCTAGTTGTACTTCCTTTTAAAACAATAATCACCACCACCACCTCTTTCATTTTCACGCCCTTCGTCGCCCTTGTCTTCCTTTGGCCGAAACTTTCATTTTTCGAAGTGTCGGACCCCTTCCATTTTTTCTCTCTAATTAGTGTTTTTAGAGGATGGCTGCCCAGTTGTACTTCCTCTTAAAACAATAATCACCACCACCACCATAACATCTCCATTCTTAAAAACAGGAATTGTAACTGTAACATTTTGACAGTCTGGGAAAGTCCCCAGAGCCAGTATCCAATTGATGAAGCGAGTTAGAGGAATTATTATTATGTCAATAATTTCTTTTAGAATAAAGATGAAGTTGGAATTCAACAGAACAAATTGGGGCAAATATGTATTTATATGAAGGGAGTTCAATATTCAATACATTTCCAAATTCTTCGCAATTATTTAAGAAAAGACTAGTTAAACAAGAGACAGGGAATTTGATACCGGCGCGACTGCCCTAAATGCATATCAGTGGTGATTGATTGATTGATTGATTGATTGATTGATTGATTGATTGATTGATTGATTGATTGATTGATTGATTGATTGATTGATTGATTGATTGATTGATTGATTGATTGATTGATTGATTGATTGATTGATTGATTGATTGATTGTGGTTGCATTATCTTCATACTTACTAACGACGTATGTGTAAGCTATTGATCTACTATTCAAAACTTTATTGATTTTCAGATGTGTGTATACTGCGTGACTCATTCATTCGAGGAACATTTGAAGGCACGAGGCCGCTATTAGCCGTGGGTGATTAGTGGCACAAGTAGTCGCCCGATGTAGCTGCGCGCGCATAAACATCACTCGAGCTTGTGCTCTCCACCCACATATTTCATCAGCTTGTTGCTGGTAGAGTGAATATTTTACTCGTCCATGTGCATTAACATGTTGTGATAATTCTTTTAATGAACATGGAAACATCAAATACACTAGCACTTCAAATGAAGGAGATGACTAAACTATTTGAAAGTCGAAAACTGATCGAGCAAGTGGTTGTGCGGTTTGGATCGCGTAGCTGCCCGCTTGCATTCGGGAGATAGTGGGTTCGACCCGACTGTTGTCAGCCCTGAAGATGGTTTTCCGTGGTTTCCTATTTCACAACAGGCAAATGCTGGGGCTGTACTTTAATTAAGGTCATTTGTAACGGTTCAAATCCCGTAACAATGTGATATCTGTATTTTTATTATTATTATTATTATTATTATTATTATTATTATTATTATTATTTTATCTGTGAGATTACTGTTATTGTATTATAATTATTATTCAATTCAATTCTGCAATGCTTATCGCTTGCGTGATTGTAGTTAAATGTATGCATATATACGTGTGTGTAGATTAACACTAAAGACATGTACAGTAAGTGTTGCTGTATATCACATGTGGATATGACATTGTTACACTGTGCAATACTGCTGGCGTTACTGCCAAGTCATCGCTACGTCATCGTGCTTATTTAGCGGTGCGCTCACGTTCTTGGAGATACCTACTGGGTGCTGCGGGCGATTTCGCCATAGGGTGTAACCTTTGTCGCGAGGTGGGAGTAGATCATAGTTATTTCTGGAGATTACGTTGGTGTGTCAACCATTGCCTATAAAAGGTGGCTGCATCTTATAGCGTCAGTCATTATTCAGTTGGAAGCAGAGGCCACAGTTGGTCGGATTGTGAACGACATGGAGAGGCCTCAGTCGGTCAGACAACGAGAGTCAGCGAGCTGGAGAAGACTCAGTGAGACATTAGTCATTGAGGCCACAGTTGGTCTGTCACTTAGGGGGGCTCCAGGGACTCAGAACTTTGGATCGTGGGGTGGAGACCACGGGGCCCTCAGCTGAGTCCTGGCATTGCTTCCACATACTTGTGCCAGGCTCCTCACTTTCATCTATCCTATCTGACCTCCCTTGGTCAACTCTTGTTCTTTTCCTACCCCGACGCTATTAGGTTTGCGAGGGCTAGGGAGTCTTTCATTTTCATGCCCTTCGTGGCCCTTGTCTTCCTTTGGCCGATACTCTCGTTATTCGAAGTGTCGCATCCCTTCCATTTTTTTCTCTCTGATTAGTGTTATATAGAGTATGGTTGCGTAGTTGTACTTCCTCTTAAAACAATAATCACCACCACCACCACCTATTAACTTGGGATTGGCAACCACGGGGCCCTTAGCTACCACTTACTTATGCTAGGTTCTTCACTTTGATCTATCCCATCCAACCTCTCTTTTGTCAACACTTGTGGTTTTCCCATCCCCGACGATATTAGGATTACGAAGCCTAGGAGTCTTATATTTTTATTCTATTCGTGGAACATTTCATCCTTTGGCGAGATATCTTCAGTTTTCGTGCAGTAAGACCCCTTCCATATAGTCTATCCGATGACTGTTAATAGAGTATGTTTACACAGTTGTATTTCCTCTCAAGACCATATTCATGATCGTCATTATTGTCTTGCCGACATTTCAGCTCTCAATGTTTTTGGTTATACTTGAGTGTATTCTTCGTTTCCCTATCTGATACTAGTCACGAAGTTCCATCCATACCTCGCAAGCAACCCATTTTCATCTGAGAGTTTGCATTAATAATAAATAATTAAATTCGAGATAATGTCTAGTAATATAGCCGAATATACACCACAATATAATCCACAGTTTCACTGGGAAAGACTGCAAAAATATTAAATGTACGAATGTGTTTTCCTATTGCATTTTAGGATTGATCATTAATTCTGACAAATTGCTGCAGTAATAGCTGATACGAGCCAAGTTACACAAAACAATGCACAGTTGAGCGCCTGCCAACATGTCCATGTGACAATAGCTTACCTCGTTCTGTCACTTATAACAAATATCTGACAACATTTCGAACGTCTAGGGAGCATTTGTTTGAGATTCGAGCTTATAGTCCGTGAGATGACAATCCTTTTAAATTACGGTGTATGATTATACTTCTCTCAGTTTTGATCCCTCCACTGGGTGGGGGAGGTAGAATAACACACACGATATTCCTGCCTGTCAGAGGCGACTAATTGCGGACCCAGGGGCTCTTAACTTGGCAGCGAGGTTTGGCAGCCACGGGGACGTTAGCTGAGTCCTGGCATTGCTTCCACTTTCTTGTGCCAGGCTCCTCACTTTCGTTTATCCTATCCGACCTTCCTTGGTCAAATCTTGTTCTTTTCCGACCCCGACGCCATTAGGTTTGCGAGGGCTAGGGAGTCATTCATTTTCACGCCCTTCGTGGCCCTTGTCTTCCTTTGGCCGATACCTTCATTTTACAAAGTGTCGGATGCATTCCATTATTTCCTTCTGATTAGTGTTATATAGAGGATGGTTGCCTAGTTGTACTTCCTCTTAAAACAATAATCACCACCACTACCACAACCAAATAATTTACATTATCTGGATGTCTTACTGCGAAGAGGAATTTCATAGATTATTCTATAAGTGAGTGTCACGCTAGCTTATGTGCGTGAAATAACTTCAGGCTGATCGCGTTCATATGTTTGTTTTAGGGCCTATAAGTCTTTTAGAGGTGTTTTTTATTTTTCTTACCACAGCCATGTATGTGTGTTGAAAGGAAAGGTGAATCGTGGGAAATTTAAAACACTTCGCTGCATATTATACACTTACCATTTTACTTTTAACCAATTGTCGATTATTATTGTTATTAATAATATTAAGTTGTATCACTCCCTGCCAACACAGCTCAAAATCTTACAATCAACCGTCCAGCTCTCCCTAAGAGCGGACTCGTGTACTCAATTCGCCTCTCAGTGGCTACACGTTCGCGATCTCACGGCTATTATCTAATTCCCACTTCTTCGGGGGTCGTCCAGCGAGCTCTAATCTAGCGCTGTAGACGTAAGGATGAGCTCGTTTTTCTCCCATTTTCACTTTTCTGTAATTCGGTCCTGTTTTCCTTCAGAATTTAGCTTTTCCACTCGGCATCATCAACGTAATGTCCCCGCTATCCATTTCTGTACTCATTATCATCATTCTTATACATAGGCTGTACCTTTCAATTTATTTAGGAACAACCTCCTGCATTTACAGCCTGCATATCAAATTGTCTGTACATATCTGCTGATTGAAGAAAACTCTAAATTAGAAAAGAACAGTATCATTAGTGCGGTATTTCAGAACTGTAGCTGTAGAAGTGGTGTCTCAGGAACTTGATTGAGCCTCGGAGGACGAGGGTCGCAATTTCGGGGATGAGCTTCAATGGGAGTTGGAAGCGCTTCCATGTGGCGATGAAGTCCCCCTGTGGGTGGGGGGCGGTAGAATAACAGCCACGGTATCCCCTGCCCGTCATAAGAGGCGACTAAAAGAGGCCCCAGGGTCTCTGAACTTAGGAGCGTGGGTGGAAACCAAGGGGCCCTCAGCTGAGCCATTGGGAGTTGGAAGCGATTCCAACTGGAGATGAAGTTCCCCTGTGGGTGGGAGCGGTAGAATAACAGCCACGGTATCCCCTGCCTGTCGTAAGAGGCGACTAAAAAAAGCCCCAGGGGCTCTGAATTTGGAGCGTGGGTTGGCAACCACGGGGTCCTCAGCTGAGTCCTGGCATTTCTTGCACTTACTCGAGCCTGGCTCCTCACTTTAACCTATCCTATCTCTCCTCCCTTGGTCAACTCTTGTTCGATTCCGACCCCGACGCTCTTAGGTTTGCGAGGCCTACGGAGTCTTTTTTTTTTCAAACCCTTCGTGGCCCTTGTCTGCTTTTGGCCTATATCTTCATTTTTCGAAGTGTCGGAACCGTGTTATTTCTTTCTGATTAGTGTTAAATAGAGGCTGGTTGCCTGGTTGTACTTCATCTTAAAACAATAAGCACCACCACCACTGTGGCGATGAAGTGACTAGGTATGGTACCGCAAGCTCCGACCATTATCCCTACTATTTCGATTTCCTGAAGGTGGTATTTAGATTTGTAATAAGGGACAGTGGGTTTATATTTGTTATTCTTTTCCAGATTGGTCTCTAATGGCCTCGTATGCCCTGTGCTGATAATGTTAAATATGCGCATTTGATGATCCATTATCACGAAGAGCACACGAGCTATTTCACTAATTTATTTCTCGCCAACACATATACGGGTCTGTACACACTGTTCGACAATAATTACATAACATGTGTAGTAATAAACGTATATAAACTTAAAGATGTATAACTTTTTAAATTATATTTCAGAATATACTTTTAATGCGACAAAGCTTAATTCCAATGCTTTTATATGAGAATTACCCTACATTATATTTGAGACATGAATTTGTGCAATATACAAAAGATTCATTACTCTATCTGTATTCAGATTTTTATTAAAGACTCACTTATGGTGAAAAACAACATTCTGAGATACTCAGCCTTGAAGTCTTTAAATTTTAAATTACAGCAGGAATTCACCAGTTTTCCCCCTATGGGTAGGTTCCACTTCCTTGTGTCAGGCTCCTCACTTTCATTTATCCTATCCGACCTCTCCTGGTCAAGTTTTGTTCTTTTCCGACCCCGACGCTATTAGGTTTGTGAGGGCTACGGAGTCTTTCTTTTTCACGCCCTTCGTGGCCCTTGCCTTCCTTCGGCCGATATCTTCATTTTTCGAAGTGTCGGATCCCTTCCATTTTCCCCTCTGATTAGTGTTATATAGAGGATGGTTGCCCAGTTGTACTTCTTGTTAAAACAATAATCAATACCACCACCACCACCTCACTATCATCTATCCTCCCCCTGTGGGTGGGGGCGGTAGAATAACACACACGTTATACCCTGCTTGTCGTAAGAGGCGACTAAAAGGAGCCCCAGGGGCTCTTATCTTTGGACCGTGGGTTGGCGACCACGGGGCCCTTAGCTGTGTCCTGGCATTGCTTCCACTTACTTGTGCCAGGCTCCTAACTTTCTGTACCGGGCGGTACACCTCCACGCCGCGAATTCAAATATTGCGCCAGTCGAAACCTCTCTACAGGAGAAACTCTGAACTTTAAAATCTGTATTAAATCAAAGGTTTCTCGGAAGATGGTGGTGGTGGTGATTATTGTTTTAAGAGGAAGTACAACTAGGCAACCATCCTCTATATAACACTAATTAGAGGGAAAAATGGAAGGGGTCCGACACTTCGAAAAATGAAGATATCGGCCAAAGGAAGGCAAGGGCCACGAAGGGCGTGAAAATGAAACACTCCCTAGCCGTCGCAAACCTAGTAGCGTCGGGGTCGGAAAAGAACAAGAGTTGACCAAGAGAGGTCGGATAGGATAGATTAAACTGAGGAGCCTGACACAAGTAAGTGGAAGCAATGTCAGGACTCAGCTAAGGGCCCCGTGGTCGCCAACTCACGCTCCAAAGTTCAGAGCCCCAGGGGCCACTTTTAGTCGCCTCTTACGACAGGCAGAGGATACCGTGGGTGTTATTCTACCGCCCCACCCACAGGGGGATTTCTCGGAAGATGTCTCTACTGTAAATTTTGAAGTGTTCTGAACTATGTCTATTTCGATTTGTATTTGTTTGCTCTGTAGCAAGAAGTGTGGACATTCTCTTCTAGATAGCAATACTTAAGAACTATAATTGTGCACCCTAGTGCGAAGTGACGAAACTGTTTTTTGAAGAAATTTGGTGTTCATAAGTTTGTTCTTTGTTAAATTTCTTTCATTCATTTTTTGGGTTGGCAGTATAACCCTTCTCTTTCCGCCAGTTTTGAATTTAACCAATCGGTAATTTCTGTAATTAAATTTCCTCCAATCATAGCTTTCTTCCTCAGGTTTCCATGTGTAATTCCTAGTCTACCAATAAAGTTGAAGGAGTGTGCCTATTCATTCTTGAAAGGTCTCTAATTTTCCACAAGGGTATAAAACCTGCTGATTTTCTTGTCTCCGTGCCACTTCAGTAACATCTTTCGCAGTGTGTGAACATACATAGCAGGGGGCGGGAAGCGCCTCTTTCTCCAAACAGCAGTTCATCTACAAGGTAATGGCCTGTTAACATCTTCATTTCTTGCTAGCTCAGCAGTTTAACTCTCGGGGAGGGTTCGAAATCTTTAGTATGTAAACTACCCTTTTAAAATGTAAATTCTTTTCTGTCTATCTATAAATTACAAATCTGTAAAGCGGGGATAGAGAGTGCTTCACCCTCTCGAACTCCCCTTCATTTTGAATTTGAGGTGACTATGTTTTCGTAACCGTTTTTCTCTTCCTTCTTAAAGTCTTAAACTTATTTGCCAACTAGTCACCTCCCTAGTATGGGATTAGCCCCTGTATAATTGGCCGAGTGCCCCCTAGGTGTTAAGAAGTTTCATGTAGGAGTGCAAGCTACGCCTCCAGTCAATTTTTTTTTTTTTTTTTTTTTTTGGCCATTTAATTAACCCAAAGTTTGTTTTCTTCATGTGAAGGCCCTGTAGGTTGGGTACAAGATACCCCTGTTTCACTGCATGTGTGCCTTAAGGGCAGTTAGGAATGTAGGTTGTTGTAGCCTTTGATAGGCTTGTAAAATTTCAGAGCGTGTCTGCTCTTTCCCTCTTAACGTTATAATTAGGAGCTAGTGCTCCTTGTACTTAGGGGTTTTCTGCCCTTTAGGTATTGTGGTGGTGAGCTGAGAGCTCAGAAATTACTCTTGGGGCTCGAAGCCCAAAGCTTGTAACAATTGTAATTTCTTAAATTGTTTTCCTGCTACTTGGTACCTGTTACTCTGTTGTTGTTATCTGTTGATTTTGAAAAGAAAATATAACATTTGTTAAAGTTTTAAATTAACTTTAATTTCGTAAGTTGAGACCTATTCCAGCCAGCACCTTCTTTCACCTCTGCTATTCCACCAAAATTCCGTAACACTTTCAACTATCCTAATCCGACATCCCTTGGTCAACTCTTGTTCTTTTCCGACCCCGGCGCTATTAGGTTTGCTAGGAAGTCTTTCATTTTCACGCCCTTCGTGGCCCTTGTCTTCCTTTGATCGATACCTTCATTTTTCAAAGTGTCGCGTCCCTTCCATTTCTTCCCTCTGATTAGTGTTATACAGAGGATGGTTGCCTAGTTGTATTTCCTCTTAAAACAATAATCACCACCACCACCTATCATCTATCCTATCCGAACTCCCGTGGTCAACTCTTGTTCTTTTCCGACCCCGACGGTATTATATTTGCGAGGGCTAGAGAGTCATTTTCACGCCCTTCGTGGCCCTTGTCTTCCTTTGGCCGATACCTTCATTTTTCAAAGTGTTGGATCCCTTCCATTTTCCCCTCTGATTAGTGTTGGACATAAATAAGAATATGTCCGTCCAGAAAGTAAATAAGCGAATTAATGCTTTTGAAGCAACGATGAAGGACTCTGAGGCGCGCCTTCAGTTGTTAACCAGCTATGCCAACCCCAGGGAAGACTCCCTAGGCTGTCTAAGTCTGGATTTTCGAGACTTCCGAGGCGCCATCTCTTCCGAACTTGCCGTGCTGAAGGAAGAACTGTGCAAGTTAGCACGGCAGCTCGACCATCAAGAAGCAGTAATTGATGAAGGAAAGCAGTACAGCCGTAGAAACTGCCTGCTAATCCATGGATTCTCCGAGGAACCGCGGGAGAAAGTGAGGGAAACCTTCCGAACGGAGATGAACGTGGACTTCTCGATGGAGAGCGTCGACCGGTGAGTAGTGTAAATTGGACAGTTCGGCGGCCTCCTCCTCCTCCCGCGGCGCGGGAAATTTGAATTCTGGCGGGAAATTTGAATTTTGGCGGGAGATTTGAATTTTGGCGCGAGATTTGAATTTGTAAACAAAGCCACGTGCTTTTTGACAGCTGTCATCGACAACAACGCATCGCTAACCTCACTGCTGCCATCTTGACGGGCCTAAACCTCAGTAGTGCCAACTTAACCTAACTAGCGCGAGGTAAACAAAGCCACGTGTTTTTTGACAGCCACGTGCTTTTTGACAGACAACAACGCATCGCTAACCTCAGTACTGCCATCTTGACGGGCCTAAACCTCAGTAGTGCCAGCTTAACCTAACTAGCGCGAGATAAACAAATCCACGTGTTTTTTGACAGCTACGTGCTTTTTTGACAGCTGTCATCCGCCATCTTTAAACCACAGAGCACTGTGCTGCCCTCTTTATCGTAGTAGATGTAAAATTCGTCACCTGTCATCCGCAGTGCTGCCATCTTGGCGGGCCTAAACCTTAGTGCTACCAACTTAACCTCACTAGCGCGAGATAAACAAATCCACGTGCAGCTGTCATCCGCCATCTTTAATCTATAGAGCACAGTGCTGCCCTCTTTAGCTACTTACCTTTGAAATGTGGTGGCGGATAATTTGAAAAATGCTCTTTGACAGCAGCCATCTTTGAGCACAGTGCTGCCCTCTTTGTGGTGGCAGGAAATTCCACGTGCTCTTGTTTGGAAACAAACTCACGTGCTTTTTTCTGACAGCTGTCATCCGCCATCTTGCATCACAAACCTCAGTCCATCTTTAATCAATAGAGCACTGTGCTGCTATCATGCGGGCAATTTCGTCAGCTGTCATCCGCCATCTTTAATCCACAGAGCAACGTGCTGCCCTCTTTATGACATGTAGTAGCGGGTAATTTGAAAAGTTCTGTTAGCTGTCATCCGCCATCTTTAATCAAGAGAGCGCCGTGCTGCCAACTTTAGCTAGATACCTTTGAAATGTGGTGGCGGCAATTTGAAAAATTCTATGTGCTCTTGTTTAGTAAACAAAGCCACGTGCTTTTTTGACAGCTGTCATCCACCATCTTTAATCAATAGAGCACTGTGCTGCTATCATGCGGACAATTTCGTCAGCTGTCATCCGCCATCTTTAATCTACAGTGCACCGTGCTGCCCTCTGTAGTAGCGGGCAATTTGAGAAAGTTCTGTTAGCTGTCATCCGCCATCTTTAATCAAGAGAGCACCGTGCTGCCATCTTTAGCTAGATACCTGTGAAATGTGGTGGCGGCAAATTGAAAAATTCCAAGTGCTCTTGTTTAGTAAACAAACTCACGCGCTTTTTTGTCAGCTGTCATCCGCCATCTTACATCGCAAACCTCAGTGCTACACTCTTTAGTTGAAATATGGTGGCGGATAATTTAAAAAGAAATATTCTACAGCAGCCATCTCTCGGTGCTAATTGCACAAGATGGTGGCTATACATGACTCTTTAAAGGTGCTTATGCAAGATGGCCGCTATACATAGGTTCTTATGAGACGCCCTTGGGATGCTTGCGCAAGATGGCGGTTATACATGGCTCCTTATGAGATGCCCTAGGGATGCTTGCGCAAGATGGCGGTTGCTCTTATGAGGCGGCTTAAGGGTCCTTGCACAAGATGGCTAGAGACGCCCTAAGGATGCTTGCGCAAGATGGCGGACGAAAGATGGTGGCTATACACGACTCCTTATGAGACGCATTAAGGGTGCTTGCGCAAGATGGCTGCTTCTCTTATGAAGAAAGCTAGCTTAGAGGCTAACGCGTCGTGCTAGTTCGATTCATTAAATTTGGGGCTTAAATGCAAAATGTTAAATATCTCGAAAGCGGTGCATCGTAGAGCAGAACGGACAAAAAATTTTCTGCCCAGTACCTCAGTTCGCAGTACGAGGAACAAGAAAAACATAGTCTAATGATGAGATCAACGGTTCGGTTCCTACTTAGGCCCTTTGGCATTCGCTCTGTTTTAGCTTATATTGAAGCAAGTCTTCGTAACATGATCAGGTTTAGCTATGGTAGAGAGTATAACGTGCCGTGCAGGTTCGATTCATTAAATTTAGGGCTTAAATGCAAAATGTTAAATATCTCGAAAACGGTGCATCGTAGAGCAAAACCTGATACCTAGGTTTACAGTATCAGGAACAAGAAAAAAACATAGTCTAATGATGAGATTGACGGTTCGATCCCTACTTAGGCCCTTTGGCATTTGCAGCTATCTAATTCTACAAGATGGCGGCTATACATATCTTCTTATGTGACAGCTTAAGAGCGCTTGCACAAGATGGCTGCTCTTATGAGACGCCCTAGGGGTGCTTGCGCAAGGTAGCAGCGACAAGACGGTGACTATACACAGCTACTTATGATACGGCCTAGAGGTGCTCACACAAGATGGTGGCTGCTCTGATGAAGAAAGCTAGCTTTGCATCGTGCAGGTATCTTTACAGCACTAAACCTCATAGCTTTGAAATGTGGTGGCGGGTAATTTGAAAAATTCTACGTGCTTTTTCTTAACAGCAGCTATCTTTAAACAATAGCAGCTATACATAAGCTGTTAAGGCCTCCTCTTATGTCAAGGCATAGCTCTATCGAACAAGTTTAACCTGCATAGGGATAGCTAGAGTAAGCACGTGCTGCAGTGATGACGTCTTTATGCATGTTTAGATTTGCAAATCACTAAAGAAACATAACAAGACTAGAATCGAACACTGCACTCTATGCCGTTAACTTTATCATGTGATCGGAACATTGATTGAAGTGTTTAGAACGCTAAATAAGTAGAACCGAACACTGTACTCGATACAACATGTGTTTAGAACATATCAGGGGATACCTTTGTTCTAAGAAGATTAGGTTACTGCACATTCCTTGTAGGGCTAATAGGCTAAAGGGCTAATGGGCAAAAGGGCAAAAGGACTAATGGGCTAAAGGGCTAATGGGCTAAAGGGCTAAAGGGCTAGGGTGCCTCTCCTCTCTTTATCCGGGCTTGAGACCGGCTCTACAACTAGAGGCGGAGTTAACACCCTAAGGAAGGGAGAATGTTGGGAAATAATCTATACGAATATAGCTACTCGATCGACTATATACTACAGATGGATGACTTAGGTGAGGGTAAGCGCTTACTTAATAATACCTACACGACGTAATTCATACTCTATTTCAAAAATATCTTCTTTGTATTGTGTGTAACCAGCATCATGATAGGCTCTTAGCAGTTGTAAACGTTTTACGAGTACGTTGGGGTCTTTACAGTAGCTTATATCTACATAGGGTAACAGAGGCTTGTTGTGAACTTTGAGGCTATATGCAGACAGTTGATGTGCAGGGACTTGTTTTGATGTAATACGTGCTTCAGCAGTAGCGTTTCTAGGTACAAACTTAACTTGTTTCGATAGCGATGAAGCGTTGAAATTTCCTTCTTCTTTACCTTGCATCTCTTCTTGAGATGTTTGCACTTCGACAGAACGTGTAGTAGGCTTAGGAAATGAAGTAAAATCATCAAGCTGTAATGGCAATGAAACATTAAGATTTTCTTCTTCTTCTACTTTCCCTTTACTACTGTTTTGATCAACATCATTATCCTTATTATCATAATCATGATCTTGCCTCTCTTTATCTTGAAGTTTGTCCTTAGTAACAGAACTTGCAGCAGGCCTAGACAACAAGGGAGGATTAAAAATCTCTCGCAGAGGTGTACTTTTTAAACATAAATCAGTGTTCGCTAGAATTTGGTTGAGCTCTTTGTATTTTGTTCCCGATGAAGCTACATTACACGCGGCTTCATGACGTTGAGCGTTGTATGCGTTCTTGAACTCTATTCTACAATGTTTGCATTAAAAATTGTCCTACATGATATCTCTTGACGTCTCCTGTAATAGCTTCGGGAAAATGCTTTTCCACACTCTTCGCAAATATACCTAGAGGTGGGTTTTTCCATGACGGACTTTTATCTTCTACTAACAGATTCTTCTTTAAATCTACTTGACATTTGTTTCTCTCTACTTCGATGATACGAACAGCTTAGCGATTAACAGTAAACTAACACAAAAGCGTATAACCAAGGTAGCAACAGTAAGGTTTAAGCCCATCAAGATGGCAAGAGTGAGGTTAGCGACGTTCTGTTGTTGGATTTTAAATTCCGCGCTATAACATGCATAAGGTGGCAGCCTTGAGGTTTACCGCCGTACAGATGGCAGCAGTGAGGTTAGCGACGCTCTATTGTCCTTCAATGTGAGGTTAGGGTCCGTCAAGAAGACAGCTGTCAAAAAAAGCACGTGGCTTGGTTTACTAAACAAGAGCACGTGGCAGTGACGTCACGGTCACGTAGTATGCTGCTTCAGAATGCAAAGTTCAATGTCTACACCTACATAGTTAACACTCTGCTATGTTCATAAGATTTTTTTCACATAGTTATGCTTTATGCTTTAAGTTCATGCACATAGGTTATGTTAATATAGCAGCACATGTACAAGCGATGGTCGCACGCTCGCGTAGAAGATGCATGCATTATCAAAAGGTGGTGTGTACACGCTTTTATACCTTGCTATTCTTACCGCTGCCATGTTCACAAAATTTTTAAACATCGCTATTCTTTGTACTTTAAGTTCATTCGCATAGGTCATGCTAAAATAGCAGCGCAAACACATGTGAACTTTGTACATGCTAGCAGGATGTGTTTAGTACGATAGTTGATGCATGCAAAATCGATAGGTGTTGTGCACACACTTTGAAACTAACTATTCTTCGTGCTTTAAATCCGTGCACATAGGTTATGCTAAGGTAGCAGCACACTCTAGCGGGAGAAGTTTTGTACTCTAGTTGATGCATGTATAATCGATAGGCAATGCGTACACGCTTTTAAAACATTGCTATTCTTACTGCTGCTGCTATGTTCACAAGATTTTTATACCTCAGTATTCTTTATGCTTTAAGTTCATGTGTATAAGTTATACTAAGTTAGCAGCATACTTATAAGGTTGTCGCACACTCTAGTGGAAGAAGTTCAATACCAAAGTCAATGCATGCAAAATCGATAGGTGATGAGTACACGCTTTGAAACATAGCAATTCATACTGCTGCTCTGTTCCCAAGACTTTTAAGCATATCTAATCCTAATGCTGCTCTTAACGACGTCGAGCTAAGGATTGATTACGTGACCGTGACATCACGACCACGAAAGTCGATAGGTAATGTGTACACGCTTTGAAACATGGCTATTCATTGTACTTTAAGGTCACGCGTATAGGTTATGCTAAGATAGCAGCACAATCTAGCGGAAGAAGTTTAGTACGATATTCGATTCTTGCAAAATCAATAGATAATACCTACACGCTTTGAGACATGGCTATTCTTTGCACTTTAAGTTCATGCGTATAGGTTATGCTAAGATAGTGGTACAATCTAGCGGATGAAGTTTAGTTCGATATTCGATACATACGTTATCGATAAGTGATGTGTACACGCTTTGGAACATAGCTCTTCCTTGTGCTTTAAGTTCGTGCACATGGATTAGGGATACACAAAAGCGATTGCTACATGCTCTAGCGGAAGAAGCCTAGTACGATAGTCGACGCATGCATCATCAATACGTGATGTGTACACGCTATTCATCATTCTTTAAATTCGCACACATAGGTAGCAGCACAGAATTGCGAACGTTGTACACTCTAGCGGCAGAAGTTTAGTACGATAGTCGATGTATGAAAACCGATAGGTGATGTGTACGCGCTTTGTAATATAGCTATCCTTTGTGCTTTAGCTTTATACACATACGTTAGCAATACACATATGCGATCGTTGTACACTCTGGCGGTAAAAAATAGTCGATGCATGCAAAATCAATAGGTGATGTGTACACGCTGTTAAACATCGTTATTTGTTATGCTTTAAGTTCGCGCGTATAGGTTATGCTAACATAGCAGTGCAATCTAGCGGAAGAAGTTCAGGGTGATGTGTACACGCTTTGAAACATGGCTATTCTTTGCTTTTTAAGTTCATGCACATAGGTTATGCTAAGATAGCAGCATAATCTAGCGGAAGAAGTTTTAGTACGAGAGTCGATGCATGCGAAATCGATAGGTGATGTGTACACGCTTTGAAACATGGCTATTCTTTGCACTTTAAATTTATGGGTATAGGTTATGCTAAGATAGCAGCACAATCTAGCGGAAGAAGTTTAGTACGAGATTCGATGCATGCAAAATCAGTAAGTAATGTGTACACGCTTTGAAACATGGCTATTCTTTGTACTTTAAGTTCATGCGTATAAGTTATGCTAAGATAGAAGCAGAATCTAGCGGATGAAGTTTAGTGCGATATTTGATGCATGTGAAATCGATAGGTAATGTGTACACGCTTCGAAATATAGATATTCTTTGTACTGTAAGTTCATGTGTATAAAATTATGCTAAGATAGCAGCACAATCTAGCGCAAAAGGTTTAGTACGAGAGTCGATGCATGCAAAATTGATAGGTAATGTGTACACGCTTTGAAACATTGCTATTCTTTGTACTTTAAGGTCATGCGTATAGGTTATGCTAAGATAACAACACGATCTAGCGGAAGAAGTTTAGTACGAGGGTCTATGCATGTAAAATCGATAGGTGATGCGTACACGCTTTGAAACATGAATATTCTTTGTACATTAAGGTCATGCGTATAGGTTATGCTAAGATAGGAGCACAATCTAGCGGAAGAAGTTTAGTACGAGAGTCGATGCATGCAAAATTGATAGGTAATATGTACACGCTTTGAAACATGGCAATTCATACTGCTGCTCTGTTCCCAAGATTTCTAAACATAGCGAATCCTAATGCTACTCTTAACGACGTAGAGCTGAGGATTGATTGCGTGACCGTGACGTCACTGCCACGTGCGCTTTAGCCCTTTAGCCCTTTAGCCCATTAGCCCTTTTGCCCTTTAGCCCATTAGCCCTTTAGCCTATTAGCCCTACAAGGAATGTGCAGTAACCTAATCTTCTTAGAACAAAGGTATCCCCTGACATGTTCTAAACACATGTTGTATCGAGTACAGTGTTCGGTTCTACTTATTTAGCGTTCTAAACACTTCAATCAATGTTCCGATCACATGATAAAGTTAACGGCATAGAGTGCAGTGTTCGATTCTAGTCTTGTTATGTTTCTTTAGTGATTTGCAAATCTAAACATGCATAAAGACGTCATCACTGCAGCACGTGCTTACTCCAGCTATCCCGATGCAGGTTTAAACTTGTTCGATAGAGCTATGCCTTGACATAAGAGGAGGCCTTAACAGCTTATGTATAGCTGCTATTGTTTAAAGATAGCTGCTGTTAAGAAAAAGCACGTAGAATTTTTCAAATTACCCGCCACCACATTTCAAAGCTATGAGGTTTAGTGCTGTAAAGATACCTGCACGATGCAAAGCTAGCTTTCTTCATCAGAGCAGCCACCATCTTGTGTGAGCACCTCTAGGCCGTATCATAAGTAGCTGTGTATAGTCACCGTCTTGTCGCTGCTACCTTGCGCAAGCACCCCTAGGGCGTCTCATAAGAGCAGCCATCTTGTGCAAGCGCTCTTAAGCTGTCACATAAGAAGATATGTATAGCCGCCATCTTGTAGAAATAGATAGCTGCAAATGCCAAAGGGCCTAAGTAGGGATCGAACCGTCGATCTCATCATTAGACTATGTTTTTTTCTTGTTCCTGATACTGCAAACCTAGGTATCAGGTTTTGCTCTACGATGCACCGTTTTCGAGATATTTAACATTTTGCATTTAAGCCCTAAATTTAATGAATCGAACCTGCACGGCACGTTATACTCTCTACCATAGCTAAACCTGATCATGTTACGAAGACTTGCTTCAATACAAGCTAAAACAGAGCGAATGCCAAAGGGCCTAAGTAGGAACCGAACCGTTGATCTCATCATTAGACTATGTTTTTCTTGTTCCTCGTACTGCGAACTGAGGTACTGGGCAGAAAATTTTTTGTCCGTTTTGCTCTACGATGCACCGCTTTCGAGATATTTAACATTTTGCATTTAAGCCCCAAATTTAATGAATCGAACTAGCACGACACGTTAGCCTCTAAGCTAGCTTTCTTCATAAGAGAAGCAGCCATCTTGCGCAAGCACCCTTAATGCGTCTCATAAGGAGTCGTGTATAGCCACCATCTTTCGTCCGCCATCTTGCGCAAGCATCCTTAGGGCGTCTCTAGCCATCTTGTGCAAGGACCCTTAAGCCGCCTCATAAGAGCAACCGCCATCTTGCGCAAGCATCCCTAGGGCATCTCATAAGGAGCCATGTATAACCGCCATCTTGCGCAAGCATCCCAAGGGCGTCTCATAAGAACCTATGTATAGCGGCCATCTTGCATAAGCACCTTTAAAGAGTCATGTATAGCCACCATCTTGTGCAATTAGCACCGAGAGATGGCTGCTGTAGAATATTTCTTTTTAAATTATCCGCCACCATATTTCAACTAAAGAGTGTAGCACTGAGGTTTGCGATGTAAGATGGCGGATGACAGCTGACAAAAAAGCGCGTGAGTTTGTTTACTAAACAAGAGCACTTGGAATTTTTCAATTTGCAGCCACCACATTTCACAGGTATCTAGCTAAAGATGGCAGCACGGTGCTCTCTTGATTAAAGATGGCGGATGACAGCTAACAGAACTTTCTCAAATTGCCCGCTACTACAGAGGGCAGCACGGTGCACTGTAGATTAAAGATGGCGGATGACAGCTGACGAAATTGTCCGCATGATAGCAGCACAGTGCTCTATTGATTAAAGATGGTGGATGACGGCTGTCAAAAAAACACGTGGCTTTGTTTACTAACCAAGAGCACATAGAATTTTTCAAATTGCCGCCACCACATTTCAAAGGTATCTAGCTGAAGATGGCAGCACGGTGCTCTCTTGATTAAAGATGGCGGATGATAGCTAACAGAACTTTTCAAATTACCCGCTACTACATGTCATAAAGAGGGCAGCACGTTGCTCTGTGGATTAAAGATGGCGGATGACAGCTGACGAAATTGCCCGCATGATAGCAGCACAGTGCTCTATTGATTAAAGATGGTGGATGACAGCTGTCAAAAAGCACGTGGCTTTGCTTCCAAACAAGAGCACATAGAATTTTTCAAATTGCCGCCACCACATTTCAAAGGCATCTAGCTAAAGAGTGCAGCACTGAGGTTTGTGATGCAAGATGGCGGATGACAGCTGTCAGAAAAAAGCACGTGAGTTTGTTTCCAAACAAGAGCACGTGGAATTTCCTGCCACCAAAAAGAGGGCAGCACTGTGCTCAAAGATGGCTGCTGTCAAAAAGCATTTTTCAAATTATCCGCCACCACATTTCAAAGGTAAGTAGCTAAAGAGGGCAGCACTGTGCTCTATAGATTAAAGATGGCGGATGACAGCTGCACGTGGATATGTTTATCTCGCGCTAGTGAGGTTAAGTTGGTAGCACTAAGGTTTAGGCCCGCCAAGATGGCAGCACTGCGGATGACAGGTGACGAATTTTACATCTACTGCGATAAAGAGGGCAGCACAGTGCTCTGTGGTTTAAAGATGGCGGATGACAGCTGTCAAAAAAGCACGTAGCTGTCAAAAAACACGTGGATTTGTGTATCTCGCGCTAGTTAGGTTAAGTTGGCACTACTGAGGTTTAGGCCCGTCAAGATGGCAGTACTGAGGTTAGCGATGCGTTGTTGTCTGTCAAAAAGCACGTGGCTGTCAAAAAACAGGTGGCTTTGTTTATCTCGCAGCGGGAGGAGGAGGAGGCCGCCGAACTGTCCAATTTACACTACTCCGGTGCCACAGGATTGGGCCACTTCTAGGGACGCCATGACCTTGACGGTGTGGGGGCTTGTGTGGTTTTTGATCCCGAGAGCTGTGCCAGCACAGGGTAATCCATGCTTGTCCCCCTGTGGGTGGGGGCGGTAGAATAAACCCAACGGTATGCCCTGCCTGTCGTAAGAGGCGACTAAAAGGGGCCTCAGGGGCTCTGAACTTTTGAGCGTGGGTCGGCGACCACGGGGCACTTAGCTGAGTCCTGGCATTGCTTCCACTTACTTGTGCCGGGTTCCTCACTTTCATCTGTCCTATCCGACCTCTCTTGGTCACATCTTGTTCTTTTCCGACCCCGACGCTATTAGGTTTGCGAGGGCTACGGAGTCTTTCATTTTCACGCCCTTCGTGGTCCTTGCCTTTCTTTGTCCGATATCTTCATTTTTCGAAGTGTCGGTTCCCTACCATTTTTTTCTCTCTGATTAGTGTTATATAGAGGATGGTTGCCCCGTTTTACTTCCTCTTAAAACAATAATAACCACCACCACCACAATAACCACCACCACCATTCACCCATGCTATATTGGCGTCGGTGTAGGGCCAGACTAACAAGGTGTCCCCCGATTTGCCTGAGGTGTCTGTGGTCTTTAGATTTCATAACTATTTCTACCCTTCTATACTCCCTTCTTAAATCTCTTTCCCCTTCCTATCCAGCCAACCTCTCTGCCTCGGGTAGAATAGGATAAAATGGAGGTTTTATCCTCCCCCAGTCGCAAGTTTCGGGTCGTGGCGAGGTGATGCATGGCTACTGGAAGAGTAGTTCTTAACGCGCCCAACCCAATCACAAGTGGCCCCAGGGGCTCTGAGCTTTGGAGCGTATGTCGGCGACAACAGGGCACCTAGCTGAGTCCTAGCATTGCTTCCACTTACTTGTGCCAGGCTCCTCACTTTCATATATCCTATCCGACCTCTCTCGGCCAACTCTTGTTCTTTTCCGACCCCGACGCTATTAGGTTTGCGAGGGCTAGGGAGTCTTTCATTTTCACGCCCTTCGTGGCCCTTGTCTTCCTTTGGTCGATATCTTCATTTTTCGAAGTGTCGGACCCCTTCCCTTTTTTTTCTCTCTGATTAGTGTCATATAGAGGATGGTTGCCTAGTTGTACTTCCTCTTAAAACAATAATCACCACCACCACAGGATTGGGCGGCCTCAGCGCTCAGCAGCTGACGTGGTATCTACAAGCAGGCGCCCTATAATAGTTAAATTTACCCGTTACCACGAACGTGACCGAGTGTGGAAGGCGAAGCGGCTCCTGAAGGGCACAAAGGTACTCATCACCGCGTCCCTCACCAAAACCCGAAAGTGCATTAAACGTAGCTAGGGAACACTTCGGGCCATCCCGCGTCTGGACCCAAGACGGACGCATCGTGATTCACCTTCCTAATGGGACGAAAAGATCCATCACGACTGTCGCGGAACTGGACGGCATAAAACATCTGCGCGATAACAGTGACAATTAACATGAAACAGCACAGCTCGATAGTGCATCTGCTTGTTATTCATAAGTGTTTTTGTGGGTGTATTTTGTGTGTGTCTGTGTGTGTGTTAGTGGTAGTCAGCGTAAGCATTCATCAGGATGTCGAGGTAAGTTGCACGCCGTTTCTGTTACACTATTTCGTTAACATTCCGTTATTCAGCTGATCTAGAGCTCTGTACCTGACACTGACCTTGGCAACATTCCCCTCTCACCCCGTCACCTCTCACAGCGGATTGCTCCTCAAACGGGCATTACCTCCCTCTACCAATTGTTTACAGTGCTGCCATGTCAACGCACTTCGGCGAAATTCAAGCCATAATGAAGGAAAATAATATCCATATTTTTGCTATTAGCGAAAGCTGGCTTACACCGTGTATACCCTCTTGTATGGTACAACTTGACAGGTATTCCCTCTTACGTCATGATAGATCTGATGGCAGAAGAGGAGGTGGTGGTGGTGGTGGGAAGGGGGCTTGTACTATAGAAACGACTTTAAAAGCCGGGTGATGTGTGTATCATCTAACAATGCCCAGCTAGGGCCAGAATTCATGTTTGTTGAAGTCATTATTAACCAAGAGAAACTCCTTATAGGTATTGTAAACAAACCGCCCAAAATAATGTAACGAGTTGCCGGGATCGTAGGATCAATTAACACTAGACTGGTAGCTTCAATACTAAGATTTATTAGGTAGGCACTAAATTACACAAGACTACACACAACTTATGTTCATTACACACACTTACGCAGTTCGCTCCCGCTCTCTCTCTCTACCTTCGTTTCTCCCTTGTTCTCACACTACAGAGTTTTACACTCACACACAAGGTCCCGCGTCGCACGGCTACACGTTCTCTCCTTCGCCGACAGTCCGCACTGTAGCACACTAGTCCGATAATCACGGCAGTTCACACACTTCACTACACTGGCAGTCGCTCACGACTGAACCACACCAACTTCTAACTCAGTCTAACCCTCACTGACTGCAGGCAGGTCGTTCCTCTCTTTTATACCTGCGCTGGCTCTTCTAGAATCGTCCGGATGCTGGATGGATCCAGGAACATCGCGAGATGGAACACTCGAGATTAATCGTGGAGTCATTTCCATACACCTCCCCTACGGGACCGCGAGCGGAAGCGAGTGCGGCTTGCCTAACACTTAAGCGTTGCTTGTTACTGGCGCAGTTGAAGCGTAAGGGGTGGGTCTATACGGTGCCGGGCCGGGCCCACTGCCAGCTGATATGACGGACGCTATGACCTTTACACTGCCCCCTCCTCAAGGCTGCTCGTCCCGAGATGCTCCGCGATACGGTGCCAAGCGATCCAGGTGAACAACCATCATCTTCCCTCGGGGAGGCCGCCGGATCCGGTAGACGACGTCGTTGATCCTGGTGACAATTGTATATGGGCCCTTCACATTGTGGCTGCAGTTTCGGTGACTTACCTTTCGTCCGTACCGTATGGTACAGCCACACTCTGTCACCTTCCTGGAAACCCGCAGAGTTCGCGAGCATGTCGTAGCGGGCCTTCACCCGGTCGCTGGCTACCCTTAGATGATTTCGGGCAAAATCGTGGATGTCTTTGAGCCGATCCACCAACTCCCATACATAGTCTGTCGCTGGTTGCTGCTGGTCTGGTGCAGACCCGAACATTAGATCGCATGGCAGGCGGAGCTCCCTTCCCAAGGCCATGTTGGCAGGAGTCATGCCCGTTCTCTTATAGGTGGACGCTCGTTAGGCCATCAAGAAGAAGGGGACCCTCTCGTCCCAGTTCTTCTGGTGCGCTGAAACCACCTTCCTGAGGTGCTCCTCGACGGTTTTCACAAAGCGCTCCACCATACCATATGACTGAGGGTGGAGAGGCGTCGTACGTTTCTTCCGCACTCCTAAGCGTTGCAGAATCTCTTGCATCAACCTGGACTCAAAGTTTCTGCCTTGGTCGCTATGAAGTTCCCTCGGGACACCGAATCGACAGAAGAAGTTCTTGACCAAGACGACGGCCACTGTCGATGCCTCTTGGTTCGTGATGGCGTAGACCTCCGGCCACTTGGTGAAGTAGTCCATAGCCTGGAGTAGGTAACGGTTCCCGGCGTAAGATTAGGGGAATGGTCCAGCGACATCAATGGGGATCCTCTCGAATGATGCTTCAACGTTGTACTGCATCATTTTCCCCCTACACTTGGTACGTGGGCTCCGGCTCGCCGTGCAGGTGTCACACAGTTGGCACATCCTCTCAACATTGTTCCTCAAGTGCACCCAGTAGTAGTGCTGTCGGGCGCGGTCTAGCGTCTTATTCACTCTTATTTACTACTGCCGGCAGTAGCTCCCGCATGCAACTCAGTCAGCACCTCTTTTCTCATGCTCCTGGGGATTATCAGCTGTGCAGTCTGCTTCTTTCCGTCGGTTGTTTCCCACGTGTGGGTGAGTACCCCGTCACTAACCATGGGAGACGACCACTGGCCCCAGTACGCCTTATAGGTTGGACTGCGTTCGGCGATGTCTTTCCATTCCGGTCTGTGCCCCGACTCTACTTCTCGTAAGATCAGCCCGATGTCGTCGTCCTTCAGCTGCTCCCTCCTGAGGGCGTCTCGATCCCATCCTTCAGCGCCGGTGGCCCTCACGGCCCGGACGTCTACGATGCCTGCCTGTCTCTCCACTTTCTGGCAGTGTGTACAGTTCGCAGGGCACGGTCTTCTCGATAGAGCGTCGGCGTTGCAGTTCTTCTTTCCTTGTCGGTGCTCGGTGGTGAAGTCGTACTCCTGAAAGCGTTGCACCCAGCGAGCTGTCTGAACTTCCAGGTTTCTGAAGCTTGCGAGCCAGGTCAATGCGGAGTGGTCGGTGCGCAGGCGGAAAGGCTGCCCATACAGATACTTGTGGAAGTGCTCCACGGTCTTCGCGATGGCCAGCAATCCCGACGCGTCACGCAGTAAGTTTGTCTCAGCTTTTGACAACGTCTTGCTGAAATAGGCGATCACCTTCTCCTGGCCGTATTGCGCTTCTGACAATACCCCACCAATTCCCACGTCGCTGGCATGGTATCAACGATGAACTTCTCCCCAGGCTTGGGATACTCCTGTGGGTGGGGACGTTAGAATAACAAGCACGGTATCCCCTGTCTGTCGTAAGAAACGACTAAAAGGTTCTCCACGGGATCTGAACTTTTGAGCATGGGTTGGCGACCACGGGGACCTTAGCTAAGTCCTGGCATTGCTTCCACTTACTTGTGCCAAGCTCCTCACTTTCATCTATCCTATCCGACCTCTCTTGATCAACACTTCTTTTATCCGACCCCGATGCTATTAGGTTTGCGAGGGCCGGGGAGTCTTTCATTTTCACGCCCTTCGTGGCCCTTGTCTTCCTTTGGCCGATACCTTAATTTTTCGAAGTGTCGGACCCCTTCCATTTTTTCTCTTCGATTAGTGTTACATAGAGGATGGTTGCCCAGTTGTATTTCCTCTTAAAACAATAATCACCACCACCACCATCACCAGGCTTGGGGTATGCGAGGATGTGTGCAGTACACAGCGACTCCTTCAGCTTTCGGAAGGCAGCTTCCGCCTCGCTTGACCATTGGCAAGACCTCCTCTCCTCGGTGAACCGTGTAAGAGGCTTTGAGATGTCTGCGTAGCCAGGTATAAAATCTGCGCTAATACGTGCAAAGGCCGCGAAAACTCCTTAGTTCTCGCTTGTCCTTCGGCACCGGCCCGTCCCTGACAGCTTCTAACTTATCGGGATCCAAGGCTACTCCCCCCGATGTCACGATGTGATCAGGGTAGCGGACCTTCTGGAACAGCTGGCATTTTCCGGGATTTAACTTTAGGTGAGCCCCACGTACCCACTCGAACACTTTCCGCAGGTCCTCTACCCCAAGGGCTCTGAACTTTGGAGCGTGGGTTGGCGACCACGGGGCCCTTAGCTGAGTGCTGGCATTGCTTCCACTTACTTGTGCCAGGCTCCTCACTTTCATCTATCCAATCCGACCTCCCTTGGTCAACTCTTGTTCTTTTCCGACCCCGACGCTATTAGGTTCGCGAGGGCTAGGAAGTATTTCATTTTCACGCCCTTCGTGCCCTTGTCTTCCTTTGGCTGATATCTCCATTTTTCGAAGTGTCGGATCCCTTCCATTTTTCCCTCAGAGTAGTGTTATACAGAGGATGGTTGCCTAGTTGTACTTACTCTTAAAACAATAATCACCACCACCACCGTAGGTTCTCTACGTGCTCCTTGAACGTGCGTCCCACAATAATAATATCCTCCAGGTACACGAGGTAAGCGTCGTGAGTTAGCCCTCCCAGCACGGCCTCCATCTGTCGCTCGAAAGTTGCTGGCGCGTTGTAGATGTCGAAGGGCATCGCGGTAAATTGGTAGAGCCCTTGGCCGGTTGAGAACGCCGTCTTCTCCTTGTCTTCCGGATGGAGCGCTACTTGCCAGTATCCATACTTCATGTCCAAAGTCGAAAAACCACTGGGCTCCAGATAACTTGTCCAGGGCGTCATCTATCCGAGGTAACGGGAAACAGTCCTTCTTCGTGACGTCGTTCAACTTACGGTGATCGACGCATAAACGGAGTTCACCTTTCTTTTTCTTCACCTGGACGACTGCGATGACCACGGGCTGTTCGACTCCTCGATGATTCCCCGCTGCTATATCTAGCATCTGGTCGATTTCCACCTTCTTCGCCAGCGGTACTCTACGAGGTGGCTGTCGGATTGGAGCGGCGTCGCCGGTGTTAATGCGATGGTACACTCTGTCCGTCTTCCCGTAGTGACCTCCTGTAGCAGTAAAAGGTCCTGAAACTCATGGATTAGTTCCTTAACCTCCCTTATGTCTCGCCTGTAAATGTTTCCGGGCGTCAGACATAATCTTCCGGAGCTTATCCAATCCCTCGCCTGTTTCCAGGGTCTGTGCGTCTCCGTCATCCACTGGAACGACGCACGTGACTGGTTCACAAGTCCCAAGCTCGGTCTCAATGGGTACCCTCTTCTCCCGTGACGTCGAATTCAATATTCGTACCGGCACGCAGCTTCGTGCTGGAACGAGCGTCCTGGCCAGATAGAGTCCTTGATCGGTGGTCGGCGAACCGGGTTTCACGAGCACGCTGTCCCCTTCTATGGGTTCCTCTAACCGTGCCGTAACCATCAGTTCGCTGTTGGCTGGTATCACTTCGTCGCTGGCCAACGTTAACCGCGCTACTCGAGGTTGTGTCCCTGGGCGTCGCAGCATTACCTCTTGTTTGCCGAGCCACAATAAACGTCGTCCCACGTCAACAGTCGCCTCGTTTTTCCGTAGCGCGTCTAGGCCCAGGATGACCTCAACAGTGAAGGCGGCAACGAAGGCCCAGACACGTAGGCATCGTTGTCCCAGCATCAGTTGTAGTATCGCCTCCTTCAAGACAGGGATGGTGTCTCCTGAGGCCGTTCGCAGCAGATAAGGGCGGTGGGGTTCCCTCTCTGGCTGTCCTTCAGTGATGGTCAATGCCGCCCCCGTGTCTATCGTGACTCCGAGCCACCCGTCGGCGATCAAGCTGTCGTCGCTCCGTTCGGTGACCACATTTAGCGTGAAACGAGGGGACGGTAGTGTCGGTGCCGACGAGCCCCTCGCCTTGTCGGCCCTTACTCGTTTCCCTGATCAGAGGCCGCCTCCATAAGGCAGTTCCTCCGCAGGTGGCCACGCTCGCCGCAATTCCAACAGGTGATCTCGTTGGTGCGTCGTTCTCTTGTAACGTCGCGGGTCTCCGGCGCGTCCTCGCTTCTCACGGCTCGTATTCTTGGTGACGTTGCCGCTGTTCCTTTCACTGCCTCCACCCTCAGGGCTAACGTCAGGGCCTCTCTGAGGTCATGCTCCCCGTTGAGCATCAATTTTGACGGATCTCAGCGTCGCGGAGCCCATCACTGAATATATAGGCTGCCTCCCGTTGAATGCGGTGCAGAGGCCGCCCATCTAGAGCCTTGTGGGGTTCCCCCTGTGGGTGGGGCGGTAGAATAACACCCACGGTATCCGCTGCCTGTCGTAAGAGGCGACTAAAAGGCGCCCCAGGGGCTCTGAACTTTGGAGTGTGGGTTAGCGACCACGGGGCCCTCAGCTGAGTCCTGGCATTGCTTCCACTTACTTGTGCCAGGCTCCTCACTTTCATCTATCCTATCCGACCTCATGCGGTCAGCTCTTGTTCTTTTCCGACCCCGACGGTATTACGTTTGCGACTGCTAGGCAGTCTTTCATTTTCACGTCCTTCGTGTCCCTTATCTTCCTTTGACCGACATCTTCATTTTTCGAAGTGTCGGATCCCTTCCATTTTCCCCTCTGATTAGTGTTATATAGAGGATGGTTGCCTAGTTGTACTTCCTCTTAAAACAATAATCACCACCACCACCACTTTGTGGGCTAGCTGCTCCACATCTTGCGCGAATTCTTGCAGCATCTCATTGGTGCGCTGAGTCCTCTTCCTCAGCCGGACTTGATAGGCGGCTGCCAGCTGGTGGTCACCGTACCGGCTGTCGAGCGCTCTACCGATCTCGTCGTAAGTGGCACCCGGCTGAAGGCTATGTAGTACTTCCGCTGCTGGTCCTTGTAGTCCGGCGATATGGTACACGGCCCTTTCGTCCGGTGTCCAACCGTTGTGTCCACACACGGTCTTGAATTGGGCCCGGAAGGTCCGCCAAGATGTTGTCCCGTCGAAGCGCGGGGGTTTTACTTTCCCGGCGCTGCGGGTGGCCGTAGCACGAGTCTCCATGGCTGTCGCTCTCGTACGAAGGCCACTTACTTCTTCTTTCAGGTCTCGTAACCCTGACTCCACACCCTGCGGTATTTCTTTGATCTGTTGTTCAATCTGTTCCTGTACGTCTTGCATATTGTCACCCTTTAATTTTCTTTCGAGAGAGCACATTTCGTGTTCTAATTTACCTTGCCCACCCTTAAGTTCATTTAATTCCAGTGTTTCAGTTCCCTCTTGATTTCGTCCTGTTTGGATTACAATTCGGTGAACCTATTGAGGAGAGCCTGAAACTGTTCGCTATTCATTTTACGATTCACTAGAAATTCCTAGTTACGAAATCATTGCTACCAGTCAGTCCCACTTCTGACACCAGTTGTAACGAGTTGGCGGGGTAGTAGGATGAATTAACACTAGACTGGTAGCTTCAATACTGAGATTTATTAGCTAGGCACTAAATTACACAAGACTACACACAACTTTTGCTCATAACACACACTTACGCAGTTCGCTCCCGCTCTCGATCTCTCCCTTCGTTTCTCCCTTGTTCTCACACTACACAGTTTTACACTCACACACAAGGTCCCGCGTCGCACGGCTACACGTTCTCTCCTTCGCCGACAGTCCACACTGTAGCACACTAGTCCGATAATCACGGCAGTTCACACACTTCACTACACTGGCAGTCGCTCACGACTGAACCACACCAACTCCTCACTCAGTCTAACTCTCACTGGCTGCAGGCAGGTCGTTCATCACTTATATACCTGCACTGGCCCTTCTAGAATCGTCGGGATGCTGGATGGATCCAGGAACATCGCGAGATTAAACACTCCAGATTAATCGTGGAGTCATTTTCATACTCCTCTGCTATGGTACCGCGAGCGGAAGCGAGTGGGACTGGCCTAGCACATAATCGCTGTTGTGATTGGCGCAGTTGATGCGTAAGGGGTGGGCCTATACGATGCCAGACAGGGCCCACTGCCATTTGGCATGGCGGACGCTATATCCATTACAATAACAAATATGACCGAATTCGAATTTCGCTTACTTGACCTACTGCCTAGTTACGAGCATATTATTGCCATAGGTGACTTCAACATTAACCTACTTACTAAAAAGCACGAAACTAAAAAATTTATTGACATGTTTTCTTCATGTGATATGACCATCCTCCGTTTAGTGCCTATTAATCACACTTACACAGAAAACTACGAAACACAACCGCTCATTGACCACATTGTGACAAATAACCCAAACAAAGTTATAACTCACGGCCAGACTCCAGTCCCAGCCATCTCCACTCATGACCTTATCTACCTATCCTACTCCCTCCGAATGCCAAAATATAAACCTAAGTATGTTATTTCCAGAAACACAAAAGGCATGGATATGGGCGAGTTAAGACTTGATGTTTACAATCTACCCTGGAATGACATACTCCTATTGGACGATATAGACGCGAAAGTAGACAAGTTTAACTCCCTTGTAATCACGCTGTACGATAAACACGCCCCTAAGCGAAAAATAAATGTTACTCGCCCATATTGTCCCTGGTTAAATAATGAAATTAAAAACATAATGGCCCACCGCGATGCACTTTACCGACGCTTTCAACGAACTCGTGACCAAAGTAACTTCTAAAATTATCGGGTCCTTAGAAATAGAGTTAAACAGTTCGTTAGAAACCGCACTTTTACTTACTTGCAAAACATGACTGCAAACATGAAATCTAGTAGTGCTTGGAACACGCTTCGTTCCTTAGGCATACGGAAACCTCGGCAACAACCCCATGCGCCAGACATACCATTCGATAACTTAAATGAATTTTTTACTGAAGAAAGAACACACCCTAATGTACTAAATTCCCAAAACTCAGTACCCAACACCGTTATGAACCCTTTACCTGACCAACAACATTTTACATTCCGCCTTGTTACTACTAATAAAGTTAAAAGAAGTATTAAATTCTATCAAATCAAAATCCAGAGGAGTGAATGATATTCCAATAACTTTCTTACACAACATTATTGCTGCTGTTTTATCAATTATTACTCACATTTTCAACTACTGCCTTAAAAACGGAACCTTTCCTTCACTATGGAAACTAGCCAATGTTATCTCTGTGCCTAAGATACCAGACCCCTCCCTACCATCCTACTACTAACTAATTTTTATCTTACCAGCGATTTCCAAAGCACTCGAGCGTCTGGTTCACGAGCAGGTGTTGGAATACTTAAACAACCATTCTCTCCTAGACCCATTGCAATCTGGCTTCAAGAATGGACACAGCACAGCAACTCCCCTGCTCAAAGTCACTGATGACATACGACACGCAATGGACCAAAGACTGGTGACAATACTTACTCTCCTCGATTTCAGTAACGCATTTTACACTATAAATATCCAGACACTATTAAACAAGATGCAATCTTACTACTTCGATCAACGAACTATTAATTTCTTTTCATCGTACCGGTACCTCAAAAATCGCGCGCAACGAATCATAACCCTTGATCAAACCTCTCACTGGCTAACCAGGAAGGAAGGCACGCCGCAGGGTAGTGTTTTAGGCCCATTGCTCTTTATCTTGTACATAAACGACATTTCATCTAATTTAAAGAATTGTAGCTACCATCTTTATGCGGAAGACTAACAAATTTACTGTCACTGTAAGACCTCTGACTTGCCTCATGCCATAACAGGCATCAATGCTGACCTTCAGCGACTTAATGCTTACTCCTTGAAAAATTCCCTCCTTAATCCCTCCAAGACACAAGCAATCATTATTGGCTCTCAAAAATTGTTGGCCACACTAAGATGCGAAACTATTCCTCCATTTATACTGAATGGTAGAGTTATTCCATTCAGTCAAACTGTGAGAAATCTTGGAGTGACAATGAACGAAACATTAAATTGGTCTGAATATATTAAGAATGTGTGTAAAAAAATATTTTCGATACTTCATTCGGTTAAAAGAAACAGCGATATTTTACCTTGTAATGTGAGAGTCAAATTCATACAAACGCTAGTGCTTCCCGTCCTCGACTACTGTGTCGTCATTCCGGTAGACGCAACAAAAGAGCAGACTTCGAAACTTCAGCGAGCGCTTAATTGTTGCCTTGGATTTATATACTGTACAGTCTGAGTTATTATACACATGTCACCCCATACTATCACACACTTTCATGGCTTAAGTATTTGTCCTCCTTTCACAGCAGTAATACCCGCTCTGGTTCCTCCCTTTCTATTCCTGTTCCCCGATCCTCTATGTACAACAATTCCTTTGTTGTGACGGGTTCTAGACTTTGGAATTCCCTGCCTGTCAGTGTCAGAAATTCCACCTCATTACTTAAATTTAAGGGACTAGCTGCTGAATGCAGCTGACTAACTTGTATGACTGGAAGATCGAATGAATGTGAGTTAGAAAAGTGTAATGTATTTTTGTGTAGGTTATTGTTTACTATATAATATTATATACTCAAACTCTGCTCTCAATGCTGTATCACTACACTGGTTAAGTGTAAGAGAGGGCCAAGAGCCCTAACTTCGCTACCTACAAAGGCATAATAAATATGTATAGAGGATGGTTGCCTAGTTGTACTTCCTCTTAAAGCAGTAATCACCACCACCACCACCTTTAACATTTCGAATTGAAGTAGAGGGACATCCACGTATCCCTTGGTCATCTTAACTTGGGAGCGTGGATTGGCGATCACGGGGCCGTCAGCTAGGTCTGGCATTGCTTGCACTTACTTGTGCCTGGCTTCTCAAATTCATATATCCTATTCGACCTCCCTTGGTCAACTCTTGTTCTTCTTGGACCCCGATGGTATTAGCTTGCTAGGGAAAGCACCATCTCAGTGGCGTGAGAGAATTATCAGTTCCCAAGCCAGGTAAAGATCCAAAGCTTCTGGGAAGTTTTAGGCCAATATGCTTTAAAAGTGGCCTTTGTAAGCTATTTGAAAGGATGGTTAACCGGTGTCTTGTGTCGGACATGGAAAAGGAAAGTCTCTTGCCTATCTACTAGTGCGGTTTTTCCTCTCATCGTTCTGCCACCGACCATCTGGTCAGACTGGAGTCTGCCATTCAGGAAGCCTTTCTCCGGAATTAACACCTAGTCGCCGTGTTTGTTGACCTGGAGAAATCTTACGTGTCGATATGCCACACCAGTGGAGATTTCAGAGATATATGCCGACGTTTGTTGAGAACCTCCCGCTCTTTGTAATCCGAGTAGGGTATGCATTTTCTCAATGTTACTGTACTGAGTGTCACGCTGTTCACATGCCATAGCAGTAGCTCTACATTACAGCTCCGTCATTTGCTGAGAGACACCTACAGTCGACAGGTGGACCATGTAACATAGTTTTCGATTTTCAGGGGCGAAAACCTCATTTCTACACTTCCTTCGACTTCGTCTTGTGCTTCCTGAACCAGTGCTCTGCTTGCGAAACACTGTCTTATCAGTCGTAGACACCTGCAGATTTCTGGGTCTCCATTTCGATAAGAGACTAACGTGGCTGCCCCACATAATCAGGTGAAGGTTGCCTGCATGAAGAGACTTAACATGCTTAAGTTTCTCAGCGGCACTTCGTGGGGGGCTGACCGTGCGGTACTGCTACGATTTACGCTGAGGCTTTTAGACAGTATTCACCATAGTGGAGTTTTGCTGCGAACGGGAGCTTTCCTTACTAGCCCCAATGCCAGACTTCTCGCTGAAGCGGGAGTTCCATCTTTACGGATAAGGAGGCAGCAGTTACTCCTTACGTACGCTGCCAATGCCGCTACATCCAAGCTATCGGTGCTTCATTGGTATCCAATACCAGCAGAGGTACCTAGAGCGGTGTGATAGCTTGTGGTTGGTTCGTCTAGAACTACTGCGTGGACCCAAGGTGAACACGGATTCCCTCGTTTATCGGAGGTATTTCCGGGATATGCGCATTCTCGACCAGCACCCGGCCGCGGGACATACTTTCACGGATGGTTCTAAGATCGGAGAAAATAATGGTTGATCATTCGTCATTGGTGATATGATCATAAAGATCCCGTTTCCTAGTGTATATAGCGTGTATACTACGGAGCATTGGGCCATCTTAAAAGCTCTGCAGTTTGCACTGGATTTCGAAAGGAACCCTGTTCTTCAGCGTGGCCCATTTCTCACAGAGTGCACCGATCTCTCTGGCCAATTTTGGAGCGTGGGTTGGCGACCACACGGCCCTCAGCTGAGTCCTGGCATTGCTTCCACTTACTTGTGCCAGGCTCTTCACTTTAATCTATCCTGTCCGACCTCCCTTCGTCAACTCTTATTTTTTTCCGACCCCGACGCTATTAGGTTTGCGAGGGCTAGGGAGTCTTTCATTTTCACGCCCTTCGTGGCCCTTGTCTTCCTTTGGTCGATATCTTCATTTTTCGAAGTGTCGGATCCCTTCCATTTTTTCCCTCTGATTAGTGTTATATAGAGGATGGTTGCCCAGTTGTACTTCCTCTTAAAACAATAATCACCACCACCACCACCATCTCTCTGGCCTAAGACTGGAACGCATACTAGCCGATGATGCTACTAATGCTGATCACGTCATCCACTTTATGGTTGACAGTGGATTAATCAAGGGTATGCAAATTGCATGTGTTCTGTTATCAGTTAACGCACGTTTTCTGTTGATTTGTTAGAGATTTCTTGGCTTAACCCATTATATTTTTGTTTTATTTTGTACTTCGTTTCGAAATTCGTTCTTTGGATACATAAATATACTAAATTTCTATCCACTATTTTTTTTTTCAGAGAGGTTCATTAGCTACTTGTACTTCCTCTTAAAAGAAAGATCACCACCACCATCGGTACGGCGTGACGCAAATAGTCACTTCTTCACTCCCCACTTTCTGATTTTTCCTGTACCTCTTTAACCTATGAGCGTTAGTGCGTTTGGGAGGTGAGAGGTGACTAAAAGGGGCCACAAGTGCTCTGAAATTTGGAGGTTGAGTTGGTGACCACGGGGCCCTTACCTGAGTCCTGGCATTACTTCCCCTTACCTGCGCCAGGCTCCTCACTTTCACCTATCCTGTGTCCGGCTCCACACCTTTGGTCACAGGGGAACCGGGTTCGATTCCGGCAGGGTCGGGAATGTTAACCTTAATTGGTTAATTTCGGTGGCACGGGGGCTGGGTGTATGTGTCGTTTTCATCATCATTTCATCCTCATCACGACGCGCAGGTCGTCAAATCAAAAGACCTGCATCTGGCGAGCCGAACTTGTCCTCGGACACTCCCAGCACTAAAAGTCATACGCCATTTCATTTCATTTAACTATCCTGTCTGACCTCCCTTCGCCAACACTTGTTCTTTTCCAAACCCGACGCCATTAGGTTGCGAGGGCTAGGAAGTCTTTCATTTTTCACGCCCTTCGTGGCCCTTGTCTTCCTTTGGCCGATATCTTCTTATTTCGAAGTGTCGCCCCCCTTCCATTTTTTCTCTCTGATTAGTGTTATATAGAGGATGGTTGCCTAGTTGTACTTTCTTTTAAAACGATAATCACCACCAGTACCTAATAAACACCGTTCTTTCGAAATTACAACTAAAGTGCTAACAGTGGTTTTTTTTTTCTATGAATGGTTGATGTAACTGCTATTTTCTTGTTCATATGTACGCATGGTTGATAGAATCTGAGAATGTTTTTGTAGAAGGAATAAGTCGTTCTTTGTTTAACAGTGTATATATTTCTTTTACAGGTATGTTACAGTGTGGACACAGTTGCTGAAGTTAACGGATGACAGCAGCTAAGATAGGTAGAGAAAATTTCCATAATTTATTAAAATGGCAGTAGAGACCTAATGCTCACAGCATCTCCAATTCCGAATCATTGTCCAGATTATCCAACGTAAACAATATTGTACGCATATACGCATGATTTAAAGTGATTTGCTAAACTGAGGATGATCTTGTAGAACGAAATAAGTCATGCTTTCCTTAATCACGTGTATATTTTTACAGGTGTGTTCTAGTGTTATGTTGTGAACCAGTGTGCTCGACGGACTGTAAAGTTACATTAACTCAGTCGACACTGGAAAGTTTCTTCTAAAAAACGTATCAGGTTACATTGAATTGGAAGCGGGGAGGCTTGGTTCATACCAGGCTTTCCAGAGGAGTAACATGAAAGGGCAGCTCTATCGACTCCCTGAGCGCAACATTCCACCTGTGGGTGGAGCCGGTAGAATAACACCCGCGCTATCCCCTGCCAGTCGTAAGAGGTGACTAAAAGAGACCCCAACGTTTTGAGCGTGGGTTGGGTACCACGAGGCCCTTAGCTGAGTCCTGGCATTGCTTCCACTTACTTGTGCCTGGCTCCTCACTTTCATCTATCCTATCCGACCTCTCTTGGCCAACTCTTGCTCTTTTCCGACCCCGACGGTATTACGTACAGTATGGAGACGTAGAGAGTCTTTTATTTTCACGCCCTTCGTGGCCCTTGTCTTCATTTGGCCGATACCTTCATTTTTCGAAGTGTCGGATCCCTTCCATTTTTTCTCTCTGATTAGTGTTATATAGAGGATGGTTGCCTAGTTGTACTTCCTCTTAAAACAATAATCACCACCACCACCACCCCGAGATCCACCAGTAACATCGTATCGTTCGAAGGCTTCCAACTAGTGCCGAATTTCGTTCAACCAACTTTTGTACAGACCGTCCGATGTACAGTATAAAGACGGATGCACATGCTTGGGATGTGACGTCACCACCACCGTCACGTTCAGTGCAACTCCGTGATCCGTATCGCCAAAACGATATTCCTATTTTCGCAGTCTGCGGATACTATTCTTTCTTCGAAAGAGATGGTTATCCGTCTTCATTTGACAGAAAGTTTGGTAGGATTTCAGTTCAGTAACACACTGTGGGTTTGGGCGTTAGTATAACACCCATGGTATCCCCTGTCCTTCCTAAGCGGCGACTAAAAGGGGCCCCAGTGTCTCTCAACTTTGTTAACGTGGGTTCGCGACCACCTGGCCCTTACCCCAGAGGCTATGAACTTTGGAGCGTGGGTTGGCGACCACGTGGCCCTTAGATGACTCCTGGCATTGCTTTCACTTACTTGTGCCAGGCTTCTCACTTTCATACCCCTGGAGGTGGGGGCGGTAGAGTAACACCCACGGTATTCCCTGCCTGTCTTAAGAGACGACCAAAAGTGGCCCCATGAGCTCTTAACTTGGGAGCCTGGGATGGTGACCACAGGGCCGTCAGCTGAGTCCTGGCATTACTTCCACTTGCTTGTGCCAGGCCCCTCACTTTCATCTATCCTATCCGACCTCTCTTGGTCAACTCTTGTTCTTTTCCGACCCCGACGCTATTAGGTTTGCGAGGGCTAGGGAGTCTTTCATTTTCATGCCCTTCGTGGCCCTTGTCTTCCTTTAGCCGATACCTTCATTTATCGAAGTGTCTGACCCCTTCCATTGTTTCTCTCTGATTAGTGTTATATAGAGGATGGTTGCCCAGTTGTACTTCCTCTTAAAACAATAATCACCACCACCACCACCTCACGTTAGAAATGGTTACGTTACGCTTAATAAAATCACCTGTCCACATTGAAAAATACAACAAACTTAAGAATTCTTTCCTTCTTAACAATGACTACCATTACAGATCCATCTACCTATTGTTTGTCCCAACACACTACCTACAAAGTTATCACTTGATCGCACTCAAAATACGTATAAAATGCAAGAACGACGAAATTGAAAATAAAGATAATATTACTGGCTGGCGAACCGAAACCGCATTCGCAACTCAAGTCTCACACTAATACATTGAATGTCAATATGCGCACTGCCAAAGCAAAAGTGGACACCAGAACGCCAAATACTTAGGTCCGTAAAATAAAATAAAATATCGAAGTTATTTGAACTCAACACGCGTGGAGAACTGTAGTAAAATATTCAATCACCATTAGCTCGATATCCAATGTTGGACAACCCTTATTATGCACGCCATCAGGGGTCCCGTAATCTTAGGTCAACACCTTCCAGCTGTTGAGGGCTGCGAGCAAGTTTGGCCTCATTATTATCAAGCTGACTCTCTTCATATTTCGTATTTTACTGTAGATGCTACTATCACCCAGGTCACTTCGCAAAACATCTAATCTGAGACATGAGTATGTACAGCTGACACCCCAGACCTATCGTCGGGCTTACTTAAAGTCTGTACACCCTAACACTAATCTCTATGTACACAATACCTTCCTAATTCTATCGTCGAGCGTGAACTAGGACGTCTCATAATCAGTATAGGGGAAGTCCGGGCAAAGTGAATAAACTAATTTTATATCAGTTTATTTCTGTAATTACGAACGACAATGACATGAACTTTACTGTAATTGTTCCTTGTTATCTTTTCATTTAATTGATATACAAAACAGAATCAATTGTTAAACTTTTAATAGTTAAAATTCGGTAGTAAGTAATTCTATCAAATTATTCACTTTGCCCACATAGCCGGGCAAAGTGGATATTCACATGCGGGCAAAGTGGATAACGAAGTGAATTGTTTAAAAGTGGGAATGTTATTACTAAGGAAAGATATATTTGATATTAGCATACAAATGGAATTCAGAAATTTGTTTTCAATAATTTTTATAGTGTTCACAGTTTACCTGTAATGGCTAATTTAAGGATAAAAAAGAGAGAAAATAAGCACATATTCAACACACTGAAAATTAATCATTCTTATTCCGTTCCTTTAAGTGAAATCCAAACTTTGTATCACAATGTCCATATTGAACAGCGTACTTGCCGTTATATTGATTTTATTTATTTGTTCTTATAGAATACTGTAGAATCGATCTACTTGAGGACGATTAAAACAACGAGCCCTTGCAACTGATGTTGGTTCTGGAGTCCGCAATACAATATCGCGATGTCGACTTTGAAACCCCTTCAGCCAGTCAGCTACAGCACTAACATTTTTTCCATCTTGAAGGACAAGGGACTTTATTTCTATTGGCAAAATCATAAGCCAATTTCACAAATTCCCTTCTTGTAAGTCCGTAGAAATAACTGTCCATTTCTCTCAAATAGTCAACCAGTTAGAGTTCTTGTTCCTTACTGAAACTATTCTAAATCTGCCTAACTGTTTCTTTCTAGAGCCGGATCTGTAGGCCGGTACAGTGTAGAAAAAGGCAGACCGTATTTTGTAGCAACAGAGTTAACAGGATTTGTCCTACATTCCTCCAGAGCTTCCTTCATCTTCTCTTCGGATCAGCTGCCCTGATCACTGGCTCGTTTGTAATTGTAAACCATCTGCAAACAAAAAAAAACAATATTCAGGTTATTATTGATACCCTTGATATCGTCGCTCGACCGGTAAAAGGTTGTATTCCACAAAGCTCTTCCTATGAATTATTCTCCTTAAGACTGGTCACGCCTCCAAGCCACGTATGGATATGCAGTCCATCAGAACAAATTTTGTTGTGTTCATTTTCCTATGCCCATGTGTAAAGGAAAATGAACCTTACAGTACCGTACTGTACGAATGTACGTTTGCATTACGTATTTACGCACTCCTAGTGTACAATGCATGTAAGGTTCATTTTCGTTTAATCGTCGACAAAGTGAATAAATATCCGCTTTGCCCTATTCACTTTGCCCAGCTGTACTCCATTAAGGAAATCGTGACTGAACTCTTAAATGTAATGTAGCAAAAAGCAAGCAAAGTGTGTCCATAAGTGGTTTGGGAAGAACTCTAAAATAAAATGTAATCACTTTTAAAATAGTTATAAATACCTATGAATAACAGAGTGTTTCTTACCTTGATAAAATTTTAAGAAATAGTGCAAAAATCTTCTAACACTTCCAGTCTCACTCTGTTCACCACTGCAGTCTTTGTGCCACTGATTCTTATGTCTCGAGCAGATTGCAGAAATTCCTACAGAAGCAACTCAGCGACACCTAGCGTAATTTTCCGTAAATTTCACTTATTCGCTTTGCCCGGGCTCTTCGCTTTGTCCGGTCTTCCCCTAATCTTAGGATAACATGTGGCGTCCTAATTCTATTGTCGGGCGGACATTGGGTCGTATACGCTTCCCGTGGCACATCAGGCGAACTAGCAATTTCAAACAAACCCTGACATTTCAGTTGTAAACCTGGTCAGTCTAATAACACACAACGGCACATAGTCTCTTACTATTAAACGAACGCAAGTCGGAAAATGCCATAAGTTTCTATCTTGTTACAAAACGTGAACTCGAAAATAAATATTGTGTGGTGAGCAATCCTCCAACTCAAACACGACCTCAGCATGCGCAATGAAGTTTTAGGGAAGAATAATAGTTCCCAACACACGTCTACCATTTAGTGGATGTTGTCCAAAAATAATAATCATCACCACCGCATTGGAAACCCTCAAATCGCCTATCGTCATTTCCAAATATTTATATCCATGACTATCCAGTGAAACGAAATTCAATAAATTTACACGGTCAAACAACACCAACCGTGTATTCCAAATGCTCTTTTATCCTTGAGGTCACATTATCCTAATATTCATACTGACTTTACGTAACTGGTCGCTTGACGTTTACTACCAAGATTTTTAATCTTTACTAGAATCGTTTTTCACTTGGGATCTTACTTGAACTCTTCTGTGCATCACACAGTAGTCGTCTCAGTTTTCGGATTGTTAGCGGAATACACTACAGCCTGCCACAATACAGCCTGTTTCAAAATTACTTCGCTCTTGACAACTACAGCCTGTTTCAAAATTCCATTCTCATCGCCTTCTCATGGCGGTACTACATGATATATATATAGGCTTTCTCTGCCTTCAACATACAACCCTTATCTCCACATATATAAATTCTTCGCTCTCAATCCACTTTTCTTATATTTCAAGACCTTTTTCAAATCTCAATCCTCTTGTGAAAAACAACAACGGTTATAAAAATATACCTCTTTATTTACTGTTACTACAACTTTTGGACCTCAAGAATACAAGAACACACCGTGATTTTCCGTATCATCGACATACACGATGTCACACAATTTTTACTTCTCATGAATAAAACATAACTCTATCGAATTTCACTGGAATTTTTCTAAATGCCCGCAAACCTTGTAGAAAATAATTGTAAAATCCACTTTTTACATAGGAAAATTTTATCCCGCGGTAGACATTATTATTATTATTATTATCATTATTATTATTATTATTATTATTATTATTATTATTATTATTATTATTATTATTATTATTATTATTGACAAAAATTTTCTGAATTCAAACGATATTCGAAATTAAGACATTCGCCACGACTATTTTACCATTATCACTTTCCTAATTTTCCTCACTTTGGACAATATCTCATAGAACATTAACACCAGATTTAAACGTGGCATTTTATAGTTTCTTGATGTGAAATTTTACCAAAGTAAAGATTTTCACACTCTGACCAAAATTATAACACTTTTCGCCTGATCATTACAAATATCAACCCGAAACTCGCCTTGAAAAATTGGTTGGGACAAACAGCAGTCTAACTACAACATAATACAAAATATAGACAGACCTGCTTTGATGTCATCTTCAATATTCTGGCTACATTTAGCCAGCTGACCTCGTGCTTAGCCGCACATGGCTACAAGGAACATCATCTTCTCAAACATATCTATCTTAGAAATACTGCCTTTTCACACGTTATTAAATGACAACACAAATCACTCACTTCCTTCGTTATGATTTTGTACAGCAAACCTCCTTCGTTCTGCAGTCGACCGCAACTGTCTCCCTTCTCCCCAGACTCGACTTTCATTCACCCTAATACAACAGGTGTTCCGAAGATAACGAAATCAGAACTACTCTGACTCTGCTTCCCGACTCCCTTAACAATTTCCAACACACACGAGGTGATACAATAAAACCAGCTATGTATTTAAACAGACGCCTATGCTTCCACAGATTTTTCGGCGAAAGTTCAGAAAAATTTCTATCACCTTCCATTTGTAACAGTGGATGTGAACCATAGCCACGAACATGTACTAAGTTATTTGGAGATCACACTATACACTTTTTTGCCGACGATGGGCGTGAGCTTCCGCTGCTTCAGAAACCAGACACACACTGAGAAATATGCAGAGGGGTTTCCTTTTATAGTCTTATGGGATGATGCCACTCACAGCACTAAGCTTGATTATACAATCTGCTAATTTCGCGTCCAATAGACCGATTTTCTTGAAACTTGTTACAGAATTCCGGACAGACTTGCGATTTATTTAGATGTTACTCTCATAATTTTACCACACTCGCAACAGGTGAAATAAATTATTTCTGCCCGGGCGTTTCGCGGGTTTTCTTCATCCATTGACCTTGGCACGTGGAGCTAGTCCACTGATCGGGCGCAGATTTGTACTTAGGCTTAACTGCATTTATATTTACCCTGGAGGTTCTGTCTTCACGTAGGGTTTAAGAATAATTTAGATTATTTATTTCTGTATTTACTGTGTTGCCAAAATCTCTCGTTACGAAGAATTCCGTGAATTTGAAGAATTGTTGAGTACTCGAAGTCCACCGAGGTGTCACGGTATTCCACGAGCTTGCGGTTCAGTTTGCCACGGGTGAGTTCGTTCCCACGAGACAGCCAGCTCTTGAAATGCAACATGGCTGCTCTCACAAATAAAAGTAGCTTGTTATTTGAAATAAATATTGAGAAAAATACAAAATAATTTTCTCATCGTAGAATTATGGGTTCAATATCAAGGAAATGGCGTAATGAAGTGCGCGATTGAGGCTCGGGAAAGTACTTGATGGCTTCTAATTTTGATAGAAGCGGTTTCAGACCGTCCTTATTTAACATGTAGCCCAAGAACCGAATTTCTTATGCACCAAAGTTGCATTTTGCGACATTAACACAGAGAGTACGTCATCCAAACGAAGTCGAGTCCCATCAACACATTGAAGGGTTTGAGCAGCATTTTTCGATACTAATGTCACGGCTGGGAATTCAAATAACCCGAAAGGAGTGGTGACGGCTGCATTAGGGATGTCGGGTTCGTTGACATGTATTTGCTGGAAAGCACAGATCAAGTCAATGGATGACAATATATGGCTGCAGTCAGTGAGGAAGGGTAGAGGATATCTATCAGAACACTGTTGAGGGCCCGCCCCATGGGCTCTGAACTTTGGAGGATGGGTTGGCGACCACGGGGCCCTCAGCTGAGTCCTGGCTTTGCTTCCACTTACTTGTGCCAGGCTCCTCACCTTCATCTATCCTATCTGACCTCCCTTGGTCAATTCTTGTTCTTTTCCGACATCGACGCTATTAGGTTTTGCGAGGGCTAGGGAGTCTTTCATTTCCACGCCCTTCGTGGCCCTTGTCTTCGTTTGGGCGATATCTTCATTTTTCGAGGTGTCGGTCCCATTCAATGTTTTCTGTCTGATTAGTGTTATATAGAGAATGGTTACCAAGTTGTACTTCCTCTTAAAACAATAATCACCACCACCACCACCTCTTGGAAGGCCTGCATAAGCCTTGTTTAAGCATATATTCAAATTCCTGTCGCGCTGATACAATTTTGTGAGTCTTCTTGGCTTAGCAATTACAGGGCAACATTTAGTCTCGATGTGATGCTGTGCGTTGTGGTTTATAATTGTCCTGTTTACTATATTGGCACGTTTCTGGTCTGAAAATGAATTTAAAATGGACTGGCACGACGTTCCATGCTCTGTAGCTCTTACCTCTTGTACACTGTTCTGGTAAGTTATGCAATTAGTAATCAATGAGGTATTGCCATCGACTAAGCGTTGGCGTTGGCTGTCGACCGGTAGATTAAAATGTGAAAGAAAGTCAATTCCAATGATCGGTCTGATTACATGAGCTATGATGAAAGGCCACCGAAATTCTCAGCCTAACTAAGCGCCAGCTGTAATAACTTCTAACCATACGTTTTAATGTTAGAATTATTAGCTGCGAAGAGTTACGTGAACGAAAGTCAGAACTTAATGCCATTATTAGTAGAGATATATAGATACGTAACTACGGCGGCTACTTCGCTGTAGACTCGACTCTCTTCTGTGGCTTTCCGCTTCATCGTGCCGTCTTTTGTTTCCTTCAACCAGGTCCGGGGCTAGCACCAACCAATGGAAGTGCTATGTCTCTGAATTCTCGATATCTTTTTCCATGATAACTAGCGCGGTCAGTTGAAAGGAGTAAATGCAGGTGAAAAGTATATCATAAGTAACACAAAAGGTATTTTTGTTGAAAGAAAAATAGCATGATCTCTGGGCCAATAATTATATTAATTAATGAGTTATGGGCACGAGTTAACAAGTAACGTGAAACAAGGCAAAGGAGTTCACAAGACTCCACACATACAAGGGTTACATGAACAAAAGAAGCGCTGTGACGTAGTAGAATTCTTAGTCGCAGTGTATGTACGAACACAATTCTCTAGTAATAAAGGTAGTTTTTATTTACAGCTAATTTGAATATAACCAGTTACTTTTCTACCATGTATGATAAAAATTTGAAGGAAATGTCATGGATACGATTCATCAACCTGTGCAAATGTAAATTTATAATTCCACCTTCCCTGTATTTGTCTTTATTGAAAAGACTACATTAGCCTATATTCGTGATACGTGATTTGTCCTCTTATGGGACATCTTCAGTCACACATACAAAAACTGAAAAGAAGGTGGGGACACGTTAAAATTGGTTAATCAAAAGTCTTTAAATCTTGTGACTCGTCTTGTCAATCTTCAATCTTAAATGATGCCCACTGTGGGTGGGGGCTGTAGAATAACACACACGGTATCCACTGCCTGTCGTAAGAGGCGACTAGAAGGGGCCTCAGGGTCTCTGAAATTTGGAGCGTGAGTTGGCGACCACGGGGCCCTTAGCTGAGTCCTAGCATTGTTTCTACATACCTGTGCCAGGCTCCTCAATGTGACCCATCGTATCCGACCTCTCTTGGTCAACTGTTGTTCTTTTCCGACCACGACGCTATTAGGTTTGCGAGGGCTAGGGAGTCTTTCATTTTCATGCCCTTCATGGCCCTTGTCTTCCTTTGGCCGATATCTTCATTTTTCGAAGTGTCGGATCCCTTCCATTTTTCCCTCTGATTAGTGTTATATAGAGGATGGTTGCCTAGTTGTACTTCCTCTTAAAACAATAATCACCACCACAACCACCTGACACGCCAGTAACAGCGCTGTAGCTCAGGGCACAGCTCCCCCTGTGGGTAGGGGCGGTAGAATAACACACACGGTATCCCCTACCTGTCGTAAGAGGCGACTAAAAGAGGCCTCAGGGGCTCTGAACTTCGAGCGTGGGTTGGCGACCACGAGGCCCTCAGCTGAGTCCTGGCATTGCTTCCACTTGCTTGTGCCAGGCTCCTCACTTTCATCTATCCTATCTGACCTCACTTGGTCAACTCTTCTTCCTTTCCGACCCCGACGCTATTAGGTTCGCGAGGGCTAGGGAGTCTTTCATTTTCACGCCCTTCGTGGCAATTGTCTTTCTTTGACCGATATCTTCATTTTTCGAAGTGTCGGATCCCTTCCATTTTATCCTCTGATTAGTGTTATACAGAGGATGGTTGCCTAGTTGTACTTCCTCTTAAAACAATAATCACCACCACAACCACCTGACACGCCAGTAACAGCGCTGTAGCTCAGCGCACAGCTGACAGTTGTCGAACGCTGTTTGCAGGTGTGACACGCCAGTAACAGCGCTGTAGCTCAGCGCACCGCTGCAAGTGGTCGAACGCTGTTTGTAGGTTTGACACGCCAGTAACAGCGCTGTATCTCAGCGCACAGCTGACAGTAGTCGAACGCTGTTCGCATGTGTGACTCGCCAGTAACAGCGCTGTAGCTAAGCGCACAGCTGACAGTTGTCGAACGCTGTTTGCAGGTGTGACACGCCAGTAACAACGCTGTAGCTCAGCGCACAGCTGACAGTTGTCGAACGCTGTTTGCAGGTGTGACACGCCAGTAACAACGCTGTAGCTCAGCGCACAGCTGACTGTGGTCGAACGCTGTTTGCAGGTGTGACACGCCAGTAACAGCGCTGTAGCTCAGCGCACAGCTGATAGTGTTCGAACGCTGTTTGCAGGTGTGACCCGCCAGTAACAGCGCTGTAGCTCAGCGCACAGCTGACAGTGGTCGAACGCTGTTTGCAGGTGTGACACGCCAGTAACAGCGCTGTAGCTCAGCGCACAGCTGTGATTGTGATTGCGAGCCCTTCTGCTGGCGGTATATTTTCCCTCGTAGGTGTGTTCTTCCGTTGTAAATTGTCTTTTAATTGTTATATCAAGTAATCGAAAGTACCGCTGGTCATTCAAAAATAATTAAAACACTTGTCATCGTACATTCTCAAAGAATGGTACAGTTAAGTGAAACTGATCTTCGCTCCTCTTTTCTATAATTGGACGAATCCAATAAATTCTATTTTGTCTTCATCGACGTAACAAATGCCACTGCAATGCTTCCTCTTCGAAATTCATTTCAGTACTGTGTGCTTTATACGGGTTTAAAGTGGTTGTAAAGATTGTGGCCGATGCGAACATTAAACAACCACAATGAACCGCTTAACTGTGTTTGACAGTGGTCGATTGTAGCCACAACTGAACCACCCAAGAACCGCCGTTTTGTCGTTGAGTTGTGGTACAGTACGTGTAAAGGCAGCCTCGTTGTACTTGTGCCAGGCACCTCACTTTCATCTATCCTACCTCCGTTGGTCAACTCTTGTTCTTTTCTTACCCGGACGATATTAGAGCATTCGAGGCCTTCGGAGACTTTAATTTTCATGACCTACGGGGCCCTTGTCTTTCATTGTCCGATGTCTTCATTCGTTAAAGTGTCGGGTCCCTTCCATTTTTCTCTGATTAGTTCTTTAGTTTTGAAGCTGCCCAGTTTTATTTCTTCTTAATACAATAATCATCGCAACCACCTTTCATGTGTCACTGAAAAGTTGAAGCCAGTAGCAAAAGGAATATTCACTGATATTTACCACCATGTTGACTTCCCTGGATGAATCTTGTCATCCTTTTATTTATTAAAGCTTTTGATGGCTTTGGTATGCTTTATTTACAAATTGTGGGGGGCTTGAATATTTTTGTTTTACATTTTCACTGCACAGAAACATACTGTCAATATTACTGGTGGCGAGAGTGGTAGAAGAACGTCTCAGTCAGAGTGGAGAGGAACCCACGCGCGATCTGCTCCATTTCTCATCAGCGACACAGATGTCTCGTCACAAGCCAGATAAGTTGTAATTACGCCGGCACAATCGACATGTGTTTTGCCCCGGCACTAGCTTATTACTCCTTCTTGCTGACTGACACACGTGTACTCAGATGGCTTTCAAAGTTATTTTGCCTCTGACGCTTATCCAACTGAGGGCGATGTATGTTTTCATACCGTAAAAACCTCGCAGTTACTAATTGTTACAATCACGCACGCCCTCCTGTGAGTGGGGGCGGTAAAATAACACCCACGGTATGTCCTACCTGTCGTAAGAAGCGACCAAAAGAGGTTCCAGAGGCTCTTAACACGGGAGCGTGGTTTGACAGCCACGGGGCCCTGTGCTGAGTCCTGGCATTGCTTCCACTTACTTGCGCCAGGCTCTTCATTTTCGTCTACCCTATTCGACCTCCCTTGGTCAAGTCTTGATTCTTTTTTGACTCCGACGGTATTAGAGGACTCGACGCCTAGACAGTCTTTCTTTTTCACGCCCTTCGTGGGCCTTGTCACTTTTTGGCCGATTTCTTCTTTTTTCCAATTTTCTCTCTGATAAGTGTTATATAGAAGATGGTTGCCAACTTGCTCTTTCTCTTAAAACAATCATCACCACCACTCCCACTGCGGATGGGGCGGTAGAATAACACCCACGGTATCCCCTGCCTGTCGTAAGAGGTGACTAAGACTAAAAGAGGCCTCAGGGGCTCTGAACGTTGGAGCGTGGCTTGGTGACCACGAGGGCCTTAGTTGAGTCCTGGCATTGCTTCCACTCACTTGTGCCTCGCTCTTCAATTTCAGCTGTCCTATCTGACCTCCCTTGGTCAACTCTTGTTCTTTTCCGACCCCGACGCTATTAGGTTTGCGAGGGCTAGGAAGTGGTTGCCTAGTCGTACTTCTTCTTAAACCACTAATCACCACCACCACCGACATTATCACATTCAAAAAGAAATGCGCTCGCGATGTACGCTGATGTTGCGAGCCCTGTTCCGTCGCGGAGAAGCTGCGCGGTTTCCAGCTGTGTGCATTGTTAAATTGAACGGAAAGCTCTTTAATAACGAATTCTGTGAATGTTTACCGTGAAAGAGAAACCATCTCTCTTTTAAATAGTCAGTGTGGCTGCATTTCTACATCTAATTAGGCACATCGCACTATTCGCTTTGTTCCACGGGTTCAGCTTCATTGATTACCCAATTACAATTGTTCGTATTTGCAACTTCAAATTTTAGTAATTGATGCGTAAATATGTTCCGTCTGTGATATTAATAACTTGTATTATGGATCTCAATTCTTCCATGCGATGGATTTCAATGGTTTATAATTGTTGTTGTGAATGTATAATACACCAGCATCGGGGTAGATTTTAATTGAAATAAATTGCTCTTCCTGCAGCACAAGTTGTTAGATTGCATGCATAATTTGTGGCCACAGAGATAAACTGGTGTACTTTATCGCGCTTGCATAATTTAGATATCTGCCTGCTAGGTACGTCATTTCCGCTGATACACGTTACTTTTTTAGCAGATTCAGACTTGCTACTTCAATTGTCCAGTGCTGACATATGGAAATAGTTGACATTTGAAATACTTGATAACATCGAGTTGGGAGCACTTTAAGAAGAGTAGGAGGATACGAGAAGAAAGAGGGTGAAATGACTCTATTCTACAGGCAAAATGTGAAATATGACTGTACCGGGAGGTACACCTCAACGCCGCGCATTCAAAATTAGCGCCTAAAAGAACTCCTCTATTGGTAAAACCGTGAAGCTGTAACTACACCAACTTAGAACTTTACTCAGAAGATGTCACCACAGAAATATGATGGAATTTTGTTATTGTGGCAGTTGCCTACACCTGAATTTATCCGTGTTTTGTTTGCCATACATCAAGAAGTTTGGACTTTTTCCACATATGACACTACTAAAACTATGATCATGCACCCTGGTGCGAAGTGAAAGAACTTATGATTTAAAGGAGTTTTGTATTTCTAGGTTTTTATAACTGACTGATGCTCATTTATTTTGGGGTTGGCAATTCTTCCTTTCCTTCAGCCAGTTATGAATCTAGTATATCCTCCCCCTGTGGGTGGGGGCGGTAGAATAACACTCACGGTATCCATTGCCTGTCATAAGAGGCGACTAAAAGAGGCCTCAGGTGCTCTGAACTTTGGAGCGTGGGTTGGCGACCACAGGGCCCTCAGCTGAGTCCTGGCATTGCTTCCACTTACTTGTGCCAGACTCCTCACTTTCATCTATCCTATCCGACCTCTCTTGGTCAACTCTTGTTCTTTTCCGACTCCGACGCTATTACGTTTGCGAGGGCTAGGGAGTCTTTCATTTTCACGCCCTTCGTGGCCCTTGTCTTCCTTTGGCCGATATCTTCATTTTTCGAAGTGTCGGACCCCTTCCATTTCCCCCTCTGATTAGTGTTATGCACAGGATGGTTGCCTAGTTGTACCTCGTCTAAAAAACAATAATCACCACCACTCCAGTATATCCCTAATTTTTGTAATTAATTTCCAACCAATCCCTTATTTCTTCTTCACTTTGGATGTAACAAATAACATTTGGAGGGTGTGGCTGGTTTATTCCTGAATGATCTCGAACCTTCCCTGCGGCTTTGCACTTCTCTTGGCCAATTGATCGACATCTTACTGAGTGTGTGTGTCAAAGCAGGAGGCGGGCGGCCTCTTTTTTCGGTCAGCAGTACTTCTACAAGGTAATGGCCACATAACATCTTTCTTTATTGCTAACTCCGCAGTTTAACCCGAGGGAAAGGTCCGAATCGTTAACTATGTAACCTTATTTTCTTAAAATGTAAGCTTCTGCCGGCAAATGTAAAAACTTCATAAATCTTTAACTATAAATTGGTGATAGAGAGTGATGTAACGTCTCGAGCTCCCCTTCATCATGGTTTGAGGTGACTACGTTTCATAACTGTTTTTCATTCTGTAATGTGGTAATGTAATTATTTCTATACGAGTCACCTCAGTAGTTTGGGAATAGCCCCTGTTTCATCGGCCTAGAGCCCTTTAGGTTTTTTAGTGTTTATTATCTTGGAGTGCAGGGTGCGCCTCCATTCATTTTTTGTTTGGGCCAGTTATTTAACCTGTTCCTTTTCTACGAAGGCCCCCGTAGGTTGGGTATTAAATACCCCTGTATAAACCATTTTCAAATCGCAAATTGTGCCTTGAGAGACCAGTGTTTGTAAGTTGATGTTGCCTTGAGTATGGAGTAAGAAACTGAGAGCTCGTTAGCTCTTCTCCATTGCATCCGGGAGATAGTAGGTTCGAATCCCACTATCGGCAGCCCTTAAAATGGTTTTCCGTGGTTTCCCATTTTCACACCAGGCAAATGCTGGGGCTGTACTTTAATTAAGGCCATGGCCGCTTCCTTCCAACTCCTAGGCCTTTCCTATCCCATCGTCGCCATAAGTCCTATCTGTGTCGGTGCGACGTAAAGCCCCTAGCAAAAAAAAAAAAAAAAAAAAAAAAGCTCTTCTCCAAGTTTTGTAACTGTAAAGTGTGCCTCTGGGAGGCTAGACATTGTGATTTAGGGAGCAAGTACTCTTGAATTAGGGGTTTTCTGCCCTTCATTAAATAATACCTCTTCCTTTCGTCAAATTGTAAAATTAGGGGCTTAAAGCCCAAAGTGTTAAGGTTCTGAATCTTGGATTTTCCCCAATCTTGTTTAATGATTGCTACTTGTACCTGTAATATTGTCATTAAAAATGTTAAGCTTGAAGTTCTGAAAATATAACCTTCAGTTTAAGTTTTAAATTCAATTCTTGACATTTTAGTTAGACCCATTCACACCGCCACATTCTTTTACCTCTGCGTTCCACGGGAAATACCCGAACAATAATATTGCTTGTAACCGTGACTACAGTTTCCATAATTAACATGATTTCAGTTTCAAAATATATTGCATTAATGCAGACAGACAAAGAAAGAGACCCTGGCTAGCAGCTTATAATCGCAGATTTTCGGACAGGCTAGGATTGGGAGGGTAGTTACTTAAGGTTCAGCGGCAGCACTTGCCTGGAGCGAATGTAGGGAACCATCGAGTAACATCCTCTCAGTTCTGCCGGCGGTGGTATTCGAACCCACCATCTGCAACTCGCTCGCTGTACAGATAGGTTACCTGGCAAGGTTAGGGCCACTTCACCCCGTTTTACAAAATTAACCATTAACTTTGCTCGCACTCTTCTGACATATCAAACATACAGTCCGGCTTTACAGTTCAATGATCAGTACCTGGGCATTGAGACCTCGTTGTCCAAGTTCGATTCCTGGCAGAACTTTGGTGGCCTGCGGTAGAATAACACTGACGGTATCCCCTGCCTGTCGTATTGCATCTTCCCCATCTTACCTTTCATCGCGTTTCCATTACTTCTGAAAATATACTCATGACTAGGGGGCGGATTTCTATGACCTAAAAATGTATGAATTATGTATGCATTTATGACCTAAAAACATAAAAATATGCCTTAATGAATTGCATCTACGTTACATAGAAACACTTTTATTACGATTGCTACAGGCTGCCATTAATTTAGAGTTAAAAAAGTGTTAATTCTTCGGTATCTTTAACCCAAATTCAACTAAAATGATGAATATTTCATGAACTCTACACTGTATACTCCTAGGCAAGGACAGACTCTGTGGAAGACATAAACACTACAGTTACTTTCACTGTTCAATATTCAATCAGTTTTAATTTATACACAAACAATATGTTATTTGAATGAAACTTTCATACCTGATCTAGTCTCCATTACCAGAATAGTTGCAATTTATGACCACAAGCATCTTAAGTTTGTTGAATGAGAATCCCATCCTGTTGTCGCTGACAATCGTCTTGTAGCGAGAAAAACTTATTTCGACATCACATGATGTAACGGGAGTGTACGTGAATAGAGTTAAATCACTTGGAGAAAATTCCTGGAAATCTGCAGTGAAGGGTTTCCACAAAGAATGTCACTGAAGGTCACACTGCATACTCCTAGGCAAGGATGGACTCTGTGGAAGACATGAACACTACAGTTACTTTCACTGTTCAATATTCAATCAGTTTTAATTTATACAAAAAACAAGTCCGCTTGTTTTTCCAGTACATTTTCTAATTTTCTACACACCCTAGATGCTACTGTTCCTTTCGTATGCTTTAATTTCTGTTCAATGCACTTTACAACAATCAGTGCATCGCTCAATTCTGCGCCTGAAACTTCCAGTTGCGTGATTGCTCCAAATGAAGAATTAAAATTGGACTATATGTAAGCCAGGCCCGCTTTTAATGTAGTGCTTGAAAATAAATCTTGAGTGGTTTTTATGGAGGACGATTCTGCAGGATCAGTAGACTTCACGATCTTCTCCACGACATCTAAGTTGTTGCAATAGTACACTGCGGCATCAAGCCAAGTCCCCCACCGCGTTATACCTGGCTTGGGAGGTAGGGGTAGTGAAGTTGTTGCAATAGTACACTGCGGCATCAAGCCAAGTCCCCCACCGCGTTATACCTGGCTTGGGAGGTAGGGGTAGTGAAGTTGTTGCAATAGTACACTGCGGCATCAAGCCAAGTCCCCCACCGCGTTATAACTGGCTTGGGAGGTAGGGGTAGTGAAGGTGCTTCTCCTTGAAATTTCTGAACGCTAAGTGGAGCTTCGGCGAACACTTTCTTACAGTTCGATATTAATTTATCAACTTCAGGGTAGCTACTTCTAACTTCTTCAGCTGCCCTATGCAAGGCATGTGCAAGACATGTCATTTTCGGGTATAGCATTTTAAGTCCCTTGGCTGCCTTCACTATATACGGAGCAGCGTCAGTTACAAATAGAAAAATGTGCTCTCTCTTTGCCCCGTTTGGCCACAACAGATTCATTGAATTGTCAAAGGGAACTGCAATGGTGGAATGGGTTGTCTTCTCTAGCACTTCACATGTCAGTAGGAAAGTATCTCCAGGCCGGTCTTCCTTCAGCGTGCCAACGATCACATTTGCTACATATCTTCAATCCACATCTGTGGTCTTGTCTATTGAAACCCATATCTTACTGTCTCCCAAGCCACGCCTTATTATATCCAACATCTCTTCATAAAAAGGGGTCAGATAGTCCTTCCTGAGACTAGATTCATTGGGAACAGGATGCTTTGTATATTTTTCAAGACACTGTCTGAATCTTCGGCTGTTAAGTTTCTTTAAAGGAATATTAGACGTAACCATCATCTTGCAGAGACCTTGTGAAAATTGTGAACACTGTGAACTTGATGTCGGGGTTTCGAATAGCAGGCGTTGCCTATTTTCGAGTGCAGAATATCTAGTCACACTATTACAGTGTTGTTGGACAGAGAAGCGTTTTTCGGCAGTAACTTTTACCTCACACAATTTGCAGAATAATATCACTCCATCCGTACTGAATATGTTTTAACCGAACTCGCGAACAAAACTTCGCAACTTCCCACAAATTGAGATTTTCGTTTTAGGCATATTGAAAGGAACTCAATGAGTGAAGCTCCCTAATGACCAAGGTCATTCAGTGTGTTGAAGGTGGAACAGGGATGGCCCTAGGAGAGAAATAAGAACAATGGCAAATAACTGCAGAATTACCTCTGCTTCCGTGTAAACAATAGCCCGGTTTCCAGGAATTGACCCAGCTAACAAACGATAGCTCCAACCTGTTAGAAACATTCCATACACTACTTTACAATGGTTCTTCAGTAGTATATTCCAGTCTATCCTGAAAAATAATGAGTACAGCTTATTCTGACTTTTATAAAACGAAATTGAAAAGAAAATTTCCAAAATATGCCGTTATAATGATATTTTGTTCAAAATATGCCATAAAACTTAAGAAATCCTAAATATGCATTTATATTCCCAATAAAACATGTTTAATTTTGATGATCATGCTTGGAAACGTGTTGAAAATACAAGACTATAAGATATAATATTAAGGGAAAAAATATGACTTGTCACAGAAATCGGCCCCGTACTAATGACAGACATACAAGGGCTCAAACATCCAACCTGCTCGTCATCCCTCACCATCGAACTGCCGCATATGACAGCTCATTCTCGGTGTTTGCCGCACGAGAATGGAATCGTTTACCAGACGACGTCAGAGGAATACCAGCTACAGTGTCATTTAAAAGAGCTTTCAGAAGGATACGAGTGAACTGTGCATTTCTGGTCTTTTATTGATGGTGCTACTACAGTATTATTATTATTATTATTATTATTATTATTATTTTTTTTATTATTATTATTATTATTATTATTATTATTATTATTATTATTATTATTATTTTAACGTCCATTTCCATTCCCTAGAATAAGGCCCTTTGGCTCATTAACAAAGGCTAATATACAAGAAATTCCAATTTGACGTACAAGGACGAGTTAAGGTTCATTTTAAGCTTCATGACGCGAAGAACAAAACTCTACGGGTCCCGAAGGTCATCTTTAAGGGCCTAAATAAACCGTAATGGAGATATCGGGATAACATACCCCGCTCTAGGAATAGAATGAACAAATGACCATCCATAATCATGGCAACGTCTGCAGTAGAATACAGGCCTGGTGTTAGAAGTGGGCACGTGCGTAAATGCAGGCTAGGCCAACAAGAGATTATTCTACACTCGAAAATATCACTGCGGGGTTAAGCCACCCCAACGGATCTAGGTGGGGAGGGAGTGGCATATAAGAATAATAGAAAATAGTTTCGAAACCATAGGTTTTGGGGTCGCTGAGGTTAACAGTGACACTCCACATGTCGCGAAACTCGAGGTTCAGCCCCGTCGATATGGGTGTGAGGAGCGTGAGGTATGGGGTGCATCCCTCTGGGCGGGGGTGGAAAAGGGTGTGAATTATAAAGGTAATAGAAAATAACCAATGATAAAGTCAAATACATAGTTTTGGTCTCGCTGAGATGAATAGTGACATTCCATATTGAACCCTTGAACCTACCATTCAATCGTTGGTTGGCCACAGCTGCTGCAGTAGAGCAATACCGAACTCTTTAATCTTGGGGTCGTAGCGGGAATATTTCGGTCACGATCTTAACCATAAATGGGGTTCAGAAGAGAGCCTAACTACTTGAAATGGGGAGCAAATATGTGCTTACTAACTTTTCTTGAATCAATTAACTGCAAGAAAGTTAATTATATAAAATCATTGATCAAGAAAAAATTAATTATTTAACGTTTCAAACACAGTTACATTGCATGGCAGTAGTTTTATTAGTAACAGTATCTAGGAATTATCTTCGGAGAAAAATAGAAGTATCACAGATTGGTGGACAGCGAAAACTAGAAAAATGAAAAGAAACCTGAAAATCGGGCAACTATTGATCCAAACGATAACTGAGAATTAATCCACACGATCCATGGAAAATCTGACCTTCAACAAGTAGAATTCTAGATTTACTCCCAATTAAGTTTTATTCACCAGTCAAATACCCTGTCGGATATGGGAACACGCGTCGAATGGGCCCTTAATCGAACCAAATTGACTATCAGTTGCTTTGGATAGGTTGAGAGATATTATGGGAAAGCACGGTGTTCACTGCAAGTTAACAGCAGCATTCATATTTGAAAATAAAATTCCACCTTGTATTGTCATCTAGTGACACCCTTAAGTTATAGAATAATCCAGATGCTGAAATGTACATCACCCAAACAGCTGTTCAGAAGGAACCAACAACATCTCGATCCGAGAGGACCTTACGTTACGTCGTTTTTAAGGAACAAAACTGCGAAATGCAGGAAACACTTATTCATCAAGCATTTAGAAGAAATGCCAAACAATGAAGTTAAATAAAAAGTGGTAAATCACTTGAAAAATATTATTATAAAACCAACTTTCAGGTTATAAACGGTGACGTTAAGTTTAATAAAATTACAAATCCACATGGTAAAGTAAAATCTAAAATCTAGGAATTCTTTACTTTACAACAACGACCACCATTACAGATACATCTACTGATTGTTTGTCCCAACAAACTAACTACAAAGTTATTGGTCGACCACAAACAAATTCCCCCTGTGGGTGGGGGCGGTAGAATAACACCCACGGTATCCCCTGCCTGTCGTAAGAGGCGACTAATAGGGGTTTCAGGTGCTCTGAACTTTGGAGCATGGGTTGGCGACCACGGGGCATTCAGCTGAGTCCTGGCATTGCTTCCACTTACTTGTGCCCGACTCCTCAATTTCATCTATCCTATCCGACCTCCCTTGGTCAACTCTTGTTCTTTTCAGACCCCGACGGTATTACGTGTGGAGGGTTAGGGAGTCTTTCATTTTCATGCCCTTAGTGGCCCTTGTCTTCCTTTGGCCGATATCTTCATTTTTCAAAGTGTCGGATCTCTTCCAATTTTTCCCTCTGATTAGTGTTATATAGAGGATGGTTGCCTAGTTGTACTTCCTCCTAAAACAATAATCACCACCACCACCACAATCAACTATTACACAAATGAAAGAACGACAAAAATTGAAAATAAAAAACATATTCCCGGCTGACGAATCGAACCCGCATTCGTAACTCAAGTCTCACATAAATAAGCTAAGTGTCAACACGCACACTAGCAAAACAATCGAACGTCAGAACGACAAAACAATTAAGTCCGTAACTAAAATAAAATACTGAAGTTCAATGAACTCAAACACGCGTGGCAAGCTGCAATAATATTCAACCACCGTTAGCTCAGTACCCAATATTGGACAACGCTCACGTTCATGCCACTAGTGGTTCTATAATCTTAGGTAAACACCTTCCAGCTGGTAAGGGCTGTGCGCAAAACATGGCCTCAATATTACTTAGCTTACACTCTTCGCATTGCATACACTACTGCAGACACTACCATCGCTCAAGTCACTTCGCAAAAACACCTAATCTAAGATTTGAGTATATACAGCCGACATCCTAAACCTATCGTCGGGCCTACCTAATGTATACACACCCTAACACTAACCTTTATGTACATACACACACCTTCCTAAACCTATCGTCGAGCGTAAACTGGGACGTCTTATCATCAGTATACTCCTAGGATAACATGTGACGTTCTAAATCTAATGTCGAGCGGAAATTGGGTTGTCTACGCTTCCTCTAGAATGTCAGGCGAAATCGTAACTTCAAACACACTGTTAGGTACTTTAGCTGTAAACCTTGTCGAAACTAATAGCACACAATGAAACAAATCTTGCCACAGAATGAACGCAAGTCGGGAAATGCAACTAAGTCCCTATCTTGTTAATAACACGTGAAATTGAAAATAAATAACGCGTGGCAAGCAATCCACAACTCAAACACGATCTCGACATGCGCAATGAAGTTTAGAAAAATGATAATGACTTTTCAACACACGTCTAACATTACGTGAATATCGCCAGAACAGTAATCATCACCACCACCGCAAAAATCCACACTATAATTCTAGGGTGTGATTATCACACCAGGCAAATGCCGGGGCTGTACCATAATTAAGGCCACGGCCGCTTTCTTCCAACTCCTAGGCCTTTCCTATCCCATCGTCGCCATAAGACCTATCTGTGTCAGTGCAACGTAAAGCAAATAGCAAAAATTCTAGGGTGAGGCCCAAACTTCGCCTACCATCTCACTACTCCAAATATCCATATCTATAAACTATCCAGTGAGGCGAAATTCAATGAATCTACACAGCCAAACTATCGCTTTAAGAACGTCCAATATCTCATCCCACAATGTTTCCGATTTAATGATAAATTATCGTCTCGTAATAATGAAATTTATTGAGTGGAAATTTGTTATGACAATCAAATAACACCAACCGTGTATTCAGAATGCTCATTTACCCTTGAGGTCGTCTATAATGTTCATCATACTGACTCTACATAAACTCGTCACTTGGACTTAACTGCCAAGTCTACAATCTTCAACAGAAATTATTTTTCACTGGGGATCGTAACTTGAAATCTTAATGTGCGTCAGAGAGCACTCATTTCGAACCAACCTTCACCCGGTCAGCTGTTTCGGATAGTAAGCGGAATATACTACAGCCTGCCTCAGAAATATCATATTTAATATACAGCCTGTCTCAAAAATTCTTCGCCATCAGCAAATATACCCTGTCTCTAAAATTCATCCTCATCGCCTCTCACGGCAGCATTACACATGAAATACATGCTTCCTCTGCCGTCAACATCTACACAACTCTTATCTCAACATATCATTCCGGCACAATAAATATTTTTCTGTTTCAAGACTTTTCAAACCTCAATCCTCTCGTGACAAACAACTTTTATAAGAATCCTTTTTCATTTATTTTTACTACAACTTTTGGACCTCAGGAATACAACAACACACCGTGATTTCGCATATCACCGACATACACGATGTCACAAAATTACCTTTCCACGAAAAAACATAACTTTATCAGACTTCACTGGATTTAGAGACAACAGAAATCTTACTGAACATATCTGTTAAATACACTTTTAACATAGGAAAATTTTATCCCGCGGAAAATATTATTACTATTATTATTATTATTATTATTATTATCATTATTATTATTATTATTATTATTATTATTGTTATTATTCCGACAAAATGTTCTGAACTCTTACGATATTCGAAATTAAGACATTCACCACGACTACATTATCGTTGTCACCTTTCTATTTTTACTCAATTTGAACAATATCTCAAAGAATATTAACATATTTAAACTTCGCATTTTATAATTTCTCGACATGAATTTTACAGCCCTGAAGAGTTCCACACGACGACCAGAAATGTAACCCATTCGCCTGATCATTATTAAATATAATTCGACACACGCATATAAAAATTTATTGGGACGAACAAATTCTAACTACAACAGTGATAAAAATATAGTCACAGACCTGTAATCATAGTTGTCTTGGAGATTCTGGCCTCATTTAGCCAACCTATCTCGTGCTTAGCCTTCCATGGCTACATTTGACATCATCTTCTTATATATATAACTTAAGCTACACAGATTTTTACACTCGTTGTCGATTAACACCGCAAATACCGCACTTTCTTGCCGTTTAACATGCGACGAGCACGCTTCTCAAATGGCGACTGGCACAGTTTTCCCAGAACCCTGCTTTCGTTCACACTGCTGCTGGCCAGGTGTTCCAAACAGATCGGACAATCAGACCTCACTGGTAGCCTCCAGACTTCCCTTTCACAAATATCAAACACACATGCACTTGTAATACGGAGAGAAACTCAGCTACGTATTTTAACCAAATCTCTAAACCTTCAAAGTTTTCATCGGCGGTAGTTCAGGAACCTTCTACTTTAATATTCTACTTGAACCATTGACACGAACATATACTGTAACAAGTTACTTTGAGAACAAAATCCTGCACTTTCTTGCAGACGACCGAAGTGGGTTTTACCGTTCAAATCAACAGACAGATTGTGTAAAATAGGCGGAGGGGGTTTCTTTTATACCCTCTGGGAGGGCGCCACCCTCTCCACGAGGCTTGGTTATGCAATCTGCTAATTCCACATCCACTGAACCAATTTTTTAAAAAATTTATTCCATAACTTCGGACAGACTTATAATTCATTATGGAGTTTCGCTGCTTTTCTTCATGAAAATGACCTCGCCACGTGTCGCCGATCTGCGAGCAGGACGCAAACGTTCCTCCAGACTTAACTGCATTTATATTTACCCTGGGATTCTATTTTCAAATACGGTTTATAAATAATTTAAATCCTTTATTGCTGGATTTACCATGTTGCCAAAATCTCTCGTTATGGAGGATTTTTCGAAATTGATAGATTATTCATTACTCGGGTCCACCGAAGCGTCCCGGCAATTCACGACCCCGCGGCTCGCTTGTCACGGAGAGTTCGGTCCCACGAGACAGAGAGGCTCTTGAAATAAAAACATGGCTACTCTCAAAATCGTTTGTCGCTGAAATAAATATTACGAATTAAACATTTTTTCATCGTAGAATTATGGGTTCAATATGACGTTTAAGTCCAAGTACAACCGCATCGGCTCTGGATGTATGTGTTATATTCCAGCATAGCTGTCTATTTAATCCCCCTCCCCATCCGCTGCTGACACCATGATTTTGACGTCGGTGTGGGGCATGTGTGCTTGTTGATTTCGAAGGCTGTGCCAGCTCAGGGTTACCCATGCTGGATTGGCCTCCGTGTATGGCCAGACTAACAAGGTTTCACCCAAGTTGTCTGTGAGGTCTATTCTTCAGCCGTATACCTTTCTTTCCTATCGCAAGCTCCTGAAATTTCAATTCGGTTGCTGTCTTTTTTACCTCTCTGCCTCGGGTAGTAAAGTTCTATGGAGGTTACACCCTCCCCCCTTCTCGTTGGAACGGGCAAGTTGGCAATGCGGTTAGGAGTGCGCAGCCGTGAGCTCGCATCCAAGAGATAGTGGGTTCGAATCCCACTGTCGGCAGCCCTGAGGATGTTTTTTTCCCCGTGGTTTCTCATTTTCACAGCAGGTAAATGCTGGGACTGTACCTTAATTAAGGCCACGGCCGCTTCCTTCCCATTCCTAGGTCTTTCCCGTCCCATCGTCGCCTTAAGACCTATCTATGTCGGTCCCCCTGTGGGTGGGGGCGGTAGAATAACACACACGGTATCCCCTGCATGTCATAAGAGGCGTCTAAAAGGGGCCTGAGGGGCTCTGAACTATGGAGCGTGGGTTGGCGACCAAGGGGCCCTTAGCTGAGTCCTGGCATTGCTTCCACTTACTTGTGCCAGGTTCCTCACTTTCATCTATCCTATCCGGCCTCCCTTGGTCAACTCTTGTTCTTTTCCAACCCCGACGCTATTAGGTTTGCGAGGGCTAGGGAGTCTTTCATTTTCACGCCCTTCGTGGCCCTTGTCTCCTTTGGCCGATACCTTCATTTTTCGAAGTGTCGGATCCCCTCCATTTTTTCCCTCTAATTAGTGTTATATAGAGGATGGTTGCCTAGTTGTACTTCCTATTAAAACAATAATTACTATCATCTGTGTCGGTGCGACGTAAAGCAAAATAGCAAAAAAATGTCGTTGGAGGCAGAATAATTACACACACGGCGTCTGCTGTCACTCGTAAGAGGCGATTAAAAGGGGCCCATGGTATCTCAACTTTGTATCGTGGGTTGGCGACCATGGGGCCTTTAACTGAGTCCTGGCATTGCTACCACTTACTTGTGCCAGGCTCCTCACTTTCACCTATCCTGTCTGATCTCCCTTAACCAGCTCTTGTTCTTTTCTTGACCCCTAGGCTATTACGTATCGAGGGCTAAGGAGTCCGTCATTTTCACCCCCTTCGCGGCCCTTGTCTTTCATTGGGCGCTATCTTCATTTATCGAAGTGTCGGATCACTTCCATGTTTTCCCTCTTAGTAGTGTTATATAGTGGATGGTTGCCTACTTGAACATCCTATTAAAACAATAATCACCACTAATTACCTGCCTTTAAGTTGAAGGTCATCTCCCATCGGCAAGGAGGGCAGGTTGAGAAGGTGTGATGAGAAAATGTCGCAGATTATGTTCCAGAACAGCTCTCAACCAAACTCTGTGCTGATATGAATTACTATTTCTGAAAGGTTCTGTAGGTGTAAGACACCCCCAGAGAGGGGGTGACATGTAAAATAATCGTAAACTGTCGAATCCATGGTTTTAGGGGTCATTCAGGTGAAGGGTGACACTCCGCGTGTCGTTTAAGTCCAAATCCAGAACCCATCGGCATGGCGATTCAGAAGGGGGTGAGAAAACTAACTGTCCAAATTGACCGAGATTAGTGTTCATTACACAGTTTTCGGGGATTCTCTGCTAATTAGTGACAGTTGGAATCGTGTACATCGTATTTGTAATACATTACGTTGTAACTTACTTTTCTATTTATTTAAAAGGATCAACTACTCCCAGACAAACTGGGCCGCTACGAGGAAATGCTTTAATGCGGATCTAAATAATATCAAACTAAAACGTAAAGTTGTACATGTAACAATATTTCTAAATCTACAAAAGAGTACATAAACTATCAGTCAACGCCACAATGAAGAAAACTTTTAAAAATCACTTCAAACAGTTTATACAAATCCCAAAATTAAAAGATGTGAAAGTGACCGTGATTCTAGATATGAGTGTACAGCCACTTCCAAACAGCCCCCTGAGGGTGGGGTTGGTAGAATAACACACACGTTATCTTTCGCCCGCCGTAAGAGGCGATTAAAAGGGGCCTAAGGGGCTCCAAACATTGGGTCGTGGGTTGACGACCACGGGGCCTTTAGATGAGTCCTGACATTGTCTCCACTTGGTCAACTATTGCTCTTTTATGAACTCCATGGAATTAGACTATTCGAGGCCCAGGGCGTGTTTCATTTTCACGCCCTTCGTGTCCCTTATATTTCTTTGGCCGATACCTTCGTTGATCCGTTTCATTTTTTCTCTCTGATTATTGTCCCCCTGTGGGTGGGGGCGGTAGAATAACACCCACGGTATCCCCTGCCTGTCGTAAGAGGCAAATAACGGGGGCCCCAGGGCCTCTGAACTTTGGAGCGTGGGTTTGCGACCACGGGGCCCTCAGCTGAGTCCTGGCATTGCTTCCACTTACTCGTGCCAGGCTCCTCTCTTTAATCTATCCTGTCCGACCTCCCTTGGTCAACTCTTGTTCTTTTCCGACCCCGACGCTATTAGGTTTGCGAGGGCTAGGGAGTCTTTCATTTTCACGCCCTTCGTGGCCCTTGTCTTCCTTTAACCGATATCTTCATTTTTCGAAGTGTCGGATCCCTTCCATTTTTTCTCTCTGATTAGTGTTATATAGAGGATGATTGCCTAGTTGTACTTCCTCTTAAAACAATAATCAGCCGAAGCCAACACCAGAACCACTATCACCTGAACAGAAGAACGAAGGAAGAAACTTCGTGAGAAGATGAAAAGATTTTGGGAGAAGAAAGCAAAATCATTGGCTAAATTAGGTCAACCGCACTTCTTATCCGTGCACTGCGATGTAAATAATAATAATAATAATAATAATAATAATAATAATAATAATAATAATAATAATAATAATAATAATAATAATAATAATAATAATAATTTGAATGTGTAAAGTTCTCTCCTAAAAAATGTAAGTTTAGAAGACTTACGCATATTACCCTAGGAACTTACGCCATCTTAGAAGCTCTGCAGTTTGCACTGTGTGACGAAAGAAGCCACCAACTAGTTAAGCTCTCTGCAGTTCATTGAAGTCTGTTTCTCGCAACAGCGTCCGGCTCCATGGCTAAATGGTCAGCATGCTGGCCTTTGGACTCAGGGGTCCCAAGTTCGATTCCCGGCAGGGTCGGGAATTTTAATCATCATTGGTTAATTTCGCTGGCACGGGGGCTGGGTGTATGTGTCGTCTTCATCATCAATTCATCCTCATCACGACGCGCAGGTCGCCTACGGGAGCCAAAGGAAATGACCTGCATCTGAGAGCCGAACACGTCCTCGGAAACTCCCGGCACTAAAAGCCATACATTTCTCGCAAGACGCACTGGTACAGCAGATTCATGACCTAGCCAGGGATCATCAGCAGTATGTAAAGATTGTTGGTTACAAGGATGATGTCGAGATAGAGGAGGAGGCTAAGGCCAAAGAAGTATTAAAATTTACATATGATAATAATGACACTTACAATAAGATACAAAAGTTGAAAACTAGAAAATCGGCTGGAATTGATCAGATTTCTGGAGACATACTAAAAGCAATGGGTTGGGATATGGTACCATATCTGAAGTACTTATTTGATTATTGTTTGGTCGGAGGAGCTATACCAGATGAATGGAGATTTGTTATAGTAAGCTCTGTGTAAAAAGGAGGGGGTGATAGACATAAAGCTGAAAATTACAGGCCAGTAAGTTTGACGTGCATTGTATGTAAGCTTTGGGAAGGCATTCTTTCTGATTATATTAGACATGTTTGTGAAATTAATAACTGGTTCGATAGAAGGCAATTCGGTTTTAGGAAAGGTTATTCCACTGAAGCTCAACTTGTAGGATTCCAGCAAGATATAGCAGATATCTTGGATTCTGGAGGTCAAATGGACTGTATCGCGATTGACCTGTCTAAAGCATTTGATAGGGTGGATCATGGGGTACTAGTGGCAAAAATGAGTGCAATTGGACTAGACAAAAGAGTGACTGAATGGGTTGCTATATTTCTAGATAAGAGATCTCAGAGAATTAGAGTAGGTGAAGCTTTATCTGACCCTGTAATAATTAAGAGGGGAATTCTTCAAGGCAGTATTATCGGACCTTTATATTTCCTTATATATATAAATGATATGTGTAAAGACCTCCTCTGCGAACCATGTGACCTTGCCGCGGTGGGGAGGCTTGCATGTCCAAATGATGCAGATAGCCGAGCCACAGGTGCAACCATATCGGATGGGTATCTGTTGAGAGACCAGACTAACGAAAGGTTCATCGAAAGGGGGGTAGCAGCCTTTCGGTAGTTGCAAGGGCGGCAGTCTAGATGATTGACTGATACGGCCTTGTAATAATACTCAACATGGCTTAGCTGTCTTGATACTGTTACACGGCAGAAAGCATCAGGTAACTACAGCCGTAACTACCTCCCGAGGACATGCAGCTCTCTCTGTATGAATGATGTACTGATGATGGCTTCCTCACGGGTAAAATATTCCGGAGGTAAACTAGTCCCCCATTCGGATCTCCGGGTGGGGCTACACGAGAGGGGGCGATCATCAGGAAGATGGATACTGACATTCTGCGAGTCGGAGCGTGGAATGTTAGAAGTTTGAATCGTTGTGGTAGGTTAAAGAATCTGAAAAGGGAGATGGATAGGCTAAAGTTAGATGTAGTTGGTATAAGTGAAGTACGTTGGCAGGAAGAACAAGATTCTTGGTCAGGCGACTACCGAATTATCAACTCAAAATCAAACAGGGGAAATGGAAGAGTTGGTTTAATAACGAATAAGAAAATGGGGCAGCGGGTAAGCTACTACGACCAGCATAGTGAAAGAATTATTGTCGTCAAGATAGACACCAAACCAATGCTCACCACAATAGTGCAGGTCTATATACCTACTAGTTCAGCGGATGATGAAATCGAAAGAATATATGAGGAGATAGAAGATTTAATACAATATGTTAAAGGTGACGAGAATCGAATTATGATGGGAGACTGGAATGCAGTGGTAGGCCAAGGAAGAGAAGGTAGTACAGTAGGAGAATTTGGATAGGGACAAAGGAACGAAAGAGGAAGTCCGCTGGTTGAATTCTGCACTGATCATAATTTAGTCCTTGCCAATACTTGGTTCAAACACCACAAACGACGGCTGTATACGTGGACGACACCTAGAGACTCTGGAAGGTATTAAATAGACTTCATTATGATTAGGCAGAGGTTCAGAAACCAGATGTTGGATTGCAAAACTTTCCCAGGAGCAGACGTGGACTCTGACCACAACTTGTTGGTCATGAAATGCCATCTGAAGTTGAATAAATTGAAGAAAGGAAAGAATGCAAAAGGATGGGATCCAGACAAGTTGAAAGAAACGAGTGTGAGGGATTGTTTCAAGGAACATGTTGAAAAAGGACTAAATGAAAAGGCTGAAGGAAACAGTATAGAGGAAGAGTGGAGAGTCATGGAAAATGAAGTCAGTATGGCTTTTGAAGATATGTTAGGAAGGAAGAAAACATCAACTAAGAATCAGTGGATAACTCAGAAGATACTAGACCTGATTGATGAACGACGAAAATACAAGAATGCTAGATATGAATTGTGCAGAAAAGAATACAGGCGATTAAAGACTCAAGTGGATAGAAAGTGTAAGGTAGTGCAACCGTTAGGGCTTTAATCGTCGCACCAAATTAAGTATGAACCAGCTCTGAGCACATCGGGCGACAAAATGAAACTGGCCCCAAAAATTGGGCAACAAAAATGAGGCTTACATTAGGTATAATCAGGGCAATATTACTTAATTTGGTTTCTCAAACAGACGTACAGATGGAACATTCCGATGAGAACCGCCAGAAGTCACTTACCAGGCTTGAAGTCTCATCCTCCCTACTTTCATAAGATCACCGGCTGAATTCGTAGAGCAATATGGGTAAAGGAATGTCCGATAAAGAAATAAAATAAGCACTATCTAAAATAATGAAAGTAGGATTCTATAATATGAGAGGAATATGATAATATTTGTTAAATGAGAAGAATCTCCATTCAAGTATATATTCTAAACATATTTATTATAATGATACGAACCACACAAATAATGTTGTATCTCAACATATGAGTAAAAGAAACAATTAAACTGATAACATTATATACACTATATGCCTTCCTTTCTTGAAGTTGTCTTGGCATAATTAATTCTTGATGTACACCATTCGATCAACATACATTGATACATGATATTTAAAAAAAAATGGATATTGAATTTATTTGTTAAACTCTCGTCACAAATGGATATTAAATATGGTTCCAATACCGAGGATCGAACTCGAGACTCCTGGGTAAGAACCAGATATCCTTCATATGTTAATCATAACTGGATATTAAATAGTGTCCTTTGTCTACCGGTCATGATTTGGAGAAAAGAAATTATAACACAATATAAGCACATCTGATATACACACGAGATTGCATTGCCGAGTATCGAACATGTGATCCATTTGACCACGACAAATGTATATTTACATTGAACACTACGATGAACATACACTCTGAACATATATGTGCGTATCCTGGGTTTACCTAACAAGTTAACATTTAAAGAAAATCAATCAAAGCTGGAATCAAACCCGTCACCATATCATTTGGGAAATAATAAAACACACAGAAACATATATATATATATATATAAAAATATCAAATATATTTACACAACACATCTTGAAGATATGGCTTAACCAAGCCATAATATCTGGTTAAATCTTCGCTCCAGCATCATTCGAACCAACAGGCTTCGGCTTCCAAGGTAAAAATTTTTGGACTCCAATCAGAGGCTAAATTAATACTTAGCACGAGAAGGGATCTATCCTTCACAAAATCCGGAAATTATCCGTGTTACTTGCAACGTATAATTAGAATGGGATCGAGATTACTTTGGTAAATGAAAAGAGCTTGGCCCATTAACATCGTTTGCTAGAGACTGCAAAGTTTGCTCGGCCTACGGTCGGCCAGCATATACCTTTTCATCACAATAACAGCTGTGACTAGTCCTGGGTAGATACCATAAATCACCCGTCACTATCCCTTTCAATTCTCTTACATATCCTCTCGGCTCATTGTCAAGTATGCATTCACTTGAAGGCCATTATTTCTTATTACTCGTTATCTGGCTATATATTCAGCCCAATTTTATATCTCACAACAGCTATAATTATTTATTCTTCCTTATCACTCTAACAAAAACATGTTACAGCTTCGCCCTCTCATGTCTTGGCATCGTATCTCGATCCGTTCATTTAATTCACAGAGAAAACCGATTATTTCAGGTTAATTATTCTCACAATTTCATATATAAGATTATAAATTAATTACGCCTCGATTTGGATCAACTCCAATGATTATTTAATATTATCCGGGATTACAAATACCCAAATCTCCAAGTATCATTTATATCCAAACTACTCTGAAGATCTTTACCAGGCGAAGAAATATAAATCTAGCTAACTTGCCGTTCTTCCCAAAGATAGTTCATATAAGCTAAGAAGTTTGAAATCTATATAATAATTCATGCAAATGAATTTTTGTTAAATATCAATGATTATCTTAAAATCATTTGATGATCCTAACTAATAGTAATAAATCTTTCCCAATCATACGCGCATAATGTTCCCTACATATTTAATATCTAATTATAACATTATAATATTTACAAATATTATTTACTGGCATGCATATCTCGTGTTTAGGGTACATTGAAGTATGTACTTAACATTTGGTGAGTAAGGCTTGCTGTCATCTAGGGTACATCTTAGATCTTTACACGAACATGATGAATATTATTGTTCCTAGTACTCCTTGGTTCTTCTCCATACGACGATCCATGATTCGAACTGCTGTTTCTCAGTTGAATTTCGCGATGATCCTTGTAAAGCTGATTGCGGGCACTGAGGCGCGACTCTTGTAGACTCCGAGTCTTGGGTTCGACGACCACTCACGAACATACAGGAAAATGGAGAATGAGTTATCAAATACTGTTTTATGCACTTTCAAAGGGGGCCTACTTGTAACAAGATCCACTCTTAAGTTCAAACAGATTAACATAAGTAGTGATACGTTTTTAAAAATCACTGTTCATTCCCTGACCGTCACACAGACTATCACAACGAATGTACCTGGAGGATGCGAATATTAATTTTGTCAAGAGCGGTTATTTAATTTTTGCTAAATGTCATTCGTTCTTAAATGCTCAAGAGCGATGATAATTAGCCCCTGCATATATTAATTAACTGTCTCACCACGCTAAATAACCTGAAGTGTTTGCCCTCCGTTGGTGATTGCACCGTAAGTCATATTTAACTATCTTCGACGATTGTGATGTTGAAAATGCCAAATTAAGGCTTCTATTCGGCGATTATGTACATTAGCTTGTACCACACGGCTTATTCCGTAAAAATATTAAATCACATTGATGTGTTTCTTCAATGGCACAACACTTGATACACTGATATCCAAGTAACTGATATCCAAGTCCGCTTCTGATATGTTGAGCTGCCACTATACAGACGGCAATTAAGTAACGTGTTACCACTGCAGCTACACGGATGAGAATGAGATACAGTGTCTCGGTCCAGGCTATATTTATAACCTTCGGTAAATTGGTCAGGGGGGAAGTGAAATATGCCGCTGCTAAACATGACGGTCCGGTAATCGAAGTTTTTGAACGACGTGATAATAATCGAATTAAAGCTCATGACCTCTACTTTCTACTGAACATCTGTGAAACCAAAGCGATCAGTAGGTTATTCATAATTTCCAAAGCGTCCTTTTGGAAAATCATGCGTCATGTTTCATCATGCAATATCTCCCACTTTTTTCCACATGTTGCCAGATTTCAGTAGTCGCCTTTGATCTGCGTACTACTGTATAATAGGCGTCATTACTGATCCATATTTAAAGTATTGTGTTTATATGCATTGACAGTCAGCATAAAATACACTGGTTCGAATAGGACCTGATTTATAAATTTAGGAAAATTATTTCATATAAAAGTATTCTTCTTCTTCCTCTTTTTCATAAATTATGGTTAAGTGGTACTAATGAATGCGGTGTTGAATATATAGTGGGCATTTATTTTTCAACGGTTAACACACCTTAATTCGGCCCGGTCTCAAAAAACCTCCATCTCCGTGCGTAGTATCATCATCTCTTCTCACTCGCTCAGAAAGAGAGCGCGGTTTCAAGGTTAACAATACTGCGCTGTCTCCTTCTCGTCACAGCGTAGGGAAACTGCTCCCTCCGGACTGGCGCGTCGCGGATCATACCCCGGTTAAGCATACAGAGTGCTAACTACTGCGTTATATGTCACAGGATGTTGCGGAAAACGGCATATATAATTAGCCAGACCTCCTAACATCTCCATGGCATGATGGTGAACGGTCACAGTAGCTAAGGAAGAAAGGCTGAAGGAGAAGTGCAAGGATGTCGAAGGCTGTATGGTCCTGGAAAAGGTAGTTGCTCCATACAGGAAAATCAAGGAAACCTTTGGACAAAGGTAATCTAGGTGTATGAATATTAAGAGCTCAGATGGAAAGCCACTTCTAGGGAAGAAAGACAAAGCAGAAAGATGGCAGGAGCATATCCAACAGTTGTATCAAGATAAAGATGTAGATAATTTGGCTCTGGAACATGAAGAGGCTGTTGATGCTGATGAAATGGGAGACACAATTTTGAGGTCAGAGTTTGACAGAGCTGTGAGTGACCTAAATAGGAACAAGGCACCTGGAATTGATGATATTCCCTCTGAATTACTGACTGCCTTAGGAGAAACCAGCATGGCAAGGTTATTTCATATAGTGTGCAAACTGTATGGGACGGGAGAAGTCACATCTGATTTTTGGCAGAATGTTGTTATGCCTATTCCCAAGAAAGCCGGTGCTGACAGGTGTGAAAACTACCGCACCATTAGTTTAGTATCTCATGCCTGCAAAATTTTAACACGTATTATTTACAGGAGAATGGAAAAAGAATTTGAAGCTGAGTTGGGAGAAGATCAATTTGGCTTCAGAAGAAATGTAGGAACACGTGAAGCAATCCTGACTTTACGTCTGATGTTAGAGGATCGAATCAAGAAGGACAAGCCCACGTACATGGCATTCGTAGATCTAGAAAAGGCATTCGATAATGTTGATTCGTCCAAGCTATTTATGATTCTGAAGATGATAGTAATCAGATACCGAGAACGAAGAATTATCTACAACCTGTATAAAAATCAGTCTGCAGTGATAAGAATCGAGGGCTTTGAAAAAGAAGCAGCAATCCAGGAAGGAGTGAGACAAGGCTGCAGTTTGTCCCCTCTCGTTTTCAATGTTTACATAGAACAGGCAGTAAAGGAAATCAAAGAGAAATTTGGAAAGAGAATCACAGTCCAAGGAGAGGAAATCAAAATCTTGAGATTTGCCGATGATATTGTTATTTTATCTGAGACTGCAGAAGATCTCGAGAAGATGCTGAATGGTATGGACGAAGTCTTGGGTAAGGAGTACAAGATGAAAATAAATAAGTCCAAAACAAAAGTAATGGTGTGCAGTCGAACGAAGGCAGGTGATGTAGGAAATATTTGATTAGGAAAGGAAGTCTTAAAGGAAGTAGATGAATATTGTTACTTGGGTAGTAAAGTAACTAACGATGGCAGAAGAAAGGAGGACATAAAATGCAGACTAGCACAAGCAAGGAAGAGCTTTCTTAAGAAAATAAATTTGCTCACTTCAAACATTGATATCGGAATTAGAAATATGTTTTTGAAGACTTTCGCATGGAGCGTGGCATTGTATGGAAGTGAAGCATGGACGATAACTAGCTCAGAAAGAAAGAGAATAGAAGCTCTTGAAATGTGGTGTTACAGAAGAATGCTGAATGTGAGATGGATAGATCGAATCACGAATGAAGAGATACTGAATCGAATTAGTGAGAGGAGATCGATTTGGCTAAATTTGACGAGAAGAAGAGATAGAATGATAGGACACATCATAAGACACCCAGGACTTGTTCAGTTGGTTTTGGAAGGAAGTGTATGTTGTAAGAACGGTAGGGGTAGACCAAGGTATGAACATGACAAGCAGATTAGAGCAGATGTAGGATGCAATAGTTACGTAGAAATGAAAAGTTTAGCACGGATAGGTTGGCATGGAGCGCTGCATCAAACCAGTCTATGGACTGATGACTCAAACAACAACATGTGTAAAGGAGTGGAATCGGAGGTAAGGCTTTTTGCGGATGATGTTATTCTCTATAGAGTGATAAATAAGTTACAAGATTGTGAGCAACTGCAGCGTGACCTCGAAAATATTGTGAGATGGACAGCAGGCAATGGTATGTTGATAAACGGGGTTAAAAGTCAGGTTGTGAGTTTCACAAATAGGAAAAGTCCTCTCAGTTTTAATTACTGCGTTGATGGGGTGAAAGTTCCTTTTGGGGATCGTTGTAAGTATCTAGGTGTTAATATAAGGAAAGATCTTCATTGGGGTAATCACATAAATGGGATTGTAAATAAAGGGCCCCAGGGGCTCCGAACTTTGGAGCGTGGGTTGGCGACCACGGGGCCCTTAGCTGAGTCCTGGCATTGCTTCCACTTACTCGTGCCAGGCTCCTCACTTTCATCTATCCTATCCGACCTCTCTTGGTCAACTCTTGTTCTTTTCCGACCCCGACGCTATTAGGTTTGCGAGGGCTAGGGAGTCTTTCATTTTCACGCCCTTCGTGGCCCTTGTCTTCCTTTGGCCGATATTTTCATTTTTCGAAGTGTCAGATCCCTTCCACTTTTCTCTCTGATTAGTGTTATATAGAGGATGGTTGGCTAGTTGTACTTTCTCTTCAAACAATAATCACCACCACCACGACCACTTGTAAATAAAGGGTACAGATCTCTGCACATGGTTATGAGGGTGTTTAGGGGTTTTAGTAAGGATGTAAAAGTCAGGGCATATAAGTCTCTGGTAAGACCCCAACTAGAGTATGGTTCCAGTGTATGGGACCCTCCCCAGGATTACCTGATTCAAGAACTGGGAAAAATCCAAAGAAAAGCAGCTCGATTTGTTCTGGGTGATTTCCGACAAAAGAGTAGCGTTACAAAAATGTTGCATTGTTTGGGTTGGGAAGAATTGAGAGAAAGAAGACGAGCTGCTCGACTAAGTGGTATGTTCCGAGCTGTCAGCGGAGAGATGGCGTGGAATGACATTAGTAGACGAATAAGTTTGAGTGGCGTTTATAAAAGTAGGAAAGATCACAATATGAAGATAAAGTTGGAATTCAAGAGGACAAACTGGGGGAAATATTCATTTATATGAAGGGGAGTTAGGGATTGGAATAACTTACCAAGGGAGACGTTCAATAAATTTCCAATTTCTTTGAAATCATTTAGGAAAAGGCTAGGAAAGAAACAGACATGGAATCTGCCACCTGGGCGACTGGCCTAAATGCAGATCAGTATTGATTGATTGATTGATTGATTGATTGATTGAAGCTGCAAAGGAAGCTGCACTTTTACCTCCAAGACCCGTCAATGTACCTGCTAAGGATATTTGTTCTCAGCTACGTCGAACCATCTTGGCGTTCTGGGAATCGGAGTGGCTAGATATCCGAACTCCCAACAAGCTGAGAGCAATTAAGAAGACAACTACCGTGTGGCGGTCCTCTTTCCGACCTTCACGCAGAGAGGCCATAGTACTGTACAGGCTGAGGATAGGTCATTTACGATCCACGCACTCTTATCTTCTAAAGAGGGAAGACCCCCCAGTGTGTTCTTGGTGCCGACTTCACCGTGGCCCACATCCTCACAGAGTGCGCCGATCTCTCTGGCCTAAGACGGAGCCTCGGCCTGCAGGAAACACTCGAACGCATACTAGCCGATGACGCGACTACTGCTGATCTCGTCATCCGCTTTATGTGCGACAGTGGATTAATACAGGGTGTATACATTACAAGTGTACTGTTACTCAGGGAACTCAAGTTTACTCTTGATTAGTTTTCGATTTTTCGTCTTAATTCAATAGTTTTTTGTGTTATTTTGGACTTCGTTACGAAGTTCGTTCGTTGTATAAATAATTTTATTTTATTTCAAGTTTCTTTTCCATTTAATTTGTTCAGAGATGTTTAGTGTAGACATTTGTTTTATTTATTTCAGCCAGTTTGTTTCCTATAACCAGTCAATATACAAGTCAAACACATTTCTATTCTCACCGGAAAATTAGTCTGCTTTTTTAATTGACCAGACGGAGAATAAAAACTGCACACACCGGGCGAGTTGGCCGTGTGCGTAGAGGCGCGCGGCTGTGAGCTTGCATCCGGGAGATAGTAGGTTCGAATCCCACTATCGGCAGCCCTGAAGATGGTTTTCCGTGGTTTCCCATTTTCATACCAGGCAAATGCTGGGGCTGTACCTTAATTAAGACCACGGCCGTTTCCTTCCAACTCCTAGGCCTTTCCTATCCCATCGTCGCCATAAGACCTATCTGTGTCGGTGCGACGTAAAGCCCCTAGCAAAAAAAAAAAAAAAACTGCACACGCTTAATTTGTATTTCATTTATCAAGTACTAGCGAATTAGTACTACCTCGGAGCGATCTTTGTATAGTAAACATGCGTACACAAATAATTACGCACGTGCAGGCATTAGCAGTGTGTAGGGACATACCGTGACAAAGGCATCAAGATTAAAAATTACTTCAGATACCGACCCTCTAATTCAGGTTCAATGAATTCAGTCTGAGGTAACACCACGAAACGGCGCCTGCACAATCAACAATTATAGAACAAACAAACAAAAAGGAAGAGAAGAAATTAACGGAAGGGAAAAGTGTCAAACTATTAGAAGAAGCTAAATTGAATCCCTACATTTTTCTGAAATCATGGAAACCGCGTTTCACTCGCCGTGGAAATTTGACCACAACAACTCTGGAGAGAGCTTGATAGAGAAAATATAGCGCAGATAATGCCTCAGAGGAGCTGAAACACTTTCAGACCTTTTCACAGCCTGGATCGATTACTTATTAATTAACAGATAAAGGTTGCTGGTACACTGCCAAGAACTGGGAAATGGAACTAACATCCCTGAAGACTGGACCTGCCGCTCACACTCATACTGTGGGACTGAATTAGAAAGAGACTGGTAACTCTATGATGTACAGGTACACCTGACCAGTATGACTGACAGATAGGTTGCATTCTTAGAGGCACAGTATAAGTTAAGGTTCAATACAGACCACAAGTTCAAATCCCTGTTTCGACCGGTCGAAGGAAAACCACTTCTTGAAACACCTGGGGTCTATGGAATTCCCTTTGGTGGTGGTGGCTTATATATTGGAATGACAAAAGGGCTTGTCAGCACCAGGTTAAAGGAATACATCAGATCAGTGCAGAATGGCACTCCTTCACAGAAAATGCTATGATCCAGTCTGCAAGAACGGAACGTTTGTACGGTACAGACCATCACATCGTCTTTGACCAGGAAAAAGTCATCAGGCCTCTCACAGACTACTATGATTTATTTGTGCCCCCTGTTGGTGGGGGCTGTAGAAAAGCACCCACGGTATCTCCTGCCTGTGGTGTGCGCGAATAAAAGGGGCGCCGGTGGCTCTTATCATGGGAGTGTGGCTTGGCGACCACGGAGCCCTCAGATGAGTCCAGGTATTGCTTCGTTTCACTTGCGGCACGATCCTAGCCTTCCTACTTCCTATCTGACCTCCCTTGGTCAACTCTTGTTCTTTTCCGACCCCAACGCTATTAGGTTTCCGAACCCCATGGAGTCTTTCATTTTCACGCCCTTCGTGGCCCTTGTCTTCCTTTGGCCGATACCTCCATTCTTCGAAATGTCGGGCCCCCTCCATTTTTCCCTCTGATTAGTGTTATATAGAGGAAGGTTGCTCAGTTGTACTTCCTCTTAAAACACTATTCACCACCAGCACCAGCACCACCACCACCACCACCACTCCCTGCTTCCTTTTCTGCACATAAGCATGGCCCTAATTAAGAATAATATGAAAAGGTTTTTCTGTAAGAAGTACCGGAAAGAAATTATAAATGTGATATAATTTTAGGTAAAATATTTGCACCACCAAACCTTAATCGTAAAAAGATGCTTGGTTTCGGCAAATTTTCCTACCAATGTAAATAATGAGCCTTAAAATTTCAAGTGGCTAACCGTGATAGATTTTGTAGGAAGTGTTGAACAATTAGCGTGGGCGAGATAGCCAAGTGTTTCTCACCTGAGTTGTACCAATTGTTCATTGTAACTATGGTTACAACAGTGTACACGCGTGTGCTGTGCAGTACCCATGGACCAGGTACGTTCCGAAAGTACTTTACGTATTTTACTATTCCGCCCACAATTAGGGAAAGTGAAATGTGTTCTTAGTTACCAAGTCGGGGAGATCGGGCATCCATACGGTGTTAACTGATCAAGTTATTACGTTCAGTTTACAGTTTTATTGATTTAGGAAGTTTGTTGAAGGGCGTATTTAGGACAGAATACTGGAACACCTTAGTTCCGGATCACTGAAAGACAGGGGAGAGAACATCCATTCGTTGCGATCTATTTATCTTTGTTACAAGGTATAGATAGATGTATATATATATACAATTGGCTTTACCGACACATCCCCCTGTGAGTGGGGTTGGTAGAATAGCACCCACGGTATCCCCTGTCTGTCATAAGAGGCGACTAAAAGGGGCCTCAGTGGCTCTCAATTTTTGAGCGTATGTTGGCGACCATGGGACCCTTAGCTGAGTCATGGCATTGCTTCCACTTACTTGTCTCAGGCTTCTCACTTTCATCTATCCTATCCGACCTCCATTGGTCAACTCTTGTTCTTTTCCGATCCCGACGCTATTAGGTTTGCGAGGGCTAGGGAGTCTTTCAATTTCACGCCCTTCGTGGCCCTTGTCTTCCTTTGGCCGATACCTTCATTTTTGGAAGTGTTTGACCCCTTCTATTTTTTCCCTCCGATTAGTGTTAGGCCTATATAGAGGAAGGTTGCCTAGTTGTACTTCCTCTTAAAACAATAATCACCACCACCACCACTTTACCGACACAGATAGCTCTTATGGTGACGATGTGATAGGGAAGGCCTAGGTTTGGGAAAGGTGGCCTTAGTCAAGGTACAGGCCGAGCATTTGCCTTATACTTTTTAAGTATGATCACGCTCACGCCGTACTTCTATTTAACTATTGCTTCTTTGGTGAAAGTTTCATTATACAGTGCGAATGACACCCCACTTATGCTGGTTAACTGTCAACCTTTATGTTTCTATCGAAATTCATTTTTCTGTTCTACACTCTCCCACCCGCTATATCGCTTGGACCCGGGTCTTTTGGTTTCCCATACATTCTGGTATATTATTGTTGTAATAAACGGAGCTGGATGCTTTTAGCTGCTTGCGCATTGATAGCGAGATTGAACCTTGACGCAGTAAAATTAACCTCCATCATCGACATGAGAAGAAGCTGTACGCCAGCGCGAAGCAATAAAATAAATATTTACGGAACTGGCTAATGAATGAAGACATTCAATTAAACGGAAGGGTGAGATTGAGATACGACATGTTTCATTGTAGCGAGATGAAGTGATGTGGAGCCTTATTTACATTTATTGAAAGCACTCCGCACTCACCACCCATTCATTAACCCTCCCCCATATAGCCATGTTAAGAGTGGAATTGACTGACGTGGAAAATATTCCCGTGTAGCAAAGAGCTCCCACTAAAAAGTCCCTCCACTTTGAATACAATTATTTGTAAGGTATAAAACTGTAAATTATATGAAGCGTGACTGTACACGGATTGTCTTCATAAAGATACCTTGCCCGTCCAGTAAATCACTTGCATGGTAATGTTTCGTTTCTAAATGTAAAATAAATTACATTTTACATTTTTGTCTTTTTGAATGTTGCAGACCTTAAACATTCTAGGAAAAGTTGTTTCGTGTTAATACATATCTATGTTAGTTTTTATGGGCCAATAAAGTGGGTGTGGCTCACAGCAACTTTTCTATGAACGCGTTTATCTCTAAATTGAATATTTGTCTACATAGGGTACATTTTCTCAAAACGTAGCCAAGGAAATAGAGCAGAAATTTTTTAGAGATGCTTTATATCCCTCATGAGCATAATTTGGTCCGCCTCTGTGGTGTAGTGGTTAGCGTGATTAGCTGCCACCCCCGGAGGCCCGGGTTCGATTCCCGGCTCTGCCACGAAATTTGAAAAGTGGTACGAGGGCTGGAACGGGGTCCACTCAGCTTCGGGAGGTCAACTGAGTAGAGGTGGGTTCGATTCCCACCTCAGCCATCCTGGAAGTGGTTTTCCGTGGTTTCCCACTTCTCCTCCAGGCGAATGCCGGGATAGTACCTAACTTAAGGCCACGACCGCTTCCTTCCCTCTTCCTTGCCTATCCCTTCCAATCTTCCCATCCCTCCACAAGGCCCCTGTTCAGCATAGCAGGTGAGGCCGCCTGGGCGAGGTACTGGTCATACTCCCCAGTTTTATCCCCCGACCAAGAGTCTAAAGCTCCAGGACACTGCCCTTGAGGCGGCAGAGGTGGGATCCCTCGCTAAGTCCGAGGGAAAAACCTAATCTGGAGGGTAAACAGATGATGATGATGATGATGATGATGATGATGATGAGCATAATTTGACGAACAAAAATTAAAATACTTTTCTTCGGTTAGGAGAAAAAATTCTTAAAAACTAAATTTAAAAGTAAAAATAAATCATAATTTTCAAAATTGTTGATGAAGTATAACAATTTCTCTTCGTTAGATCATGCCATAGGCATAACTCTTTATGACTAGGAAGTTTCAGTGCTGTAATTCCAAAACTTTTTTTAAAAATATACCTTTAGTAACATTGTATCAGAGATAAAAGTGCTAAAAATTTAGGAACTATAAGTTGGTAGCCCTGTAGTATTCAGAATTGAAATTTCTTGTCTATTAGCAGTCACATGCATATGGTATCTGGGCAAAATTTCAGATACAATGGTGAAAGCATTGCCGAGAATATGCATTTTAAATATTTTTCGACCATTTGGGAGAAAACTAATAAGGGGGCATTCCCTGCTCGTCACCGCCGAATTCGCTCAGGGCTTGGCTAGAAATGGAAGTACCCAAAGTGGGAACTCCAGATGGCCAAGCGTATAGAAAATAAAAATATAAATTAAAATGTTGACGCGGCTCTCGCACCGCATAAGCCACTTACGTTTATAAACCTGTAGTAGTAGCTAGCGTAGCGGCAAGAGGTCGGACTAGTAATTCGGTGGACGTGGGTTCGGCTCTCCGTGTGGAGAATATTTTTCACAATTTTATATTATTCTTTTATTTTAATTTATTTTATTTATTTATATGCAAAAGGCATATAGGACGTCATTTTTAATAACCGGGCGAGTTGGCCGTGTGGTTAGGAGCGCGCGGCTGTGAGCTCGCATGCGGGAGATAGTGGGTTCGAATCTCACTGTCGGCAGCCCTAAAGATGGTTTTCCGCGGTTTTCCATTTTCACACCAGGAAAATGCTGGGGCTGTACCTTAACTAAGGCCACGGCCGCGTCCTTCCAACTCCTAGGCCTTTCCTATCCCACCGTCGCGACGTAAAGCCACTAGCAAAAAGAAAAAAACAATAATGAGCGCACAATTGTAGAAAATTTGGAGTTACGAACTTTCCCGACGTGTTCAAACAGAAATTCTTCATTTTTCTCCTTTATTGGCTATCTTCCCTCCTTGAGGAATGTGCCATAAACGTGAATAGTCGTTTCGCTGTAAGATTCGTTTTCATCTGACGAGTGAAGGTTGCTCCTGGCGGATGTACACAATCAATAGTTTCTTGGCGCAGGTAGAAAAAAGTCTGACAATGAAATCCCAATTTTCACCTTTTCTATGCCTTTTGCTTATAAATAAATAAATGAAATGAATTATTCACCTCTCTGCGTAGTTGGAAATAAATAACATAAAAGTTGACAGAAAAAAATCTCTTCACAGGGAGTCGAACCCACAACCATCGACTTTCCAGTCCGAGCTCTTACCGCTACGCTAACAACTGCTCGGCGTGTGACGTAACGTAAGTGGCTTATACGGTGCGAGAGCCGCGTCAACATTTGCATTTTTATTTTTATTTTCTATACTCTTGGCCATCTGGAGTTCCCACTTCGGGTACTTTCATTTCTAGCCAAACCCTGCATGTTCTATAAATTCGAGCGAAATGTGTGGTGACGACTGGGGAATGCCCCCTTGTAAGTTAACGCCCCCTTAACATGCTTAAGTTTCTTAGCGACACTTCGTGGGGGACTGACCGGGCGGTGCTGTTACGTTTCTGGACGACAACGGTCGTCTCGCAAATTGACTATGGTAGTACGGCTTATGGGTCAGCATCAAGATCTAGGCTGAGACTTTTAGACAGTGTTCACCTTAGTGGAGTTAGGCTGGCAACGGGAGCTTTCCCAGCCTACTCGCTGAAGCCGAATGAGGCAGAAGGAGCATACTACACGGTTTCGACCGTACGGCTCTTTACACCGCAACTGTTTCATGCCCTGGAAGCTGAGTGCATGTCTTGATGCTGGTCATGAACAATTTATTTCATTATGGTTATTTCAACGTTGCCGAAAGTGACAAAAACGAAATCCCCATCTTTAGGTGCATCCTATCACTCAGAAGAGAGGCGAAGTTTGAAGATGTCAGCTACTTCCGTATGTCGATTGCCTCGTATGATGAACGAAAATGAAATATACATTAAATACCGTCGCTGTCCAACAGCTTGCGCAGTGAAAGAAATGGGCTCTGGCCTATCCTTCAACTGCAAGATCTTGAACTGCTTCCGGCGAACTGCATTTACTGGCAAGTGTGGCGCATCACAGGTGCAAATCTTTTCTCCTGTATTTGCTGCTGACTTCCTGGTTTCTTTACCATCGCAGGAAGAGGTCGAGAAAAAATCGCGTTCACTGGGTCCACCCCATTAATCAGAGAAAGGATGAAGTAGGAATGTTTCAGCAGTTATTCGAGGCACGGAGGAACGAGGAAACAACATTTTTCAATTATTTTCGGATGTCGCTTTCTTCATTCGTCGAACTCTACCGACAACTGGAAGAAGTAATACAGCGCCAGAGTACAAAAATGAGAAACTGTATTGAATCTGTGCAAATGATGGCAATAACTTTGCGGTAAATGATTAAAAGAAGTTTATGATTTTTTATATTCATATTATTTATATAATAATATATTCTTATAATTTTGTATACAATTATTACGCTTACATAAAAATGTTCGAAAATCATGATCAAGACGTCCAGGGAAAAGTGGCGTAATTGCTAAATGCTGCCTTCCATTTTAAAAGCACAACAGAATAAATAATCATTTCCCCTGAATTTAACTCCTTTGATATTAATTGACGCATATAACTACTCTTACGACAAGACATGGTTTAGATCACCTGAGAATGAAAATTATATGAATTTGCACAGACTTTTGTCTTGGTTACACGAGACTTTGGAATGACAATCCCATGAATTACTACATACCAATTTACTACTGTGTGTATTATTTAGTTTATCATAACATTATATATTATTTTATACTCAACCAAATGAAGAGCAGTTTTTACTTGATATCAAATAATTCGATTTAGATATTGAAATGTTTTCTTTCTGAACACACTTGAGCAAAGATATTGCAGTATTCGAATATTCATACTGGGAAATGCAGAAGAAATTCAACTAACCTACATATAATAACCACTGCAAAACGGCATAATAAAGAACAGAAATTAAGTACTTTTTCATATAAATAGATCTATGAATACTGAATTCCCCTGCAGTTTGGCAATAGCTGTACTAAAAGTATATTCCTGCCGTTGACAAATGGAAGTCACGGGCAACTTCTTGGCAATCTGTTCCTCTTTTACCCAATATCATTATTTGTAATGGAAAACACATTTTACAACTTTCTGGCGCCAACAGTAGTTTGACCTACAGTGAGTATAATAATTTGTTTACCTTCAAAAAAGTCAAAGTAAAACATTACTACTGAATTTGCAGTAACCCTAGTGAATATGATACGCACTAAAAATGTTCCTAACAAAAAAATCTAATTTAAGATATGTAGCAATTAATTCATTTGCCGCGAAAACTTTTATAATTCATGGATGTGGTCCTCTTCTCATGGAATAACCCAAAACCAATTTTGACCGCACATTCTTATAACAATACAAACTAATACATTACAACATCACACAATAAGAAATTAGGGTGAGCAAAAATCTACAGAATTGGGCGAATAAATGGAATCATTGTCCTCTGTAGACACCACAATCGTCATAATACTGATTCATTGCATGAGGACGCTGGTTTGCCTGTTGAATATTCTCCCCCTGTGGGTGGGGGCGGTAGAATAACATCCCCGTTATCTCCTGCCTGCCGTAAGAGGGGACTAAACGGGGCCCCAGGTGCTCTGAAGTTTGGAGCGTAGGTTGGCGACCACGGGGCCATTAGCTGAGTCCTGGCATTGATTCCACTTACTTGTGCCAGGCTCCTCACTTTCATCTATCCTATCCGACCTCCTTTGGTTAACTCTTGTTCTTTTCCGACCCCGACGCTATTAGGTTTGCGAGGGCTAAGGAATCTTTCATTTTCATGCCCTTCGTGGCCCTTGTCTTCCTTTGACCGATATCTTCATTTTCGAATTGTCGGACCCCTTCCATTTTTTCTCTCTGATTAGTGTTATATAGAGGATGGTTGCCCAGTTTTACTTCCTCTTAAAACAATAATCACCACCACCACCACCATCTTGAATATTCACTGACGATTGTTCATTGTCCGACCGCACGTTACCAGCATTTTGGTAGAATTGCTGATTAGCAGCTGATATGGTCCGAATGGGCAATAAAGATGTTTGGTCGTATAGAGCCTTCGCTGTCAAGGGCGGAGGTTGAGATGTGAAAGAAGGGGTTTGAACTGCAAAATGTGACGATTGGGGTGTCAATGTACAGAGTTGGTTTGGATGTGGCGGGGGTTAGGAAAAGAATGATGGAGGTGGTGCAATGGTTTGCGAAAAGAATTGCTCACGATGAAAAGCACCAGTCCCTTTTTTCTCATTGATATTTGCAATAATTTGTAGACCTCCAATCTGAAACTGAAAAACTTCACTGTCATCAAATTTTCTAAGTGTGGTAATAATCCGTGAAAGAAAGACATATCGCTGTTTGGTTTTTCTGGCTCTTTAGGTCAAAGAGCTTTCTAAATTCTGACTTCCACCTCATCAGGTTTCTTTTGTTTTCTGGTTCCAGCAGTTTTTCCTAAAGTTTCTGTGCCTCGTATTGAAGTGGTGGCTTCATTTCCTGCATCCTCAGGCAATACGTGGATAACAAGTTCTGTGTTATTGTCACCATCTGCATTAACTACGCTATCAGCAGTTTCTCTGTCATCGTACAGCTTCTTTAAAAATTAGATTTCATCATTACAAATATACTTCCTCCTTTGTTTTGCCTCTGAGCCACTCTCATCCTCATCTGTGACTTAGCGAAAGCATCTCGAAGATTCGTCCACCGTCGCATCACTTTCTTGCCTAAAAGGGAGAATACTGTGATAAAACTATCTACAGTGCTGCTTTTGTCCTATTTCTAACTGCAATGTGCACGTTACGGTGAATTAATAGAATATAAATTTACAGCTTAATAGTATAGCGTTCATTTAGAAACCTTAGTGACGTTACTGAATTCCATCTGTGTAAAATGGTGTTAGAAATAATCTAAATCTATTTCTGTTCACGTATCTGGCAAGTGGGTGTACATTTACAGCCCTTACGGACTTTACTTGTAAGTAAAATAGATAAAGACGTATGTCAAGCTGTGTGCAACTGGAATGTATACCGGCACCTACAAAAGAATTGTGGGAATCGATTGCTTCAGGCTTTGAAAATACTGTAATTTTCCCCATTGCAATGACCTGTTGACGCGTGTCCAATCGATAGTGGTTCACTGTATTTCAACTACAAAGATTATTATTCTGTTGTGTTCATGGCAGTCGCAGACTCGAATTACATGTTCGTCTTTGCTCGAATCGGAAGCTGAATGTGATCCATCTATTCTTAAACAGTACGTTTGTGGAGATCAATAGAAACTACTCGGAGAAAAGTGTCTACCAGGAACAGGAAGCCCTGAGGTGCCATACTTCTTCGTTGGAGATGGAGCTTTCGGACTACATACACATTTATTACGACCGTTTGGGGGATCATGCCGTGTGATTAGGAACGCGCAGCTGTGAGCTTGCATCGGAGAGATAGTGGGTTCGTACCCCACCGTCGTCAGCCCTGAAGATGGTTTTCCGTGGTTTCCCATTTCCACACCAGGCAAATGCTGCGGATGTACCTTAATAAAGTCCACGGCCACTTCCTTCCAACTCCTAGGCCTTTCCTATTCCATCGTCGCCATAAGACCTATCTGTGTCGGAGCGACGTAAAGCAAATAGAATAAAAGAGAAAAAAGTGTTCAACTATCGGTTGTGCAGAGCTCGAAGGTACGTTGAATGCGCCTTTGGAATTCTGAGTAGTAAATGGCGAATATTCCATCGCCCTCTGAATGTCCAGCCCGATTTCGCTACTGATATTGTCAAGGTATGTGTTTTTTTTCTACACAACTTTGTTCGGGACCGAGAAGGTTATTTCATAGAGGACACAGCGTCAATAGTAGGACTGGAGGACATACCGGGAGAGCTCACAACACGAGGGCGACTATCAGCTAAAAACGTCAGGAACACACTGTGTGAATATTACATGTCAAGTGTTGGAAGTGTCCCATGGCAAATGTCTAAGATATAAGATGACCGAGCTCGATAGCTGCAGTCGCTTAAGTGCGGGCAGTATCCAGTATTCGGGAGACAGTAGGTGCGAATCCCACTGTCGGCACCCCTAAAAATGGTTTTCCGTGGTTTCCCATTTTCACACCAGGCAAATGCTGGGGCTGTACCTTAACCCCTTCAGACCTGATTTTTTTCTTAAAGAAAAAATATATTTTTCAATGAAAACTAACTCCATGGATCATAAATAACACTTTAATGTGAATAAAAGCAACTCTCAAAAATTATTTATACAAAATTCAGTATGTACATTACAATGTACGTTCAGATCCGGGCATAGAAAAATTGTTATATTCCAGAAATATGTCAAACTGAACAATAATTGTTACTTACAGAGAAATGATAAGTAGTTAGTTTACAATTCAGCATAAAACAGTCTTAAATATGAATGAAATCATCAATTACTGTCTAGCTTTTTGCACAACATCCTATGGAATGAAACAAAACAGTTCCTATTACTGGTCAAACAGAGGTGTACATTACACTTGTCACAGTAAATGTGTGATCTCGCGTGACAGTTACGTTCCTTTCATCTTGTGGCTTATTTCTTATCATCAAATTGTGGCATGCGATCTGTGTTGTCGTACTGGACATCTTTCCCCTGGTCTTTTCTCAGTACCATGCCGTGATCGTGTTGGTGGTGACGATGGGTTTGGTGAAGAACTTGGTCTTCCACGCCGTTCCAAATTAACATTTCTTCCAAATTTTAAGAGACCATCAGCTATTCTCATTATAAAATGTAATTAGTCAAGTACTTCCTTCTTAGGAATACCTAAAGCATCACAGTCTTTTCGATACTCAAGCCAGCTATTGGTTAGGGCAAAATCAATGCAGTGGGCAATCATTCTTTGTGTCCATTTCTTGGATCGTAAGAAAATTCTGTATAAACTTATCAATTGATCCAGAAGATCAACTCCTCCCATTCACTGTTTGTATAGTTTTATTATCTATGGGAGGGGTATCTCGATGTAGGCTGACTGGCCTCTGTCCCATCGTAAACTTTGTCTTCTTTCCCTTTCCCTACAAGATTTGAAGCAAGACTGACAGTTCTATTATCGAGCCACTTGACAATGACAACATCACCATCACGACTTGACACTTCATCTGCATACCCTCTGGTTTTCCTTTTCATCTCTCTCTCTGAAAGCAATGGAGGATTTGAAAATTGATTGGCTCGAATGGTGCCTCCTGCATAAATACCTTCTTGTATACTTCTATACTTAATTTGCGATTTATCTGTCAAGATATTGATGTAATTATTTATATCATTACTTTGTGTTTCTTCACTAACCTCCTCAACACTTCGTTTCTCAGCATCATCATTTAGGCCTACATCTTCATCTTCTTGTTCTACTTCAGTCGCGGCTACTTTATCCTTGCCTATAGTTCTCTGATTCCTCTTCATTGGTACTGGGGTGTCTAAAAGGTCCTCTTCATCACTATTGAAGTCTTCAATGTCAGATGCCTCGCCATTCTCCAGTATGTCTAAAATTACAGATGCATAATTTGGATCACTGGGATTGAGTCGTTCGGGAGCCATATTTTTCTTCAATTGAGACAATGAAGGGCCTAAACATTGAAAATGTGAACAACCAGGTTATTTACATTTTAAAAACTGTTTCAAAGACACTGTATAAGTTAATAAATTACTACTAGAACACATAATTAGATGTAGCCGAACTTCGAGGTTATGAACTGCTAGGCATGACTTGGGTGCAGATGTACATTACAATGTACATTGACTTTTACCCCATAAAACAGCACATCATGCCCATGTGATTTATGTTGCATTATTATGGTATAATTCTTTCTTGATATCTGATTCATAAACACACAAATCAAGACCACTATTGTAACTAAATACACTTACCTTCATCAGCATGGTTTGTGTTCTCCATCTTCCCAGTTTGTATTTCCAATCACAGAGGGCAGTGAACTCTGAAGTAGTGCACAGATGGGATGTGCATTACGGCGTACAAACAGTCACCAGGATCAAAAGAGCTACTGGGGTTTGTGTAAGCGGCATGAAAAGTTATGTACATTATAATGTACACCAGGTCTGAAGGGGTTAATTAAGGCCACGGCCGCTTCCTTCCCACTCCTAGCCCTTTCCTGTCCCATCGTCGCCATAAGACCTATCTGTGTCGGTGCGACGTAAAGCAACTAGCAAGAAAAGATATAAGATGGCCGTAGATCCTTTGTATTTGTTTGCAGAAATAAACAAGGAACTTTCTTTATTGTCATTTCATGTTTGCACTGTTGAATTCAACAGTCATATATCATATGCAACATTCTAGCCCGCAGCTTGTGCATGGCAACAGGGATTAATATTCTTTAAAATGTAAATTAATTCAAAACTGGTTATAAATTACTACTATTTGACCGCCTTCGGTTCGGAACTTCAAATAAAGTTAAAAGGGTACTGATGTTTTGCGTAATTTTGATTGAGTTCATTTCACCATTTTCTGAACAGTGTTAGTATTGACAGCATTGAAGAATTTTGGGTAGAAATTATGTATCCCCCCCCCCCCCCCAATTATTCGCGTATGGGTCTGATAGCTCCAGGATCGATATTAGTCTTCAAATCTAACTAATGACTCCGCTTCCCTTCATATCACTTTAGATAATCTTACATCATACTCCGACACGTGGTTTACTGGTGCGATGAGCCTATTAATACCTTCACACCGGAGATTATAGTCAGCTGCTGCGGCGCGAACCAAGCAATGTGGGCGATACGAACAGTTACACAGACAGCACGAAATATAAATTTGATAGTGTGTATGATATTAGACCTACTGATATTGAAACGAAAGCCTTCTTAGTTTTAATGTTTTAGAGACTACTCTTTGATGGAGAAGCCATTTGTGAAAACTGCCTCCTTACGGACGGCACACAAAGTATCAGTGACTCTGAATTAATCGTACGCACTTACTGAAAATAAATTTTGTGCTCAAGAAGTGTAATAAAATTGATTAGTAATATTAAATATTTTAATTGAAAGAAGGCAATATTGAATTTAGATTTCACTTTGCAATACCCGTTGAATGTGTATATTATAGAATGATTCTTAATGAACTGCTTACTCTAATTTAAATTCTATATAAATGTCAATGCTTTCCCTGCACACGTGTAAATTAATAATAATAATAATAATAATAAGAATAATAATAATCATAATGGTAATTCCCACACCACAAACATTTTGAACCACATACTTACTAGTCAGCATGGGGCCACGAGACCCAGCGCGACTATTGGCCTTGTACATACCCGTGTGCCTAACGGAGGTTTAAAATCTTACAGCTCGGTAAAACTGAACTCTTTAAGTGCCAACTTCCTTTTGAGAGTCTGTCTGATTTGTGTATGGAAATTGCCAATGTCATTTCCAAAGTACCTTCAGAAAGTACTGAAAAGAAACAATTTTGAATGCAATTATGTCAGAAAAGTTGTAGTACTTGATACATGAAGGGCACAGGGGGAAAAAGTTCAGGGGCAACTGGAGCAAAGTTTTCAGGAGAGCAAATTGAGAGGATAAACAAAATTTCAGAACTAGAGGTTTTATGTCCTGATAAATTAAAGAACCACATGTTTCAAGAAAAAATGCACATTACTTTTACTACTTTTGCAGGAATTATTGTTACATGTGAGTTAACAATGGAATGGACTCTAATCGCCCTTCCCTGAAATTAAATACCAAAAAAAATTTATTATACTGTGACCAAATTACGACAGTCTGTATTGCAGGGAATGTGGTTTTCATCTTACATGAACACAAAATGCTTACCATCTATATATATAAAATAAGAGTTTTGTCTGTACATTGTTCATAATTTGCAAATAATGGTATTTCTGTATCGGTCATGTCCACAGTAACAAGGAAATGCACTTTTTACTTTTCCGTAATTTATGTCTCTCCGTCTGTATGTACACGCATCACTAGAAAACGGCTAGAGAGAATTTAATGAAAATCGGTATGCAAAGTCGGGGAATAAGTCGCTACAATCTAAGCCATAAATAATTTTATTCACGCTGACTGAAATGGTAGTTTAGGAGAAGGCCTAAAATTTAATTCTTAAATATTTACATTTTTGGTGGTTCTATCTCATTGAAAATTAGTATGCGACGTCGGAGAATAAGCCACTACAATATAGGCTATAAATTATTTAATTCACGTTGAATGAAATTGTAGTTTAGTGGAAGGCCTAAAACTTAATTCTCAAATATTTATATTATTATTGGTCGTATCGATAAATACTACATAACCAAAGTTGTATGGAATTAAATGTCCGACCATTTGTGTCTTATACATTTTATCGTACCAGCTATGATAACACAGATATTCATGAATTTGCATTTTTGTTGCAAAGTCCATATAAACGCCGAGCCACGAGAAAATGGGTTAACATAATTTAATGAAAATCGGTACACAGAGTCGGAGAATAAGAAACTACAGTCTAATATATAAACAATTTTATTCACCCTAGACGAAATTGTAGTTTAGGGGAAGGCGCCTAAAATGTAATTTTTAAGTATCTATGCTATTGGTCCTATCGAAAAGTACTACACAAAAAAAGTTATGGAGAATACAATATCCGGTCATTTATGTTTTATTCAGTTTTAACGTACCGATTATGATAAGAGTGGTATTTCAGAGACGGAAGGAAACTAAATTTGAAGGCCTACAATATCGAAAGCGCGTAATATTGATCAACAATAACATTACATTGACCATTGTTTGTTGTGATGTTCTTTGTCTCTTATGCTGCCTCTCAACTCCGATAGATGGGATTACTGCTGCGTACCGAGTACAGTATAATAGCCTGTCTGAATATTGGTGGGAAATAGCCGGGGAGTTAGAAAACTTTCTTCTTTAGCATGTCATCCCTCTGGTTCATACATTTTCTGATACTGTTGGTACGTAACAGACTGGTTCATCATAGTATTCCAGCTATTCGATCCCTACTCTGACACGCTGTTTTGAATGAATGAGCAGAGGATCACTTAGTAATAGTAGTATGACCTGGTCTAGAATTGCAATTTAGGCATTCCAAATTATAGCACCACAGTTCACTGAATAACTCAAAATTCAACCCTGAAAAGAGCCGTTTCTTAAGAAAAGCTCCTTCCACTTCACTGTTATTAAATTTTACATTAATTTTATTCCAAATTTGCAGTGAAGACTTGCCTCCAAGTCAGATAGATTTTTCCGCCGCCTGTGCAGTGAACTGAGATTTTCCGACTCATTGGGTACTCCTAGGAAACAGATTAGTAAAAGGGCATAGAATTTGCCCTGGTAGTCTCCTCCGTTCGACTCCCCACCTGCCCGAAATAAGACAAAGTGTGTTCACGGATCACGGCTGTCTGCGGCTTGGTCATTCCAGCTTTGGAACTTTGGACTGTTAGATCGGCAGCGTAGTACTGTTCGTTAAAAGTGAGAATATGTGTGGTTTTTTGTTTGATCGAATATTTCATATTGTGACCTTATCGGTCATGTACATATTTATTTATTAAATATTTGGCAGTGAAAAACCTTTGTAAAGCTCCCTCGTACTTGTTACAAAAAGTTGCATTAGATTGCACATGCTTACACAACATTTGTAGCCTGCTAAACACCACTCCGTCTTAACTAAAAGAATACACAGATAGAGAGAGAGAGAGAAGAAAATGTCAAGCCAGAAAAATCGATAATGATACCTTCACCCGTTGAAAAAATGGCCGAACACGATGTTGCCAGCTCGCGAGTTGCATTTGTATGATGAGATTTCGAGACATGCATAATATTTAATATGGGAAACCTCGGGATGTTATATGATTTCATTATAGACATCTGCCAAAATTCCAATTCTTTATAATATATTAACGTGTGGAAGAATACGCAATCGTTGCATTATATAACACGCTAAGCGTCCCTTGTACGCAGCACCCTCATGGAGGACATTGTAGGGGCATTATTTTGATAATTAATTTTAAATAAATGGCCGAACGATTCAGGTTCCGCACATAACCAGACTACTTAAGAATCTGAGTCACACGTTTGAGTTTATTACCGATGTCATACGACACGTGGAACTATTAATTTAAAAAAGTAGTGGGGTTTATCCACTGTCTCTTGCATGAGAGGGGGAAAGTTTATAAAAGGAATCGCGATGATGACAACAGTATCCACTTCACGCGAAGGATCCAAAGCAGAACCACGGTTTGATGGTGTTCTGATCTATTTAGTGTTTCAGACTGTAAATGTACAGTTTATATCTTCGAGAATATTGTAATTGTCTACAAACAATAGTATTTAAAAAAAGGTTGAAGTTATGTGATCGCAAGAACGGTATAATTGTAACTTTTTAAGTGATGCAACAAGTATTAATTTCATTATAGTGTAATAATTGTATTTTTTGTGTTAAAGTGACGCAACAAGTCTCAATCTCATAAAAACTGTTGTAAGTGTAGAAGATAACCATTGGATTATGAACGTGCTCAGCGGGAGTAGCAACGGACATGAACCCGTGACCAACGTCAACACCATGGAAGCTTAAAAAATGAAGATGAGGGTCTTACCCGGGACCCGAACCTTGGATTGTTACGACATGATGATAAGTACTAAAATGAAATAATTTTTTAATAAACGCGCGGTTATTCATTATGCAGATCACGTAAATTAGGTTAGACATGTAAATTGCATGTATTTTTTAATTAGAAAGAGAACTTGTGAGTGGTCTTCATATTCATTTATGTTCATTTCATGGAATTAATAGTCAACTCCATGGGCTTAAATATATATAATTAACGTAATGCATGTATTTGACGTGATGATAAAATATTAGTTAGTCTGAGAGTGCTTAGATTAGGTAAATGTAATAGAAAGTAGATTTGTTTTGGCACTGAGCCAAGCCGTATTTTGTATAATTTATTTACGTGATATCCAAGCTTATTATGATAATGCATGGTGATTATGCTTGTAAAAATGGATTATCGACTGTTAACATCAGGATAGCAAGGCACTCTTATTTTAACGTAATTTGCATGATAATATATTTGTAGATGGCTGTATTAATTATATGCGTAACTTGTGACATCGAACAGACGCCCTCCTGTTGAGATTAGCGTTTTCCTTTAATGTCGAATATTTTCCCTTTCTATATATGAGAATAACATTATGGATATGTTTAAAATCCATATTTGATTTTATTGATTTTATTTTAAAATGTAGGAAAAACCTAGGCTGTATTCTGTAATCGGATGGAATCGAAGCCGGTCATTCTAAGTTGAAGGATGTGAATATGAGAAAATGAACAGTGGATTGATATTGTATTATAGAATTGTGGCAGGACAGTGAATTTATAAGCCAGTGGAGCTTTGGAAATATGATATGAGAATATATAATGAAATAAGATTATTTAACAAATATGTGTTCCAAGGGAAACGATTTGCTTTCACCTTGAGATGTTGAAAGGATATTTCTGCCACATCGGGCCATTATTTGCTAGGGCTTTGACGTCCAGAGATTTACGAGCTGAGCGAAGATGGAAGGGTAGCGAGAGGGCCTGCCCCTTGTAGAGGATTACTGTATACTGTATTGTTCGAGCTATTCCACTTAGAATGAAGGCAGTGCAACACCGATTATTGTTTAAAGGATTCTTTTACTTTTCCATGTATGATCTTATAATAATATTTAACTAACTGGAACGCCAGTATTATTATTTATTTGTTGACCCTATGATTAATTAAGAAAGGCAGTTTTTTTGTCCCGTTTGTCGATGCCATCTTGGATATCATCGGTTCGAGTTCTGAGGCAACCATGGATTTTTGTTGTCACATATTTTTTTAATATACAGCCAATTGCATGTGTATATTGTTATTGTTTCTTTTCATATTATGTGTACATATTTTCCTTTTTTATACATTCTTTTAGTCGTGTTTCACTCTTTATGTGGATGACAAATCGAGTTTTATTTTCGTAATTTTTGTCATTGGATTCATTGGGATGTGGGCTCGATTTCTGGACCCGACATCAGTCATTTTATTTTGATTAGGATTATATCGACTAGCATTCATTTATTCTTTGTTTATTTTTGTAATATAATTAATTTAGCTAGGTGACCACTTCAAGTTATCTTCAATTTAATTTGTTGTATAAATAATTGCTTCTTCTGATAGTGAAGAAAGTTATTAATGATAACTGTCGCATCTATAAGGATATTTCTGATTTAAAAAAGAGTATGTTATACAAATTGTAATGTAATATTTATCATCATGTCGGGAATAAGAAAGAGGTAAAGGAGAAATAAAATTTTTGATACTTTACAATTTGTATTTAGTCCATTGGACATTGCATATTCAACACTGATATACTATAAATATTCGGGATCAACCTTTAATTAATTTGATTTATCAAGGCTCAATAAATAAGTATTTAAACTTTTGTCTGCCTGTCATTTTGCCGAATAACATTGTATCCCAGGTTTCCTTCCGTTCATTTATGCCTTTAAGCTAGTTATGTGTTATCTTCTTTGATCTTCTGCTGCGAACGCACCATGGCCTTGGGAGGTCGGTGGTTTGATTCTATGGAACGGAAGGGTGCAGTAGACCCTTGCACGGTCGGAAGAGCATTTGCTCACCCATCATTGTGAAAATTTTGTTGTTGTTCCTTCCTGATGAGGTGGCATTTGACTCTAGACTAAAAAGGTCGCTTTCCATCAGGTGCTTTGGCGTATGGTGCTATATGGCGGTATCCCGACTTTTTAGGGATTATCATGCAGTCATTTGGTTCTATGCGGCAAATGGCGTGGGGTGGAAAGGTAGCAATATGAAAGCATTGATTTTAATCGCGCCATTCCTACTGGCGTCATTGTAATGACCTATGTTCATTTCAGTTGGGAAAACTACTAAGAAAATCTTTCTGATGATGTAAAAAGGCAGGTGAAGAGTGAGTGTCTGCCATTATTATTAAAACTTCCCAAACTGATTATCATTGATATTAGACAAGGGGGCCTACCGTTACAATGAAAATTCCCTAACCCAGTCTTCATATGAGAAAATACGTTTGGTGACTTCCGCGTCGCGTTTCTAGGGTAACGTTAAGTGCTATGCAGTTTAATGCAATCTTTCTCACAACGTGTATACTACCTAACCTAGAATTCTGTATACAATGTAGAATTCCGTAGCGAAGCACGGGTACATCAGCTAGTTTTATATATAGATAGATATAATGTAAATGTAAGGTTAGTTATATTTCAGGTTAGATTTTCAAGATTTAGTTTATAATCGCAGTAAATGCTGAACATTAATTTAATAATTTTAAAATTAGATTTTATGATAAGTTAAATTACATTTTACGTTAACTTTAAATTATATTAAATTAACTTTTAATTTTAGGTAGTTATAACGTTCAATACATTATGTTTATGCAGGTATATAATTATATGGTTTGGCATAATAGCAGGCTTCATAACCTCGGCCCCACCGCACACAGAATGTAATAAATAAATAAATAAATAAATAAATAAATAAATAAATAAATAAATAAATATGTGACAATGCTCGTCTTATCCATTATATCTATTAAGACTGGTCACGCCTCCCAGCCACGTAAGGATGTACAGTCCATCAAAACAATTTTTGTTGTGCTCATTTTCCCATACCAATCTGTAAAGGAAAATGAAACTGTAATACAGTACCTGTAGGAGAGCGTAAATATTTTACGTAAACATACATTCCTGCAGTAAGGCTCATTTTTCTTTACATTTTGGCTTAGGAAAATTAAGACGAGGACTGTTCTGGTGACCAGTCTTAAGGAAATTAACACGTTGGGTGCCACGTGCCGCCATATGGCGTCACGGTGGTCTTCAAATTTGAGATGGCGTGACGCCATATGGCGGCACACCGTTCTTGAAATCAGAGTTGGCGTGACGCCATATGGCGGCACAGTTGAGTTTCAGGCGATGCACCATAGATAATCAGCTGTGACATCTATGCGCGTAAAATTGGTACTATGTGAAGGGCGAACTTCAGGGTCTATTCCAGCTATGTGTTTTTACTCTATGCCACCATGTGGCGCCACAGTATTCTTCCGAAGCCACTGACTGGCCAGTGGTCATTGTCACAGGTGAAAGCGCGCCAGGCATTGTTTATTCCTCGTTTACGTACGTATTATCACTCAGTTTATATAGTTGTGCAAAAATATAAAAAATGGAAGATATTGGTAATAATCTTACGAGGGAACACATACATGTGTTACACTCGGATTCGGTTGAAATTTGGTAGGAATATTCGTGGGAGGCAGTAGAATGCAAAGGTGAAAACTGCATGTACCCAGCGCAAGTTTAAACGCCAAAATTGAACAAATAAATAGTCATAAAGTTAGAAGTGCCGCGGGAGTATCGGGGTGTGGCGGAGAGGTAGGGAGGAGCGAAGCAGCGGACGTGAACCAACCGGGCTGCGTCGAGCTGCGCCAGCAGCCAGGTAGCGCGTATAGTTAGCGCGTTCCCCCTTAACTTCCCGATCAGATGTGCAAAACGTAAATATGAAAATAGCACATGAAACAAGTGTACAAAGGACGATGTTTGAACAACGATGCCAATAAGGTTTGAAAAATTACAACGAGTAACAAGAACTCGGGCGTGCCGAGAAGCATATTTTCATTGTTTAGAGTTATCAGAAAACTGTTCACAACAATATGTAATGTAATATAAGTACTTGTTTTGCATTTTACTAGGTTTTCATAAATATTGCGTTAATTTGAATTAGCAAATAAATATCCTGTATTTGAAATTTGTATTGCACATTCCATGACAAAAAATTCTGTGACACCATATGGCGTCACGCTATATTTTATCTTTCCTAAAAATTGATGTGACACCATATGGCGTCACACATGACCATGGTATGGTGAGATAAAATTTACTTAGTACATCATATAAATACATCCCAAGATTATATAAACAGACTACAACGCGTACAATTGCTTTGGCACCAGCGGAATGCAATTCAAAAACATGCCTGGCACCAGTGGAATAGTGTGCTACAATCGGCTCGGCACTCAACGTGTTAATCGAGCGATACCTCTCCAAGGAAGCTATGCAGCCCGAAACGTCTGCGGGAGATGGTATCTGAACATCTGTGGGGACACATTTCCACCCAAGTAGCCTCTACCTTGGTCAGCTGCAGGGAATATGTGGCCACTGCTGTCGATTGAGATCTAAAAGGAGATCTGGAAGAGGGTCACGGACTTTGAAAGCATCAATTGAATAAAAATCTATTTCCGAAGTGTCAACTTTCTTTCTCCCTCCCTCCGCCTGTCTGGACGCTATTGAGCGATAAATGGCGCCCATTCCGCCGAGATTTCTTTTTACACAAGATGAAGGGAAAGGCGATAGGCATTTTTTTGGATTACTTATTTTTGTTCGAGAAGTTATTTATCTGAGTCTCGTAACGGATCGCTATCGGCGATGTAACTTGTTGCTAATTCCAAATGGTGCGTGGAGAGAGTTCCTCTTGTTCAGCTCATTGTGGCAGGCTCGATTCTCGGGCAGGCCGAGGGATCTTGATTCCATAGCGCAACTATCAATGTACAAAATGTCAGCTATAATATGTCTACAACTGCAGAGTTCTATTAAAGAAGTTCACGAAAAGAAAAGTCCGCTCTTCCCTTACAGACCGGAGCAGGGTAGTTACAGCATTTGAGTTCTATATTTTGTATTCTTGAAAAGCTTAATAAATTACGTGATATATATTAAACCCTATCAAACAGACAGGTATTACGATAAATATCGTCTCTACGCGAGCAGTACGTCCTATGTCCCAGTGCTCTTTAAGGCTGGTCACGTCTCCCAGCCATATATCGACATGTAGTCCACCAAAAGAACGTCCCTTGTGTTCATTTTCCTATGCCAGCTTGTAAAGTTACCGTTCCGTGCTGTAGGCATGTGTCCTCCTGTGGGTGGGGGCGATACAATAACATCCACGGTATCCCATGTCTGTCGTAAGAGGCGACTAAAAGGGCCCCAGGGGCTCTCGACTTCTGATCGTAGGTTGGCAACCACGGGGCCCTTACATGAGTCCTCACCCTGTGGGTGGGGGCGATACAATAACATCCACGGTATCCCATGTCTGTCGTAAGAGGCGACTAAAAGGGGCCCCAGGGGCTCTCGACTTCTGATCGTAGGTTGGCAACCACGGGGCCCTTACATGATTTCCGACATTGCTTCCACTTACTTGTACCAGCCTCCTCACTTTCATCTATCCTATCCGACCTCCCTTGGTCAACTCTCGTTCTTTTCCGACCCCGACGGTATTAGAGTACTCGAGGCCTAAGGACCTTTGCCCTTCGTGGCCCTTGTCTTCCTTTGGCCGGTACTTCATTTTTCGAAGTGTCGGATCCCCTTCTCTCTTATATAGAGGATGGTTGCTCACTTGTACTTGCTCGTAAAACAGTAACCGCCAGCGCCTGTAGGAATCTATATCTTACAACTTGCTGTACGTCGCGACGGTCGGGCAGGAAGGGTCTAGGGGTGGACAGGAAGCGGCCGTGGTCTTAATTAAGGTACAGCTCCAAAATTTGCCTGGTGTAAAAGATAAAAAACCACGGAAAACCACATTTAGGGTTTGGACGCACCATCTCCCGAGTCGCACGCAAGCGACTGCAGCTATCGTGCCCTAGAGTATGGTTAACTTTCCTTTACACATTAGCACAGGCAAATGAACGCAGGCGAGGATAATGGACGGCGACTTGGAACTGTGTTTAACTTCAGATGCTATGACATGGTACAGAGGCACCGCTTCGCTAAATTGTTCACTTTGTAGTTGTAGTACTGTTCTTCAAACACACGTTGACTAGTGATGTATCAATTTTACATTAGCATGTAACAAGCGAGTGACTCAGTGGGTTGGGTCATGTTCCTGTGAGAGAGAAGATAGCGGGTTCGAACCCCACTGTCAGCAGCCCTGAAGAAGTTTTCCCATGGTTTCCATTTTCATACCACACATATCATGGCGCTCACACGGCTACTTTCTAGCTATTTTTTATCCATAATAATAATGTTATTGTTTCTAGGTCCCTCTAACTGCTTTGACGGCTTTATGTCTCACGTGCCAGTAAAAATACCGACACGACGCTGACATATTTCCCAACTCATCCATGTCATAAGATCTCTATTATAATATTTTCGTCGTCATTTTTTTCTTCTCTGATGTTTTCCAGGGATCTTCTGATACTAACATAGCATCCAGATACAAATTTACGACTAACAGTTGCATATTATCTGCATAAAAATATGCTACTTTTTTCTCAATCATAGACCAACTCTAACCTTAAACAATTAAATGGTACATATTGGTTACTTCATGAGGTTTTCCTCAAACTGTTTGCATTCTTTTAAAGGCTGAAATAACCCCTAATTATGCAGTTTCAAGTGTGAAATGACATATTCCATACTCCTCTTCAAATTCACGAAAATCTCTAAATCTGTCTGCATCCCTTGATAGGGACTGATAAACATCAACATTCGAACCCAAGTGCTATAGTTCCTTGGGGATTATTGGAACATTAATCAGTTGAGACAAAGGGACGAAAGCTTACACAAATATTGGGTACAGGATTGAACTGTCTAGCGGGAAATCTGAAGCCAGAAATGAAAATATACCTGAATGCGTGGGCAAAGTCTGAATATGATATCCCCCTGTGGATGGGGGCGGTAGAATAACACACACGGTAACCCCTGCCTCTCGTAAGAGGCGACTAAAGGGAGCCCCAGGGGCTCTGAACTTTGGAGCGTGGGTTGGCGACCACGGGGCCCTTAGCTGAGTCCTGGCATTGCTTCCAATTACTTGTGCCAAGCTCCTCACTTTCATCTAGCCTATCCGACCTCTCTTGGTCAACTCTTGTTCTTTTCAGACCCCCGACGCTATTAGGTTTGCGAGGGCTAGGGAGTGTTTCATTTTCACGCCCTTCGTGGCCCTTGTCTTCCTTTGGCCGATATCTTCATTTTTCGAAGTGTCGGACCCCTTCCATATTTTCCCTCTGATTAGTGTTATATAGAGGATGGTTGCCTAGTTGTACTTCCCCTTAAAACAATAATTACCACTGTACCGGGCGGTACACCTCCACGCCGCTAATTTAAAATGTGCGCCAGTTGAAACTCCTCTGCTGGAGGAAGTCTGAACTTTATCGACGGTATTAATTTTCAAGTTTCTCAGAAGATGTCACTACTTGGAAAGTTTGGAGTTTTTGAACTGTGCCACTTTTGATGTATTTTTGTTTTACCGGTAGTAAGAAGTGTGAACTTTCTCTTCTAGAGGACACTACTGAAAAACTACAATGGTGCACCCTAGTGCGATGTGAAAGAACTGTTTTTTGGAGAAATTTTTATTTCAAAAGTTTGTTTCTTGTTAAATTGTTTTCTGTTATTGTTTAAGTTGGCTGTATACCCCTCTCTTTCCCCTTGTTTTGTATTTAGCCAATCCTGAATTTCTTTAATTAATTTCTGACCAATCTGATGTATCTTCCCCCAACTTGAATATGCTGCTTATCCCTAACCAATAAAGTTTTGGTGGGAGGGTGTTCTCATTCCAAAAACGCCTCGAACTTTCCGCGAGAGTATATAAACTGCTGATTTTTGGGTCTCTGCGCCACTTCTGTTCCATCTTTTAGTGTGTAAAGTACATAGCAGGGGGCGGGAAGCGCCTCTTTCTTCGGCACCGGTCAACAACAAGGTAATGGCCGATTAATAACTTCTTTCTTTGCTAGCTCAGCAGTTTAACTCTCGGGGCGGGTCCGAAGTGTTTCCATAATGTAACCTTCCTTAAAATGTAAAGACCCTTGGTATCTATTCTATCATTAAACTGCATATCGGGATAGAGAGTGCTTAACCCTCTCGAGCTCCCACTCATATTGTTTTGAGGTGAACTTATTTTTTTCCTCAACCTATTCCTCTTTAACGTAATGTAAATTGTTCCTTTCTAAAGTCACCTCTTTAGTATGGGATTAGCCCCTGCATTAATGGCCTAGTGCCAAGTAGGTTTTAAAACAAATGTATTAGGAGTGCAGGTCGCCTCCTCTCAAGTGGTTATTTTAGAGGTCATGTAATTAACCTTTTTTCTTACTCAATAGACCTCAGTAGGTTGGGTATTTTACCCCTGTATCTATGTCCCTAGAGGACAACTTGAAGGTGGAGTTTGGTATGGCCTTTAATAGGCTTAATGTTGAGAGCGAGTGGCTCTTTCTCGAAAATTGAGTGTTGTATGCCTCGAGGAGGCTTTTCTGTGTAATTTGGAGCAAGTGCTCCTGAGCATGAATGGGGTTTTCTGCCCCTCTGTTAAAACTTATTTTGGAGTAAGGTTGGGCTGATTGCCCAAGAATTGTGCAGTCGGGGCGCGAAGCCCAAATCCGGTAAATATTGTAACTATACTTTGTTGCCTTACTACTCTGTACCTGCCATGCTTGTTATTTCTTAATTTTGAAAAGAAAATATAACCTGGTTAAATTTTACATTAACCTTAATTTCGTAATTTGAGACCCGTTCACGCCCGCACCTTCTTTCACCTCTACCTACCGCAAAAACACGGTAACAAGTGGTAGCAGAGCGTGGTTGAATGGGTCTCAATTTAGCCCCTTTTGACGGCTAAACATTGCTCTGATTCAAATTCTAACAATTTTCTCAGTTGCTGGAATTTTTGATCTTTCCTGTTTCAAAATTTTTCTGTCATCATGCCCGGCCCTCGCGATGTTCTCCATCTTAACTATTTGCGCAAGGAGGAGTTGATCTATGAGTTAACTATCAGAAATGTGCAATCTGGAGGCACGGTTGCGATAGACACCAACAAGCTTAGAGAGTCACTTGATTTGCCCATTTCCATCCCCAATTTGGGAGAGAAAGAAATTGACGACTCTCTTTCAACGATCACCGAGAATACTACTGGGCTAGCATCGGTAGTTAGTTTTTTTGACGAAAATGATCCTTCTCCTAATCAAATTAAGCGTGTGCAAGCCAGGCTATATCATTTTTCAAATAGAGTTAACGATCTGTTGTCTCTGAAGTTGAATGACGTTCAGAGGAAGGAAGCTAGTACGTTGCTTGAAAGTATTTCTGAATTATCTAGCAAGGTCACTCAATTGTTAACTGGGGAAGTTCCTCCCAAAATTGATCAACCCACCACGATGAATGTAGGTAGCGAGGAAGAGCCTCCTAAGGGAGAAGCCAATAGGATAACCGTTGCTGCTCAAACTATATCTGCCCCATTGGACAACGAGTCTGAACGCCGTGCATCGTTGAATAATATACGTTCTGAATTAACTTCCTTGCCACTGAAACCTTTACCTACTATGTCACCCGGGTTTAGCAGCTTGCCTCATCCATTGGCAATGTTGCTCAGAGGTATCTCTAAGTTTTCGGTTAACACCACCAGTGACGTAATTTCATTTTTAAGTTTTTTAGTTGAATTTCAGGATCATGCCCTTGTGTTTTCTCTTTCTCCATGTCAGATTTTGCAAATCATCTATCCCTATGCAATTGGTATTCTCTCAGACAAAATAGTAAGAGCCATTGCCGAGCAATCATCTATTGAGGATTTCCACGCCCACTTGCTAGCTAACTTCATCCCGGCTAGGGCCAGGTCCTCCCTTATTCAGAAGTACTATTATCGTGTACAGCGTTTGGATGAAAACTTAGCAGACTTCATCCAAGATATTAAATTCTATACTAGGGTGTTTGCCCTTCATTTTCCTGAAGATCAGATTGTACAGGCTATTGTAGAAGGAATTTCACCATCCTATAGGTCATATTTGTGTTTCGCGGCGTGCCCGCAAACCTTCTCTGAACTTGAAGCATTGGCCGTCTCAGCGGAAGGAGTTAGATACGCCGATTCTTTGCGTGTCGCGATAGAACCCCCTCCTTCTTTTGGTAATCCTCGGCCTCCTCCTCCTCGCCGACCAGTCACACCTCGTAAATGCTATGCTTGCGGGTCGCCCGACCATCTTCGGAACAAGTGCCCATTGCTCAAGTCTAGTGGGACAAGGAATGGAACTGGTTCATCACAAGGCTGTTTTAAATGTGGGGCTTTCTCACATATCGCCAAGAATTGTCCCAATTCGAATAGCACCCCCTCCTGCTCAACTTCAGGTGCAACTTCCAACAACAATCAAAAGTGACTAGTGGCTTCGGCTGAGTCGACTAATCCATCTTCCCGAGGCTCAGCCCCTGGCAAACAGGTCGTAAATTCAGGGAATGTTCAATCTGCAAATCTATCTTTTGAATGCCCCAAAGATTGTCTTAGGATTGCGGCGGATACCCCCGCACCGGTCCCTTTTCTCAAACTTGAGTTAAATAATGAACCTGTAACAGCTCTTTTAGATTCAGGCAGTGTTTGTTCGATTATTTCGGATGAATTGTATTCTAAATTGAAATATGTTTATAAACTACCTGACTATGTCTCATCTCCTGTTCAATATGTTTCGGCTAATTCATCTACATTGGAAATCCTAGGTTCTGTAAATGTCAAAATTCGTATTTTTAAATTTACATGGAAAATCAAATTGTTTGTGGCTAAGCACCTGTCTTGCCCCATCATATTGGGAGCTGACTTCATTTCTCACACTGGTCTTGTGCTCGATCTTCAGAGTAAGTCGTGCACATTCAAATTTGCATCCAATTGTAAAATTCCCTTGTTAAGGTGTAATTCTGTATCATGTTCATCTATTTCGCCTACCCAGGATGAGATGTTGTTAGACCTTAGACATCTACCTGAGGAGCAGGCTGATAGTATTCGTAAATTATGTCAGTCATTTCCTGAGGTGTTCTCTGATACTCTTGGTGTTACTGACTTTATTGAATACAAAATTGAGGTCACGGATTCAATTCCTGTCCGTTTTCCACCTTATAGGCTATCTCCACCTAAAATGAAGGCTCTGAAAGAAATCATCGATCAGATGTTGAAGGATGGTATTATTAGGCCCTCTAAGTCGGCGTATTCGTCACCTATTTTTCTAGTCCCGAAACCCCAAGGGGGCTTCAGGCCTGTCATTGATTATAGGGCTCTCAATCGGAAGGTGGTGTTACAATCTGTGCCCCTTCCCGACCTTCATTCTTGTTTTTCATGGTTCCGTAAGGCCAAGTTCTTCACCATCTTGGATTTGAATCAAGCCTACAATCAAATTCCCCTTGCGGAAGAGTCTAAACATCTTACAGCGTTTGTCACGGACTGGAATTTATACGAATACAACCGCGTGCCTTTCGGGCTCCCCACGGGAGCAGCTGTACTCACTAGGCTGCTAGATAGGGTCTTCTCCGACATCAAATTTGAGTAATTGTATCACTACTTGGATGATGTCGTCGTATTTTCGGAGACCTTTGATGAACATCTAGATCATCTGCGAGAAGTTCTCAATCGCCTTCGTAAGGCTGGGTTAACTGTCAAGTTGTCCAAGGTTGCCTTTGCTAAGCCCTCTATGTCATTCCTAGGGCATATTGTGTCACCTGATGGTGTTGCAGTCGATCATTCTAGAACACAGGCCATCCGTGATTTTAAACCTCCCAAGGACATCAAAGGTATCGCCAGGTTCATTGGTATGGTGAATTTATTCAGGAAGTTTATTCCTAACTTCGCTAATAGAGCGGCGCCCTTGAACCTTCTTCGTAGGAGAGGCATCAAATTCGAGTGGGGACCTTCTCAACAAGCCGCTTTTGAAGATCTTAAATTAGCTCTCTGTAATGCCCCTGTACTTGCTATGCCTGATTTCTCGAAGAAATTCATCGTCCAAACCGACGCGTCGTCGTCAGCAGTAGCGGCAGTCCTTCTTCAAGAGACTGAACTAGGGAGGCGACCCATCGCCTATGCATCTAGGACCTTGTCGGCTCAAGAAGCCAAGTATTCCATCTATGAGCTCGAAGGTTTGGCAGTCTTATTCGCCTTAGAAAAGTTCCGTCTCTATCTGGAACATGTCAAATTCGACCTGGAGACAGATAATCAAGCCTTAAGCTATGTCTTAGGTAGTCCGCGTCGTACCGGTCGTATAGCCCGTTGGGCCATCCGAATTTCTGCCTTCCAATTCGATGTCAGGCATATCCGAGGTACCGAAAATATTGTTGCTGATGGACTCAGCCGTATGTTTTCCAACGACGTCGAGACCCACGAACCGGTCGACAGTTCATCACCTCCCGAGTCCATACTATCTGGTGTTAATGTCATCTTAACAGATGCTCCCTTGCTCTTTAGGGATATCGAGAAATACCAACGTGAAGATCCGACGCTGGCTCCGACAATGGAAACCCTTTCTTCTGGGGAACATGTTGTCCCTTATGTTCTGAGGAATGGTGTTCTATGTTGCCCTTCGAAGCATGATAAGATGATGAAGGTTGTCGTTCCAGCTGTTCTTGTGCCTATGATCTTCAAGTACTATCATGAGACCCCATTAGGGGGCATCTTGGAATCTTTAAAACTCGTGAAAAGATTCGTGAAAGGTTCATCTGGATGGGTATGGACGGTGAAATCCGTGAACTAGTAAAAGCTTGTAAATCTTGTTTGCTCAGTAAACCCACCATGTCCACCAAGGTAGGCCTTTTGTCTTCGCATCAAGCGTCGCGCCCCATGGAACGCCTGTATATTGATTATGTAGGACCCTTCCCCCAGTCAAAGGGAAATGCCAACAAGTTCATCTTTGTATGCGTAGATGGTTTTACAAGATTTTTCTGGTTATTTCCGACTAAGCTGGCTACCGCTCAGTCCACCATTACTTGCTTAAATTCTATTTTTGCCTCTTTTGGTCCGTGCCAATATATTGTGTCTGATAATGCTAAGGCGTTTACATCAAATCTTTTTCGTAAATTCTGCTTTGACCTGTCCATCTCTCATGTGACTACTTATGCTTATTACCCTCAACCATCTCTGGCTGAACGGGTTAACCGTAATCTCAGGTCCGCGCTTATTGCCTATCATCATGAAGATCATTCCAGGTGGGACACGTCCCTGCATTGGTTAGCTTTTGCTTTGAATTCGGCGGTTCATGAATCACATAAATTTACTCCAGCCTCTTTGATGTTCAAGTTTGTTCCCAACACGCCGCTCTCTAACCTCTGGTCTCTGAGTGACATTCTACCTGAGACAATAGATCCGGACAACATTAAAGATCTTTGGAAGAAAGCTAAAGCCAATCTTAAAGTGTCTCATGAAAAGGTTAGGGAAAGGTATGATCGTGGACGGAGACCCACCCATTTGAAGGTAGGTGACCAGGTAATGGTCAAGAATTTTGTTCCCGCGGGCAAGCTTGCCCCCAGATTTCATGGGCCGTGTGTCATTCTCGATTTCCTTACGCCGGTTACGTTGAGAGCGAGTGGCTCTTTCTCGAAAATTGAGTGTTGTATGCCTCGAGGAGGCTTTTCTGTGTAATTTGGAGCAAGTGCTCCTGAGCATGAATGGGGTTTTCTGCCCCTCTGTTAAAACTTATTTTGGAGTAAGGTTGGGCTGATTGCCCAAGAATTGTGCAGTCGGGGCGCGAAGCCCAAATCCGGTAAATATTGTAACTATGCTTTCTTGCCTTACTACTCTGTACCTGCCATGCTTGTTATTTCTTAATTTTGAAAAGAAAATATAACCTGGTTAAATTTTACATTAACCTTAATTTCGTAGTTTGAGACCCGTTCACGCCCGCACCTTCTTTCACCTCTACCTACCGCAAAAAAACGGTAACAACCACCACTCCGAATATGATACAGAAATATCCACAAGTAGAGATTTCCGACAAAAGAGTAGCGTTACGAAAATATTGGAACGTTTAGGCTGGGAAGAATTGAGAGAAAAGAGACGAGCTGTTCGACTAAGTGGTATGTTCCGAGCTGTCAGTAGAGAGATGGTGTGGAATGAACTTAGTAGACAAATACGTTTGAGTGGTGTTTTTAAATGTAGGAAAAATCCAATATGAAGAAAACGTTGGAATTCAAGAGAACAATTTGGGATAAATATTCGTTTATAGGAAGGGGACTTAGGGATTGGAATAACTTATGTAGGGAGACGTTGAATGAATTTCCAATTTCTTGGAAATCATTTAAGGAAAGCCTACGAAAACAACAGATAGGGAATTTGCCTCCTGAGCGACTTATCTAAACAGAGATCAATGCTGATTGATTGATTGATTGATTGATTGATTGATTGATTGATTGATTGATTGATTGATTGATTGATTGATTGATTGATTGATTGATTGATTTAAGAATCGGTCGGGCCATCCAGAAGGCGTCTAGTAGTAATAATAATAATTATTATTATTATCGAGACTTAATGCAAAATGTCCGATATTTATAAATGTATATGCTAATAACTAGCCCAATATCACAATGGGTAATTTAAAGGCTGTTCACTTAATTAAGAATCATCGAAATACAAAAACATTTCAGACCATAACATCAATTACCATGCAGATTAATTAAATATCAGTGCAGAAATTATAAATGAATACACGTGTACATTTAGCATTGCAGTGAATTTCATTTCATTTATTTTATGCATCGACTTCTTCTTCTTCATATCCAGGAAAATGACAGGACAGTTCCATTTGCCACCATCCATTTCATATCCGTTATTTCCTGAGCGAAATGAAGAATGCTGAATGTGATTGATCGAATGAAGAGATGCTGTATCGACTTGCTCAGAGGAGATCCATTTGGCTAAATTTGACCAAAAGAAGAGATAGAATGGTAGGGCACATCTTAAGACACCGATGACTTGTTCAGGTGGTTTTTGAGGGAAGTGTAGGCGGTAAGAACGGTAGGGGTAGACAGAGCAGATGTAGGATGCAGCAGTTACGTAGAAATCAAAAGATTAGTACAGGATAGGGTGGCATGAACAGTCTATGGACTGATGACTCAAACAACAACAGCTGTTCGCATGAGCATGGGCGTCCGGCTGTCAAACAGGCCGTATACACTCATCTCACCTTATTCCTGACCCCGTATTAAGGAATGGAGCTAAGGGATAGACAAACAAACAAACAAACAAACAAGGAGACATCATAAACTCTAAATAAATAAAATATAACGTGACTTCTTGAGTCATTGTTTGAAATAAGGCTCATTAATACGTTATTGATGATATCGTTGTATTTAAAGTTTTAATAATGAAATATTAATCGAGCATCGAGACCAATTCTTTCTAATCGTTCTTAATTGTACTTTTTCCCCTGCATTACAAAATTATTATTATTATTATTATTATTATTATTATTATTATTATTATTATTATTATTATTATTATTATTATTATTATTATTATTATTATGACAGCAGTGGGACTAATCTTCTAACTTTAAAATAGTGTATCATTCATGAATTTTATGATTTAATTATCGTTTCACGGACGTTTACAGTAGTCTGAACGTTTAAGGAAAATTCTGCAAATGTACTGAGGTTGTCATCGACATCAATCATACTGATCTGCATTTAGGGCAGTCGCCCAGGGGGCAGATTCCCTATCTGTTGTTTTCCTAGCCTTTCCTTAAATGATTGCAAAAAAATTGGAAATTTATTGAACATCTCCCTTGGTAACTTATACGAATGCCTAACTCCCCTTCCTATAAATGAGTATTTGCCCCAAATATTTCCTCTTGAATATCAACTTTATCTTCATATTGATATCTCTCCTACCTTTAAAGTTAAAAGTCATTGCGATGCATACGTTCGGCGGAGCTAGTAAATAGCCGGGCTGAGTTGCTCAGACGGCCTTCTGACCCGAACTTGGCAGGTTCGATCCTGGCTCAGTCCGGCGGTATTTGAAAGTGCTCGAATACGTCAGCCTTGTGTCGGTAGAACACCTGCAGGACTAAATTCCAACACATCTGCGTTTAATTTGCGGCACGCTCCTAGCCTTCAGCTATCCTATCTGACCTCCCTTGGTCAACTCTTGTTCTTTTCCGACCCCAAAGCTATTAGGTTTGCAAGGGCTAGGGAGTCTTTCATTTTCACGCCCTTCGTGGCTCTTGTCTTCCTTCGGCCGATACCTTCATTTTTCGAAGTGTCGGACCCCTTCCATTTTTTCTCTCAGAGTAGTATTATATATCTAGAGGAAGGTTGACCAGTTGTACTTCCTCTTAAAACACTATTCACCACCAGCACCACCACCACCACCACCACTTCCTGATTATTTTTCCTGCACATAAACATCGTCCTAATTAAGAATAATATGAAAAGGTTTTTCTGTAAGAAGTACCGGAAAGAAATTATAAATGTGATATAGTTTTAGGTAAAATATTTGCACCACCAAACCTTAATCGTCAAAAGATGCTTGGTTTCGGCAAATTTTCCTAACGATGTAAATTATGAGCCTTTAAAGTTTCAAGTGGCTAACCGTGATAGATTTTGTAGGATGTGTTGAACAATTAGCGTGGGCGAGATGGCCAAGTGTTTCTCACCTGAGTTGTACCAATTGTTCATTGTAACTATGGTTACAACAGTGTACACGCATGTGGTGTGCAGTACCCATGGACCAGGTACGTTCCGAAAGTACTTTACGTATTTTACTATTCCGCCCACAATTAGGGAAAGTGAAATGAGTTCTTAGTTACCAAGTCGGGGAAATCTGTCATCCATACGGTGTTAACTGATCAAGTTATAACGTTCCGTTGATTTAGGAAGTTTGTTGAAGGGCGTATTTAGGACAGAATACTCGAACACCTTAGTTCGGGATCACTGAAAGACAGGGGAGAGAACATCCATTCGTTGCGATCTATTTATCTTTGTTACAAGGTATAGATAGATGTATATATATATACAATTGGCTTTACCGACACATCCCCCTGTGAGTGGGGTTGGTAGAATAGCACCCACGGTATCCCCTGTCTGTCATAAGAGGCGACTAAAAGGGGCCTCAGTGGCTCTCAATTTTTGAGCGTATGTTGGCGACCATGGGGCCCTTAGCTGAGTCATGGCATTGCTTCCACTTACTTGTCTCAGGCTTCTCACTTTCATCTATCCTATCCGACCTCCATTGGTCAACTCTTGTTCTTTTCCGATCCCGACGCTATTAGGTTTGCGAGGGCTAGGGAGTCTTTCAATTTCACGCCCTTCGTGGCCCTTGTCTTCCTTTGGCCGATACCTTCATTTTTGGAAGTGTTTGACCCCTTCTATTTTTTCCCTCCGATTAGTGTTAGGCCTATATAGAGGAAGGTTGCCTAGTTGTACTTCCTCTTAAAACAATAATCACCACCACCACCACTTTACCGACACAGATAGCTCTTATGGTGACGATGTGATAGGGAAGGCCTAGGTTTGGGAAAGGTGGCCTTAGTCAAGGTACAGGCCGAGCATTTGCCTTATACTTTTTAAGTATGATCACGCTCACGCCGTACTTCTATTTAACTATTGCTTCTTTGGTGAAAGTTTCATTATACAGTGCGAATGACACCCCACTTATGCTGGTTAACTGTCAACCTTTATGTTTCTATCGAAATTCATTTTTCTGTTCTACACTCTCCCACCCGCTATATCGCTTGGACCCGGGTCTTTTGGTTTCCCATACATTCTGGTATATTATTGGGAAGGTGCTGGGCCTTAAAATCCCCTCACTAGTTGTAATAAACGTAGCTGGATGCTTTTAGCTGCTTGCGCATTGGTAGCGAGATTGAACCTTGACGTAGTAAAATTAACCTCCGTCATCGGCATGAGAAAAAGCTGTACGCCAGCGCGAAGATATAAAATAAATATTTACGCACTTTTACGGAACTGGCTAATTAAGCCAATAACATTATTATTATTATTATTATTATTATTATTATTATTATTATTATTATTAAATTAATAAATATTAAGTGTAGTTTCAAAAATGTATTTGGACAATGATCGAATTAAAAAATAAATATCGTCGTTGAAGGAACAAATCCCCGTATGTCACAAAGCTCTTCTTGAGGACTGCTCGCGCCTTCCAGCCACGCATGTATACGCAGTCCGCCAGAACAGCGCTATCGTGTAAAGACAAACGAACTTTGCCGTACCATACAGTAGGAATGTATGTTTGTGTGAAGTACAGTATACTGTATTTTAGGTTCATTTTCCTTTACGCATGCGCATAGGGAAATGAAGGCAACGAAACTTGTTCTGATGGACTGCACGTCAGTATGCGGCTGGAAGGCATAACGAAATTAATGGATAGGAAGTGCATTTTGGCGTACGAAGTATTGATTCTTCACTGACGATATACCTAACTAATGAATAAGTCTAGTTATTTGCAACTGTCCTTCATCTATCTCATTCTCTCGCGCCGTTTCGTCAATTATTACCTCCACAGATCAATCACAATCACCACTCCCTCATTCGTGTATTTTCACGCATCCCCTTTCGCCCCGTCACCAACTCTGAACTAGCAGGGTAATTGTTCGATTAATTCACATTCACTATCACTCTGCTTTCAGTTTTTCTACCCTCATTCACCGCCTGTAGCCGTCAAGGTAATTTACCTTGTCATGCGAGGAGTTGATTACGTTCAAGGAACGAATAATTTCGAACCTGTATGAACACGAATTTTCCAAATCCTACCTAGGAAGTGTAATATTACCCTTATAGTGTACTTTAGGTTGCGATGACCTTGAATTTTAGATGTTAGTTTAGACAGAGTGCAAGTTGGCTGTATGGTACGATATTTCATTCGCAGATCCAAGCCACTTTGGGATTGCGGGTGAAGCTGCAAAGGAATCGGTACTTTTACCTCCTAGAACTGTGAACGTACCTCCTAGAGATATTTGTCCCTTGCAACGTCGAACCATCTTTGCGTCCTAGGAGTCGGAGTGGCTAGCGATCCGAATTCCCAACAAGCTGAGAGCAATTGACATGACAACCACCGTGTGACGGTCCATCACGGACAGAGGCCATAGTTCTGTGTTGGCTGAGGATAGGTCATTTACGATCCACGCACTCGTATCTTCTAAAGAGGGAAGACCCCTCACTGCGCTCTTGTGGTGCCCACATCCTCACAGAGTGCGCAGATCTCTCTGGCCTAAGACGGAGCCTCGGCCAGCAGGAAGCACTCGAACACATCGTCGTTGCCGGGACGAAACCTCCTATGTGATAATATTACTGACCCGCAGCACATACATTATAAAGAGCGAGAGTGCCTTGACAATCTTCACACAATATTGCACCTTAGATGACAGAACCTTACGGCCAATGTTCTAAGCTAAAATATTTCACATAGGAGGTTTTGTCCCGGCAGCGACGACATACTAGCCGATGAAGCGACTACTGCTGATCTCGTCATCCGCTTTATGTGCGGTAGTGGACTCACCCTGTGGGTGGGGGCGGTAGAATAACACTCACGGTATCCCCTGCCTGTCGTAAGAGACGGCTAAAAAGGTCACAGGGGTCCAAACTTTAGAGCGTCGGTTTGTGACCACGCGGCTCTTAGCTGAGTCCTGGCATTACTTCACCTTGCTTGCTTCAGACTCATCCCTTTCATCTATCCTATCCGACCTCGCTTGGTGAACTCTTGTTCTTTTCCGACCCGGACGGTTTTAGAGCACTCTAGGCCTAGGGAGTGTTTTGTTTTCACGTCCTTCATGGCCCTTGTCTTCCTTTGGCTCATGCCTTCACTTTTTGAAGAGATGGATCCCTTCAGTTATTTTCTCTGTGGCTAGTGTAATTAATGGGTGGTGGCCTAGCTGTATTTCATCTAGAAACAATAATCACCACCACCACCACCACACTCGTCTTCTAAGCCAGGAACATTTGCTTGATTCTGTGCTTTTGCACGTAGCCAAGAAAGTCTTCGGGTGAGAATTCTTTTTATGCAGAAACGAGTTGTATGTAAAGATGCTCTTTAATAAATAGAGAGTGAAATATCACCCAAACAGTAAACAACTCCTATTCTGCGAGAGACTTATTCAAGTAATAGAATTACGACACAATGAGATGTATTACGTAATTACTTCTCCTACGACACATTCTAAATTTCCCTTGCTTCAGCGTATTAAGCAAAACTTCTAATCCCTTCAAATGCGTACGACACAGAGACAAAGTAAAATGCGCTGATACGCAGAATCAGGGTAATGGAATAAAACTCAGGGGAATTTCCACTAGTCCCTGAACATTTAACTACAAACACTTCCACAGAACAAGCAGCAAGTGAGACAAACAACACACATGAGTAGTGGGATTTTGTGTAAGTATCCTTAGTGAGGAAGTATCGAACACTTTGTATTGATGATATACGCTGTAAAATCGATGTCATTGATATTACATTTTTATTTACTTACCGTGGATATAAATATTGTGTATTTCCCGGAGGGTGTTTCAGTTTTACGAAAATTTCCATCTAGTGACCACCAATAATAGATGTCAGGGAAGATACCCCAATGATAGCGAGGGGCGGATCCACAGGCCGTAAATGGGGGAAATTTCCACCTCATACGGTATCCCTGGGGAATGACTGTGTAGTAGATCCTTGATTTGAGACAAAGCGCGATCTTGCAGTAAGGTCACCGCCCATAACCTAGCGTCACTTCAGCCAGGCAGCTTTAACTGCAAGTGTGTCACCGTCAGATGTCATACGGCAGCCAAGATATCTTCGGTTACCAATATTGTCCCATTCGTCGTGTTAATTAGAATAAGAGGTTTAGTAACCTGTTTACAGATACATGGCTCTTTTTCAGTCTATATCAATGATAAAAAACAAGCTAGTTTATATTAGACTTCCTTATTGAGGTTTACGTTGCTGTGCGGGACATATTGAAATCAATGAAAGTGAGTTGTGGGTGCTCCTCTCTTCATACTTGCGTTCCGTCTAGAATAACTGATAGAGAGTGCCTGTTGTGTGTGTTACTTACGTGTGGGCTGGATATGTCCTAGAGGAGCGTGGTGCACATAGTTGCGAGTACGTCGTGTGGCTGTCGTAGCGTTGAGAAAGAGAGGTGGTGTGGAGTGGGGCGTGTATGAGCCCTTGTTTGCTGATTCCTGTGTCTTTTAGCCCATTTGTTCCCGCTGTTCCAAAAATGGAACATTTCTTAAAAGCTGTTGTGTAGGTATATTTCATAATTTTGAGGGAATATTTACTCCACATCGTTTAGAGTTGGCAAGACTGTGTTGCTTAGAGTGATAATCAATTGTTTCTCAGCTGTTTGTTTACAGATGTGTGCTTTTAAACATGGCTTCCCCATCAGCAGCATGCAAAGGGTAAGTTTTTTTGTTTGTTTCATAAACATGAAATGCATTCTCATCAACGTACTTATGGAAATAGAAAGACTAGAGTTGTAGTTAACCGAACATAGCATTAAAACTCTATTACTCGAGTTAATAATAACCTTCCTGAGCTGCTATAATGTCACGTTCCATTTTTGGAACAGCGGGCATGAATGGCATGGGGTTTATCATTGCTAGCTTGTTCTATTGTTGGCACTAAGGACATGCCTATTATTGATGTTTACAGTTGTTATTAAATTCTTTCTAATTTTATCATCCAGAAATATTGGGATTATCACTATTCTTTTGTGTTTCTCTCTAGACTGTCAGTTCATGAGATACAAGAATGTCTGAATGAAATGGAGAACGCAGCTGTCATTTTTGACACAGATGTGTTTATTGCGCCGCCGGAGAATTACTTAGGGTCGGATGAAGATAGTGGAGATGAAGATGCGGAAGACATTGATCACTTATCGGGCAACCAGCTCCGAGGTCATGCGGAGGCAACTGTACGGAGAATCATAGACCAAGAAGTTGTAGATATACATTTAGGTTTGGATGAGTGTAACAGTGAACAGACTAAATCAAATGAAAAGTGTGTCCATTCAGTTGACTTACAAAGTTCTGGAGTATTCGATAGTCATAGAACAAAAAAACGTAAAACAGCATCTACGCCACCAAGAAAGTGGGAAGAAGTTGACATTCAGCAAAAAAATAAAAGAAAAGGAATGGTCACTTCCTGATTTCCTTTCAAAAGACTACACACCGATTGATTTATTCGAACTTTTTTTATGACCAGCAAGTAATCGAAATGCTGGTTAACTATTTAAATACATACGCGGCCCAAAAAAATGACATAGGGCATAATGTCACTTGCGAGGAAATGAAAGTGTTTCTTGCTATACTGCTTGTAAGTGGATACACGAGAGTTCCTAGGTATCGTTTATATTGGGAAGAGTCTCCGGACAGCCATAATGAAGTTATTGCAACAGCCATGTCTAGAAACAGGTTTGAACAAATCATGAGATACTTACATACGTGTGATAACAATAATCTAGACAAACACGATAAATTCACTAAAGTTCGACCTCTTTGGAAGATGATGAATGAGCGGTGGCTAAAATTCTATTTCAATGATGTAAATATCTGTGTTGATGAGGCTATGGTGCCTTATTTTGGGAAACATGGAACTAAACAACATATGATGGGTAAACCAATAAGCTTTGGGTACAAAGTTTGGTGTACATGCAATCGTCTAGGTTACGTTATTCAGGCTGATCCATATCAAGGAACCAGTACAGGAAACACAAGGACTGATATTGGAGTTGGTGTAGGCGGATCCGTTGTTTTACACATGGTATCATTATTACCCAAGGACGTCAGCTATAATATTTATTTTGATAACTATTTCACCTCAATCAAACTGTTGGAGGAACTCCAGAAAAGTGGACATAATGGAACAGGAACAATACGTCAAAACAGGTTAGGGGGAGTTCAGCTGATGAATGCTAAGGAGTTAGCCAAGAAAGGAAGAGGATCACATCATCAGTTAACTGATGCTGAAGGTGGAATTACCCTTATCCGATACAATGATAACAGCATTGTTACCGTAGCCTCGACTCAGGCAGGAGTTAGTCCTCTTGGAACAGCGAAGAGGTGGAGCAGATCACTGCAGAGAAAAATTGATGTTCCTCAGCCGGCAACAATAGTGAACTACAACACATACATGGGTGGCGTTGATCGAGTCAACGAAAATGTTGGGGGCCTTAGAGTGTCCATAAGGATGAAGAAATGGTATTGGCCATTGTTCGCATTTCCTCTAAATGTGTCTGTGAACAATGCTTGGTTGCTTTATCGCTTTTCCAGGAAGTATAAAGACCAACCACTCGATTTCCTGGCATTTACTAGGAGGATAGCTGTACCATATCTACAAAAATATAGTTCAAGAGCTTCCTTAGGCCGATCACCAAGGCAGGTCTGCCCAGTAAACAAAAAAGTTTCAGATGAAGTGCGTTTTGACAAAAAAGGTCATGCAATCGCTTCAAAGGAAAAACAGACTAGATGCGCTCAGTGCAAGAAAAACACTACAAAAATGTGCACCAAGTGTGGCATAGCACTTCACGTCTACTGTTTTGCAGTATTTCATGGCATGTGAGACAGTGACTAAAAAGAGAATGAACCGCTGTAACATAGTGCTTATCATGTGATCCTTCCTCACTAAGCCAACAGAGCTTGTTTGTTTGTTTGATTCTTTATTTCAGTGATAATTACAATATTTCCTGTATTTAAATTGTGAATAAAGTGTGTTTCTCTTTTATTTAGTCTTCAATTGAGGGACAATAAATGCAAATGTATTAAAACTCGTTGTTGAAAAAAAACAACCAACCCGTTCGTGCCCGCTGTTCCATTAATGGAACATTCCGAAAAACGTACTACGAGAATTCGTAAGATAAGTTTAACTACATTACTGTAGTTTTGGGGCCCTCTATGTGCAAAAGCGTAATAAATTTTCAAAAAAATAAAAAATAAAATAATTTGGGAACAAATGGGTTAGAATGGGTAGGGCTGTGTTGAAAAGGATGTTTGTTTTATCTGCGATTTCGTTTAAGTTGAAGTTGGGATTAGCGTGTTGGTCCATGTTGATGTAAAAATCTTCCATTATATTGAGCAATGGGCCTGAGGGATTTATATTTAAAATTTCTATGTCATTCTCGATATTGGTGAATTTATGCTTGTGTTCGTCAACATGTTGCCCTATGGATGAAAAGTAATTATATCTAGTGGCGTTGATGTGTTCGTTGCATCGGATAGAAAAACATCTGCCTGTGTGCCCAATGTAGCTAGCTTCGCAGTCGTTGCATTTTTTGCGGTATACTCCTGAGTGGTTGTATTTGTTCGTTTCATTGACCGATTTAGTGTTGTGTAAGATAGAAGCATTATTACGTGAGGTTCTGTAAGCTATTGTTACATTGTGTTTTTTGAAAATATTGGCTATGGGGTGGATGTGGGTGTTTAAAATGTAAAAAGTGCGTAGTATTTCTTAGTTTCACTGTTTCTGCTTAATTTCGATTTCGGCTGATGTTTTATTTTGTGAATGATTTTGTTTCTCATGTTTCTGTTGTATCCATTATGCTCCGCTATTTCGTGAATTATGTTCAGTTCTTCTTTCAATTCTCTTGAGAGAGTGGTATGTTGAAAGCTCTGTAAATCATGCTGTAGTATGCCGCTTTTTGTGTGCGTTCGGGTGAGTGGAATCAATTTTTGTTGTGTTGGAGGTTTGTGTAGGTTTCCTGTAGAATTTGTATGTTAAGTGGTCTTCAGTTTTAGTGACAGATAAGTCAAGATACAGTAGTTCAAAGTGTGATCTTTCTCAGTTCCCATAGTAAATTTTATATGTGGATCTATTTTGTTTAGCTGTTCAAGTATGTTGTTTTCATTTGTGGACCTGCGGTCGATAACAACGAAGATGTCGTCTATAAATCTGCACCAGAATGATATATTGTTAATTTCGCTAATTTCTGAGTGTTCTAAGTGGCTGGTGAACCCATGGGAAGGCCTTGCTGTTTGTAGATAGTGTCGTGGAATCTAAAGTATTTATTGTTTTGAGCAAATTCTAGTAAATTAATGAATTCTTCTATTTTGAGGATGGTTAGATTACTGTGTTTTTTAAAATTTGATTCTATTAGTCTTATCGTCTTCTGTGTGGGTATATTAGGGTACATGTTAATGATGTCATATGATGCTAGGATGTGGTGTTGTTCGATTTTCAGCTCTTTGGTGATGTTACAGAATTTTATTGAGTTTCGTACTGATTTCTTGGCTAAGAATGTGTAGTGTTTTTTGAGAAATTTTTGTATGAAGCATAATCATTTGTATGTCGGGCTTGAACTATAATTTATGATCGGCCTCATGGGTACATTATCTTTGTGGATCTTAGGGTAGGCTTTCGCAGTCGGCAGTTGTGGATTCATTATGGTTAGCTTTTTAGTTTCCTGCTCGTTAAGGAGAAAGTGGGTGTCTTTCAGTAATGTTTTTTGATTTCTTTGGATACTGGCAGTTGGATCTTTTATTTTGGTTTGAAAGGTGTCGTCTAGGAAACATGGTTTAGACAATCTGAAGTTCAGATAATTACAAAATTAACCCGTGAGGCGTCGCATTAAAAGAGTTATTTGATGGGTCGGGCAAGGTCGATTTGGCAGGGAAATATAAAATACCAATTCTTGTAGCAAAACGTATTGTATTGTTAAGTAAAAATATAACTATGAGACCAAATATACAGCAAAACACGTTATATTATTCAGGAAAAGCATATATATAAAATAAAATACCAGTTTTGATGTAAAAGACACTGTATTATTAAAGAAAAATGCAGTATATCCGTGAAACTAAATACCAGTTCTTATAGCAATACACGTCGTATTATTAAAGAAAAACATATCCGTGAGACTAAATACCGATGTTTGTAACAAAACACGTTGTATTACTGAAGAGAAAAATATCCATGAAACTTACAGCACACTTCTATAATGAAAAGAATGACCGTGGACGGCGAATGTCAGGAGTCGCTTACTGCGTAGTAACGCAACGCCAGGAGTCGCGCACGGTGGAAACGACCAGGCTTACAGGCAAAGCTTTCCACTGACGGACTGGTGATGAATGTGGGGAACAGTGAACGTACGCGCGTGTAGTGGACGAGTCCATTGAGGGTACAGAAAGGGATAAAGCTTTAGACCGTGAAACAATTTCGGAAGAATAAAAAATATATGCACCCGGCCTACAACACCGTGACGCGGGCCCTCGCGTGTTAACAAAATAATGATAATAAAGTTGTTGAAACTATAAAATCAATTGCATATTTATAAACGACATAGGGAGCATGATATTCTTCATGCTATGCGTAATTTCGCATTCCTTCATGGTGTTTATACATAACTTACTGCCCCTGAATAGAAAGCCCCTCACAGGCTCGTTGTTAGGCGAGTACTACAGAAATGTTATATTACCTTACCCTGATGGGGTAGAGCGGGTCCCCTAGGGGATGACGCTCTCCTTCACGTCTGGAGGTGTGTTGCGGTGATTTGAGTGCTGACAAGTTGAGAGGGGAGCGACATCGACCTTTAAAAGGAACTCTCCCAAAACAAGGAATCTAAACACCACGGAAAACCATTCTCAGAGCAGCCGACGAATGGACAGCCTCAAAGTCACGGTGTAGCTGTGGCGACCGGATCTACTCTGTTCGGCGAGGTAGGGGATACAAGGCTCATAAATATCTCTTACCTCGGTATTATTTTGATATTTATTTATTTATTTATTTATTTATTTATTTATTTATTTATTTACTTATTTATTTATTTATTTATTGTGCTTATAAACCTAATGATGTGAAACACATATACTATCAGCTTTGAACTATATTATCTCCTATGAAAGCCCTTGTGTCATATAGGAGATAATAATATACTTTTCTTCAGTCTTCCACTGTGCGTGTTGGCGGTGGAATAACACCCATGGTATCCCCTGCCTATCATGAGAGGCAACTAAAAGGGACTAAAACATTTTTGTTTTATTTCGTACTTCGTTTCAGAGTTCCTTGGTTGTGTTTTATTTTAAAGTTCTGTTCCTCTTAACTTCTTCAGAGAGAATGATTACGTACAGTAGTTTTACATCGTCTTAAAACAAAAATCACCACTACCACTCTCAAGTTAGAAGCGTGGGTTAGCGACCACGGGGCCCTGAGCTGAGTCCTGGTATTGCTTCCACTTACTTGTACCAGGCTCCTCTATTTCATCTACCCTATCAGACCTCCCTTTGTCAACTCTTGTTCTTTTCCGACCCCGACGCTATTAGGTTTGCGAGGGCTAGGGAGTCTTTTATTTTCACGCCCTTCGTGGCCCTTGTCTTTCTTTGGCCGATACCTTCAGTTTTAGAAGCGTCGGATCTCTTCACCTTTTCACTCTGATTAGTGTTTGGGTATACAGGGTGATCACCGCCAGACAAGTTAAACAGAGAGAGCAAGTTACGGCTATAGAAAAATTGTGATTACTAGTCTTTTTGCTAAGAACTTACAGTCAAGCTGATTTATTAAGAATTAAGTTAAGTATAATTATTAATTATTATGTAGCCTATATATGGTATCTACGAAGTTAGTTTTGAACCATCTCAACGTTGTTTTGATGTATTATGTAGCTGGAATTCCAGATGAGCGATGCGTATTTTAGCCGACAATGGAGTTGTATAATAACTTTATGAAGTCACTGGGCCATCTCTTAATAAATCCTAACGCTCTGTAAGTATCAGTAACTAATTCGTTTATGTGTCTTCTCCTGCAGTCTGACCTGTATGCTTTTCATCGCGTATCGTTGGGTCCAACACCGGAGCTGTGCGTGTGGCGTGGAATGTCAGTTGTCCTTGAGAAGGTACGCAATTCATATCACGTAATGCGGTGGCTATAGATGATCACAGTTTATTATTCTTTGCAGCGCTTCCTTCGAACAGATACCCGACACGTGTGCGAGAATTACGGTCTCGCCACAGCCTCATCGGCTTTTACTCGAGCATCTATCAGGGACTGAATGAACCACTCAAATGTTATCACGCATAAATGCTAGAAATGTACAATCTGTAGGAAAGTCTCCCTTATACAGTTTTAAATGATCAAAGTAAATACCTTGATGACGGTGTAGAGGTTTTGAATAAGAAGTGGGTTTTTCTGTTAGGGAACTCACCTTCTCGGCGTATTACAATAATGGTCTTCCTTTAAATTCATTTTCAAATTCGTCCGTTGAATAAGTAATTGTGTTCTATTTTAAATTTATTTCTAATTACTTTGTACAGAAATCATGGTTACTTAGTTGTAATTCCTCTTAAAACAATAATCACCACCACCACCACCACGAGTCCAGACCATGTAATCTTCTGAGAAGGGAAGGGCGCGTACCGGGGAGTCACTGATCTTACGTAAATTTTTCACGCACGTTAAATGAGCCAAGAATAACACAATGGCCAACATACTTAATACAAACATACTCGTGCGACCTAGAGAAAGCATTAAAATTAATATATTTGAATTAGCGCGCTCCGCTACGCAACTCGCCCTGTCACGCAGGTGATGTAAGCCCACGCTGACATAAGCTTAGAGCCGTTGTATAGGGCTAGTTGTGGTTTGTGAAGTGGTAATCAACATAGGCAAAGTTACTTTGCGTTCGAAGCAAACTATGGAAAACCCTTATGCTCGCACCGTTAGGTGTGGCTGGTGTGGAGCTGCTTTCCTGTGTAACGTGTCTTGTTATGTTGTTACTGTTACCGTGTTTTTGTGGTAGTTATGCGTGAAAGAAGGTGCGGGGTGGTGAATAGGTCTCAGGCTACGAAATTAAAGTGAATTTAAAATTTAACAAGGTTATATTTTCTTTTCAAAATCAAGAAATAACAAACATGGCAGGTACAGAGTAGCAAGGCAACAAAAGTACAATTACAGTATTTACAGGATTTGGGCTTCGAGCCCCGCGATCACAATCCTTGAGCAATTAGCTCAGTTTTACCCCAAACACAAGTGTCAACAGAGGGGCAGAGAACCTCATTCATGCCTAGGAGCACTTGCTCCAAAATACACAGTAAGGCCTCCTTGAGGCGCGCAGAAAACAAAATTTTCAGAAAAAGAGCAACTTGCTCTCAAAATTCAGGCCTGTCAAAGGCCCCACCTAATTCCACTTTCAAGCTGTCCTTTCAGGACATAAACACAGGGGTAAAATACCCAATCTACTGAGGCCTATTAAATGACAAGAAGGTTAATTACATGACCTCTAAAATAACAATTTGAGAGGAGGCGATCTGCACTCCTAATACACTTGTTTTTAAAACCTAATCTGGCTCTAGGCCACTAATGCAAGGGCTAATCCCATACTACAGAGGTGACTTTAGAAAAGAACAATTTGCTTTACGTTAACGAAGAATAGGTTGAGAAAAATAAGTTCACCTCAAAACAATATGATTGGGAGCTCGAGAGGGTTAAGCACTCTCTATCCCGATATGCAGTTTAAAAGATGGAATAGATACAAGTTTATTTACATTTTAAGGAAGGTTACATAATGGAAAAACTTCGGATCCGCCCCGAGAGTTAAACTGCTGAGCAAGCAAGAAAAGAAGTAATTAATCGGCCATTACCTGGTTGTTGACTGCCGCCGAAGAAAGAGGCGCTTCCCGCCCCCTGCTATGTACTTTACACACGAAAAGATGGAACAGAAGTGGCCCGGAGACCCTAAAATCAGCAGTTTATATACTCTCGCGGAAAGTTCGAGGCGTTAGGGGAATGAGAACATCCTCCCACAAACTCTTTATTGGGTAGGATACAGCAACATATTCAAGTTGGGGGAAGATACATCCGATTGGTCAGAAATTAATGAAAGAAAATCGGGATTGGCTAAATTTAAAACAAGGGGAAAGAAAGGGTTAATATTGCCAACTTAAACAATGACAGAAGGAAATTTAACAAAGAACAAACTTTTGAAATTAAATTTTCTCAAAAGAACAGTTCTTTTTCTTCGCACTAGGGTGCACTATTGTAGTTCTTCAGTAGTGTCCTCTAGAAGAGAAAGTTCACACTTCTTACTACCGGTAAAACAAAAATACATCAAAAGTGGCACAGTTCAAGAACTCCAAACTTTCCAAGTAGTGACATCTTCCGAGAAACTTGAAAATTAATACCGTCGATAAAGTTCAGACTTCCTCCAGCAGAGGAGTTTCAATTGGCGCACATTTTAAATTAGCGGCGTGGAGGTGTACCGCCCGGTACAGACCTCCCCCCCCAAAAGATCCTCCAGGGGTGACACATGAAATTTGTTTGAAAACAAGGTCCAAGTTTTGATGTTGATACGGAGATTAATTGCCGAAGAATTTATCGAAATGGCTGAAATTTAGTTTGATTCAGTTTCAAAATTTGTTTTAGTAACAGCGGAAGTACTGTCTTAATGTTTGTAGAAGGTAGAATTGAGAAGGAAAACTTTAGTTTTAAAGTTGAGGAAAATTTTCTAAGTCCACCAAATATTTCAGTAGAATACCCAAGAAAAGGTAGTAAGGTTGATCTGGAATGTCCATATAGTTGATGTTGATTAAGTTGGATGGCCATACCGGCCGTTGCAGCTTGCATCCAAAGGCGGCCGCTCGGACCCCACAAGTACCCTGAGATACCGCTCGCCCGCACTATGAGGGGAGCAGAGGTGTTGAAGCACGCCGCGCCCGCGGTGAACATATACAGGCTGCTGGCAAGTAGCAGGTCGTGCGCCGCACATCAGCCTTGGCCGGGAGGAGAGCTCCGGCTCGCCGTGCACTTGTGGTCCTCGCTGGGGAAGAGGGGGCCCATCCTCTAACCCAGTCGCAGCACGGCGCCGCGCGGCTGCGGGGGCACTGAAACATTAAAACTAGGCGGCAGAATTTGTTGGACCATCATCTTTTTTGAGGGCACAGGATTTGTGGAGAGGTTGAGGGGCCAGCAGCCTGCAGAAATTCATTGCATTAATTAAGCCACTGTGTAGAGTGGAGCAGGAGACGGGAGCGTGGTAATGGCCGTGGCAAGGACAGGATGGCAGTTTAATGGTTCGGGGCAGGTTTCACAAAAATGCTTACATATAAAACAAAATACTATAGAAGGGGCAGAAAGCCTTAAAAGTGAAAACTCAAAAAAAAAAAAAAAAATAACCTTCATATTCCTTTCACGATTATATGAAGCAAGTTAACACAGAAATTACACCGGTTTCACCTGTGACAGGTGAACCCTAAATATCCTCTCGGTGGCTGGATTACTTAATAACAACGTAACCGGCGTAAGGAAATCTAAAATAGTACACGGCCCATGAAATCTGGAGGCAAGCTTGCCCGCGGGAACAAAATTCTTGACCATCACTTGGTCACCTACCTTCAAAGGGGTGGGTCTCCGTCCACGATCATATCTTTCCCTAACCTTTTCATGAGAGACTTTAAGATTGGCTTTAGCTTTCTTCCAAAGATCTTTAATGTTGTCCGGATCTATTGTCTCGGGTAGAATGTCACTCAGAGACCAGAGGTTAGAGAGCGGCGTGTTGGGAACGAACTTGAACATCAAAGAAGCTGGAGTAAACTTGTGAGATTCATGAACCGCCGAATTCAAAGCAAAAGCTAACCAATGCAAGGACGTGTCCCACCTGGAATGATCTTCATGATGATAGGCAATAAGTGCGGACCTGAGATTACGGTTAACCCGTTCAGCCAGAGATGGTTGAGGGTAATAAGCATAAGTAGTCACATGAGAGATGGACAAGTCAAAACAGAATTTACGAAAAAGATTTGATGTGAACGCCTTAGCATTATCAGACACAATATATTGGCACGGACCAAAAGAAGCAAAAATAGAATTTAGGCAAGTAATGGTGGACTGAGCGGTAGCCAGCTTAGTCGGAAATAACCAGGAAAATCTTGTAAAACCATCTACGCATACAAAGATGAACTTGTTGGCATTTCCCTTTGACTGGGGGAAGGGTCCTACATAATCAATATACAGGCGTTCCATGGGGTGCGACGCTTGATGCGAAGACAGAAGGCCTACCTTGGTGGACATGGTTGGTTTACTAAGCAAACAAGATTTACAAGCCTTTACTAGTTCACGGATTTCACCGTCCATACCTTTCCAGATGAACATTTCACGAATCTTCTCACGAGTTTTAAAGATACCAAGATGCCCCCCTAACGGGGTCTCATGATAGTACTTGAAGATCATAGGTACAAGGACAGCTGGAACGACAACCTTCATCATCTTATCATGCCTCGAAGGGCAACATAAAACACCATTCCTCAGAACATAAGGGACAACATGTTCCCCAGAAGAAAGGGTTTCCATTATCGGAGCCAGCGTCGGATCTTCACGTTGGTATTTCCCGATATTCCTAAAGAGCATGGGAGCATCTGTTAAGATGGCATTAACCTCAGATAGCATGGACTCGGGAGGTGAAGAACTATCGACCGGATTATGGGTCACGGCCTCGTTGGAAAACATACGGCTGAGTCCATCAGCAACAACATTTTCGGTACCTCGGATATGCCTGACATCGAATTGGAAGGCAGAAATACGGATGGCCCAACGGGCTATACGACCAGTACGACGCGGCCTACCTAAGACCCAGCTTAAGGCTTGATTATCTGTCTCCAGGTCGAATTTGACATGTTCAAGATAGAGACGGAACTTTTCTAAGGCAAATAAGACTGCCAAACCTTCGAGCTCATAGATGGAATACTTCTCTTCTTGAGCCGACAAGGTCCTAGATGCATAGGCGATGGGTCGCCTCCCTAGTTCAGTCTCTTGAAGAAGACTGAAGCTACTGCTGATGACGACGCGTCGGTTTGGACAATGAATTTCTTCGAGAAATCAAGCATATCAAGTACAGGGGCATTACAGGGAGCTAATTTAAGATCTTTAAAAGCGGCTTGTTGAGAAGGGCCCCACTCGAATTTGATGCCTTTCCTACGAAGAAGGTTTAAGGGCGCCGCTCTATTAGCGAAGTTAGGAATAAACTTCCTGAAGAAATTCACCATACCAATGAACCTGGCGATACCTTTAATGTCCTTGGGAGGTTTAAAATCACGGATGGCCTGTGTTCTAGAATGATCGACTGCAACACCATCAGGTGACACAATATGCCCTAGGAATGACATAGAGGGCTTAGCAAAGGCCACCTTGGACAACTTGACAGTTAACCCAGCCTTACGGAGGCGATTGAGAACTTCTCGCAGATGATCTAGATGTTCTTCAAAGGTCTCCGAAAATACGACGACATCATCCAAATAGTGATACAAATACTCAAATTTGATGTCAGAGAAGACCCTATCTAGCAGCCTAGTGAGTACAGCTGCTCCCGTGGGGAGCCCGAAAGGCACGCGGTTGTATTCGTATAAATTCCAGTCCGTGGCAAACGCTGTAAGATGTTTAGACTCTTCCGCCAGGGGAATTTGATTGTAGGCTTGATTCAAGTCCAAGATAGTAAAGAACTTGGCCTTACGAAACCATCAAAAACAAGAATGAAGGACGGGAAGGGGCACAGATTGCAACACCACCTTCCGATTGAGAGCCCTATAATCAATGACAGGCCTGAAGCCTCCTTGGGGTTTCGGGACTAGAAAAATAGGCGAAGAATACGCCGACTTAGAGGGCCTAATAGTACCGTCCTTCAACATCTGATCGATGATTTCTTTCAGAGCCTTCATTTTAGGTGGAGATAGCCTATAAGGTGGAAAACGGACAGGAATCGAATCCGTGACCTCAATTTTGTATTCAATAAGGTCAGTAACACCAAGAGTATCAGAGAACACCTCTGGAAATGACTGACACAACTTACGAATACTATCTGCCTGGTCCTCAGGTAGATGTCTAAGGTCTAACAACATCTCATCCTGGGTAGGCGAAATAGATGAACATGATACAGAATTACACTTTAACAAGGGAATTTTACAATTGGACGCAAATTTGAATGTGCACGACCTACTCTGGAGATCGAGCACAAGACCAGTGTAAGAAATGAAGTCAGCTCCCAATATAATGGGGCAAGACAAGTGCTTAGCCACAAACAATTTGATTTTCCAAGTAAATTTAAAAATACGAATTTTGACATTTACAGCACCTAGGATTTCCAATGGAGATGAATTAGCCGAAACATATTGAACAGGAGAAGAGACATAGTCAGGTAGTTTACAAACAGACTTCAATTTTGAATACCATTCAGCCGAAATAATCGAACAAACACTGCCTGAATCTAAGAGAGCTGTTACAGGTTCATTATTTAACTCAATCTTAAGAAAAGGAACAGGCGCGGGGGAACCCGCCGCAATCCTAAGACACTCTTTAGGGCATTCAAAAGACGAATTTGAAGACTGATCGTTCCCTAAATTTACAACCTGTTTACCCGGGGCTGAGTCTCGGAAAGATGGATTAGTTGACTCAGCCGAAGCCACTAGTCACTTTTGATTGTTGTTGGAAGTTGCACCAGAAGTTGAGCAGGAGGGGGTGCTATTTGAATTTGGGCAATTTTTGGCGATATGTGAGAAAGCCCCACATTTAAAACAGCCTTGTGATGAACCAGCCCCATTCCTTGTCCCACTCGACTTGATCAGTGGACACTTATTGCGCAGATGGTCGGGCGACCCGCAAGCATAACATTTACGGGGTGTGACTGGTCGTCGAGGAGGAGGCCGAGTATTACTAAAGGAAGGTAGGGGTTCTTTCGCGACACGCAAGGAATCGGCGTACCTCACTCCTTCCGCTGAGACGGCCAACGCTTCAAGTTCAGAGAAGGTTTGCGGGCACGCCGCGAAACACAAATATGACCTATAGGGTGGTGAAATTCCTTCTACAATAGCCTGTACAATCTGATCTTCAGGAAAATGAAGGGCAAACACCCTAGTATAAAACTTAATGTCTTGTATGAAATCAGCCAGATTTTCATCCAATCTCTGTACTCGATAATAGTACTTCTGAATCAGAGATGACTTCGCGCGGGCGGGATTAAAATTTGCAAGCAAGTGTGCATGAAAATCTTCAATAGATGACTGTTCGGCTATGGCTCTTACTATTTTGTCAGAGAGAATACCAGTTGCATAAGGGTAGATGATTTGCAAAATTTGGCATGGAGAAAGAGAAAACACAAGGGCATGGTCCTGAAATTCAACTAAAAATCTTAAGAATGAAATTACGTCACTGGTGGTATTAACGGAAAACTTAGAGATACCTCTGAGCAACATAGCCAATGGATGAGGCAAGCTGCTAAACCCGGGTGACATAGTAGGTAAAGGTTTCAACGGCAAGGAAGTTAATTCCGAACGTATATTATTCAACGATGCACGGCGTCCAGACTCGTTGTCCAATGGGGCAGAGATGGTTTGAGCAGCAACGGTTATCCTATTAACTTCTCCCTTAGGAGGCTCTTCCTCGGAACCTGCATTCATCGTGGTGGGTTGATCAATTTTGGGAGGAATTTCCCCAGTTAACAATTGAGTGACCTTGCTAGATAACTCAGAAATATTTTCAAGTAGCGTACTAGCTTCCTTCTTCTGAACATCATTCAACTTTAGAGACAACAGATCGTTAACTCTATTTGAAAAATGAAACAGCCTGGCTTGCACACGCTTAATTTGATTAGGAGAAGGATCATTTTCATCAAAAAACTAACTACAGATGCTAGCCCAGTAATATTCTCGACGATCGTGGAAAGAGAGTCGTCAATTTCTTTCTCTCCCAAGGTGGGGATGGAAATGTTCAAATCAAGGAACTCTCTAAGCTTGTTTGTGTCTACCGCAACCGTGCCTCCAGATTGCACATTTCTAATAGTCAATTCATAGATCAACTCCTCCTTGCGCAAATAGTTAAGATGGAGAACATCGCGAGGACCGGGCATGATGACAGAACAATTTTGAAAAACTCAAAAAATTCCCGCAACTGAGAAAAATGGTTAGAGTTCGGATCAAAACAATGTTTAGCCGTCAAAATGGGCTAAAATGAGACCCATTCAACCACGCTCTGCTACCACTTGTTACCGTGTTTTTGTGGTAGTTATGCGTGAAAGAAGGTGCGGGGTGGTGAATAGGTCTCAGGCTACGAAATTAAAGTGAATTTAAAATTTAACAAGGTTATATTTTCTTTTCAAAATCAAGAAATAACAAACATGGCAGGTACAGAGTAGCAAGGCAACAAAAGTACAATTACAGTATTTACAGGATTTGGGCTTCGAGCCCCGCGATCACAATCCTTGAGCAATTAGCTCAGTTTTACCCCAAACACAAGTGTCAACAGAGGGGCAGAGAACCCCATTCATGCCTAGGAGCACTTGCTCTAAAATACACAGTAAGGCCTCCTTGAGGCGCGCAGAAAACAAAATTTTCAGAAAAAGAGCAACTTGCTCTCAAAATTCAGGCCTGTCAAAGGCCCCACCTAATTCCACTTTCAAGCTGTCCTTTCAGGACATAAACACAGGGGTAAAATACCCAATCTACTGAGGCCTATTAAATGACAAGAAGGTTAATTACATGACCTCTAAAATAACAATTTGAGAGGAGGCGATCTGCACTCCTAATACACTTGTTTTTAAAACCTAATCTGGCTCTAGGCCACTAATGCAAGGGCTAATCCCATACTACAGAGGTGACTTTAGAAAAGAACAATTTGCTTTACGTTAACGAAGAATAGGTTGAGAAAAATAAGTTCACCTCAAAACAATATGATTGGGAGCTCGAGAGGGTTAAGCACTCTCTATCCCGATATGCAGTTTAAAAGATGGAATAGATACAAGTTTATTTACATTTTAAGGAAGGTTACATAATGGAAAAACTTCGGATCCGCCCCGAGAGTTAAACTGCTGAGCAAGCAAGAAAAGAAGTAATTAATCGGCCATTACCTGGTTGTTGACTGCCGCCGAAGAAAGAGGCGCTTTCCGCCCCCTGCTATGTACTTTTCACGCGAAAAGATGGAACAGAAGTGGCCCGGAGACCCTAAAATCAGCAGTTTATATACTCTCGCGGAAAGTTCGAGGCGTTAGGGGAATGAGAACATCCTCCCACAAACTCTTTATTGGGTAGGATACAGCAACATATTCAAGTTGGGGGAAGATACATCCGATTGGTCAGAAATTAATGAAAGAAATTCGGGATTGGCTAAATTTAAAACAAGGGGAAAGAAAGGGTTAATATTGCCAACTTAAACAATGACAGAAGGAAATTTAACAAAGAACAAACTTTTGAAATTAAATTTTCTCCAAAAGAACAGTTCTTTTTCTTCGCACTAGGGTGCACTATTGTAGTTCTTCAGTAGTGTCCTCTAGAAGAGAAAGTTCATACTTCTTACTACCGGTAAAGCAAAAATACATCAAAAGTGGCACAGTTCAAGAACTCCAAACTTTCCAAGTAGTGACATCTTCCGAGAAACTTGAAAATTAATACCGTCGATAAAGTTCAGACTTCCTCCAGCAGAGGAGTTTCAACTGGCGCACATTTTAAATTAGCGGCGTGAAGGTGTACCGCCCGGTACAGTTACTATAACAAATAACGATCTTATTCTACTGCTTTCATCAACCCACAATCAATGCGGTTAACACCATATCACGACGAGCTACGCAATTACTAACAGAATAATGGAGAAGCTGAGTGGCACACCGTAGCCAAGCGCGCCAATTCAAACGTGCGAATGTAGGTCACATCAGTTACATTCCGTTACGTTGTTGTTGGTCTATTTAAAGTGTGTGCAAAATTCACATAAGTTCCGTGATTCCCTGGTTCGTTCCCTTCACTTCTGGCTGTGCATCCCCCTGTTGGTGGGGGCGGTAGAATAACACCCATTGTATCCCTGCCTGTCGTAGGAGGCGACTAAAAGGGGCCACAGGGGCTCCTAACTTGGGATCGTGGGTTGGAGTCCTGGCATTGTTTCCACTTACTTGTGCCAGGCTCCTCACTTTCATCTATCCTATCCGATCTCTCTTGGTCAACTCTTGTTCTTTTCCGACCCCGACGCTATTAGGTTTCCGAGGGCTAGGGAGTCTTTCATTTTCATGCCCCTTGTGGCCCTTGTCTTCCTTTGGCCGATATCTTCATTTTTCGAAGTGTCGGACCCCTTCCATATTTTCCCTCTGATTGGTGTTATATAGAGGATGGTTGCCTAGCTGTACTTCCTCTTAAAACAAAAATCACCACCACCACCACCACCACCACCACGACGATAGCTTCATCTTTCGAAGTGTCGGATCCCTTCCATTTTTTCTGTCTGATTAGTGTTATATAGAGGAAGGTTGCTTAGTTGTACTTAGTCTTTAAACAATAATCACCACCACCACCACCTCTGAATGTGCACGCAAATAGAGTACAGCTTCCGTCTTGTGGCCTCTCATCTTGACCGGAGGAGTCTACTCCCGATATCGCAATGGCAACCTGCGATAACACTGCGTGCATTCGCATGTGATTAGAGATACATCTCGAGAAGCGCCACACGTGGAGCTGAAAACGATTAGGGGCCTAGTCTGCTGTGGCCAGTCAAACGTAGTGCGCGTGAAGACACGCATAAACAATAAGTACTGTTACAAGCTACGAAAAAACCCGCGGCGAGGTCGTGACTGTAAGGAAAATATAATGACGGCTGGTACAAACGCTTTTTCTTCTTCAATCAATTTTCACACATGGATTTTTGGATTCAAAGAAATGAGAATTCAAAATGTGCAGTTCTGATTACTTTCCACTTGCAAATGTCCTTGTATACTGTCGTTATCCTGCGCTAGTGTTAGAATAAACGCCACGCAGGAACGTACAGAACATACTAGCAGAACGGGTTAAATTCGCGTCTCTCTAGTGCCATTTATGTAAGCTTGGGAACTTTCTGGGAGCTTTTGACTTTAGTTTTAGTCAATTCCCTACGCATGGGAAGATGAAGCACTCATATTCAGGTATAGAATAGAGTGATGATTACCAACTTCCGACGAGGAGAGCAAAGTTCCTTACTTGGAAGGTTTCACTCGATCCAGCGCTCTGTGACGTAGAACAGAAATTTTCAAGACGTTGCCGTAAACCAACAATGTGCCAGTGTGACAATTAACCAGAACAAAATCAAGTTATGACATTACACACAATTCTACTGCAAGTTTAGTTTGATGTGTGCAGTTTAAATACGGTATTATACGTTTCATATACAAAAGTCAAATCAAATTTTGTCCGCTCTGTCTGCTTGTTAGTTTTTCAATTGCTACCCAGAACTAGCCGTGCGGTTAGGGGCGCGCACCCGTTCGGTTGCATTCGGGACGTCGTGGGTTGGAATCCCACTTTCGGCAGCCCTGAAGATGGTTTTCCGTTCTTCCCCATTTTCATACCAGGCAAATGCTGGGGCTATACCTTAATTAAGACCACGGCCGCTTCATTCCCACTCCTTGCCCTCTTCTATCACAGCGTCGCCATAAGATCTTCCTGTGTCAGTATGACGTAAAGCACATTGTAAAAGTAATCTTAAATTGCTAAACAACATATTTATAAACTCGGTAATTAAGTTAAGGGAGTGACAGGGCGTGCTCCTGCGCACCGATTAATAGACAGTGGCGTAGCGGTATTTAGGAATAAAAAGGGAAAACTAAAAATCCCTGTTGCAATCAACTGAATAGAAAACCTTTAAAAAATAAAAGTTGCGTGATGCATAAATTGCGAACTTTTGTGAATGGTGCCGTTTTAGATAATGGCAGAGATATTAACCCTTTCCCAAGGACTATGTTTCACCCACTGTCTGGAGAAACCTGGAGTAATAATTTGCTTGTCAGGTATAGTTGTGGAGTACCTTCACTAAATAATTTATTCAGTAAAAACCATTTAAGATATCGCTTTCAAATACTGTAACAATGGAGAATACACTTTAGTTATTTTTAAATGATACAATGAGATCACCTAATTACACGCAAGACCCTCCTCCCTGTTCAGAATGATACATGAATGAACATTTCCTGTCCTGTGCCGTATTTCGATTTCCCTCAGATTCATATCCTGCCCCAGCTGCTTCCCAAGTTTAAACTACCATTGCATTTGTCAACATATTGATCTAATTTGTAACAAATATCCTCCGCACTCAGCCCCACGGGCTCTGAACTTTGGAGCGTGGAAAGGCGAGCACGGGGCCCTTAGCTGCGTCCTGGCATTGCTTCCACTTTCTTGTGCCTTGCTCCTCACTTTCATCTATCCTATCTGACCTTCCTCGGTCAACTCTTGTTCTTTTCCAACCCCGACGGTATTACATATGGAGGCCTAGGGAGTCTTTCACTTTCACGCCCTTCGTAGCCCTTGTCTTCCTCTCCCTGTGGGTGGAGGCGGTAGAATAACACCCACGGTGTCCCCTGTCTGTCTTAAGAGGCGACTAAAAGGGGCCCCAGGGGCTCTGAACTTTGGAGCGTGGGTTGGCGACCACGGGGCCCTTAGCTGAGTCCTGGCATTGCTTCCACTTACTTGTGCCGGGCTCCTCACTTTCATCTATCCTATCCGACCTCCCTTGGTCAACTCTTGATCTCTTCCGACCCCGACGCTGTTAGGTTTGCGATAGCTAGGGAGTCTTTCATTTTCACGCCCTTCGGGGCCCTTGTCTTATTTTGGCCGATACCTTCATTTTTCGAAGTGTCGGATACCTTCCATTTTTTCCTCTGATTAGTGTTATATAGAGGATGGTTGCCTAGTTGTACTTCCTCTTAAAACAATAATCACCACCACCACCTCCTCCGCACTCAACTGGTTCTGAGCAGCCATGTCTGATGTCTGGTGGTTTACATTCAGCCAGCTGTCTGTTCTATCTAAGGAAACGTATAAAGGAACACTTTATTTTAGGATTCCGTGCATGCCAGTTGTATCTAGGAAGCATAGGGAATTCACTGGTTTCAAAAAATCATATGTTTAGACGACAGATGGCAGAGAAAGTCGGTTTGTAAGTCGAGTACGCTTTACTACGCAACCCGCGGAGAAAATGTGCGACTTCAGTACGCTTTACTGCGCACCCGCGGAGAAAATGTGCGACTTCAGTACGCTTTACTGCGCAACCCGCGGAGAAAATGTGCGACTTCAGTACGCTTTACTGCGCAACGCGCGGAGAAAATGTGCGACTTCAGTACGCTTTACTGCGCAACCCGCGGAGAAAATGTGCGACTTCAGTACGCTTTACTACGCAACCCGCGGAGAAAATGTGCGACTTCAGTACGCTTTACTGCGCAACCCGCGGAGAAAATGTGCGACTTCAGTACGCTTTACTGCGCAACGCGCGGAGAAAATGTGCGACTTCAGTACGCTTTACTGCGCAACGCGCGGAGAAAATGTGCGACTTTAGTACGCTTTACTGCGCAACGCGCGGAGAAAATGTGCGACTTCAGTACGCTTTACTGCGCACCCGCGGAGAAAATGTGCGACTTCAGTACGCTTTACTGCGCAACGCGCGGAGAAAATGTGCGACTTCAGTACGCTTTACTGCGCAACGCGCGGAGAAAATGTGCGACTTCAGTACGCTTTACTGCGCAACGCGCGGAGAAAATGTGCGACTTCAGTACGCTTTACTGCGCAACGCGCGGAGAAAATGTGCGACTTCAGTACGCTTTACTGCGCAACGCGCGGAGAAAATGTGCGACTTCAGCACGCTTTACTGCGCACCCGCGGAGAAAATGCGCGACTTCAGTACGCTTTACTGCGCAACGCGCGGAGAAAATGTGTGACTTCAGTACGCTTTACTGCGCAACGCGCGGAGAAAATGTGCGACTTCAGTACGCTTTACTGCGCAACGCGCGGAGAAAATGTGCGACTTCAGTACGCTTTACTGCGCAACCCGCGGAGAAAATGTGCGACTTCAGTACGCTTTACTGCGCACCCGCGGAGAAAATGTGCGACTTCAGTACGCTTTACTGCGCAACGCGCGGAGAAAATGTGCGACTTCAGTACGCTTTACTGCGCAACCCGCGGAGAAAATGTGCGACTTCAGTACGCTTTACTGCGCAACGCGCGGAGAAAATGTGCGACTTCAGTACGCTTTACTGCGCAACGCGCGGAGAAAATGTGCGACTTCAGCACGCTTTACTGCGCACCCGCGGAGAAAATGCGCGACTTCAGTACGCTTTACTGCGCAACGCGCGGAGAAAATGTGTGACTTCAGTACGCTTTACTGCGCAACGCGCGGAGAAAATGTGCGACTTCAGTACGCTTTACTGCGCAACGCGCGGAGAAAATGTGCGACTTCAGTACGCTTTACTGCGCAACCCGCGGAGAAAATGTGCGACTTCAGTACGCTTTACTGCGCACCCGCGGAGAAAATGTGCGACTTCAGTACGCTTTACTGCGCAACGCGCGGAGAAAATGTGCGACTTCAGTACGCTTTACTGCGCAACGCGCGGAGAAAATGTGCGACTTCAGTACGCTTTACTGCGCACCCGCGGAGAAAATGTGCGACTTCAGTACGCTTTACTGCGCAACGCGCGGAGAAAATGTGCGACTTCAGTACGCTTTACTGCGCACCCGCGGAGAAAATGTGCGACTTCAGTACGCTTTACTGCGCAACGCGCGGAGAAAATGTGCGACTTCAGTACGCTTTACTGCGCAACGCGCGGAGAAAATGTGCGACTTCAGTACGCTTTACTGCGCAACGCGCGGAGAAAATGTGCGACTTCAGTACGCTTTACTGCGCAACGCGCGGAGAAAATGTGCGACTTCAGTACGCTTTACTGCGCAACGCGCGGAGAAAATGTGCGACTTCAGTACGCTTTACTGCGCACCCGCGGAGATAATGTGCGACTTCAGTACGCTTTACTGCGCAACGCGCGGAGAAAATGTGTGACTTCAGTACGCTTTACTGCGCAACGCGCGGAGAAAATGTGCGACTTCAGTACGCTTTACTGCGCAACCCGCGGGAAAGAGTTAATGTGTATTATATTTTTGTAACTTTAAAACTTTTCAGTCAGTAAAGAACTAATTTTACCACCCATAACATACTTGTAAAAGGAACACGGTTAAACAAAGAATGAAGTGTTTTAGTATTTCTTTCTCTCTCCTTCCCGTTGCAATTGCCCTGTGGGTGGGGGTGGTAGAATAAGACACACGGTATCCCCTGGCTGTCGTAAGAGGCGGCTAAAATGGGCCCCAGGGGCTCTGAATTTGGAGCATGGGTTGGCGACCACGGGCCCCTCAGCTGAGTCCGTGCATTGCTTCCACTTACTTGTGCCAGGCTCCTCACTTTCATCTATCCTATCCGACCTCCCTTGGTCAACTCTTGTTCTTTTTGGAACCAACAGTATTACGTATAGAGGCCTAGAGAGTCTTAAATTTTCATGCCCTTCGTGGCCCTTGTCTTTCCTTGGCCGATACCTTCATTTTTCGAAGTGTCGGACACCTTGCCATTCCAATAACGATCGTTAGGTGGTGCAATGCTCTGTCGTTAGCGTGAGTTGGCCAGGTTGTCGGTAATTTCCCGTTACGTCATGCTGCAGTGATGTCAACGGCTACTATGAATTGTACTTTTAGTGTTGTTGTTATTAAAAATCACGTACAATTACGATCATAATAATGATACAAATAAATTTCAAGGATTCGTGTTGACGTCACCGGAAATAAAATTATCATAACGGTAAATTACACGTCAGCCCATTAAATGCTCATTACAAAGTCAGAGTACGATAACAACAATACAACTATAATAGAATTCAAGCCAAGGTAGCCGTTGACATCCTCGCGGAAACTTGGCAGCTGGCCTCACATTGGACCAGCTTGCACTCCTTGAGGGAATAGTAAGGAGTGTGGAAGTACCACTAGAACCTTCAAATACTTAACGGTGAAAACATACATGTTTCTACATTTAATTCACCCAAGTGTGATTTGATAGATTCTGATGATGCAGTTTCAAAACCGAAATTTGTCATTCTTTGATTAATACAGTTTTCTCAAGTACGTTATACTACTATAGGTGTTATGATTAGTGTTCCACAGATGAAAAAGCTTTAAAGTTGCGTTATTATTAACAAATACATCGCAGTTGGGAAATATCCCGGTGGCAAAGATCACACTTACATTAGGGTGTTAAGAAAGTAAAGTTAAGATATTATTCCACAACAGCAACAACTACAACTACAACAAGCAGTTCCACGGAAAGAAAGAACTACAACAAACACTATTTGTTTAACATTCAAAATCGACATGTACAAATTCTCACACAACTTACGAATTTCCAGTACTTACACTACGGCTTACAACACTACAGGTTGAGCTTAGTGCCAGTTTAACATTACAACACCGTCATATACGAACCTTTCAAAAGTTTACACTATGACATACAGGTCCAATAGCACTGTTAATGCAGCATGTACAAGTACAAACCCATACTTACCTTAAATTATTCAGATACTTACAGTGGATTGAGCATTGCATTAAAATGTGACACATCACATAGAAATTTACCCACAATTCACAGAATGTTCGGCTCTATTCTTGAATTATCTTAAATTTTTTTGAAAAGGCTCTAAGACAGTTGCAAGTAATGCATTCCAATCATCAATTCCCCGATTTTAAAACGAATATTAGTTTTCTGTGACCTACCTTTCACTTTATGCGGACGATCTGTCCTACCTATGTGACAGTCCTTTCGTAGTCGATTCTTCATCTCTCCCCAAGCTGACTTATTCGTGTAGACATTGTACATAACCGTGTTCGTGTCCCCAAGAACTGAGTCAACACTCAAATGTATGGCTCACTTCTTAACATATCACATTTTCCACAAACAATCAAATATCCGCGACAATATTAGGTCTTTCTTACAATAAAGGTTATAGAGTGGTGATGGCGATGTTGGATATAATATGAAAAACAACTAGGCAATTATTTTCTATTAACATTAACGAGAGGGAAGAAAATGAAAGTCGTCCTACATTTCTAAAGACAATTTTTTGGCCAATGAAAGACATGGCCCACGAAGGATGCTAAAATGAAAGAGGCCTCGAATGCTATAGTACCGTCAGAGTTGGGAAAGAAGCAGTGTTGACCAAGTGAGGTTGTATAGGATAGATCAAATGACAGTGTCTCGTGATCACCAACTCACCCTCCAAAATTAAAAGGCCATGGGCCCGTTTCATTCGCCTCTGTAGGTCACGGACGGACTACGCACTCTGATGTCCTATAGAGAAAAGACCCCCGCTCACCAGAGTGTTCCCCCCTGTGGGTGGTGGTAGAAAAACACCCACGCTATCCCCTGCCTGTTGTAAGAGGCGACCTAAAGCGGCCGCGCGGACCCTCAACCATACCCCTCACTTTAATCTATCCTGTCCGACCTCTCTTGGTCAACTCTTGTTCATTTTCGACCCCGACGATATTAAGTTCCCGAGGCCTAGGGATTTTTTCATCATCACGCCTTTCGTGGCCCTTGTCTTTCCTTTTTTATCCGATATCTTCATTCTTCGAAGTGTCGGATCCCTTCCATTTTTTCCCCGAAGTTTTCATTCCCCGCCTGAAAGGTGGGGCGGGCCTCTTTGAGGGTTACGCCCTCACTCAGGCCGGGTGAAGTGATAGAAGCAAGAGATTTGTAGGACGAAGAAGAGGGGAAAGACGAAATTAAGAGTAAGTAAGATGTTATCTTGGGGCGTCTTGGTTGGGGGAGATGGCTACGGATGGAGATTTATACAGGAGTGTCGAGAAGGAACTTTCGTGGAAGTGTGAGGTGGTGAAGTGTTGAAGCGATGTGATAGAGGACCGTTATGAGGTGTCTGAGATGTTCAAGGGTCGGTGGTGAAGGAGGTGAACGGACATAGAGCGCTGGAAGGGAGTATGAACAGGCCGGGTATGGTTACGAGATGTGGAGTGGTGATATCTAGGGCGGGGAGGTGAGCGAGAGAGTTCGACGGGATGATGACGGTGGTAGAGAAGTGCTCCGCTTGAGATCAGGTGGGCGGCGGCTGCTGCGCTGTGAAGCTGATGTCTGATTAAATACGTAGGACCGGTGGAGTTGTAGATACGGAACGCCCTCTTGACGGGTATGGCTTGAAGGCGAAGTTGTTCTTGAATGTCGGTTGCCGGGATGAGCGGGCTTACGCCACGGACGACGCAACTGAAGACTTCGTTTGTGGGTGATGTGTCTGACGGTGATGGAAGTTGATGAGCGGCTGCTGCTGTTACGACGGACAGTGGTGGTGGTGACGTAGTGGTTGGCAAGGCAGATGTAGACAGCGTAGAAGGGCGGGTGAAGTAGCGGGGAGGAATACGTAATAGTCGAGGTGGATCAAGAGGAGGTAGCGCGGGGAGAGAGATGGATAGAAGCGGTGATGAATGGGACGACGTAACAGTTGTGATGGAAAGCGAGGAGAAGGTGTGAGCAGGGGTCGCAAAGGTAGTGGTGATGGTGGTGGTGGTGGTGGTCGTCATGGTGGTTGGTGGTAGGGAGGCTGACATCCAACGAGGAGTCAGCCTATAAGCTTGTTGGCTCGGCGCGAGCAGAAAGTAAAGATGTATAGCCACCCGGCCGATCAAAAATAGCAGCCATTCATGCGCGGTTCCTGGTCCCTGTCTAAGTGATTGGTGCGAGTCTGCTGTAATTGTGGTTTTTCTTTTACCTTGGTGCTGAATTGTCTGCTTCTGCGTACTTTCAGCCCTATGTGGTAAGACAAAGCTAACAAGTGTGCTGTAAATTTGTGCCGTTGTCTTCTGGTTATTGCTTCTTTTGGGGTGTAACAATCAGTTCCCGCTCAATTGGCGGCAAAGTACCCACCGTGGCACCCTATCAATAAAGGGAATAGAAGAGTGGTCTCAAAGATGATTTTGAGAAAACGAGCGGAGAAAACCACGAAAACTCCGCCCGTTACTACCCAGAACCAGTTTGAGGTGCTGTCCACTCTACCTACCAACGGGTCCACGGACCCCTCAGCTTACGTTCCGACCCGGTCGGAAATCCGAAAAGAGACCGAGATTTGGCCCTCAGGGAGCGCCACTCAATCTAAAATTTTAGCTGAAGCCGCCTCACGACCTCTACCATCCTCCCAAGCTACCTCTGTGAGTGGCGCCTCCCCTGGAGGGGAGAGCGAGGCCATGGAAACTGACACCACCCAGGGTCCGAGTTCTAACCCCGCCCAGGGCCAGAGCTCGGGCACCTCTTCAGGTCAGAGTCCCGCAAAGAAGATCTCCATCCCTCCCATTGTTGTCGCTGATAAATCGGAGTATCAGCGGCACTACAAGTACTTGAAAACTAAGTGCACTGGAGAAATAAGGGTCATTAACACCAGGGATGCCCTTAAATTCCACGCCACTAATGAACAGGATTACCTCACCATCAAGCAGTATTTCTCTGAATCCGGTAAGGGTTTCTACACTCACCAGATGCCGAGTCAGAGACTCTTAAGGTAGTGATTAGAAATATTGTTTCCTCAGTGGACGTGGAATGGATTAAGGAGGACCTCATGGCTCTGGGTTACGAGCCACAAGATATATTTCAGTTCTCACGAACTGACAATGTAACTAAAGCGCGAGTACCCCTGAATGTCATGAGTGTCACTGTCCCTAACAGTGATTTCTCAAAGACCATCTACGATGTAAAGTACCTGTGCGGGTCCAGAGTGAAAATTGAAGCCTATAGGGGCCGTGAGGGTCCAACTCAGTGCTTTCGATGCCAGAGATGGGGCCACACGGCCAACTATTGCTCCATGCCTTTAAGGTGTGTTAAGTGCGGAGAGAACCACTCGGCCGCTGCCTGTCCATTACAACCGGCCAAGTGTGTCAACTGTAAGGGCACTCACCCGGCCTCCTGGCGAGGATGCGATACATTCCGTAACATTATGGAGGCCAAGGTGGTAAATGAGTACCTGAGAAATCAGAAAAAGACCAGGATTCTGCCCCCCTCCCGAGAAGTAGACCCCAACTTCTCTTTTGCCCAAGCAATCGGAGGTGCCCCCGCACTCCCCTCCCCCCCCCCCCCAGTATCGAACCCTGAGCCGGTTGGCATGGCATCTCCCATATCCGCTCTCTCGGGTATGGGAGATATCATAGACCTCTTGAGGCAGATAAACTTTTCTAGGCTTTTGCCTATTTTAAAAGAGACCGCAGTACAGCTAAGAAAATGTCAGACCACAATCGATAAGAATGGAGTTCTGTTAAATGCTGCTATGCAGTACTTTACGGAACCTTAATCTGTTTTCTTTCGGCCTGACAATGGACCTTTCCGTCTGTGCTTGGAATTGTCAGGGAGTTTCTAGTCAGAAATACGAACTCGAGTCGTTTATTTCTGACTATAAAATCGGTATCCTGCTACTGGGAGAGACGTGGCTTAAGCAACATAAACCCTTCAAAATTAAGAACTTTACGATTTATCGTAAAGACAGAGCCGACAGAGAGGGCGGGGGTGTGGCTGTCTTGATTAAGTCAAAACTTACTCACCACACCATTGACCCCCTCCCTCTCGGCGTTATCAAGTCTCTCGGTATCGAGATTAGACACCAGCAATATCACTATCGTCTTCTTGCGACCTATTTCCCCCCCCCCCCCCCCCCGCTAAACACGGCGGAATTAGATATTTTATTAAATAATCCGTCGTCCGTCCCAACCATTGTGGCAGGCGATCTCAATTCGAAGCACACTGACTGGAACTCTAGGACTATAAATCCTAAGGGAAGAATACTCCGAGAACATATGAGAGATAATGACCTCGGTGTCTCTGCTCCGACTGAGCCCACCATTTACCCAGCAAATGGTCGACCCGATGTCATTGATATTACGGTATCCAAATTTTATAATAGACCTATTGATTTTGTTGTGCATAATGCTCAAGACTCAGATCATAAACCAATCATTTTCAATCTTTCCTGGGTTCGATTCGAGGCGCCATCCATTCCTAGGGAGACTCTGAATTTGGACTACAACAGATTCTCCTGGCACATAAATAAAAATTTAAATACTTTTAAAATCAAAGATAGGAATGACATTGACCGTGCCATTGTTTATCTCTATAATAAGATCAACAATGCGCGGAAGTATGTCCTTCGTATCGCGAGAAATCCCGCGCACTTTACTACGCGCCACAATGGCGCTGACCACATTGTCATCACTGACAATGTCAACGGGCGCAATCTCCCGCCAAGTAGCGGTCTTGCGTCCCGCTGCGGGGTCCAGAACGTCACTAATAATAATAATAATAATAATAATAATAATAATAATAATAATAATAATAATAATAATAATAATAATCAAAATTTGCTTAACACGGCAGTATCTAATAATAATAATAATAATAATAATAATAATAATAATAATAATAATAATAATAATAATAATAATAATAATAATAATAATAATAACGCTCTGGACCGTCGTCGAAATGCGCTGACAGCGCTGAAAACGGGTTCAGGCCTAGGAAACACCACGAACTCAACCAGGCCACGGGTTAAACCCCGCCAAGACACCCAAGACGACTCAACGCCCGATCTCCTTAAGGATTTGATCTACATTAAAAATGCCTACAGGAAAAGATGGCAAAGATTTAGAGACCCCACCGATCGAGCTGAATACCTCGAACTAGCTCGAGAGGTGCGCATTCGCCTACTCGAGAGAAAGATTGAAAGATGGGAGGAACTATGCCGTAATCTCTCTGAAAATGAGTCAGATCGCGAATTTTGGCGGATTACTCGCAATCTGACCAGACCCCACCCCCCAGGCGTGCAATACACGGCCGCCAAGGCTTAGTATTCTCCCCTTATGATAAAGCTGAGGCTTTTGCTGACTCAATATTGAGAGTCAATGTGTAACTCACGATATCTCTGACGATGACGATGACGAAAACGAACGACTTACCCGTGAGATACACAGAAAAGCCTCAATTTTCAAACGACAATGGAGACCTGACAATGACATACCTGACGTAAAGCCTCAAGAGGTCCGCAGGGTCATCAAGGGCTTAAATGAGAAGAAGTCTCCCGGCGACGACAGGGTGTCGAACAAGGAAATAAAGTCACTGCCTTATAAAGCAGTTATATTTTTGGCATCTATTTTTTCGGCATGTTTGAAAACGGGGTACTTCCCTGGGACTTGGAAGATGGGGAAGATGGTCGTCATTCCAAAACCAGGGAAGGATAGACTTTTCCTGCAAAAGTATCGTCCGATCACCCCGTTATCGCATATCTCTAAGATATTCGAGAGGCTTCTTCTCACGCGGCTAAATGCCCACCTGGATCCGCGCAGGATTATGAGACCGGAGCAGTTCGGATTCCGGTCCAAGCGCAGTGCCCCTCTAGCGGCGCTGCGGCTGGTCCAATATATCACAAGGTCGTTCAATATACGCCGTAGCGTGCCAGCGGTATTTTTTGATGTGGAAAAGGCTTTCGACACTGTCTGGCACGAAAATTTAATTGTGAAACTGCTGGAAAAATACAATATCCCGGCATATTTGGTTAAAATTATTCAATCTTACATAACAAATAGGAGTTTTTATGTCTCCTGTGAAGGGAAGAAATCAACCCCAAGGGCCCTCCGAGCCGGAGTCCCCCAAGGGGGAGGCCTCTCCCCAACTCTCTACGGCCTATATGTGAACGATCTTCCCACCCACCAGGGTGTCGAGGTCCAGCAGAATGCTGATGACATAGCCATTTATACCACTCAGCGGAGAAATGACTATGCCCTCAGAGCGCTGCAACAATGGATATCACTGTTCGGGAAGTGGTGCGTAAGGAACAAGGTGAAAATAAACCCTGCCAAGACGCAGGCAATTGTTTTCACCAAGCGCCTTCCTAGATTTGGCCGCCTTACTATAGATAATGTCCCCCAGTCCTGGTCTAAATCCGTTAAATACTTAGGTCTTACATTGGACCATGGGTTAACGTGGAAGCTGAATATAGAATAGTGCCTACAGCGTGCTGCGGCAAGGATGGCAGCCCTGAGACCTCTGCTATGGAACAGGTACATCTCTAAGTCTATTAAGAGAAACCTATACCTGGCATGTGTCAGGCCTATACTCCTATACGGCTGTGAGGCCTGGTGCTATATTCCGAAAACACATATGCAAACCCTTCAACGTTTCCAAAATAAAACCCTCCGTAGAATGACAAAAGCACCTGTTCTGGGCTCTAATAGGAAAATACGAACTGAGCTTCGTATTCCTCTTATTAGGACTGAGATATATAAAATAGCTAAGGCGGCTAAAACTAGAATCCTCCTTAGTCAGTCTACCGACCCTGGCATCCTACTCTTAAAACAGGTCATGAGGACCAAAAAGCCGAATACTCGATTCAAATATCGCGGCCCTTGGCTCACTTATGACCTGTTTTAACTGGTAACATCCCCCTCTCTTTCGGCCTTATTTGACACTTCTCTTTAACCTGCTAAATTCAAAATTTAACCCCCCTGAGAAGGCCCGTTTGTTAAGAAGGAAGCTCCCTACCTCTTAAAATATTCTTCTTCGCACAAATTTACTCCGATCAGAATATTTGATTTTTATTAGAATAGCGAAGAGGGGGTTTCATCCCTGACGTGCAGAGTAAATTCACGACAGATTGTTTTTCCCCCGTCAGTGCACGTGATGGAGATTTTCCGACTCATCGGCTACGTCGCGGAAACAGATGAGTAGAGGGGCATAGTTTTCGTCCCGGGACTCCCATGTACTCGCTCTCAACAAAAAATAAAAATATATAAAAAAAATAGCAGGAGTGTCTTCTGCGACGAGTTGTGTAGTCCCTGTCCTCTTCCATTTTTTTCCCACAAGGTTATTTCATTCCTACCCGATGGGTAGGCGGGCCGTCCGCTATACAAAGTAGCTCTTAGGCCGTGTACAATATACATATATGAAAGAAAGAAACAATATATTTAGTTGTATGTATATACATACTTGAGGGAAAAGTAGGAGAAGAACGAATGAGGATACAGATAGGTACAGAAGAGGATAACAAATGGATGAAGAGACAGGAATATAAAGAATAGTACAGAGAGTTACATGATATATATTGAGCTGGAGTAATGAGCGGGTGTGGTACGAAGTTGGAGACAGGAGGAGGGTAATGTTGTGAGAGAAGGTAGGACAGGGTTGTGGTCATGTTGGTGACGGAAGTAGCGAGTAAACGGAGAAGGTCCAATATCGGGAGGGGCGGGAGAAAATGAATGGGCAGCGGAGCGGTGACGTTAAGTGGTGGCTGCGGGGGAGTGGGCGGCGGGACTGGTGGTGGGCGAGAAGAAGGGTTTGGAGAAGAAGAACGGACAGGGCGGGGTGGGGAGCGGGAAGGTTCTACTCGGTAAGTTCTTCCGCGAAGACGGACGCCAGTGGTGATCAGTTGGTCAACGGCGGCGGTAGACGAGAGCTGAAGACGGACCATGAACGTTGGGCCATGATCGTTGAAGATACGGAACGCACGACGGGCCTCCACACCAGCCAGTTGAAGTTCGGTCTGGATATCCTGTTCTGGGATGGCCGGGTCGATGCCACGGTTGACGCAGCTCAGAGACGGTGGAAGAGGTAGCGTGGCTGCGTCGGGTGTGGAATCTTGGCGAGCAGGCGGAGCCGCAGAGGTGGCAGCCGAAACGGTGACAGGGGGTAGCACTGGACTCGGGAGAGAGACAGGTAGGTAGATGGGGGAAGTAGACATGATAGGAGAAGAGTGGCTAGTCGTGGTAAAGACGGACGATGCAGTCATGGGCGTGGAGGCAGAAGTGGTGAAGGTGGGAGTGGTGCTGGTAAACGTAATGGAGGTTGGGGGAGGTGGGGACCTCGTCGGGCGGGAGGAACGTGGTGGAACAGTGAGAGGGGGGTCCATAATGGAGCGCAGGTCACGGATGATATACTCGGGAGTCGGAACCACCTCGTGCCGGCGACCGGAGATGATGGCGCCAGCGGTGATGAAGTTCTCCACTTGGGCCTGTTCCCGGAAGAAGGCGAGGACGTCTGGCGAAGGCTGTCCAGTAGCCGTGCAACTTCCCAGATCGAGTGGCCGTGTCCATCAACTTCATTACAAATGAACCAGTCCGTGAAGGATGTGTCCACGCCTTTGATGAGACAGGTGTACATGGTGAGGGATAGGCGACAGCCAGCTAGGCGTCTGTCCGTTTGATTGTTCTTAGGCCGACTGAGCAGACAAGAGCGCCACCCAGCCGAAAAAATAGCGTGGAGAAGTGAAAAAGAGTTGTCACCGAAGCCCTATTCGTAGTGTGACAGAGTATGTGTGTGTGTCCATTTTCTACTCTCTGAATAGTGTTATATAGAGGATGGTTGCCTAGTTGTACCTGGTGTATGCATAAGTTTTTGCCGGTGTTTGTGGTAAAGAAAACTTGTAATTTTCAAAGGAAATTCATTTTTTGTTTATTCAAATTATTGGCCATCGGCTTTTACACACTTCGCCTATCTTTCAGGTAACTTATGAATACCAAAACTGCGGCAACAATTCGTCGGGCCATTTTCCAACTTCCTCGAAATTGCTGACGTGCTGCGCTGCGAGCGCGTGCCCCAGAGATGGCGCCAGCTTGAGGCCAGTTCGGAAGGATGTACCACACAAACGAGTGTCTTTCACTGGTCTTGTTGTGTGAGACGACGCATTGTCGTGCAACTAAATCACTTTGCCATACCTTCTGGCCCATTCTAGTCGTCTTTGCATCAATGCGTGTTTCATTCGTTGGCGATAGCGTTGTTTCGCCGGGCTTCAAGAGTTCATAATACACAATACCGCTCTGGTCCCAGCAGACACAATGCATGGTCTTCTTGCCTTGGTGTTGCAGGACCGGCTTCGCCAAGAGACAGCCACGATTTTCTCCACTTCAGGTTTTCAAAATAAATCCAATATCCGTCACCCGTCACATTTCGGGACAGAAATTATTTTCTTTCGTGGCGTTGAAGCAGCATTTCACAAGTGACTTTGCGATGTTCCATTTATCGTTCATTCATATCGTGTGGGAGCCATTTACCGAGTTCCTCATTGCTAGTAAACATCTGCTGATTGTTTCTTGTGACACATTTAATTGGTGTTGAGTTTGAGTTGGGTCATCTTCCAGTAACGCCTGCAATTGAATGGGTGCTCGCAAAAACGGGCTAACCAACACATTGGGAAAAAATGAGTTAACTTATGTGCTGCCATCAATTGCGGAAGGTTGAAAGTATCTTCTGTGAGTTGGGCTAACATGAGGCAGTCCTGTGTGATGAGATACAACGCTTTGAATTTTATGCCATTTTATTTAGGCCAATTGCAAAATCGGGCTAACAGACGTTTACGGAGCAGGTCGTAAAGATGGCGTAGCTGTATATGTAGGATAGCAAACCTTATCCGCATGTATACTAGAGGCTGTGGGTGTTTCTTGTGTTTTTGTGCCAGATGAATGGAAGGATTTAGTAAAAAGAGCTAGAGTAAGAAAGACATTTCAAGTAGTAAAAATGACAAGTGATAAGTTTGTGAGCACTCAACCTTTTTTTAAAACAAATTTAACCAAGAGAATGGTATCTGTAAATAAGCAAAGAGTACTATTTATGAAAGATGTATCATTTAAGTATTTTTTTAACATATTTATATAGTATTGTTGAGGAATATGACTGTGTTGACCTTCACAAAAGGAACAGTAATGGTGGTCGGCCGTCACTTGCTAGTGTTCAGCTGTCAACAAAGTACAGTGTTACAAGGCCAATAAAGCCAGCAAAGCTTAAGGACTTACTTCAGCTACTTGAACATGTTCCTGCAATATATCACCAGTAATACAGAGAACTGACAGCTGGCAATGGCCAAGAGGTGACTGAGGAATCATTTTCCAATGCATTAGAATTTGACCCATATGACTGATGATTGTCCGATGAAGGAAAGTTATGTCATATTTCAAAATAAGTCTGAAGCATCTTTATGTCAAAAAGAAACCCACAGCACGTATGCCCTTGGAAGGGCTCTGGCCTGCCCAGCGACCGCTACTCATCCCGAAAGCCTGCAGTTTACGAGGGGTCGTGTGGTCAGCACGACGCATCCTCTCGGCCGTTATTCTGGGTTTTCGAGACTGGGGCCGCCATCTCACCGTCAGTTAGCTCCTCAATTCTAATCACGTAGGCTGAGTGGACCTCGAATCAGCCCTCAGGTCGAGAGAAAAATCCCTGACCTGGCCGGAAATCGAACCCGGGGCCTCCGGGCGAGAGACAGGCACGCTACCTCTACACCACGGGGGCCGGCATCTTTGTGTCTAGTTTACTGTAAAAAACACCTTTTTTGTATTGTGTGATCATAAAATAAAGTTTGGTTACGAATCTAAGGTAAACTATTAACTATAGCTAGGTCAACGCAGAAGTAAATTTTCGTCCATTTTTTATATTCCTATTTTTCCAAGCACTTTTCATTTTTAATACAGTTCCAATATTTGGTATTGATAATTTAAAGGTACTAACTTACATCAAGATAAAATAATGAAACAAATATTATTTTTATGGTATAATTTTTGTTTTTTGACATTTGCAAAAGTTGATTTATCTCTGTTCTGACAAAATGTTGGTTAGCCCGTTTTTGCGAGCATTCGCACTTTTGTGGTCTACCGTCCGGCTCCATGGCTAAATGGTTAGCGTGCTGGCTTTGGTCACAGGGGTCCGTGGAACGTATTCACTATATGTTCCTACAAGCAAACGACGACTTTCTACAGCATTCGTCTTGTGATTAAATTAGAAAAGTCATGCGTACCGCAAATGTTCTTTTTCAGGCACAAACGTCGACATGATCACTGAACGACACAACAAGACGATAGACTCGTGTGTGTTGGTAGAACAAGCTGACGTGTGTGTCAAATCGTACGCTGCGTACTGTTCGCTGGCGCCATCTCTTAGTGACTTATGCATACACCAGGTGTGAAAAATGAAAATCCACAGCCTGTTTTCAGTCATTTGATCGGGTCAGGAATGGAATGAAAGAAGCCCCTTGTAACGGCGAGGTGGGCGTTGTGCAAGGCTGTCGAAGTCTGTCGCACTCCTCTGGGGCAATGATGAATGACATAGTATTGGAGATTGCTGCTGAAATGAAAGATGACAGGGAAAACCTGTTCCGCCTCCGCTTTTTCCAGCACAAATCTCACATCGAGTGCCCGGGATTTGAACCACAGAAACTAGGAGGTAATAATAATAACAATCGTATGGCCTCAGCTACCGTGTGCAGACATTTCAATTTGACGCCATCTGGCTGTCTGCTCGTCAATTTCGACGTTCCGTTTTACTCTAGCCCCCCACTAGATGGCAGACCGAGTAAACCGAAACTCTCTTGGGCGTCTATGGCTGAGATTTTAATGAATTTTGTCGGGTAAACACCAAATGTGTCACCAGAGATCTTTTACATGCCGACATCGTACGACATGGAGTGTCGAATGGACTTTTTTCCGCCCTTCAAAAATCCGACTACCTCTGCCGGGTTTGAACCCGCTATCTTGGGATCCGGAGGCCGACACTCTACCGCCTTAGCCACGGAGGCTCTCCACCTGGTACTTCCTCCTAGAACAAAAATCACCACCATCTTGTGACGGATAGGGGATACCGTGTAAGTATACTACCACACCCTCTCTCATTGGCAAAAGTCTATAGAACCTACGATTGTTATAATTTCCCGTACGGCTGTAACAATATTCATGAACGTTGGACATCGCTGACGTGGAAGTCATGTAATACCACGTGGTCATTAGATCAAGATAGATAGTGGCTACAGATGATGGTTTTTAGGGGTTGCAGCGAGTACGTCAAAGAGCGAGCGTACAAGTACCTGGTAAGATCCAATTGAATGGGTAAATGCAGAAAGGAAACATCTCCAGTTTGACAAATTAGAGGGAAATGACTAAAAAGAATGTTATGTCCGTACGTTACTTAGTATTATCTTTGTGCTAATGGGAGATTAAAGGCATATTATCGGAATGATTTCACATGGGTTTTTAGTCATCAAACATACTCAGAATCATCACTAGACGTTTTGGAAAAGGCTAGGAAAGCAACACATAGGGAATCTGCCACCTGGGCGACTGCCCTAAATGCAGATCAGTATTGATTGATTGGGACATGTTCCCTTTCTGCACTTAACAATATCACATTTTTAGGTATATTTAATGATATTGGCCGGGGAGTACAAAAAGCACAGATTAAGGTTATGCGATTAATTAATTATGCATAAAATACACTTGATTTCAGATTATATTACATTTAAGAAAACCGGGCGAATTGGCCGTGCGGTTAGGGGCGCGCGGTTGTGAGCTTGCATCCGGGAGATAGTGGGTTCGAATTTCACCGTCGGTAGCCCTGAAGATAGTTTTCCGTGTTTTCCCATTTTCACACCAGGCAAATTATGGCCACGGCCGCTTCCTTCCAACTCCTAGCCCTTCCCTATCCCATCGTCGCCATAAGACCTATCTGTGTCGGTGCGACGTAAAGCACATAGAATGTTATATGCCATTGCGCACACTGGAAGTGTTCTCTTGTATGTCACTGTCATGATGTTACAACTCTCTCCAGAAAACGTTGTATGTGTCTGGAATGTACTGTTCACATTTCTCTTCTGCTTCAGGAGGGAAAGTTTCCTAGAGTAGGCTTTTTTCTGTCGGCAGTTTTCTTTTTTTCCGCAAGCGGTATTCCTAAGTTTGAAAGCATGGCTTATTAAGCCACCAATGAAATCGCTAGTCATCACATACCCTGGTTTGGTGGAACAATATTCAAAATAAAAGTACGATTCCTTGTTCTGACTTGGAACATTATTTCCCATTGAAATATCTGAGTAACAAGTTTCCTTATACAAACATGGCCAACATGTTTTTCAGTTTATAATACTGTCTTAACTAACTTCGAAAACATTGAACTTGTTCTTCTTGATAGCTGCTATTGGTATGAGTTCACAGTATTGCTTAACTGTGTATATTCGATCTGCCATACGAAGTACTCTCTTAATGAGATCGAAGTCCCTTTCACAGGGCAGAAATGAGTGGCCCCTCTGGGGAAAGTACTGTTTTATTACTCTGACCCGGCCAATTTCAGCTAAACCCATCAAGAATCTCACTAAAGTATTATTTTTATTTTGTCCAGGACAGTTATCACTGAACAAGTGAAGTTCTGATATGCATGGGCTTACTTCATTGTCAATATACAGTAATCTTTCATGAAACCACGCAATTCATCTGGTGACATTTTGGCTATTCCGTCATGAAATTAATAACTGGTTCGATAGAAGGCTGTTCGGTTTTAAGAAAGGTTATTCCAATGAAACTAAACTTGTACGATTCCAGTAAGATATAGCAGATATCTTGGATTCAGGAAGTCAAATGGACAGTATCGCGATTGACCTGTCTAAAGCATTTGATAGGGTGGATCATGGGAGACTACTGGCAAAGATGAGTGCAACTGGACTAGACAAAAGAGTGACTGAATGGGTTGCTATATTTCTAGAAAATATATTTCAGAAAATTAGAGTGGGCGAAGCTTTAACTGACCCTGTAATAATTAAGAGGGGAATTCTTCAAGGCAGTATTATTGGACCTTAATGTTTTCTTATATATATAAATGATATGAGTAAAAAGTGGAATCAGAGATAAGGCTTTTTGCAGATGATGTTATTCTGTATAGAGTTATAAATAAGTTACAAGATTGTGAGCAACTCCAAAGTGACCTCGATAATGTTGTGAGATGGATAGCAGGCAATGGTATGATGATAAACGGGGTTAAAAGTCAGGTTGTGAGTTTCAAAAATAGGAAAAGTCCTCTGAGTTTTAATTACTGCGTTGATGGGGTGAAAGTTCCTGTTGGGGATCATTGTAAGTATCTAGGTGTTAATATAAGGAAAGGTCTTCATTGGGGTAATCACATAAATGGGATTGTAAATAAAGGGTACAGATCTCTGCACATGGTTATGAGGGTGTTTAGGGATTTTAGTAAGGATGTAAAGGAGAGGGCAAATAAATCTCTGGTAAGACCGCAACTAGAGTATGGTTCCAGTGTATGGGGCCATCACCAGGATTACTTGATTCAAGAACTGGGAAAAATCCAAAGAAAGGCACCTCGATTTATTCTGGGTGTTTTCCGACAAGAGTGTAGCGTTACAAAAAATTTGCAAGGCAATGGCTGGGAAGAATTGGGAGGAAGAAGAAAAGCTGCTCGACTAAGTGGTATGTTTCGAGCTGTCAGCGGAGAAATGGCGTGGAATGACATTAGTAGACGAATATGTTTGGGTGGCGTCTTTAAAAGTAAGAAAGATCACAATATGAAGATGAAGTTGGTATTCAAGAGGACAAATTGGGGCAAATATTCATTTAGAGGAAGGGGAGATATGTTCAATAAATTTCCAGTTCCTTTGAAAGCATTTAAGAAAAGGCTAGGAAAACAAGAGATACGGAATCTGCCACCTTGGTGACTGCCCTACATGCAGATCAGTATTGATTGATTGATTGATTGATTGATTGATTGATTGATTGATTGATTGATGGATTGATTGATTGATTGATTGATTGATTGATTGATCGATTGATTGATTGATAGATTGATTGAATATGCCTTCAGAAATGAGAATGGTAAAGTGATGAATCGATCACTGGAAAATGGGAAAAAAGGGGAAACATGAAAAGTGATGTAAACTAAAGCGTACCTTCTCCTTAGATGCCGTAATAAAGTCGAGCAGGATGATGGTCTGGAATGGCGTAACCCTATAAAACTGATACTATTACCCTACATGCTCATACGTTGCCACTCACTTCCGTTAAAAGGCAGTACTACCGATATTATATACAATGTATCATCAGCTAACCTCCTCTGTGCGAGTCGGTAGAATAACACCCACGGTATCACCTGCCTGTCGTAAGAGGTGACTAAATGAGCCCCAGGTGCTCTGAACATTGGAGCGTGATTTAGCGATCACGGGGCCCTTAGCTGAGTCCTGGCAATGTTTCCAATTACTTCTGTTAAGCTCCTCACTTTCATCTATGCTATCATTCTTTCCTTGGTCAACTCTTGTTCTTTTCGATCCCGACCGTATAAGAGCACTCGAGGCCTAGGGAGTCTTTCATTCTCACGCCCTTCGTGGCCCTTGTCTTCCTTTGGCCGATATCTTCATTTTTCGAACTGTCGGATCCGTTCCATTTTTCCCTCTCTGATTAGTGTTGATAGAGGATGGTTGCCTTTGTTTTCTTGTATTTCCTCTTAAAATACCAAGCAACCAAGCAACCAACCAACTAACTAACCAACTAACTAACTAACTAACTAACTAACTAACTAACTAACTAACTAAAGGCTTGGTTTCTCAGAACCGACGCATGCGAGGTGCGAGGCCCGCCTCGCACAAATCCAGACTACAGTAGCTTATGCAAGTGGTTTCTCAAACTGCGCGGTGCGCAGTGTGCACAACCTCGCAGTGAGACCTCGCAGCGTCACCGCGCACTGATTCGTCCGGCCAGATTTGTGCGAGGCGACATTGTTTCTGTTCTTGTTTTTACTGTTTTAAGCAACACGATGAGCTTTACGGACGAAGTGGACGAGGAACTGATTGAAGAAGTTCGAATGCACCCAGTGTTGTATAACTTACAACACAAGAGCTATAAAAACAACGCTGTGAAAGACAACTTATGGAAAATAATATCACTGAAGTTGGATAGAATAGCTAATAAATGTTGCTAGTTTTATGTATTATACGATGGTCTTGAGAAGGAAAGAGTTCGTAAAAATCGAAACTCCAAAGACGGAGGTACCAGACGATTAATGTTAATTTACTGTCATTTGGAACCTCCGTTCTTGGGATTCTTTGTTGTTTCATTGATGTGGTAGCTGCCTCTGTGGATCGGTGGTAGGGTATCTATTATTATTATTATTATTATTATTATTATTATTATTATTATTATTATTATTATTATTATTATTGATATTACTTATAACAAATATAATGAGTTCAGTTTCAAAGGATTAAATAATTGACAGATTTAGAAATGAGATATCAACCAATAAATCCATTACTTTAATATCAAATATGCCAAGATATATAATTTTACAAAATTTGAGTTCAGTATTGTTCATTTAATAAAATCACGTGTTTTATTTTAATAACGATGTTCATTCCATTATTATGCTAATTGGGTCACAGATAAAGTAAACTATAGGTAAACAAACACATGTTTGTCCGTTAGAAAAAAAGTTTCACTCTACCCTGTTAGCACATTCTCTTTGTCAGACCGATTCTCTCTCCCTGCTACAAAAACATTTCTTGAAGCTGTCTCTTATCATGAAAGCATCATGTGTAGAATTACCTCCGTTGTCAGCTGACAGAGGAATCATGTTTTCTTCTGTTAATTCCAAATTGCCAATAAAGTGTTCATTTGGGCAAGGAATTCGCTCATTCCGGAGAAGGTTTTGGACGATACAGGCTGACATCACAAGATCATCAACAGTTTCCATTGATACTGCTATAGGGGTGAAGAAAACCCTCCAGTACTGACACATAAAGCGCTTTCTCTTCCAACAGTAGGCACAGGCTGCGAGATCCAATGAACAAGACATGTGCTCGGCAACTGATCCGCTTCGCAGCCTGGAAAACCACGAGCCTCGCAGCGTCATTGGGACGAAAGTACGCAACGTTGGCCTCGCACCTCGCACCTCGCATGCGTCAGTTCTGAGAAACCGAGCCTTAACTAACTATCAACAGCAAAAGCCACTTGCTCGAAAGGGCTTTAGCTCCAGACTTACAATCTCAAAGATAATTATTACAATCGAATGCTCTCCTCAATCAACAGGCAATAACCCCTGTCAGTTTCCGTGGAAGTGACGAATTTATTGGTATTACTGAAAAAGTCAATGTTAACATTTCTCCAAATATTTGACAACTCGGACCGAACAGTGCCCACCGATTTCACTTTTTATTATCCGCGTAGATTTATTTATGTCTGTGTTTACGTTACATGTCAAACTCATGTCTGTACCGGGCTGTGTATGGATACGGTCACACTAGTCGTGGATGATTTGCTATCACTCCAGCAGAGAGCAGATTATCTCTAATTTACAATGTATGAATTCTTACCCTGACAAGAGCTGATGAGAGTCAGTGGTTATTCACAAGAATCACTGAGTTATCAATCATGATATACAGTAAGTTTCCCTTAGGGCTTAGTAAGAGGTCTTTCCGTCTGTAAACCTATTTGGAGTGTTGGAAAATCGTCTAGTTTCTTCCTTAGAATGAACCCCCTGTGGGTGGGGGCGGTAGAATAACATCCACGGTATCCCCTGCCTGTCATAAGAGGCGACTAAAAGGGTCCTCAGGGGCTCTGAACTATGGAGCGTGGGTTGGCGACCACGGAACCCTTAGCTGAGTCCTGGCATTGCTTCTAATTACTTGTGCCAGGTTCCTCACTTTCATCTATCTTATCCGACCTCTCTTGGTCAACTCCTGTTCTTTTCCGACCCCGACGCTATTACGTATGGAGGCCTAGGGAGTCTTTCATTTTCATGCCCTTCGTGGCCCTTGTCTTCCTTTAGCCGATACCTTCACTTTTAGAAGTGTCAGACCTCTTCCATTTTTTCTCTCTGATTAGCGTTATATAGAGGATAGTTGCCCAGTTGTACTTCCTCTTAAAACAATAATCACCATCACCACTTCTGTTTTAACAGGGGAGAAAGAGTAAAGTATTCTGAATGTTGGGTTGATGCGGATTGTGCACTGTGTGCACGAGGAAGAGACAATTTGTGCGATATGTGGATAGATGCCGATGCGTGTTGAATTGGTTTATTATATGTTGCAATTCTTTCACATACTTGAGTTCAGTTTGAAGCTCTTTGATTTGGTTAGTTTTCTCTGCCACTTTGGATTTCACTTTATTAGTTTCTCGTAATGTATTCACCGATTTAACAATGTCTTGTTTGATGTCGTGATGAAGGTTCCCGATTTCCGTTGTTACGTTCAGAAAAGATTTGAAGACATTTTCAGTACAATGGCCCATCTCGTCCTCCATCTTAGTTGTTGTTCTTCTCCGCTTAATTTCCTGCCTTCATTAAACGGCAAGAGTTCGTGTCGGAAAGTATTTATTCACTGAGAATTCGCAGTTATTCCACAGTGGCGAATTTCCCATGACTAATATCGCGTCTGCTAATGGATCAGTTTATATTTCTGTCTATGAACTCATTAACATTCAGTTAATTGCCATGTCATATATAAGGATGTCATACTGTCCTCTTTTTAACAACACGAAAAGCGTGCGCCCGGATTTTCGAATTACTTGACAAATGTTTTCTTCTTTTGGGGGTTTAATTCTCAGCTCCATATTTCAATAGCCACAACTTACTGCGGTTTGCTTCCGTTTAGCTCAGCGTTGTTAAGAGCTTGCGTCTGTCTGTAAGTTTTATCACTGCCGTAAATACGAAAGCATATTCCGAAACGAAACTTCTCGTACAGCGATCTGTTGATCCGAAAGTACAGGGCCTAAAGGTCGAAATGACTCAGAAGCTGAATGTTTAATCTGCCCTCCTGAAACGCAAATCTCAGTCGCTAACAAAGATATGAAGTCAATGTTTATTGTTTGATATCAAACTGCAATTACAATAATAATCTATGTGTTGAAAGACTGATTCACATGTTCCCTTCTTTGAAGTCTTACTTCTGTTCTCAGAACTAAGTTCCCATTATTATCAAGAGATGTTTAGAAGATGAGATGAGGGAATTGAGTTTATTATTTGTGCAGTCTCTTACGTCCATTTTAATGCCATCTATATATATATATAAAATAAGAGTTTTGTCTGTACATTGCCCAGAATTTGAAAAGAATGGTATTTCTGTATCAGTCATGTCCACAGTAACAAGGAAATGCACTTTTTAATTTTCTGTAATGTCTGTCTGTCTGTCTGTCCGTCTGTCTGTCTGTCTGTCTGTCTGTCTGTCTGTCTGTCTGTCTGTCTGTCTGTCTGTACACGCATCACGAGAAAACGGCTGAAGAGAATTTAATGAAAATCGGAATGTATAGTCGGGTGATGAACTACTACAACCTAGGCTATAAATTATTTTATTTACGCTGAGTGAAATGGTAGTTTAGGGGAAGGCCTAAAATTTAATTCGCAAATATTTATATTAATCGTGGTCCTATCGATAAATAATACATAACTAAAGTTATATAGAATTAAATTTCCTATCATTTATGTCTTATACATTTTTACCGTACCGGTTATGATAACACAGATATTCATGAATTTGTATTTTTGTTGCCAAGTCCATATCAACGCCGAGCCACGAGAAAATGGGTTAACAGAATTTAATGAAAATCGGTATGTATACCGTCGGGGAATAAGAAACTACAGTCTAGGCTATAAACAATTTTATTCACTCTGGATGAAATTGTAGTTTAGGAAAAGGAGCCTAATATTTAATTTTTAAATACCTATGTTATTGGTCCTATCGAAAAGTACTACATAACAAAAGTTATAGAGAATACAATTTCCTATCATTTGTTTTTTATTCAGTTTAACTGTATCGACTATGATAAGGGTAGTATTTTAGAGTCCAAAGAAAACTAAATATGAAGGCCTACAATATCGAAAGCGCATGACATTGAGCAACAATAACATTACATTGACCATTGTTTGTTGTGATGTTCTTTGTCTCTTATACTTCCACTCATCTCCGATAGATGGGATTACCGCTGTGTACCAGTATAACAGCCTACATGAATATTGGCGGGAAATGACTGGGGAGTTGGAAAACTTTCTTCTTTAGCATGCCATTTCTCTCGTTCATATATTTTCTGATACCGTACTGCTGGTACGTAACACACTGGTTCATCATAGTATTCGATCCCTACTCTGACGCGCTGTTTTAAATGAACAGTGTGCCCACTTAAGGCAGAGGCTCACTTAGTAGCAGTAGTATTAGTAGTAGTAGTAGTAGTAGTAGTATGACCTGATCTAGAATTACAACTTAGGCCTATTCCAAATTCTAGCACCACAATTCACGAAATAACTCAAAATTTAACCCGGTAAAAGCCGTTTCTTAAGAAAATCTTCTTCTTCTTCTTCTTTTTCCACTTTTATTAAATTGTCAAATATTTATATTATTAGTAATCCTATCGATAAATAATACATAACTAAAGGTATATAGAATTAAATTTCCCATCATTTATGTCTTATACCTTTTTTACCATTCCGGGTGTGATAACACAAATATTCATGAATTTGTATTTTTGTTGCTAAGTCCATATCAACGCCGAGCCATTCCAAATTAGCAGTGAAGAAGGGGTTTCTCCTCTGGCTTGGAGGAAAAACTTGCCTCCAAGTCAGATAGAATTTTCCGCCGCCAGTGCATTGAATTGAGGTTTGCCGACTCATCGGGTACTCCTAGGAAACAGATTAGTGAAGACATAGTTTTTGCCCTGGGACTCTCCACTATTCGACTCCCCCCGCCGAAAAAAAACTAAGAGTGTTCACGGATCACGGCTGTCTGCGGCTTGGTCAGTCCAACTCTGGAAATTTGGACTGTCAGTTCGGCAGCGTTCGTTAAAAGTGAGAAAATGTGTGGTTTTTCATTTGATCGACTATTTCATATGAAAGCATGGTTTTCAATCACGCCATTCCTACTGACGTCAATGAAATTAGCTGTGTTCATTTCAGTTGAGAAAACCACTAAGAAAGTCTTTCTGAGGATGTAAAAAGGCAGGTGGAGTTTGAGTTTTTGACATCATAATGAAATCCCCCCAACCCGATTGTGACTGATAGTAGGAAAGGGGGCCTACCGATACAATGAAAATGCCCTAACCCAGTTTTCATATGAGGAAAGACGTTTGGTGAATTCCCTGTCGCGTTTCTTGGGTAACGTTAAGAGCTATGCAATTTAATACAGTCTTGCTCACAACGTGTACACTACCTAACCTAAAATTCTGTATGCAAGGTAGAATTCCGTAGCGAAGCGCGGGTACATCAGCTAGTCATTCATAAATTAGAGAAGGAATCAAATTGTTTTGCTGAAACTGGCTCTATATTAGACTGTACAGTGGAAAAATTACAGGAAAGATATACTCATATATTTAAGGCTCTCAAAGTGAAGGAGATTCTTGAAAAGAAGAGGGAGGAAGGTTACAGAGCAGAGAGTGATAATTTCGAGAAGGAAGTCGGAACAGTTTATGCCTCAGCAATAGAATACCTGAGAAAAAAGTGAATCATTGTGAGCAATTTCAGCCATTCAAATCGGTGAAACTAGGGAACAATCCAGCATGGGAAGAAGTATATTTCACCTGCAAAATAATACAGATTAATACAGATATCGAAACTGTTAATGTACTGTGTTTCGACCAGTTTCGTAACTTTCTAACTTTTATGAAAATTAATGAAAAGGATCAACCAGAATGAGCAGCTCAATTTATTGTGGTGCAAATATTTTAATGAGGCTCCAAAACCAACATGCCATTCAGAACTCGTGGAAATATGCTGAATTTTTCTTTTGTATTCGAAGTCATAATGCAAACACAGAGGGGATATTTACATTGCTTAATTCACTTTGGACAGAAAGACGTGAGGCTATGAAAGGTGTAGTGTGATTGCAGTATAACTTCTAACATGACAGTTGTATTCAGTTTCACCAACATTTGTTGGAGAACAAAATACCTTTATAGAAGATTTCATGTTCCGAAAAGTACAAATGGCACAGAAAATAACAATTACGAGGGTGATAGGCCGATGGTCTGTGATGAACGTGAAGACGAAAACAGTGATTAAGATTCAGTTGTTCCATCAGTAGGCTGTGTCCTCTTTTCTTAGTCCCTGCACTCTCACCATACGTCGCCTTGTGGATGGGGACCACGAACCATTAGCTGTTTCCACTTACTTCCGCCACGCTCCTTGCTTTCATCTATCCTACCCGACCTCTCTTTGTCAACTTTTGTTCATTTCCGACCCCAACGGTATTAAGTATGAAGGCATAGGCAGTCCTTCATTTCCACGGGCTCCATGGCCCTTGTGTTCCTTTGGCCGACACCTTCATTTTTTGTGTGTCGGATCCCTTCACTTTTTCCTCCCTGATTGGTGTCAAAAAGAGGATGATTGATGGTGGTGATTATTGATTTAAGAGGAAGTACAACTGGTTGCCTATTGTACTTCCTCTTAAAACAACAATCACCACAACCACCACCACTAACAATAATATATAAATATGTTTTAGGAATATGCTGAAATCGTCTCCGTTTTCTTCAAATCACATTAATGTGCAATTTTTTTTAGGGCAAAGTCATTCAGTTTTACGAAAGAAATGATAGTTGTTTTTGGTGTTCTGTGATGACTCTGTTTCATTCAACTACTTGGTCGTATTGTGGAACTGAAGCACTGTACCGCTGTTCCGCAAGCTTCGCGCACCTTATGCATGACACATACACAAATATTAAGCAGGGTGTATTTTGTTTCAAAATTTCTGATTATTTACAGTTGGTTTAGTTCGGCGGAGCTTGCGCCGATACGTCCCGTAATTTAGCGAAACATGCACTTCATTACTCCGGTTCCCTTTTATTCATGTTTTAATCAGCATGTTCCTACTCGCTACATTTTTCATCTCTGTTGTTTTGGAAGTTAAAAGTTGAACTCATTAAAATTTCTCTGCTGTGTTACATCCAGCCATGCATTAAGATCTCGGAGGGAACTCCTATGAGCTGATAACACACTACATTATCATTTATTCACGTTATACCTTGTTACCCTTCCTTCTACACCTCTCGCGTTTTCACCAGATGTTGCATACTGCTGTCTCCTGCACCCGAAGAGCAGCGAGCGTTGCACGTCTAAATGAAGATTTCTAACGATACGATGAAATAAGCTTTCTATATTCCGTAAAAAAAGTCGGAAGAAGGAAACAGATGAAGAGTAAGAAAACTGGAACTAGCATATCAGCTTACTAAATGTACCTTAATAAAACACCACAGATCGGCATTTAGAGCAGTTACCCAGGTGGCAGATTCCCTTTGTCTTGTTAAGGTTTTTATTAAATAATTGCGAAGGATTGCGAAATTTTATGAACACCTTTCCCGTTCAATTATGCCAATCCCCAACTCCTCTTCCTATAAACGAATATTTGCCACAATTTGTCCTCTTGAATTCCAAATTTATCTTCATAATGTTATCTTTCTTCCCTTTTAAAATATCACTCAAACTTATTCATGGGCTAATGTCTTGGCACGCCATCTCTCCACCGACAGTTCGGAACATACCACTTAGTCGAGCTGCCCGTCTCTTTTTTCCCAAGTCTTCCCAGCCCAAACTTTGCAACATTTTCGTAACGCTACTCTTTCGTCGGAAATCACTCAGAAAAATCGATCTGCTTTCCGTTGCACTTTTTCCAGCTCTCGAATCAAGTAATCCTGATGAGGGTTCCATACACGGGAACCATACCCTATTTGGGATCTTACCAGGGATCCCCTTGTGGGTAGGGGTGGCAGAGTAACACCCACGGTATTCCCTGCCTGTCATAAGGGGAGTCTAAAAGGGGCGCCAGGGGAGTGTGGGTTGGCAACCACTGAGCTCTCGGCTGAATTCTGACATTGTTTCCACATACTTGTGCCAGGCTCCTCACTTTCATCTATCCTATCCGCCCTTCATTGATCAACACTTGTTTCCTACCGACCCGGAATGCATGAGAGTATTCGAGGCCTAGGGTGACTTTCACTTTCATGCCTTTCATGACTCTTGTCTTCCTTTGGCCGGTACCTTCAATTTTCGAAGTGTTGGATCCCTTCCAATATTTTCCCTCTGGTTAGTGTCGCCTAGTTGTATCAGTCACTATTGATCTGCATTTAGGGCAGTCGCCCACGTGTCAGATTCCCTATCTGTTGTTTTCCTAGACTTTTCTTAAATGATCGCAAAGAAATTGGAAATTTATTGAACATCTCCCTTGGTAAGTCATTCCAATCCCTAATTCCCCTTCCTATAAACAAATATTTGCCCCAAATTTTCCCAGTGAATTCCAGCTTTATCTTCATAGTAGCTGATGTACCCGTGCTTCGCTACTGGAAAGGATTCTCAGAGAGACTGACCTTGTGGTTTTCCTAACTGAAGTCGACATAGGTCATAACAAAAACGTTAATAGGAAAGTAGCGATTAAAAGCAATGATATCGTAAAATACTCGATCAAATGAAAAATCGCACAATTTTTCACTTTTAACGAACAGTACTAAGGTGCCGATCTGACGGTCCAAACTGACAGAGCTGGAATGACCAAGCCGCAGACAGCCGTGAATACTCCTGTGCCATTATTCCGTTAAATATGCACACAGCTCATTCCATTCAGTGCCTCAGAGTAGGAACTGAATAGCTCGAATGCCATAATGAATAAACCAGTGTGTTACATACCAGTAGTATCAGAAAAATTATGAACCAGAGGAATGGCATGCTAAAGAAGAAAGTTATCTAAGTCTCCAGCTACTTGCCGCCAATATTCAGGCAGGCCGTTACACTCGCTACGACCGGGAGAGTTGGCTGTGTGGTTAGGGGCACGCAGCCATGAGCCTGCATCCGGGAGATAATGGATTCGAACCCCACTGCCGGCAGCCCTGAAGATGGTATTCCGTGGTTTCCCATTTTCACACCAGGCAAATGCTGGGGATGTATCGTAATTAAGGCCAAGGCCACTTACCTATCCCATCGTCGCCATAAAACCTATCTGTGTCGGAGCGACGTACGCAGCAGTAATCCCATGTATCGTAAATGAGTAGCAACGGAAGACACAAAGCACGTCACAAACAATGTTGATCAGTTTTAAGAGCTTTCTACATTGTAGACGTTCATATTTAGTTTTCTTTCGACTCTGTCATATTAGGGCGTCTTAAAAAATTATTTTTTTTGCTATTTGCTTTACGTCGCACCGGCACAGATATGTCTTACGGCCACGATGGAATAGGAAAGGCCTAGGAATTGGAAGGAAGCGGCCGTGGCCTTAATTAAGGTACAGCCCCGGCATTTGCCTGGTGTGAAAATGGGAAACCACGGAAAACCATCTTCAGGGCTGCCGACAGTGGGGTTCGAATCCATTATCTCCCGGATGCAAGCTCATGGCTGCGCGCCCCTAACCACACAGCCAACTCGCCCGGTCGTAGCGAGTGTAACAGCCTGCCTGAATATTGGCGGCAAGTAGCTGGAGAGTTAGATAACTTTCTTCTTTAGCATGCCATTCCTCTGGTTCATAATTGTTCTGATAATACTGGTACGTAACACACTGGTTTATTCATTATGGCATTCGAGCTATTCAGTTCCTTATCTCCGACTTTACATACCGATTTTCATTAAATTCTGTTTACCCATGTTCTCGTGACTCGGCGCTGATATGGACTCAGTAACAAAAATCCAAATTTATGAATATCTCTGTGATCATAGCCGGTATGGTAACAATGTATAAGACATAAATGATCGGAAATTTAAAACTATTTAACTTTAGTTATGTAATATTTATCGATACGACCTCTAATAACATAAATATTTGAGAATTAAACTTTAGCCCTTCCCCTAAACTACCATTTATCTCAGCGTGTACAAAATTATTTATGCCTAGATTATAGCGATTTATTGCCGACTTTGCGTACCGATTTTCATAAGATACGACCACCAATAACAAATATTTGAGAATTAAATTCTAGGCCTTTCCCTAAACTACCATTTCACTCAGCGTGAATAAAATTATTTATGGCTTAGATTGTAGCGACTTATTCCCCGACTATGCATACCGATTTTCATTAAATTCTCTTCAGCCGTTTTCTCGTGATGCGTGTACAGACAGACAGACAGACAGACAGACAGACAGACAGACAGACAGACAGACAGACAGACAGACAGACAGACAGACAGACAGACAGACAGACAGACAGACAGACAGACAGACAGACAGACAGACAGACAGACAGACAGACAGACAGACAGACAGACATTACGGAAAATTGAAAGGTGCATTTCCTTGTTACTGTGGTCACGACTGATACAGTAATACCATTCATTTCAAATTCTGAGCAATGTACAGACAAAACTCTTATATATATATATAGATTGTGAACTTTCCTACTTTTAAATACATCACTCAAACATATTCGTATACTGACGTCATTCCATGCCGTCGTTCTCTTAAGACAATAATCACCACTACCACCTCAGTGGCGTAGAGGTCTTGATGTATTTCAGCATTTTTTTGTTTTCTTCCCTGGATCACTTTAGTTGCTAGCAGGTAATGGTAGATCTTCTGATTGTTGACGAGATGACGGTCCTGTTCAGACTCACTGCAATCTTCTCACGTATGCTGCTTTCATTTGTTTCGATGTAGTTGAACCAGCACCACTTTGAGAATTTCGAAATAAAACCGCAAGAGCCCATTAGCAGTCGATGTTTCTAATTGCTGGCTCGTGTACGTTCCTATTTTCAACAGTCGTACTTCTTTTGGATGGTTTCTTCCTGTTTGAAATGTAATTGTTATGTCTGCCCTTTGAACATGCCAGGGTGTCTGTTCGAGGAGTGAAGCCGTTTGTTGCAAAGCACCTAATGAACTTCTGAAGGTGGTGATTTATACTTATTTTCTAACAGTTCATTTCGATTCAGAGTCACAAACCATGCAGGTTATGAACCCTACTTGCCCATACATGTACATGTTGACACTATGTGTGCTAGATTGTATGTAATGCCACTGCCGTGTTGTGTTCTGTTACACTTGCAAGAACAAGTCTGGCATACTTTTCTGTAAGATAATACCAGGCGTGTTCGAAATAACGTGGTTTGTGTGAAATGACGAACGCATCATTTTAAGTACGAGTTTATTTCGTCCAATTCTTATGCGCAGAATTCAGTTAGCACGTTTAAGAAGAAGGGGCATTAACACGTTAACACCCTGGTAATACCAAAACTGTTGAAATGTGCACGATATGGTATGATGAGAACAAGATTTCTGTACATTGAGAATGTATTTACGAAGTTTTAAGTGTCAATTCACTTTCTGTTTTCACTTGAATCACGCCCCACGCCACCCGATCACAACCCTGTTTTGAAGTTTAAAAAAAAATGGGCATATTGCGTAGCTAGAGCTTTAAGGAGCAATGATGTGGGTATGGTGCGTTGAAACAGACACAGAGTATAAAAATATTTCACATATGAAACTCCGGTCAGCAAATAAGATATATAGATATCGACAAAGAACATGGTTAAACTTACATGAACATACATACATACATACATACATACATACATACATACATACATACATACATACATACATACATACATACATACATACATACATACATACATACATACTTACATACATACATTATCATTATAGACTGTTATGCCTTTCAGCGTTCAGTCTGAAAGCCTCTGTGAATTTACTAAACGTCACCACAATCCTCGATTTGCAACTAGTGTTGTGGCCTCATTTAGTTTTATACCTCTTATCTTTAAATCGTTAGAAACTGAGTCTAACCATCGTCGTCTTGTCTACCTCTACTTCTCTTACCCTCCATAACAGAGTCCATTATTCTCCTAGGTAACCTATTCTCCTCCATTCGCCTCACGTGACCCTACCACCGAAGCCGGTTTATGCGTACAGTTTCATCCATCGAGTTCATTCCTAAATTAGCCTTTATCTCCTGATCCCGAGTGCCCTCCTGCCATTGTTCCCACCTGTTTGTACCAGCAATCACTCTTGCAACTTTCATGTCTCTTACTTCTAAGTTATAAATTAGATATCCTGAGTCCACCCGGCTTTCGCTCCCGTAAAGCAAACTTGGTCTGAAAACAGACCGATGTAAAGATAGTTTCGTCTGGAAGCTGACTTCCTTCTTACAGAATACTGTTGATCGCAACTGCGAGTTCACTGCATTAGCTTTAAGACACCTTGATTCAATCTCACTTGCTATATTACCATCCTAAGAGAGCACACAAACTAAATACTTGAAATTATCGACCTGTTCTAGCTTTGTATCACCAATCTGACATTCAGTTCTGTTAAATTTCTTACCTACTGACATCAATTTAGTCTTCGAGAGGCTAATTTTCATAGCATACTCATTGCACTTATTTTCAAGTTCCAAGATATTAGACTTCAGGCTTTCGGCACAGTCTGCCATTAAGACCAAGTCGTCAGCATAGGCCAGACTGCTTACTACATTTCTCCCTAACTGAATCCCTCCCTGCCATTTTATACCTTTCAGCAGATGATCCATGTAAACTACAAACAGCAAAGGTGAAATATTACAGCCTTGTCTAACCCCTGTAACTACCCTGCACCATGAACTCATTCTACCATCAATTCTCACTGAAAAATGATGATTTCATCGAGTACGTTAGTAGAATTTTTCTACGGGTTCTGGTACCACCTCCTCCACCGGCTCTCGGGAGAGGCCTCCTCCTCATTGAACTCCGGCAAGGTCATTGCTATGCTGGCTAAGACAACATGCTTAACCTCACATCCGCCATCTTGGAGGGGCCTAACCTCACTTTTACGACGTGATGCCCTTCCTGACACCTAAGAGAGCGAGCTTAACCTTACAGACGCTATCTTGGAGGGGCTTAACCTTACTTTTTACGTGCAAGACAGAAAGCCTAACCTCAGAGCCGGTATCTTGAAGAGGCCTAACCTCAGTTTTAGGGCCAGATACCCTTCCCGATGCCATCTTGAGTAGTAGGGCAATGGGCATTCTCGAGACTTTATTTTGAGTAGTAGGGCAATGGAGATTAGCATAAGAGAGCACACCTCACAACGTGGAGAAGCCTAATCTCAGTTTTACGGCCGGATGCCCTTCCCGACACCAATTGCACAAGATGGCGGCTATACACAGCTTCTTATGAGACGGCTTAATGGCGCTTGCGCAAGATGGCAGCTATCTAATTCTGCAAGATGGCGGCTGCTCTTGTGAGACGGCTTAAGGGCGCTTGCGCAAGATTGCTGCTATCTAATTGCACAAGATGGCTGCTATACGTAGACTCATATGAGACGACTTAAGGGCGCTTGCGCAAGGTGCCTACTATCTAATTGAACAAGATGGCTGCTATACATAGGCTCATAAGAGACGGCTTAAGGGTGCTTGCGTAAGATGGCTTCTGCTCTCATGAGACTGCCAAGGGCGCTTGCGCAGTATGGCGGCTATCTAATTCTACAAGATGGTGGCTATACATAGGCTCTTATAAGACGGCTTAAGGGCGTTTGCACAAGATGGATGCTGCTCTTATGAGACGGCCAAGGGCGCTTGCGCAGTATGGCGGCTATCTAATTCTACACGATGGTGGCTATACATAGGCTCTTACAAGACGGCTTAAGGGCGCTTGCACAAGATGGATGCTACTCTTATGAGACGGCCAAGGGCGCTTGCGCAAGGTGGCGGCTATCTAATTACACAAGATGGCTGCTATACATAGGCTCTAAGCCAAGGGAGCTTTCGCAAGATGCCGGCTATGAGTGATTGCACAAGGTGGCGGCTATACATATGCTCTTATGGAGAAAGATGCCGGCCATGGGCGATTGCACAAGATTGCAGCTGTACATGGGGCCTTATGAAAAAATGACGGCCAAGGGCGCTTGCGCAAGATGGCGACTATACACAAGCTTATATGGAGAAAGCTAGCTTAGAGGCTACTGCGCAAGATGGCGGCTGCTCTTATGAGACGGCTTAAGGGCGCTTGTGCAACATGGCGGCTATACATAGGCTCTTATGAGACGGCCATAGGTGATTGCACAAGATGGCGACTATACATAGGCTCCTATGGAGAAAGACGATAGCCATTGACGCTTGCGCAAGATGGCGGTTATACACAAGCTTATATGGAGAAAGCTAGCTTAGAGGCTACTGTGGAAGATGGCGGCTATACACAGGCTCTTATGAGGCTAACTCCTAGAACGTGGGTCTGAGGTTACTGTGCAAGATGGCGGCTGCTCTTAGGAGACGGCTTAAGGGCCCCAAGATGGCAGCTATACGCAGGCTGTTATGGAGAAAGCTAGCCCAGGGGGCTACTGCACAAGATCGCAGCTATACATAGGTTCTTATGGCCTCTTCTTCCTCCGAAGGGATACAAACGCCCTCCTCCTCCTCATCCGTATAGTAAAAGGGCAAAAGTTCACATCTTCCTAGCAAAAGGGCAAACGGGCGAAGAGAACACCTCCTCTTCATCTGTAGAGCAAAAGGGCAAAAGTGCTACTCTTCCTGGCAAAAGGGCTCCTTGGCAAGAGGGCACCTCCTCCTAGCACAAGGGCAAATGGGCAAAAGGAACACTTCTTCCTCACCTGTAAGGCAAAAAGGAAAAAGGGATACTCTTCCTGGCAAAAGGGCACCTCCTCCTAGAAAAAGGGCAAAAGAGCAAAAGGGCACCTCCTGTTATCAAAGGGGCAAATGGGCAAAAAGAACACTTCCTCCTTATCTGTAGGGCAAAAGGGCTACTCTTTCTGGCAAAAGGGCACCTCCTCCTAGCAAAAGGGGAAATGGGCAAAATGAACACTTCTTCCTCATCTGTAGTGCAAAAGGGGAAAAGGGCTACTCTTCCTGGCAAAAGGGCAAAATGGCAAAAGGGCTCCTTCACCTAGCAAAAGGGCAAAAGCGTTCTTCCTAATCTGTATGGGAAAAGAGCTCTTTCTCCTGCCATAAGGGCTAAAGGGCTCTTCTTCCTGGCAAGAGGGCAAAAGGACTCCTCCTTACGGTGACTGAAGTTACCTCCATCCCTCTTCTTACAGAGAGATGCTTTCCTGAATTGAACGTTACATTACAAACAAATGTACTAACGTTATGTAGCGTTGTCCTCGTCGCATATTTTTTCGAATGAGGAGAAAGCGGTAGGAGGAGGAGGCGGTAAGTAGAAGGTAATACTTTTTCAGCATGCAAAAATATTGTAGGATAAGTAAATGCTGTATTCAACAAGACAAAACAGGTTCAATCTAGTTACAGAATGCAATCTGAAGCGATTAGAGGAATTTAAAACAGCCTACTTGAAAAGAATGCTCTGTGTCTCAAAATACACGCAAAACAGAATAACGTATATCCTGGCAGACACAACCTTCTTTATAGAAGACCTGATGAAAGCTCATAATCTGATACCAACACCACAAAGCACCAGATTCCTAGAAGACAGGCGACAGAAAGCGAGGGACATCAATCCCGGACTCCTCACCACCCCAGCGATGACAAGCAACGAATGGAAAAAGGCCAACTACCAACTGCGCCATTTATATACGAGAGTGGCAGCCCACGCACTACATCACCGAATATGTTCAACGAAGGGATACCACAGCCCCACCGACAGATGTCAGTGCACCAAATGTGGAGGACCATGCAACACGTATCATATCATTGAGTGCAAAGACAGGACATTGACTTTGTCACACTGCAAATGATGCTAATTTCGTTTAATTAATTAATACCTTGTACACAGTGTGTTTAATAAAATTATATTATTAGAATGCAATTGTTAAGATATAGAATTGACGTGCCGTATGTCTTTATCCGACAAGACAAAACATGTTGACCATTAAACAGAAATATTTTATCGCTACTGTGCTGTATGTTTCTATTCGTCAAGGCAATAGTTACAATTAGCACACACTAGAATTGATTGTAGAACAAGACGTAACAAGTTGGCTGTCGGTGTTCAGAACAGAAAAACTTATAACGCAAAACATTATAAGGTTAATCTCTCTGTTGATACAGTCGCACTCTTATGCAATCAGCGCGCACACATAGAATTGCAAATGTTGTATATCTCCATCCGACAAACTTCCTCTTAATCACTGCAGATAAAATGATTTTACTACTTTGCAGGGGATATCTTTGTCCTAAGGAGATAAATTTTTCCCGGATTCGAACACATGCAACAGGAAAAAAATCTGTACAGATTTCGAACTCTGATTTAGTTACAGTAGAAAAACATAGATTAAAACCCTGTTCTCTTATCCCAAACACGGAAAGTGAAATTAAACAGAACGCTAGTGCTATAAGAAATACACTGCTTACATTTAAGCCCCTAGCAGTCGAACAAGTAACATGTAACATGAAATGTCGGCTCGGAAACATATTATTTCAATCTGTTGGTATGGGTTACAAGCATGCAGCTTGTGCAGGAGAGGACTACTATGCAAGATGATTGCAAAATGCTGAACCGAAAAAATAATCATGCTACACACGTGATAGGGAATGGAACCCAGGGGCTGCGTCTTATCAGAAGGGCAAGAGGATGAAAGGACTCTTCCTCCTCCTCCTCCTGACCGGGGCTATATGCATTTGTTGAGGTTGCTCTACCATACTGCAAGAACTCTTCAAAACATTTAGTGTGTGTTAATAACAATAATCACCAGGAAATTGCGTCACAAACTGTAGTGGCGCAAATTATGAAACTTTTGCTCAGTAATGTAGGGAAGTATAATACAGATGATTTTCCAGGTTTTCTTATCCTTCGATAGCCTGTTCTCGAGAAGCCCTGAATCTATACATTTCTATAAATATCTTTATAAGTAAAAGTATTTCCTTTTTCTACTTTATTTTCAGAGCTTGAACTTCGCTTATGTGCTTGTCTATTTGTATTCCCGCGATAAGTAGGGCCGTAGGTGCTGCCAGCTAGCGGAGGATTCTTCTCAAGTCGTTACATGTTTGAGTATGGATGAGCAGGCAGTATAAGCAGCCATCGGGTGTATATCGACCAGGCAGTGGTTCGGAGGTGAGATACTCTCGATCATCTCCCCCCTGTGGGTGGGGGTGATAGAATAACACCCACGGTATCCCTGCCTGTCGTAAGAGGCAACTAAAAGGGGCCCCAGGGGCTCTGAACTGTGGAGCGTGGGTTGGTGACCACGGGGCCCTTAGCTGAGACTTGACATTGCTTCCACTCACTTGTACCCGGCTCCTCACTTTCATCTATTCTATCGGACTTCTCTTGGTCAACTTTTGTTATTTTCAGACCTCGACGGTATTACGTACGGAGGCCTAGGCAGTCTTTCATCTTCACGCCCTTCGTGGCCCTTGACTTTCTTTGGCCGATACCTTCATTTTTCGAATTGTCGGGCGCCTTCCCTTTTTTCTCTCTGATTAGTGTTATATAGATGATGGTGCCTAGTTGTACTTCCTCTTAAAACAATAATCACCACCACCACTCTCGACCATCTGCCGCATCCCCGTTCTGATAACCGAAAACAGCGCAGTCTGTGTAGTCCATTGGCACCGGTTTCTCGCAACACCCACTGGTGCAGAAAATTCATGACCTTCTAACCAGGTTAAGTAATGTTGGCACCAGAAATCTCTTTAGCGCAGGTTCCAAGCCACGTTACGGGAAATAAACTTGCGGATGAAGCTGCTAAGACAGCAACGTTCTTACATCGAAGATCTATTAATGTCTCAGCTACGTCGAACCATCCTGGCATCCTGGGAATCGGAGTGGCTAGATATCCGAATTGCCAACAAGCTGAGAGCAATTAAGAAGACAACTACCGTGTGGCTGTCTTCCACCCGGCCTTCACGGAGATAGGCTGAGGATAGGTCATGGATGATCTACGCACTCTTATCTCCTAAAGAGGGAAGCCCCCCCCCAGTGTGTTCTTGGTGCCGACTTCACCGTGGCCCACATCCTCACAGAGTGCGCCGATCTCTCTGACCCAAGACGGAGCATACTAGCCTATGACGCGGCTACTGCTGATCTCGTCATGCGCTTTACGTGCGACAGTGGACTTATCAAGGGTATTTAATTTGCCTGCGTTCTGTTAACTCACGTTCCTTTTTTATTATTTTGCAATCAATATTTTTTGTTTTATTTTGTACTGCGTTTCCAAATTGCTTTGTTGAACACATAATTTTGTTTTTATTTTAATTTTCTTTTCCACTGATGTGTTCAGAGTGAACTCGTTTTACTTCTTCTTAAAACAAAATTACCACCACGGTCATTAGTTTGTAGATAACCAACAGTGTATGAGTTGAAATAAGTCTTCTTAAAATGCGTGATAGAGTTGCAGACAACACCTTGTTAATCGTAGTGAAAACTACAGTGAGTGTCTGGAATTATGAATATCATATAAGTTGTTTACACCGGGATTGATTGCCAGGGAAAGAAAAATCCACTAACATACTGTATTACGTTGAAAGCGGACCAGATCACACGTTCTAGGGTACAAAATATCTGCATGTTTGAGAAGAGAAGCTTCATTTTCTTCGTGATAACAGTCCCACAAAAACTACAAATGTGGAACGAAGTCTGAAACTTCTAAAAGCTTGTTTTGCTCCTGTCTAATTAATTAACTTGCCCACAACAATTTAAAGTTCGTACTTTCGCGAATGACTTCCGTTTCTGTGAAGTTTGCCTAAAAAATATTTAATGTAAGGCTGTTCCGTCTTCGTACGAGTCTTTGTAGTAGGCTCTTTCATGGATTGGACACACGTTCACTTTCCACTGAAATTTGACTTTTGAAAGGTGTAAGTTCAGATGTAAACTCTAATTTGGACTGGACCAGCAGGATTTCATTGAAAGTAGGAAGTAAGATCATCTGTCAGATTTTTTGCTCTAAGATAATTCTAGGATGGCCCAATAAGCACACATACACTGGCTGAACATGAAATCCCATCAAGAAGATATTAGTTTAGAGGAACGCAATTAACGCTAAGCAATTGTCTAGGTAAGAGAACAATGGCATGACAAGTTTAAACATCAGTCTGGACCGTCTGTAGGTGGGGGCGATAGAATAGTACCCCAGGTATCCCTTACCTGTCGAAAGAGGCGACTAGAAGGGGCCCCAGAGGCTCCGAACTTGGGAGCGTAATTTAGCTACCACGGGGCCCTTACCTGAGTCCTGACGTTGCTTCCAATTACTTGTGCCAGGGTCCCCACATTCGTCTATCCTATGCGACCTTCTTTGGTCAACTCCTCTTCTTTTTCCTACTCCGACGATATTAGAGCACCCGAGGCCTAGGAAGTCTTGCATTTTCACGCCCTTTGTGGCCCTTGTCTTCATTAGGCCGATACCTTCATTTTTCGAAGTGTCGGATCCATTTCATTTTCCTCCGAGATTAGTGTTATATGGAGGATGGTTACCTAGTTGTACTTCCTCTTAAAACAATAATCACCACCACCACCTTTCTTAGCATAAATGTGTGTACGATTGACACGGACCCAGTTTCTCAGGGACCGATAAACAAGTTTCAAAGCGGGTATCCCCCTGTGAGTGGGGGCGGTAGAACAACACTCACGGTATCCCCCACGTGTCGAAAAAGCCAACTAAAAGGGGCTTCAGGGGCTCTGAACTTGGGACCCTGGGTTGGTAACCACGGGGCATTCAGCTGAGTCCTGGTATTTCTTACACCGAGCTCGATTGCTGCAGTCGCTTAGGCCGGGCGCAAAATGAGTCGGAGGTCCGTGAGGTGATGACTCACGGTGAGTTTCTGAGAACCACAGAACTGACTGGACCCGCGCATGTTACGGCGCGTGGTGACCGTGCGGATCGCAGTCTCTCTTCCGCAGTTTCCTGCAAGACTCGCGGTGATTTTGGTTGTTCATATTGTTGATAAACCATTTTTCTGACTCAGGAATTTTTTTCAAATATCATATTAAATGTGTTTTTTCTCTAAACCATCATAAATTATATACTGTGTTTTGAGGAAGAATTAATGTACAATATAAAGCAACAGAATACCAATTTATTGCAGTTAAAAGTTTTATCTATTGATGAATGCAAAAACAATTGTTTTGAAATGAGAAATTCCAAAAATAAATTCATGTGACAAATACAAATTATTTGTAATGGCTAAACTGAGATATACAAATTGAAAACAACTTATTTCCATACACAAAAAAGTGCGTTTTAGTGAGAAAAATGTAACAAATAATGTGACGGTCATGACGAGGGGGTACGAGAGATAGAAGTAATTATGAGTTTTGTCTTACGTCACAGATAGGTCATAAACTGCGATCCAACTTGCGACGATTGTCGCCGTGACTCACTCTGCCGTGAGGAATTAAGGCCACGGTCGTTTCCCTCCGTCTCCCATCGTCGCCGTAAGACCTATCTTTGTCGGTGCGACTCTGTTGCTCAGGCACACCGGCAATACATAGCTGCATGTACCATTTCGTCCACATACCATTCTTAAATTTCCGACAGTACCGGGAAGTGAACCTGGACCACGAGGACGGCTGATTCTCAAATATTTGTATTGTTAGTGGTCTTATCGACAAATACTACATTACTAAAGTTACTGTATGTAGTATTCAATTTGCGATCATTTATGTCTTATACATTTTACCGTACTGGCTATGATAACAGAGATATTCATGAATTTGGATTTTTGTTGCTAAGTCCACATCAGCGCCGAGTCACGAGAAAATGGGTAAACAGAATTTAATGAAAGTCGTTATGTGACTCGGGGAATAACGAACTACAGTGTACGCAATAAATAATTTCATAAGACGCCCTAATATCACAGAGTCGAAGGAAAACGAAATGTGAAGGCTCACAATACAGAAAGCTCATAACATGACATCGACCATTGCTTGTTGTGATGCGCTTTGTGTCTTCTGTTGGGAGTCATGTCCGATAGATGGTATTACTGCTGTATACTGAGTATTATTTTAATATTTGCCTTACGTCGCACCGACACAGATAGGTAATATGGCGACGATGGGATTGAAAAGGGCTAGGAGCGGAAAGGAAGCGGCCCTGGCGTTAATTACGGTACAGCCCCAGTATTTGCCTGGTGTGAAAATGGGAGACCACGGAGAACCATCTTCAGGGCTGTCAACAGTGGTTTTCGAACCCACTACCTACCGGATGCAAACTCACTGCTGCGCGCTCCTAACCGCACGGCCAACTCGCCCGGTCGTACCGAGTATATAACAGCCTGCCTGAATATTGGCAGAAAGTAGCTGGGGAGTTAGATAGCTTTCTTCTTAAGCATGCCATTCCTTTCTGATACTACTGGTTCATCATTGTATTCGAGCTATTCAATCCCTACCCTGTGGCACTGATTGGAATGAGCTGTGTGTATATTTAATGGAACAATGGCAGAGGAGTGTTCACGGCTGTCTGTTGCCTGGTCATTCCAGCACTGGAACTTCGGACTGTTACATCGGCACCGTAGTACTGTTCGTTAAAAGTGAGAAAATGTGCGGTTTTTCATTTCAGCGAGTATTTTATATGATAATATTGCTTTTAATCCCTAGATTCCTCTTGACGTTTTCGTAATGGCCTAAGTTAACTGTAGTTAGGAAGACCACAAAGACAGTCTTTCTGGGAATCTCGTAGCGAAGACGGGTACATCAGCTAGTTTGTGATAAATTAAAATTAAATGTTTCATTTCATCTCCCCCGGTGTTGTCTGTCGTACCGGTACATACGATTAGATCATCTGAATTGCGGGAGCTATCACAATTTCAGCACTTCGCAGTTTAAGGGATTCGGAAAGTTCCTTTGAGTGATTGCCTAGAATCTTTCCCAGTCACCACAACCAACACAGTGAAAGCAACTTGGGCACAACACAGACAATTGGCATGTTTACGAGATTTATTTTTTCCCAAGTAATGCAAAGCGGAGCACGTGAGTGGAAATGTCCGGCTCCATGGCTAAATGGTTAGCGTGCTGGCCTTTGGTCACAGGGGTCCCGGGTTCGATCCCCGGCAGGGTCGGGAATTTTAACCTTAATTGGTTAGATTCGCTAGCATGGGGGCTGGGTGTATGTGTCGTCTTCGTCATCATTTCAACCTCATCACGACGCGCAGGTTGTCTACGGGAGTCAAATCAAAAAATCTGCATCTGGTGAGCCGAACTTGTCCTCGGACACTCCCGGCACTAAAAAACATATGCCATTTCATTTCTTCGCAAATACACAAACTTCCTTGATGGATACCGCATTCTAATTAGCAGAGTTAGAGGACTGTCACTGATGGGTGATGATAGTCCTTGTAGGCAGCTTCTCTGCCACTCTTACCAAACAGACAGGGAGACAAGCTCCTAATAATTTTTACTATTCTTTTCAATTTCGTTTACTTTTTAGTGAAGTTCAGATACCTTTAAAAAAATCCGATTTCATTACCCGTATCCTGCTTCTCAGTTTAAAGATTATTTTCCTTAATCTGATATTTGATTTTCTGATCAGTAGATAACAGAGCTACTCCTAACGAGACTTGTACTTTTCCTTCCTTCGTGGCTGATGTAGAACTGAGGATATGGCATGTTCATCGTTACCTAAATCGGAAAATTTACTAAATTTTGATACGTCGTTTCTGGGAGGTGTGCTCTTTCTGCGTTTGACACATTTCTGTTTATGAACAGGATACACACTAAAAACCGAAGGAAATTTCTTGGTAATATTTCGTTTCATTGGTGTGCTTACACTGAAATCTGACGTACTAAAATGCGAGCTACGCACTCAGGAAGAATTTTTAGGTACCCAGAGAGATCGTGCTTTGCGTCCTTGCCTAGAAGTAGCTTGCCTACATCTCTCTCTTAAACCGCACTCAGAAGGGAAATATGGAACGTCAACTTTTCCTACTTTTTAGCAGAATTCGAAGGACATAGAAGTACACAACAGAACAGCATCTTCTCACCTTCACAGACCGTCGCACTCACCGACAAAATCAATACTCACAATAAATTTCACATGATCAACACAGCATTAAATTACTCCGCTGATCAGAATGTTAAAATCCGTCAAGGAACAGAACAGAAACCTGACGTCTAGGGTCCAAATCGTCTTTCCCAGCGATAAATGAGGAGCTATGTCTAGGCCTTGTATGTCGCGTGTCCGCTTGTGGGCGGGGTGGTATAACAACACCTACGGTATTCCCTGTCTGTCGTAAGAGGCCACTAAAAGGGCCCCCAGGGACTCTGAACTTTGAAGCGTGGGTTGGCGATCACGAATTGCTTCCATATACTTGTGCCAGGCTCCTCACTTTCATCTATCCTATCCGACGTCCCTTGGTCAACTCTTGTTCTTTTCCGACCCCGATGGTATTAGGACAAACGAAGTCTGGGGAGTCTTTCATTTTCACACCCTTCGTAACCCCTGTGTTCCTTTGGCCGATACCTTCACTTTTCGAAGTGTCGGATCCCTTCCATTCTTTTTCTCTCTGATTAGTGTTATACAGAGGATGGTTGCCTAGTTGTAATTCCTCTTAAAACAATAATCACTAATCGTGGAAGAATAAGCAAAACAGAGCAGAGAATCCTAATAATAATGACATCTATTTGGGGAATGACCGAAACAGATTGAGACCAGAACACGTTTAATAGGGACATACATACAAACATTAGGCCTGCCAGTATAGACCGTTATGACCTTCAGCGTTCAGTTTCCATGCCTCTGTGAATTTACAAAATGTCCCCACAATCCTCTATTCGCAACTTGCGCTGTGCCCTCATTTAGTTCTTTAATTTGTAATAGGAAACATCAGAAAATATGTCAGACTTGCAGGAAAATAAGATTGACATTATTTCGTCACCTGTACAGAAGAGACAAAGGCAGAATACAAAACAAATTTTTGAAGAGGATGAAAACAGAAGAATAAGAAGACAAGCTAAACCATCACTTGTCAAGGAAACCGAAGAACATTTGAAACTTATCAACATTGAACAAGAACAAGTTGAAAATATTATTTAGGAAAGCTATATTTGTTCGTTAAATTCCCCGAGAAAGCCAAGGAAAGCCATCCAATAAATGGACGTAGGAAAGAAAACAAAAAACCGCAAGAAAGGTTGACAACTTTTGGGGAAGACTTGAAGAAAGTAACTGTTTCGAGTAGTTTTAGCATGGCCTGATCGAATGAAGGAAGAATATTTTTGTACTTACTTATATGAATCGAGGATGGCCACAGTGTGAGAGGACACGTGACAGAACAACAGTTGCTGCGTAGCCATAAGCGCTATCACTCAACGTTTCTGGACCCGCATGCCTTTCTGCCAAGGAATATTGCGATTTTAAAGGAACACCGATGTTGAACTTTATTTACATCGGCAGGAGCACCCGTAGCCAAGCAGTGGCCCAGTAGCCACCATCGTTCAGTTGAGGAGTGCGACAAAGCGCGTACTGTAGTTAACGTTCGCCTTTCACCTGAAGAACTGGGAAGTTAATTGGCAGCTGTGTGTTGCGCGGGAGAGTAAAGGATTGGAGGGCTGTTTTTCGGTGAAGTAAAAGCTTTGCACGACAGCAATAAATTATAGTTTGGGAGAGCTGGGCTGATAAAAGAGTTTACGGTCGATAATTCAGAATAGCGTGGTACCACGGTTTAATGTCTTAAATTTCCTTTTTCTGAATCTTAATTTATACGTCCACTTACATTGAGTTGTCATAGAGCGGCCATATTACGATCGTTAGTAAATAAGCATTCAATTCGAATTTAAAAATGATTAAATGTGGAAGAGCCGAGATAATAAATGAATTGATACATTCAAGAACTCTTTATTCGAAGCTGAAATATGGAAACATGTTTTATTTGAGTTGCAACAAACGCCTGCTAAATAAACTGGACATTGCCTTGGAGCTATGATAACTCCGCCAACTAATGCTCTTCTGTTAGAAGCCTCACAAATGCCCTCGAGTTTTCGTGCACAATTTCCTTCAGATAAGTTCATATTAAAGCAAGTCCACACTAAACATTTAACAATTCTAACATCTACAACACTTAGCAGACGATCAATACCGACTTTCTTTGAATCAAAGATATGTCCTGCTTCAAGGTGTCACGTAAAAAGACTCAGTACTTACCCAACACTGTCAAAACAGTATAGCAAACATACGTGACGGTCTGTTTCAGCACTGCATATGCCGTATGGAATTCAATAGATCACTAACGTATCCACACAAAGATCACAGAATGGCGCTGTTATGTTAAGATGATTTGACTCTCCAGTATCCTTCGTCTATCAAGATTTATACTGATGGCTCAAAAATACCAATAAGTGGCGTAGAATGTGCATTCTATTGTCCTGAACAACGTGAAGCTCGAGGTTTCGTTTGCCGGAACATATTTCTGTGTATGCAGCAGAAGCTCTCAAATATGCGATACGATTCTACCATAAAAGTATCACTACTCTTAAGGATACACTGAGCGTCCTTTCCACACTACGTACACCTCTTATCCTGCAGAAATCCAATATACACCACATCAGTATTACTCAAAAACATGTAAACTCCAAAGGCGCGGATCCAGAGTAAACATCGTATGGGTTCCTGCCCACATAATGAATACGTAGATGCCTTAGCGAAGGAAGCATGTGTCAGTGGACAAAGAAGTGGGAATAAACAAATAACCGTAACAGAACCTTGGTTCGCACAACAGAACACTCAACGACGATTCACCTCGACAATCACTCGAATGCGATTCAATCACTGAAGTTTTAGTGGACACACCATACTGTTTATTTGATGACCAGTCGATTCAGGACGTAAATCAAAGCATGTGCTCATTACCGCCAACAACAAAATGTGTTGTTTGGATCTCTGCTTCACGCTAAGCAACCTGTGTAAGTCCCCTACTGGCGACTAAAGACAAAACAGTGTATACTATTAAGGACCTATGTAATAGGAAATTGCCTGCAACTTTGTCTGTAGTTATATGGATATTTATGTGACTATAATGTGAAGTTGTGCAATTTATATGTCTGTTTTGTAAATATCTATTCCAAACTGTGTCAATGAATTGTACTAAATTGTAAAGTTCAAACCAGCATGTTGTAATAACTGTTTGGTTTGACACTGACCTGAAGCTAAATAAATTTAAAAATAACTCTTTGTTAGGGTAAATTTATGGCACACCGCTGTCTCAAACACGGGGCATTATTATCCAGTTCGCGGTGTATAGGCTTTCGAACTCATTGTATCACACCTACGTAACCAGTGAGAAGATCGAGAAGCAAATTTTCTTATGAAGTATAAAGGATTGATGACGTATCTTTCTCATACATATAGACAGAGGTTTCATGACCACACTTTCCTCGACCTGGAGTTTAATTAAAATAATATTATATGGATAATATTAGGATAAATCACGTATATCTCAAGTACGTCGTTCAGTAAAACGTGTGACGCTATTAACCGTGCAGGTTGTGAAGTGAAGTATTGATGGATGGCCATCATGCCCTGTGAAGCTCTCAAGGTACTGTTGCTGGGTGACACATTTTGTTACATGTAACTGTTTTTACGATTACCTACAGCTCTAAGAAATGCACTGAATGGCCTAAAGTCATGGGAAGACACTGAATGCGAGTTAATAACGAATTCCTCCACCGCGAGCCCTCATAACGGCAGCAGTACGACGAGGCATCGACTCTGAGGGTGCGGCGGGTAGAATAACATCCACGATATCCCTGCCTGTCGTAAGAGGCGACTAAAAGTGGCCCTAGGGACTCTCAACTTGCGACCGTGGGTTGGTGACCACGGGCCCTTAGGTGAGTCCTGACATTGCTTTTAATTACTTGCACCACTTTCCCCACTTTCATCTATCGTATAAAGGCGTGTAGCCTCCGGATAGAGGCCTGGGGTGCAGATCTTTTGATTAGTTAACCGTAGGCGACCTGTGCGTCTTGATGAGGATGAAATGATGGTGAAGACGGCACATACACCCAGTCCACGTGCCAGGGAAAATGACCAATTATGGTTATAATTTACGACCCTGCCTGGAATCGAACCCGGGACTCGTGTGACCAAAGGCCAGCACGCTAAGCAGTTCGCCATGGAGCCATGGTCAACCAGATTTCTAACCTTCTGGCCTGGTTAAATGATGCTGCCACCGGAATCACTTTCGCGTGGCTCCAAGCCACGTTGGGATTACGGGAAATGAACTTACGGATGAAGCTGCAAAGAAAGTGACGCTTTTACGTCCAAGGCCTCTGAATGTACCTGCTAAAGATATTTGTTCTCAGCTACTTCGAACCATCTTGGCGTCCTGGGAATCGGAGTGGCTAGATGTCCGAACTCCCAAAATGCTGAGAGCAAATAAGAACACAACTACTGTGTGGCGGTCCTCTTTCTGGCCTTCACGGAGAGAGGCCATAGTACTGTGTAGGCTGAGGACAGGTCAGATCCCCCTCTGGGTGGGGTGCTGTAGAATAACACCCACGGTGCCTGTCGTAGGAGGCCACCAAAAGAGGACCAAGGGGCTCTGAACTTTGGAGCGTTGGTTGGCGACAGTGGGGCCCTTAGCCGAACCCTGGCATTGCTTCCACTTACTTGTGCCAGGCTCCTCACTTTCGCCTATCCTATCCGACCTTCCTTGGGCAACTCTTGTTCTTTTACGACCCCGACGGTATTAGAGTATTCGCGGGCTAGAGAGTCTTTAATTTTCACGTCCTTTTTGGCCCTTGTCTTCCTTTGGCCGATATCTTCATTTTTCGAAGTGTGGGACCCCTTCCATTTTTTCTCTGTGATTAGTGTTATAGAGAGGATGATTGCCTAGTTGTACTTCCTCTTAAAACAGTAATCACCACCAGTCTACAAGGTGTTGGAATCGTTCTGGAGGGACGTGGACCCACGATTGGTCTTGTGTAGTTGGTGCAGGGTTCATGGAGCGAACACCAGCAGCGACAGCATCCCGTACATGCTCGATTGGATGAAGATCAGGGTATCTGGATGACCTCCAATCATCTGCGTGACACCACAAGGCGGTGACATGGCGCATTGTCGTGCTGTCCATCACGGTACTCTGTGGCCATCAAAGGAAAGAATCTCCACATAACGTTTACCTGTCAGCGCTCCCTGCAGCCAGGAAAATGGGTTTAATTGAGACCATGAGAACGCCGCCCAGACCAGAACTGAGCAACCTCCCGCCTGGCCACAAGCTTGTTGACAAACGGGATCCACAGCTTCTCAATCTCACGCGCCCATCAATTCGATACAACTGGAACCACACCACCCGCCGCCTCCATTGCCGATGTTCGCGGGCCCATGCACGTTGTTGAGCTCTGTGTCGAGATATCAGGTAAGGGACACGAGTTGGTCGTCGGCTGGTGCAGTTGAATCCTTACAGTCCTAGTAGAAGTGGGTTCCTGATTCCCAACGTTCGAATGGACGGTGATCTGACTCACAATAGCCCTTTGAGCGCCTAGTGCGGTTCTGCGGAGGCGATGTGATGCTCGTTCGTTAAACACGTGTGGTCTTCCAGTGAGGCGGTAACTTTGTCTGCGATACTGTAGGTCCACCCTCGGCACTGTTGACCTCGGAAACCCGAATTCGCATGTCTGTAATGTCCGTACATGTGCCGTGCGCCGATGAGTCAGTTAACTCGCGACGTGTTGCCATCTTCACGACACTGGTGCCTGTGACAGAGTGCTAAGCTACCCCGCAACGCTCAGCTGTAATGCAAGGCACATCTTCCCGTGACTTTTGGCCACTCAGTGTATTTATATCAAAATATTTTACAAGGTTGGTGGACAATTGCTTTATACTAGTCTATACCAAATGCAATAGGATGAGTTTTGCATATTACTTTATAGCTGTGAACTTGTCATTAAATATGTTTATGGTACCATTTTATCAGAGCATATTCAGTACAAAATATGACCTTATATTTACATACCACGAAAGAAGAATGTTTGAGAAGTGAGACTTTTTATAATTCCTCACGTGTATTTGTGACATAAACAGATTTTCTGAGATGTATTGAGATAGAAATGGAGAGAGGAACGGAGAGGACTTGTGTGTGTACAAAGTATTTCGTGCCTTTAAAATTTTACCCCCTTTCGTGAAAATATTGATCTACGAAGGCTGTAAGTAAAGTAGTAGCAAGGTAGTCCAGATCGGGCATGGGAGCTCTTTTCGATGTGTAGTGCGCAGGTGGAAGTGTTATTGTCTGGCGTTGAATTGAAGAGTGTCGATTTCACCGTTCTAAAGCCTGTTTTCAAAACGTGATCTGCGTTCTTGGATTAACACGCAGGTTGACCTTGGCAAAAATGCATCAGAATATTATCGAGGATTACGTGAAGCCTGTGGGGAGAAAGCATTATCGTATAGGACGGCTGGACGATCGGTCAATGCGTTTGGTGCGGGTGGGAATGAGACGGCGGATTGGCACTGCACAGATCGTTCGTCCATTCCTAAAGATCAGAGTGGTCTCGATGAACTGTCGGGGAATTATCCGCGGAGGTTGGTCTCAGTCTTCAAACACTGTGGCGCATTGGGTCCCGTTGGGCTCCGCATCAACTCGCGGACGTACAGCAATGGCCCGGGCTGGCATCCAACTGCACAACGAAGGAGACGCATATCCGCAGTCTATTGTCGCCATTGATGATACGTGGGCACGAGACTGAATTAAAGCGTTGATCGAATGAGGTTCACCACGTCCACAAGAACCCAGTCGGGTAAAGCTTATGATGATTGTGGCTGAGGGGCAAGCCGACAACATTGACGACTATTGGCTCCACGTTTATTGCGAGACGATCATCGTAAACAATATCAAGGTCTTGTTGCATTGGCAGGTATTTCACCAGACATCATTCCTTGTGACGAAGTTGAAGGAGGCTGGCGATTTGCTGACGTGGCATTGTTACTCCGCTGAGTGGCTGTAGAACGCCTTGGCAAAGGTTCCCAACGGCTTCCGGATACTCAACGAATGTGATGCGTTCTATGAACATTGCCACTACTTCATTTACAGTTTCACTGAAAATGTAAGGCAACATTGATTCGCTCTTCATAAAAATATCGAGCCCAATCTTGTACCATAATCGAGAATATGAGGCATTATAATTCCACGTTATGTTCGTTCGTTCATTAGACTGACTGTGTCCAAGCTTTAAATAACCTGAAAATGAATTTCAAAATCATTCCCATTGTAAACCTCAAAATATGAAGCGCCTCCTTTTTTAATGTAGGGCGTCTTAACGCCGCTTGACTTTCTTCTTCAATTAAATATTCCAGTCCTCCACGAGCTGCATCTTGAAAGAATTAGATTAACCTTAAACCGAGGTAATTCCCATTATCCTAGGTAGTTTTACAGGTGAATACAGAAGTCATATCGGTTTCCTTAGCTTTAAACCAACATAAAAGCATTGGTGAATACAGACCTTAGTATTCAAAGCCATAGGGTCTAACCGGGTAGAACTCATCTTTGGTTCAAAAAACATTCGTAAACGTCAAAGAACATCTCTCATCTACAATTGTACTCTAAAGTGTCAATTAGCAAATGTTATAACACCACTACTGATTCTATATAATTGACCAAGCGGCTCTTAATTTGCGGGCGTTGTCTGGCGACTACGGGGCCCCTAGCTGAGTCCTGGCATTGTTTCCACTTATTTGTGCCAGGCTCCTCACTTTCATCTATCCTGTCCAACTCTTGTCCTTTTCCGACTCCCACCCTCTTAGGTTACTAGGAATAGAGAGAGTTTCATTTTCACACCCTTCGTGCCCTTGTCTTCCTTTGACCCATTTTCAAAATGCCCGATCCCTTCCAGTTTTCTTTTTGATTAGTGTTATATAGAGGAAGGTTGCCCACTTGTAAAAACAATAATCACCACCACCAATCATTGTGTACAGTTTGCATGCACAGTATATAATATAAGATGCAGTACATTAACATCAACATTTTTGAATTTTCAATTACTTTTCAAAGAAAGGCAATTTCGACTATCGAAGGCAGGTGGAGTCGATGAAGCGTTTCTTTGCCGTCATACTGATTTACGAGACCGCTCAAGGAATGAAGGGCACATTATGCTCTCGTTTGTTTGGAGAGTGCCCCGGCCACACATTAGGAAGCTCTGCCCTGGTACGCACGTATGTAAATCAACTTCTGGAACAGTTCCAGCTCCAGCTTGTTCCGGCAGTTGAGTGTCCAAACCCTGTTCGTGTTCGGATCATGTCTTCTGCAGCTCCGCCCCCATGCAATATTCCTTGTGACCTGACCGCACTGGAAGAGCGCTCGCTAAATGCCCGCCATCCAGTCACAATGTAAAACACTGTACTGAAACATTCAGACTTCTTTCTGATTTACATCGCTCACGTTTTAACTCTTAAAGCCCTGTAATAGTTATCGACCTGCGCACATCAGGGTACAATTACTGCACACGGTAACATAAATCAATTTTGCATTTTTCCACATTAAACCGAAATGAATTTTTATCTTCATATACAGGTATGTGAAAAATTCCCATCTATATGCAATTCACGTAGTTATAAAACAAAATGAAATGTACTCCCATGGCCAACATTTAAACGATCTCCCGTCTGCATGCAACTGTGAATTAACTAGGCACCTGCTTAACAACAAGCTCTCTGGGCTCGTTCAGTTCAGTTACTGCTGAATCAGTCCGGCTCCAGGGCGTGCTGGCCTTTGGCCACAGAGGTCCTGGCTCCGATTCGAGGCAGAATCGGGAATTTTAATCATAATTGCTTAATTCCACTGACACGGGGACTGGGTGTATGTGTCGTCTTCAGGACGCGCTGGACGCTGGCGAGCCGAACACTCCCAGTAGTACGCCATCTTTAGAAATTGAGTCGTGATAGTCTTTCCCCACTTCTCGTAGCTTCCGTATTCTCTGCATAACCTGTGTTCCTCTGTTCATCTCGCATGACCCTAGGCTACAGTATCAATTATCGAGTTGATTCCTAACCTAGGTTGTATTTCGAGTAACCTCCTGCCGAATTAATAATATTTCGTGAAAAAACAGTGACGGGGCCCAATGATCCTGACACTGCTACTCCTGCAGTTAAGCAACATAGGGCATGGTCAGTACCCGGTCTACCACCTGCCACTGAACAGCGAAGCTCATCACTCCAAATAACTTATTATCAACAGTATTTTTTTACGAATGCCAATATATCCCATTTATTGTTATTACTATTATTATCAATAATAAGCAACTTTTATTTATTATACTTATATCTATCTTCTGAACAGTCCAGGTGAGGATCGCTAAAGCGAAACCGGTACTGGAGCTCATTTTAAATTACTGTATACTTGGAACCTCCTACCATTGTTCACACCTGTCTGAGTAAGGTGTAGTTGTTACAGCACTACGAGTGCGAACACCACACATTGAAATAATAAGCCGAAACATTTTGAACTCTCCTTAAATTTTCTATGTTGAACCTAACAGTATATTACCAATTTAATTCAAAGAAATGTTCTTTAAAAACTTAAAATACACAAAGAAAAGTCACAAAATAAGCTTATAAAGTATACTTTTCAGAAATGATTTTTTTCCACGCATTTCAACCAATGCAGGTACGGCAGTGTTCCTCGCGTACCCGAACACCAGAGAAGACTTCGGATTTGCGGCCTTTACTTCTTGGACACGCATAGCATCTTCCTTGAGACCCAGAAGGCCTCTTCCCTGTGGGTGGGGGCGGTAGTTAACAACCACGGTATCCCCTGCCTGTCGTATGAGGCGACTAAAAGGGGCCTCAGAAGCTCTAAACTTTGGAGCGTCGGTTGGCTACCACGGGGCCCTCAGCTGAGTCCTGAAATTGCTTCCACTTACTTGTTCCAGGCTCCTCACTTTCATCTATCCTGTCAGACCTCCCTTGGTCAACACTTGTTCTTTTCCGACCCCGACGCTATTAGGTTTGCGAGGGCTAGGGAGTCTTTCATTTTCACGCCCTTCGCGGCCCTTGTCTTTCTTTGGCCGATATCTTCATTTTTCGAATTGTCGGATCCCTTCCAGTTTTTCCCTCTGATTAATGTTATATAGAGGATGGTTGCCTAGTTGTACTTCCTCTTAAAACAATAATCACCACCACCACCAGAGGGCCTCTGATTTGGAGCTCTGGTTGGAACTTCCTTCCCTAGTTGCTCTGCTACTGTTGTCTTGATACTGGAACCTTTCCCACCGTCCCCCATGACTCATGGGACCATGTGACAACAAACCAACCCTTTCGGGTCACGAACACATGGGACCATGCTCCACGGAAGTCGATAGTCAAGGGATCTTTTTGGTCTGTGCCGATTTCCCCTCATTGGGATTGTATACTTAATACACTCACATGAAAGGTTATCGGCCATACGACTCAGCCAGATCAAAGCTACTCTCCCGTTCCTGAGGTCTGAACACGGACTCCTCAGGGCCGAAGAACGTTCGCGGCATATAGAGGTTATCAAACATAAACTATCTTAAAGGCCTACAATGAACGGAAGAGGATTTTGGATGCATGTTTTTCGGTATAGATAGGCATGAAATCGTTTAGAACAATTTACTATTCACTCGGTGAAATATACAAAATTTACATACACTCTTGATTCTTCTTACACAATTGATATAAGCAATCACTTATTTCAGCAGCGGAAAAAATCCGTACTGCCATTGACATCCACTGTTACCTCCACATTCCACAGACAAAATCTATGTGAACGGCAACGTTAGCTGTTACTTTCTCTAATCCAATAAATTTTCCTTTTTGACACAGACGTAAATATCCATATCCCTCTCTACCAAAACAGAGAATTACCGAGAGGTTATTAATATGATCTCACCTTTTCACATACTATCACTTTGAATTGCCTGTGTCCTATATTGCTTACATAACTATTACATTAGTTTGGATGTCTGCTACACAAATTGTTTTGTGTATTATCGCGATTGTTTTGTGCGTTCCATCCCCCGGTTACCATAAACCATTGAGTACGACATACACAATAAAATGACCCTACCATATTCACAAAAACAAAACAAGCCATGTTCCCCCCAATGCGAGTATTCCATGGGACTGAATCCCGTATTACACATTACTCTATTTATACAAAAGCAAACTGTCCGCTTTTTGAATGGTCGGCTAACTTAAGAAATCATTAAAGTAAATATTAAAACATAATTAATCCGAACATTCTGACCATATCAGAAATCCGTCACTAAAACACGGAGAAGGACAATAAAAACAATGGACTCAAGTCTTCCATATAAAATTAAACAGACTTGAACAACGAATTATCATTTGCAATCACTACCAGTGGACTTTCACGAAGTCTAGATTCAAATCGACATCGATTATAAGTAAACAAAACACTTCCTGAAAAAAAACATATCAAGCACATGTATCAATAAAGACAATAGCTGTAATTAACCCGTTGTAACCCGCTGTCTTAGCGAGCTGTTGATCCCTGCTGTGCTTACACGAGGTTTGAACCTGAGACTCTGGTCGTCTCCATCCAGGGAGCTGTAATGCAAAACCCTAACTAAGCTAATCATGTCTCGTGCAGTAGTTACTCTCTACATTGTTTTACGGATCAAGGCTAATGGACAGTGTGTAGTATTTACATAAATTTTGTGTCTTCTTTCACACAGTAGAACGCAACATTCTACCAAAGACGTTTTCTTAACAAGGCGAGTACTTTTTCTCTCTGGTCATAAATCAGGACCCCAGTCCGTCCCCCTCTCGCACCACGGCGAGACTAATTCGCCACGCTCACTGGCGGCCATCATTGAGACAATAGCATCATTCAATTTAGCTAATGCAGGGTCACCTGCTCAAATTAGCTCATTACGATCATTATGTCCAATAATGATTTATTTATTTTTATTACTCAGCCAGGTTATATCAAAACTCCCTCATTATACTAGCAGTTGGGATTTAACCCTTACATTCCAATCGTATCCTCATTCACACTTCCAATCGCCTTTCCTCGAAAGACAACGTCTCCTAATTCCACCCGTGTGGGTATAGATTGTGTACCTGGCATAACATTAACTTGCCATTTAAAATAGATCGGCATGAAGTCATCGATCAAAATACTTTTGGTAAAATAATAACAATAACAATAATAATAATAATAATAATAATAATAATAATAATAATAATAATAATAATAATAATAATAACCCTCTAACCTTTTGCTTGAAATGTATCGGTATCAAAACACTGATCAAGTTACATTAAGAAAATAATAATAATAATAATAATAATAATAATCAAAATTAATTAAAATTATTAAATCCTGCCAAAAAAACACTAACAGGCCTCATTAGTGTAGTGGGGGACAGGGGTTCAAACCTCGGCACTCCAATCCTTGAACATCTTCCAGTACAGCCACAACTTATATTATCATGCAACAAACTATATCTTTACGAACATAGTGCTGATTCTAGCCCAAGCCTTTCCTTTTTATACGGGCACTTGTTGATGACTCTGTCACCTCGCTAATCCCTGCGTAACTTAGGCAATTGCTCAGATGAGATCTACATTATTAATCTACATAGCATTCTACTCCTTTTCCCCCTCAATTCCTTCTCAGCACTAAATAAACAAAATATGATAACATGCAAATGTAGCCACTAAAAGGGGTCCCACATTCTATACATAAACAAAGGATCACTCCCTTCCCATATCTAATTAATTAAAACCAAAATGAATAAAAGGATTCCCGACCATTCTTGGGCGGATTAAGCCTATTTATAATGTTATTTTTAACCCTATACTTCATGACTGTTATTTACAAAGGGAAATACTAGCATTGGAGAAGAAACAAAACTTTGTACTCAACGGTTGCTGTCTTCGGCCTGGTCCGGAGGTTCCGGAGGCCTACCCATGTTGGATTACTCCATGGCGTTGGATCCTGGAGTCCTGGAGTTCAGAAGTTCCATATCTTGTCTCGCGTAATCCATTTTAGTAACACACGGATCACTGAAATTAGATTGTAATTTACACAATTTATCAATTTCTTGCACACGTGTTACCATTCACTCCTATTACTTCTTTGGCTACCCACTGCCAGTTACATGGAGATGAATATACCGGCTACTTTCAGCTAGTCTACCCGAATTGCACTGTTAAGCCGGACATTCCCAGCATTCGCATGACGCAGAATTTTCTATCCCTATCTTCTGTATGGTTTAATAGTTCAGGAACACTCCTCACTACCTGTTAATCAGTTAATAATCTGACCTGCTCTTTGTTCAGAAACAGCGTGGATTTATACAGTTCTATGTTCTCCCACAGAAATTCTGCGTACTATCCAGTAATTGTTGCTATACAAAACCCTACTTCATATTTCACGAAGTCTTAGTCTACTTCGCAACCGAGATCTAAAGTACATCTCATTACCGTAATCGTCTGTTGCCTATCACAAATTATAAGCGAAAAAACTGAAAAATTTCACACCCGCTTTGTTCACACAGTATACAATGGAGCGGTAATTCGATAGCGGACCGGCCGTCGTTTCCCGTCGAAAGCACCTCAACGAATGCTGAAGCTCCCTGGAAGTGCGAAAAACTTATACTAGCCCCGGTGGTAGGGGCGGTTTAGTGAGCTCATCCCCACTCTTATTTCGACTGCTCCTGGATAAATCAGCCTGTCGAAATTAGCAATACGCTAGACTGTGTGACTTGGTTATGCACAAGTGCGCTGTGCCATGCGGAATTGGATATGTTCGGCGGATCTGTAGTAATTAATTTATCAGCTCGGAGGGGAAGTAGGGAATCCCCGAAGGCATCTGGTTTTTCACTAGGCGTACGTACGCAAACGGAGTTATATAAGTTGTTTACCAACGCCTTTCGCTTGGAGAGTATTTTCTATCAGAACTCCTGACTTTATAATTCCACCAAAATTCAGCACACGACTCTGACGGGTGCAGTTTTGTTAATCAAGCCTTATTTACGCCGAAAATGCATTAAATTTAGCCCGATCGCTTTGGCATCGCTGTACGCTGGCATTTGTTTTCCAATATGGAGTCGCTTAATAGTGTTCTTCTCCTGCTTCTTCTATGACGTGTGCCTAGTTCAGGGATTCTTTAAGCCACCCAGTGGGCGGGTGAAGGCGCCTCTCTGGCGGGCGTCTTATTGCACAACCTGATGATACCCCCAGCCTCCACACAAAGAGAGCTTGCTGCCAGCTTCCTTACCAAGCATATCACCTGTAACAAATATTAATTGTGCCGATACGGTCACAATACATATCGGGAGAGTTTAAATCAGAATGGGCCGGCCCTGTGGTGTAGGGGTAGCGTGCTTGCCTCTTACCCGGAGGACGCGGGTTCGATTCCCAGCCAAGCCAGGGATTTTTACCTGGACCTGAGGGCTGGTTCGAGATCCACTCAGCCTACGTGATTAGAATTGTAGGAACTATCTGACGGTGAAATAGTGGCCCCGGTCTTGAAAGCCAAGAATAACGGCCGAGAGGATTCATCGTGCTGACCACATGACACTTCGTAATCTGCAGGCCTTCGGGCTGAGCAGCGGTCGCTTGGTGGACCAAGGCCTTTCAAGGGTATAGTGCCATGGGGTTTGATTTGGTTTGGTTTTTAAATCAGAAGTCGTTTCTCCATCCATGAAACCGTCAACCGCTCTCCTATTGTCAATAAAGACAGTTTGTTGAACTTTGACCTGCTGAGGGATGCGCCGTTCAGACAAGCTCCGTTCAGCAGAGAGTTTCCTTTTACCAATGCTTGTCATCACTGCCTTGATGTATTACATACACGCAAACATGTACGTAATTAAATCAGGAATGGTTAAATGTGTGTAATGCGTATAAACATGCAGTCCAAAAATGATAAACAATTAAGTGAAATTGCACTAGCTAAAGTATCACTTGAGTAAGGTGGGGTGAGAAATGGCCGCAAAGTGACTGACAAGACATCTGACAAACACAGAGTGACGCTGACTACCTGCTAAGGAGACAAACAAAGCCAGAGAAGATAAAACATATCAATGCTACCAACTTCAAACCATCCTACAATAAAATGGTCTGAGGTATGGGCTGCACCCCACCTTGCTCATCCAGGGTTAATCAAGGTCATCCAATTAACGCAGAACAGCACCTGAGGCGAAGCTGACAAACCCGCGGGATATACGCAGAAAGCTGGAGTGAGTGCCTGATAAATGAAATGCCGTATGGTTTTTAGTGCCGGGAGTGTCCGAGGACATGTTCGGCTCGCCAGGTGCAGGTTTTTCGATTTGATTCCCGTAGGCGACCTGCGCTTCATGATAAAGATGAAATTATGATGAAGACGACACATTCACCCAGACCCGTGCCAGGGAAATTAACCAAAGATGATTAAAATTCCCGACCCTGTCGGGAATCGAACCCGGGACATTTGTGACCAAAGGCCAGCACGCTAACCATTTAGCCATTGGGCCGGACACTGCCTGATACATGCACCTTAAAGATACTCGCTCCGAATTTCTCGTCATGAAGAGATTCTTCATAGAGCAGATTACGTTTCTCGGCACTGCAATATCGGCTATTTCGAGAATTGACCTTCGTCTGCCAAGAGAATGAGGTTAAGATCAACGCACTTTATTCAATGTCCATTCACTAAATGTCATCCTACACACAGGATCATCCGGTATAAGTTCTTGCACCATGGAACATTTATAGGGTTTCTACTTAAGGGGCGAGACCCAGCCTAACTGAGGAAAAAATGACCTATATTCATTCGATTGTTAAATTGTGGGCAATAGCTGCACATATCCCAGCATTGGCATGCTTCCTGGCAACCAGTAGCAACTTCAATAATGACAACATTCTAATTATAACATTTAAAAATAAAATGTGCAAAATTTCTCGTCTTTTTAACAATATATCACTGTTTCGTTCATACCTCTCTTACCGTCCCACAGATACTGATGATTTCTTCAGGGTTTTCTCCCACAATGTCCTACTACAATCAGGTCAATAGGATTTATATTAGATTGTACATAATATAGTTATTAACAAAAACAATGTTCAGGTGCTCAGAATAAAAACTGGACAAAAATATCGAAATCACAGCGTGTGTTAGTGACTGAGGTTCATTTTGTAGCTGGAGGTGTGATACACACTTTAAATAAAAAAGGAAAAATACGAAAATTGTCATAAACTTGGAATTTATAAGGGTAACTTCGTAGCCACTTGCTGAGAAAGATGACTGAGATATATCTTCTTCTTCTTTATCTGTTACCGTCCAAGGTTGGTTTATTTTCCTCGGACTCAGCGAGGGATCCCACCTCTACCGGCTCAGGGGCAGTGTCCTGGAGGGTGAGACTCTTAATCGCCCCGGTGGCCTCAACTGTTATGCTGAATAGGGGCCTTGCGGGGGGATGGGAAGTTTGGAAGGGATAGACAAGGATGAGGGAAGGAAGCGGCCGTGGGCTTAAGTTAGGTACCATCCCTGCATTTGCCTGGAGGAGAAGTGGGAAACCACTGAAAACCACTTCCAGCATGGCTGAGGTGGGAATTGAACCACCTCTACTCAGTTGACCTCCCGAGGCTGAGTGGACCCCGTTCCAGCCCTCGTACCACTTTTCAAATTTCGTGGCAGTGCCGTGAATCGACCCCGGGCCTCCGGGGGTGGCAGCTAATCACACTAACCACTACACCACAGAGCCAGACGACTGAGAGATATCTTAGGAGAATATTTCAGGCGTTGTTCAATGTCTTCAAAACTTTCTTCCGTTAGTACCGTACGTCACCTTAGTTCTCTTCTTATCATTAGTATTTTCCGTTTCAAGACATTTATAAACTAATCTATGAACCGTCCCACGACTGGGAACTCGAACACTTGAGAATTTCTTTTGAAATAAGCTCCTGACAGTACGAGAGGACTCCGTACGGACATGATCATTGGATGTGGAATAGAATGATTAGGCCTATTATTGTTATTATTAATTCGTTATGCCCAGCAAAGGAGCGCGTGTGAACTTACTTAGCACAAGGTTTCTTCTTGTCTTCACAAAATCTCTTCATCCTTTCGCTGTGCTTCTTTGTGCGTTCTTCTGTCCATCTTGTAGCTT